>NC_134270.1:45408820-46701523 GCF_031893055.1 Leptodactylus fuscus | reverse complement strand
TGGCTCTGACCTCTCAGACTGATTCTGGCTCTGGCCTCTCATATTTCTGGCTCTGATCTCTCAGACTGATTTTGGCTCTGACCTCTCATACTGATTCTGGCTCTGACCTCAGACTGATTTTGGCTCTGACCTCTCATACAGATTCTTGATCTGACCTCTCATACTGATTCTGGCTCTGATCTCTCATATTGATTCTGGCTTTGACCTCTCAGACTGATTTTGGCTCTGACCTCTCATACTGATTCTGGCTTTGACCTCTCAGACTGATTTTGGCTCTGACCTCTCATACTGATTCTGGCTCTGACCTCTCAGACTGATACTGGCTCTGACCTCTCATACTAATTCTGGCTCTGATCTCTGATACTGATTCTGGCTCTAACCTCTCATACTAATTCTGGCTCTGACCTCTCAGACCGATTCTGGCTCTAGCCTCTCATACTTCTGGCTCTTATCTTTCAGACTGATTTTGGCTCTGACCTCTCATACTGATTCTGGCTCTGACCTCTCATACTGATTCTGGCTCTGACCTCTCATACTGATTCTGGCTCTGACCTCTCATACTATTTCTGGCTCTTTCCTCTCAGACTGATTCTGGCTCTGATCTCTCAGACTGATTTTGGCTCTGACCTCTCATACTGATTCTGGCTCTGACCTCTCAGACTGATTCTGGCTCTGACCTCTCAGACTGATTCTGGCTCTGGTCTCTCAGACTTATTCTGCCTCTGACCTCTCATACTAATTCTGGCTCTGACCTCTCAGACTGATTTTGGCTCTGACCTCTCATACTGTTTCTGGCTCTGACCTCTCAGACTGATTCTGGCTCTGACCTCTCATACTGATTCTGGCTCTGACCTCTCAAACTGATTTTGGCTCTGACCTCTCATACTGATTCTGGCTCTGACCTCTCAGACTGATTCTGGCTCTGACCTCTCATACTAATTCTGGCTCTGACTTCTCAGACTGATTCTGGCTCTGACCTCTCATACTGATTCTGGCTCTGACCTCTCAGACTGATTCTGGCTCTGACCTCTCAGACTGATTCTGGCTCTGACCTCTCAGACTGATTCTGGCTCTGACCTCTCAGACTGATTCTGGCTCTATCCTCTCAGACTGATTCTGGCTCTGGCCTCTCATACTGATTTTGGCTCTGACCTCTCAGACTGATTCTGGCTCTGATCTCTCATACTGATTCTGGCTCTGACCTCTCAGACTGATTTTGGCTCTGACCTCTCATACTGATTCTGGCTCTGACCTCTCAGACTGATTTTTGCTCTGACCTCTCATACTAATTCTGGCTCTGACCTCTCATACTGATTCTGGCTCTGACCTCTCAGACTTATTCTGGCTCTGATCTCTCATACTAATTCTGGCTCTGACCTCTCAGACTGATTATCGCTCTGACCTCTCATACTGTTTCTGGCTCTGACCTCTCAGACTGATTCTGGCTCTGACCTCTCAGACTGTTTCTGGCTCTGATCTCTGATACTGATTCTGGCTCTGACCTCTCATACTAATTCTGGCTCTGACCTCTCAGACTGATTCAGGCTCTTGCCTCTCATACTTCTGGCTCTGATCTCTCAGACTGATTTTGGCTCTGACCTCTCATTCTGATTCTGACTCTGACCTCTCAGACTGATTCTGGCTCTGACCTCTCAGACTGATTCTGGCTCTGACCTCTCAGACTGATTTTGGCTCTGACCTCTCATACAGATTCTGGAACTGACCTCTCATACTGATTCTGGCTCTGATCTCTCATACTGATTCTGGCTTTGACCTCTCAGACTGATTTTGGCTCTGACCTCTCATACTGATTCTGGCTCTGCCTTCTCAGACTGATTCTGGCTCTGACCTCTCATACTAATTCTTGCTCTGATCTCTGATACTGATTCTGGCTCTGACCTCTCATACTGATTCTGGCTCTGACCTCTCATACTGATTCTGGCTCTGACCTCTCATACTCTTTCTGGCTCTGACCTCTCAGACTGATTATGGCTCTGATCTCTCAGACTGATTTTGGCTCTGACCTCTCATACTGATTCTGGCTCTGACATCTCTGACTGATTCTGGCTCTGGTCTCTCAGACTTATTCTGCCTCTGACCTCTCATACTAATTCTGGCTCTGACCTCCCAGACTGATTTTGGCTCTGACCTCTCATACTGTTTCTGGCTCTGACCTCTCAGACTGATTCTGGCTCTGACCTCTCATACTGATTCTGGCTCTGACCTCTCAGACTGATTTTGGCTCTGTCCTCTCATACTGATTCTGGCTCTGACCTCTCAGACTGATTTTGGCTCTGACCTCTCATACTAATTCTGGCTCTGACTTCTCAGACTGATTCTGGCTCTGACCTCTCATACTGATTCTGGCTCTGACCTCTCAGACTGATTCTGGCTCTGACCTCTCAGACTGATTCTGGCTCTGACCTCTCAGACTGATTCTGGCTCTGGCCTCTCATATTTCTGGCTCTGATCTCTCAGACTGATTTTGGCTCTGACCTCTCATACTGATTCTGGCTCTGACCTCTCAGACTGATTCTGGCTCTGACCTCTCAGACTTATTCTGGCTCTGACCTGTCATACTGATTCTGGCTCTGACCTCTCAGACTGATTTTGGCTCTGACCTCTCAGACTTATTCTGGCTCTGACCTGTCATACTGATTCTGGCTCTGACCTCTCAGACTGATTTTGGCTCTGACCTCTCATACTAATTCTGGCTCTGACTTCTCAGACTGATTCTGGCTCTGACCTCTCAGACTGATTCTGGCTCTGACCTCTCAGACTTATTCTGGCTCTGACCTGTCATACTGATTCTGGCTCTGACCTCTCAGACTGATTTTGGCTCTGACCTCTCAGACTTATTCTGGCTCTGACCTGTCATACTGATTCTGGCTCTGACCTCTCAGACTGATTTTGGCTCTGACCTCTCATACTAATTCTGGCTCTGACTTCTCAGACTGATTCTGGCTCTGACCTCTCATACTGATTCTGGCTCTGACCTCTCAGACTGATTCTGGCTCTGACCTCTCAGACTGATTCTGGCTCTGACCTCTCAGACTGATTCTGGCTCTGGCCTCTCATATTTCTGGCTCTGATCTCTCAGACTGATTTTGGCTCTGACCTCTCATACTGATTCTGGCTCTGACCTCTCATACTGTTTCTGGCTCTGACCTCTCAGACTTATTCTGGCTCTGACCTGTCATACTGATTCTGGCTCTGACCTCTCAGACTGATTTTGGCTCTGAACTCTCAGACTGATTCTGGCTCTGACCTCTCAGACTGATTTTGGCTCTGACCTCTGATACTAAATCTGGCTCTGATTTCTCAGACTGATTCTGGCTCTGACCTCTCATACTGATTCTGGCTCTGACCTCTCAGACTGATTCTGGCTCTGACCTCTCAGACTGATTCTGGCTCTGACCTCTCAGACTGATTCTGGCTCTGACCTCTCAGACTGATTCTGGCTCTGGCCTCTCATACTTCTGGCTCTCATCTCTCAGACTGATTTTAGCTCTGACCTCTCAGACTGATTCTGGCTCTGATCTCTCATACTGATTCTAGCTCTGACATGTCATACTAATTCTGGCTCTGACCTCTTATACTGATTCTGACTCTGACCTCTCAGACTGATTCTGGCTCTGATCTCTTATACTAATTCTAGCTCTGACATGTCATACTAATTCTGGCTCTGACCTCTCAGACTGATTCTGGCTCTGACCACTCAGACTGATTCTGGCTCTGACCTCTCACTCTGATTCTGGCTCTGACCTCTCAGACTGATTCTGGCTCTGACCACTCAGACTGATTCTGGCTCTTACCTCTCATACTAATTCTGGCTCTGACCTCTCATACTGTTTCTGGCTCTGACCTCTCAGACTGATTCTGACTCTGACCTCTCAGACTGATTCTGGCTCTGACCTCTCAGACTGATTCTGGCTCTGACCTCTCAGACTGATTCTGGCTCTGACCTCTCAGACTGATTCTGGCTCTGGCCTCTCATACTTCTGGCTCTCATCTCTCAGACTGATTTTGGCTCTGACCTCTCAGACTGATTCTGGCTCTGATCTCTCATACTGATTCTAGCTCTGACATGTCATACTAATTCTGGCTCTGACCTCTTATAATGATTCTGGCTCTGACCTCTCAGACTGATTCTGGCTCTGATCTCTTATACTAATTCTAGCTCTGACATGTCATACTAATTCTTGCTCTGACCTCTCAGACTGATTCTGGCTCTGACCACTCAGACTGATTCTGGCTTTGACCTCTTATACTGATTCTGGCTCTGACCTCTCAGACTGATTTTGGCTCTGACCTCTCATACTGATTCTGGCTCTGACCTCTCAGACTGATTCTGGCTCTGACCTCTCATAATGATTTTGGCTCTGACCTCTCACTCTGATTCTGGCTCTGACCTCTCAGACTGATTCTGGCTCTGACCACTCAGACTGATTCTGGCTCTTACCTCTCATACTAATTCTGGCTCTGACCTCTCATACTGTTTCTGGCTCTGACCTCTCAGACTGATTCTGGCTCTGACCTCTCAGACTGATTCTGGCTCTGACCTCTCAGACAGATTCTGACTATGGCCTATCATACTTCTGGCTCTCATCTCTCAGACTGATTTTGGCTCTGACCTCTCAGAATGATTCTGGCTCTGACCTCTCAGACTGATTCTGGCTCTGGCCTCTCATACTTCTGGCTCTCATCTCTCAGACTGATTTTGGCTCTGACCTCTCAGACTGATTCTGGCTCTGATCCCTCATACTGATTCTAGCTCTGACATGTCATACTAATTCTGGCTCTGACCTCTTATACTGATTCTGGCTCTGACCTCTCAGACTGATTCTGGCTCTGATCTCTTATACTGATTCTAGCTCTGACATGTCATACTAATTCTGGCTCTGACCTCTCAGACTGATTCTGGCTCTGACCTCTCATACTGATTCTGGCTCTGACCTCTCAGACTGATTTTGGCTCTGACCTCTCATACTGATTCTGGCTCTGACCTCTCAGACTGATTCTGGCTCTGACCTCTCATACTGATTTTGGCTCTGACCTCTCACTCTGATTCTGGCTATGACCTCTCAGACTGATTCTGGCTCTGACCACTCAGACTGATTCTGGCTCTTACCTCTCATACTAATTCTGGCTCTGACCACTCATACTGTTTCTGGCTCTGACCTCTCAGACTGATTCTGGCTCTGACCTCTCAGACTGATTCTGGCTCTGACCTCTCAGACTGATTCTGGCTCTGGCCTATCATACTTCTGGCTCTCATCTCTCAGACTGATTTTGGCTCTGACCTCTCAGACTGATTCTGGCTCTGATCTCTCATACTGATTCTGGTTCTGACCTCTCATACTAATTCTGGCTCTGACCTCTTATACTGATTCTGGCTCTGACCTCTCAGACTGATTCTGGCTCTGACCTATCGGACTGATTCTGGCTCTGGTCTCTCAGACTTATTCTGCCTCTGACCTCTCATACTAATTCTGGCTCGAACCTCTCAGACTGTTTTTGGCTCTGACCTCTCATACTGATTCTGGCTCTGATCTCTTATACTGATTCTAGCTCTGACATGTCATACTAATTCTGGCTCTGACCTCTCAGACTGATTCTGGCTCTGACCTCTCATACTGATTCTGGCTCTGACCTCTCAGTCTGATTTTGGCTCTGACCTCTCATACTGATTCTGGCTCTGACCTCTCAGACTGATTCTGGCTCTGACCTCTCATACTGATTTTGGCTCTGACCTCTCACTCTGATTCTGGCTCTGACCTCTCAGACTGATTCTGGCTCTGACCACTCAGAATGATTCTGGCTCTTACCTCTCATACTAATTCTGGCTCTGACCTCTCATACTGTTTCTGGCTCTGACCTCTCAGACTGATTCTGGCTCTGACCTCTCAGACTGATTCTGGCTCTGACCTCTCAGACTGATTCTGGCTCTGGCCTATCATACTTCTGGCTCTCATCTCTCAGACTGATTTTGGCTCTGACCTCTCAGACTGATTCTCTGACATGTCATACTAATTCTGGCTCTGACCTCTCAGACTGATTCTGGCTCTGACCTCTCATACTGATTCTGGCTCTGACCTCTCAGACTGATTTTGGCTCTGACCTCTCATACTGATTCTGGCTCTGACCTCTCAGACTTATTCTGGCTCTGGCCTCTCATACTTCTGGCTCTGATCTCTCAGACTGATTTTGGCTCTGACCTCTCAGACTGATTCTGGCTCTGACCTCTCAGACTGATTCTGGCTCTGACCTCTCAGACTGATTCTGGCTCTTACCTCTCATACTTATTCTGGCTCTGACCTCTCAGACTGATTCTGGCTCTGACCTCTCAGACTGATTCTGGCTCTGACCTTTCAGACTGATTCTGGCTCTGATCTCTCATACTGATTCTGGCTCTGACCTCTCATACTAATTCTGGCTCTGACCTCTCATACTGATTCTGGCTCTGACCTCTCAGACTGATTCTGGCTCTGATTTCTCATACTGATTCTGGCTCTGACATGTCATACTCATTCTGGCTCTGACCTTTCAGACTGATTCTGGCTCTGACCTCTCATACTGATTCTGGCTCTGACCTCTCAGACTGATTTTGGCTCTGACCTCTCATACTGATTCTGGCTCTGACCTCTCATACTGATTCTGGCTCTGACCTCTCAGATTGATTCTGGCTCTGATTTCTCATACTGATTCTGGCTCTGACCTCTCATACTAATTCTGTCTCTGACCTCTCAGACTGATTCTGGCTCTGACCTCTTTTACTGATTCTGGCTCTGACCTCTCAGACTGATTCTGGCTCTGATCTCTTATACTGATTCTAGCTCTGACATGTCATACTAATTCTGGCTCTGACCTCTCAGACTGATTATGGCTCTGACCTCTCATACTGTTTCTGGCTCTGACCTCTCAGACTGATTCTGGCTCTGACCTCTCAGACTGTTTCTGGCTCTGATCTCTGATACTGATTCTGGCTCTGACCTCTCATACTAATTCTGGCTCTGACCTCTCAGACTGATTCTCGCTCTGGCCTCTCATATTTCTGGCTCTGATCTCTCAGACTGATTTTGGCTCTGACCTCTCATTCTAATTCTGGCTCTGACCTCTCAGACTGATTCTGGCTCTGACCTATCAGACTGATTCTGGCTCTGGTCTCTCAGACTTATTCTGCCTCTGACCTCTCATACTAATTCTGGCTCGAACCTCTCAGACTGTTTTTGGCTCTGACCTCTCATACTGATTCTGGCTCTGATCTCTTATACTGATTCTAGCTCTGACATGTCATACTAATTCTGGCTCTGACCTCTCAGACTGATTCTGGCTCTAACCTCTCATACTGATTCTGGCTCTGACCTCTCAGACTGATTTTGGCTCTGACCTCTCATACTGATTCTGGCTCTGACCTCTCAGACTGATTCTGGCTCTGACCTCTCATACTGATTTTGGCTCTGACCTCTCACTCTGATTCTGGCTCTGACCTCTCAGACTGATTCTGGCTCTGACCACTCAGACTGATTCTGGCTCTTACCTCTCATACTAATTCTGGCTCTGACCTCTCATACTGTTTCTGGCTCTGACCTCTCAGACTGATTCTGGCTCTGACCTCTCAGACTGATTCTGGCTCTGACCTCTCAGACTGATTCTGGCTCTGGCCTATCATACTTCTTGCTCTCATCTCTCAGACTGATTTTGGCTCTGACCTCTCAGACTGATTCTCTGACATGTCATATTAATTCTGGCTCTGACCTCTCAGACTGATTCTGGCTCTGACCTCTCATACTGATTCTGGCTCTGACCTCTCAGACTGATTTTGGCTCTGACCTCTCATACTGATTCTGGCTCTGACCTCACATACTAATTCTGTCTCTGACCTCTCAGACTGATTCTGGCTCTGACCTCTTATACTGATTCTGGCTCTGACCTCTCAGACTGATTCTGGCTCTGATCTTTTATACTGATTCTAGCTCTGACATGTCATACTAATTCTGGCTCTGACCTCTCAGACTGATTATGGCTCTGACCTCTCATACTGTTTCTGGCTCTGACCTCTCAGACTGATTCTGGCTCTGACCTCTCAGACTGTTTCTGGCTCTGATCTCTGATACTGATTCTGGCTCTGACCTCTCATACTAATTCTGGCTCTGACCTCTCAGACTGATTCTCGCTCTGGCCTCTCATATTTCTGGCTCTGATCTCTCAGACTGATTTTGGCTCTGACCTCTCATTCTAATTCTGGCTCTGACCTCTCAGACTGATTCTGGCTCTGACCTATCAGACTGATTCTGGCTCTGGTCTCTCAGACTTTTTCTGCCTCTGACCTCTCATACTAATTCTGGCTCGAACCTCTCAGACTGTTTTTGGCTCTGACCTCTCATACTGATTCTGGCTCTGATCTCTTATACTGATTCTAGCTCTGACATGTCATACTAATTCTGGCTCTGACCTCTCAGACTGATTCTGGCTCTGACCTCTCATACTGATTCTGGCTCTGACCTCTCAGACTGATTTTGGCTCTGACCTCTCATACTGATTCTGGCTCTGACCTCTCAGACTGATTCTGGCTCTGACCTCTCATACTGATTTTGGCTCTGACCTCTCACTCTGATTCTGGCTCTGACCTCTCAGACTGATTCTGGCTCTGACCACTCAGACTGATTCTGGCTCTTACCTCTCATACTAATTCTGGCTCTGACCTCTCATACTGTTTCTGGCTCTGACCTCTCAGACTGATTCTGGCTCTGACCTCTCAGACTGATTCTGGCTCTGACCTCTCAGACTGATTCTGGCTCTGGCCTATCATACTTCTGGCTCTCATCTCTCAGACTGATTTTGGCTCTGACCTCTCAGACTGATTCTCTGACATGTCATATTAATTCTGGCTCTGACCTCTCAGACTGATTCTGGCTCTGACCTCTCATACTGATTCTGGCTCTGACCTCTCAGACTGATTTTGGCTCTGACCTCTCATACTGATTCTGGCTCTGACCTCTCAGACTGATTCTGGCTCTGGCCTCTCATACTTCTGGCTCTGATCTCTCAGACTGATTTTGGCTCTGACCTCTCAGACTGATTCTGGCTCTGACCTCTCAGACTGATTCTGGCTCTGACCTCTCAGACTGATTCTGGCTCTTACCTCTCATACTAATTCTGGCTCTGACCTCTCATACTGATTCTGGCTCTGACCTCTCAGACTGATTCTGGCTCTGACCTTTCAGACTGATTCTGGCTCTGATCTCTCATACTGATTCTGGCTCTGACCTCTCATACTAATTCTGGCTCTGACCTCTCATACTGATTCTGGCTCTGACCTCTCAGACTGATTCTGGCTCTGATCTCTCATACTGATTCTGGCTCTGACATGTCATACTAATTCTGGCTCTGACCTTTCAGACTGATTCTGGCTCTGACCTCTCATACTGATTCTGGCTCTGACCTCTCAGACTGATTTTGGCTCTGACCTCTCATACTGATTCTGGCTCTGACCTCTCATACTGATTATGGCTCTGACCTCTCAGATTGATTCTGGCTCTGATCTCTCATACTGATTCTGGCTCTGACCTCTCATACTAATTCTGTCTCTTACCTCTCAGACTGATTCTGGCTCTGACCTCTTATACTGATTCTGGCTCTGACCTCTCAGACTGATTCTGGCTCTGATCTCTTATACTGATTCTAGCTCTGACATGTCATACTAATTCTGGCTCTGACCTCTCAGACTGATTATGGCTCTGACCTCTCATACTGTTTCTGGCTCTGACCTCTCAGACTGATTCTGGCTCTGACCTCTCAGACTGTTTCTGGCTCTGATCTCTGATACTGATTCTGGCTCTGACCTCTCATACTAATTCTGGCTCTGACCTCTCAGACTGATTCTGGCTCTGGCCTCTCATATTTCTGGCTCTGATCTCTCAGACTGATTTTGGCTCTGACCTCTCATACTGATTCTGGCTCTGACCTCTCAGACTGATTCTGGCTCTGACCTCTCAGACTGATTCTGGCTCTGACCTCTCAGACTGTTTTTGGCTCTGACCTCTCATACTGTTTCTGGCTCTGACCTCTCAGACTTATTCTGGCTCTGACCTCTCATACTGATTCTGGCTCTGACCTCTCAGACTGATTTTGGCTCTGAACTCTCAGACTGATTCTGGCCCTGACCTCTCAGACTGATTTTGGCTCTGACCTCTCATACTAAATCTGGCTCTGATTTCTCAGACTGATTCTGGCTCTGACCTCTCATACTGATTCTGGCTCTGACCTCTCAGACTGATTCTGGCTCTGACCTCTCAGACTGATTCTGGCTCTGACCTCTCAGACTGATTCTGGCTCTGACCTCTCAGACTGATTCTGGCTCTGGCCTCTCATACTTCTGGCTCTCATCTCTCAGACTGATTTTGGCTCTGACCTCTCAGACTGATTCTAGCTCTGATCTCTCATACTGATTCTATCTTTGACATGTCATACTAATTCTGGCTCTGACCTCTTATACTGATTCTGGCTCTGACCTCTCAGACTGATTCTGGCTCTGACCTCTCAGACTGATTTTGGCTCTGACCTCTCATACTGATTCTGGCTCTGACCTCTCAGACTGATTCTGGCTCTGACCTCTCATACTGATTTTGGCTCTGACCTCTCACTCTGATTCTGGCTCTGACCTCTCAGACTGATTCTGGCTCTGACCACTCAGACTGATTCTGGCTCTTACCTCTCATACTAATTCTGGCTCTGACCTCTCATACTGTTTCTGGCTCTGACCTCTCAGACTGATTCTGGCTCTGACCTCTCAGACTGATTCTGGCTCTGACCTCTCAGACTGATTCTGGCTCTGGCCTATCATACTTCTGGCTCTCATCTCTCAGACTGATTTTGGCTCTGACCTCTCAGACTGATTCTCTGACATGTCATATTAATTCTGGCTCTGACCTCTCAGACTGATTCTGGCTCTGACCTCTCATACTGATTCTGGCTCTGACCTCTCAGACTGATTTTGGCTCTGACCTCTCATACTGATTCTGGCTCTGACCTCTCAGACTGATTCTGGCTCTGGCCTCTCATACTTCTGGCTCTGATCTCTCAGACTGATTTTGGCTCTGACCTCTCAGACTGATTCTGGCTCTGACCTCTCAGACTGATTCTGGCTCTGACCTCTCAGACTGATTCTGGCTCTTACCTCTCATACTAATTCTGGCTCTGACCTCTCATACTGATTCTGGCTCTGACCTCTCAGACTGATTCTGGCTCTGACCTTTCAGACTGATTCTGGCTCTGATCTCTCATACTGATTCTGGCTCTGACCTCTCATACTAATTCTGGCTCTGACCTCTCATACTGATTCTGGCTCTGACCTCTCAGACTGATTCTGGCTCTGATCTCTCATACTGATTCTGGCTCTGACATGTCATACTAATTCTGGCTCTGACCTTTCAGACTGATTCTGGCTCTGACCTCTCATACTGATTCTGGCTCTGACCTCTCAGACTGATTTTGGCTCTGACCTCTCATACTGATTCTGGCTCTGACCTCTCATACTGATTATGGCTCTGACCTCTCAGATTGATTCTGGCTCTGATCTCTCATACTGATTCTGGCTCTGACCTCTCATACTAATTCTGTCTCTGACCTCTCAGACTGATTCTGGCTCTGACCTCTTATACTGATTCTGGCTCTGACCTCTCAGACTGATTCTGGCTCTGATCTCTTATACTGATTCTAGCTCTGACATGTCATACTAATTCTGGCTCTGACCTCTCAGACTGATTATGGCTCTGACCTCTCATACTGTTTCTGGCTCTGACCTCTCAGACTGATTCTGGCTCTGACCTCTCAGACTGTTTCTGGCTCTGATCTCTGATACTGATTCTGGCTCTGACCTCTCATACTAATTCTGGCTCTGACCTCTCAGACTGATTCTGGCTCTGGCCTCTCATATTTCTGGCTCTGATCTCTCAGACTGATTTTGGCTCTGACCTCTCATACTGATTCTGGCTCTGACCTCTCAGACTGATTCTGGCTCTGACCTCTCAGACTGATTCTGGCTCTGACCTCTCAGACTGTTTTTGGCTCTGACCTCTCATACTGTTTCTGGCTCTGACCTCTCAGACTTATTCTGGCTCTGACCTCTCATACTGATTCTGGCTCTGACCTCTCAGACTGATTCTGGCCCTGACCTCTCAGACTGATTTTGGCTCTGACCTCTCATACTAAATCTGGCTCTGATTTCTCAGACTGATTCTGGCTCTGACCTCTCATACTGATTCTGGCTCTGACCTCTCAGACTGATTCTGGCTCTGACCTCTCAGACTGATTCTGGCTCTGACCTCTCAGACTGATTCTGGCTCTGACCTCTCAGACTGATTCTGGCTCTGGCCTCTCATACTTCTGGCTCTCATCTCTCAGACTGATTTTGGCTCTGACCTCTCAGACTGATTCTAGCTCTGATCTCTCATACTGATTCTATCTTTGACATGTCATACTAATTCTGGCTCTGACCTCTCATACTGATTCTGGCTCTGACCTCTCAGACTGATTCTGGCTCTGATCTCTTATACTAATTCTAGCTCTGACATGTCATACTAATTCTGGCTCTGACCTCTCAGACTGATTCTGGCTCTGACCACTCAGATTGATTCTGGCTCTGACCTCTCATACTGATTCTGGCTCTGACCTCTCAGACTGATTTTGGCTGTGACCTCTCATACTGATTCTGGCTCTGACCTCTCAGACTGATTCTGGCTCTGACCTCTCATAATGATTTTGGCTCTGACCTCTCACTCTGATTCTGGCTCTGACCTCTCAGACTGATTCTGGCTCTGACCACTCAGACTGACTCTGGCTCTTACCTCTCATACTAATTCTGGCTCTGACCTCTCATACTGTTTCTGGCTCTGACCTCTCAGACTGATTCTGGCTCTGACCTCTCAGACTGATTCTGGCTCTGACCTCTCAGACTGATTCTGACTCTGGCCTATCATACTTCTGGCTCTCATCTCTCAGACTGATTTTGGCTCTGACCTCTCAGACTGATTCTGGCTCTGATCTCTCATACTGATTCTGGCTCTGACCTCTCATACTAATTCTGGCTCTGACCTCTTATACTGATTCTGGCTCTGACCTCTCAGACTGATTCTCGCTCTGATCTCTCATACTGATTCTAGCTCTGACATGTCATACTAATTCTGGCTCTGACCTCTCAGACTGATTCTGGCTCTTACCTCTCATACTTATTCTGGCTCTGACCTCTCAGACTGATTTTGGCTCTGACCTCTCATACTGATTCGGGCTCTGACCTCTCAGACTGATTCTGGCTCTGACCTCTCAGACTGATTCTGGCTCTGGCCTATCATACTTCTGGCTCTCATCTCTCAGACTGATTTTGGCTCTGACCTCTCAGACTGATTCTGGCTCTGATCTCTCATACTGATTCTGGCTCTGACCTCTCATACTAATTCTGGCTCTGACCTCTTATACTGATTCTGGCTCTGACCTCTCAGACTGATTCTCGCTCTGATCTCTCAGACTGATTCTAGCTCTGACATGTCATACTAATTCTGGCTCTGACCTCTCAGACTGATTCTGGCTCTGACCTCTCATACTGATTCTGGCTCTGACCTCTCAGACTGATTTTGGCTCTGACCTCTCATACTGATTCTGGCTCTGACCTCTCAGACTGATTCTGGCTCTGGCCTCTCATACTTCTGGCTCTGATCTCTCAGACTGATTTTGGCTCTGACCTCTCAGACTGATTCTGGCTCTGACCTCTCAGACTGATTCTGGCTCTGACCTCTCATACTAATTCTGGCTCTGACCTCTCATACTGATTCTTGCTCTGACCTCTCAGACTGGTTCTGGCTCTGACCTCTCAGACTGATTCTGGCTCTGATCTCTCATACTGATTCTGGCTCTGACCTCTCATACTAATTCTGGCTCTGACCTCTCATACTGATTCTGGCTCTGACCTCTCAGACTGATTCTGGCTCTGATCTCTCATACTGATTCTGGCTCTGACCTTTCAGACTGATTCTGGCTCTGACCTCTCATACTGATTCTGGCTCTGACCTCTCAGACTGATTTTGGCTCTGACCTCTCATACTGATTCTGGCTCTGACCTCTCATACTGATTCTGGCTCTGACCTCTCAGATTGATTCTGGCTCTGATCTCATACTGATTCTGGCTCTGACCTCTCATACTAATTCTTTCTCTGACCTCTCAGACTGATTATGGCTCTTACCTCTCGTACTGTTTCTGGCTCTGACCTCTCAGACTGATTCTGGCTCTGATCTCTCAGACTGTTTCTGGCTCTGATCTCTGATACTGATTCTGGCTCTGACCTCTCATACTAATTCTGGCTCTGACCTCTCAGACTGATTCTAGCTCTGACCTCTTATACTGATTCTGGCTCAGTCCTCTCAGACTGTTTCTGGCTCTGACCTCTCATACTGATTCTGGCTCTGACCTCTCAGACTGATTTTGGCTCTGACCTCTCATACAGATTCTTGAACTGACCTCCCATACTGATTCTGGCTCTGATCTCTCATATTGATTCTGGCTTTGACCTCTCAGACTGATTTTGGCTCTGACCTCTCATACTGATTCTGGCTTTGACCTCTCAGACTGATTTTGGCTCTGACCTCTCATACTGATTCTGGCTCTGACCTCTCAGACTGATTCTGGCTCTGACCTCTCATACTAATTCTGGCTCTGATCTCTGATACTGATTCTGGCTCTGACCTCTCATACTAATTCTGGCTCTGACCTCTCAGACTGATTCTGGCTCTGGCCTCTCATACTTCTGGCTCTTATCTTTCAGACTGATTTTGGCTCTGACCTCTCATACTGATTCTGGCTCTGACCTCTCATACTGATTCTGGCTCTGACCTCTCATACTGATTCTGGCTCTGACCTCTTATACTATTTCTGGCTCTGACCTCTCAGACTGATTCTGGCTCTGATCTCTCAGACTGATTTTGGCTCTGACCTCTCATACTGATTCTGGCTCTGACCTCTCAGACTGATTCTGGCTCTGACCTCTCAGACTGATTCTGGCTCTGGTCTCTCAGACTTATTCTGCCTCTGACCTCTCATACTAATTCTGGCTCTGACCTCTCAGACTGATTTTGGCTCTGACCTCTCATACTGTTTCTGGCTCTGACCTCTCAGACTGATTCTGGCTCTGACCTCTCATACTAATTCTGGCTCTGACTTCTCAGACTGATTCTGGCTCTGACCTCTCATACTGATTCTGGCTCTGACCTCTCAGACTGATTCTGGCTCTGACCTCTCAGACTGATTCTGGCTCTGACCTCTCAGACTGATTCTGGCTCTGTCCTCTCAGACTGATTCTGGCTCTGGCCTCTCATACTTCTGGCTCTCATCTCTCAGACTGACTTTGGCTCTGACCTCTCAGACTGATTCTGGCTCTGATCTCTCATACTGATTCTGGCTCTGACCTCTTATACTGATTTTGGCTCTGACCTCTCAGACTGATTCTGGCTCTGATCTCTCAGACTGATTCTGGCTCTGACCTCTTATACTGATTCTAGCTCTGACATGTCATACTAATTCTGGCTCTGACCTCTCATACTGATTCTGGCTCTGACCTCTCAGACTGATTCTGGCTCTGACCTCTCATACTAATTCTGGCTCTGACCTCTCAGACTGATTATGGCTCTGACCTCTCATACTGTTTCTGGCTCTGACCTCTCAGACTGATTCTGGCTCTGACCTCTCAGACTGTTTCTGGCTCTGATCTCTGATACTGATTCTGGCTCTGACCTCTCATACTAATTCTGGCTCTGACCTCTCAGACTGATTCTGGCTCTGGCCTCTCATATTTCTGGCTCTGATCTCTCAGACTGATTTTGGCTCTGACCTCTCATACTGATTCTGGCTCTGACCTCTCAGACTGATTCTGGCTCTGACCTCTCAGACTGATTCTGGCTCTGGTCTCTCAGACTTATTCTGCATCTGACCTCTCATACTAATTCTGGCTCTGACCTCTCAGACTTTTTTTGGCTCTGACCTCTCATACTGTTTCTGGCTCTGACCTCTCAGACTTATTCTGGCTCTGTCCTCTCATACTGATTCTGGCTCTGACCTCTCAGACTGATTTTGGCTCTGACCTCTCAGACTGATTCTGGCTCTCACCTCTCAGACTGATTTTGGCTCTGACCTCTCATACTAAATCTGGCTCTGATTTCTCAGACTGATTCTGGCTCTGACCTCTCATACTGATTCTGGCTCTGACCTCTCAGACTGATTTTGGCTCTGACCTCTCAGACTGATTCTGGCTCTCACCTCTCAGACTGATTTTGGCTCTGACCTCTCATACTAAATCTGGCTCTGATTTCTCAGACTAATTCTGGCTCTGACCTCTCATACTGATTCTGGCTCTGACCTCTCAGACTGATTCTGGCTCTGACCTCTCATACTAATTCTGGCTCTGACCTCTCAGACTGATTATGGCTCTGACCTCTCATACTGTTTCTGGCTCTGACCTCTCAGACTGATTCTGGCTCTGACCTCTCAGACTGTTTCTGGCTCTGATCTCTGATACTGATTCTGGCTCTGACCTCTCATACTAATTCTGGCTCTGACCTCTCAGACTGATTCTGGCTCTGGCCTCTCATATTTCTGGCTCTGATCTCTCAGACTGATTTTGGCTCTGACCTCTCATACTGATTCTGGCTCTGACCTCTCAGACTGATTCTGGCTCTGACCTCTCAGACTGATTCTGGCTCTGGTCTCTCAGACTTATTCTGCATCTGACCTCTCATACTAATTCTGGCTCTGACCTCTCAGACTTTTTTTGGCTCTGACCTCTCATACTGTTTCTGGCTCTGACCTCTCAGACTTATTCTGGCTCTGTCCTCTCATACTGATTCTGGCTCTGACCTCTCAGACTGATTTTGGCTCTGACCTCTCAGACTGATTCTGGCTCTCACCTCTCAGACTGATTTTGGCTCTGACCTCTCATACTAAATCTGGCTCTGATTTCTCAGACTGATTCTGGCTCTGACCTCTCATACTGATTCTGGCTCTGACCTCTCAGACTGATTCTGGCTCTGACCTCTCAGACTGATTCTGGCTCTGACCTCTCATACTAATTCTGGCTCTGATCTCTGATACTGATTCTGGCTCTGACCTCTCAGACTGATTCTGGCTCTGGCCTCTCATACTTCTGGCTCTTATCTTTCAGACTGATTTTGGCTCTGACCTCTCATACTGATTCTGGCTCTGACCTCTCAAACTGATTCTGGCTCTGACCTCTCATACTGATTCTGGCTCTGACCTCTTATACTATTTCTGGCTCTGACCTCTCAGACTGATTCTGGCTCTGATATCTCAGACTGATTTTGGCTCTGACCTCTCATACTGATTCTGGCTCTGACCTCTCAGACTGATTCTGGCTCTGACCTCTCAGACTGATTCTGGCTCTGGTCTCTCAGACTTATTCTGCCTCTGACCTCTCATACTAATTCTGGCTCTGACCTCTCAGACTGATTTTGGCTCTGACCTCTCATACTGTTTCTGGCTCTGACCTCTCAGACTGATTCTGGCTCTGACCTCTCATACTGATTCTGGCTCTGACCTCTCAAACTGAATTTGGCTCTGACCTCTCATACTGATTCTGGCTCTGACCTCTCAGACTGATTCTGGCTCTGACCTCTCATACTATTTCTGGCTCTGACTTCTCAGACTGATTCTGGCTCTGACCTCTTATACTGATTCTGGCTCTGACCTCTCAGACTGATTCTGGCTCTGACCTCTCAGACTGATTCTGGCTCTGACCTCTCAGACTGATTCTGGCTCTGTCCTCTCAGACTGATTCTGGCTCTGGCCTCTCATACTTCTGGCTCTCATCTCTCAGACTGACTTTGGCTCTGACCTCTCAGACTGATTCTGGCTCTGATCTCTCATACTGATTCTGGCTCTGACCTCTTATACTGATTTTGGCTCTGACCTCTCAGACTGATTCTGGCTCTGATCTCTCAGACTGATTCTGGCTCTGACCTCTTATACTGATTCTAGCTCTGACATGTCATACTAATTCTGGCTCTGACCTCTCAGACTGATTTTGGCTCTGACCTCTCATACTGATTCTGGCTCTGACCTCTCAGACTGATTCTGGCTCTGACCTCTCAGACTGATTCTGGCTCTGGCCTATCATACTTCTGGCTCTCATCTCTCAGACTGATTTTGGCTCTGACCTCTCAGACTGATTCTGGCTCTGATCTCTCATACTGATTCTGGCTCTGACATCTCATACTAATTCTGGCTCTGACCTCTTATACTGATTCTGGCTCTGACCTCTCAGACTGATTCTCGCTCTGATCTCTCAGACTGATTCTAGCTCTGACATGTCATACTAATTCTGGCTCTGACCTCTCAGACTGATTCTGGCTCTGACCTCTCATACTGATTCTGGCTCTGACCTCTCAGACTGATTTTGGCTCTGACCTCTCATACTGATTCTGGCTCTGACCTCTCAGACTGATTCTGGCTCTGACCTCTCAGACTGATTCTGGCTCTTACCTCTCATACTAATTCTGGCTCTGACCTCTCACACTGATTCTGGCTCTGACCTCTCAGACTGATTCTGGCTCTGACCTCTCAGACTGATTCTGGCTCTGGCCTCTCATACTTCTGGCTCTGATCTCTCAGACTGATTTTGGCTCTGACCTCTCAGACTGATTCTGGCTCTGACCTCTCAGACTGATTCTGGCTCTGACCTCTCAGACTGATTCTGGCTCTTACCTCTCAGACTAATTCTGGCTCTGACCTCTCATACTGATTCTTGCTCTGACCTCTCAGACTGGTTCTGGCTCTGACCTCTCAGACTGATTCTGGCTCTGATCTCTCATACTGATTCTGGCTCTGACCTCTCATACTAATTCTGGCTCTGACCTCTCATACTGATTCTGGCTCTGACCTCTCAGACTGATTCTGGCTCTGATCTCTCATACTGATTCTGGCTCTGACCTTTCAGACTGATTCTGGCTCTGACCTCTCATACTGATTCTGGCTCTGACCTCTCAGACTGATTCTGGCTCTGACCTCTCAGACTGATTCTGGCTCTTACCTCTCATACTAATTCTGGCTCTGACCTCTCACACTGATTCTGGCTCTGACCTCTCAGACTGATTCTGGCTCTGACCTCTCAGACTGATTCTGGCTCTGGCCTCTCATACTTCTGGCTCTGATCTCTCAGACTGATTTTGGCTCTGACCTCTCAGACTGATTCTGGCTCTGACCTCTCAGACTGATTCTGGCTCTGACCTCTCAGACTGATTCTGGCTCTTACCTCTCAGACTAATTCTGGCTCTGACCTCTCATACTGATTCTTGCTCTGACCTCTCAGACTGGTTCTGGCTCTGACCTCTCAGACTGATTCTGGCTCTGATCTCTCATACTGATTCTGGCTCTGACCTCTCATACTAATTCTGGCTCTGACCTCTCATACTGATTCTGGCTCTGACCTCTCAGACTGATTCTGGCTCTGATCTCTCATACTGATTCTGGCTCTGACCTTTCAGACTGATTCTGGCTCTGACCTCTCATACTGATTCTGGCTCTGACCTCTCAGACTGATTTTGGCTCTGACCTCTCATACTGATTCTGGCTCTGACCTCTCATACTGATTCTGGCTCTGACCTCTCAGATTGATTCTGGCTCTGATCTCATACTGATTCTGGCTCTGACCTCTCATACTAATTCTGTCTCTGACCTCTCAGACTGATTATGGCTCTTACCTCTCGTACTGTTTCTGGCTCTGACCTCTCAGACTGATTCTGGCTCTGACCTCTCAGACTGTTTCTGTCTCTGATCTCTGATACTGATTCTGGCTCTGACCTCTCATACTAATTCTGGCTCTGACCTCTCAGACTGATTCTAGCTCTGACCTCTTATACTGATTCTGGCTCAGTCCTCTCAGACTGTTTCTGGCTCTGACCTCTCATACTGATTCTGGCTCTGACCTCTCAGACTGATTTTGGCTCTGACCTCTCATACAGATTCTTGAACTGACCTCTCATACTGATTCTGGCTCTGATCTCTCATATTGATTCTGGCTTTGACCTCTCAGACTGATTTTGGCTCTGACCTCTCATACTGATTCTGGCTTTGACCTCTCAGACTGATTTTGGCTCTGACCTCTCATACTGATTCTGGCTCTGACCTCTCAGACTGATTCTGGCTCTGACCTCTCATACTAATTCTGGCTCTGATCTCTGATACTGATTCTGGCTCTGACCTCTCATACTAATTCTGGCTCTGACCTCTCAGACTGATTCTGGCTCTGGCCTCTCATACTTCTGGCTCTTATCTTTCAGACTGATTTTGGCTCTGACCTCTCATACTGATTCTGGCTCTGACCTCTCATACTGATTCTGGCTCTGACCTCTCATACTGATTCTGGCTCTGACCTCTTATACTATTTCTGGCTCTGACCTCTCAGACTGATTCTGGCTCTGATCTCTCAGACTGATTTTGGCTCTGACCTCTCATACTGATTCTGGCTCTGACCTCTCAGACTGATTCTGGCTCTGACCTCACAGACTGATTCTGGCTCTGGTCTCTCAGACTTATTCTGCCTCTGACCTCTCATACTAATTCTGGCTCTGACCTCTCAGACTGATTTTGGCTCTGACCTCTCATACTGTTTCTGGCTCTGACCTCTCAGACTGATTCTGGCTCTGACCTCTCATACTAATTCTGGCTCTGACTTCTCAGACTGATTCTGGCTCTGACCTCTCATACTGATTCTGGCTCTGACCTCTCAGACTGATTCTGGCTCTGACCTCTCAGACTGATTCTGGCTCTGACCTCTCAGACTGATTCTAGCTCTGTCCTCTCAGACTGATTCTGGCTCTGGCCTCTCAGACTGATTTTGGCTCTGACCTCTCATACTGATTCTGGCTCTGAGCTCTCAGACTGATTCTGGCTCTGGCCTCTCATACTTCTGGCTCTGATCTCTCAGACTGATTTTGGCTCTGACCTCTCAGACTGATTCTGGCTCTGACCTCTCAGACTGATTCTGGCTCTGACCTCTCAGACTGATTCTGGCTCTTACCTCTCATACTAATTCTGGCTCTGACCTCTCATACTGATTCTTGCTCTGACCTCTCAGACTGGTTCTGGCTCTGACCTCTCAGACTGATTCTGGCTCTGATCTCTCATACTGATTCTGGCTCTGACCTCTCATACTAATTCTGGCTCTGACCTCTCATACTGATTCTGGCTCTGACCTCTCAGACTGATTCTGGCTCTGATCTCTCATACTGATTCTGGCTCTGACCTTTCAGACTGATTCTGGCTCTGACCTCTCATACTGATTCTGGCTCTGACCTCTCAGACTGATTTTGGCTCTGACCTCTCATACTGATTCTGGCTCTGACCTCTCATACTGATTCTGGCTCTGACCTCTCAGATTGATTCTGACTCTGATCTCATACTGATTCTGGCTCTGACCTCTCATACTAATTCTGTCTCTGACCTCTCAGACTGATTATGGCTCTTACCTCTCGTACTGTTTCTGGCTCTGACCTCTCAGACTGATTCTGGCTCTGACCTCTCAGACTGTTTCTGGCTCTGATCTCTGATACTGATTCTGGCTCTCACCTCTCATACTAATTCTGGCTCTGACCTCTCAGACTGATTCTAGCTCTGACCTCTTATACTGATTCTGGCTCAGTCCTCTCAGACTGTTTCTGGCTCTGACCTCTCATACTGATTCTGGCTCTGACCTCTCAGACTGATTTTGGCTCTGACCTCTCATACAGATTCTTGAACTGACCTCTCATACTGATTCTGGCTCTGATCTCTCATATTGATTCTGGCTTTGACCTCTCAGACTGATTTTGGCTCTGACCTCTCATACTGATTCTGGCTTTGACCTCTCAGACTGATTTTGGCTCTGACCTCTCATACTGATTCTGGCTCTGACCTCTCAGACTGATTCTGGCTCTGACCTCTCATACTAATTCTGGCTCTGATCTCTGATACTGATTCTGGCTCTGACCTCTCATACTAATTCTGGCTCTGACCTCTCAGACTGATTCTGGCTCTGGCCTCTCATACTTCTGGCTCTTATCTTTCAGACTGATTTTGGCTCTGACCTCTCATAATGATTCTGGCTCTGACCTCTCATACTGATTCTGGCTCTGACCTCTCATACTGATTCTGGCTCTGACCTCTTATACTATTTCTGGCTCTGACCTCTCAGACTGATTCTGGCTCTGATCTCTCAGACTGATTTTGGCTCTGACCTCTCATACTGATTCTGGCTCTGACCTCTCAGACTGATTCTGGCTCTGACCTCTCAGACTGATTCTGGCTCTGGTCTCTCAGACTTATTCTGCCTCTGACCTCTCATACTAATTCTGGCTCTGACCTCTCAGACTGATTTTGGCTCTGACCTCTCATACTGTTTCTGGCTCTGACCTCTCAGACTGATTCTGGCTCTGACCTCTCATACTAATTCTGGCTCTGACTTCTCAGACTGATTCTGGCTCTGACCTCTCATACTGATTCTGGCTCTGACCTCTCAGACTGATTCTGGCTCTGACCTCTCAGACTGATTCTGGCTCTGACCTCTCAGACTGATTCTGGCTCTGTCCTCTCAGACTGATTCTGGCTCTGGCCTCTCATACTTCTGGCTCTCATCTCTCAGACTGACTTTGGATCTGACCTCTCAGACTGATTCTGGCTCTGATCTCTCATACTGATTCTGGCTCTGACCTCTTATACTGATTTTGGCTCTGACCTCTCAGACTGATTCTGGCTCTGATCTCTCAGACTGATTCTGGCTCTGACCTCTTATACTGATTCTAGCTCTGACATGTCATACTAATTCTGGCTCTGACCTCTCATACTGATTCTGGCTCTGACCTCTCAGACTGATTCTGGCTCTGACCTCTCATACTAATTCTGGCTCTGACCTCTCAGACTGATTATGGCTCTGACCTCTCATACTGTTTCTGGCTCTTACCTCTCAGACTGATTCTGGCTCTGACCTCTCAGACTGTTTCTGGCTCTGATCTCTGATACTGATTCTGGCTCTGACCTCTCATACTAATTCTGGCTCCGACCTCTCAGACTGATTCTGGCTCTGGCCTCTCATATTTCTGGCTCTGATCTCTCAGACTGATTTTGGCTCTGACCTCTCATACTGATTCTGGCTCTGACCTCTCAGACTGATTCTGGCTCTGACCTCTCAGACTGATTCTGGCTCTGGTCTCTCAGACTTATTCTGCATCTGACCTCTCATACTAATTCTGGCTCTGACCTCTCAGACTTTTTTTGGCTCTGACCTCTCATACTGTTTCTGGCTCTGACCTCTCAGACTTATTCTGGCTCTGTCCTCTCATACTGATTCTGGCTCTGACCTCTCAGACTGATTTTGGCTCTGACCTCTCAGACTGATTCTGGCTCTCACCTCTCAGACTGATTTTGGCTCTGACCTCTCATACTAAATCTGGCTCTGATTTCTCAGACTGATTCTGGCTCTGACCTCTCATACTGATTCTGGCTCTGACCTCTCAGACTGATTCTGGCTCTGACCTCTCAGACTGATTCTGGCTCTGACCTCTCATACTAATTCTGGCTCTGATCTCTGATACTGATTCTGGCTCTGACCTCTCATACTAATTCTGGCTCTGACCTCTCAGACTGATTCTGGCTCTGGCCTCTCATACTTCTGGCTCTTATCTTTCAGACTGATTTTGGCTCTGACCTCTCATACTGATTCTGGCTCTGACCTCTCATACTGATTCTGGCTCTGACCTCTCATACTGATTCTGGCTCTGACCTCTTATACTATTTCTGGCTCTGACCTCTCAGACTGATTCTGGCTCTGATATCTCAGACTGATTTTGGCTCTGACCTCTCATACTGATTCTGGCTCTGACCTCTCAGACTGATTCTGGCTCTGACCTCTCAGACTGATTCTGGCTCTGGTCTCTCAGACTTATTCTGCCTCTGACCTCTCATACTAATTCTGGCTCTGACCTCTCAGACTGATTTTGGCTCTGACCTCTCATACTGTTTCTGGCTCTGACCTCTCAGACTGATTCTGGCTCTGACCTCTCATACTGATTCTGGCTCTGACCTCTCAAACTGAATTTGGCTCTGACCTCTCATACTGATTCTGGCTCTGACCTCTCAGACTGATTCTGGCTCTGACCTCTCATACTATTTCTGGCTCTGACTTCTCAGACTGATTCTGGCTCTGACCTCTCATACTGATTCTGGCTCTGACCTCTCAGACTGATTCTGGCTCTGACCTCTCAGACTGATTCTGGCTCTGACCTCTCAGACTGATTCTGGCTCTGTCCTCTCAGACTGATTCTGGCTCTGGCCTCTCATACTTCTGGCTCTCATCTCTCAGACTGACTTTGGCTCTGACCTCTCAGACTGATTCTGGCTCTGATCTCTCATACTGATTCTGGCTCTGACCTCTTATACTGATTTTGGCTCTGACCTCTCAGACTGATTCTGGCTCTGATCTCTCAGACTGATTCTGGCTCTGACCTCTTATACTGATTCTAGCTCTGACATGTCATACTAATTCTGGCTCTGACCTCTCAGACTGATTTTGGCTCTGACCTCTCATACTGATTCTGGCTCTGACCTCTCAGACTGATTTTGGCTCTGACCTCTCATACTAATTCTGGCTCTGACCTCTCATACTGATTCTGGCTTTGACCTCTCAGACTTATTCTGGCTCTGATCTCTCATACTGATTCTGGCTCTGACCTCTCATACTAATTCTGGCTCTGACCTCTCAGACTGATTATGGCTCCGACCTCTCATACTGTTTCTGGCTCTGACCTCTCAAACTGATTCTGGCTCTGACCTCTCAGACTGTTTCTGGCTCTGATCTCTGATACTGATTCTGGCTCTGACCTCTCATACTAATTCTGGCTCTGACCTCTCAGACTGATTCTGGCTCTGACCTCTCATACTGATTCTGGCTCTGACCTCTTATATTATTTCTGGCTCTGACCTCTCAGACTGATTCTGGCTCTGATATCTCAGACTGATTTTGGCTCTGACCTCTCATACTGATTCTGGCTCTGACCTCTCAGACTGATTCTGGCTCTGACCTCTCAAACTGTTTCTGGCTCTGGTCTCTCAGACTTATTCTGGCTCTGACCTCTCACACTAATTCTGGCTCTGACCTCTCAGACTGAATTTGGCTCTGACCTCTCATACTGTTTCTGGCTCTGACCTCTCAGACTGATTCTGGCTCTGACCTCTCATACTGATTCTGGCTCTGACCTCTCAAACTGAATTTGGCTCTGACCTCTCATACTGATTCTGGCTCTGACCTCTCAGACTGATTCTGGCTCTGACCTCTCATACTATTTCTGGCTCTGACTTCTCAGACTGATTCTGGCTCTGACCTCTCATACTGATTCTGGCTCTGACCTCTCAGACTGATTCTGGCTCTAACCTCTCAGACTGATTCTGGCTCTGACCTCTCAGACTGATTCTGGCTCTGTCCTCTCAGACTGATTCTGGCTCTGGCCTCTCATACTTCTGGCTCTCATCTCTCAGACTGACTTTGGCTCTGACCTCTCAGACTGATTCTGGCTCTGACCTCTTACACTGATTTTGGCTCTGACCTCTCAGACTGATTCTGGCTCTGATCTCTCAGACTGATTCTGGCTCTGACCTCTTATACTGATTCTAGCTCTGACATGTCATACTAATTCTGGCTCTGACCTCTCAGACTGATTTTGGCTCTGACCTCTCATACTGATTCTGGCTCTGACCTCTCAGACTGATTTTGGCTCTGACCTCTCATACTAATTCTGGCTCTGACCTCTCATACTGATTCTGGCTCTGACCTCTCAGACTTATTCTGGCTCTGATCTCTCATACTGATTCTGGCTCTGACCTCTCATACTAATTCTGGCTCTGACCTCTCAGACTGATTATGGCTCTGACCTCTCATACTGTTTCTGGCTCTGACCTCTCAAACTGATTCTGGCTCTTACCTCTCAGACTGTTTCTGGCTCTGATCTCTGATACTGATTCTGGCTCTGACCTCTCATACTAATTCTGGCTCTGACCTCTCAGACTGATTCTGGCTCTGGCCTCTCATATTTCTGGCTCTGATCTCTCAGACTGATTTTGGCTCTGACCTCTCATACTGATTCTGGCTCTGACCTCTCAGACTGATTCTGGCTCTGACCTCTCAGACTGATTCTGGCTCTGGTCTCTCAGACTTATTCTGCATCTGACCTCTCATACTAATTCTGGCTCTGACCTCTCAGACTTTTTTTTGGCTCTGACCTCTCATACTGTTTCTGGCTCTGACCTCTCAGACTTATTCTGGCTCTGTCCTCTCATAATGATTCTAGCTCTGACCTCTCAGACTGATTTTGGCTCTGACCTCTCAGACTGATTCTGGCTCTCACCTCTCAGACTGATTTTGGCTCTGACCTCTCATACTAAATCTGGCTCTGATTTCTCAGACTGATTCTGGCTCTGACCTCTCATACTGATTCTGGCTCTGACCTCTCATACTGATTCTGGCTCTGACCTCTCAGACTGATTCTGGCTCTGGCCTCTCATACTTCTTGCTCTCATCTCTCAGACTGATTTTGGCTCTGACCTCTCAGACTGATTCTGGCTCTGATCTCTCATACTGATTCTAGCTCTGACATGTCATACTAATTCTGGCTCTGACCTCTTATACTGATTCTGGCTCTGACCTCTCAGACTGATTCTGGCTCTGATCTCTTATACTGATTCTAGCTCTGACATGTCATACTAATTCTTGCTCTGACCTCTCAGACTGATTCTGGCTCTGACCTCTCATACTGATTCTGGCTCTGACCTCTCAGACTGATTTTGGCTCTGACCTCTCATACTGATTCTGGCTCTGACCTCTCAGACTGATTCTGGCTCTGACCTCTCATACTGATTTTGGCTCTGACCTCTCACTCTGATTCTGGCTCTGACCTCTCAGACTGATTCTGGCTCTGACCACTCAGACTGATTCTGGCTCTTACCTCTCATACTAATTCTGGCTCTGACCTCTCATACTGTTTCTGGCTCTGACCTCTCAGACTGATTCTGGCTCTGACCTCTCAGACTGATTCTGGCTCTGACCTCTCAGACTGATTCTGGCTCTGGCCTATCATACTTCTGGCTCTCATCTCTCAGACTGATTTTGGCTCTGACCTCTCAGACTGATTCTGGCTCTGACCTCTCAGACTGATTCTCGCTCTGATCTCTTATACTGATTCTAGCTCTGACATGTCATACTAATTCTGGCTCTGACCTCTCAGACTGATTCTGGCTCTGACCTCTCATACTGATTCTGGCTCTGACCTCTCAGACTGATTTTGGCTCTGACCTCTCATACTGATTCTGGCTCTGACCTCTCAGACTGATTCTGGCTCTGGCCTCTCATACTTCTGGCTCTGATCTCTCAGAATGATTTTGGCTCTGACCTCTCAGACTGATTCTGGCTCTGACCTCTCAGACTGATTCTGGCTCTGACCTCTCAGACTGATTCTGGCTCTTACCTCTCATACTAATTCTGGCTCTGACCTCTCATACTGATTCTGGCTCTGACCTCTCAGACTGATTCTGGCTCTGACCTCTCAGACTGATTCTGGCGCTGATCTCTCATACTGATTCTGGCTCTGACCTCTCATACTAATTCTGGCTCTGACCTCTCATACTGATTCTGGCTCTGACCTCTCAGACTGATTCTGGCTCTGATCTCTCAGACTGATTCTGGCTCTGACCTCTTTTACTGATTCTAGCTCTGACATGTCATACTAATTCTGGCTCTGACCTCTCAGACTGATTTTGGCTCTGACCTCTCATACTGATTCTGACTCTGACCTCTCAGACTGATTTTGGCTCTGACCTCTCATACTAATTCTGGCTCTGACCTCTCATACTGATTCTGGCTCTGACCTCTCAGACTTATTCTGGCTCTGATCTCTCATACTGATTCTGGCTCTGACCTCTCATACTAATTCTGGCTCTGACCTCTCAGACTGATTATGGCTCTGACCTCTCATACTGTTTCTGGCTCTGACCTCTCAAACTGTTTCTGGCTCTGATCTCTGATACTGATTCTGGCTCTGACCTCTCATACTTATTCTGGCTCTGACCTCTCAGACTGATTCTGGCTCTGGCCTCTCATATTTCTGGCTCTGATCTCTCAGACTGATTTTGGCTCTGACCTCTCATACTGATTCTGGCTCTGACCTCTCAGACTGATTCTGGCTCTGACCTCTCAGACTGATTCTGGCTCTGGTCTCTCAGACTTATTCTGCATCTGACCTCTCATACTAATTCTGGCTCTGACCTCTCAGACTTTTTTTTGGCTCTGACCTCTCATACTGTTTCTGGCTCTGACCTCTCAGACTTATTCTGGCTCTGTCCTCTCATAATGATTCTGGCTCTGACCTCTCAGACTGATTTTGGCTCTGACCTCTCAGACTGATTCTGGCTCTCACCTCTCAGACTGATTTTGGCTCTGACCTCTCATACTAAATCTGGCTCTGATTTCTCAGACTGATTCTGGCTCTGACCTCTCATACTGATTCTGGCTCTGACCTCTCAGACTGATTCTGGCTCTGACCTCTCAGACTGATTCTGGCTCTGGCCTCTCATACTTCTTGCTCTCATCTCTCAGACTGATTTTGGCTCTGACCTCTCAGACTGATTCTGGCTCTGATCTCTCATACTGATTCTAGCTCTGACATGTCATACTAATTCTGGCTCTGACCTCTTATACTGATTCTGGCTCTGACCTCTCAGACTGATTCTGGCTCTGATCTCTTATACTGATTCTAGCTCTGACATGTCATACTAATTCTTGCTCTGACCTCTCAGACTGATTCTGGCTCTGACCTCTCATACTGATTCTGGCTCTGACCTCTCAGACTGATTTTGGCTCTGACCTCTCATACTGATTCTGGCTCTGACCTCTCAGACTGATTCTGGCTCTGACCTCTCAGACTGATTCTGGCTCTGACCACTCAGACTGATTCTG
This sequence comes from Leptodactylus fuscus, assembly GCF_031893055.1. Taxonomy (NCBI): domain Eukaryota; kingdom Metazoa; phylum Chordata; class Amphibia; order Anura; family Leptodactylidae; genus Leptodactylus; species Leptodactylus fuscus. The sequence goes on along the minus strand of NC_134270.1, from coordinate 46,672,490 downwards.
GCTCTTACCTCTCATACTATTTCTGGCTCTGACCTCTCATACTGTTTCTGTCTCTGACCTCTCAGACTGATTCTGGCTCTGACCTCTCAGACTGATTCTGGCTCTGACCTCTCAGACTGATTCTGGCTCTGGCCTATCATACTTCTGGCTCTCATCTCTCAGACTGATTTTGGCTCTGACCTCTCAGACTGATTCTGGCTCTGACCTCTCAGACTGATTCTCGCTCTGATCTCTTATACTGATTCTAGCTCTGACATGTCATACTAATTCTGGCTCTGACCTCTCAGACTGATTCTGGCTCTGACCTCTCATACTGATTCTGGCTCTGACCTCTCAGACTGATTTTGGCTCTGACCTCTCATACTGATTCTGGCTCTGACCTCTCAGACTGATTCTGGCTCTGGCCTATCATACTTCTGGCTCTCATCTCTCAGACTGATTTTGGCTCTGACCTCTCAGACTGATTCTGGCTCTGACCTCTCAGACTGATTCTGGCTCTGACCTCTCAGACTGATTCTGGCTCTGGCCTATCATACTTCTGGCTCTCATCTCTCAGACTGATTTTGGCTCTGACCTCTCAGACTGATTCTGGCTCTGACCTCTCAGACTGATTCTCGCTCTGATCTCTTATACTGATTCTAGCTCTGACATGTCATACTAATTCTGGCTCTGACCTCTCAGACTGATTCTGGCTCTGACCTCTCATACTGATTCTGGCTCTGACCTCTCAGACTGATTTTGGCTCTGACCTCTCATACTGATTCTGGCTCTGACCTCTCAGACTGATTCTGGCTCTGGCCTCTCATACTTCTGGCTCTGATCTCTCAGACTGATTTTGGCTCTGACCTCTCAGACTGATTCTGGCTCTGACCTCTCAGACTGATTCTGGCTCTGACCTCTCAGACTGATTCTGGCTCTGGCCTATCATACTTCTGGCTCTCATCTCTCAGACTGATTTTGGCTCTGACCTCTCAGACTGATTCTGGCTCTGACCTCTCAGACTGATTCTCGCTCTGATCTCTTATACTGATTCTAGCTCTGACATGTCATACTAATTCTGGCTCTGACCTCTCAGACTGATTCTGGCTCTGACCTCTCATACTGATTCTGGCTCTGACCTCTCAGACTGATTTTGGCTCTGACCTCTCATACTGATTCTGGCTCTGACCTCTCAGACTGATTCTGGCTCTGGCCTCTCATACTTCTGGCTCTGATCTCTCAGACTGATTTTGGCTCTGACCTCTCAGACTGATTCTGGCTCTGACCTCTCAGACTGATTCTGGCTCTGACCTCTAAGACTGATTCTGGCTCTTACCTCTCATACTAATTCTGGCTCTGACCTCTCATACTGATTCTGGCTCTGACCTCTCAGACTGATTCTGGCTCTGACCTCTCAGACTGATTCTGGCGCTGATCTCTCATACTGATTCTGGCTCTGACCTCTCATACTAATTCTGGCTCTGACCTCTCATACTGATTCTGGCTCTGACCTCTCAGACTGATTCTGGCTCTGATCTCTCATACTGATTCTGGCTCTGACATGTCATACTAATTCTGGCTCTGACCTTTCAGACTGATTCTGGCTCTGACCTCTCATACTGATTCTGGCTCTGACCTCTCAGACTGATTTTGGCTCTGACCTCTCATACTGATTCTGGCTCTGACCTCTCATACTGATTCTGGCTCTGACCTCTCAGATTGATTCTGGCTCTGATCTCTCATACTGATTCTGGCTCTGACCTCTCATACTAATTCTGTCTCTGACCTCTCAGACTGATTCTGGCTCTGACCTCTCAGACTGTTTCTGGCTCTGATCTCTGATACTGATTCTGGCTCTGACCTCTCATACTAATTCTGGCTCTGACCTCTCAGACTGATTCTGGCTCTGACCTCTCATACTGATTCTGGCTCTGTCCTCTCAGACTGTTTCTGGCTCTGACCTCTCATACTGATTCTGGCTCTGACCTCTCAGACTGATTTTGGCTCTGACCTCTCATACAGATTCTTGAACTGACCTCTCATACCGATTCTGGCTCTGATCTCTCATATTGATTCTGGCTTTGACCTCTCAGACTGATTTTGGCTCTGACCTCTCATACTGATTCTGGCTTTGACCTCTCAGACTGATTTTGGCTCTGACCTCTCATACTGATTCTGGCTCTGACCTCTCAGACTGATTCTGGCTCTGACCTCTCATACTAATTCTGGCTCTGATCTCTGATACTGATTCTGGCTCTGACCTCTCATACTAATTCTGGCTCTGACCTCTCAGACTGATTCTGGCTCTGGCCTCTCATACTTCTGGCTCTTATCTTTCAGACTGATTTTGGCTCTGACCTCTCATACTGATTCTGGCTCTGACCTCTCATACTGATTCTGGCTCTGACCTCTCATACTGATTCTGGCTCTGACCTCTTATACTATTTCTGGCTCTTTCCTCTCAGACTGATTCTGGCTCTGATCTCTCAGACTGATTTTGGCTCTGACCTCTCATACTAATTCTGGCTCTGACCTCTCATACTGTTTCTGGCTCTGACCTCTCAGACTGATTCTGGCTCTGACCTCTCAGACTGATTCTGGCTCTGACCTCTCAGACTGATTCTGGCTCTGGCCTATCATACTTCTGGCTCTCATCTCTCAGACTGATTTTGGCTCTGACCTCTCAGACTGATTCTGGCTCTGACCTCTCAGACTGATTCTCGCTCTGATCTCTTATACTGATTCTAGCTCTGACATGTCATACTAATTCTGGCTCTGACCTCTCAGACTGATTCTGGCTCTGACCTCTCATACTGATTCTGGCTCTGACCTCTCAGACTGATTTTGGCTCTGACCTCTCATACTGATTCTGGCTCTGACCTCTCAGACTGATTCTGGCTCTGGCCTCTCATACTTCTGGCTCTGATCTCTCAGACTGATTTTGGCTCTGACCTCTCAGACTGATTCTGGCTCTGACCTCTCAGACTGATTCTGGCTCTGACCTCTAAGACTGATTCTGGCTCTTACCTCTCATACTAATTCTGGCTCTGACCTCTCATACTGATTCTGGCTCTGACCTCTCAGACTGATTCTGGCTCTGACCTCTCAGACTGATTCTGGCGCTGATCTCTCATACTGATTCTGGCTCTGACCTCTCATACTAATTCTGGCTCTGACCTCTCATACTGATTCTGGCTCTGACCTCTCAGACTGATTCTGGCTCTGATCTCTCATACTGATTCTGGCTCTGACATGTCATACTAATTCTGGCTCTGACCTTTCAGACTGATTCTGGCTCTGACCTCTCATACTGATTCTGGCTCTGACCTCTCAGACTGATTTTGGCTCTGACCTCTCATACTGATTCTGGCTCTGACCTCTCATACTGATTCTGGCTCTGACCTCTCAGATTGATTCTGGCTCTGATCTCTCATACTGATTCTGGCTCTGACCTCTCATACTAATTCTGTCTCTGACCTCTCAGACTGATTCTGGCTCTGACCTCTCAGACTGTTTCTGGCTCTGATCTCTGATACTGATTCTGGCTCTGACCTCTCATACTAATTCTGGCTCTGACCTCTCAGACTGATTCTGGCTCTGACCTCTCATACTGATTCTGGCTCTGTCCTCTCAGACTGTTTCTGGCTCTGACCTCTCATACTGATTCTGGCTCTGACCTCTCAGACTGATTTTGGCTCTGACCTCTCATACAGATTCTTGAACTGACCTCTCATACCGATTCTGGCTCTGATCTCTCATATTGATTCTGGCTTTGACCTCTCAGACTGATTTTGGCTCTGACCTCTCATACTGATTCTGGCTTTGACCTCTCAGACTGATTTTGGCTCTGACCTCTCATACTGATTCTGGCTCTGACCTCTCAGACTGATTCTGGCTCTGACCTCTCATACTAATTCTGGCTCTGATCTCTGATACTGATTCTGGCTCTGACCTCTCATACTAATTCTGGCTCTGACCTCTCAGACTGATTCTGGCTCTGGCCTCTCATACTTCTGGCTCTTATCTTTCAGACTGATTTTGGCTCTGACCTCTCATACTGATTCTGGCTCTGACCTCTCATACTGATTCTGGCTCTGACCTCTCATACTGATTCTGGCTCTGACCTCTTATACTATTTCTGGCTCTTTCCTCTCAGACTGATTCTGGCTCTGATCTCTCAGACTGATTTTGGCTCTGACCTCTCATACTAATTCTGGCTCTGACCTCTCATACTGTTTCTGGCTCTGACCTCTCAGACTGATTCTGGCTCTGACCTCTCAGACTGATTCTGGCTCTGACCTCTCAGACTGATTCTGGCTCTGGCCTATCATACTTCTGGCTCTCATCTCTCAGACTGATTTTGGCTCTGACCTCTCAGACTGATTCTGGCTCTGACCTCTCAGACTGATTCTCGCTCTGATCTCTTATACTGATTCTAGCTCTGACATGTCATACTAATTCTGGCTCTGACCTCTCAGACTGATTCTGGCTCTGACCTCTCATACTGATTCTGGCTCTGACCTCTCAGACTGATTTTGGCTCTGACCTCTCATACTGATTCTGGCTCTGACCTCTCAGACTGATTCTGGCTCTGGCCTCTCATACTTCTGGCTCTGATCTCTCAGAATGATTTTGGCTCTGACCTCTCAGACTGATTCTGGCTCTGACCTCTCAGACTGATTCTGGCTCTGACCTCTCAGACTGATTCTGGCTCTTACCTCTCATACTAATTCTGGCTCTGACCTCTCATACTGATTCTGGCTCTGACCTCTCAGACTGATTCTGGCTCTGACCTCTCAGACTGATTCTGGCGCTGATCTCTCATACTGATTCTGGCTCTGACCTCTCATACTAATTCTGGCTCTGACCTCTCATACTGATTCTGGCTCTGACCTCTCAGACTGATTCTGGCTCTGATCTCTCAGACTGATTCTGGCTCTGACCTCTTTTACTGATTCTAGCTCTGACATGTCATACTAATTCTGGCTCTGACCTCTCAGACTGATTTTGGCTCTGACCTCTCATACTGATTCTGACTCTGACCTCTCAGACTGATTTTGGCTCTGACCTCTCATACTAATTCTGGCTCTGACCTCTCATACTGATTCTGGCTCTGACCTCTCAGACTTATTCTGGCTCTGATCTCTCATACTGATTCTGGCTCTGACCTCTCATACTAATTCTGGCTCTGACCTCTCAGACTGATTATGGCTCTGACCTCTCATACTGTTTCTGGCTCTGACCTCTCAAACTGTTTCTGGCTCTTACCTCTCAGACTGTTTCTGGCTCTGATCTCTGATACTGATTCTGGCTCTGACCTCTCATACTTATTCTGGCTCTGACCTCTCAGACTGATTCTGGCTCTGGCCTCTCATATTTCTGGCTCTGATCTCTCAGACTGATTTTGGCTCTGACCTCTCATACTGATTCTGGCTCTGACCTCTCAGACTGATTCTGGCTCTGACCTCTCAGACTGATTCTGGCTCTGGTCTCTCAGACTTATTCTGCATCTGACCTCTCATACTAATTCTGGCTCTGACCTCTCAGACTTTTTTTTGGCTCTGACCTCTCATACTGTTTCTGGCTCTGACCTCTCAGACTTATTCTGGCTCTGTCCTCTCATAATGATTCTGGCTCTGACCTCTCAGACTGATTTTGGCTCTGACCTCTCAGACTGATTCTGGCTCTCACCTCTCAGACTGATTTTGGCTCTGACCTCTCATACTAAATCTGGCTCTGATTTCTCAGACTGATTCTGGCTCTGACCTCTCATACTGATTCTGGCTCTGACCTCTCAGACTGATTCTGGCTCTGACCTCTCAGACTGATTCTGGCTCTGGCCTCTCATACTTCTTGCTCTCATCTCTCAGACTGATTTTGGCTCTGACCTCTCAGACTGATTCTGGCTCTGATCTCTCATACTGATTCTAGCTCTGACATGTCATACTAATTCTGGCTCTGACCTCTTATACTGATTCTGGCTCTGACCTCTCAGACTGATTCTGGCTCTGATCTCTTATACTGATTCTAGCTCTGACATGTCATACTAATTCTTGCTCTGACCTCTCAGACTGATTCTGGCTCTGACCTCTCATACTGATTCTGGCTCTGACCTCTCAGACTGATTTTGGCTCTGACCTCTCATACTGATTCTGGCTCTGACCTCTCAGACTGATTCTGGCTCTGACCTCTCAGACTGATTCTGGCTCTGACCACTCAGACTGATTCTGGCTCTTACCTCTCATACTATTTCTGGCTCTGACCTCTCATACTGTTTCTGTCTCTGACCTCTCAGACTGATTCTGGCTCTGACCTCTCAGACTGATTCTGGCTCTGACCTCTCAGACTGATTCTGGCTCTGGCCTATCATACTTCTGGCTCTCATCTCTCAGACTGATTTTGGCTCTGACCTCTCAGACTGATTCTGGCTCTGACCTCTCAGACTGATTCTCGCTCTGATCTCTTATACTGATTCTAGCTCTGACATGTCATACTATTTCTGGCTCTGACCTCTCATACTGTTTCTGTCTCTGACCTCTCAGACTGATTCTGGCTCTGACCTCTCAGACTGATTCTGGCTCTGACCTCTCAGACTGATTCTGGCTCTGGCCTATCATACTTCTGGCTCTCATCTCTCAGACTGATTTTGGCTCTGACCTCTCAGACTGATTCTGGCTCTGACCTCTCAGACTGATTCTCGCTCTGATCTCTTATACTGATTCTAGCTCTGACATGTCATACTAATTCTGGCTCTGACCTCTCAGACTGATTCTGGCTCTGACCTCTCATACTGATTCTGGCTCTGACCTCTCAGACTGATTTTGGCTCTGACCTCTCATACTGATTCTGGCTCTGACCTCTCAGACTGATTCTGGCTCTGGCCTATCATACTTCTGGCTCTCATCTCTCAGACTGATTTTGGCTCTGACCTCTCAGACTGATTCTGGCTCTGACCTCTCAGACTGATTCTGGCTCTGACCTCTCAGACTGATTCTGGCTCTGGCCTATCATACTTCTGGCTCTCATCTCTCAGACTGATTTTGGCTCTGACCTCTCAGACTGATTCTGGCTCTGACCTCTCAGACTGATTCTCGCTCTGATCTCTTATACTGATTCTAGCTCTGACATGTCATACTAATTCTGGCTCTGACCTCTCAGACTGATTCTGGCTCTGACCTCTCATACTGATTCTGGCTCTGACCTCTCAGACTGATTTTGGCTCTGACCTCTCATACTGATTCTGGCTCTGACCTCTCAGACTGATTCTGGCTCTGGCCTCTCATACTTCTGGCTCTGATCTCTCAGACTGATTTTGGCTCTGACCTCTCAGACTGATTCTGGCTCTGACCTCTCAGACTGATTCTGGCTCTGACCTCTCAGACTGATTCTGGCTCTGGCCTATCATACTTCTGGCTCTCATCTCTCAGACTGATTTTGGCTCTGACCTCTCAGACTGATTCTGGCAATGACCTCTCAGACTGATTCTCGCTCTGATCTCTTATACTGATTCTAGCTCTGACATGTCATACTAATTCTGGCTCTGACCTCTCAGACTGATTCTGGCTCTGACCTCTCATACTGATTCTGGCTCTGACCTCTCAGACTGATTTTGGCTCTGACCTCTCATACTGATTCTGGCTCTGACCTCTCAGACTGATTCTGGCTCTGGCCTCTCATACTTCTGGCTCTGATCTCTCAGACTGATTTTGGCTCTGACCTCTCAGACTGATTCTGGCTCTGACCTCTCAGACTGATTCTGGCTCTGACCTCTAAGACTGATTCTGGCTCTTACCTCTCATACTAATTCTGGCTCTGACCTCTCATACTGATTCTGGCTCTGACCTCTCAGACTGATTCTGGCTCTGACCTCTCAGACTGATTCTGGCGCTGATCTCTCATACTGATTCTGGCTCTGACCTCTCATACTAATTCTGGCTCTGACCTCTCATACTGATTCTGGCTCTGACCTCTCAGACTGATTCTGGCTCTGATCTCTCATACTGATTCTGGCTCTGACATGTCATACTAATTCTGGCTCTGACCTTTCAGACTGATTCTGGCTCTGACCTCTCATACTGATTCTGGCTCTGACCTCTCAGACTGATTTTGGCTCTGACCTCTCATACTGATTCTGGCTCTGACCTCTCATACTGATTCTGGCTCTGACCTCTCAGATTGATTCTGGCTCTGATCTCTCATACTGATTCTGGCTCTGACCTCTTATACTAATTCTGTCTCTGACCTCTCAGACTGATTCTGGCTCTGACCTCTCAGACTGTTTCTGGCTCTGATCTCTGATACTGATTCTGGCTCTGACCTCTCATACTAATTCTGGCTCTGACCTCTCAGACTGATTCTGGCTCTGACCTCTCATACTGATTCTGGCTCTGTCCTCTCAGACTGTTTCTGGCTCTGACCTCTCATACTGATTCTGGCTCTGACCTCTCAGACTGATTTTGGCTCTGACCTCTCATACAGATTCTTGAACTGACCTCTCATACCGATTCTGGCTCTGATCTCTCATATTGATTCTGGCTTTGACCTCTCAGACTGATTTTGGCTCTGACCTCTCATACTGATTCTGGCTTTGACCTCTCAGACTGATTTTGGCTCTGACCTCTCATACTGATTCTGGCTCTGACCTCTCAGACTGATTCTGGCTCTGACCTCTCATACTAATTCTGGCTCTGATCTCTGATACTGATTCTGGCTCTGACCTCTCATACTAATTCTGGCTCTGACCTCTCAGACTGATTCTGGCTCTGGCCTCTCATACTTCTGGCTCTTATCTTTCAGACTGATTTTGGCTCTGACCTCTCATACTGATTCTGGCTCTGACCTCTCATACTGATTCTGGCTCTGACCTCTCATACTGATTCTGGCTCTGACCTCTTATACTATTTCTGGCTCTTTCCTCTCAGACTGATTCTGGCTCTGATCTCTCAGACTGATTTTGGCTCTGACCTCTCATACTGATTCTGGCTCTGACCTCTCAGACTGATTCTGGCTCTGACCTCTCAGACTGATTCTGGCTCTGGTCTCTCAGACTTATTCTGCATCTGACCTCTCATACTAATTCTGGCTCTGACCTCTCAGACTGTTTTTGGCTCTGACCTCTCATACTGTTTCTGGCTCTGACCTCTCAGACTTATTCTGGCTCTGACCTCTCATACTGATTCTGGCTCTGACCTCTCAGACTGATTTTGGCTCTGACCTCTCAGACTGATTCTGGCTCTCACCTCTCAGACTGATTTTGGCTCTGACCTCTCATACTAAATCTGGCTCTGATTTCTCAGACTGATTCTGGCTCTGACCTCTCATACTGATTCTGGTTCTGACCTCTCAGACTGATTCTGGCTCTGACCTCTCAGACTGATTCTGGCTCTGACCTCTCAGACTGATTCTGGCTCTGACCTCTCAGACTGATTCTGGCTCTGTCCTCTCATACTTCTGGTTCTCATCTCTCAGACTGATTTTGGCTCTGACCTCTCAGACTGATTCTGGCTCTGATCTCTCATACTGATTCTAGCTCTGACATGTCATACTAATTCTGGCTCTGACCTCTTATACTGATTCTGGCTCTGACCTCTCAGACTGATTCTGGCTCTGATCTCTTTTACTGATTCTAGCTCTGACATGTCATACTAATTCTGGCTCTGACCTCTCAGACTGATTCTGGCTCTGACCTCTCATACTGATTCTGGCTCTGACCTCTCAGACTGATTTTGGCTCTGACCTCTCAGACTGATTCTGGCTCTGACCTCTCATACTGATTTTGGCTCTGACCTCTCACTCTGATTCTGGCTCTGACCTCTCAGACTGATTCTGGCTCTGACCACTCAGACTGATTCTGGCTCTTACCTCTCATACTAATTCTGGCTCTGACCTCTCATACTGTTTCTGGCTTTGACCTCTCAGACTGATTCTGGCTCTGACCTCTCAGACTGATTCTGGCTCTGACCTCTCAGACTGATTCTGGCTCTGGCCTATCATACTTCTGGCTCTCATCTCTCAGACTGATTTTGGCTCTGACCTCTCAGACTGATTCTGGCTCTGACCTCTCAGACTGATTCTCGCTCTGATCTCTTATACTGATTCTAGCTCTGACATGTCATACTAATTCTGGCTCTGATCTCTCAGACTGATTCTGGCTCTGACCTCTCATACTGATTCTGGCTCTGACCTCTCAGACTGATTTTGGCTCTGACCTCTCATACTGATTCTGGCTCTGACCTCTCAGACTGATTCTGGCTCTGGCCTCTCATACTTCTGGCTCTGATCTCTCAGACTGATTTTGGCTCTGACCTCTCAGACTGATTCTGGCTCTGACCTCTCAGACTGATTCTGGCTCTTACCTCTCATACTAATTCTGGCTCTGACCTCTCATACTGATTCTGGCTCTGACCTCTCAGGCTGATTCTGGCTCTGACCTCTCAGACTGATTCTGGCTCTGATCTCTCATACTGATTCTGGCTCTGACCTCTCATACTAATTCTGGCTCTGACCTCTCATACTGATTCTGGCTCTGACCTCTCAGACTGATTCTGGCTCTGATCTCTCATACTGATTCTGGCTCTGACATGTCATACTAATTCTGGCTCTGACCTTTCAGACTGATTCTGGCTCTGACCTCTCATACTGATTCTGGCTCTGACCTCTCAGACTGATTTTGGCTCTGACCTCTCATACTGATTCTGGCTCTGACCTCTCATACTGATTCTGGCTCTGACCTCTCAGATTGATTCTGGCTCTGATCTCTCATACTGATTCTGGCTCTGACCTCTAATACTAATTCTGTCTCTGACCTCTCAGACTGATTATGGCTCTTACCTCTCGTACTGTTTCTGGCTCTGACCTCTCAGACTGATTCTGGCTCTGACCTCTCAGACTGTTTCTGGCTCTGATCTCTGATACTGATTCTGGCTCTGACCTCTCATACTAATTCTGGCTCTGACCTCTCAGACTGATTCTGGCTCTGACCTCTCATACTGATTCTGGCTCAGTCCTCTCAGACTGTTTCTGGCTCTGACCTCTCATACCGATTCTGGCTCTGACCTCTCAGACTGATTTTGGCTCTGACCTCTCATACAGATTCTTGATCTGACCTCTCATACTGATTCTGGCTCTGATCTCTCATATTGATTCTGGCTTTGACCTCTCAGACTGATTTTGGCTCTGACCTCTCATACTGATTCTGGCTTTGACCTCTCAGACTGATTTTGGCTCTGACCTCTCATACTGATTCTGGCTCTGACCTCTCAGACTGATACTGGCTCTGACCTCTCATACTAATTCTGGCTCTGATCTCTGATACTGATTCTGGCTCTGACCTCTCATACTGATTCTGGCTCTGACCTCTTATACTATTTCTGGCTCTTTCCTCTCAGACTGATTCTGGCTCTGATCTCTCAGACTGATTTTGGCTCTGACCTCTCATACTGATTCTGGCTCTGACCTCTCAGACTGATTCTGGCTCTGACCTCTCAGACTGATTCTGGCTCTGGTCTCTCAGACTTATTCTGCCTCTGACCTCTCATACTAATTCTGGCTCTGACCTCTCATACTGATTTTGTCTCTTACCTCTCATACTGTTTCTGGCTCTGACCTCTCAGACTGATTCTGGCTCTGACCTCTCATACTGAATCTGGCTCTGACCTCTCAAACTGATTTTGGCTCTGACCTCTCATACTGATTCTGGCTCTGACCTCTCAGACTGATTCTGGCTCTGACCTCTCATACTAATTCTGGCTCTGACTTCTCAGACTGATTCTGGCTCTGACCTCTCATACTGATTCTGGCTCTGACCTCTCAGACTGATTCTGGCTCTGACCTCTCAGACTGATTCTGGCTCTGACCTCTCAGACTGATTCTGGCTCTGACCTCTCAGACTGATTCTGGCTCTGACCTCTCAGACTGATTCTGGCTCTGGCCTCTCATACTTCTGGCTCTCATCTCTCAGTCTGATTTTGGCTCTGACCTCTCAGACTGATTCTGGCTCTGATCTCTCATACTGATTCTGGCTCTGACCTCTCAGACTGATTTTGGCTCTGACCTCTCATACTGATTCTGGCTCTGACCTCTCAGACTGATTTTGGCTCTGACCTCTCATACTAATTCTGGCTCTGACCTCTCATACTGATTCTGGCTCTGACCTCTCAGACTTATTCTGGCTCTGATCTCTCATACTGATTCTGGCTCTGACCTCTCATACTAATTCTGGCTCTGACCTCTCAGACTGATTATCGCTCTGACCTCTCATACTGTTTCTGGCTCTGACCTCTCAGACTGATTCTGGCTCTGACCTCTCAGACTGTTTCTGGCTCTGATCTCTGATACTGATTCTGGCTCTGACCTCTCATACTAATTCTGGCTCTGACCTCTCAGACTGATTCTGGCTCTTGCCTCTCATACTTCTGGCTCTGATCTCTCAGACTGATTTTGGCTCTGACCTCTCATTCTGATTCTGACTCTGACCTCTCAGACTGATTCTGGCTCTGACCTCTCAGACTGATTCTGGCTCTGACCTCTCAGACTGATTTTGGCTCTGACCTCTCATACAGATTCTGGAACTGACCTCTCATACTGATTCTGGCTCTGATCTCTCATACTGATTCTGGCTTTGACCTCTCAGACTGATTTTGGCTCTGACCTCTCATACTGATTCTGGCTCTGCCTTCTCAGACTGATTCTGGCTCTGACCTCTCATACTAATTCTTGCTCTGATCTCTGATACTGATTCTGGCTCTGACCTCTCATACAGATTCTTGATCTGACCTCTCATACTGATTCTGGCTCTGATCTCTCATATTGATTCTGGCTTTGACCTCTCAGACTGATTTTGGCTCTGACCTCTCATACTGATTCTGGCTTTGACCTCTCAGACTGATTTTGGCTCTGACCTCTCATACTGATTCTGGCTCTGACCTCTCAGACTGATACTGGCTCTGACCTCTCATACTAATTCTGGCTCTGATCTCTGATACTGATTCTGGCTCTGACCTCTCATACTAATTCTGGCTCTGACCTCTCAGACTGATTCTGGCTCTGGCCTCTCATACTTCTGGCTCTTATCTTTCAGACTGATTTTGGCTCTGACCTCTCATACTGATTCTGGCTCTGACCTCTCATACTGATTCTGGCTCTGACCTCTCATACTGATTCTGGCTCTGACCTCTTATACTATTTCTGGCTCTTTCCTCTCAGACTGATTCTGGCTCTGATCTCTCAGACTGATTTTGGCTCTGACCTCTCATACTGATTCTGGCTCTGACCTCTCAGACTGATTCTGGCTCTGACCTCTCAGACTGATTCTGGCTCTGGTCTCTCAGACTTATTCTGCCTCTGACCTCTCATACTAATTCAGGCTCTGACCTCTCAGACTGATTTTGGCTCTGACCTCTCATACTGTTTCTGGCTCTGACCTCTCAGACTGATTCTGGCTCTGACCTCTCATACTGATTCTGGCTCTGACCTCTCAAACTGATTTTGGCTCTGACCTCTCATACTGATTCTGGCTCTGACCTCTCAGACTGATTCTGGCTCTGACCTCTCATACTAATTCTGGCTCTGACCTCTCAGACTGATTCTGGCTCTGACCTCTCAGACTGATTCTGGCTCTGACCTCTCAGACTGATTCTGGCTCTGACCTCTCAGACTGATTCTGGCTCTGTCCTCTCAGACTGATTCTGGCTCTGGCCTCTCATACTTCTGGCTCTCATCTCTCAGTCTGATTTTGGCTCTGACCTCTCAGACTGATTCTGGCTCTGATCTCTCATACTGATTTTGGCTCTGACCTCTCAGACTGATTTTGGCTCTGACCTCTCATACTGATTCTGGCTCTGACCTCTCAGACTGATTTTGGCTCTGACCTCTCATACTAATTCTGGCTCTGACCTCTCATACTGATTCTGGCTCTGACCTCTCAGACTTATTCTGGCTCTGATTTCTCATACTGATTCTGGCTCTGACCTCTCATACTAATTCTGGCTCTGACCTCTCAGACTGATTATCGCTCTGACCTCTCATACTGTTTCTGGCTCTGACCTCTCAGACTGATTCTGGCTCTGACCTCTCAGACTGTTTCTGGCTCTGATCTCTGATACTGATTCTGGCTCTGACCTCTCATACTAATTCTGGCTCTGACCTCTCAGACTGATTCTGGCTCTTGCCTCTCATACTTCTGGCTCTGATCTCTCAGACTGATTTTGGCTCTGACCTCTCATTCTGATTCTGACTCTGACCTCTCAGACTGATTCTGGCTCTGACCTCTCAGACTGATTCTGGCTCTGACCTCTCAGACTGATTTTGGCTCTGACCTCTCATACAGATTCTGGAACTGACCTCTCATACTGATTCTGGCTCTGATCTCTCATACTGATTCTGGCTTTGACCTCTCATACTGATTCTGGCTCTGCCTTCTCAGACTGATTCTGGCTCTGACCTCTCATACTAATTCTTGCTCTGATCTCTGATACTGATTCTGGCTCTGACCTCTCATACTAATTCTGGCTCTGACCTCTCAGACTGATTCTGGCTCTGGCCTCTCATACTTCTGGCTCTGATCTTTCAGACTGATTTTGGCTCTTACCTCTCATACTGATTCTGGCTCTGACCTCTCATACTGATTCTGGCTCTGACCTCTCATACTGATTCTGGCTCTGACCTCTCATACTCTTTCTGGCTCTGACCTCTCAGACTGATTCTGGCTCTGATCTCTCAGACTGATTTTGGCTCTGACCTCTCATACTGATTCTGGCTCTGACATCTCTGACTGATTCTGGCTCTGGTCTCTCAGACTTATTCTGCCTCTGACCTCTCATACTAATTCTGGCTCTGACCTCTCAGACTGATTTTGGCTCTGACCTCTCATACTGTTTCTGGCTCTGACCTCTCAGACTGATTCTGGCTCTGACCTCTCAGACTGATTTTGGCTCTGACCTCTCATACTGATTCTGGCTCTGACTTCTCAGACTGATTCTGGCTCTGACCTGTCATACTGATTCTGGCTCTGACCTCTCAGACTTATTCTGGCTCTGACCTCTCAGACTGATTCTGGCTCTGACCTCTCAGACTGATTCTGGCTCTGGCCTCTCATACTTCTGGCTCTCATCTCTCAGACTGATTTTGGCTCTGACCTCTCAGACTGATTCTGGCTCTGATCTCTCATACTGATTCTGGCTCTGACCTCTCATACTAATTCTGGCTCTGACCTCTTATACTGATTCTGGCTCTGACCTCTCAGACTGATTCTGGCTCTGATCTCTTATACTGATTCTAGCTCTGACATGTCATACTAATTTTGGCTCTGACCTCTCAGACTGATTCTGGCTCTGACCTCTCATACTGATTCTGGCTCTGACCTCTCAGACTGATTCTGGCTCTGACCTCTCAGACTGTTTCTGGCTCTGATCTCTGATACTGATTCTGGCTCTGACCTCTCATACTAATTCTGGCTCTGACCTCTCAGACTGATTCTGGCTCTTGCCTCTCATACTTCTGGCTCTGATCTCTCAGACTGATTTTGGCTCTGACCTCTCATTCTGATTCTGACTCTGACCTCTCAGACTGATTCTGGCTCTGACCTCTCAGACTGATTCTGGCTCTGACCTCTCAGATTGATTCTGGCTCTGATCTCTCATACTGATTCTGGCTCTGACCTCTAATACTAATTCTGTCTCTGACCTCTCAGACTGATTATGGCTCTTACCTCTCGTACTGTTTCTGGCTCTGACCTCTCAGACTGATTCTGGCTCTGACCTCTCATACCGATTCTGGCTCTGACCTCTCAGACTGATTTTGGCTCTGACCTCTCATACAGATTCTTGATCTGACCTCTCATACTGATTCTGGCTCTGATCTCTCATATTGATTCTGACTTTGACCTCTCAGACTGATTTTGGCTCTGACCTCTCATACTGATTCTGGCTTTGACCTCTCAGACTGATTTTGGCTCTGACCTCTCATACTGATTCTGGCTCTGACCTGTCAGACTGATACTGGCTCTGACCTCTCATACTAATTCTGGCTCTGATCTCTGATACTGATTCTGGCTCTGACCTCTCATACTAATTCTGGCTCTGACCTCTCAGACTGATTCTGGCTCTGGCCTCTCATACTTCTGGCTCTTATCTTTCAGACTGATTTTGGCTCTGACCTCTCATACTGATTCTGGCTCTGACCTCTCATACTGATTCTGGCTCTGACCTCTCATACTGATTCTGGCTCTGACCTCTTATACTATTTCTGGCTCTTTCCTCTCAGACTGATTCTGGCTCTGATCTCTCAGACTGATTTTGGCTCTGACCTCTCATACTGATTCTGGCTCTGACCTCTCAGACTGATTCTGGCTCTGACCTCTCAGACTGATTCTGGCTCTGGTCTCTCAGACTTATTCTGCCTCTGACCTCTCATACTAATTCTGGCTCTAACCTCTCAGACTGATTTTGTCTCTTACCTCTCATACTGTTTCTGGCTCTGACCTCTCAGACTGATTCTGGCTCTGACCTCTCATACTGATTCTGGCTCTGACCTCTCAAACTGATTTTGGCTCTGACCTCTCATACTGATTCTGGCTCTGACCTCTCAGACTGATTCTGGCTCTGACCTCTCATACTAATTCTGGCTCTGACTTCTCAGACTGATTCTGGCTCTGACCTCTCATACTGATTCTGGCTCTGACCTCTCAGACTGATTCTGGCTCTGACCTCTCAGACTGATTCTGGCTCTGACCTCTCAGACTGATTCTGGCTCTGACCTCTCAGACTGATTCTGGCTCTGTCCTCTCAGACTGATTCTGGCTCTGGCCTCTCATACTTCTGGCTCTCATCTCTCAGTCTGATTTTGGCTCTGACCTCTCAGACTGATTCTGGCTCTGATCTCTCATACTGATTCTGGCTTTGACCTCTCAGACTGATTTTGGCTCTGACCTCTCATACTGATTCTGGCTCTGACCTCTCAGACTGATTTTGGCTCTGACCTCTCATACTAATTCTGGCTCTGACCTCTCATACTGATTCTGGCTCTGACCTCTCAGACTTATTCTGGCTCTGATCTCTCATACTGATTCTGGCTCTGACCTCTCATACTAATTCTGGCTCTGACCTCTCAGACTGATTATCGCTCTGACCTCTCATACTGTTTCTGGCTCTGACCTCTCAGACTGATTCTGGCTCTGACCTCTCAGACTGTTTCTGGCTCTGATCTCTGATACTGATTCTGGCTCTGACCTCTCATACTAATTCTGGCTCTGACCTCTCAGACTGATTCTGGCTCTTGCCTCTCATACTTCTGGCTCTGATCTCTCAGACTGATTTTGGCTCTGACCTCTCATTCTGATTCTGACTCTGACCTCTCAGACTGATTCTGGCTCTGACCTCTCAGACTGATTCTGGCTCTGACCTCTCAGACTGATTTTGGCTCTGACCTCTCATACAGATTCTGGAACTGACCTCTCATACTGATTCTGGCTCTGATCTCTCATACTGATTCTGGCTTTGACCTCTCAGACTGATTTTGGCTCTGACCTCTCATACTGATTCTGGCTCTGCCTTCTCAGACTGATTCTGGCTCTGACCTCTCATACTAATTCTTGCTCTGATCTCTGATACTGATTCTGGCTCTGACCTCTCATACAGATTCTTGATCTGACCTCTCATACTGATTCTGGCTCTGATCTCTCATATTGATTCTGGCTTTGACCTCTCAGACTGATTTTGGCTCTGACCTCTCATACTGATTCTGGCTTTGACCTCTCAGACTGATTTTGGCTCTGACCTCTCATACTGATTCTGGCTCTGACCTCTCAGACTGATACTGGCTCTGACCTCTCATACTAATTCTGGCTCTGATCTCTGATACTGATTCTGGCTCTGACCTCTCATACTAATTCTGGCTCTGACCTCTCAGACTGATTCTGGCTCTGGCCTCTCATACTTCTGGCTCTTATCTTTCAGACTGATTTTGGCTCTGACCTCTCATACTGATTCTGGCTCTGACCTCTCATACTGATTCTGGCTCTGACCTCTCATACTGATTCTGGCTCTGACCTCTTATACTATTTCTGGCTCTTTCCTCTCAGACTGATTCTGGCTCTGATCTCTCAGACTGATTTTGGCTCTGACCTCTCATACTGATTCTGGCTCTGACCTCTCAGACTGATTCTGGCTCTGACCTCTCAGACTGATTCTGGCTCTGGTCTCTCAGACTTATTCTGCCTCTGACCTCTCATACTAATTCTGGCTCTGACCTCTCAGACTGATTTTGGCTCTGACCTCTCATACTGTTTCTGGCTCTGACCTCTCAGACTGATTCTGGCTCTGACCTCTCATACTGATTCTGGCTCTGACCTCTCAAACTGATTTTGGCTCTGACCTCTCATACTGATTCTGGCTCTGACCTCTCAGACTGATTCTGGCTCTGACCTCTCATACTAATTCTGGCTCTGACTTCTCAGACTGATTCTGGCTCTGACCTCTCATACTGATTCTGGCTCTGACCTCTCAGACTGATTCTGGCTCTGACCTCTCAGACTGATTCTGGCTCTGACCTCTCAGACTGATTCTGGCTCTGACCTCTCAGACTGATTCTGGCTCTGTCCTCTCAGACTGATTCTGGCTCTGGCCTCTCATACTTCTGGCTCTCATCTCTCAGTCTGATTTTGGCTCTGACCTCTCAGACTGATTCTGGCTCTGATCTCTCATACTGATTTTGGCTCTGACCTCTCAGACTGATTTTGGCTCTGACCTCTCATACTGATTCTGGCTCTGACCTCTCAGACTGATTTTGGCTCTGACCTCTCATACTAATTCTGGCTCTGACCTCTCATACTGATTCTGGCTCTGACCTCTCAGACTTATTCTGGCTCTGATCTCTCATACTGATTCTGGCTCTGACCTCTCATACTAATTCTGGCTCTGACCTCTCAGACTGATTATCGCTCTGACCTCTCATACTGTTTCTGGCTCTGACCTCTCAGACTGATTCTGGCTCTGACCTCTCAGACTGTTTCTGGCTCTGATCTCTGATACTGATTCTGGCTCTGACCTCTCATACTAATTCTGGCTCTGACCTCTCAGACTGATTCTGGCTCTTGCCTCTCATACTTCTGGCTCTGATCTCTCAGACTGATTTTGGCTCTGACCTCTCATTCTGATTCTGACTCTGACCTCTCAGACTGATTCTGGCTCTGACCTCTCAGACTGATTCTGGCTCTGACCTCTCAGACTGATTTTGGCTCTGACCTCTCATACAGATTCTGGAACTGACCTCTCATACTGATTCTGGCTCTGATCTCTCATACTGATTCTGGCTTTGACCTCTCAGACTGATTTTGGCTCTGACCTCTCATACTGATTCTGGCTCTGCCTTCTCAGACTGATTCTGGCTCTGACCTCTCATACTAATTCTTGCTCTGATCTCTGATACTGATTCTGGCTCTGACCTCTCATACTAATTCTGGCTCTGACCTCTCAGACTGATTCTGGCTCTGGCCTCTCATACTTCTGGCTCTGATCTTTCAGACTGATTTTGGCTCTTACCTCTCATACTGATTCTGGCTCTGACCTCTCATACTGATTCTGGCTCTGACCTCTCATACTGATTCTGGCTCTGACCTCTCATACTCTTTCTTGCTCTGACCTCTCAGACTGATTCTGGCTCTGATCTCTCAGACTGATTTTGGCTCTGACCTCTCATACTGATTCTGGCTCTGACATCTCTGACTGATTCTTGCTCTGGTCTCTCAGACTTTTTCTGCCTCTGACCTCTCATACTAATTCTGGCTCTGACCTCCCAGACTGATTTTGGCTCTGACCTCTCATACTGTTTCTGGCTCTGACCTCTCAGACTGATTCTGGCTCTGACCTCTCATACTGATTCTGGCTCTGACCTCTCAGACTGATTTTGGCTCTGACCTCTCATACTGATTCTGGCTCTGACCTCTCAGACTGATTTTGGCTCTGACCTCTCATACTAATTCTGGCTCTGACTTCTCAGACTGATTCTGGCTCTGACCTCTCATACTGATTCTGGCTCTGACCTCTCAGACTGATTCTGGCTCTGACCTCTCAGACTGATTCTGGCTCTGACCTCTCAGACTGATTCTGGCTCTGGCCTCTCATACTTCTGGCTCTCATCTCTCAGACTGATTTTGGCTCTGACCTCTCAGACTGATTCTGGCTCTGATCTCTCATACTGATTCTGGCTCTGACCTCTCATACTAATTAAGGCTCTGACCTCTTATACTGATTCTGGCTCTGACCTCTCAGACTGATTCTGGCTCTGATCTCTTATACTGATTCTAGCTCTGACATGTCATACTAATTTTGGCTCTGACCTCTCAGACTGATTCTGGCTCTGACCTCTCATACTGATTCTGGCTCTGACCTCTCAGACTGATTCTGGCTCTGACCTCTCAGACTTATTCTGGCTCTGATCTCTCATACTGATTCTGGCTCTGACCTCTCATACTAATTCTGGCTCTGACCTCTCAGACTGATTATCGCTCTGACCTCTCATACTGTTTCTGGCTCTGACCTCTCAGACTGATTCTGGCTCTGACCTCTCAGACTGTTTCTGGCTCTGATCTCTGATACTGATTCTGGCTCTGACCTCTCATACTAATTCTGGCTCTGACCTCTCAGACTGATTCTGGCTCTTGCCTCTCATACTTCTGGCTCTGATCTCTCAGACTGATTTTGGCTCTGACCTCTCATTCTGATTCTGACTCTGACCTCTCAGACTGATTCTGGCTCTGACCTCTCAGACTGATTTTGGCTCTGACCTCTCATACAGATTCTGGAACTGACCTCTCATACTGATTCTAGCTCTGATCTCTCATACTGATTCTGGCTTTGACCTCTCAGACTGATTTTGGCTCTGACCTCTCATACTGATTCTGGCTCTGCCTTCTCAGACTGATTCTGGCTCTGACCTCTCATACTAATTCTTGCTCTGATCTCTGATACTGATTCTGGCTCTGACCTCTCATACTAATTCTGGCTCTGACCTCTCAGACTGATTCTGGCTCTGGCCTCTCATACTTCTGGCTCTGATCTTTCAGACTGATTTTGGCTCTTACCTCTCATACTGATTCTGGCTCTGACCTCTCATACTGATTCTGGCTCTGACCTCTCATACTGATTCTGGCTCTGACCTCTCATACTCTTTCTGGCTCTGACCTCTCAGACTGATTCTGGCTCTGATCTCTCAGACTGATTTTGGCTCTGACCTCTCATACTGATTCTGGCTCTGACATCTCTGACTGATTCTGGCTCTGGTCTCTCAGACTTATTCTGCCTCTGACCTCTCATACTAATTCTGGCTCTGACCTCCCAGACTGATTTTGGCTCTGACCTCTCATACTGTTTCTGGCTCTGACCTCTCAGACTGATTCTGGCTCTGACCTCTCATACTGATTCTGGCTCTGACCTCTCAGACTGATTTTGGCTCTGACCTCTCATACTGATTCTGGCTCTGACCTCTCAGACTGATTTTGGCTCTGACCTCTCATACTAATTCTGGCTCTGACTTCTCAGACTGATTCTGGCTCTGACCTCTCATACTGATTCTGGCTCTGACCTCTCAGACTGATTCTGGCTCTGACCTCTCAGACTGATTCTGGCTCTGACCTCTCAGACTGATTCTGGCTCTGGCCTCTCATACTTCTGGCTCTCATCTCTCAGACTGATTTTGGCTCTGACCTCTCAGACTGATTCTGGCTCTGATCTCTCATACTGATTCTGGCTCTGACCTCTCATACTAATTCTGGCTCTGACCTCTTATACTGATTCTGGCTCTGACCTCTCAGACTGATTCTGGCTCTGATCTCTTATACTGATTCTAGCTCTGACATGTCATACTAATTTTGGCTCTGACCTCTCAGACTGATTCTGGCTCTGACCTCTCATACTGATTCTGGCTCTGACCTCTCAGACTGTTTCTGGCTCTGATCTCTCATACTGATTCTGGCTCTGACCTCTCATACTAATTCTGGCTCTGACCTCTCAGAATGATTCTGGCTCTGGCCTCTCAGTCTGATTCTGGCTCTGGTCTCTCAGATTTATTCTGGCTCTGACCTCTCATACTAATTCTGGCTCTGACCTCTCAGAATGATTCTGGCTCTGGCCTCTCATACTTCTGGCTCTGACCTCTCAGAATGATTCTGGCTCTGGCCTCTCATACTTCTGGCTCTGACCTCTCAGACTGATTCTGGCTCTGACCTCTCAGACTGATTCTTGCTCTGACCTCTCATACTGATTCTGGCTCTGATCTCTCAGACTGATTCTGGCTCTGATCTTTCATACTGATTCTGGCTCTGACCTCTCAGACTGATTCTGGCTCTGATCTTTCATACTGATTCTTGCTCTGACCTCCCAGACTGATTCTGGCTCTGATTTTTCATACTGATTCTGGCTCTGACCTCTCAGACTGATTCTGGTTTTGATCTTTCATACTGATTCTGGCTCTGACCTCTCAGACTGATTCTGGTTTTGATCTTTCATACTGATTCTGGCTCTGACCTCTCATACTGATTCTTGCTCTGACCTCTCATACTGATTTTGGCTCTGACCTCGCATATATATGCGCTCGCGCGGGTGTAATATATATATATATATATATATATATCTCGCATATATATGGGACACCCGACCACATGTGTGCGTGCTTTTTTTTGGGACACCCTGTATATATATGCATATATACAGTATATATATATATATATATATATATATATATACGCTCGCATATATATACAGGGTGTCCCAAAAAAATGCGCGCACACATATGCGTGGGTGTCCCATATATATGTGCTCGCATATATATGCGAGCGCATATATATGGGACACCCGCGCACATGTGCGCGTGCATTTTTTTGGGGCACCCTGTATATAAATATATATATGTATATATATATATATATATATATATATATATATATATATATATATATATATACATATATATATATATGTGCGCGCATATACAGGGTTCCCAAAAAAATGTATACACATTTTAGCAGCTGATAGCTCAATTATTTATTCTTTCTTTACAGACTGAACCCATTAAACTGAGTGATGGCATACAGACTTGACTTTGAAGAATGGAAATTTATTCTAAAATGCTACTGGAAGTATGAAAACGCAGTAGAAGTGCAAAGACAATTTAGGAAGGAGTTTAACAAAGAACCACCTACATGAGTTACCATCACTCGAATTAGAGATAAGTTTGAAGCTGATGGAAATGTTCAGGACGTCCGTAAGAAGTGTTCCGGAAGACCACGCACCTCGACAAGCCCCATAAAAGAAGAAAGAGTACTGGAAACGTTTCAACGAAGTCCAAGAAAGTCTTTGCAGCAAGCTAGTTGTGAGGTAGGGATTTCAAAATCATCAGTCCATCGCGTCATGAAACGTTGTCAGTGGAGAAGTTACATTCCAAGATTAGTCCATGCTCTTAATGACGATGATCCAGACCGAACAGTATTGCGAGTGGTACTTGGAAGTGATGAGGCCACATTCAAATTAAATGGTTCGATTAACAGACACAATTGCACCTACTGGGGACCTGAGAATAACACATGGTAGTGTGGAGGTGCCCCATCTTTCTTCTTTTATGGGGCTTGTCGAGGTACGTGGTACTATTGATCATTTCGGCTGCCATAAAGCACACACACTGCTGCACTGTTTGCACAGAAAATGCTGGAGGGAAAATTTCCAAAATGGTTATTCTCAAGAAAAAATTTTTAAAACAAAAACACATAGCAAATATACAGTACAGACCAAAGGTTTGGCCACACTTTCTCATTCAAAGAGTTTTCTGTATTTTCATGACTATGATAATTGTAGATTCACACTGAAGGCATCAAAACTATGAAGTAACACATGTGGAATTATAGACTTAACAAAGATGTGTGACACAGCTGACAATCCGTCTTATGTATAAACGGGTTTTATTAAAGATTTTTCAAAATTAAAACACACAAACAGAAGATAACAAGCAGTGCAGCGTCCAAAATGCAAATAAACAGGCAAGAGGGGCGACCAGGGTGGAGGCCCCAAACCGCAATATCAGCGCAGTGTACGCACAACACTGCAACAAAGAAAAAAGGGGGGAAAAAAAACAGAAAAAAAAGGAGAAACACAGGGGAACCGGTAAGGAGAAACAAAAAAAACAGCCAAGACAAACATCTCGACACAGACAGGGGAAAGGGGACCCTGGAGACAAGAAAGAAACAAGAAACGTGAACACAGAAACAGAAAACGGTAAAGGGAGAACCAGGCCCGAAACCCGAGGGGGAGGCAGGAAAAGAAAAGGACAAATGGAGGGTAGAGAAGATAGAAGGCCATGCCGCACTCAAGCAAAGGTAGCAGAAAAGTCAGATGACTCCTGAAACAGGATCCAGGGCCGCCAGAGGACCAGAGGAATCGGGTCCTCCGCCACTAGTGCCTCCATCCTCCGTATAAGAAGGAACTCCTGGAGGAACTCAAGAAAGGAGGGGGGTGGGGGGTGGAGCTGCACCAATGTCTCAGAATGACAGCCCTGGCAGCCGTGAGAAAATGCCCCAAGAGGTCCTTCTTAATCACAGACAATTTACCAGGAATGACAGATAGGAGCGCTAACTGCGGGGAGGCAGATATAGAGTGACCACTTACCTTGGAGTACAACGAAAACACCGCATCCCAGAAAGGCCGCAGAACATCACAGTCCCACCAGATATGGAGCATAGTGCGCCTAGCGGTGCCACAACGCCAACACCGGTCGGAAACAGCCGGGAAGATTCTATGGAGGAGTACTGGACATCTATACCACCTAGTCAGGATCTTAAAATTCCTCTCTTGCGCACTACATGGAAGGGCCAGCTTGTGGGAAAGCAGGAAAGATTTATCCCAGTCAGCAGACGACAGACTTACAGAGAGGTCAGAGTGCCATGCAGCCACGTAGGAGGGGGGCTCTGCCGTGGCATCTGTGAGGAAAATGTCATACAGCACCGACAGGGCATGGGCAGGAGGGGACCGGCCACCGAGAGCCGACTCAAGGGCTAGAGCCGGCGGGGAGAGTTGAGAGGAAAGGGAAAACCGCTTCAAAACGGAAACAAGCTGGGTGTGCTCCAACCAAGAAAGGTGCAGGTTGGGGTGAGAGGCGCAAAACTGGGCAAAGGGAAGAAGCGGAGAATCGCCCGCCACCTCCCGGAGACGATCGTCGCCTTCTTTATTCCAACAGAGGAACTGATCCACAGAGCACCCTGGGGGGAACATAGGATTATCAAAAAGGGGAGTCAGAGGGCCCGGAACATGCGCCAAGTGGCCACTAGAGCACACCAGACCATGAACCTACCTGCAGCAACTACAGAATATACCCAGACCATGAACCTACCTGTAGCAACTCCATTCTAGTCAGTTCTGTAGTGAGACAGCTAGAATGGAGTTACTGCAAAGACCTACCTATAGCAATTACAGAATATACCGAGACCATGAACCTACCTGCAGTAACTTCATTCTAGTCAGTTCTGTATTGAGACAGCTAGAATGGAGTTGCTGTAAGGAGGACCTACCTATAGCAACTGCAGAACATACCCAGACCATGAACCTACCAGCAGCAACTCCATTCTGGTCAGCTCTGTAGTGAGACAGCTAGAAAGGAGTTGCTGCAAGGAGGACCTACCTATAGCAACTGTAGAATATACTGAAACCATGAACCTACCTGCAGCAACTACAGAGTTTCGGTTGCCTTTTGAAAAAATTGTTAAAATGAAGTCTTTATTAATTGAGTTTTTAGCAAAAGCAAAAAGCAAAGGTCATGTTGAAGGAGTTGCAGTCATTACTGGGTTTGTTAAATTTCGCTGGGCGGGTAATTCCAATGAGAAGGGTTTTTTCAAAACAGTTGTACAGAGCTACTTCTGGTGTAACATCACCTCATTCCCATATCAGATTGACCAAGAGTTTGAAGGATGATTTAGGTTTGTGGTTAGAGTTTTTATGTAAGTTTAATGGCACAAGTTACTGGCAATCCGATTTCATTGACTCTGATGCATTGCAATTATTTACTGATGCAGCAGGAGGAGTGGGCTATGGAGATTTTTGTCAGGGTCATTGGCAGCGGAGCGCTGGAATGATGCATGGGTTAAGATGGATGTAGTCAAGAATATTGTTTTGCTTGAGCTTTTTCCAGTGATTGTTGCAGTGGTTATATGGAGTTCTTTGTTTAAAAATAGTCAGATTTTATTGTATTTGGACAATAAAGGCGTAGTGTTTGCTATAAATACATTATCAGCAAGATCAGAGTCAGTGGTAAAACTCTTAAGACATTTGGTTTTGTGTTGTTTGCGATTTAATATATGGATTAAGGCAAAATATGTACCTGGTAGCGTTAACTTAATAGTGGATTCTTTACCTCGTTTGCAGTTAGATCAATTTTTTTCACTGGTGCCGAATGCAGCGAGAACAGGGATACCATGTCCAATACATTTATGGGACCTTATCTGGGATTAATTGCTGAACAGTTGAAAGCGTCGATTGCCCACAGAACATGGGTCGATTATTCAACCGCATGGAGAGATTGGTTATGCTTTTGCGATTCTTTTAACCTTTTCGCTGCCAAGGGTCTCTGGAAATTTTGCACCTCCAGTAGCCAGAGCAATTTTCACAGTTTTGAGATGGACAAATCAAACCTAAATTGCAACATTAAAAAAGCATCCAACCCCCCCATACCTATATATTTTCTTAAAGTAGACACCTGCAGCATTGTCAGAATGCCACTTGGTACTGTATACGAACAGGCACCTTCATGCAATTTTGATTTAAAGTGAATGTTTTATGAAAAAATGCAAATAAATGTATATTAGTTGTTAAAAGCGGAAACCAAACAAAAAATTAAATGCACCAAACCTCCTAAAAATAAGAATTCAACATGTGCAGAGTTCATACATATCACTATGGCCTGAACCCGCTCGCACGTGTCTTTAGAAAATCGCTAGAACTGGAAGGAACAAAATTCTGCTTTGAAGCTGGAAATGTTAAAAAAGTATCATCCTATAAAATGTAGGGATTACACACCATGAAAAGTAAGTGAACCCCTAAACCCTATATATTTTTTGAAATTAGACAACCTGAAGATTACAAATGTCTTAATGGGTCATCGATAGCCACATCCAGCTTCATGCAACTTTGCGACCAACACAAATAATTTTTTGAAAAAATACGCTAAAACACATATTTGCACCTAAAACTCATGTTCAATCTCACATTCATATACAAAATACTTTTAAAATAATAGCTTATGGTGTATACAATGTGTATATATACTATATGTACCGCAAACATCAACTACAACAAGAGCTCGGACTCCCAAAAACACGAATACAGAAGACAAGCAGGATTTTGCTGTTGTTCACTAATATGTTAAAAAGCTATACTGCACCTACCAAACTGTGACTGTGATACCAAAATCTAACTTTTTTCAGAGTACACAGCATACCGTATATAAAAACACAATTTAATAGTTTATATATACAACCACCTTCATTCAACTTTGCCACAAACAGAGATTGCTAGCAAAAATTGCGCAAAAATTCAAATTTGCCACTAAAGTGCGGCTCAAGAAATCCCTTTCTGCAAACATAATGTACTGTCCATAAAACTGCAATATGTGAGGAGTTCATACATACCACACATGTATATATTTACAGGGGCGGGTGTTAAAGAATTCCCAAAATTGCAGAAATGCGCCATCCCATTTTGTTCATGCGAATTAAATAGGACTTTACATAAAAATGTTATTTTCCATCCCCCTATAATAATTTTAGCAAGCTATACGTTCATCTCTAGTGATAATCGTTATTACTATTATTTTAGTGTGTAACGGACATCCCTAGAGACGTATTTTACTGTAGAAAGCTCAGGTATAGACAGGACATGGATTGGGTGAAATGTAAACTTTATTTGCGACTTTATGTATATGTTGTGTAAGTGTTTGGTGCGACTTTTTTTTTTTTTTGGCTTGCGACCTGGACAATGGTAAACGTCTGGGTCGCAGTGCCAACAAACTTCCTGGTTATGTTCAGGAGGTATAACATAAGAATACCCCACTAGTAAAGCTCAGGGGGGAATTACATTATAACTGTATGTGACAATCAAAAACAAATGTATAGTATACGCTCTGATTGGCAGGAGAAGGGTTAATAGGGACAATAGAGTCCCTGTCACCCCCCTCCTGCTGTCACATACAAGTTATGCAGAGAGAGAGATCGTTTCTGTGTCTCTCTCTCTCTGCTGGGCTGCTCTGTGTCCCTCTTCCTTTCTTGTTAGATCGCAAATTGCTTGCTTAGACAGGAGGGGGGAGGGGGGACACTTTGGAGCTCTATATCTTTGAACTGCATCAACATATCTTGATGCTTTTAATTGCATTTTTGGATGATTGGATGTACAGTTTTGGAGCAATTCACTGTGGAAATGCTGTCGGGAATTGAGATCTGCAGTTGGATCTCAATGCCAAATAGTGTTTTCAACAGTGAATTGCTCCAAGACTGTAAGTAAAATCATCAAGTCCCTGGTATCATTTTAAAGATGAGATTCTCTTCTTTAAAATGCATTTTAAAGCATAAAGATATGTTGATGCAGTCCAGAGATATCGGCATTAGTAGGGAGGACGTACTAACTACGTCCTCCGCTACTGAAGTGCCACCTTGGGAGCACGTACAGTGTACGTGCCTGGCAGCGAAAGGGTTAAGGCTAATTATTTAGTTGCAGATGTTGGACTGATTCTAATTTATGCAAAAAGGTTTGTCTGTATCATCAATTAACAAACTCTTAGCTGGCATTTCATTTTTTCTCAAGTTGTCCGGTCATCAAGCTATATCCTCTCCTTTTTTGGTTAAACAAATGTTAAAAGGTTACCACTAATTAGCAACAGTCCATCCAAGAAGGATGCCTATATCTATTTCATTGTTAAAAAAATTATGGGATGTTTTAGAAGTTATACATTTTAATCAATTTGAGTTATGTTTATTCAGAACAGCTTTCACCATGGCATTTTTTGCAGTACTGCGCATTTTGGAATTAGTAGCGGCAAGCAACAATGCAAGATCAGGTTTGGATTTTAAGGATGTCCATTTGGGTAATAATATACTGACAATCTGCCTGCGCAGTTCCAAGACTGATCAGATGACTAGAGGATGTTTTATACGCTTATATGCTTTACACCACATGAATATTTACCCTTTTGCTAATGTGTCAAAATGGTTAGATATGAGGCCTAAGGTCCCTGGCAATTTTTTGTTACATGCTAACACTAAGCCATTAACTAAGTATCAATTCAACTCTGTGTTGAAAAAATGTCTCTGTCATTTGGGTTTGCAACAATACAAAATATCATCTCATTCTTTCAGAATCGGTGCTGCCACTGAGGCAGCCAGGTTAGGATTGGATGATGCTATAATAAAAAGAATTGGCAGAAGGGAATTGCACCGTTTCAAGCTGTATGTTAGACCTGAATTATTGCCATCCTAATGTGTTCTGTTTTATTTTAGGTGGCCCATTTGTTATATGGGTAGTTGGTCATTCTTTTCTGTATTGGGCCCAGAAGAGAGCAGAAAACCAGAGTTACGGTGAAAACTTATCCTTTGAAGCTAATGCTGTGCACATTTTTTGGAAGGGAGTTTGGGGTATGAGTTGGAAATCTTTAATTACTGAAGTTAAAGGGGTTGTCCCATCACAAGGATCCTATCTATACTGCTTGTTAATGTGGATATAAGATTTTTCCTAAATACACTGCTTCTGCAAAACTGCTTTGTTTGTCCACTATCTTACTTTATTCAATTCATTGTTGACACAGCGATTGACTTATCTGCTCAAAAGTCAAGTGATGTATCTGCAGCTCACAGGGGGGGAGGGAGGAGAGGCTAAGTGCAGGGAGCCAGCCTGTGTATCTAGCTATTCCTGTGTCTACACCACGTGACCTAGCTTCCTGCTATCAGATAGAGGAGAGGAGCTGCTTTCATTTCTTCTGTTCTCCCAGTTATCAGGCGGAGCTACACAGTAATTTGGGGAGGAGCTAAACGACAGGTTGCATGTGAAACCCCGCCCACCAAATGATGCAAGAAACCAGGAAGAAAGAAGATTTTTCAGCAGTGAAGACTGGTGAGTATGCGACGTGGGAATACCCCTTTAAATCATTAAGTTTTATTTGGCCTAGTCCTCAAGTTATAGTTATCCATTTAGGAGGCAACGATATTGGAAGAATTAACACACTTGATTTCATTGCTGAGGTTAGGAGGGATTTGGCATTCATAAAATGTCTTTTCCCTGACACAGTCCTCGCCTTTTCAGAAGTGATTCCTAGAGTAGTCTGGAACACTGGTAAGACAATCTTCCTGAACAGGATTAGGAAGCGTTTTAATAGAGCAGTTTCAAAATTTTTACCTTGCTTGTGCAGTTTTGCCCATTCGTCATATTGATCTTGAAGGTTTTCTTCCAGGTTTTTACAGGAGAGACGGTGTTCACCTTTCTGATGTGGGTAATGATATTTTTTAACTTAGACCTTCAAAATATCATTGAAAAAGGCTGTCGGTGTTGTGGGGGGGGGGGGGGGGGGCTTTGCAGTCCAGGCCTTGTGGGTTTTTTTTAGTCGCCCAGCTATCACTGTGAGGACTGCAATGTTCCAGTTATTGTTATTTGGTGTTATGGTTTGATCTGTTATTAAGAATTTATTTATTTAAATATTATTTTATTTATGGAAAGAAGTTTTGAATGAATTATTTATGTAATTTTGGTAACCCCATAATAAAACACCACGGCCAATTTATTTCCACTAAGAAGTTGTCGTGTCTTTATTTTAGTAATAGCAATTAATTTGGTGATATATATTTTATTATTGGTAAATTAGAAAGTGTTGTCCTGTGGGGCATGTGTCACCATGATAGTTAGCACCACAGGACGGGTTCAGGGAGGAATTTTTCAATAGCGGGGTTATGATTAGAGATGAGCGAGTACTGTTCGGATCAGCCGATCCGAACAGCACGCACGCATTGAAATGAATGGATGTAGCCAGGACGCGGGGGGGTTAAGCCGCCGGCGTCAAAGCGGAAGTACCAGGTGCTTCCATTCATTTCAATGCGTGCGTGCTGTTCGGATTGGCTGATCCGAACAGTACTCGCTCATCTCTAGTTATGATGGCATGTTTGAAAGACAATAAAGCTCTATTGTGCAGGCATCGGCAGAAGCAGAGGAAGTGAAGCTTCATGTCAGAAGTCTGAAGATAGGCAAGTATGATAGGGACAGGGGAGTATTGGTGTTGCTTAGTTTCCCGAAATGCAGAAACGAAACGTAACCAGATCATCAGTAAATGTGTCACATGACCACCCTAGCTATATAGGTAAATGATTTTTTTTTCTTTTAATGAAATCAATTAGAAGTTATGCAGGGGGCGTGGGGTTAGTTTAGGGGATTCAGTTTCAATTTATCCTTTAAGTATCAGGTTAATCAATATTCACAGTCTCCTTCCTTTCTTCCTTCGCCTCTCTCCCTTCATATGCACTGCTGTGCCCTTCTTATGTCATTTTTGTTGTGCACCCTGCATGGCATTTGGGAGGTATTTTTTTTTATTTTTTGCCTTGTGGCTAAATCTGGGGTCAGGTGACTCACACAGAAGGTTTTCAATGACATTCTCCAGTAATCAAAACCAAAAAAAAGTTGACAATTTCACATAGAAACATAGAAGTTTGACAGCACAAAATAAGTTCTCATGGTTCATCTAGTCTGCCCTTATAGTATTACTATTGTATCTTAGGATAGATGTGTTTATTTCAGGCATGTGTAAATTCACATATTGTAGATTTATCACCTACATCTGCTAGAAGTTTATTCCATTGCATCCGTCCTCCCCTAAATTAAGTTTAGATTGTGCCCTATTTTTCTTGTGTTTTTTTTTTAAATTCCCTCCTGAACTTTACTTATACATGTAACACTCAGGAGGGCCAGGGATGGTATTACGGGTAATATATCAGATGTGGCCGGCTTGTAGGTAGTCCCTGGGTCCCAAAATGTGTACCAAATCTCCTTTTTGATGTTCCCAACTACCCACCCCGACGTGGTACCTGACAATGACAACAGACAACCAGGGTAGTCTCGGGGGTAGTCGTTGCTCTTTTACTAGCAGGACAATGTAATACAAATGTACATATGGAGTAATTCTTCACATACAATACAGTGATGCCTGTAGGAGTGTCCAGGCAAGCAGGTGATGGAGCTTGGAGCAGGAATGCTTTGGATAGTTTAATTAGTAGTTGCTTGGGTAGTTAAACTTGTACATACTTGTAAAGATGGCCTGTATCCAGGGGGTTAGTCCTCAACTGGGTACACATATGTAGGAGAGGAAATAGGGGTGTCAACAGCGGGAGACCCTCAAATTCTGCCAGACTAGCTATGGGTTTCTTAAATATAGATTTGTCCCAAAGACTTACTTGAATAGAGAGATACGTGTAGAGGTCCCAGATGTATGGATAAGCAGGTCCATATCCTTTAGTAATTGTAGACTTGGAACTTCAGAGGAAAACGCTCTCTGAGGAGGATCTTGGGTACAGAGGAAAATACATCTCTGTTTGAAGTCCCCTGATGCTTGGCTGCCATTTTTAGCTCCACATGTCTTGGGCTCTCCACACAAAAAGACAAAGAACCCAGGGTTTCCAACCCCCACTCTCTAGAGAGGCTGTAACTCAACTCCTCCTCCAGGCCAATCAAGGGAGCTTGATTGGTTCTGAAGGTCACCTGATCACACTGGAAACTCCTTGAGAAAAATTACAATGGGAAGTATAGGCAGGTGTAGTTCACAATACATCCACAAGATGGCGCATTAATAGACTCCCCTGAGTGCTGGCTCTGGTGAAATAGAAATACTGGTAACTGGAAGGGGAGGAACCTCTTTACCTTATATGCAAATGTCCATACCATCTCGGTCTGCAAGGACTATTAAAGGGAATTGGGTGAGCAGTACCGGGACATTACATAACTACTAGATATTTTAACCCTCTCATGCCTCTGTCAATTTTTGTTTTTGCATTTTTCTTTTTCCCTCTCCTCATTCCAAGAGCCATATTTTTTTCATTTTTCAGATCACAGAATAACAACATGGCTTATTGTTTGCAGGGCAAATTGTACTTTGTAATGGCCCCATTCAATATCCTGTACAATCAGTGGCGTAACTACCACCATAGCAGTGGAGGCAGCTGCCACAGGGCCCGGGACATTAGGGGCCCGGTGACAGCTACCTCTACTACCCCGCTCTTATAGCAGACAAAATGTTGTAACTGTGATAAGAGCAGGGAAAGCTTCTGCCTGAAGGACCTTCTGTGACATCACCCGTCACATGACTAGGTGGGTGTTTCTTTATAGCCCGTGCAGTCAGTCCGGGAAGCGATGCAGAGAAGAAGATACTGTATGTGGTGCAAGGTACTAAGGGGGAGGGGGGATGTAACTGAGTGTGTGTGTGTCTGTGTGTGAGTGTGTATGTATGTGTGGTGTGGAGGAGGGGAGAGGACAGTGTCCTGATATCTGTGTATTAGGAGGAGGGGACAGTGTCCTAATATCTGTGTATTAGGAGGAGGGGGAGGTCAGTGTC
This sequence comes from Leptodactylus fuscus, assembly GCF_031893055.1. Lineage (NCBI taxonomy): Eukaryota > Metazoa > Chordata > Amphibia > Anura > Leptodactylidae > Leptodactylus > Leptodactylus fuscus. The sequence continues at coordinate 46,638,908 of NC_134270.1, read as the reverse complement.
CTGCTAGCTGTGTATTAGGAGGAGAAGACAGTGTCCTGATATCTGTGTATTAGGAGGAGGGGGAGGTCAATGTCAGTAGATCGATCAGTACTCTACACATTGTTTGTATTCAGACTTGCTTGCAATTGCTGTTACAAATGACTGTCTAATAGTAGTCAGGGGGTGCTATTGTACTGAAGGGGAGGGGGATGTGAGATGCAGGATGGAGAGTGTGTGTGTGTGAGTGTGTATGTATGTATGGTGTGGAGCAATTGAGGAGCAACAGTAACCTAGGGACAGAGATGGAGGGGAGGACATGAAAATGGGGGTAGAGATGAGGGGTGCATGAAACTGGGGGCAGATGGAGGGAGGGTATGAAATGTCATGTGACATCAGTGTGTTATTAAAGATGGCCAACACCACCAAAGACTGCAGCGGAGACAGGTAAGTAAGTTTTTTTTTAATGTCTGTATCTCCCCTCGGTCTCCAATTATTATACTCTGGGGCCTGAAAATACCCCAGAGTATAATAATTGTTCATGGGTGTTCATTATGGGGCATAATCCTGTGTGCAGGAGCCACTAAGGGACATAATACTGTGTGCAGGGGCCACTGAGGGACATAATACTGTGTGCAGGGGCCACTATGGGGAATAATAGAGCACGCACGAATGCAGCGGGGGGGGGGGGGGGAGGTATCGGTCGGTCAAGGTCTTCAGTGTCGGTCAGGAAGGGGGGGGCACATCAAAAGTTTGCCACGGGGCCCCACCATTCCTAGTTACGCCACTGTGTACAATGTACAGGGAAGCTGGAATTTTTTTTTATTTTTTTTTTTACTGAAGTGGAATTGGAGATAAAATGTATTTGTGCCAATTTCTTATGGGTTTAATTTGTACGGCAGTCACATGTTACCTCTATTCTGTGGGTCAGTACGAACACCTGATACCAAATTTATATAATATTTGTAATGTTTTGATACATTTTAAAAAATGTACAACTTTGCAAAATAGAAAAAAAAATAGTTTCGCCATGTTTCTGACACGTGTAACTTTTTTATATATATATGTATGGAGCTGGACAAGATGGCATTTTTATTGATACCATTTTGGGGAAGTTATGATGATAATTGTAAAAAAAAGACACAAAAATAAATAAATGGAAACTGATACCTGTTAAATATCTTGTATTTGCCGGTGAGACTTGTGTCCACTGTTAAATATCCGGACCTGGCCTTGTCCACGATAGGAAGAAGTCATCTTGTTATAAATCAGTGTAGAGGTTTATTAATATCTTGAAGGAAAACACAGGAACAGGGAAAATGTCCAAATAACACAAATATCAGTCAATTGTCAATAGCTTACATCTTCAGAGAAGTTAAATCATCTGGATATCTTGTAGTTACAGCTTGGTTCATGCTTGTCATCTGGTTGGTGGACTTGGGATATTCACGACATCTTGTCCAGGATGACAGAGAGGGATGGCAGACAGACCTGCCATAGATTCCCCATGGATCCCCCTCATGGATGACGACCACGACGTGTGTGTCTGTCACTCATTTATATTCATGAGAGTGGGTGTTACCTTCCATGTTACAGCTATGTAGGGAGATTTCTAAAATGGTGTACTCTAACCGCACCCATGTACCCAAAATACAACAGATATGATGTCAGTAGAGTGTTAACCCCATGTCTGCTAGAGAATATTGTAAATATATAATATTTAACATTTCCCCCTTTTGAGAGTGAAATATCTGTTTGAACTCTCAAGATATACCATACAACAATATTCATACAATTAGATTATATCTTCTTTCTTCTTTGCTGAATACTGGAACTTAATTTTCATTAATTGTCCATATAACAATAATTTCATCAATTTGCGATACATTTTGTCATTAATAAATGTTATGTTATGTTATGGTAAACTGTGATCAAAGATGAAACCAATTTGATCCACTATCTAACCTACACCTGATGAAGGCTCTTCTTTCATCGTCTGGTCTTCTGGTCATCTCTTCTTCCATCATAATAGAAAGCTTACCACAAATGTAGTTCTTGACTTAAAGTCCTTTAGATTTCCTCCGTGTTGTGCAGATATTATAACATTGTCCATTAAAGTTCATATTATGAAGATATTGATATAACAACAAAGTCCATATGTTATGTTTCACTTCACCAAGACATAGACTGTAGAGGAGTTTCCTTCTGTAATTCCCTTGACCACCTGTCACTGTACAATCATGTGACACTTCTGGAGCAATACTGCAAAAGCAAGGCAAGTGTGAATTCTGACATCATCCCTGCTGCTTGTCAGTAAGGTTCAGTCCTGGAATCTCAGTCTCTTGGATACACAATATCTGTGTTCGGGTTTTATCATTCATAACCCTTTTGCGTACAAACAACTTGAAGTCTTGAAATAGAGAGGATTCCACCAAACATTGATGAGGACGTCTTTATATCTGTCCAATCATCCGCTGATCAAAGGTTCCAAACTCCAGTAATAGTTTTTAAACACAGTCCTTGGCATAAGCTTAAGCATATAGCATCATACCTTCAGATTTTGTCTTTTCCCGCACATCTTCTTCTTGTAACTGTTAAAGTCTTTTTATTAACATTTGATATCAAACTTTATCATAATCTTGGACTTGATTGAAGATAAGTTTTCTTTCCCTAATAGCTAAGCCAAACTAGGCAATTAACTAAACTATAATATCACAGTGTACCATACCACTCATTTATATATCATACTTCTCTTTACATTGTATCAATATTTATATTTGACTTATTAAAATATTGATATTCAATACATTTATCAAACTATCAGATAATAGTACTTTGGATACAATAATCTATATAAACATCATATATCAACATATATATCTTTATATCTATATGTATGAATATATATGTGTAATTTACTTGTGATGACAAATTGCAACATAACTCTGAAATATAATGTGATTATTAATTACCATTCTATAGACAATCACAATATTTATTCTTTAGTTAGAACTTTTCACCAATTATACTAAACATATGTTCCTATATGAATGTGTTATCATACTTAATCATACATTTTAGTCACTTTATTTTCCTTTTTAATAAGAAATAATTTTATTTTAAACATTCATTTATTAAATATCATTGTGTTCTTTATCTGAGACACAATATTAACCTTTATTCATAAAAACGTATGTGCCTAAAGTTTCCTCTTAACACCTCGTCTCTTCACAGATTCCTGTGACCTTCTTAACCTTTCAGATACCTCCAATACCAAGAATAGAGACAAGACTTAAGACACTTGACTCTGTCTTACACTTAACTGTATATATTCTTGTGTACTGGTTGTATATGAACACCATATATATTAAATAAGTATATAAAACATAAGCATTTCAAAATGTCACATCCTATAATCAGAAGTTTAAAGAATAAACCAGAGACTATCACTCTTGATATCCCATATTCTTTGATGATATTATACTTTTCCTTTCATGAAGATGATTAGCTTATCTCATTTGCATATAAGACATATTTTTCCCAATGTTTGTAGATGTTGATGTGTGTAAGTGTATGCAAGTGTGTGCGTACATGTAAGAATACATAATCAATAAAACAATAATACAATAAATCAATACTGGCTATAACTAACTAGATTTTCTGCCATAACTAATATATTTATTATCCCATGATCCAATTACCCCAATAAGCCTTTATTGTTTGTCAGGTTTGAACAAATATATTGAAGAGCTATCTATATCTTAGTCAAAAGCTTCTTCTTTTGCAACAAACTATTCACAAACTAAAATAACCTTCACCCTACTGCATCTGTCACCTTTCCTCAGCTCATGTGACTTAAACACTTGGTTTTCCTGTAGGTATAAACATATGAGGTTCCTTTCAATGGATTTCAAATATATTTGCTAATTTCCCAGTTTAATATAGAGTATCACATAAGATAAAAAATAGAAAGAAATAGAAAAAGAAAATAGAAATAGAAAATAGAAAGAAATAGAAAATAGAAAAAAAATAGACGTCTCTTTGTTGGATATATTTTCCTTTTTTCCTTGTTGGATGCATCCTGATTTTCTTAGGCCTATTTGTGATGTCACAGATCTGTTGTATACACCAGTGGACACATAACACACATAACACTTATACTGACCAGCCCATCAGGGTCACAGGTCACAATGTGTTGCTGTCAATCAACTGACCACATGAACGAACACTTATTCTCACAGTAAGTAAGAGCTCCATGCCTAGTTGCATGCCTTCATACATAATGGATTATAACTTGAAAATCCTAAAAACATGGACTTTACATGAAACTATTGAAAAACATGCTTGAGGTAAGTTAGAACTTCTATCACTTTATCATGCATTGTTATTAGTCACACCATGTGAAATTAGTTTACTCATTAATAGTTAGACACTCCATGTATTCTTTTGGCTATAAGGAAAGAATGATGAATGAATGGACATCACTGATTGAACTGATCCATTTTTCCATATATCTATATCTGATGAGAAAAAATAGATAAACTTTAGCAAAAACCAAATTAATACAATAATGATTTTAACCAATGGAAAATTTAATAACTTTATGGATCCCTAGTACTATTTGATCATATTCATATAATGTACATAACATGTTCCTCCTCTCTCTGCATCCAGAGAGTGGACTATGACAAAAATCTGTCACCACACATCAGGCTCTCCTCCTATATGTGTGTGTATATATATAATAATATGATCCATAGTATTATTCACAATAGCATAATTAGGATTATTTTACAAACATTATCACATAATCATGTGGGTTATACCTGATCATTGGACTTCTCCTCATGTAAAAGGGATTTCTCTTTACATAGCCAGATAGTACATAAGTAAATACTCAATAGACAGTCATTCCTTCAGAGATACTTTTAAACTCGACCCCTGACCTTCCTGTCAATCACATCCCACAATAACTCCACCAGGTCATTAGAGAATGCCAAGCTTGCCCTTTTCCTAAAAATATTAGGTAGCTCAAATTCCTCTTGGTTACTGGGAAGATCTGACATTTTGGAGACAACTGGTACATTCCCAGATACATTCTTTTGCAGATACTCAATAGATTTGGCTGGCTGCAATTCTTTAATTTCAGTTAATAATGGAATTTCAATTTGTGGATTTTCTTGCATGGCATATGGTTTATATGCAACATGTAATTTCCTACGTTTCTCATAGATTTTGTCACTTTCCCTCCTATAAATAGGGGACACTTTAACATGATTTGACAGATGTCTCTTAATAGGCTTTGCTTTTTGCTTTGGACATACTCGATTTACATTTGACATATGTTTCTGATGTCTTCTGGCCATGTCCAATAAACTAGCAGCTTCAAATAAAGTCTTCTTATCTGACGCACTGGCAAGGGTGACTGCATCCAAGAATTTGAACTTTTTAACAAAACTTTTCACCATAGATGAAGAGTTCACCTTTTGAATGACAGTTTTGTATGTTCTCTCAAATTTAGACATGAATGCATATGTACATTCTTTTCTGCCAATCTTTATCTCATTCAGTATATCAGGTGTTGGCATGCTGTCACCTCTAGTGCACCAGATTAGTTTCTTTAATCTCTCCACATCACTGTCTTTTAACCATTCATTTGACTCATTATCATAAGACATTTTTGCAGACAAACGTTCTGTAAAATCAATAGGAAGCCATAATTTAAACAGTTTATTTCTCTGTTCAATATTTAGATCAAATTTCTCTGCATGGCTTTCAAAAATTTCTGAGTTTCTACACACATGGATCTTTACATCATATGTGGGAATGGCTTTACTCAGATTGATCAAATATTCCTGCGATTTTAATTTCAATTTAGTTTCTTGTATCATTTGTTCCTCACCATCTATGGCCATTACTGCCACATGGTGCTCTTTATCAACATATTGAGATTTCTCATCTGTCTGAACAGATTTATGCATACTATTACTTAATTTCTTTTCTGTTACCATGTCATTAAAAATCTTTACCAAAGAAGCTATATTCCTAAATACCTGCTTCTCTTTTGTAGAACAAATTCTATTTTCAATCTTAGAATTTGCCTGCTCACATTGTGTATACAAATCTTGCCATATACTCGCTAAATTGTCACTAGACACAATTTTAAACTCAACGTTACATTTTTTAGACAATGACTCAAATTTTTCCATACTTTAAAAGTAAAATCTTTACTCACCACTGTAGAAAGCTTCACCTTTAGCTTGTCCTTGGAACAGCTGGTCCCTGTCATCAGAACGTCTCAGTACGTCTGGCACTTGTGGTCCTTCTGTGTTTCCTCACAGGCTTTCCTCACACAGGCTTCCGTATCATATAACACGTACAACAGTCATCTGTATCTCACCAATATAAGTTCTTTTTCGAAGTCTTCCTGAATCTTGCAATTCATACAACTTGCAAAATACTCCTCTCTTCCCCCTTAATTGCAAGTGAACGGAACGAGAAAAACAGGAAAAAAAAAACCGACCGTGCTGGCTCGCCACTGTTAAATATCTTGTATTTGCCGGTGAGACTTGTGTCCACTGTTAAATATCCGGACCTGGCCTTGTCCACGATAGGAAGAAGTCATCTTGTTATAAATCAGTGTAGAGGTTTATTAATATCTTGAAGGAAAACACAGGAACAGGGAAAATGTCCAAATAACACAAATATCAGTCAATTGTCAATAGCTTACATCTTCAGAGAAGTTAAATCATCTGGATATCTTGTAGTTACAGCTTGGTTCATGCTTGTCATCTGGTTGGTGGACTTGGGATATTCACGACATCTTGTCCAGGATGACAGAGAGGGATGGCAGACAGACCTGCCATAGATTCCCCATGGATCCCCCTCATGGATGACGACCACGACGTGTGTGTCTGTCACTCATTTATATTCATGAGAGTGGGTGTTACCTTCCATGTTACAGCTATGTAGGGAGATTTCTAAAATGGTGTACTCTAACCGCACCCATGTACCCAAAATACAACAGATATGATGTCAGTAGAGTGTTAACCCCATGTCTGCTAGAGAATATTGTAAATATATAATATTTAACAATACCCATGATAAGGAGTTGTCTCATACAGAAGAGTAATATCAACTAATAATAATATTAATAATAATACATTTTATTTATATAGCGCCAACATATTCTGCAGTGCTGTACAATTTGTAGGGTTCAAGTACAGACAAAAAGATACGTTACAAAGAAATAGTCACTTCACACAATGGGACTGAGGGCCCTGCTAGCAAGAGCTTATAATCTATGAGGTAGAGGGGGTGACACAAGAGGTAGCAGGAGAGGCATTGGAGGTAGCATTGTAATAGAGGTTACTGTCATTACACAAACATAAAACTGTATGAGCCATCACCAGTCATGTCCTTTAACATGCAGATTGTCCCTGGACAAAGTTAGCCTGAAACAGCATCATATCGTATGGGGTAATGTGGGAGCGGGGACAGAGGAGGGTTTGTATTAGGGATTCTAATTACGGTACGGAAGGGTTTACATTACAAATTGTGATAGGCCTGTCTGAAAAGATGCGTCTTTAGTTTGCGCTTGAAGCTGTAGAAATTGGGAGTTAATCTGATTGTCCGGGGTAGAGTATTCCAGAGAAGTGGTGCAACTCAGGAGAAGTCTTGTATACGAGCGTGGGAGGTTCTGATAATAGAGGATGTGTTAGGTCATTGAGTGAACGGAGAGCACGGGTTGGGAGGTAGACAGAGATGAGGGAGGAAATGTATGGAGGTGCAGCATTATGGAGAGCCTTGTGGATGAGGGTGATAAATTTATATTGTATTCTGTAATGCATAGGCAGCCATTGTAGTGACTGGCACAGACCAGAGGCATCGCTTAGCGTCTAGCCTGATAGATGAGCCTGGCCGCTGCATTCAGAATAGATTGTAGAGGGGAGAGTTTAGTGAGGGGAAGACCGATAAGTAAGGAGTTACAGTAGCCAAGGCGAGAATGAATCAGAGAGACAATAAGTGTCTTTAATGTAAGGAAAGTGAAGAGCGTATTCATATTTTGGAGATGTTTTTAAGGTGAAGATCACATGAGCGTACGAGTGATTAGATATAGGGGGTGAAGGAAAGGACTGAGACAAACACAACCCCGAGGCAGCAGTAAGTAGTTCAGTTTTAGAGAGATTTAGTTTCAGATAGAGCGAGGACATAATATTTGAGGCCGCAGAAAGGCAGTCACTGGTATTCTGTATTAGTGCAGGGGTGATGTCACAGAAAGATGTGTATAATTGGGTGTCATCAGCATAGAGATGGTACCGGAAGCCAAATCTGGTGATGGTTTGTCCAATGGGGGCTGTGTAGAGAGAGAAGAGCAGGGGGCCAAGGACCAAGCCCTGAGGAACCCCAACAGCAAGGGAAAGAGGGGATGAAACAGAGTCTGCATATGATACACTGAAAGTGCGGTCTGAGAGATAAGAGGAGAACCAGGAGAGTGCGGTGTCCTTGAAGCCGACTGAGTGGAGCATAGTGAGGAGGAGTTGATGGTCAACAGAATCAAATGCTGCAGAGAGGTCCAGAAGAATAAGAAGAGACAAGTCACCATTGGTTTAGCTATCAGTAGACCAATGGAGAATTCCAATGGTAAGGTGACATTGAGGCGACAGAGAGAAAAAATAATATTCAGCATTGTTGACCTAGTTTTATGTTATACCAGATCCTTCTGACAGCACATCATTATTACGTAAACTGTATATAAAGGGATTTAACAATGGTGCAATAACTGCATACATGAGCGATATAAATTTGTCCTGACCAGTACCATAACTTGACTTGGGTCTCAGGTACATTACACTACCAGATCCATAGAATATAGTCACCACTATGAGGTGAGACGTGCAGGTGGAGAAAGCTTTCTTCCTTCCTGGTGCTGAATGTTTCTTAACAATTGTCCATATTATTACTGAATAAGACATTATTGTTAATATAAAGGAAACTACAATAACAGACAATGTAATAATAAAGGTAACAACTTCATGAACTTGGGTGTCTGCACATGCCAGCACCATGATAGGTGGAATATCACAGTAAAAATGGTTAATTTCATGAGATCCACAGAATGGCAGAGAAAACATGAGCATGGTCTGTATTATGGCAACAACCGCCCCTATAATCCATGAACCACATATAAGCTTCACACATTTCTATGCATAAGGATGTTATATAATAAGGGATGACATATGGCGATATAGCGATCGTAAGCCATTGATGCTAGCATATAACACTCTGAACCAGCAAATAAGAGGAACAGGTACATTTGTATGGCACAGCTATAAAAATATATTGTTTTTTGTCCAGTGAGAAGATTTCTTAACATTTTAGGACTTATAGTTAAAATATAACAATTTTTTTTTTTTTTTTTTGTAAATCTATTTTTATTGAATTTTACTAACAAATTTCCATGAAAGAGAAGTTAGCCAGAAAGAAGTACATGGGGGTTTGAAGATTTGGACTGAATCTGTATAAAATAATCAAAAACATGTGGGCCGATAAGGACATCTTGAAGATGCAGAGAAAGACAAAAAATAGGAAATATTGAAGTTTGGGGACATCAGAAAACCCTACGAGGATGAATTCTATTATTGCTGTATGGTTCCCTTTCTCCATGATCCCTAATAGTAAAGTCCTTTCTACATGTGAATTTGTGAGCAGCAGAATAAAGGTAATTTTACAAGAGGTTGTAGCAATGTTTTTAGTCTATAGTATTAACCCGACATGTTTAAATGCTAAACAAGTAAAAACATCACTAAAAGTCAAAAAATAAATTTGAAATAATTCCAACGCTATAGGATGGATTCCTACACAATGTGATGCCTTCCAATTCTCCACCAGTCCTCATAGAGAAGACTCTTGTATCGCTGTGGTCCTGAGTTTAATTCCATGTGTATGAAGTTTTTTATGTTTTCTTGGATTCTCTGGTTTTCTATCACACTCCAAAAACATGCCCACCGGTCAAATGACCCCCTATAAAATTGCTTTTGTGTATCTATACATGAGATGATAAGAGAGGTAAATTATACTGTGAGCTCCATTGGGGACAATTCTGTATGGTTGATGAAATTTTCCATAGAGTTCTATGGAATGTGTTGACATTATCTAAGAAATGGCAAATAAATGTCCTGGACAGAAGATTTCTCCAACTTGGTGTTCAATAGTAAGTGGTATACATTAGAATACATCTACTTTATCTGACAAAGTGTTCTACCACTTGAAGGTCAAAGGACTATAGAGGAGTCAGTAACAGCACTACAACCATGTATCATCTAATCCATAGCACACATGCAATGTGTAATTCATTCCGTCCTGGTCCACTTTCAGATCCTGATCCATGATCCAGAAGCCTTATCCAGTAACCTTGTTGGGTGTCTCACTATACAAGAACCATATAGCTTCCTAATAGAAATCCTTAGTAATACAATTTAGTTTATATAGAGATAAAGCAACATCAATCCTCCTGTTAATTTTTGTAATTATTCTCAGAGGTGGAAAATCACCAGGGTGTAATTTTCTATGGTAAGTCTGAAATATCGTAAAAAATATTGAATTCACTGTAGGTTTGGTAATTGACATCACTGATTAGAATGATATTTTCTCCATGTATTTTATATCATGTTTCATATAGGTAGTCTTACCATTTCATTGCTCCATGTCCAGAGTGTTCTCAGCCAATAAGATGTCTCTGTCCTATTGTCACCTCTCTATCAACTTATACCTGCATCTCATCCCTTTCCATCCTTCCTAATGATCAGGGTTGAGCCGATCTTGAGATTCAGGATCGTTTTTAAAAATCCTATTTCTGATTATTTTCCCCTAATGTCCGGTTACCTGCACAGAACCGCTGCCGCCTCCCCTCCCGGTGTGTATGCAACTCCGTGGAGCTCCGGTCTGTTGTTCTCTGTCCGTTTCTCTCCTCTCTCATTCAGACGTATGCACCCCCGCCTCCATAGTGAATCACTCACATCTCCCCGCCCTGTACCCGCCCACACTCTCCTAAGCCACAACAAGCCTCGACTACTCTCAGCATCAGTAACACTAGCCTAGGGAGGCGGGAGTGCACACAGCACTCTGCCAGCGTGTGAATGAGAGAGGAGAGGAAAGAGAACATCGGCCTGGAGCTCCGGGGAGCGGCAGTGGTTTTGTGCAGGAAAGTTACAGTTAAGTTAAGTAGCAGGTAAGGGTTGAATGATCGAGATCGGAATTCCGTTCCCTATGTAGCAGTGCTGGACGTGTACTTAGCTCGACTACACTGGAGATGCAGCCGCGCTGAGCGCATGGCCAGCACTGCTACACCCGAGATGTGAACCCTGCTGCTACATCTCGGCATAGGAATGCATTGACCAGTGTTGATTGGCCGAATGCCATACAGAGTACAGCATTTGGCCAATCAACGCTGGTTCTGCCGGAGGAGGCGGAGTCTAAGACCGGTCCACAGCAGTCTCTGTTCTGGTTCGATCTTAGACTCTGCCTCCTCACAGACGAGCCTCCGGCAGAACCAGCGTTGATTGGCCGAATATTGTACTCTGTATGGCGTTCGGCCAATCAACGCTGGTCAATGCATTCCTATGGGAAAAGTCAGCTCCCGCATATCGCAAGCTGACAGGGATCCCGACGTAATACAGTGACTTGGGCATGTTAGATGCCCCCAGACATGCTTCCCTGCTGTCCCAGTTGCATTCCAGGGTGTTGGCATCATTTCCTTGGGTGCCATAGTGAACTTGGTGACTCTCCTGAGTCGAAGAGTGGGATCCCCTGAAACGAGCATTTTTCCCCATAGACTATAATGGGGTTCGATATTCGTTTGAATAGTCGAATATTGAAGGGCTATTCGAAACGAATATCGAATATTTTACTGTTTGCTCATCTCTAAATATAACCCTTCTTTGCTGCTTTTGGACTCATTGTAGACAGCAGAGTTGCAACTTGAAGCTCCTTGGCTCCAATGAAAAATATATAATGTAAAACCAGCTTACTATGTGCAGTCTATAATACTGGTATCTTTTTATGTTGTAGAAAGGTCTTTGGACTCCCTGGGGCTCCAGGGCTAGCACCCCTATAGATACATCCCCAGGTGGACAGCACAATTCAACGCACTACAGACGTGCACCCAGATCCACACAAGAGAAAAGCCATGTGCTCCCTGCTTCACCACTCTGCCCCTATGTGCTCCGGGTCTCAGGACCTCTAGGCGCAATGTTATGATGTCACTAAATTGTGCCTGCAGCTGCCTGAAGACTGCGGGAGCAGATACTTCTACAGAGAAGCAGGGCAGCGAGGAGAGGTGAGTGTCAGTGTTTTTTCATGTTAAATTTTGGGGCAGATAGAGAGTGGATATAAACTGGGGGTGGGGGGGGCAGGTGAAGAAGGACAATAAACTGGGATGTGGCAGTTGAGGAGGAATGTTAAAATAGGGGGTAGATAGAGGGAGACATTAAACTGGGGAGGCAGATGAAGAGGGACATTAAACTGGGGGCATATGAAAAGTAGCAATTGAATGAGGGTAGATGAAGAGGGGCATTACTGACAAATCAACTAACTCTTGTTGGGAATGTATGCCTGTATGACATTCACTACCTCCCTATTACTTCCTGCGCTTTGAGTTCCTTGCTGAGAAAAGTAAATTACAAATATTTGTCTTTGTCGTTATCCTATATTATTAGACAAAATGGCAAAAGTTTGACAAATACTGAACGACAAAGAATTACAGAGACTCCTACAGAAGTTATCAATATGAGTTATTGGCAGATGTAACAGGGTTTACATTTAGAGTTGCTTTGATTTGCAGCTAATAAATAACAACTTTGCTTTCTCCCATTACTACACAGGAACCTGCTGTGTGTGTATCTGCAGTATACAATTTGACCAGTAGATGGCAGTGGAACATTAAAAAAATCAGCCCAGCAAAGCCTGACGAGGAAAAACATGCTGAAAACTGATGAATTGTGCTGTAAAGGCTCTGGTAAGAGTTTGTGTGATGATTGCCTGTACTTGCTGTAGACCAGATTGGAGGGCTATAATTTTGACTATCTTAGGGAATTGTTCACACTACTGCCGCTGTTCGCTCCTGGGTTTCCATCCTAAACCCCAGGGAAACTGAACAGGGGACAGCTTGCTGGCAGTCAGTTTTAAAACCCATTCATTTGAATGGGTTTTTAAAGGTGACCGCTGGTGTCTGTAGGTGGCCTCTCCTGTAGGCGGCCTTTTTTTTTTTTTTGCACAGAAACAAAGTGCTGCATATACGATTTTGTGTCCGTGCAAAAAATAAAAACGCTTTCCCCGCAGAGAGGCTTCATGCGGACACCTGCAGTAACCTTAAAAAACCCATTCAAATTAATGGGTTTTAAAGCTGTCTGCCGGCAAACCGTCCCCTCTCCAGTTTCCCCGAGGTTTAGGACGGAAAACATACCTCCCAACTTTTGAAGAACAGAAAGAGGGACAAAATGTGCGGACAAAATGTGCTATGTGCACCGCTGCAAATTTAGCTCTGCCCACTTTTATGCTTATTCAGCCCATTCTCATTCATTTTTCATGTGCCCCCACACAGTATAATCCTGCTACAGTCACCCGTACATTATATGGCCCCACATTATAATGTTCCCTTTCAACTGCCCCAAAGCTTTTTTACCTTACTGATGGAGGTGGTGGAAGATCTTCTTTAAGAACAAAATAATTCAAAAAATGCACAAAGAAAAAATTCAATTTCATTATACCCTAATATAATGATACAATGGAAATACTGTAAATGTCTAAAATATATATGGAGGTTTAAAGTATATTCTCAAATGAGAAAACTTCTATTTTGCAGGACAAGATGTACTTTGTATTGGAATCATTTTATAAGTGTCAGTATGTTATACGACTTAGTGGCCAGTCAGAACTGCAAAATTTTTAGGAATTTTTTTTAAACATAAATAATAAAATGATACATTTTTAGAAATTTCACACAAAAAACTTTTTTAATCCTAAAACTTGATTAAAATAGACAATTTTTTAAACAACAGATTCCCTTTAAGAGACCTTTTTTAAGTAGTTGTCTTACAGTCCCTGACAGAAGTTCTGTCGCTTATCCATGTTGTGAAATCAAAAGCTTATAACTTGACTTTAAATTCATCTATTGGTTTAAGAAATGACTCCTATGAAAGCTGAAACCCTCCCAAATATTGATCATTTAATGAAGACGGAAAGGTCAGATTTTGGCAAGACAAAAGTTTTGTCGCACACATAAAGTAGTGTGAAAATCAATCAATAATTCAGTTCAAATTCAAAGATATGTTTCATAACATTGGTGTATGAAGTTGTGGTGATATTAGAGCCAGATTTAATGTTTTGTGTGACTTCCATGAGCTTGAAGGACGGCATCCATATGTTTTGACAATGATAGCACAGAATGCAGTCTTACAGCTTCCCAGAGTTCATCAAGATTCTTTGGTTTTGTCTGCCAAGCTTCCTCTTTCATCCTACCCCAAACATGCTCAATGATGTTCATATCTGGTGACTGGGCTGGCCAGTCCTGGAGCACCTTCATCTTCTTTACCTTGAGGAACTTTAATGTAGAGATGGATGTATGAGATGGAGCACCATCCTGCAGCAAAATGTGACCCCTTTTATGATTGGAAATGTAAGAGGAAGCTAATACTTCTTGATATTTTAGGCTAGGGATATTGCCTTCTACCTTGCAAATGTTTTCCACACCCCCATACTGAATGTAGCCCCAGACCATGATCTTTCCACCACCAAACTTCACTGTTCTCTGGGTGTATCTTGGATCCATACAGGCTCCAGTAGGTCTCCTGCAATATTTGTGGCGGCTGTGGTGTAATTCAACTGAAGATTCATCTGATAAAATCCACATTCTGCCACTTTTCCAGCGTCCATCCATTTAGCAGGCTATGGGCCTTTGTTTAGTGATGGCTTCTGCGCACTAATTCGACCATGGAGGCCATTTCGAGAGAGAATCCTACAAACTGTTCTAGTTGACACAGGGACTTGAGGTGACCAGGCCTGTTGGAGCTCTGCTGCAGTGGAAGAGGGGCTGGCTTTTGATTTTCTAACAAACAAACGTTCCTCCTGAGCCATTGTCTTGCAGTGTCTGCCTGACCTGGGCTTGACAAAAACATCTCCAGTCTGTTCAAATCTTTTTGTAACTCTTTGTACTTGACGCTGAGACACATTAAAGGTGTGGCCGCCTCTGCAGTGGATCTGGTCTTCAACCTCATGATAATCAAGGCTTTGGTCGCAGGGTTGATTTTTGGCATGTTGTCAAAGGTGAAGTTTTAGTTCAAGTGAAGGTCTGGGGTGCTGGAGTTCTTTTTATACACACCCACTAATGGACCGATCAATTAGTGAGCACAGACGAGGCTGTAAACTAGAATTGGGGGCATTGTAGGACAAGGCGACAAAACTTTTATCTTGCCAAAATCTGACCTTTCTGTTTTCATTAAGTGATCAATATTTCGCCAGTGAAGCCAGTTTATTTTCTTAATAAAAAAACATATTTGGGAGGGTTTCAGCTTTCATATGAGTCATTTCTTAAACCAATAGATGAATTTAAAGTCAAGTTATAAGCTTTGGATTCCACAACATGGATAAGCGACAGAACTTCTGTCAGGGTATTTTACTAAAGCCATTACAGAAGACTACTCATGACTTTTTAAAAATCCTATGTACAGTATTCACTTGCTATTGAAGTTTTACAACGGAGATATTGGAGATTGGATATAAATTGACGATAAAAATACAATACATGCATTAGATAGTAATTTAGCGGTTATCATGAAGTGCTATGCCAATTTCACCTATTACCTTTTTAACTGCATTTTTCACATCATTATTCCTTAAACTATATATAAAAGGGTTCATGAGAGGTGCGATAACAGTGTACATAAGCGACAAAAATTTCTCTTCATCCATGCCATAATTTGACTTTGGTCTCAAGTACATAATAGCAGCTGACCCATAGAACATAGAGACGACTATCAGATGGGAGGTGCACGTTGAAAACGCTTTTTTCCTCATCCCTGCTGGATGGTTCTTGAGAATTGTCCGGATAATGTTTGTATATGAAATTACTGTTAATATAAAAGGTCCTACAATAATAAGAAAAGTGATTATAAGCATGATGATCTCATTAAATTGTGTGTTATTACAGGCCAGATTCATTAATGGTGGAATATCACAGTAAAAATTGTTAATCCTATTGGAACCACAGAATGGCAGTGAAAATATCAATATGGTTTGTAGGACACCAACCATTATCCCAATAAACCAACAAGCAAGGACCAGCATGAGACAAACAAACCTTCTCATAATATGATTATACTGTAAGGGATGACAAATGGCATTATAGCGATCATATGCCATAGCTGCCAACATATAGCATTCCGCACTGCCCAGTAACAGATAACAGCACATTTGTAGAGCACATCCATGGAACGTGATGGTTTTCTGTTGGGAGAGAAGATTAATCAACATTTTTGGAGCTATAGTTGACATATAACATATCTCCAAAATGGAAAAATTGGCAAGAAAAAAATACATAGGTGTATGAAGAGTTGGGCTAAATCTGTATAAAAGAATTATGAACATATGAGCCAAGAGTGAAATCTTAAAAATGGAGAGAAAAATTGCAAATAGGAAATATTGAAGTTGAGGATCAGTAGAAAAGCCAACAAGTATAAATTCGAGTATTCTGGTATGGTTTCTTTTTTCCATTTTATGCATGATGTCAATAGTAAGTTTTAAAAAATGCTGTTGAATCCTAAATAAGAAAAAAAATACAAGACAAGTCACTGTCGATCTGTATGCAGCCTCTTTATATAGCATTTTTGCATTATAGTTAGTATTTTCTTATTGTGTAGTGATACCATTTCCTCCTTAGTAGTACTTTTTTTTTTTAAATGTAGATTGTGAGCCCAATATAGGGATCACAATGTACTTTTTTTTTTGCTATCTGTATGTCTTTGTAGACTGGTTAGGAAATCCACAAAAACACAGGGAGAACATACAAATTCCTTGCAGATGTTGCTCCTGGTGGGATTAGAACCCAAGACTCCCATACTGCAAGGCTGCAGTGCTAACCAATGAGCCACTGTGTTGCCCCTATCTTTACTGGTACTTATACTTTTACACTCTAACCGCATGCACTTTATAAGAGAGTGTCTTTTTACTGTCCTGAAAGGTGTGGGTTGAAGTCAGGTTTGCTTGTATTGATCAGAAATATTTTTTATAAATTTTTATTGTAGAAATTGATTATTTAAATCTGTTCTATTATATCCGCAACAAGGAAATTAAAATAATCTAATCACGAGAACATACTTTTCTGATATCCCTATACCATTCACTTTTTTCCTTCAAAGACAGTAGCCGGCAAATTAGGACAATGATTGTTAATATACTGACTAACTGTAATATTTTAATTAAATGAAATTGCATAATGAAAAATATTTCCTAAAGCTATTTTATGTAGCTACTTTATTAAAAATATTGACATTCCAAAATGAAATCGTATGTTTAAATTTTTAATGAATTTTTTAGATTTTAAATCAGTCATTTTAGAATTATATATCGGATTGAATATTCTGAATATTAAGTAAAACATATTAAAATTAATGCACTAATTTTACCTGGTGATTCTCATCTAAGTAAAAATATAGTGACAGTCTGTTTATTGTACTGTATTAAAATTCTTATGGTGCATTATGGAGATTGATATGGCGCTTTAGTGATATATAGGATCAGGTAAAGGAAAGCAGCTGTGCTTTATTTTTATAATTTTATTTGCCACTAAGGTAAAGTATACCCCAGAGTATAATTTCTACAATGATTGATACAATTATGTTAAAACAAAATAAACAAAATAGAAGACCTCCCTAGACATTTCTTAATAATATTCATCTAATATTCATGTATTTTAGTTAATTTTGTATTGATAAAATAATGATACAAATAAACCATTTCCGTAACATATCAAGCAGGACTTTTCTCTCTTCTTTGTTCGGGCAGAAACCAGACGGGAACTCAGTGGACCCCATTATAGTCTATGGGTTCTACAGGTTTCCTCGGGTAACTGCTTTTTAAGTGGATTGGGTTTCCATCATCAAAATTATTTTAAAAAGTACATTTAAATGAAATATAATTCATGTGGCTTCCACAGTTTCTGCATCTCCACTGTATTGGTCAGTGGAGACCTGTTGGCAATGCCTGTGATTGGAGACTGAAACATCTATTTGTATATCACCATGTCTGTAACATTCGCTGACCCCAACTCTTTTACTATGACAGCTGGAATTCTATTGAAGGCTCCCAGGCTTGCCTTCAGTATAGTTCTGCTACAGACTACCGTAGGCAGCCTGTAATAGAACTCTATGGATTTTACAATATATTGAAATGAATTAGTATTTCAATATATATACCCTTAGGGGGTCTAAAATAAAAGTAAAAAATTTAAAAAGTTTAAACACGTAAAGTTCAAATCAACCCCTGTCCATAGATGACAAATAAAAAAATAAAGTAAAACACATACACATTAGGCATCTCTGTTCAAAAATGCCTAAACTATACAGTGGCTTTTAAAAGTATTCCTATTCCTTGTCACCTTACAAACACAAACTTAAAATTTCAGCAAAATACATTTAAGTGATAGTCCAACACAAAGTAGCAGTTAATCGTGAAGTGGAAGGAAAAGGATACATGGTTTTCCAAATTTCAATCAAATAAAAATCTGAAACGTATGACATGAAAAAATATAAATTCCCCTGTACTCTGATACCCCTAAATAAAATCCATTGCACACAATTGCCTTCAGAAGTCACATAATGAGTTAATAGAGTCCTGCTGTGTGTAATTTAGTCTCAGTATAAATACACATGGTCTGTGAAGGCCTCAGTGGTTTGCTAGAGAACGCTAGTGGACAAACAGCATCATGAAGACCAAGGAACTCACCAGATAGGTTACAGATAAAGTTGTGGAGAAGTTTAAAGCAGAGCTAGATTATAAAACATATCCCAAAACATATCTCATATATTGAGCATCTCAAGGAGCGCTATTCAATCCATCATACAAAAATGGAAAAAGTATTCTACAACTAAAAACCTACCAAGACAATTAAAACATGGAAAGCACATGTCAGAAAAACGACCAAGAGGTCCATAGTCACTCTGGAGGAGCTGCAGAAATCCACAGCTCAGGTGGAAGAATCTGTGCACAGGACAACTATAAGTCTTGCACTCCACAAATCTAGCCTTTTTGGATGATTGGCAAGAAGAAAACCATTGCTGAAAGAAAGACATAAGAACTACTGTTTCCAGTTTGCCACAAGTCATATAGGGGACACAGCAAACATGTGGAAGAAGGTGCTCTGGTCAGATGAGACCAAATGTGAACTTTTTAGGTTAAATGTAAAGCACTACGTTTGGTGGAAAAGTAACCCTGGCTTTTCTTCAGCAGGGACAGGGAAGATGGTCAGAGTTTCTTGTGAAGATGGATGAAGCTAAGTACAGGGCAATCCTGGAAGAAAACCCGTTGGAGGTTGCAAAAGACTTGAGACCAGGAAGGACATTCACCTTCAAGCAAGACGATGACCCTAAACATACAGCCAGAGCTGTTTAGGTTTAGATCAAAGAATAGCACAGTCAAAATCCAGACCTAAATCCCCTTGAACATCTGTGGCATCTGTGGCAAGACGCTCTCCATCCAATCTGAGCTATTTTACAAAGAAGAATGGGAAAAAATCTCAGTCTCTAGATGTGCAAAGCTGGTAGAGACAGATCCCAAAAGTCTTGTAGCTGTAATTGCAGTGAAAGGTGGGCCTACAAAGTATTGATATATACGAGCTGAATACTTTTGCACGTCACACTATTCAGATTTTTATATGATTAAAATTTTTAAAACCCTGTATCATTTTTGTTCCATGTCACAATTATCTTCTACATTGTGTTGGTCATTACTTAAAATCTCAATAAAATACTTTTCAGTTTATGGTTGTAAGGTGACAAAATGTGAAAAAGTTCAAGGAGTATGAATATTTTTGCAAGCCACTGTACATTAGCTTTTATTAGAGAACCCCTTTAATATTAATATGAATATATTTGTTGCCTCCTTCATATATTACTGTTTCTGAAGGGTGCACATGATAAAAAGAAGAGCTGTGCAGGTAGTGTAGGTAGTTTAGTGTGTGCTTGATGGACTACTGCTCATTTTGTACTACTGCCTAGTGCATCGGACTACTGCCTAGTTCTTATGGGAACAGCATATGGGATGTGCTTATTTTTCTAACAGATCTAGTGATTGTGAAGGATTCTTGTTGTTGTCCTAGGATAGGACATCTCCATTTATGTCCTGTACCTCCACTCACACCACAACTGCATTACTATAAAACACCATACACTGTCCGCTGATTGTAACATAATATCCTATACCTATAACTTAAAAGATTTGTGCCACTGTGGACACTTATCCCCTTTCAACAGAACAAGGAATAAGTGCCAAATTGCTTTGAGCCTGATTGCAAACCCAAAGTCCCTCTAAAGCCTCCTCGTGAATGGAGTGCCGGTGTGCTGCCAGGACTGTAATTCAACCCCACAGAAGTGAATGGAATTCCATATAAAAGAAGGCCCTAGAGGGACTTATGGTCCCCCACCCCCCTGGTCACTGGGCTACCAGTGAGCGGACACTTATTCTGTGGATAGGAGATGTGTCCATAACAAGACAACCCCTTTAATCTCCCAAAAACTGAATTTATTACAAATATTCAATATTCTAATGTGCCTAAATCCAGAATACAATTTGCCATAGGTTTATCAATCTCATTCACAAAGCTCTACAATGCTGCAACTTCCTATGTTTGTTCCTTCATCTCTTGTCTATAACTTAAGACTCATGGACTCTGGTGAAAAAAAAAATAAAAATCTTTCTCCCCAATCAACTTCTCCCCACTGTCATCAGCCATTTTCCATCTAAACATTTTAGCAGCGTTTACATCCCCATTTCCTTCACTTTGGGTCATTATACTTGGTGAAGGGGTCACTGTAGAACATTATAGTGTGTGTAAATGGGGTGTTAAACTGTGTGGAGGCCAGGAAAGGGAGTGCTATGCCATGTGGGAGTGAGGGGTCCCAAGTCAAAAGTTTACTATGGGGCCAAGGCTTTGCTAGTTACACCCCTGCATAGGGGTATGTAGCTGCTTTTGTTAAAAACCCTTACAAAGCACTATTATTGGTTTTGGATGGAATTTTGGACCTAAGAGCATTCCCTTAACAAAATAGTATTAGTTATTAAAACTTCATCTAAAGTGTAAGACAAATAATGGACATGTGCTAAATAAATACATTATTTGGCAGATTTACAATGGACTCCAGTGAAAAAGCAAGCAAATCTTTATTACTAAGAACAATCGTGACCTGTGCTAAAATTATAACGTTAACCTCCCAATGAAACATTATGACAAAGGTGTAGAACCATAAATTAACACTCAAGACAAAGAGAAGGCCAACTATGAGGACATCCAGGACACCGACTCGAAGGATTTTCTGTATATTTGCCATCGTCTTTGAAATTACCTCCTTTCTTGGAAACCATTTTTCACCAATTTTTTGTGGTTGTCTCCAAGAGAGTAAACTAAGTATCATTGTGAGAAATATTGAACATACAAACACTACACAGTTAACCTCTTACCGTCATGAAGTGCTATTTTAATTTGTGATATGAGCTTTATAACTGCAATTTTTACTTCATTATTCCTCAAACAATATATGAAAGGGTTCATCGAAGGCACAATAATAGCATATATGAGGGACAAAAACTTCTCTTCATCCATGCCTTGACTAGACTTTGGTTTCAGGTACATAATAATGGCTGTTCCAGAGGACATAGATACAACTATCAGATGGGAGGTGCACGTTGAGAAAGCTTTTCTCCGCATACCTGCTGGATGGTGCTTGAGAATTGTCCAGATAATGTTTGTATATGAAATTACTGTAAAAAGAAGAGGTACTATAATAACAATAAAAGTAAGTATAAGCATGGTCATTTCAACGAGCTGTGTGTTATTACAAGACAGACTTAATAATGGCGGAATATCACAGTAAAAATTGTTAATTCTATTGGAGCCACAGAATTGCAATGAAAATATAAGTGAAGTTTGTAGGACACCAACTGTTATTCCAATAAACCAACAAACACAGATCAGGCTAATACAAACTGTCTTATTCATAATAATATTATATTGCAAAGGATGACATATTGCATTATACCGATCATACGCCATGGTGGTGAGCATATAGCATTCTGCGCTGGCTGTCATTAGAAAACAGTTCAATTGGATGGCACAACCATAGAAGGTGATAGATTTGTGTTGGGAGAGAAGGTTTATTAACATTTTGGGAACTATATTTGACAAGTACAACATTTCTAAAAATGAGAAATTGGCAAGAAAAAAATACATAGGAGAATGAAGACTTGGACTAAATCTATATAACAGAATTATAAACATATGAGCCAGCAGTGAAATGTTATAGATGCAGAGAAAGATCACAAATAGGAAATACTGGATATAAAGAACATCAGAAAATCCAGCAAGGATGAATTCATGTATTCTTGTATAATTTCTTCTCTCCATTTTATTGTTTGTGCCAACAATCTCTATCACAATACAAAAAGGCAAATATTAAAACAACAATTGTCCAGGAAATCCTATTAATATTATAAATGTGAAAGTTTGTGAGTTTGTGGGTTTGTGGGTTTGTGTGTTTGGATGTTTGCATGTTTGGATGTTTGTTCCTCAATCACGGAAAAACCGCTCCACCGATTTGGCTGAAATTTTCCACAAACATAGTCATTACACTCGATTAAACAATAGGCTACTTTTCGTCACAATAGCGCTCATACGTTTGTGCCAGGACCCCCACAAAACCCAAACTCACACCACCATCTCTGCAATCTCACACACTTTGGACCATAGCAAACCACAAAATTCATATTGCCCTCTACAGCCTCGCCCCTAACCCCACCCAATCACATATACATATACTTTACCACTTTGCCCCTCACCTTAACGATTCTCCAGGAGGCGCTCTTTAACGCTCCGGAGCAGCCATGTTTGCCGACCCCCACCACTCTGACAATCCGCGACACCACCCACCCATGTCAATACCCCTAGGCGGTCTAATAAATGCAAAAAAAAAAGTTTAAAAAAAGTAAAAAAAATATTAAAAAAATAAATAAAAAGGATTAAAAATTCAAATCACCCCCCTTTCCCTAGAACACATATAAAAGTAGTTAAAAACTGTGAAACACATACATGTTAGGTATCCGCGCGTCCTAAATCGCCCGCTCTACAAAGTTATACAAATATTTTGCCTGTTCGGTAAACGCCGTAGCAGGAAAAATGGTCAAAAGTGCCAAAACGCCATTTTTTCACTGTTTTGATTCTGCTAAAAATTTGAATAAAAAGTGATCAAAGCAATAACATTTCCCGAAAATGGTAGAACTACAAAGTACACCCGGTCCCGCAAAAAAAGACGCCCTATACATCCCCGTACACGCACGTATAAAAAAGTTACGGCTGTCGGAATATGGCGACTTTTCAAAAAATAATTTTTTAACACAGTTTTGGATTTTTTTTAAGGGGTCAAAATGTAAATAAAACCATATAAATTTGGTATCCCCGGTATCGTAACGAAACACAGAATACAGGGGACATGTCATTTTGGTTGCACATTGAACGCCGTAAAACCAAAACCTGTAAGAAAGTCGCAGAAATGCATTTTTTCTTCAAATCCACCCCATTCTGAATATTTTCCCTGCTTCCCAGTACATTATATAGAATAAATAATGGCGGCATCATGACGAAAAATTTGTCCCAGGAAAAATTAAGACCTCATATGGCTCTGGGAGCGGAGAAATAAAAAAGTTATGGGGTTTAGAAGGAGGGGAGTCAAAAACGAAAATCAAAAAATGCCATCGGCGGGAAAGGGTTAACTTCAAATACTTCTGTCCCAAAGTCACTATGTAAAGTTTCTCACAACACCGTATATATAGCAGCTCAAATACAAAGTAACTGCAACACAAAAGTCTCACATATTCTCAGAATTACAGCAAAAACAAGATACAAAGTTACATTTCATATCCCATCCCTTATACACACTACGAAAACCTTACCCGCGCCTGTATATACCCACTGCTACAATCACCGCAGACGAAGTCGCGGGTACCAGCTAGTAATACATAAAGTAATTATGGAAAGATAAAATCCACACACATAATAAATAAAAATATAATATCCAAAAAAACAACAAACATTTAAAGGGATTCTACCACTAAAACACTTTTTTTTTATAGTTACCACGTCGGAATAGCCTTTAAAAAGGCTATTCGTCTCTTACCTGTGGAAGTGCTCTCCGCCGCGCCGTTTGTTCAAAATACCGGTTTGTACCGGTATGCTAATTAGTTCTCTCGCAGCGATGGGGGCGTCCCCATCACAGGAGCAGCGATGGGGGCGTCCCCATTGCAGCTCGAAAACCGACCGCAGCGCCGCCTCTCTGGTCATCGGTGTCCTCCCCTTGCCTCTTCAGCGTCTGTCGGACGCCTGCGCAGTATGCTCTCTGTTCGGCGAAGCTTGCTGAACGTACTGCGCATGCGCGAAAGTGCGGTGCCCGCACTATGGCTGGGACCGCACTTTCGCGCATGCGCAGTACGTTCGGCAAGCTTCGCCGAACAGAGAGCATACTGCGCAGGCGTCCGACAGACGCTTAAGAGGCAAGGGGAGGACACCGAAGACCAGAGAGGCGGCGCTGCGGTCGGTTTTCGAGCTGCAATGGGGATGCCCCCATCGCTGCTCCTGCGATGGGGACGCCCCCATCGCTGCGAGAGAACTAATTAGCATACTGGTACAAACCGGTATTTTGAACGAACAGCACGGCGGAGAGCACTTCCACAGGTAAGAGACGAATAGCCTTTTTAAAGGCTATTCCGACGTGGTAACTAGAAAAAAAAGTGTTTTAGTGGTAGAATCCCTTTAAGGATACAAAAATCACAAAAAATAATGACAATAATAAATCATGGGGAGACTTGGAAAGTCTATATAAGTACCAGCAATACTGGAACACAAAAGAGAGGAGAGTATATAGTATATATCATAATATGTTAACCTTATGTATAGAAAACAGCAAGGTATAAATGACCCACAAGGAAAACACCATTAGAATAAAGTGAACAATGGGTCATAACAAAAACAAGCAAAAGAACACCAGTATAATCTGCCAGGAACAGAGTGTACATATGAAACATACATGTGAACAAACTCACCTACCCACAGTATTGTGTAGTGTCCGACGCACTTTTCGCCCTACACCTGGGCTTCAACCAGGGACCAACAATCTCTAATACCTAAATGTACTTACATAAAGAAATGTAGAGAAAAAATATGAAAATGCAATAAGCTGTAATTTCATAATAAAAAATGGCAAATAGATTTGTAAATGTAACAAGTACCTGAGTTTTCTAAAAAGTTGAAATATGTGCAGGGTCTTGCTCCGCAGTCTGTTCTATACGAGCCTTCATACATGGTGTCCTGTCAGTTTCTCTACTGCTAATAATGAGATTATGGCTGAAACACATTTTGCATTTCTGTCTCAGTCCGTGGACATGTACAATAAGAAGATGACCCATCCATTACTAATGTTCTGCCTTCTTCCAGAAATATCTATACAATTGCATACATGAGAAAAGAAAAGTGGCCATAATATATGATATTCTGTATATTTGGACTGTAAATACAGATATAGCAAATAATTATACAGAATAGGCAAATAATATATCACAGGCATGGAGGGCCACAGTCAAGATAACAAAACAAACATCCACACCCAAATAATATAAAACATAGAAATTTATTAATATATTGAATAAAAGTATGGATACATAGACACAAACAATAAATATATATAAGACATGGGGACTACATATATCTAAGTACCAGGGATACCAAGATGGTGTGTAAGGTGCAACGAGTAAAGCGGAGTATGCTGGTGAGACTAAATAAATACATGTACCAAACACTCATGGACACAGAATAAATATACTAACAAACATCTAGGTAAAGATACCATGAAAAGTAGTAGAAATGAAAAAAAGGGTCCTATGAGTAAGAATGTACAGAGCGCTTAATCCCAGCCAATACTACCAAAACGTGCGTTGGGCGTTGTTTGATGGCAGCCAATAACTTACCACTCCATTTTTTTTTTTTTAATGTAGATTTTGAGCCCCACATAGAGCTCACAATGTAAATTTTTCCCTATCAGTATGTCTTTGGAATATGGGATGGAAATCCATGCAAACACGGGGAGAACATACAGACTCCTTGCAGATGGTTTTTTGCCCTTGACGGGATTTGAACACCAGGACTCCAGCGCTGCAAGGCTACAGTGCTACAGTTCAAGTGAATGGGTTTTAAAACTGATCATTGGGTTTCCGTCCCCTATCCAGTTTCACCAGGGCATGCACAGATGTGAAAGGACCCTTCGTTTGATTGTTGTTGGTCAAACCTAAAGTTACCTAATACCAAAACTAAAATATCTAATGTTACCTAATAGCTAAATACCTAAAGTTACCTAATATCTAAATATCTAATAACTAAAGTTACCTAATACCTAAATACCTAATACCTAAAGTTACCTAATTCCTAATACCTAAAGTTACTTAATACATTATACCTAAAGTTATCTAATGCCTAATAACTTATACCTAAAGTTACCTAATACCTAAAGTTATCTAATGCCTAATACCTAAAGTTACCTAATACCTAAAAATATTGAATACCTAAAGTTATCTAATACCTTATACCTAAAGTTATCTAATGTCTAATAACTTATACCTAAAGTTGCCTAATACCTAATACCTAAAGTTATCTAATACCTAAAGTTATCTATAATCTAATACCTAAAGTTATCTAATACCTAATACCTAAAGTTATCTAATACCTTATAACTAAAGTTATCTAATTCCTTACTTCTAAAGTTATCTAATACCTAAAGTTATCTGATACCTAATACCTAAAGTTATCTAATACCTAATACCTAAAGTTATCTAATACCTAATACCTAAAGTTATCTAATACCTAATACCTAAAGTTACCTAATACCTAAAGTTATCTAATACCTTATAACAAGTGATTATGAAGATAATCTTGTTTCCCTTAGTCCTAACAGCGGCACAATGTGGGGTATTTCTGCCCCTGTGTGCTGGTAGGACAGGCGGATTTTTAATTAGCCAATCAAAAGCGTGGCTGGCCCTATAAGAGGGCACAAGAACCTCCCCTCTGCGTGTCAATACAAAAGTACCTCCATATTTATACACAGTTTTATACATAAGATATGATTCCCAGGGTGGGAAATCTTGTGCCGCTGTTAGGACTAAGGGAAACAAGATTATCTTCATAATCACTTGTTCCCTGTCGTCCGTACCAGCGGCACAATGTGGGGATATAGCAAGTAGGCCCAAAGATGGGCGGGATTATTCCATGACAGAGCTCAAAATAGTTTGGGCAAAGGCAGAGGAATCGGACACCCGGTCCCTCAGGCGGTAATGCCGAATGAACGTGGACTCAGATGCCCAGGAGGCAGCTGCACAAATCTGATCCAAGGACAACGCACTCCTCTCGGCCTGAGAGGTGGACACTGCCCTGGTCGAGTGGGCATGAAGAAAAGATGGGACCGGACACCCTTGGGCGGTATAGGCGACTTTTATGGTATCGGAGACCCAGCGGGATATCGTGGCCTTGGCGGCCTTGGCGCCTTTATTCTTCCCCGTATAACTGATTAACAGGTTTTCGGCCTGCCTAAAAGGGCGAGTACGCTGCAGATAAATTTGCAGACATCTGATAACATCCAGCCTGTGCCATCTTTCCTCTTCAGATGAAGAGGGGAAGGGAAAAAATGCTGGAAGAGAAATAGTTTGGTTCCTATTTGCAGCAGATGGAATCTTGGGACGAAATCCTGGGAGGAACCTAAGCTGCACATGGTCCGGAAAAAATATAGTATATGGCTCCTCGGCAGACAAGGCTTGTAGCTCACTAACTCTTTTGGCAGTTGTAACTGCCAATAGTAGAGCCATTTTGCCAGTTAGTAACTTAAGTGAGACTTCTTCCAGGGGTTCGAATGGTTGGTCGCAAAGAGCGTTCAGGACCGGAATCAGGTCCCATTGGTGGACAGGGGTGTTCACCACCGGTCTCAGCCTAGTTGCCCCTTTAATAAAGGTGCTCACTAAAGGATCCTGAGACAAACGCCTCCCCAGATAGGCGGACAGGGCCGCTACGTGTACTTTGAGTGTGGCCGCAGCCAGACCTCTGTCTAGTCCGTCTTGAAGGAAGTCCAGGATCGCCTCAGTCGGGGGACCAGTGGAGTCCACTTGATGCTGCAGACACCAGGCATTAAAGATGTTACTAATTCGACGGTAATTCCTGTTAGTCGAATCCGCTCTGGCGCTGGATAGGGTCTTCAAGACGGCTTGTGACAGTCCTCTATTCCTCAATAGGGACTGGTCAACCTCCAGGCTGTCAGGTTGAGTCTCCTCAGATCCTGGCATCTCAGCTCTCCTTGGGTTACCAGATCTGGGAGAGGGGGAAGCCTCCAATATATGCCCTGACTCATTAGTATGAGCTGAGCAAACCAAGCCCTTTTTGGCCAGAACGGGATTATGGCTATTCCCGAGGCTTGGTTCTGTCTTATTTTTATCAATACCTTCGGTATGATTGGAATTGGAGGGAATATGTAAAACAGCCTGAACCTCCATGGGATGGACAGGGCATCCACTGCCAAGGGATCGTCCTCCTGGTATAGGGAGCAGAAGGTCCCTACCTTGGCATTGAGTCGGGTAGCCATTAGATCGACCTCCGGGAGACCCCATCTCTGGACGATCTGTTGAAAAACGTCTGGATTGAGAGACCATTCTCCTGATACGGTAATACCCCGACTCAGATGATCCGCTACTATGTTCAGGGAGCCCTTTATGTGAACAGCGGATAACTGGGCTAGGTTCTTCTCTGCCCAGGCAAATATAAGATTCGTCTCTCTCAGTAAGGTTGGTGACCTGGTGCCCCCTTGTTTGTTTATGTAAACAACCACCGTCATGTTGTCTGACCTGATCTTGACAGACTTGCCTCTCAACTCCGGGGCAAAGTGCACTAGGGCCAAGTACACAGCTCTGAGTTCCTTGAGATTGGAAGATCCCAGCTCCGGACATCTCCATCGTCCTTGTACAGTCCTGTCCTGGCAATGGGCTCCCCATCCCCACTGGGATGCATCTGTTGTCAACAGGGTCCACAATGTTGGGACCGTGGACCTTCCGTCTTTCAGGTGTATCCACCATCTGAGGGAAAGACGGGTAGCGGGAGAAAGGCAGATCTTCTTGTGCAGTCCCCGTGGAGACCTGTTCCAGGTTGTCAACACTTCCATCTGCAGGGGACGCAAATGCCATAAAGCCCAAGGGACTGCTCTGGCCGAGGATGACATTAGGCCGAGGACCCTCATGGCGGTGCGGATAGTTACCCGCCGGGTGTGTAATAGAAACCGTGCACCGGCCTGGATCCTTTCTTTCCTTGGGCTGGAGAGGAAGATCTGCATCGTTTCTGAATCCACTATGAACCCGAGGAACTTCCTCCGTGTGGAACGAACGATTTCGGACTTCTCCCAATTGATGATCCATCCTAACTCTTGTAGGAAACTGATGGCAAGGTTGAGCTGCTGGAGGAGAGCAGCCGGAGACTGAGCTTTCAGAAGCCAGTCGTCTAGGTAAGGAACGATGAAGAGGCCCTGTAGTCTGAGGGCCGCAGCAACCGGAACGATCACCTTGGTAAATACCAGGGGGGCGGATGTGATGCCGAACGGCAGAGCTGTGAATTGAAAGTGCTCCCTGTGGCCGGCCATAGAAACGGCAATCCTGAGGAATTTCCTGTGGGAGTGAGCAATAGGGACATGAAGGTAGGCGTCCTTCAGGTCGAGGGTAACCATCACGTCTCCTGGCTGGAGAAAAGCAGACACGGAATCCACGGTTTCCATACAGAATGACCTCTTCTTGATAAAGCGATTGAGATACCTCAGGTCTATTATCATTCTCCAGCCCCCGGTGACTTTGGGGACCAGAAAGACGGGGGAGTAAACTCCCAGACCGAGATCTGAGGCTGGGACCTTCTCCAGGGCGCCTTTGATGACATACTCGGCGACCAAGGCCTCTAAACTGGCCTGTTGGGAAGGTGGAAGGGTTCTGGTGACAACAAACCGATCTGGAGGTGGAAGGTGGAATTTGATAAGATAACCGTGCTGTATAATTCTTAGCACCCATGGATCTTGAATATGGGTGACCCAAGCTCTGAAAAAAACCGAAAGACGTCCTCCCACAGGAAGGGGGGCCACAGGGAGCTGCCCCGCGTCAAAATTCCGGCTTCCTCTTGGTGTCCTCCCTGGAAGCACCACGTCCGGAACCTCTAGGACGATATCTGGGACGCCTTTGCTGGGTTGGGCGTCTATAATTAGAGGCGGAACCTCTGCCTCTAGAGGGGGCACGTCTGCCCCTGGCAGCTTGAGGTAAGGACTTCCCCTTACCTTCAGCTAATCCCTCTATGATAGTATCCAAGCCCTGCCCAAATACCCTTCCTGGCTCAAAAGGGAGCGCGCAAAGAGCAGCCTTGGATGCAAAGTCTGCACGCCAAGGCTTTAGCCACAGGGGTCTGCGGGCCGCAGTGGACAACGCCATCGACTTGGCTGAAATTCTCAACTGATGGCGAGAAGATTCTGCCAAAAAATCTGCGGCCCTAT
Source organism: Leptodactylus fuscus (assembly GCF_031893055.1). Classification (NCBI taxonomy): domain Eukaryota; kingdom Metazoa; phylum Chordata; class Amphibia; order Anura; family Leptodactylidae; genus Leptodactylus; species Leptodactylus fuscus. The sequence goes on along the minus strand of NC_134270.1, from coordinate 46,608,072 downwards.
GAATATTCTTCATGGAAGCCAAGATGTCATCCCTGTCCACACCGGAATCAATATCCCGCTCCAAGGTGGCTAGGCGGTTACGAAGAAAATCGCCCACAGTGGTAGAGGCTATGGCTACTGAGGCTTGGGCAGAGGAAGCAGAATAAACCTTCTTTAATGTGGCGTCAGCCCTACGATCCAAAGGATCCTGAAGATTTGATCCATCTTCAAGGGGCACCAGGGTTCTACGAGACAACTTCGCCACGGCTAGATCCACCTTCGGGGGAGGCCCCCAGGAATCCCACTGAGTTGAATCCATAGGGAACAGGTGCTTAAAGATCCTGGATAATGAATGTCCTTTTTCTGGCTGCTTCCACTGCTGCACCATGAGGTCGGTCAGCGTGGCGTCCGCATGGAAGGCAATATGTCCCCCAGAGGCAGACGTGGAGGCTTCCCCGTCAACATCTCGGCCCACTGTAGACCGGATGGACTTCAGCAGCCTGCCTGTTTGTTCATAGTGGAACACAGGTCTGCTGGAAACTACAGAGTCGTCCTCGGAGGAAACATCCTCTGCCACCCGTAGAGGTTCCAGGGGAGGGAGGGACGAGGAACGATGCTCTGTGCATGGTCTCTTGGCGAGCTGAGACAAGGTAGACTGTATGCCTTTGAGGGAATCATCCTGCAAAAAATAAAGAGAGAGTACAAGCAAGGGAATTATCCTTACCCAAGCGATGCCCAACTCACCATCTCCTTGACCCAGGCCATCATATCTCTAGGAGAAGGCTCCTCAGGTGGGGGGCCTCTGCAACCACGACAACGGGCCCACTCATAGCCTAAAAATAATAGGCGGGTTATAGGGCCGGTAGTACCCCAGAGGGATAACCTCTTAAGCCGCTACCTACCATCAGGGAGCGGTGTGTCACAGTCAAAACAGGAAAGGTGCTTCCTTTTGGCAGTAGATTTCCTCCTATAATCCCCAGGGGGGGTAGTAGAGGAAGACATATCCTACAGAGAGACCATAGACCATGCAAAATTGTCACCAACATATTCTACCAAATATCAAAAGAAGGGGTAGATCTTACCGTGTCCTAGACCGGACAGCAAGGTGACAAGAAACTGAAGATTTGGTTTGGAGGCAAAAGGAGACTTGAAGCTAAGCAACAACCTCAGATGCACAGCCTTCCGCCTTAGAAAGGAGAAGGTAACTAATAACCGGCCGGCCTGACCTTTAACCCGGCCGGCCGGAAATGGGAGGGGCCATAGTCACATGAACCCTCCAGGAAGAGAAAAAGGTTACCCCCCCCCCCCTCTTCATACAGCCCCAGCAGGGGCGCCTACCCCCTCAATTCCTGGCCCGGACGTGCGTGCAGGCTAGATTCTGCAATAAGCAGAAAGCCGGAGAAAACATCCTTCGCCGGCGCCAGGACCTTCAATGGCGCCGCTATACTTCCGGGCACAACCGGAAGTGTGCGCCCGGCAAATGCGGACGCAGGAAACTCTCCGCCGGGAACCTTAGTTCCGGCAGAGCACGTCCGCGAGCGACAGCGAGAGAGCCCCGCGGCAGAGTGCCGGGCCAACTCACCAGCACGAGATGTGCTGACAGGTGAGCCAGAGGGAGAAGGAGGGGAGGGGGGGAGGGAGGGAGGTAGGAGGGAAGGAAAGGAGCCACGCAGGCTAAAAAAAAAAACTTTTTTTTTTTCCCAGACAGGGGAAGGAACCTTCAATCAAGAAGGTCAGAAACTGAAGAAAGAAGAATTATGCTCCAAAGGTAGGTAACCCATAGAGCCTAAAATAAGAGGACACAAGTCCTCCCCACCTGTCCTTGACCACACAGGACAGAAAAAAACACGCAGAGGGGAGGTTCTTGTGCCCTCTTATAGGGCCAGCCACGCTTTTGATTGGCTAATTAAAAATCCGCCTGTCCTACCAGCACACAGGGGCAGAAATACCCCACATTGTGCCGCTGGTACGGACGACAGGGAACTAAAGTTATCTAATTCTTTACACCTAAAGTTATCTAATACCTAATACCTAAAATTATCTGATACCTAATACCTAAAGTTATTTAATACCTAATACCTAAAGTTATCTAATACCTAAAGTTATCTAATACTTTCTAACTAAAGTTATCTAATTCCTTACACCTAAAGTTGTCTAATACCTAATACCTAAAGATATCTAATACCTAAAATTATTTAATACCTAAAGTTGAAGAAAATCTCAAAACATGTTATAAGCATATAAAAGCTATCACATCTCAAGCACACACATTACTGATACATGCAAAGTCCCCTCATTCCTCACTCAATGCTATATGGACAAAGTACCTTTCATTTCTACCACCAACATGGAAGCAATTCTAATGGATAAAATTCTCCATTTCTGACAACACCGGCGTGTAATTCAGGACAGTAATTGTTAATACTCTCACCAGGTTGTTGAGTTTTCATGTTGTTGGTTAGTAAAATAAAATATCTATTTTTATAAATCTTACTGTAAACGGCAAATAATCTGGAAAAAAAACATTTATTTTTCACAATTCCCCAACTAAATGTACTGATATTCTAAAGGCAAATGTTTATCAAGCTTTTGAATGTAAATGACTACATTTGATCGTGTTGCTAAATAATTTCTGAAATACTGAGGTATCACAAAAGCTGTGTCTGTTCTGCCTCCTAGTTCTCACAATATAATTATTGTGTCTGAATCTGATTATTATATCCTATGTAAAATACCCATTGTGCATTATAATGATGGCATCTATTAATCCCCCAAACTGAATTATTCTCCCGAGTTTAATTTGTAGTCATTGATGTAATTGTCTTAAAACATAACACAAATCCTTCCTAAAGGAATCACACCATTAACATATCACATTATTTTTGTCATTTATGAGTTTTTATTTTGACTGCCACTCTGGTCATGTGATTGGTCACATGACCATTAGTAAAAAAAAAATAAACGTGATTCTGATCATATAATTTTTTTATTTTTTTTCTCCATTTTTTTTTTTATTAAGATCGCTGGTCTTAAATATTTATGGTAGGTTTTCACATGATGTTCAGTATAACAAGAAATATTTAATGAGAGTTTCCCTATAAATTAATATTTTTAGAAAAAAAGGGGATAAAGTGAGTATCCAAAAAATATAGGGTAGCAAATTAAAACTCAAAAGCTTTTATTAATACCCGCTAAAACATTTACTATAAAATTGCTCCCCCACAAGTGAACCACCATCACCTATCACAATGTAGGATAGCTAGACTACAGATAGTCGCATAGGTCTGATTGGGGGTATAGTAGCCAACACAGGTATTCCAGCTACTAGGATGTCAAGGGGAAAAATATAAATAAACAAGGATCCTCCCCCTCCTTTCCTCAGATCCCTTCAACACCCCATATCAGATCCAATGTGTAAGTTGCTTTTGGGAGATACACAGGATGCTCTTATATACTATTGTTATCTCACTCCTGTGTCAGTATAAATAGCAACTAAACTAGCTGTTTACAATGTTTCTAACTATTTAAAACAGCAATGTAAATATAGCAGAGTGCTTCCTCATATTCCACTTGCTACACTCAGTTTGCCTTTAGCTGCCTGGACTCTCACACTAACACTAATAGCTCCAGGCACTGATAACTGCCTAAATTCACAGCACTATCAGCCCTGAGTTCCTGGCCCTCAGCTCTTGGCAATGCTAACTGCTTAACTTTTCAGCAATGTTAGCTTCACTGGTAACAGCCTGACATGTTTCCTTACTGCTCACTGCAAGTAATTCATCAGAGGCTTCTCTAAGATAGCTTGCCACTTCCTAAAATAAGTGATTGTTTCAAAACAAGGAGAGCCTAGTCACTGCCCCGCTCCCCCCTTGGCATTTTTTTTGCAGCCATGAGTGAGAGTGGAGACATCAGATCTTTTAAAGGAGAGGCTCCGCCCTCTCACTGGGGCTCTGGCCAATCAACATCCTGCCTCCAGAACCTATTTCTCCTTCAGATCAGGCCGTGCATGCACACTAAGTTTAACCCTTGCATGCCGCCAAGGAGATCGGCTCATTTTATAAGCCAAACCTCCACCATGTAAAACTATATATATCCAGGACATATATACAGGGCTAGTAAGCAGCCACTGAACGGTAGGTATACTGATGTTCCAATGCAGACAGAATACACTAGTGAGGGCAAAACTATTCACTTACGCCTTGATAACCAAGCACCCCCTATCATTTAGAGGTTTTCATAAATAAACACTGACCGCAGGGGTACAGCAAAAGAGAATTTAACTCGCTCATAAGTATATATGGAGATGTTACTTCCATGTTCCAAGTCTGACTACATAAGGGGCTAGATAGTATATAATCTCTTCCATATTCCAAGTACCACTATCTAGGGGGCTAGATGGTATATTATATATTCTATATTACATGATACCCCCCCATCCGCACTAAGGCAATATTACAGGACCCATCTAAGCTTTTCAGACAGATAAATGGTGACCAATAGATAAATTGTGTATTACCGCTTAAGAGACTGTCTATGATGGTAAATATTGGGTTAGCCTCCATGCCATTTACAGTGATAAACATATCCATCCCATTAAAGGAAACATGCATAACCTATGTAGTCATTAAGACCATCTGGCTTAACTGTCTTTAATAAAAAGGTCCAGCGTGCCTCCCTTTGGAGCACTTTTTGGTCAAAATCCCCGCCTCTCTTTGACGGCAAAACCTTTTCAATGCCTTGGAAACGCAGCACGTCCGGATCGCCATTATGCGCCTGCCAGACGTGCCTACTACTGGAAGAAGAAAAATCAGTGGTAACTACAACAGCCGCTGAATTAAAAGAACAAATAGAGTGTGTTAAAATATTCTCACAAAATGCAGATTTTGAAAGGAAAGAAAGCATTTTACAGCAGACCATAGAAAAATTTATTTGTTATATAAAAGAAAGAAAACACTTCCAGTATAAGCGTGATCTATTAGACTTCAAGGAGAATAGGATCTTTGACTTTATTAATAACAAAGAGAAAAGAGTTGAGAGGGAAAGAGATACAGAGCCATCTTCATCAGAGTATGAAGGGTCAGATGGTGAATTCTCAAGGACTGGGAATAGGAGAGGAGGAGGGGCCTCTAATAGACAACAAAATAGTGGTACTCCCAGGAGAGGACGAAGTAGAGGCAGAAAACAAACATCTAGCAATAGGGGTTTTTTTTAATCTCAAACCCAACCCATATCGGATTATCTACTGAGAACAAGAAAGGAAAAGTGATGCAGAAAGACGAGATGCAGATAGTAAACCTATCATCTCGTTTATTAAGTCGAGAGGAGGAGGCCTTATTAAAGAAGGGTCTGTCTTTTGTGCCAACACCTATGTTTGACAACTTTTCATGAGTTAAAGATCTAAATCTCTTCTGTCGCCGTTTGAAATGGCAAAAAATTTTTAAACTCAATGACAAACGCAACTGTGAGTGCTTAGGTATAAGGGAAGAAGATCTCCCTGACCTACAGTTACTGGGAGACTTATGGGAGGAGGGACAGAGAAATCTGGGGGAAGGCCCATTTACTAAATTAAAAAATCCCTCAAAAAAATTCCCTCCCATGTCCGATGAATCAGTAATTGACACTTTCTTGAAGGTTGTAACCGAACGACTCTGTAAAATCGACAGAAGGAGATTGGGTACTAGGATGAACTTAACTGAAGGGGAACTGGAAATTTTGAGGGAATTAGAAAATGATGACAAAATTGTGATAAAACCCGCCGACAAGGGGGGAAATTTGGTCATAATGGATGTTGATGGATACATGAATATGTGCAGAACAATTCTCCGGGATAGCCAATGCTATGAGGTGCTGACAGCAGATCCAATTTGGGGATATCGGGAGGAGCTGAAAAAAATTCTGATGGAGGCAAAATAAAACTGCCTAATAGATGAAAATGAGTACAACTTCATGTTGCCAGACCATCCGGTGAGGGCAACATTCTATGCCCTCCCGAAAATCCATAAAGGGACGAGGCCACTTAAGGGGAGACCTATAGTGTCAGGAATCAACAGCATTACACAGAATGTCTTCCTGTACCTGGACCAGATTTTGAGGCCTTTTGTCAGCACCCTTCCATCGTACATACAGGACACAACGGACGCGCTTAGACGTCTGGAGGACATGGTGGTTGATCAGAACGTCCTCTTGGCTAGCTTGGACGTGGAGGCCCTCTACAGCTCCATACCCCATGACAGGGGGTGTGGGGCTGTGGAGGGCTTCCTGAAATCAAGGGGAAACTTTATGTCTGCACATAGTTCCTCTACAGTTAAACTCCTGCAGTTCGTTCTTACTCACAATGCTTTTGTGTTTGACCGCCACTTCTTCCACCAGCTCAGGGGTGTGGCCATGGGGAGCCCATGTGCCCCAACTTATGCTAACATCTACCTGGGCTGGTGGGAGAAGGAGGTGGTCTTTTCAGACCCCATGGAAAAGTGGACACAACACATTCATCTATGGATAAGATTTATAGATGATGTGTTGATTCTTTGGGGGGGGCACACGTGACGAGTTTGCCGATTTTGTTAGATGCCTCAATGTCAATGAAATGGAGCTGTTTTTCACATCTGAAATTCAAGAGCACTGTATTACATTTCTTGATTTGAAGATACAAAAGACGATGAGTGGGAGACTTAATACCATCATTCATAGAAAAGAGACAGCAACCCATTGTCTCTTGAGCTGGAATAGCTGGCATCCGGGGCCTTTGAAGAAAGGCATACCAAAGGGGCAATTTTTAAGATTACGGAGGAATTGCACCCACTTCTCGGACTATGAAACCAGCTCTAAAGATCTTAAAGAACGCTTTCAAAATCGAGGCTATCCTGAGGGAGTTTTAAAACAAGCTTATCAACACGCTGCAGCTTGTGATAGAACATCTTTACTACAATCAAAAGTTAAGAAGGAGGATAAAACACTCAGGATAATAGGAACATTTGACCAGGCTCATAGGGAGATACGACAGATTTTAAATCAGTCTTGGAATATTCTGAAGACAGACCCCGACATTGCATCTATGATTGGAGAATATCCACAGATCACTTATCGCAGAGGTCCTAACATCAAAGACCGTTTAGTGCATAGTCACTTTGAAGTGACAAAAGAAAAATCGTGGCTGCAAACTTTTTCCCACAATTTAAAAGGCACCTATAAATGTGGAGGGTGTAAGGCATGTCCCTTTATTCAAACTGGCAGTGCTGTTTGTAGTGGGGTGAATAACAGAGAGTTTAAAACAAACTCATTTATTAATTGTCGGACAAAGGGGGTTGTATACCTCATGACTTGCCACTGCGGAGTCCAATATGTGGGGAAAACCATAAGGGAACTCCGCAGGAGGATCCTTGACCATGTCAATGATGTACTTAGAGGGGAGGATACACCAATCTCTAGGCACATCTGGCAGGCGCATAATGGCGATCCGGACGTGCTGCGTTTCCAAGGCATTGAAAAGGTTTTGCCGTCAAAGAGAGGCGGGGATTTTGACCAAAAAGTGCTCCAAAGGGAGGCACGCTGGACCTTTTTATTAAAGACAGTTAAGCCAGATGGTCTTAATGACTACATAGGTTATGCATGTTTCCTTTAATGGGATGGATATGTTTATCACTGTAAATGGCATGGAGGCTAACCCAATATTTACCATCATAGACAGTCTCTTAAGCGGTAATACACAATTTATCTATTGGTCACCATTTATCTGTCTGAAAAGCTTAGATGGGTCCTGTAATATTGCCTTAGTGCGGATGGGGGGGTATCATGTAATATAGAATATATAATATACCATCTAGCCCCCTAGATAGTGGTACTTGGAATATGGAAGAGATTATATACTATCTAGCCCCTTATGTAGTCAGACTTGGAACATGGAAGTAACATCTCCATATATACTTATGAGCGAGTTAAATTCTCTTTTGCTGTACCCCTGCGGTCAGTGTTTATTTATGAAAACCTCTAAATGATAGGGGGTGCTTGGTTATCAAGGCGTAAGTGAATAGTTTTGCCCTCACTAGTGTATTCTGTCTGCATTGGAACATCAGTATACCTACCGTTCAGTGGCTGCTTACTAGCCCTGTATATATGTCCTGGATATATATAGTTTTACATGGTGGAGGTTTGGCTTATAAAATGAGCCGATCTCCTTGGCGGCATGCAAGGGTTAAACTTAGTGTGCATGCACGGCCTGATCTGAAGGAGAAATAGGTTCTGGAGGCAGGATGTTGATTGGCCAGAGCCCCAGTGAGAGGGCGGAGCCTCTCCTTTAAAAGATCTGATGTCTCCACTCTCACTCATGGCTGCAAAAAAAATGCCAAGGGGGGAGCGGGGCAGTGACTAGGCTCTCCTTGTTTTGAAACAATCACTTATTTTAGGAAGTGGCAAGCTATCTTAGAGAAGCCTCTGATGAATTACTTGCAGTGAGCAGTAAGGAAACATGTCAGGCTGTTACCAGTGAAGCTAACATTGCTGAAAAGTTAAGCAGTTAGCATTGCCAAGAGCTGAGGGCCAGGAACTCAGGGCTGATAGTGCTGTGAATTTAGGCAGTTATCAGTGCCTGGAGCTATTAGTGTTAGTGTGAGAGTCCAGGCAGCTAAAGGCAAACTGAGTGTAGCAAGTGGAATATGAGGAAGCACTCTGCTATATTTACATTGCTGTTTTAAATAGTTAGAAACATTGTAAACAGCTAGTTTAGTTGCTATTTATACTGACACAGGAGTGAGATAACAATAGTATATAAGAGCATCCTGTGTATCTCTCAAAAGCAACTTACACATTGGATCTGATATGGGGTGTTGAAGGGATCTGAGGAAAGGAGGGGGAGGATCCTTGTTTATTTATATTTTTCCCCTTGACATCCTAGTAGCTGGAATACCTGTGTTGGCTACTATACCCCCAATCAGACCTATGCGACTATCTGTAGTCTAGCTATCCTACATTGTGATAGGTGATGGTGGTTCACTTGTGGGGGAGCAATTTTATAGTAAATGTTTTAGCGGGTATTAATAAAAGCTTTTGAGTTTTAATTTGCTACCCTATATTTTTTGGATACTCACTTTATCCCCTTTTTTTTCTAGGTTTTCACATGACCAACATTGAAATCTTGCATGTTTTTGTTTTCTTACACCAGCGATCACTTGACCAATCATATGATCAGAATGACTTTGTTTTTTTACTAGCGGTCATGCGACTAATCACATGACCAGAATGGCAGTCATGTGTATTATGTTGCTAGTGCTTTGTCTTTACTCCCTAACAAGTGATCATGGGTTTCAACTATTTATAGTAGGTTACTTTGATTATTTTATTACATAGTTGATATTTTATGTTGTACTTACTATATTGTGATTCAATTCATAATCTGTTTCTTTCTGTTTAGTCCTGATATCTATGTATATATAGCAGGAGGGTAACGCAACAGTTAAATCCAATTTGCATCTTTTGGGTGGGGTTAGAGGTACAATTTGTACTATTTAAAGTGGTGGTTTTCTTTGGTAAAATCAAGCTATGAGTAAGGGGTTTGAAATGGATGCGCTGAAATGCGTAGGCTGATTTTTGTTGCTTCACTTCATGGATCCTTGTTGATATAAACTTTTATGGAATTTGAGTGATTAAAAGTTACATTTTATATTGGATACTGAATTTTTTACATATTCCTTGGATCTAAGAAAAGATGTCTGTCACAAATTCCCAGTGAACAATCCAATCTGTACTGTGTGTGCTACTGTTCAGCACCATGCTTCAACTGAATGAATCAGTCACAAAAGTCAAATTATCTCAATCTGTACTGTGTGTAACATCAAGACCAAGAACAGACAATATAATTGGAGCAGCCTGGCAGCATAAAGCAGCCTGTCATACAAATCACAGTCACACAAGCCTGATAACCTTCAAAAGGATCCCCTCTGTCAAGGCAATGGAACACTGACCCGAATCTCATTCTGGGGCCAGCAACACTACCCCAAATGTTACCAGCCATAATCATTGTGGCACTGATCGAGGGCATTAGAGCTGGGTCTCTGCTGTATAATACAGCAGAGACCCAGCGGCTATGGTGGCCTCCATATTTAAATACTCAACATTCACCATACTATTACATTGGATGTTGGGTAGTGGTTAAAAATGTATTTTTAACAACCTAGTATGATTTTTAAAAAGGTTGTTTGTTGCCATTGGCTATCTTCTTTTTACTCATAGCCATATCGGTTGCTGTTACTTTAATAGTACTAAGGCTCTGCTTGAGTTGGAGATCTAGAAAAGTGTTAGCTAGCATTCTAGGGCCTCTCAGGGCGTCATTTACAACTTTTTAAGGCAATGTGCACTTTCAATTTTTAACAAACTGGTTTGGACACGAATTTAATAAATAAAAACATTTTTTTATTAAAATGGAAAAAAGTAAATACATACCATTTAAAAAATTATTTAGAAAGTATCACAATAAAAAGCTGCTCAACCTCCAAAAAATGTGTATCCACATTCAGCATTTGAGAATGGGTTTTTCATGAACATCAGGTGCTCGGGCAGAATGCACGCTTCTATTAGGCAGAATATACGTGACCATGTATATAAAATAATATTATATAACATTATATAACATATAAAACCACCAATTTTTGTTCAATCTTTGTTTATTTAAAAAAAAAAAATTCTGTACTTGGAAGATTATCAATATATAAAGGCTTTGTCTAGAGCTAAAAGCAGGAGATAAATTTAACAACTTCCTGCCCAATTATGTACAATTATATCAAACACAGGTAGCAGTTTATGTGAACGGCCATAATAGTACAGCAGGAAGATAGTGCTGAGCTGAGCCAATGCCATTGGCCGCAGCTGTCAGCTGTGATCACTTAGATGTGACAGTACTGACTATGAAATGAAAGAGGTTTGTTATTTTTTTCCCCCTTTCATTTGGGCCCTTGCAATGCAGTTGTAGGTTAGGGATGCATCATCATTGTGATATGATGACGTTATTACTGAAGACTCTAGACCCTAGACTCACTATCTGAGGCATAATAATAACTTTATATAGCACTAACAAATTCTGTAGCGCTATACAAATCAGAGGACACATGAAAAGACAATATAAAACATTACAATGTGACAAAGAAATAAACAAATCAAACAACAGGAGTGAGGGCCCTGCACGCAAGAGCTTACACTCTATGAGGAAGTAGGGGGACACAAGAGGTCAGAGGGCTTGTTTGCTACAATGGTTCAGCCACCTTTTAATAGAAAAGGTTATTTAACTGAAGCTGTATGAGCCATCACCAGGTGGTATCTGTGAATATACAGATATACTAAGTGCAAGGAGTTCAGGGTAACTTCTAGTTGGAGAAGACAGGATGTAAGGAACAGAAGAAGAAGGATATAAAGAGTTATTGTTCTATACGTCCGCACACTACACAGTGACACACCTGATACGTGATAAACCTGACCAAACAGATGTGATTTTAGGGCATCTTTGAAGCTGCTGTAGTTGGGGTTTAATCTGATCATCTGGAGTAAAGCGTTCCAGAGCATTGTTGCAGCTCAGGAAAAATCTTGGAGATGGGAGAGGGATGTTCGGATAACTGAGGATGCAAGTCTAAGGTCATTGGCAGAAAGGTGAGAACGCTTAGGGTGATAGACAGTGACGTGAGAGGAGTTATAGAGGAGAACAGCACTATGTATAGAATTGTGGGTGAGTGTGATCATTTTGTATTGTATTCCCCCTACGCCCAACAGCAGCACAACTGGGGTATTCCTGCCCCTATGAGCTGTTAGGACAGGTGGAATTTTTAATTACCTAACAGCTTTGGCCCCTATAAGAGGCCGGAAGACCAACTCCCCCTTGTGTTTTTTTCTGTCCTGTGGGACAGGACAGGTGGGAGGGGGAGAGGTGCTCCAGCCTCCTATAGGGGTCCCCTCTCCCCCCTCTAGTTACCTTGAGAAAGTGTGGCTCATTCCCTTCCTGCGAGGTCCCTGGACTTCTCCCGTGCAGTCAACTTGCATCTGAGAAAACGTGCTGGCAGCGCGTGCTGGCCGGCGCTGGGTTCTACCGGCCCCCGGCTTCTGCAGACATGGGAACCTTTATTTTTTCCCCAGCGAGCCTGGGAACCATTCCGCGGCTTCTAGGTTCCGGCCGGTCGGGGGACCGCTTCCGGGTTTGCCGCACATGCGCAGACAGCGAGACCGTTAGTAGGGCCGCAGCTGCGGCATAGTTTTAACCTAGGTGAGGTCCTTTGCTGTCTGAAACCTGAGGGGGCATATACGTGGTCCGCCCCTCCTGCTCCAGCCTCCTATATAAACCCCCCTCCACCATTCAATTTTGCTTGTCGCTCCGGTTGCAGGCACATCATCTGAGAGCTGTTGCTTCAGGAGTTTGATCTGCTAGTCAAAGTTGGATTTCCTTACCGTGAGGTCTGGTGGAGGGGGAGGCTGTGGGGGCTTTCAGCCTTACGAGACAAGGGACCCTCAGATTGCATCTGTGTATTTCTTTTCTCTCTTCCCCTTTGTAGAATGTCTTCCTCGTCTTCATCCACCCTTCCGCGAAGGAAAACCACCGCGAAGAGAAGACAATTGGCCTGTGCCAGATGTAGGATCCCCCTCCCAGACGCCTGCGAATACAGGTTCTGTCAGGGATGTAGGGCTCCCCCCCTCCGAGGCTACCCCCATCAGGGAAGTAGTCTCATGGGTAAAAGATTTTGTCTCCCAGTCCATGAGGAAGGTGGATGACACCATTTCTCATTTGGCAAAGAGGCCCCGGCTAGATGTGGCCGAGCCCTCCCTCCCCCCCCTGGAAAGAATGCATATCGGGGAGGTGGAGTCCTTGGACGAGGACATAGAGGAGACACAGAAGGAGATCTTTCCCCTAGAGAAGATGGGTAGTCTCCTTAGAGCCATTAGACCCAGAGACCGTGAGGCTGGTGAGGGTCCTAGCCGCAATGTGAAAACATTCAGGGCCAACTACTCGGACTTATTCCGTGTGATGGAAGGAGAGTGGAGGTGCCCAGAGAGAGCCTTCACACAATCTTCCCGGTTCAGAGCTCTCTTCCTGGTGACGGATTCCCAGCAGGGGGTCTGGGGCCCGCCGCCCAAGGTGGATATTGCAGAGGCAAAACTGTCCCGCCGAACAGTGCTTCCCGCAGAGGATGGTTCAAGTCTGCGAGACCCATTGGACCGCCGAGTGGAAGGGTCCCTGAGGCAGGCATATTCCACTGCCTTCTCTCAAGCCTCAGTGGCTATTTCGGCCAATGAAGTGGTCTCAGGCCTGCGGGCTGAGCTGACGTCCCTAGCTAGGGATATAGACACAGGGATCCACCCGGACAACCTCTTGTCAGCTATGTCCGGCATTAATTTAATGGTGGACCACCTAGCCGAGGCTACTCAAATGCAGGCGAGGCTGGCCTCCAAGGCTATGGCCCTCTCCACCGTAACCAGGCGGCCATTATGGCTGAAGCCGTGGAGGGTGGACAACGCCTCAAAGTTTGGACTTTGTGCGCTGCCGTTCGAGCCAGGCAGGCTTTTCGGTAGGGAACTTGATAAGATCATGGAGGACCTGGCGGATACAAAGACGAAGAATCTCCCGCAACCTCCCAAAAGGAGGAGGATGTCCTTTCCTGGCTGGGTATCCTCCTCTAGAGGCTCTAGAGGGCAGAGGCGTGCTAGTCCCCAGTCCAGGGGTAGAGGGCGTGGCGTCTCTCATGAGCGCAAGAAGGGCCTTTAACCCCCCCACGTCTCAAGACCTCCAGAAGTAAGCGGGTGTCTCGTTCACCACCTGGATGCTTACCGCCGGTATATTTAGGATCCCTGGGTCATCCGAACTATCCAGGACGTTTACAGGGCACATCTCATCTTCCCTCCGGTAGCCGTAGTGATAACATCTCACCCTTTTCAGGGCACCAAATAACTTCATCTAGAATTAGCTGTCCAGGAGTACACAAGCTGGACTGACCTAGTGCTCGTCTCTCAAGCGGTACAGGACCAGGGTGTTTTTTCTCCGATCTTCTTGGTACCCAAGACAGTAGGCGGATGGCGTATGTTCATCGATCTCAGATACTTTAACCAGTTCATCCGCAGAATTTTGTTCCGCATGAGACCTTCAGGTAGGGGTTACTCTCATGATGGCCCGGAGATCAGTTCATCACCCTGGACCTGAGAGACGTATATCTGCACGTTCCCACCTTTACTGCGCACAGGAACCTTCTGAGAATGGCTGTACATCTGGACGAAAAGAGACAGCATCCTCAAAGCTCCACCCTCCCAGTCGCCATAGCTTCAGCCCTCCATACCTTCACAAAGGTAATAGCTCCGGTCACTGTTACCCTGCGCCTTCAAGCAAGCTTCATAGTCCCTCATCTGGACAACTGGCTTCTCAAAGCCCAAATCAAGGAGGTCCTTACCACGCAGGTTCAGACCGTAGTAGCCCAGTTGAGCCAGTTTGGCTGGCTGATAGACTTGCTAAAGTCAACACAAATCCAGTTCCAGGGATTCATCATAGACTCTCTCACCAGGAGGATCTCTTTGCCCATTCCTCGCAAGGGAAGGATTGCTCGTGCGATACAGCATCTCCCCGTTACCAGGAAAGTCACGGTCAAGACGGGCATGAAGGTCCTAGGCGTGACGTCCGCCTCCATAGGAACAGTCCCTGGGGTCCTGTGGCACATGCGCCCACCACACAGCGAGATCCTGAGAGTCTGGAATCACTGTCCTTCAAGACTACAAAAGCCTATCCAGCTAACCATCAGCACCCGGCAATCACAAGCACGGTAGGCCCGTCTTCGCGATGGGATGTCCTCTGTTATGTCAGTCCAGGTAGCTGCAACGGGGCTAAGGGATTGCAGTAGGGAATCTCGCCCTGCACTACTCCCACTAGCTAACCCGGTCCCTGCCTCACGGGTGTAGGTCGGCTGTTCTCAGGCTAAACCTGACCCCGACAGCTCCTCTCTCACTGACACCGTAGGCCTAGAGGGAAGTGGGAGAAGGAATGCCCTATAAGATCTCTAGGGACTGGAGACTAAAGGGGGCCACCCCTAACGAACAAGTGAAGCTGCTACTGACAGGGACTGACAAGGGTGTGCGCTGACTAACAACACAAGCAGCACACAGGAAACATGTAGGAAAGGAATTCCCCAAACCAATATGGGAAGGAACCGTACACTAGGAAACAAACACAGGGAAACTGAGTAGAAATCAAAGGATAAGGCAATTCACTCACACAGTCAATTATACACGGAGGGAGGATTGGTGAACACAGAAGGGAAAACACACAAACCAACTTGTTCACCCAAAACCTCCCAAAAACCAACCACGGAACTTCCTCTATCCAAGATAACCACCTACTCCTCCTGCTAAGGCCTAGCTCTGTAAAAGCGACACTCAGCACAGAACCATGGGAGGCATGGGTTTATATACAGAGTAGAGACCACTCCTCCCAGGTGCAAATGGGAGGACAGACTAATGAACCAGGAAATCAAGCTGCCTACCAACAGTGCGTGCGAGCAAGTCAGAAGGTGTGCACCAATACCCACGACACAAAATACTCCTAACAGGATCCTCCCCTCAAGGAGAAGACTCCGGATTCTCTAGGAGCATCCTTCTTCGGGAACTCCTTGTGGAATTTCTCCACGAGTCTGGGGGCTGACATATCCGACTCCAGAACCCAAGAATTATCTTCAGGACCGTATCCCTTCCATGCCACCAGATACCGTAGCTTCCCCCGAACATATTTGCTATCCAGAACTCGGGATATCTCATACTCCCCGGACTCAGAAACTGGTGGAACTTTAACTGGAGACGTTCCCTTCTTGGCCTTCTTTAACAAGGAGACATGAAACACCCGGTTTATCTTCCACCTTTTAGGTAGTTGCAGCTGCGCCGCCACTTCATTTACCATCTTGATGATCTTAAAAGGACCCACAAACCTGGGACTCAGCTTCTTGCTAGGAACCTTCAACCTGATATTCTTGGTGGACAACCAAACCATCTCACCAGGGAAGAACTGCAACTCCCCTCTCTTCCTATCCGCCTGGACCTTAGCCTGGTGCGACGCCCGCACCAGATTCTCTCGGATACGGGACCATACCCCTTGCAGCTTTTTAGAAAATAGCTCCTCCTCCGGAACTGGGGACGAAATGGAAGAAAATACTCCGAAAACAGGATGTCTACCACCGGAGCAAAAAAAAGGTGTGGTACCTGTGGCGTTGGAATCATGGTTGTTTAAGGAAAATTCTGCCAGGGGAAGAAAGTCAGCCCAATTATTCTGATTCTCTCGAACAAAACACCTCAAAAACTGTTCCACATCCTGATTCTTCCTCTCTGTTTGCCCGTTAGACTCCGGGTGAAACCCGGAGGAAAACGACAGTGTAACTCCCAACCTGCTGCAAAAAGCCCGCCAGAATTTAGCCACAAATTGCGGACCCCTGTCCGAAACGATCTCCTCAGGAAGACCATGCAACCTTACAATTTCTTTAATAAATGACCCTGATAGTGTCTTGGCACATGGCAGCCTGGAAAACGGGATCAAATGGCACATTTTCGTGAAGCGGTCAACGACTACCCAAATGACCGTGAAACCCTTAGACACTGGAAGGCCCGTGATGAAATCCATAGACAGATGAGTCCAAGGTGCCTTAGGAGGTTCTAACGGATGTAGAAGACCGTGGGGACGGGTATGCGACGCCTTGGCTCTTGCACAGACCGAACAATTTTGAACAAACTGCAAGACATCCTTACTCCACCCTGGCCACCAAAAATTCCTAGACACCAATCTCATGGTCTCTGAAACCCCCGGGTGACCAGCAAGAACCGACTCGTGACACTCCCTCAGTAGACTTTGTCGGAGAGTAGTTGGGACAAACAGCTTGTTTCTAGGTATCTTGGAAGGTGCAGCGTGTTGCGCTTCGATCAAGGCTTTCTCCAATTTCGTGCCCAATACTGCTACCACCACTCCATCCCCAAGAATAGTGGCCGGCGCCTCTCGTTCCTCCTCAGTCGACATATACCGGGATAAAGCATCAGCCTTAACATTCTTTGAACCCGGCACATAAGTCACGGTAAAATGGAACCGCGCAAAAAATAGAGCCCATCTGGCCTGCCGTGCATTTAATCTCTTCGCCGACCCAAGATAAACCAAATTCTTGTGATCGGTAAATACCTGGACTGGCCTTCTGGCCCCCTCCAGGAAATGACGCCAATGTTCGAACGCTAGTTTTATTGCCAGTAGTTCTCTATCTCCGATGTCATAATTCCGTTCAGAGGCAGAGAATTTCTTAGAAAAGAAGGCACAGGGATGCGTACCCTCCTCGAACTCCTGAGAAAGTACTGCACCCACCCCCACCGAGGAGGCATCCACCTCCACTCGGAAGGCCAACCTCTCATCCGGCTGTCTCAAAATGGGAGCGGAGGAGAATCGTTTCTTCAATTCTTCAAACGCGGCTAGCGCCTCTGGCGACCACTTAGCACAGTCAGCCCCCTTCTTAGTCAAGTCCGAGATGGGTTTCACAACCTCAGAAAATCCCTTAATAAACTGGCGATAATAGTTGGAGAATCCCAAGAACCGTTGGACCGCCTTTAGGTTCTCAGGTCGCGGCCACTCCAAGACTGCCCTGACCCTCTCAGGATCCATCTCGAACCCCTTGTCCGATAGGATATAGCCAAGGAAACATAATTTATTGATCGCGAACACACATTTCTCCAGCTTAGCACTTAATTGGTTAACCCTCAGGAGATTTAAAACCTCTCTCACTCTCTCCCAATGAGTCTCCAAATCCGGGGTGTAAATGAGTATATCGTCCAGATAGACCACAACCCCCCTCCCTATGACGGCACTTAGTACATCATTAATAAAATTCTGAAAAAACGCGGGCGCATTGGTTAGACCGAAAGGCATCACCAGATTCTCAAAGTGTCCTAGGGGTGTGTTAAACGCTGTTTTCCACTCATCCCCCTTCTTGATTCTCAGCAAGTTATACGCCCCACGTAAATCTATTTTACTAAACCAGCGAGCTCCCGTAATCTGGCTGAAAAGATCCGAGATCAACGGGATGGGATAGGGATTCCGCACCGTGATTTTATTAATCTCCCTAAAATCCAAACAAGGGCGCAACCCTCCATCTTTCTTCTTTACAAAGAAAAACCCCACTGCTACTGGGGACTTAGATGGGCGAATATGCCCCACCTCTAGACTCCCCTCAATATACTCTTTGAGCGCCTCCCTCTCCGGAATAGTGAGATTGTACAACCTTGTCTTGGGTAGCACAGCATCTGGTATAAATTTAATCGAGCAATCATAGGTGCGATGTGGTGGTAATGTCTTGGCTGCCCTTTCCTCAAAGACCTCCCTGAACTCACATATCTCTTGAGGCAAATTATCTATAGACAAAGACATCACGGATATGGGCAGACATCGACCATTACACCCCTGCCCCCAAGAAACTACTGTCTCGGTCTCCCAGTTGATAATAGGGTTATGCTGCTTCAGCCAGGGCCACCCCAACACTACTTGTGCTGGTAATTTAGCCAACAAGAACAAGTCAATCTCTTCCCTGTGGCCACCCACAATAAACTCCAAACCCTCCACCTGTTTGGAGATGACAGATTGCTGTAGAGGGGTCTTATCAATAGCCCACACCGGTATCTGAGACTTCAAGACCAAAGGACTCACCCTTAGTTGCTCGCAAAACTCTGAGTCAATAAGGTTGACTGCCGAACCACAATCAACCAAAATCCGGCACTTCTGCCCATTTACCCATCCTTCAAGGGTCAACCCAGCAGTCTGAGTACAGGAAATATGCACACCTCCCTCCTTAGTAGGTTTTCTCCCCTTACTCTCAATAGACCTGGGGTTATTACCCTCCTTGGCGAACCATTCTCTGGAGGGGCATACCCTTGCTAAATGTCCCATTCCTCCACACACAAAACAGCGTACTGTGCGGGACCCTTCACTCTTGGGTCTAGCACTTCGCACAGTGGCCCCAATCTGCATGGGTTGGTCCCCGGGGTCCTCTCTAAAAACAGAGAATTGAGGAGGGCTAAGCCCCCCAGGACTCTTGTCTCCACGCTCCCGGAGGCGCCGTCCAACTCTAATTGCCAGCTGCATGGCCTCATCTAGATCTCCAGGAACAGGGTGAGAAACTAGATGATCTTTAACCTGGTCCGAGAGCCCTGTCTCAAACTGACTAAGTAGAGCGGGGTCATTCCAGTGTACTTCTGCTGCCCACCTACGAAACTCTGTGCAATATTTCTCTATAGCGTGATCCCCCTGCACCACACGTCGTAGGTTATACTCAGCCGTGCGTACCCTGTCTGGGTCGTCATACAGTAACCCCATTGTGGAGAAAAACGCCTCTACAGTTAGTAAGCAAGCTGAGTCGGCTGGTAACGAATGTGCCCAGATGAGGGGATCATCTCTCAATAAAGTAATAATAATCCCAACTCTCTGTACCTCAGAACCGGAGGAAAACGGCCGTAGCCGGAAATACAAAAGACAGTCCTTTTGAAATCGGAAAAAATCTGTCCTCTTACCTCGGAAGGGTTCAGGTAAGCTGACTTTTGGCTCCAGAGGCCGACCCACAGGGGCGCTACTCACCTGCCTCTGTATGCCCTCCACCTGAGAGGCTGTGTGTTGAGCCAACTGCTGTACTTGAGATACGCCAGAAGCTTGGATGGCATCCATTCGTAGCTTGATCCCCTCCATCTCAGTGGAGATCTGCTGCACCGCCTGGTACAACTGTTTCAGGTCCGTCATAATGCAAACGAACCCTTTTTTTTTTTTTTTTTTTTTTTTTACCGGCTGAGTGTACTGTTATGTCAGTCCAGGTAGCTGCAACGGGGCTAAGGGATTGCAGTAGGGAATCTCGCCCTGCACTACTCCCACTAGCTAACCCGGTCCCTGCCTCACGGGTGTAGGTCGGCTGTTCTCAGGCTAAACCTGACCCCGACAGCTCCTCTCTCACTGACACCGTAGGCCTAGAGGGAAGTGGGAGAAGGAATGCCCTATAAGATCTCTAGGGACTGGAGACTAAAGGGGGCCACCCCTAACGAACAAGTGAAGCTGCTACTGACAGGGACTGACAAGGGTGTGCGCTGACTAACAACACAAGCAGCACACAGGAAACATGTAGGAAAGGAATTCCCCAAACCAATATGGGAAGGAACCGTACACTAGGAAACAAACACAGGGAAACTGAGTAGAAATCAAAGGATAAGGCAATTCACTCACACAGTCAATTATACACGGAGGGAGGATTGGTGAACACAGAAGGGAAAACACACAAACCAACTTGTTCACCCAAAACCTCCCAAAAACCAACCACGGAACTTCCTCTATCCAAGATAACCACCTACTCCTCCTGCTAAGGCCTAGCTCTGTAAAAGCGACACTCAGCACAGAACCATGGGAGGCATGGGTTTATATACAGAGTAGAGACCACTCCTCCCAGGTGCAAATGGGAGGACAGACTAATGAACCAGGAAATCAAGCTGCCTACCAACAGTGCGTGCGAGCAAGTCAGAAGGTGTGCACCAATACCCACGACACAAAATACTCCTAACATCCTCGGCCAGGTTTACCTGGACCCTGTTGACAACAGATGTCTCCCTCACAACATGGGGAGCTCATCTGGGAGAGGTCCTGGTACAAGGCACCTGGAACTACCTGGAGATAACGCGCTCATCCAGCTGGCGAGAGCTTATGGCAGTTCACGAGATACTTCAGACGTTGGCACCACTTCCACGGGAGAAGGTAGTCAAGATTCGGACAGACAACCTGACGGCAGGTTTTGCTCCCTGTTCCGGGAAGACAACCCTTTGGCGTTGGATGCCCTGTCAATACCTTGGAGGTTCAAACTGGCATACGTTTTTCCTCCCATTCCGATGGTTCTGAAGGTATTTGCGAAACGCAGGCAGATCCAGACCTTGACAATAGTGAGCATGCCATTCTGGCCAAAAAGGGCATGGTTCACCGTCTTCATCCTTATGAGACGGGGGAACTACTGGAGGCTTCCACCAGTGCAAAATCTGGTAATCCGGAACAGTCGGCCTTGCCAGGGCCTGGACAGATTCAACCTCACTGCCTGGAGGTTAACCAGCCTTTAGCTGGCGAAAGAGGATTGTCCCAGGGAGTGCTAAGGACTTTGGCGCACTCAAGAGCAGAATCAACTAACGAGAGCTACCAGAGGGTCGCCCGAATATTCCAGAACTGGTGTACAAGTAACCAGCGCAACCCTGACAGGGATGCAGTCTTGGAGTTCCTACAAGATGGCCTGGAGAGAGGGTTGGCACCCGCTACCCTGAAGGTTCAAGTTTCAGCTCTGTCCGCTCTCCTGGAGACCAGGTTATCACTAGATCCTCTAATCAAACAATTTCTATGAGGGGCTACTAGACTTCGGCCTCAGTTGCAGCCTCCTGTCCCTACCTGGGCCCTAGCTGCGGTTCTACAGGGACTCTGTGCGCCTCCCTTCGAGCCTTTATCTGAAGTGGATTCGAAGTACCTGTCATACAAGATAACTTTCCTGTTGGCAATAACCTCCGCCAAGAGAGTTGGCAAGCTACAGGCCCTAGCGACCTCCGAACTATTTATAACCTTCTTTCCAGACAGAGTACAGCTGAGGTTCGTCCCAGGATTCTTGCCAAAGGTACCCACTCTTCAGAATATCAACCAGGTAATTGTCTTACCAGCCTTTTTTCCCTCTCCCACCTCGGAGTGGGAAGAGAAGATGCACAAGTTGGACTTGGTGAGAGCATTACATATTAACTTGGAGCGCACTGCACCTCATTCTCAGATCAGAGAATTTGCTAGTCAACGTGTGTGGCCACACTAGAGTTGCCAAAGCATCCAACTCTATCAAGATGGATCAGAGAAGCCATTATCTGCTCCCTGCGTGCTCAAGATCTCCCGGTACCGGATTTCGTCTGTGCCCACGCCACCCGTGCAGTGGCAACATCGTGGGCCGAAAGGCGTTCCCATTCCTTAGAGCAGATAAGTGCCACAGCTTCCTGGAGTTCGCATCTAACATTCGCTAAGCATTATAGACTGAATTGGCGGACAACGGAGCCTACAGCATTTGGACACTCCGTGTTGACATCAGCCTGCCAGGATCACCCACCCTAGGGTAAAGCTATACTTGCTAAATCTCCAGTTGTGCTGCTGTTGGGCGTAGGGGGAATGAAAGATTATGAATGATAATCTGTTTTCCCTTAGCCCAAACAGCAGCACAAGGCTCCCTCCCTATGCTGTACTTTTTTTTTGTACTATGTTGTACTATTTTGTATTATTTCTGTGAAATATACGCTGTACTTCATACTTGCTACTAACACAAGGGGAAGTTGGTCTTCCGGCCTCTTATAGGGGCCAAAGCTGTTAGGTAATTAAAAATTCCACCTGTCCTAACAGCTCATAGGGGCAGGAATACCCCAGTTGTGCTGCTGTTTGGGCTAAGGGAAAACAGATTATCATTCATAATCTTTCATTCTGTGATGGATGGGCAACCAATACATTGACTGACACAAGGAAGATGCATGTGTGTACGGGTTTGGATCTGTTTTTAATGTTTGTCAAAATGGATTTGCATCCAAGGGTTTTCATATGTAATGATTCACAGCACTATCAATATCTTGAAGTTAGTAGACAACCTTGACCTTGCTCCAGGGTCCCTTCTTTTATCATTGGCATCCCCTCAGGAAGGCTGGATTTTGAAAGAAACATCTAAATCTAATATTTTAACTGTGGTTAGCACTTTTTTCTGTAATTTTACATATACAGTATGTCTGTTACCTGATGATGTTGCTAGCTTGAATCTAAACCTGATGTCTTATGATATCTACTAATAAAGTTGTGGTCTGTTAACTGCAAGATTTTGAGAGCATTTTGAATTATTATATAAGAGACTTTGAGAAATCGTTCAGTGGCATCTCTGCTTACATGATAAGAGAGTGCTGGGAGTAACAGAATAAAATATACACATTTTATGTCTGCATTTTGTAGAAAGTCCTCCAGAGGAGTTTATCCCATCCTATAGCTACCCTGCACTATACTAATTAGTTTGCTTCTCTTTAAGGCTAAGGCCCCACGGGATGACCCGCACCAAAAAAGCGCTGCAGGAAATACCTCAGCAACAATGCATCGCAGTTCTTCCCGCAGCATTTTAAACAAAAGGTTTGCAAACTTTCTGGTACAATTATACCTATAGGGAAACCACCGGTGTTTCCACAGGTATAATTGACATGCTGTGATTTGCAAAACCGTGCTAGTGGGCATGGGATTCGCTAGAATCCAATCCACTTTGGCCGTACTATAAAACACTTGGATTTTTCCACAAATCGCAGCGTTTCCGTGCCATGGGGTCACTATCATATTGGTAATTTGTCCTTTAAATTGATTATTAAAAAAAAAAAATTAAGTTTTATTTAGTAAAAACAGTTAAAAAAATTAAATGTATGATGTATTATGAATGACTGGCCACACAAAGTTGCGGTATCAGTATTAATACAGAGTGAGAAAAATAATAATAATAGTTATGAAACATAGTTAATAAAAGCTAATAAAAACATTATATTTAACCCAAAATGGATCCAACTAAAAGTACAACTCATCAGACAAAGAATAAAACATATGACTTATGTCAATAATTTAAAAAGTTATGAATTTTGGCAGGCAGATATCGAAAATATAAAAAAAAGTCACTGAGGCTTAAAACCCAAATTACACTTCCTTGTTAAGGGGTTAAACACACAATGATTGGGTTTTTTGACACAGTCGACCACTCCCTCCTGTTAGAAATTCTCTCATACCTTGGTATCTCAGACCTGGCCCGTTCCTGGATCTCCTCATACCTCACTGACCGCACATTCAGCGTCTCCCACAAGGATCCTATCTAGACTGGTAGCTTTGGAAATTGAACAGTTTTCCTAAATATATTGCTTTTGAAATTCTGCTTTGTTTGCCTGCAATGTTACCATATTCATCCAATTGTTTACACAGTGTTGCTATAACCATGGACCTATAGGACAAGTGATGTCACTCATTGCTCTTGCCAGTAGGTCAATCGTTCAGCTCATTGCAGTTTTGCTGATAGAGCCTGGTCTGTTATCTCTCTATGTAAACACACCGATAACACTGAGTCCATTCTGTACAAGCATATACATATTATCTGATCTGTACAAGTATTGTGAGACTTTTCAGGCCCATGTAGCAAGAGGGAGGAAGGGGAGAGAAATACAGGAAGTGAGAAGAAAAGACTAGAGTCAGACTGCTGGGACACTGAGATGGGAAACCCCTTTAAAGACAATACCCTGAACTGGAACAATTTTTTTTTATAATGTATAGTACAGTGTATGTATAGTATATGTTCCTTCTTCTTTATCAAGACCTCCTCTTTGAAAACCATTTTAACAACAATTATTGTTTGTATCAAAGAGCTTTTGCCGAGTATTTAGAGTTTTTCTCGTATTATCCGAAATACTATTTTAATTTCACCTATTATCTTTTTAACTGCATTTTTTACATCATTATTTCTTAAAGTATATACGAAAGGGTTCATCAAAGGTGCAAAAATAGTATATACTAGGGACAGAAACTTTTCTTCATTCATGCCATGGCTTGAGTTTGGCCTTAGGTACATAATAGTGCCTGACCCAAAGAACAGAGATACGACTATCAGATGAGAGGTGCACGTTGAGAAAGCTTTCTTCCTCATCCCTGCTGGATGGTGCTTGAGAATTGTCCAGATAATGTTCGTATATGAAATTACTGTCAGTATAAAAGGCCCTATAACCACAATAAAAGTTATTATAAGCATGATAATTTCATTGAATTGAGTTTTATTGCAGGCCAGACTCATTAATGGTGGAATATCACAGTAAAAATTGTTGATTCTATTGGAATCACAGAACTGCAGTGAGAATATGAGTGAGGTTTGTAGGACACCAATTGGTATCCCAATAATCCAGCAAACACAGACTAGTTTGATACAAACCGTCTTTCCCATAACATTGTTATACAGCAAGGGATGACATATCGCATTATACCGATCATACGCCATGGCTGCCAGCATGTAGCACTCTGCACTGGCCTCTATCAGAAAGAAGCTCATTTGTATAGCACATCCATAGAAGGTGATGGTTTTGAGATGCGAGAGAAAGTTTATTAACATTTTGGGAACTATATTTGTCAAGTAACAAATTTCTAAAAATGAGAAATTGGCAAGGAAAAAATACATAGGAGTATGAAGACTCGGACTCAATCTATATAATAGAATAATAAACATATGAGCCAGTAGTGCAGTCTTAAAGACACAGAGAAAAAACGCAAATAGGAAATATTGGATTTGAAGGACCTCAGAAAATCCAGCAAGGATAAATACATGCATTCTTGACTGTACATCACATGACCATGGACTGTACATCACATGACCATGGACTGTACATCGCATGACCATGGACTGTACATCGCATGACCATGGACTGTACATCACATGACCATGGACTGTACATCGCATGACCATGGACTGTACATCGCATGACCATGGACTGTACATCGCATGACCATGGACTGTACATCGCATGACCATGGACTGTACATCGCATGACCATGGACTGTATATCGCATGACCATGGACTGTACATCACATGACCATGGACTGTACATCACATGACCATGGACTGTACATCACATGACCATGGACTGATTTTTATACACTAAAAGTAAGCAGTATGAATGACAGCAAGATGAAATCTAGGAAACCGTAAGGAATTGATATAGAAAGTATATAGGAAATTTGTACAACTTTTCATTATACAGGCATAACAAAAGGAATGGGAAGTACTGTATATAGTAAAATGTTATACTTCTCCCTTCTGATAAATCCACTCCTTGATTTGACTATAAAAAAACCACAACAAAATCTGCAGCAAAAAAAAAAAAGGGTTATCCACAACGTGGGGCCTCAACCTAAAGTTATTCTCAAAGAAAGAGTCACATGCCAAATTTAAAACAATATGATTGGAGCCGTAAGGTCCAAATTAGACTGTGGCATTAAAGGGTTAAACATTTGAAGGTGTTTTCCAACAATGAAAAAAATTATTTAACCGGGACAGTGACAATCTCTGTTGTTCTGGTTCTGACACTGCCTGCGGCCCACTGGTATCTAACAAACATGGAAAATACTTGAAGATCGTAGGCTGAGGATGGTCACCACTGCTGTCAGTCATTGGCCCAATGAGACACCAGATAGTGATTGTTGTGAAACTGCAGGGGATCCGAGCAATGTAAGGAGCATTTCCTTATGTTATTATGCTCTTTCAAATCCCTATAAATTTTATTTTTCTAAATCAGATTTTGGCACGTTCACAGGTTTGTGAACCTCGTAAAGGAGTCACTATGATATTAGGGTCACCTAATCACAAGTACCAATTTTACCAATATGTCAATAGCATGAACCTTCATAACTTCAGTAAATGTTTATGGATACTGCACCATTTCTTTCCACCATGGACAAAGGAATCAATTTCTCTACTGAATTTAGTCCTCCATCATGGATAGCGGGACTTTCAATACGGACAAAAAGCAAGAATGTTAAGCGGTAGACGTCCTAAACTATGGTGAGCAAAATGTAATGTAATTGTTAATAAACATATGAATTGAAAACGGCAATGCGTGAATAGCATAACTGAACAAAAAATGTGAAAAAACACAACTTTATTTCTGCATCATTAATAAATATATTGATATTCTAATAAATATATATAATATATTAATAAATATATTGATATTCTAATAAATATATATATAATGTATTTATATATATATATATATATATATATATATATATATATATATATATATATATATATATATATATATAATAAAATAAACAAAGAGCAACAACAGTTCTACCTGCTGACTTTCACCTGAATAGAATTATTGTCACAGGATCTGACTATTATATTCTATTTAACATACCCAGTGCGCATTATAATGATCTAAATGTATGGCGTCTTGTAATACACAGCAGCGAGCGAAGCAAAACAACCCTATTTTCCAACAAACTAAATTATTCCCAAGAGTCTAATTTGCCATTCCCCGATGTAATGATCTTAGATCAAAATAATCCGACTCTCCAAAGATTTCTTCATGTTATCAGTCTAACCTTTAAGTACAGTTATACGATTAATATATCAGATGGATATTAGTTTTACCACTTACAGCAGCGTGCATAAGTTTGGACACCCCTGGCCAAAATAAGAAAGTTGAAGATGAAATGATTAGAGATGAGCGAACACTAAAATGTTCGAGGTTCGAAATTCGATTCGAACAGCCGCTCAATGTTCGTGTGTTCGAATGGGTTTCGAACCCCATTATAGTCTATGGGGAACAGATACTCGTTAAGGGGGAAACCCAAATCCGTGTCTGGAGGGTCACCAAGTCCACTATGACACCCCAGGAAAAGATGCCAACACCTCTGGAATGACACTGGGACAGCAGGGGAAGCATGTCTGGGGGCATCTAACACACCAAAGACCCTCTATTACCCCAACATCACAGCCTAACAACTACACACTTTACACACTCAATACCACCTCTCTGACAGTAGGAAAACACCTTGAAACATGTGTATTTGGCACTTGCAGTGAGGAGAGCTTGTCACCAGCAGTGAATTTGGCCCTTGTAGTAAGTTGAGGTTGGCACCAACATTTGTTTTGAAAATCAGGGTGGATTGAGCCTCTAACCAGCAGAGTTTGGGCAAATTCATGGTGGAGGGAGCCTCTAAACACCCCAGTTTGGGCAAATTCATGGTGGAGGGAGCCTCTAAAAACCCCAGTTTGGACCAATTCATGGTGGAGGGAGCCTCTAACCAGCCCAGTGTGGGCAAATTCATGGTGGAGGGAGCCTCTAAAAAACCCAGTTTGGACCAATTCATGGTGGAGGGAGCCTCTAAACAGCCCAGTTTGGGCAAATTCATGGTGGAGGGAGCCTCTAAACAGCCCAGTTTGGGCAAATTCATGGTGGAGGGAGCCTCTAACCAGCCCAGTTTGGACCAATTAATGGTGGAGGGAGCCTCTAACCAGCCCAGTTTGGGCAAATTCATGGTGGAGGGAGCCTCTAAACAGCCCAGTTTGGACCAATTCATGGTGGAGGGAGCCTCTAAAAAACCCAGTTTGGACCAATTCATGGTGGAGGGAGCCTCTAAACAGCCCAGTTTGGGCAAATTCATGGTGGAGGGAGCCTCTAACCAGGCCAGTTTGGACCAATTCATGGTGGAGGGAGGCTCTAACCAGCCCAGTTTCGGCAAATTCATGGTGGAGGGAGCCTCTAAACAGCCCAGTTTGGACCAATTCATGGTGGAGGGAGCCTCTAAAAAACCCAGTTTGGACCAATTCATGGTGGAGGGAGCCTCTAAACAGCCCAGTTTGGGCAAATTCATGGTGGAGGGAGCCTCTAACCAGCCCAGTTTGGACCAATTAATGGTGGAGGGAGCCTCTAAACAGCCAAGTTTTGGGAAATTCATGGTGGAGGGAGCCTCTAACCAGCCCAGTTTGGACCAATTCATGGTGGAGGGAGCCTCTAAACAGCCCAGTTTGGGCAAATTCATGGTGGAGGGAGCCTCTAAAAAACCCAGTTTGGACCAATTCATGGTGGAGGGAGCCTCTAACCAGCCCAGTTTGGACCAATTAATGGTGGAGGGAGCCTCTAAACAGCCAAGTTTGGACCAATTCATGGTGGAGGGAGCCTCTAAAAACCCCAGTTTGGACCAATTCATGGTGGAGGGAGACTCTAACCAGCCCAGTTTGGGCAAATTCATGGTGGAGGGAGCCTCTAAACAGCCCAGTTTGGGCAAATTCATGGTGGAGGGAGCCTCTAACCAGGCCAGTTTGGACCAATTAATGGTGGAGGGAGCCGCTAAACAGCCCAGTTTGGACCAATTCATGGTGGAGGGAGCCTCTAAAAACCCCAGTTTGGACCAATTCATGGTGGAGGGAGCCTCTAAAAAACCCAGTTTGGACCAATTCATGGTGGAGGGAGCCTCTAACCAGCCCAGTTTGGACCAATTAATGGTGGAGGGAGCCTCTAAACAGCCAAGTTTGGACCAATTCATGGTGGAGGGAGCCTCTAAAAACCCCAGTTTGGACCAATTCATGGTGGAGGGAGCCTCTAAACAGCCCAGTTTGGGCAAATTCATAGTGGAGGGAGCCTCTAACCAGCCCAGTTTGGACCAATTAATGGTGGAGGGAGCCGCTAAACAGCCCAGTTTGGACGAATTCATGGTGGAGGGAGCCTCTAAAAACCCCAGTTTGGACCAATTCAGGGTGGAGGGAGCCTCTAAACAGCCAAGTTTGGACCAATTCATGGTGGAGGGAGCCTCTAAAAACCCCAGTTTGGGCAAATTCATGGTGGAGGGAGCCTCAAAACAGCCCAGTTTGGGCAAATTCATGGTGGAGGGAGCCTCTAACCAGCCCAGTTTGGACCAATTAATGGTGGAGGGAGCCGCTAAACAGCCCAGTTTGGACCAATTCATGGTGGAGGGAGCCTCTAAAAACCCCAGTTTGGACCAATTCTTGGTGGAGGGAGCCTCTAAAAAACCCAG
Organism: Leptodactylus fuscus; assembly: GCF_031893055.1. NCBI lineage: Eukaryota > Metazoa > Chordata > Amphibia > Anura > Leptodactylidae > Leptodactylus > Leptodactylus fuscus. The sequence goes on along the minus strand of NC_134270.1, from coordinate 46,578,508 downwards.
TTTGGACCAATTCATGGTGGAGGGAGCCTCTAACCAGCCCAGTTTGGACCAATTAATGGTGGAGGGAGCCTCTAAACAGCCAAGTTTGGACCAATTCATGGTGGAGGGAGCCTCTAAAAACCCCAGTTTGGACCAATTCATGGTGGAGGGAGCCTCTAACCAGCCCAGTTTGGGCAAATTCATGGTGGAGGGAGCCTCTAAACAGCCCAGTTTGGACCAATTCATGGTGGAGGGAGCCTCTAAAAAACCCAGTTTGGACCAATTCATGGTGGAGGGAGCCTCTAAACAGCCCAGTTTGGGCAAATTCATGGTGGAGGGAGCCTCTAACCAGCCCAGTTTGGACCAATTCATGGTGGAGGGAGCCTCTAACCAGCCCAGTTTGGGCAAATTCATAGTGGAGGGAGCCTCTAAACAGCCCAGTTTGGACCAATTCATGGTGGAGGGAGCCTCTAAAAAACCCAGTTTGGACCAATTCATGGTGGAGGGAGCCTCTAAACAGCCCAGTTTGGGCAAATTCATGGTGGAGGGAGCCTCTAACCAGCCCAGTTTGGACCAATTAATGGTGGAGGGAGCCTCTAAACAGCCAAGTTTTGGGAAATTCATGGTGGAGGGAGCCTCTAACCAGCCCAGTTTGGACCAATTCATGGTGGAGGGAGCCTCTAAACAGCCCAGTTTGGGCAAATTCATGGTGGAGGGAGCCTCTAAAAAACCCAGTTTGGACCAATTAATGGTGGAGGGAGCCTCTAAAAACCCCAGTTTGGACCAATTCATGGTGGAGGGAGCCTCTAAAAAACCCAGTTTGGACCAATTCATGGTGGAGGGAGCCTCTAACCAGCCCAGTTTGGACCAATTAATGGTGGAGGGAGCCTCTAAACAGCCAAGTTTGCACCAATTCATGGTGGAGGGAGCCTCTAAAAACCCCAGTTTGGACCAATTCATGGTGGAGGGAGCCTCTAACCAGCCCAGTTTGGGCAAATTCATGGTGGAGGGAGCCTCTAAACAGCCCAGTTTGGGCAAATTCATGGTGGAGGGAGCCTCTAACCAGCCCAGTTTGGACCAATTAATGGTGGAGGGAGCCGCTAAACAGCCCAGTTTGGACCAATTCATGGTGGAGGGAGCCTCTAAAAACCCCAGTTTGGACCAATTCATGGTGGAGGGAGCCTCTAAAAAACCCAGTTTGGACCAATTCATGGTGGAGGGAGCCTCTAACCAGCCCAGTTTGGACCAATTAATGGTGGAGGGAGCCTCTAAACAGCCAAGTTTGGACCAATTCATGGTGGAGGGAGCCTCTAAAAACCCCAGTTTGGACCAATTCATGGTGGAGGGAGCCTCTAACCAGCCCAGTTTGGGCAAATTCATGGTGGAGGGAGCCTCTAAACAGCCCAGTTTGGGCAAATTCATGGTGGAGGGAGCCTCTAACCAGCCCAGTTTGGACCAATTAATGGTGGAGGTAGCCGCTAAACAGCCCAGTTTGGACCAATTCATGGTGGAGGGAGCCTCTAAAAACCCCAGTTTGGACCAATTCATGGTGGAGGGAGCCTCTAAACAGCCCAGTTTGGACCAATTCATGGTGGAGGGAGCCTCTAACCAGCCCAGTTTGGGCAAATTCATGGTGGAGGGAGCCTCTAAACAGCCCAGTTTGGGCAAATTCATGGTGGAGGGAGCCTCTAAACAGCCCAGTTTGGACCAATTCATGGTGGAGGGAGCCTCTAAACAGCCAAGTTTGGACCAATTCATGGTGGAGGGAGCCTCTAAAAACCCCAGTTTGGACCAATTCATGGTGGAGGGAGCCTCTAAACAGCCCAGTTTGGGCAAATTCATAGTGGAGGGAGCCTCTAACCAGCCCAGTTTGGACCAATTAATGGTGGAGGGAGCCGCTAAACAGCCCAGTTTGGACGAATTCATGGTGGAGGGAGCCTCTAAAAACCCCAGTTTGGACCAATTCAGGGTGGAGGGAGCCTCTAAACAGCCAAGTTTGGACCAATTCATGGTGGAGGGAGCCTCTAAAAACCCCAGTTTGGGCAAATTCATGGTGGAGGGAGCCTCAAAACAGCCCAGTTTGGGCAAATTCATGGTGGAGGGAGCCTCTAACCAGCCCAGTTTGGACCAATTAATGGTGGAGGGAGCCGCTAAACAGCCCAGTTTGGACCAATTCATGGTGGAGGGAGCCTCTAAAAACCCCAGTTTGGACCAATTCATGGTGGAGGGAGCCTCTAAAAAAACCAGTTTGGACCAATTCATGGTGGAGGGAGCCTCTAACCAGCCCAGTTTGGACCAATTAATGGTGGAGGGAGCCTCTAAACAGCCAAGTTTGGACCAATTCATGGTGGAGGGAGCCTCTAAAAACCCCAGTTTGGACCAATTCATGGTGGAGGGAGCCTCTAACCAGCCCAGTTTGGGCAAATTCATGGTGGAGGGAGCCTCTAAACAGCCCAGTTTGGACCAATTCATGGTGGAGGGAGCCTCTAAAAAACCCAGTTTGGACCAATTCATGGTGGAGGGAGCCTCTAAACAGCCCAGTTTGGGCAAATTCATGGTGGAGGGAGACTCTAACCAGCCCAGTTTGGACCAATTCATGGTGGAGGGAGCCTCTAACCAGCCCAGTTTGGGCAAATTCATAGTGGAGGGAGCCTCTAAACAGCCCAGTTTGGACCAATTCATGGTGGAGGGAGCCTCTAAAAAACCCAGTTTGGACCAATTCATGGTGGAGGGAGCCTCTAAACAGCCCAGTTTGGACCAATTAATGGTGGAGGGAGCCTCTAAACAGCCAAGTTTTGGGAAATTCATGGTGGAGGGAGCCTCTAACCAGCCCAGTTTGGACCAATTCATGGTGGAGGGAGCCTCTAAACAGCCCAGTTTGGGCAAATTCATGGTGGAGGGAGCCTCTAAAAAACCCAGTTTGGACCAATTAATGGTGGAGGGAGCCTCTAAAAACCCCAGTTTGGACCAATTCATGGTGGAGGGAGCCTCTAAAAAACCCAGTTTGGACCAATTCATGGTGGAGGGAGCCTCTAACCAGCCCAGTTTGGACCAATTAATGGTGGAGGGAGCCTCTAAACAGCCAAGTTTGGACCAATTCATGGTGGAGGGAGCCTCTAAAAAACCCAGTTTGGACCAATTCATGGTGGAGGGAGCCTCTAACCAGCCCAGTTTGGACCAATTAATGGTGGAGGGAGCCTCTAAACAGCCAAGTTTGGACCAATTCATGGTGGAGGGAGCCTCTAAAAACCCCAGTTTGGACCAATTCATGGTGGAGGGAGCCTCTAACCAGCCCAGTTTGGGCAAATTAATGGTGGAGGGAGCCTCTAAACAGCCCAGTTTGGGCAAATTCATGGTGGAGGGAGCCTCTAACCAGCCCAGTTTGGACCAATTAATGGTGGAGGGAGCCGCTAAACAGCCCAGTTTGGACCAATTCATGGTGGAGGGAGCCTCTAAAAACCCCAGTTTGGACCAATTCATGGTGGAGGGAGCCTCTAAAAAACCCAGTTTGGACCAATTCATGGTGGAGGGAGCCTCTAACCAGCCCAGTTTGGACCAATTAATGGTGGAGGGAGCCTCTAAACAGCCAAGTTTGGACCAATTCATGGTGGAGGGAGCCTCTAAAAACCCCAGTTTGGACCAATTCATGGTGGAGGGAGCCTCTAACCAGCCCAGTTTGGGCAAATTCATGGTGGAGGGAGCCTCTAAACAGCCCAGTTTGGGCAAATTCATGGTGGAGGGAGCCTCTAACCAGCCCAGTTTGGACCAATTAATGGTGGAGGGAGCCGCTAAACAGCCCAGTTTGGACCAATTCATGGTGGAGGGAGCCTCTAAAAACCCCAGTTTGGACCAATTCATGGTGGAGGGAGCCTCTAAACAGCCCAGTTTGGACCAATTCATGGTGGAGGGAGCCTCTAACCAGCCCAGTTTGGGCAAATTCATGGTGGAGGGAGCCTCTAAACAGCCCAGTTTGGGCAAATTCATGGTGGAGGGAGCCTCTAACCAGCCCAGTTTGGACCAATTAATGGTGGAGGGAGCCGCTAAACAGCCCAGTTTGGACCAATTCATGGTGGAGGGAGCCTCTAAAAACCCCAGTTTGGACCAATTCATGGTGGAGGGAGCCTCTAAAAAACCCAGTTTGGACCAATTCATGGTGGAGGGAGCCTCTAACCAGCCCAGTTTGGACCAATTAATGGTGGAGGGAGCCTCTAAACAGCCAAGTGTGGACCAATTCATGGTGGAGGGAGCCTCTAAAAACCCCAGTTTGGACCAATTCATGGTGGAGGGAGCCTCTAACCAGCCCAGTTTGGACCAATTAATGGTGGAGGGAGCCTCTAAACAGCCAAGTTTGGACCAATTCATGGTGGAGGGAGCCTCTAAAAACTCCAGATTGGACCAATTCATGGTGGAGGGAGTCTCTAACCAGCCCAGTTTGGGCAAATTCATGGTGGAGGGAGCCTCTAAACAGCCCAGTTTGGGCAAATTCATGGTGGAGGGAGCCTCTAACCAGCCCAGTTTGGACCAATTAATGGTGGAGGGAGCCGCTAAACAGCCCAGTTTGGACCAATTCATGGTGGAGGGAGCCTCTAACCAGCCCAGTTTGGGCAAATTCATGGTGGAGGGAGCCTCTAAACAGCCCAGTTTGGACCAATTCATGGTGGAGGGAGCCTCTAAAAAACCCAGTTTGGACCAATTCATGGTGGAGGGAGCCTCTAAACAGCCCAGTTTGGGCAAATTCATGGTGGAGGGAGCCTCTAACCAGCCCAGTTTGGACCAATTCATGGTGGAGGGAGCCTCTAACCAGCCCAGTTTGGGCAAATTCATGGTGGAGGGAGCCTCTAAACAGCCCAGTTTGGACCAATTCATGGTGGAGGGAGCCTCTAAAAAACCCAGTTTGGACCAATTCATGGTGGAGGGAGCCTCTAAACAGCCCAGTTTGGGCAAATTCATGGTGGAGGGAGCCTCTAACCAGCCCAGTTTGGACCAATTAATGGTGGAGGGAGCCTCTAAACAGCCAAGTTTTGGGAAATTCATGGTGGAGGGAGCCTCTAACCAGCCCAGTTTGGACCAATTCATGGTGGAGGGAGCCTCTAAACAGCCCAGTTTGGGCAAATTCATGGTGGAGGGAGCCTCTAAAAAACCCAGTTTGGACCAATTAATGGTGGAGGGAGCCTCTAAACAGCCAAGTTTGGACCAATTCATGGTGGAGGGAGCCTCTAAAAACCCCAGTTTGGACCAATTCATGGTGGAGGGAGCCTCTAACCAGCCCAGTTTGGGCAAATTCATGGTGGAGGGAGCCTCTAAACAGCCCAGTTTGGGCAAATTCATGGTGGAGGGAGCCTCTAACCAGCCCAGTTTGGACCAATTAATGGTGGAGGGAGCCGCTAAACAGCCCAGTTTGGACCAATTCATGGTGGAGGGAGCCTCTAAAAACCCCAGTTTGGACCAATTCATGGTGGAGGGAGCCTCTAAAAAACCCAGTTTGGACCAATTCATGGTGGAGGGAGCCTCTAACCAGCCCAGTTTGGACCAATTAATGGTGGAGGGAGCCTCTAAACAGCCAAGTTTGGACCAATTCATGGTGGAGGGAGCCTCTAAAAACCCCAGTTTGGACCAATTCATGGTGGAGGGAGCCTCTAACCAGCCCAGTTTGGACCAATTAATGGTGGAGGGAGCCGCTAAACAGCCCAGTTTGGACCAATTCATGGTGGAGGGAGACTCTAAAAACCCCAGTTTGGACCAATTCATGGTGGAGGGAGCCTCTAAAAAACCCAGTTTGGACCAATTCATGGTGGAGGGAGCCTCTAACCAGCCCAGTTTGGACCAATTAATGGTGGAGGGAGCCTCTAAACAGCCAAGTTTGGACCAATTCATGGTGGAGGGAGCCTCTAAAAACCCCAGTTTGGACCAATTCATGGTGGAGGGAGCCTCTAACCAGCCCAGTTTGGGCAAATTCATGGTGGAGGGAGCCTCTAAACAGCCCAGTTTGGGCAAATTCATGGTGGAGGGAGCCTCTAACCAGCCCAGTTTGGACCAATTAATGGTGGAGGGAGCCGCTAAACAGCCCAGTTTGGACCAATTCATGGTGGAGGGAGCCTCTAAAAACCCCAGTTTGGACCAATTCATGGTGGAGGGAGCCTCTAAACAGCCCACTTTGGACCAATTCATGGTGGAGGGAGCCTCTAACCAGCCCAGTTTGGGCAAATTCATGGTGGAGGGAGCCTCTAAACAGCCCAGTTTGGGCAAATTCATGGTGGAGGGAGCCTCTAACCAGCCCAGTTTGGACCAATTAATGGTGGAGGGAGCCGCTAAACAGCCCAGTTTGGACCAATTCATGGTGGAGGGAGCCTCTAAAAACCCCAGTTTGGACCAATTCATGGTGGAGGGAGCCTCTAAAAAACCCAGTTTGGACCAATTCATGGTGGAGGGAGCCTCTAACCAGCCCAGTTTGGACCAATTAATGGTGGAGGGAGCCTCTAAACAGCCAAGTGTGGACCAATTCATGGTGGAGGGAGCCTCTAAAACCCCCAGTTTGGACCAATTCATGGTGGAGGGAGCCTCTAACCAGCCCAGTTTGGGCAAATTCATGGTGGAGGGAGCCTCTAAACAGCCCAGTTTGGGCAAATTCATGGTGGAGGGAGCCTCTAACCAGCCCAGTTAGGACCAATTAATGGTGGAGGGAGCCGCTAAACAGCCCAGTTTGGACCAATTCATGGTGGAGGGAGCCTCTAAAAACCCCAGTTTGGACCAATTCATGGTGGAGGGAGCCTCTAAACAGCCCAGTTTGGGCAAATTCATGGTGGAGGGAGCCTCTAACCAGCAGAGTTGGTGGAAATCAGGGTGGAGGGAGCCTCTAACCAACAGAGTTGGGGGAAATCAGGGTGGAGGGAGCCTAGTATTAGCAGAATTGTGCAACGCGTATGGTGGATGAGTATGAGGATGCGGAGGAATTGGAGAGGTTGAGTACAGACATGGAGTTTCATGTTGGGGTGCTTTACACAGGTGGGCACAAAAATGACGGCTCTACCCAGTGGTGGTTCTTTTTTATCAAAGTGAGCCGGTCGGCACTCTCAGCTGTCAGACGGGTGCGCTTGTCAGTGATGATGCCACCGGCTGCACTGAACACCCTCTCAGATAGGACGCTGGCGGCAGGACAGGACAGCACCTCCAAGGCATATAGGGCAAGTTCAAGGCACAGGTCCAACTTCGACACCCAATACGTGTAGGGCGCAGAGGGGTCGGAGAGGACAGGGCTGTGGTCGGAAAGGTATTCCCGCAACATGCGCCTATACTTCTCACGCCTGGTGACACTAGGACCCTCCGTGGCGGCACTTTGGCGAGGGGGTGCCATCAAGGTGTCCCAGACCTTAGACAGTGTGCCCCTCGTTTGTGTGGACCGGTGAGAACTTGGTTGCCTACTGGAGGAACTGCCCTCCCTGCCGCCAACGTCACATGCTGGAAACATCTCCATCATATTCTGCACCAATTGCCTGTGGCAAGCATTGATGCGATTGGCCCTCCCCTCTATCGGAATAAAAGACGAGATGTTGTTTTTATACCGGGGGTCAAGGATAGCAAAGATCCAGTACTGGTTGTCCTCCATGATTTTGACAATACGCTTGTCGGTTGTAAAGCACCCCAACATGAACTCAGCCATGTCTGCCACAGTGTTAGTTGGCATGACTCCTCTGGCCCCACCGGAAAGTTCAATCTCCATTTCCTCCTCATCCTCCATGTCTACCCATCCGCGCTGCAACAATGGGACGATTCGAAGTTGCCTGGAAGCCTCCTGTATCACCATCACATCATCGGACAACTCTTCTTCCTCTTCTTCCTCCTCCTCCTCCTCCTCCTCCTCCATTAAGCGCAGTGAAGCGGACAGATGTGTGGACCTACTCTCCAGCTGTGACGGATCGGATGCTATCCCTAACTCCTCTGTGTGATCTGAGTTATCCCTGATGTCAATCAGGGATTCTCTCAGAACACACAAGAGCGGGATTGTAAGGCTCACCATCGCATCCTCAGAGCTCACCCTCCTTGTGGACTCCTCAAAGACCCGTAGGATGTCACAAAGGTCTCTCATCCATGGCCACTCATGGATGTGAAACTGAGGCAGCTGACTTTGTGGCACCCTAGGGTTTTGTAGCTGGTATTCCATCAAAGGTCTCTGCTGCTCAACCACTCTATTCAACATCTGAAACGTTGAGTTCCAGCGTGTGGGGACGTCGCACAAAAGCCGGTGTTGTGGCACATGCAGGCGTTGCTGGAGAGATTTTAAGCTAGCAGCGGCTACTGTTGACTTGCGAAAGTGGGCGCACATGCGCCGCACTTTCACCAGTAGCTCTGGAACATTGGGGTAGCTCTTTAGGAAACGTTGCACCACTAGGTTGAAGACGTGGGCCAGGCATGGAACATGTTGGAGTCCGGCAAGCTCCAGAGCTGCTACCAGGTTCCGGCCGTTATCACAAACGACCATGCCTGGGCCCAGGTGCAGCGGCTCAAACCATATTGCCGTCTCATCGAGGAGGGCATCCCTCACCTCGGAGGCAGTGTGCTGTCTGTCCCCCAAGCTGATCAGCTTCAGCACAGCCTGCTGACGTCTACCAACGCCAGTGCTGCAACGTTTCCAACTCGTAGCTGGGGTCAATCTAACAGCGGAGGAGGAGGCGGTGGCGGAGGAGGAGGCGGTAGAGGAGGAGGAGGAGGGGGGTGTTCTTCTCGTGTCCCTGCCAGGAATGTTAGGCGGGGAGACGAGGTACACCGGGCCAGTTTGGGAAGCAGTCCCAGCCTCAACTACATTCACCCAGTGTGCCGTCAGTGAAATGTAGCGTCCCTGTCCGCATGCACTTGTCCACGCGTCGGTGGTCAAGTGGACCTTTGTGCAAAGCGCGGAACTAAGGGCCCGCCTGATGTTGAGTGACACGTGCTGGTGCAAGGCGGGGACGGCACACCGGGAGAAGTAGTGACGGCTAGGGACGGCATAGCGAGGTGCCGCAGTTGCCATCAGGTCCAGGAAGGCGGGAGTTTCAACAAGCCGGAACGCCAACATCTCCTGGGCCAGCAGTTTAGCGATGTTGGCGTTCAAGGCTTGCGCGTGTGGGTGGTTAGCAGTGTATTTCTGCCGCCGCTCCAATGTCTGAGAGATGGTGGGTTGTTGTAAAGAAACGCCTGATGGTGCCTTTGATGGTGCAGGAGAAGGAGATAAGACAGGACCAGGGGAGGATGAGGTAGAAGTCAACAAAGTGGCGGAGGCAGATGAAGTGGTGTCCTGGCTCGTCCTCTGGAGTGCATCGCCAGCACAGTCAGCAGTGGCAGTGGCAGAGGCAGAGGCAGTGGCAGAGGCAGTGGCAGTGGCGTGAACGGCAGGCGGCCTTTGTCCTGCCGTTGCTGCCTGCCACTGATTCCAGTGCTTGGATTCCAAATGACGGCGCATTGAAGTGGTGGACAGGTTGCTCTTCTCAGAGCCCCTAATCAATTTCGAGAGGCAAATTGTGCAGACAACACTATATCTGTCCTCGGCGCATTCCTTGAAAAAACTCCACACCTTCGAGAAACGTGCCCTCGAGGTGGGAGTTTTTCGGGGCTGGGTACGAACTGGAACATCTTGGGAGATTCCGGGTGTGGCCTGGCTTCGCCTAAGCTGCTGACCTCTGCCTCTGCCTCTAGCTACCCTTTTTGGTGCTGCACCTGCCTCAACATCCACACTACTTTCCCCGCTTGACATCCCCCCTGTCCAGGTCGGGTCAGTGTCCTCATCATCCACCACTTCCTCTTCCAACTCCTGTCTCATCTCCTCCTCCCGCACAATGCGCCGGTCAACTGGATGCCCTGACGGCAACTGCGTCACATCATCGTCGATGAGGGTGGGTTGCTGGTCATCCACCACCAAATCGAACGGAGATGGAGGAGACTCTAGTGTTTGAGCATCTGGACACAGATGCTCCTCTGTTAGGTTCGTGGAATCGTGACGTGGAGAGGCAGGTTGAGGGACAATGAAAGGAGCGGAGAACAGCTCTGGGGAGCAGGGACAGTTTGGGTTATTGTTCTGTAAAGCTTCGGAATTTTGGGAGGAAGGAAGACAAGACTGTTGGGTAATAGGAGGAGAGGAGGCAGAGTCTGACTGGCTGCTGGACAATGTGCTGTAAGCGTTCTCTGACAGCCATTGCAAGACCTGTTCCTGGTTCTCGGGCCTACTAAGGTTTGTACCCTGCAGTTTAGTTAATGTGGCAAGCAACCCTGGCACTGTGGAGTGGCGCAATGCTTGCTGCCCCACAGGAGTAGGCACGGGACGCCCTGTGGCTTCACTGCTACCTTGCTCCCCAGAACCATTCCCCCGACCTCGCCCACGGCCTCGTCCACGTCCCTTTCCGGGAGCCTTGCGCATTTTGAATTCCCAGTCAGACAATGGCACTGTATACCAGTAGTAAAAATTGTGGGTGCACGTAACCCCAATATATTCTTTGAATTCCCAGTCAGACACTGGCACTATATGGCAGTAGCAAGAAATGAGGGTATTTGTATTCCCAATATATTCTTTGAATTCCCAGTCAGACAATGGCACTGTATACCAGTAGTAAAAATTGTGGGTGCACGTAACCCCAATATATTCTTTGAATTACCAGTCAGAAACTGGCACTATATGGCAGTAGCAAGAAATGAGGGTATTTGTATTCCCAATATATTCTTTGAATTCCCAGTCAGACAATGGCACTGTATACCAGTAGTAAAAATTGTGGGTGCACGTAACCCCAATATATTCTTTGAATTACCAGTCAGAAACTGGCACTATATGGCAGTAGCAAGAAATGAGGGTATTTGTATTCCCAATATATTCTTTGAATTCCCAGTCAGACAATGGCACTGTATACCAGTAGTAAAAATTGTGGGTGCACGTAACCCCAATATATTCTTTGAATTCCCAGTCAGACACTGGCACTATATGGCAGTAGCAAGAAATGAGGGTATTTGTATTCCCAATATATTCTTTGAATTCCCAGTCAGACAATGGCACTGTATACCAGTAGTAAAAATTGTGGGTGCACGTAACCACAATATATTCTTTGAATTACCAGTCAGAAACTGGCACTATATGGCAGTAGCAAGAAATGAGGGTATTTATAACCCCAATATATTCTTTGAATTCCCAGTCAGACAATGGCACTGTATACCAGTAGTAAAAATTGTGGGTGCACGTAACCCCAATATATTCTTTGAATTCCCAGTCAGACACTGGCACTATATGGCAGTAGCAAGAAATGAGGGTATTTGTATTCCCAATATATTCTTTGAATTCCCAGTCAGACAATGGCACTGTATACCAGTAGTAAAAATTGTGGGTGCACGTAACCCCAATATATTCTTTGAATTACCAGTCAGAAACTGGCACTATATGGCAGTAGCAAGAAATGAGGGTATTTGTATTCCCAATATATTCTTTGAATTCCCAGTCAGACAATGGCACTGTATACCAGTAGTAAAAATTGTGGGTGCACGTAACCCCAATATATTCTTTGAATTACCAGTCAGAAACTGGCACTATATGGCAGTAGCAAGAAATGAGGGTATTTGTATTCCCAATATATTCTTTGAATTCCCAGTCAGACAATGGCACTGTATACCAGTAGTAAAAATTGTGGGTGCACGTAACCCCAATATATTCTTTGAATTCCCAGTCAGACACTGGCACTATATGGCAGTAGCAAGAAATGAGGGTATTTGTATTCCCAATATATTCTTTGAATTCCCAGTCAGACAATGGCACTGTATACCAGTAGTAAAAATTGTGGGTGCACGTAACCCCAATATATTCTTTGAATTACCAGTCAGAAACTGGCACTATATGGCAGTAGCAAGAAATGAGGGTATTTATAACCCCAATATATTCTTTGAATTCCCAGTCAGACAATGGCACTGTATACCAGTAGTAAAAATTGTGGGTGCACGTAACCCCAATATATTCTTTGAATTACCAGTCAGAAACTGGCACTATATGGCAGTAGCAAGAAATGAGGGTATTTGTATTCCCAATATATTCTTTGAATTCCCAGTCAGACAATGGCACTGTATACCAGTAGTAAAAATTGTGGGTGCACGTAACCCCAATATATTCTTTGAATTACCAGTCAGAAACTGGAACTATATGGCAGTAGCAAGAAATGAGGGTATTTATAACCCCAATATATTCTTTGAATTCCCAGTCAGACAATGGCACTGTATACCAGTAGTAAAAATTGTGGGTGTATATAGCCCCAATTCTATTGCTAGGGGACTTGCAGGGTATTTCTGGGGTGAAGGTGGGGGGGCACACCGTTGGAACGGGTATCGGGGTATATATCGGGTATACGGGAATACACTGACAGTGTATTCCATTCAGGATCCTGGGAAAGCTGGGTTGCGGCGATTGAGCCCGTCAGTGCCACGTTACACTGACAAGCTTCTCCCTGGAATTTAGCTCTTACAAGAGCTGTTGTGGTTGTCTTCTGCTTCCTATCCTAGCCTGTCCCTGCCTACCCAGAATCTAAGCCCTAGCTAGCTGGACGGAAACCTCCGTCCTCGGTGAATTGCAAGCTCAGAATGACGCGAACCTGGGCGGCGCTGTTCTTTTAAATTAGAGGTCACATGTTTTCGGCAGCCAATGGGTTTTGCCTACTTTTCTCAACGTCACCGGTGTCGTAGTTCCTGTCCCACCTACCCTGCGCTGTTATTGGAGCAAAAAAGGCGCCAGGGAAGGTGGGAGGGGAATCGAGTAATGGCGCACTTTACCACGCGGTGTTCGATTCGATTCGAACATGCCGAACAGCCTAATATCCGATCGAACATGAGTTCGATAGAACACTGTTCGCTCATCTCTAGAAATGATCTTTAAAAGGCAAAAAGTTAAAGATTAAACACACTTGTCTATAATTTTAAGCAATATCAGTGTATTATAATGATTGAGTGAAAAAGTTAAAGGAGTGCCTTGCAAAGGTTTGGTAACCCTTGTAGATTAGCGTGCTCAGATAACTTTGACCAAGGTCTTAGACCTTCATTAGCCAGTTGGGGTTATGACTTGTTCACTATCATTGTTAGGAAAGGCCAAGTGATGCAAATTTTACAGCTTTATAAATACCCAGCCTCCCCTAACCATGAGTCAAAAAACTGCAGCCATGGGTTCTTCTAAGCAGCTGCCTAGCACTCTGAAAGTGAAAACGGTGGAGGCTCACAAATCAGGAGAAGGCTATAAGAAGATAGCAAAGCGTTTTCATGTTGCTCTTTCCTCAGTATGGAATGTAATTAAGAAATGACAGTTACCAGTAATAGTGGAGGTCAAGATAAGGTCTGGAAAACCAAGAAAAACTTCAGAGACAGCTGCTTGTAGGATTGCCAGAGAGGCAAATCAGAACACCTGCTTGACTGCAAAAGAACTTCAGGAAGACTTAGCAGACTCTGGAGATGTGGTGCATTGTTCTAGTGTTTAGCGATACCTATATAAGTATGGCTTTCATGGAAGAGTCATCAGAAGAAAACCTCTCCTACGTCCTCACTATAAAATTCTGTGTCAGAAGTTTGCAAAAGAACATCTAGACAAGCGTGATGCATTTTGGAAACAAGTCCTGTGGACCGATGAGAATAAAATAGAACTTTTTGGCCACAATGACCAAAGGTATGTTAAGAACAAAAAAAAATGACACAGAATTTTTGGAAAGGACATCTCTCCAACCATTAAGTATGGGGGTGGATCAATCATGCGTTATGGTTGTGATGCAGCCAATTACATGGGGAATATTTCATAGGTAGAGGGAAGAATGGATTCACTAAAATTTCTTCAAATTCTTGAAGCAAACATAAGACCATCTGTAAACAAGCTGGAAATTGAAAAGAGGATGAGGAGAATAAAGATGTCTTCTACAAATGGATAATAATCCTAAACAAACGTCAAAATCCACCATAGACTACCTAAAAAGGTGCAACTGAAGGTTTTACCATAGCCCTCATAGTTCCTGGTCCAAACATCATTGAAAATCTGTGACTAGACCTCAAAAAAGCAGCACATGCAAGACGGCCCAAGAATCTCAGGGACATGGAAGACTTTTCCAAGGAAGAATGGATGAAAATCCCTCAAACAAGTATTGAAAGACTCTTGGCTGGTTACAAAAAGCATTTACAAGCTGTGAAACTTACCAAAAGGGTTGCTATTAGGTACTAACCATGCAAGGTGCCCAAACATTTGCATTGGGCCATTTTCATTTCTTGTTATTTTGAAAATGTAAAATATTATTTTATTTTTTTTCCAAAAAATATATTGGGAATGTGTCATTTTTAATGTTATGTCTTTCGAAGATCATTGCATCTTCAATTTGCTTAACTGATCACAATAATAGTCATTTTGACCAAACTTTTGCATGCCACTGTATATCACTAAATGTTTACTTGTGGGTTGTGTGGGTTGGTAAAGGGGTCAATGGCTATTTTTTAAAATAAATTATACCAACACGCTTTCAGTAAACCGCAAACCACATGTCCACTGCTAAGATTTTTCCACAATGTGTGGATGAGATTTGCTAGAATGCCATTAACTTTGTAGGAATTGTAAAATGCCGGGTTTTTTTTCCCGTGGTGTCTTTGCCACGTGAGGCCACATCCCTACTTTGTGGTAAAATAAAATACACACTGTGATTTCCAAAACAGTTGCGGTTTTTAAAATCGCAGCATACCTACAGAAACATCATTGGTTTAGACATAATTGAAGCAGAAAGTAAGTAGAGGAAACCTCTTCAATCTTTCTGTCCGAAGGGCGGCAGGAAGAAACTCGAGGCGTCACGGCCGCATTTTTTTGCTGCAGGATGCCACATGGCGCCTTAAGCTTAAGGTGTTTTCCAGCTCATCTTTATTGATGATCTATTCTCAGAATAAATCATCAATAAGAGACCTGTGATTCTCCACTGATCAGATGTATGAAGGGGTCCATGGTGCCTGTTTATATCACACGCTGTCTGTCTATAATGACCGTGTAATATAATTCCAGCCTTGTCACATAGACATGTATAGGACCAGGCTGTAGTTACATTACATGGCCACTATGAGATGTATGACACTGTGTAAACAGAGAAGTGGTTACGGCACTTACACAGGTACCAGGGTTCATTCAAACAGCTGATCAGTGGGGCTCCCGGGTATTGGAACACTAATAATAATTTTTTTTACTTTGTGTTTACCTTTTAATTAGGAAACACCTGGGACATTATTAATAAGGGGCACCATTTACAGGGGGTACACAGGGAAGTTAATTTAAAGATATATTTTATTAATTTAAAGATGCATTTGGAGGTATTATTCATTATGGGGTTATATTATATATTTTATATTGGGGTAGCATTAGGATGGGTATGCAGGTAAGGACAATGTGGGTCAGGTATCTGGAAAAGGGAGGAGCCGAAAATTTCTGAGCTGCAAACTTTACAGAGATTGGAATAAATGATCATGGTGGTCCAGATGAAAGAGACGGGGAATGTGAACGATTAGTCAGAAATGTCACCTGTAAGTCACTAAATGTAACCACACTGTATTGTATTCTCCTAACTTGTCTGCAGAGCCCTGTGTAGAACCAATATGTACCACTATATGATCACCAAATAGTGATAATATCAGTATACCTAAGTTGGGGCCCATTTGGACATGTTCACCCCTCTACCCCTGTGCTGAACCGCTAGCTACACCTCTGGCCAGGTGGTTTGGTTCAGTCCACTATGGGACATTATGCTGTGTAGAGGGGCCGCTATGAGACTTTATGTCTTGTGCAGGGGCCATTATGAAACATTATACTGTTTGAAGGGGCCACTGTGGGACATTATAGTGTGTCTAAATTGGGCGTTATACTGTGTGGTGACCAGGAAAGGGGGCGCTATGCTATGGGAGGACCCAAGTCAAAAGTATGCTATGGGCTCGAGTTTTTTCTAGTTAAGTCCCTGTATATATTTGTTATACCCTGTCTGTGTATAAATTTATATATTTATCTGTGGAGGCCCACAGATAAATTAATACATATGAAAGTGTTCATTGCACTGTTAACAGAATCAAGCTCTGTTCACATGGTGGAATCTGGCACTGATTTTGCAGCGGATTTCACCCCCAAATCAGTGGTACATTCTTCCCTCATTCTGCCTCCCACTGAAAACAATTAGTGCAGGACGCTGAAAAAAAAGTGTCCTGCTGGATCTTGCTGCAGATTCTGTGCCGCATCCCACAGCAATGCTGCTATGTTTTGTATCTGTTACATGTACCCCAGAGTTGTCTTGTTTGTCTTGTCTGTATAGGTGTCTATAGTGTAACACATTATGTCTGCCATTTTACTGTACATACGCACTTTCATTTAATGCTGTACTCCTCTTGACCAATCACAGGCCATAGTGCGGACTTCTAGGAAAGGGTTTATATTCTCTAGCAGCTGTAGTAGAGATTAGTCCGGTGGTTAATAATACAGTGGTTGAGAGGTCCGATGGTCCAGAGGACTAGGAGATCAGGCCTTATTTCAGAGAGAAGCATTCTAGCATCAACCATCTATTTCCAAGGTACAACCGGAGTCTGCCCGGAGTTAATAAGAGAACTTTGGGGGTTCCTGAGAGACATTGGTGTCCGTGCCATTAGGAGCTACATAGGTACCGTACAGGAGTGTTCCCTATCTGCTGAGTTAGGGAGTGGTACGTAAGGAGGAGAGGAGAGGTGTCTATATTGCCATGGCAAACTCTTAAGCCTTGGCAGGGCCGGCTCCAGGTTTTTATGGGCCTTTGGGCGACAGAGCCTCAGTGGGCCCCCTTGTAAAGGAGGTGGGGGAGTCGAGACACTGTGCGTTGCAGATGAAGCGAGTGACGTCATGCAGGAGTGTGGCATCACCAACGCCATACCTCCCAATCTTTTAAAGAGTAGAAAGAGGGGCAAAATGTTCTCTGCGCGCCGCTGCAAATTTAGCTCCACCCACTTTTATGTTGATTCCACCCATTCTCATTCATTATGTGCTCCCACACAGTATAATCCTCCTACAGTCACCTGTAAATTATATGCCCCCCTCCATCTCTCCCCCAGTTTCATATACACCCTTCCTCTGCCCCCAGTTTCATGTCCCCCCTCCATCTCTGTCCCCAGTTTCATCACGTTCTCCCCCTTCATCTGCCCACAGTTTCATGTCCCCCGTCTCTGCCCCAGTGTCATGCCGTTCCCCCCCTCCCCTTCATTTGCCCCTTCAGTTTCATTGGGCCCCCTCCATCTCTGTCCCCAGTTCCATGCCGTTCTCTCCCCACCCCCTCCATCTGCCCCAGTGTCATGCTGTTCTCCCCCCCTCCATCTGCCCCAGTGTCATGCTGTTCCCCCCTCCCCTTCATTTGCCCCCTAGTTTCTTTGGGCCCCCTCCATCTCTGTCCCCAGTTTCATGCCGTTCTCTCCCCACCCCCTTCATGTTCTCCAGTGTCATGCCGTTCCCCCCCTCCCCTTCATTTGCCCCCCAGTTTCATGGGCCCCCTTCATTATGTTTCACCTTAATATGTAATACAAAACAAACACACTCACCTTCTATCACTCACCTTCCCTCGTTCCCCCGACGCTCCTCTCTCTCTCCCTCCAATCACATACGCGATGCAGGAGCTGTGAGATCAGCTCCTGCTTAGCTCCGGCCCGGCTTGCGTGTGTAGGCGTGATGCGATGACGTCATCGCGCCTACACACGCAAGGCGGGCCGGAGCTTTAAAGCAGGAGCAGATCTCGCAGCTCCTGCATCGCGTATGTATTCCAGCTCATCGGCGGACGGACGCCGATGAGCTGAAATTGTGACAGGCAAGTGCCGGGGGGCCCCCAGAGGCTCTGTGGGCCCCGGCACTTGCCCGACTATGCCGTGCGCTGACGCCGGCCCTGAGCCTTGGACATATTGTATGGGACTGTATGCTGAGTGTCATCCTGCAAAGCTGCTGGAGCATCTGTTGGCATTGTTTAATAAAAGTTATTTGATTTACTCTTCAACTGCTGGACTCCTTAGACTTTGCCTGCATCATCATCAGGGCCTCCTGAACAACATCCACACCAACTCAGTATCTAGAGGTCCCCTCTCCAACAAGGAGTGCCCTGGGGAAAGACAAGAACTACAGGAATCCCCTTTTTCTGCACAGCCTAGTGGAGGATTCGGAGTGTGTGAGCACCCTTGCAGGCCCAGTAGGTGGCACAGCCTGTGTCGCCTCTTTCCATACTCTCTGTTCTCCTCCGCTGGGGTCAGGGGTGAACCTGGGCTTTCTGCCGCCTGAAGCGGTGTCAGAAAGAAGCCCCCCCCCCCCGAGGAGGGGTGGAGCTGCAGGGCGGGGTCGCGAGAAAGGGGTGGGAGCCGAGTGGAAGGGTGCGGGGTCAAGCGGAAAGGGGGCGTGGCCGAGCGGAGCGAGCGGTGTTCACAGGCAGAGAGCAGGCAGGGAGAGGACCTGCTCTCTGCCTGAGTGTGAGGGGCGGCCCTGCACTCAGGCAGCCTGACACTGCTCGCTTCCCGTGTCGGGCTGCAGACACGGTGATGCTAAGCCACCCCTGGTCAGCAACCCAAATAGCTCCACAACAGCTTGGAGCTATAATATTTTGGACAGTTCAAACAGACTATTCTGATTCTAAGCTGACAACCTGCCTTTCACAGGAATCTAGCCCTGACCTCCTGTCTCAAAATTTAGTCAAAGTGTGAGTACCCAGTGGGCTTCGGCTCACACTAGATAAAAGCAAGTCCCCGCCCACAGGGCGGCGGCATAACTGCTCAGCATGAGCAGGATGGGACTTAGCCTCTGGGCACCTCCAAAAGGTCCGAGCATGCTCAGTAGGCAGAGAGCAGGACTTATACTCCACACACCTCACTGTCCAACGTCGAGGGCGAGGGTTGGATTGGCCCGCAGGCGGCGCTGTGCGCCTGAAGGCAAACCTGCGGGAACCCATCCTAACACTTACCTGAGCAACCTTCCTTGATTCTGTGTTTATAATGGAATTGGTCTAGTACGTGATGCTGTTCTTTCACCATCTGGCCTCAGCTGTAAACAGCTACATTTACCCTGCTGGATAACAGGCACTCCCATTTGGTATCCTAGACTGAGTTTACGTATTCTTCCCAACACCTTCACTTTCTTCTCTAACCCTCTTTCTACTTCACCAACTGTACTAGTTCATCTATACTACCAACTTTTCCTACAACCTGTCCTTTTAACGTATTCCTTCATTCAACCAGCGCCACCTCCATAAATCAACACACCTTTATAATATCCAAATTGGTAACCACCACATTTAATGTCCATGTGTGCAATGCCCCAAATAAAATATTCCAGGTGTTAACTTTCTTATGGTAACCGAATACAGGAATAACTTTTTTTTTTTTTTTTACAATACCGGCATTTTAAAAGTGATAGAATGCCCCATTTGTCATAGAAACAGTAATCACAATGGTTTCACAGTACCCACCCCACCTCAGCTATGAAAGGAACGAAGTTTCCACCTTATTCCATAACTTGATCCCTTTCAATGTTCTCACCAATATGCAGATTGGTGAGATATGTCTCTTGGTTGTTAGATGTTCTACACACCTTGAAAATATTTGTTGAAGGCCAAATAGTTTTAGATGGCGACATAAATTTGGTCCTCAACCTGCTCTTGGATCCCTGCAAAAACATGTCTCAAATCTCACAGAAAGCACTAGACAAACTATAACAAGAGCTTCATGAAATGGGCTTAATAGACATCTGGAGATTGCACAACCCAAATGTCAAAGACTTCTTTTTCTTCTCAAATCTGAGGCGGTCGTATCAAAGACTGGATTACGTTTTTTGTGTCTAAAGTTACACCTCCAAGACATGCATCAAAGCCATCACAATCACGGATCACGCACCAGTATGGACTCCACTAACACTACAATTACTGCCTTTGGATTGGTGCTGGCAACGTTCATCACGGATGTCAAATATAAATCAGGCCACATCAAACTACACCGGGCATTACATCTGCTGTTGCTTCCTTCTATTCAGACCTCTACAATCTGAACTCCTCCCTTATTGAGCATGCTACTAAGCCAAAAGATGAATTAATAGATAACTTTATATGTTAAATCTATCATTCCTCTCAGTAGAAGACGCCTCCACTCTAAAGGCCACCATATCACTCGCAGGAGTAATTGAGATTATGAATAGCTTTCCGAAAGGAAAAACCCAGGTTCAGATGATCTTCTTATACTTTATTATAAAACTTTTAATTTGATTCTGTAAACCTACATCACACTCTCATGTAATGCTTTATTACAAGGAAAGTTGTTTCCCAGACAATCTCAAGAGAAGAGAAAGAAGATAAAGATCTGTCATTTTGTGGGAGCTACAGACCAATATCTCTACTCAACCATGATATAAAAATATGGGATAAGCTCCTAGCCAATAGACTCAAGCTAATTACTCCACCCCTAGTCCATAAAGAGCAGACAGTATATGTAACTGGGAGAGAAAGAAAAGACAATGTGATTAGGTTGTTGTATACTATCAGGGTGGCTCGAGAAACAAAATCGCTGATGGTCTTTGTCAATGTAGGTATCGAGAAGGCATTTAATGGCATTGATTGGACTTACAAGAGAGATACCCAGAACAAATGTAACATTCCCATCACCTTTATAGATGACATATTTACTATTTATACCCCACCCCACGCCCAGTTGAAAATCAATGGTATCCTGTCCCTTAGTTTTGAGATAAACAATGGAACTGAATATAAGGAGAATTTCTCAAGGAAGAAAAAATGAGGCACACTACTGTCATTTACCCTTGAGAAATGGCCTGTGTTAGCCCGAAACGCGTAGTATGTGTGCCAATAAAATAATTCAACTGGACCCTCATTTTTTCCTGTAGAAATTCTTCTTGTATTTGGATTTTGACGCCATGTTATCCTTTCCCCACATACCAAACGTACCGAAGAGGTGTCCAGCTGCTATCTGAGGTCCAGTCCAACATAAGTTTTACTACATGCCTTTGTAGTAGTTGTGAGATATCTTCACAACTGCAATAAATGAGAACCTCTCCACTTGTTTATTTTCTATTATTTACTTAGTTATCAGTACTACACTGTTTGGCGCTTGGAGCTGCCTCTGTTTTTTCTTCAAGCCGCTACTAAACAATGGAACTAGGCAAGGTTGGCCCCTACATTATTTATCATGAAACTTATATTAATAGAAACTCTAATACAAACTGATGGAATAGCCTACCCCAGGAATCGGTCAGGATGGGTTCACACCTGCGCCCGGTCTCTGCTTTGTGGGTTTCCGTCTTCTGTTGACAGAAGACAGAGACCCGGCAGACAGTGTCCGCCTGTGAGCGCTTTGTGGTCTCTGTTGCGAAACCATTCTTTTTTACCCGGACACAAAGTCCTGCTTGTCCGACTTTGTGTCCGGTTAAAAGAAAACGGTTTAGTTGCGGAGACCACAAAACGCTCATGGGCGCTCACGGGCGAACACTGCCGGTTTCTGTCTCCAGTTTCTCGGGCAGAAGACGGAAGCCTGAAAGTGGAGACCGGGCCGCAGATGTGAACCCGTCCTGCCTGACAGCAACATTAGCTGATAGCTTCAAAAATGGATTAGATGCCTTTTTAGAGGAAAATAGCATTGATACTTATGGAAATGCATAGAATATCATCCCATGGTTGAACTTGATGGACATATATCTTTTTTTTTCAACTGTATTGACTATGTAACTATGTAACGTTAGACGAACATTCTTCATTCACTTATTTCAAAGAGGATTCACTAAATATTTGAAATAAATATAAACCACGTGATTAGTTTCTAACTATTTTATTTCCAAGTATCACCTTTTTAACTGCATTTTTGACATCAGTATTCCTTAAACTGTATATAAAAGGGTTCATGAGAGGTGCAATAATAGTATATATAAGGGACAGAAACTTCTCTTCATCCTTGCCATAACTTGACTTTGGCCTTGAGTACATAATAGTAGCTGACCCAAAGAACATAGATACGACTATTAGATGAGAGGTGCACGTTGAGAAGGCTTTTCTCCTCATCCCTGCCGGATGGTGCATGACAATTGTCCAGATGATATTTGTATATGAAATTACTGTCAGTATAAAAGGCCCTATAACAATAATAAAAGTTATTATAAAAATGAGAATTTCATTGAACTGTGTGTTTTTACAGGCCAGGCTTAATAATGGCGGAATATCACAGTAAAAATTGTTGATTCTATTAGATCCACAGAATGGCAGTGAAAATATCAGTATGGTTTGTAGCACACCAACTATTGTCCCAATAAACCAACAAGCAAGGACCAGTCTAATACAAACTAACCTTCTCATAATGTTGCTGTATAGCAATGGATGACATATGGCATTATATCGGTCATACGCCATGGCTGCCAGCATGTAGCATTCTGCACTGCCCAGTAACAGAAAACAGTACAATTGTACAGCACATCCATGGAAGGTGATGGTTTTCTGATGGTAAAAGAGGTTGATCAACATTTTTGGAATTATAGTTGAAACGTAACATATCTCCAAAATGGAAAAATTGGCAAGAAAAAAATACATAGGAGTATGAAGACTTGGACTGAAGCTATATAATAGAATTATAAACAAATTAGCCAGAAAGGAAATCTTGAAGATGCAGAGAAAGACCACAAAGAGGAAATTCTGGAGCTGAGGAACATCAGAAAATCCAGCCAGGATAAACTCAGTTAAAGTTGTCTGGTTTCTTCTCTCCATATCAGTTGAATGTTTCAGCAAAATTACATTGTCTAATTTCCCATAAGATGTTTCTGGACACATTAAAATCTAAAATAATAAAACCAGATATGGCATCATGTTCATTGCATAACAATATGGCCTGTGTCAGACTAGAATGCGTATGGCCAACCAAGAGAAACTACTTTCAGGGTCGGTTCACATTAGTGTATGTATTCTGTCCGGTTAGAGTCCGCATGGAGACCCCCAGATGGAATACAATCGCAATTGCAAGGGCTGTGCAGTTAAAGCACACGGACCCCATAGACTATAATGGGGTCCGTGTGCGTGCCGTGCACTGGCCATATGAATGAGGCAGACTTTGAGACAAGAACAGTAAGAACAGAATACATTAAATACGACTAAAAACCTAGGGAAACAATGACAGAGACTTGAAGCTCCTGGACACAATGATAAATCCAGAATAGGATCCCCCACTTACCACTTGCTGTTTATAGTAATGGTGTCTCTTTATAGCACCGGGCTCCATTAGTCACTAGCCCTTGAGTGCAATTGTTATCTCTGCACTCACTA
The DNA here is from genome assembly GCF_031893055.1 of Leptodactylus fuscus. Lineage (NCBI taxonomy): Eukaryota > Metazoa > Chordata > Amphibia > Anura > Leptodactylidae > Leptodactylus > Leptodactylus fuscus. The sequence continues at coordinate 46,555,250 of NC_134270.1, read as the reverse complement.
TAGCTACCCCTTGGGGCAACCATATAATATATACACAATCACAAAGATATATAAAAAATGTAGCATATAATTAAAATGTCAGTGCTACACATGACTGATACAAGACCCAGACCTATCTCCAGAACAGTGGCCCCTCAATCTCCATTTTTTTGGGTTATTTAAGTAACCCCTTCCCTATAAAAGTGAAGGAATAGCGCTATAGTCACCTCTAAATTTGTTCTTTGCTTTGATGTGGTGGCCAATGGCCAAGTCTCCAGCCATGACTGGGGTTGGGATACCCTAGACATACACTACAGACACCCCCAAAAACATACGTTTTTCATATTAGGTGCATTGTGCTGCCACCTACTGCCAGGTACTCCATATCAGCGACCTCAGTAGACATTAGACATCGTGGGAGAGCAGAATGAGGCGCTCCGCGGAACTCGTGGACTTCGAACGTGGTCAGGTGATTGGGTGCCACACATCACGCAGGTCAATGCCAAATGCAGCCTTGCTTGGTGTAAGGAGTGTAAACATTGAACGATTGAACAGTGGAAAAACGTTGCGTGGAGTGACAAATCACGGTACACAATGTGGCGATCCAATGGCAGGGTGTGGGTATGGTGAATGCCCGGTGAACGTCATCTGCCAGCGTGTGTAGTGCCAACAGTAAAATTCGGAGGCGGTGGTGTTATGGTGTGGTCGTGTTTTTCATGGAGGAGGCTTGCACCCCTTGTTGTTTTGCGTGGCACTATCACAGCACAGGCCTACATTGATGTTTTAAACACCTTCTTGCTTCCCACTGTTGAAGAGCAATTTGGGGATGGCGATTGCATCTTTCAACATGATCGAGCACCTGTTCATACTGCACGACAATAACATCTTTGTAACGGACTGGCCTGCACCGAGTCCTGACTTGAATCCTATAGAACACCTTTGGGATGTTTTGGAACGCCGACTTCGTGCCAGGCCTCACCGACCTACATTGATACCTCTCCTCAGTGCAGCACTCCGTGAAAAATGGGCTGCCATTCCCCAAGAAACCTTCCAGCACCTGATTGAACGTATGCCTGTGAGAGTGGAACTGTCATCAAGGCTAAGGGTGGGCCAGCACCATATTGAATTCCAGCATTACCGATGGAGGGCACCACAAACTTGTAAGTCATTTTCAGCCAGGTGTCCGGATACTTTTGATCACATAGTGTAGGTGTGGAAGCAAGTGATGGGATATTCTCAGCATTTAAATATGGATATACTATACATTTTGATGGTGGGCATACCCCTTTTATAGAAAATATATATTGTAAATGTGATAAAATACAATAAAAATACTTTACCTGTTATAATCGTATTATAGCTGCAGAATCAGACGGTAGGATTCCGTATGCATCATATCCATGATGTTATAATGTGATCAATTGTTGCATAAATGGAACATGAAGTGATCTATATATATACAGTACATAGAAGCAGAAAGAAACAACTGTACCATATGTTTAGGTAAATTATACCCCAGGGACTAATCTGTTACGAAAAATTCTTATCAAACATCTGGTCCACACCCATACACGAGGGAACAGACACAGGTTCACGGTCTAGACTAAAGTTTATCACTTGTATTGAGCTTGTAAACATTCTAATAACCATAAAATATGTAAATGTTAGTGGCCAAATTTTCCAACATCAATGGACAACCCTTTAAAGCATCATAAATTTATTAATATGAAAAAAAATTCCACTAGCATAAGTGTTACATGTGTATTTGGGAATGAGTCAACAATAGTACAATGTTTCATAGCAACTGTGAGAATTATTTGTGCCGAAAAACAGCACAGAGTCAAGAAAAACTCCAACAATCCATCTGTACAGTTGAGGGCGGGTTCACACCTGCGCCCAGTCTCCGCTTTCAGGTTTCCGCCTTCTGCCCGAGAAACTGGACAGGAGACGGAAACCGGCAGTCAGTTTTCAAACCAATTCATTTGAATGGGTTTGCAAAGTGACCACCCATGAGCGTGTTCTGTCTCCCCGCGGCAAAACAATTTTTTTTAACCGGACACAAAGTTGGACATGCCGGACTTTGTGTCCAGTTAAAAAAAAAATGGTTTTGCTGTGGAGACCAGAAGACGTTTATGGGCGGACACTGACTGCCGGGTTTCCGTCTCCTGTCGACAGAAGACAGAAACCCACAAAGCGGAGACTGGGCACAGATGTGAACCCCCCTCATGCAGTCCAGTCAGGTTTACTAATCTCACACCCAAAAATAGCACCATGAACTTAACTTTTATTAAATGGGTTAAAAAGGCTCAAACCAGTTCAGGAAAGATGTACTGTATAGAGATAAATGCAAATATATTAATCAGTGTCATCAATAATACCTTATCACAACCCCAATGCAGTCTACAGCAATATGTCTATAGTACATAGAAACAGGAAGATTTATGGTAAATACATTAATCCACCAGTGACAGCAATATATAATGCCAAACTAAATGGAGAACAAAATCCTAATCCTCATCCCAGTGCCAGTACAACAAAATAGTGGGGTTCAAGATACTGTAATACTGTGATATATTTTGGCTACAATATGGGATGATCTAACTCGTATACTTGAAAACAGATAATCAAGTTTGAGCACATAGAAGAAAGTCTTTGGTCTTTTTGATGGATCAGTGAAGATAGAGGGTCCCCTGGTCTCACCCTAAGGATAGGGACCTAACCCTTACTGATGCTTTTTGGCCATAGGTTAATGGGACTCCTGAGACAGATAAATAGAAACTCAGGTGCAATCAGAGATATAACGTTAAGCTGCTGGGCTTGAGTGCGAGCGAGTACTATTCGAAATGGCAGTTTTGAATAGCACGCACCCATGGGAATGAATGGACACAGCCGGCTCCATTCATTGCTATGGGTGCGTGCTATTCGAAACTGCCGTTTCGAATAGTACTCGCTAGTAAAGACCACTACCTATCATGTAAAATAGTGGTATATTTTATGTGGCTTATGGACATTTGAAGAGCTTTCGACTCTACTCTCCAAATGAAACCTAATCATCTGTGCACTAGATTCAATCCGATCATTCCTCATCCTCGAACTGTGGTGAGATGCACGTGATTGTGTTCATGTTGCTGGGTGGTTATTGAATGGCACGGATGACACATGAATAACATTGCCTTCACAGCAACTCACTACTGCCCTTGCTTTGATGACTCCAATCATGGAGGCCAGAGAGCATGGACCTGTCCTGAGTTTTGCTCACGGCTCAGGGCCCAATACACAGGACAATACGCTGTCGTGTGTTTGGCACCATAGAGTTGAAAAAAGACATCTGGCACACTGCCCATGCACACAGTCGTGTGCATGAGGCCTTACTATTATATTAATTGCTATCTACCACTATATACCACTTCAACCAATCTGTAACCAGTGGTATCTCCACCTCTTACTTTAAAGATTCATATCCATGCTTAAGAAGCCACCCCTAGACCTGTATTCCAACTCTCACCTGTTATGTTTGACTATTGTCTTCTAAATCCCCCTGGCAGTCACAGCTACCAGCTCACTTATAGGCCCTTCCATATTCTTCCTTTTAATCCTCACTGCTCTGTTCAACCTTCTCCATCGTGTGCTACTGATTCCTCTGCCCATAGAGTGCATGTGCAAACTCTTACATTCTCTTAAAAGGCCAGCGCACTCCAACAAAAAATAAATAAAACTTAGCTTTTATTCCGCCATTTTATGATAAAAATCTTTCAGTGAACATGGTAGTAAGAGCACTGCCTGGCTGATGCGTTTCGGTACAAAAACCTTAATCATAGCCATGGCCTGCCATGTCTTCCTCAAGCCGAGGAGGCTTAAATCTGCGCTGGATATTAGGACCAGAAGTGGAACATAGAGCTATGAGGAGACTTCCTAAGAAAGCTGAATATTTTTCCTTTTCCCTTGCAATGTATACGTAACTCTGTGTTCTGTCTTTTGACCCATGCTTGTTATCTGACTTTGTCCCTGTTCCAGACCTCTGAACCCGGACTGTCAGGTTAGCTGCCCCTACATTGGGGCTATGCCTAGAAGTAGTGACCTGGTGGTCCCCTGCAGTAAAGTCTAGATCCCTGTAGAGGTTATGGGTGAAAAGCAGGGGATCACTTTGACAGGTGACGCTATGGGTTTACTCCATTCCACCACTCTAGTTTCCTCAAAACTCCTTGAACAATATGTCCACCTTAAGCTGATCTCCCACTTCTCACCCTACATTCTTTTTGTCTGGCTACAATCAGACTTTCAACCCCACCAATCTATTGAAACCTTCCTAAACAATGCCCCTAATGATTTGCTAACTGCCATGGCCACAGACAGTACACCGTGCTCCTTCTTCTAGATTTTTCCTATTCTTTTGACATGTGACCATTCCCATCAATTACCAAATCTGTGATGCCTTATCAGAACAGACTTGACCCCATCCTGGATCTCTTCATATCTAACCAATTTAGTGTCTACCAAACCTATCTAGTTTCTTCATCTACCCATCTCTCCATCGGTGTCCCTCCAGGGACTATCCTAGTTTCTCTTCTCTTCTCAATCTATACTTTTGGCCTGCACCAGCTCATACTGTCACACAGCTTTTAGTACCCACTTTATACTGAAGAAAATTCAAATGTACCTCTCTGGTACATGATAAATGTATGGAAGGGACACATGGTAAATGTATGGAAGGGACACAAATGATAGATGTAAGAAATTATGCAGGGTAGCTCAAGTTAAGTTTTTGCACCAGGGCCCATGACTCTTTAGTTATGTCCCTGACCTCAGACTGCACCTGACATCTCTCATACCTGACCCCTGGTGGTCTTGGCTGGACTTCCCTACAACGAAGTCCAGATCTCTGTGTAGGTGGAAACCACGGAGCAGTGGTCCAAAGACAAAGTGATTGGGTGACACAGTGAGTCCACAACAAAATTATATATTGTTTGTACATGAATTTAGCACAGTTAAAAGGCTGTTCTGGTAAATATATATATATATATATATATATATATATATATATATATATATCTCAATAGTGACCCTAAAACCCTCATAAAGACTAAAACATAGCAAACAGCAAGTATCCACTGTAACAGCAATATGTCAATGTGCTAGCTTTATTTCATATACTATCTTCCTAACAGCACATTTTACATCATTGTTCCTTAAACTATATATAAAAGGGTTCAACATAGGAGCAATAATAGTATACATGAGGGATAAAAACTTTCCATCATCCATGCCATAACGTGACTTTGGTCTTAAGTACATGATAGTTCCAGACCCATAGAACATAGTAACCACTATAAGGTGTGACGTACAAGTCGAGAAAGCTTTTTTCCTATTTGATGCAGGATGGTTCTTTACAATAGTCCAGATGATGTTCGCATATGAAATGATGGTCAATAAAAAGGAACCTACAATAAGGAAGGAGGCAATTATAAAAGTGGCAATTTCATTGAATCGGGTGTTACTACAGGCCAGGTTCATCAATGGCGGAATGTCGCAGTAAAAATGATTGATCCTATTAGAGCCGCAAAATGGCAATAAAAATACAAATGTAGTTTGTAGAATGGCAACCGTCGTCCCAATGAGCCAAGAACCAATGACTAGTCTGATACAAACTACTCTACTCATTATATTATTATAAAGCAATGGATGACATATGGCATTATATCGATCATACGCCATGGTTGCCAACATATAGCACTCTGTACTGCCCAATACTAGAAAACAGTACATTTGTATGGCACAACCATAGTAGCTGATGGTCTTCTGCTGTAAGAGAAGATCGATCAACATTTTTGGAACTATGGTTGACAGGTAACATATTTCTAAAATGGAAAAATTGGCAAGAAAAAAATACATAGGTGTATGAAGATTTGGACTGCATCTATATAATATAATGATAAACATATGAGCCAGCAGTGAAACCTTAAAGATGCAGAGAAAGATCACAAATAGGAAATATTGGAGTTGAACAACATCAGAAAACCCAACAAAGATAAATTCAATTACGGTTGTCTGGTTTCCTTTATCCATATCACTTGAAAATTTCAGAAATCTTTCTTTAATTTTCACAAAACTTGTTTCCGTGGCCAACAAAAATAATAATTATCTTGTGAAAGTTCAACGTTTCTAGAATACAACAAATGAAACAGAATTATAAGCTTAACCCAATCATAATGCCGCATTTAGTTTGACATATTAATGTGACTAATATCCATCTTCATTCCTTGTGTCCGCTAGTGATATGAGGATTTACCGTTGATCTATTCATAACGTGGGAAGGTCCATATTTATTAGCATACAAAATAATTTCAGTATAATTTGGAATACAGAACTAACTCCAGTGACGCCGGGTTCACACCAGTGTTCGGGTCTCCGTTATGAGGTTTCCGTCTTCCTGCCCGAAACTGGGCAGGAGATGGAAACCTGCAGGCATTTTTCAAACCAATTCATTTGAATAGGTTTGAAACGTATGTGGCCGTGAGCGCTAGTGACCGTTTTGTGCTCTCCGTGGTGAAACCGTTCTATTTTCTTTTTGGCCGTAAGCACCGGTGAGCATTTTGTGCTCTCTGTGGCTAAACCGTTTTTTTTTAAATCAGACACAAAGTACTGCATGTCCGACTCTGTGTCCGGTTAAAAAAAAATGGTTTCGCCTCGGAGAGCACAAGACGGTCACTGGCGGTCACCTATCAGACTGAGTCTGGCCGTAAGCACCGGTGAGCATTTTGTGCTCTCTGTGGCGAAACCGTTTTTTTTTAAACCGGACACAAAGTACTGCATGTCCGACTCTGTGTCCGGTTAAAAAAAATGGTTTCAATACGGAGAGCACAAAACTGTCACCGGCGCTCACGGCCACATGCTTTTCAAACCAATTCAAATGAATTGGTTTGAAAAATGCCTGCAGGTTTCCATCTCCTGCCCAGTTTCGGGCAGGAAACGGAAACCTGCAGAATGGAGGCCGGGACACAGATGTGAACGAGCCCTGACAAGAGTCTACAAAATCAGATCTAAACAAAACAGTACTGTCTTCTGCTTGGTGCCCATTATGGTTCTAGAAACTTGACCCAGCAATGGATCCCTGGTGGGCAAGTCGGACCCCTGACACAAACACCTGACAAAATCAGTCATCGGTCATCGGTCATCGGTCGATCTTCATACAGTTTTAATATTGTTCATACTTAGTGGACCATTTGTTACTATTATTATTATTATTACTTTAGTGCATTTTCATACTTTAAGTATTTTATATACACTGTAAGGAATAATAGTGTGCCAAATAGTGACAAAATTCTCAACCTGACAATTTCTGAAAAAACAGTAGACTACATTTGTATCTTAACTAGAGATGAGTGAGTAGTGTTCGATTGAGTAGGTGTTCGATCAAATACTACGGTATTCGAAATACTCTTACTCGATCAAACACTACTAGCTGTTCGAAGTTTAAGGTTTGATGCAGAACCAGCGTTGATGTTGAATGTATAGCATTCTGCCAATGAACGCTGGTTCTTCTCTTACCTTTAGAAGTCTTCTCCGTTCAGCGTCCCCGCGGCGTCTTCCGGCTGGAATTCACTCTGCCTAGGCATCCAGCCTAGGCAGAGCCGACTGCGCATGCGCAGGCATGCCCTCGCATGCGCAGTCGGCTCTGCTCAGGCGTCGGGCCGGGCAAAGCCGACCGCGCATGCACAGTCCCCGATGCCTAGGCAGAGTGAATTCCAGCCGGAAGACGCCACGGGGGCGCTGTGCCGGGAGAAGACTTCAAGGCGAATCCAGCCCGACCGTCACTCGTGGACTTGGTAAGTATAATTCTATCAAATTTTGCGTACCCCTGAAACGAGCATTTCCCCCCATAGACTATAATGGGGTTCGAAATCCATTTGAACAGTCGAACAGTGTGTGGCTGTTCGAATCGGATTTCGAACCTCGGACATTTTAGTGTTCGCTCATCTCTAATCTTAACCACACAGTTCAATGATTGTCATTGTGAAAGGTGACTTAAGACATCTGAGATACTGTACACATACTGATATATCCTGCCTCACCTGTCGTCTTGGCTGTACATGTCGAGATATTTGTATCATATGTGAGGCTAAGACCCCACGTTGCGGAAACACAGCTTTTTTTGGTGCAGATTTTGCTGTGGTTTTTTTTTAGCCAAATCCAAGAATAACTTCAATAGGAATGGGAAATATATATGAAGTTCTTATACTTCTACCTTCTGCTCAATACACTCCTGACTTTGGCTTGAAAAAAACAGCAACATCTGCAACAAAAAAGCTGCGTTTCCGCAATGTGGGGCTTCCACCTTAAGCAGTTTTTCTACAAGAAACATGGTTTGATCATATGCAGCCAGGAAATGCATGGAGGAATGGTCTGTCAGTAAAACACAAGGAAGCACAAGCACAAATACACATGAAATAGGGCACACTGTATAGATCAGACAGCGTATAACACACATATATAAAGCTTAATTTCTATAGAGGCAGCCTGGCAGTAAGAGGAGAGGCAGACTGAGGAGCCTATCTCTGCATACTGCTAGTATACTACAGGCTGAATAGGCTAAAATAGGGTTTATTCACTCATGGCAGTAAAGCTGGATTTACATGGTGCCTCTTTACTATAGAAGTGTATGCAGTGTATAATTTCAGTAATGTCGAGGACACTACCTGTATGTTAATGGACTTTAGATAGGAAACCTCTAGTAAAGGACAAATTCACTACTGCAATTAAAAACTGTATACAGTTCTACTGTACTAAAGACCCGTGTATACCCAACCTCATGGTATAGCATAGAGATGTACTATTACTATACAGTGTGGTATTGTTGTGGCTCCTGCTACATTGTTACTTACCTGTGTTATAAAGCTGGGACCACATGTGATGCTTTTTGGGGGGATTAGGGGGATTTTTGTCACAGTCTTTGTGCCAATTTTTAAGTTGTTTAGGTTATGGTAAAAATAATATATCCAAATATCAGAGGAAACCTGTTTCTCTGCGATGCCACATGCCAACCTAAGAGATATGGTTATTGGATTTGCTCATCACAGAAGGTCCTGGAAATGGAAAATCTATAACATGTACATGTTCCCTAATATATATATATATATATATATATATATATATATATATATATATATATATTGTTACCAAACGTTTCACACAGTTAAACACTTCACCCACAAGAGTCTATTCTCGTACAGCAATATCAGGATCTGGTGGTAAAACTCCATTATAATGAGCACAAGGTTGTATAAATGTGACATAACTGGATATTTATAGAAACAGAAATAAACATCTCATCTATATTATTAGACAAATTATACACCAGGGATTAATCTGTGATTTACGTTTCCTTTTACATATGGGAAATCGTTCTTGTTTATCTCATGTCTATGACTTTTTTCCTTAAGGGGTTGAGAGGAGGGGGAGTAATACACACAAATATACATTATAAATACTGATATTTTGCATGTAATTTCAGAAATCAATGAAACAATGTGCCCCTCCTCTGATCTGTCAGGACAAAATTCCTCCTAAGAAAAGATCTTGTCTGTTGAGCATCAACCTTCACATGGTCAGGATTTGGTCAGTAATTCATCAGTATTGCTGACGCCAAAAATAAACAGGAGTGAATCCAAAATACATGAATGGAATATTTGCATGTCTTCTGTGTTTTGCACCCACTCCTGCTTTTGCCTACCAAATCATAAGCCAATTCTGATGGGACCATACAGGCCTTACAGCTGCTACACAGACAGGAAAGATCAGAAGAAAGGTCAAATAAATGATAATTTCAAAAAGACCAAAAAGTTGCCCAGTCATGGAGTGGGGAAGGTGAGGACAGCATGAGAAATGACATAATGTTGAGGTAGCAGCAGCATGAGTGGCAAAGTGACATAATGTGGAAGTGGCAACAGCATGAGGAGGCTACAGAGTAGCAAGGTGACATAATGTGCAGGTAGAAGCAGCATGAGGAGGCCACAGAGAGGCAAGGTGTCATAATGTGGAGGTGGCAGCAGACTTAGGAGTCCAAAAAGTGACCCGGAGACAGAGTAAGGAGGTGGCAACAGCATGAGGAGGCCACAGAGTGACAAGGTGACACAATGTAGAGTGGGCAGCAGCTTGAGGAGGCCACAGAGTGGCAAGATGAAATGATGTGGAGGTGGTAGAAGCATGAGGAGGCCACAGAGTGGCAAGGTTACATAATATGGAGGTGGCAACCGCCTTAGAAGGCCATAGAGTGACCAGTAATAGAGTGAGGAAGATTGCAGCAGCATGAGAATGTCGCAGAGTGGCAAAGTGACATGATGTGGAGGAGGCTGCAGCATGAGGAGGCCAGAAAGCGGCAAGGTGACATAATTTAAAGGTGCAGCAGCATGAGGCGGTCACAGAGTGGCAAGGTAACACAATGTGGAGGTAGCAGAAGCTTGACGAGTCCACAGAGTGGCAAGGTGACATAATGTAGAGTGGACAGCAGCCTGATGAGGCCACAGAGTGGCAAGGTAACATAATGCGGAGGTGGCAGAAGCCTTAGGAGGCCATAGAGTGACCCAGAGACAGAGTGGGGAGGAGGCAGTTGCATGAGAAGGCTATAGAGTGGCAAGGTGACATAATGTGGAGATGGGCACAAACAGTACCTGCTGACAATGGTGGCTGCAAGAAGGAGCACTTGGCATCAGATGTGTGGCATCAGGTGAGTGGCAGCATCAGAATAGTACCCAAGATAGGTAGCCAGAAGAAACGGGTCTCTTTAGTCAAAGTTTGGGTGAGGAGGCATGGATGATTTAATCTGATGCATCAGGCATTGGTGGGTGTAAATCCTAGCTGATCCAAGCCTGATTCATCTTGACAAAGGTCAGTCTCTCCACATTTTGGGTGGACAGGCGAGTAATCCTTGAGGTAACTATGGCCGCACTAAGCACCCACTCTGATGCCACACTACTGGACAGCAGGACAGCTTTTCCATGGCAAACTCGGCCAGTTGTGGCCACAAATCCAGTTTGACTGTCCAGTAGTCCAGTGGATTTCAGGGTGCACTCCAAGCACTCCCCCAGACAGACCTGCGAGAGGATGGATGATGCGCAGATAGGCAGCGGCCAACTGACTTCATAGGATGTCTCTATGGTAGTTCAGTTTGTCCTCCTTCTCAGTGGGTGTGAAAAAGGACCCCATTTTTGACTGGTAGCGAGGGTTTAACATGGTGGAGAGCCAGTAGACAGCCCTCTTTCGAATGGTGACAATTTGGCTGTCACTACGCAAGCAAGTGAGGATGCATTGGGCCATTAGCGCAAGTGACTCGGAGGAACTCCCTGCATCTATTTCACTGCATACTGCCACGGTTTGTCTGGGTCATCTGCCTGATCTTCCTCTTGCACTTCCAGCTGCTTTTGTTCCTGCTCTTTTGTCACCTGTGTAGAAAAACCAGCCATTTTGCTACAAATTGCTTGTGCTCCAATGTCCTCTTGCTCCTCTAGTTCAGCCCCCACAGGGCTCATATGGCTGTGAGATGTAGACCACATCTCCATTTCCCTGACCAGCCAAATTTACCAGCATCTTTTCCAGGATATGAATCAGTGGAATGACGTTGTTCATGCTGTAATCCTGGTGATTGACAAATAAAGTGTCCTCCTCAAAGGGCATGAACAAATGGCAGGTGTCATGCATGAGCTGCCACTGGCTAACATTGAAGATACACAGGTGAGGATCTCTGTCTGCTCGGATCATCAAGAAATCATTTATGGTCTTTTTTTGTTCATATAATTGGTCCAACATATGGAGGGTGTGCTTGGCAGTGTACGAGTGGCTGTAGTGCATGCAAAGTTTCCTGACCATTTTTAGAATGTCTTGCAGATGGGTGGAAAATTTAAGGAAACAGTTGACAACTAGATTGAACACATGCACCAGGCAGGGCGCATGGCTCGACCCTCCTTGATGCCACGTTCTTCCCGTTGTTGGTCAACATGATTCCGATTTTGAGTTGTCGCGGAGAAAGCTAAGATTCAGTTTCTTGATGCAGGACAAAGAGCAGTTCCTCTCCTGTGTGACTCCGTTCGCCCAGGCAAACGAGGTGTAGAACAGCATGACACCACTGTGCCCTGAACATGTGGTATGCTGGAGGAGCATTGTGAATTGTTCCTGCAATGGAGACTGAGGATACAGTGAAGGATGAGGCAGACATTGTTGCAGGACCAATGGTGTGAGAACGTGGAGGTGGAAGCAGTGTCACCTGACCACGTTGCTGGTGTGTCTGGGCAGGAACCTCATTCACCCAGTGGCCATAAAGATCCTTGACCATAGTTACAGTTCCATCTGTTGGTACTGCCATGCACTTTTGCAGACACCGACAGGCTAAAGGACTGGTCCATCTTCTGTTCTTCATATTTGTGCATGACTGGTACTGCCTTTTTGGCAAAGAAATGATGGCTTGGGAGTCTGCACCTTGGCTTGGCACAAGCCATCAGTTCTCTGAAAGGTGCAGAGTCCACCACTTGGAAAGGGAGGAACTGCAGCACCAGCAACTTGGACAGGCGCACATTCAGCTTCTGCACCATTGGATGATTTCACACATACTGTTGTCTCTTCGAAATTGCTTTCATGATCGATTGCTGATGCAGAGACTGATGAGGATCCTGGATCACCGCATTGGAACCACGGGACTCCAGGCCACTTTATGGTGACACTGCATATGTTGATGCAGGGCTGTGGTGCCAACATTGGCACCCTGCCCACGCTTCATCTTCTGCCCACAGATTCAACATATGACCATGTTCACCTCCCCCAGCGGTTTAACAAGTAACTGCCACGCTGTCAAGTAGGTGATTTTACCCCCAAACTCCACACTGACTGACTGCTACTGCCTCCATGAACCCCTGCACCATTGCTTTCCAGCCACGTAGGCTCCTGCGAAGTGGGTGGTCTACCCCGGGCACGTTTGGGTGCCAACCTCTCACTGCTGTCACAAAGAAGTAAAGTACGATCCAGCACCCAAACCGGTTGTCAACTGTTTAAAACGTAGCTTTTATTGCTATATCATAAAAACATAGCGTAATCACCTTAGTGAATTTGAAAAAAACTTTTCAGTGGAAAAATGTAAAAACATGTCGATGACACAGAACATGAAACAAAAACAAGACCTACATTACATTGAAGTGCCGCTGACGCGTTTCGAGGTGTAGTTACTAGAGATGAGCGAACAGTGTTCTATCGAACACATGTTCGATCGGATATCAGGGTGTTCGCCATGTTCGAATCGAATCGAACACCACGTGGTAAAGTGCGCCAAAATTCGATTCCCCTCCCACCTTCCCTGGCGCCTTTTTTGCACCAATAACAGCGCAGGGGAGGTGGGACAGGAACTACGACACTGGGGGCATTGAAAAAAATTGGAAAAAGTCATTGGCTGCCGAAATCAGGTGACCTCCATTTTAGACGAATAGTGGATTTCAAATCCGGGTCATATGAGAATGTGAACTTTGTGACTATGAGACAGGGATAGCTGTACAGGCAGGGATAGCTAGGGATAACCTTTATTTAGGGGGGAATGTTATTAAAAATAACTTTTTGGGGCTCTATCGGGTGTGTAATTGTGATTTTTGTGAGATAAACTTTTTCCCATAGGGATGCATTGGCCAGCGCTGATTGGCCGAATTCCGTACTCTGGCCAATCAGTGCTGGCCAATGCATTCTATTAGCTTGATGAAGCAGAGTGTGCACAAGGGTTCAAGCGCACCCTCGGCTCTGATGTAGCAGAGCCGAGGCTGCACAAGGGTTCAAGCGCACCCTCGGCTCTGATGTAGGAGAGCCGAGGGTGCACTTGAACCCTTGTGCACCCTCAGCTCTGCTACATCAGAGCCGAGGGTGCGCTTGAACCCTTGTGCACACTCTGCTTCATCAAGCTAATAGAATGCATTGGCCAGCGCTGATTGGCCAATGTATTCTATTAGCCTGATGAAGTAGAGCTGAATGTGTGTGCTAAGCACACACATTCAGCTCTACTTCATCGGGCTAATAGAATGCATTGGCCAGCGCTGATTGGCCAGAGTACGGAACTCGACCAATCAGCGCTGGCTCTGCTGGAGGAGGCGGAGTCTAAGATCGCTCCACACCAGTCTCCATTCAGGTCCGACCTTAGACTCCGCCTCCTCCGGCAGAGCCAGCGCTGATTGGCCGAAGGCTGGCCAATGCATTCCTATGCGAATGCAGAGACTTAGCAGTGCTGAGTCAGTTTTGCTCAACTACACATCTGATGCACACTCGGCACTGCTACATCAGATGTAGCAATCTGATGTAGCAGAGCCGAGGGTGCACTAGAACCCCTGTGCAAACTCAGTTCACGCTAATAGAATGCATTGGCCAGCGCTGATTGGCCAATGCATTCTATTAGCCCGATGAAGTAGAGCTGAATGTGTGTGCTAAGCACACACATTCAGCACTGCTTCATCAAGCCAATACAATGCATTAGCCAGTGCTGATTGGCCAGAGTACGGAATTCGGCCAATCAGCGCTGGCTCTGCTGGAGGAGGCGGAGTCTAAGGTCGGACCTGAATGGAGACTGGTGTGGAGCGATCTTAGACTCCGCCTCCTCCAGCAGAGCCAGCGCTGATTGGTCGAGTTCCGTACTCTGGCCAATCAGCGCTGGCCAATGCATTCTATTAGCCCGATGAAGTAGAGCTGAATGTGTGTGCTTAGCACACACATTCAGCTCTACTTCATCAGGCTAATAGAATACATTGGCCAATCAGCGCTGGCCAATGCATTCTATTAGCTTGATGAAGCAGAGTGTGCACAAGGGTTCAAGCGCACCCTCGGCTCTGATGTAGCAGAGCTGAGGGTGCACAAGGGTTCAAGTGCACCCTCGGCTCTCCTACATCAGAGCCGAGGGTGCGCTTGAACCCTTGTGCACACTCTGCTTCATCAAGCTAATAGAATGCATTGGCCAGCACTGATTGGCCAGAGTACGGAATTCGGCCAATCAGCGCTGGCCAATGCATTCTATTAGCCCGATGAAGTAGAGCTGAATGTGTGTGCTAAGCACACACATTCAGCACTGCTTCATCACGCCAATACAATGCATTAGCCAGTGCTGATTGGCCAGAGTACGGAATTCGGCCAATCAGCGCTGGCTCTGCTGGAGGAGGCGGAGTCTAAGATCGCTCCACACCAGTCTCCATTCAGGTCCGACCTTAGACTCCGCCTCCTCCAGCAGAGCCAGCGCTGATTGGTCGAGTTCCGTACTCTGGCCAATCAGCGCTGGCCAATGCATTCTATTAGCCCGATGAAGTAGAGCTGAATGTGTGTGCTTAGCACACACATTCAGCTCTACTTCATCGGGCTAATAGAATGCATTGGCCAGCGCTGATTGGCCGAATTCCGTACTCTGGCCAATCAGCACTGGCTAATGCATTGTATTGGCTTGATGAAGCAGTGCTGAATGTGTGTGCTTAGCACACACATTCAGCTCTACTTCATCGGGCTAATAGAATGCATTGGCCAATCAGCGCTGGCCAATGCATTCTATTAGCGTGAACTGAGTTTGCACAGGGGTTCTAGTGCACCCTCGGCTCTGCTACATCAGATTGCTACATCTGATGTAGCAGTGCCGAGTGTGCATCAGATGTGTAGTTGAGCAAAACTGACTCAGCACTGCTAAGTCTGCATTCGCATAGGAATGCATTGGCCAGCCTTCGGCCAATCAGCGCTGGCTCTGCCGGAGGAGGCGGAGTCTAAGGTCGGACCTGAATGGAGACTGGTGTGGAGCGACCTTAGACTCCGCCTCCTCCAGCAGAGCCAGCGCTGATTGGCCGAATTCCGTACTCTGGCCAATCAGCACTGGCTAATGCATTGTATTGGCTTGATGAAGCAGTGCTGAATGTGTGTGCTTAGCACACACATTCAGCTCTACTTCATCGGGCTAATAGAATGCATTGGCCAGCGCTGATTGGCCGAATTCCGTACTCTGGCCAATCAGCACTGGCTAATGCATTGTATTGGCTTGATGAAGCAGTGCTGAATGTGTGTGCTTAGCACACACATTCAGCTCTACTTCATCGGGCTAATAGAATGCATTGGCCAATCAGCGCTGGCCAATGCATTCTATTAGCGTGAACTGAGTTTGCACAGGGGTTCTAGTGCACCCTCGGCTCTGCTACATCAGATTGCTACATCTGATGTAGCAGTGCCGAGTGTGCATCAGATGTGTAGTTGAGCAAAACTGACTCAGCACTGCTAAGTCTGCATTCGCATAGGAATGCATTGGCCAGCCTTCGGCCAATCAGCGCTGGCTCTGCCGGAGGAGGCGGAGTCTAAGGTCGGACCTGAATGGAGACTGGTGTGGAGCTATCTTAGACTCCGCCTCCTCCAGCAGAGCCAGCGCTGATTGGTCGAGTTCCGTACTCTGGCCAATCAGCACTGGCCAATGCATTTCTATGGGGAAAAGTTAGCTTGCGAAAATCGCAAACTGACAGGGATTTCCATGAAATAAAGTGACTTTTATGCCCCCAGACATGCTTCCCCTGCTGTCCCAGTGTCATTCCAGGGTGTTGGTATCATTTCCTGGGGTGTCATAGTGGACTTGGTGACCCTCCAGACACGAATTTGGGTTTCCCCCTTAACGAGTTTATGTTCCCCATAGACTATAATGGGGTTCGAAACCCATTCGAACACTCGAACAGTGAGCGGCTGTTCGAATCGAATTTCGAACCTCGAACATTTTAGTGTTCGCTCATCTCTAGTAGTTACCTCTTAGTCATAGCGATAAATGGTAAGACTGAAGGCGCACAATATATACCCCTCCAGGCAGACCATGATTAAAGATAATTGATTGCACAAGATCTTAAACTAACACACGTGAAAATAAATACGTTTAGAACACAAACATAAATATAACATTAATGTGACATAGACATTAGAGATGAGCGAACACTAAAATGTTCGAGGTTCGAAATTCGATTCGAACAGCCGCTCACTGTTCGAGTGTTCGAACGGGTTATAGTCTATGGGGAACATATACTCGTTAAGGGGGAAACCCAAATCCGTGTTTGGAGGGTCACCAAGTCCACTATGACACCCCAGGAAATGATACCAACACCCTGGAATGACACTGGGACAGCAGGGGAAGCATGTCGGGGGGCATAAAAGTCACTTTATTTCATGGAAATCCCTGTCAGCTTGCGATTTTCGCAAACTAACTTTTTCCCATAGGAATGCATTGGACAGCGCTGATTGGTCGAATTCCGTACTCTGGCCAATCAGTGCTGGCTCTGCTGGAGGAGGCGGAGTCTAATATCGCTCCACACCAGTCTCCATTCAGGTCCGACCTTAGACTCCGCCTCCTCCGGCAGAGCCAGCGCTGATTGGCCGAAGGCTGGCCAATGCATTCCTATGGGTATGCAGAGACTTAGCAGTGCTGAGCCAGTTCTGCTCAACTACACCGTGTGCCGGTCAGCCCATCTGATACATCAGATGTAGCAGAGCCGAGTGTGCATAAGGGTTCTAGTGCACCCTCGGCTCTGCTACATCTGATGTAGCAGAGCCGAGTGTTCATAAGGGTTCTAGTGCACCCTCGGCTCTGCTACATCTGATGGGCTGACCGGCACACAGTGTAGTTGAGCAGAACTGGCTCAACACTGCTAAGTCTCTGCATTCCTATAGGAATGCATTGGCCAGCCTTCGGCCAATCAGCGCTGGCTCTGCCGGAGGAGGCGGAGTCTAAGGTCGGACCTGAATGGAAACTGGTGTGGAGCGATCTTAGACTCCGCCTCCTCCAGCAGAGCCAGCGCTGATTGGTCGAATTCCGTACTCTGGCCAATCAGCGCTATCCAATGCATTCCTATGGGAAAAAGTTTATCTCACAAAAATCACAATTACACACCCGATAGAGCCCCAAAAAGTTATTTTTAATAACATTCCTACCTAAATAAAGGTTATCCCTAGCTATCCCTGCCTGTACAGCTATCCCTGTCTCATAGTCACAAAGTTCACATTCTCATATGACCCGGATTTGAAATCCACTATTCGTCTAAAATGGAGGTCACCTGATTTCGGCAGCCAATGACTTTTTCCAATTTTTTTCAATGCCTCCGGTGTCGTAGTTCCTGTCCCACCTCCCCTGCGCTGTTATTGGTGCAAAAAAAGCGCCAGGGAAGGTGGTAGGGGAATCGAATTTTTGGGAGTTTGCCACGTGATGTTCGATTCGAATCGAACACATCGAACAGCCTGATATCCGATCGAACATGTGTTCGATAGAACACTGTCCGCTCATCTCTAATAGACATATCAATCAATATGAACATATTATGAATCCAATTACACCCAGACGCCTAAACTGGCTCAAATATTGGCATGGCCTGAAACGTTTACATGTACGAAGATTATATTGTAAAATTATTATCTAACCCATATACGAAATACAAGACCCAATAAACCACAAGGAAATCATGCACTTGTCAGTGTGCGCATTATGGTGTATTAAAAACATACCTATGAACAGCAGGAGAATCGTCCACATGTTCACATACACCTGTCAGCAAATTAAGACCGTGTGCACAACAGCTTGCCAACAATTTGTATAATGTTCTCAATCGATAAATGAGTGAATGAATATAGATAAATTAACCTCTCATGTCAATTAGAAGTTTAAGGCAATGAAGATCCATCCTTACTAGTTCCGGTTGTAACCAGTGTCACATGATAAAAATCACGTGAACTAAACTCAAGAATGTTGATCCATGTTACTACAACAACCCGTGTCACATGAACGGAACATGCAATACGTACTGTACGTACATGGATTAGAAATCTATATACAGTGTGTAAGATAATAACCTGGCAGCACAAATATTGAGAAGTCCGAGCGGAATTTATATACATTGTGACTTTTGATATAATACTTGAGTCGAACCTGATGTGTGCAAGCTTGGTGAATAAGAGGACTATATAGTATGTACTGAGAACATTAACAGACATAATCGTGACAACCAGAATCACATGATGGAAAAAAGTGATTTACCCTAAAGATGTAAGTAAAATTTACAATAAAGGGGTTGTAAATGAAATGATATTCCATTAATATCCAGATGTTAACGAAAAAGAATTAATAAAAATATGTTAAATCCGTTTTGAAATTGAGGCCCCCTGGATAGCGAGTAGCTAGCTCGAATATCCAAAAGGCCTCACGTCTGTGCAACTTTCTACCCCTATCACCACCTCTAATTGGCCTGAAAACCTCCTCTATAGCAAAAAAACGTAGAGATTTTGTGTCACCATTGTGAACACCGGCAAAATGTTTAGAGGCACCTCACATAAACTGATGGATCCTTTGCACAATCTCTCAGGTGTTCCGTGATCCGTGTCCTGAGGCATCTGGTGCCTCAGGACACGGCCTACATATCGTAAGTTGCATGTGAAACACCATATTACATATATCACATGCTTAGAGCTACAATTTAGAAAGCTTTTTATGCGATATTGTTTATGATCAGTCGAAAAGGTAGAAGTCTTATAAGTAGAGATGAGCGAACAGTGTTCTTTCGATCGGATATTAGGCTGTTCGGCATGTTCGAATCGAATCGAACACCGCGTGGTAAAGTGCGCCATTACTCGATGCCCAGGAACTACGACACCGGTGACGTTGAAAAAAGTAGGCAAAACCCATTGGCTGCCGAAAACATGTGACCTCTAATTTAAAAGAACAGAGACGTCCAGCTTCGCGTCATTCTGAGCTTGCAATTCACCGGGGACGGAGGTTTCCGTCCAGTTAGCTAGGGCTTAGATTCTGGGTAGGCAGGGACAGGCTAGGATAGGAAGGAGAAGACAACCAACAGCTCTTATAAGAGCTAAATTCCAGGGAGAAGCTTGTCAGTGTAACGTGGCACTGACGGGCTCAATCGCCGCAACCCAGCTTTCCCAGGATCCTGAATGGAATACACTGACAGTGTATTCCC
This sequence comes from Leptodactylus fuscus, assembly GCF_031893055.1. Taxonomy (NCBI): domain Eukaryota; kingdom Metazoa; phylum Chordata; class Amphibia; order Anura; family Leptodactylidae; genus Leptodactylus; species Leptodactylus fuscus. The sequence continues at coordinate 46,535,304 of NC_134270.1, read as the reverse complement.
GTATACCCCATATATACCCCCGATACCCGTTCCAACGGTGTGCCCCCCCACCTTCACCCCAGAAATACCCTGCAAGTCCCCTAGCAATAGAATTGGTGCTATATACACCCACAATTTTTGCTACTGGTATATAGTGCCATTGTCTGACTGGTAATTCAAAGAATATATTGGGGTTACGTGCACCCACAATTTTTGCTACTGGTATATAGTGCCATTGCCTGACTGGGAATTCAAAGAATATATGGGGGTTACGTGCACCCACAATTTTTGCTACTGGTATATAGTGCCATTGTCTCACTGGTAATTCAAAGAATATATTGGGGTTACGTGCACCCACAATTTTTGCTACTGGTATATAGTGCCATTGCCTGACTGGGAATTCAAAGAATATATGGGGGTTATGTGCACCCACAATTTTTGCTACTGGTATATAGTGCCATTGTCTCACTGGGAATTCAAAGAATATATTGGGGTTACGTGCACCCACAATTTTTGCTACTGGTATATAGTGCCATTGTCTGACTGGGAATTCAAAGAATATATGGGGGTTACGTGCACCCACAATTTTTGCTACTGGTATATAGTGCCATTGTCTCACTGGGAATTCAAAGAATATATTGGGGTTACGTGCACCCACAATTTTTGCTACTGATATATAGTGCCATTGTCTGACTGGTAATTCAAAGAATATATTGTGGTTACGTGCACCCACAATTTTTGCTACTGGTATATAGTGCCATTGTCTGACTGGGAATTCAAAGAATATATGGGGGTTACGTGCACCCACAATTTTTGCTACTGGTATATAGTGCCATTGTCTCACTGGGAATTCAAAGAATATATTGGGGTTACGTTCACCCACAATTTTTGCTACTGGTATATAGTGCCATTGTCTGACTGGGAATTCAAAGAATATATGGGGGTTACGTGCACCCACAATTTTTGCTACTGGTATATAGTGCCATTGTCTCACTGGGAATTCAAAGAATATATTGGGGTTACGTGCACCCACAATTTTTGCTACTGGTATATAGTGCCATTGTCTCACTGGGAATTCAAAGAATATATGGGGGTTATGTGCACCCACAATTTTTGCTACTGCTATATAGTTCCAGTTTCTGACTGGTAATTCAAAGAATATATTGGTGTTACGTGCACCCACAATTTTTGCTACTGGTATATAGTGCCATTGCCTGACTGGGAATTCAAAGAATATATGGGGGTTACGTGCACCCACAATTTTTGCTACTGGTATATAGTGCCATTGTCTCACTGGGTATTCAAAGAATATATTGGGGTTACGTGCACCCACAATTTTTGCTACTGGTATATAGTGCCATTGTCTGACTGGGAATTCAAAGAATATATGGGGGTTACGTGCACCCACAATTTTTGCTACTGGTATATAGTGCCATTGTCTCACTGGGAATTCAAAGAATATATTGGGGTTACGTGCACCCACAATTTTTGCTACTGGTATATAGTGCCATTGTCTCACTGGGAATTCAAAGAATATATTGGGGTTACGTGCACCCACAATTTTTGCTACTGGTATATAGTGCCATTGTCTCACTGGGAATTCAAAGAATATATTGGGGTTACGTGCACCCACAATTTTTGCTACTGGTATATAGTGCCATTGTCTCACTGGGAATTCAAAGAATATATTGGGGTTACGTGCACCCACAATTTTTGCTACTGGTATATAGTGCCATTGTCTGACTGGGAATTCAAAGAATATATGGGGGTTACGTGCACCCACAATTTTTGCTACTGGTATATAGTGCCATTGTCTGACTGGGAATTCAAAGAATATATTGGGGTTATGTGCACCCACAATTTTTGCTACTGGTATATAGTGCCATTGTCTCACTGGGAATTCCACAAATAATTTGGGGATTCATTCACCCTACATCTCAGGCTCTTGCCATATTCACCCAGGTTGTCAGTGCTGCACCAGCTCGTTCCCAGACAGCTCGGCCCGAAAAACACGTTACCTATATAGAGGATTTGGACAATGAAGACAACATGTTCTAAATCTAATGTCTGCACCTTCTCCAGAATTAAAATAAAGGCAGCGTTTAACTTTCAAATAGCACTGCACAAAGGAAGAGCTTATCAGCTTGTCTCATGACATGCTACTGAAAAGTGTCATTTGTGTATCTTAATGTAAATATAGTTGTATAAGCTTTTTGGGTTTTAGGCACTGCCAAGTTATTTATTACCACCCGCTCCCTTATAATGATGATGACGCCAAAGTCACTGTGGGTGTTCAGAGCTCACAGCTTTGGTTGACATTTGTCTTGCTCTCTGTCGGTACCAGCTGTCTTTTTGGATACCGTAAAGTTATGTTGACTTTATTAACAGCTATAGAAGCTTTAGCCAGGTTGTGACGGTGTGTAACCCTAACAACACTAAGTGGGATACACATTAATAGTCAGTCTATGTACGCTAAACGTATCACTGAAGTAATTTTTTTTCCCTCTCCCCTAATATAAGAAAGGAACAGACATTAGACCTAGACCGGGGTTCGAGGCTTGTAAAAATCCAGTATTATTTGTTCTTCATGATGTGAAATATGTGTTGAAAAGCAACCCAAGATGAAGTCAGCCATGTGTGCCAGTGTGTTACTTGGCATGCCTTTGCTGGCCCCAACTGTAAGGGTCACTCTCCATTTCCTCCATTTTCCACTCCCCTTCACACCATTTGTGGTGAAGCAATGGGATGCACTGAAGTGCACCCTCTAGCCTCGTGTGGGACAGGGACATCAGATGCCACTCCAACCCCCTCGTCTTCCTCCGCCAGCCAACGGTGCGAAGATGAGAGGAGTGTTCTCTGAATGTTTTCTGCCTAGCAGAGGCTAGTTCTCACTTACGAAAATGGCCCCACTTTGACCTGTATATCAGGCACAATGGTGTAGGTTTCAAAGAAACATGGCACCAACAAGTTGGAAAACGTGGGCCATGCGTGGACCGTGTTTGAGTCTGGCAAGCTTCAGATCTGCTACCAGGTTCCAGCCATTATCACAGGCGCAAAAATGCCAGGCCCCAGGTGTAGCAGGGAAAAAAAAATGCCATCTCAGCCAGGATGGCATCCCTGACCTCGGAGGCACTGTGCTGTCTGTCCCCCAAGCTGATCAGTTTCAGCACGGCCTGCTGACATCTCCCCACGCCAGTGTTACAGTGTTTTCCGCTAGTAGCTGGGGTGGAGGTTGCAGCATCGTAGGGTTTCAGTCTACTCCTGCCATGAATTTTGGCCTGGGAGAGGAGATAGGCCACCCGGGGACCAGACTCCACCACATTCACCCTGCCTGTCATTAAAGATAAGCACTGCAGCATCCCTGACCACAGGCGCTTGTCCATGTGTCGGTGGTCAAGTGGACCTTGCAGCAAAGCGCAGAGCTCTGGGCCCGACTGATGTTATGGGACACATGCAGGCGCAAGGCAGGGACTGCACACCAAGAGAAGTAGTAACGGCTAGGCCCAGCATAGGGAGGTGCCCCAGCTGCCATCTGCTGACGGAAGGCCTGGGTCTCCAGAAGCATAAACAAACACCAACATCTCCAGGGCCAGCAGTTTATCGATGAGGCTGTTAAAGGCTTGGGCATGGGGGTGGGTTGTGTTGTACTTCTGCCTGCAATGAAAAGCTTGGGAAATGTGGAGTGGCTGGGAAGAGGCGCATGATGGTGCAGGCCAAAAGGGCGCATGAGGGTGAACTCCCCAATGTGTCAGAGATAGGTGTGTAGGTGTCCTTGCATCATATACTTGCACCATATTTGGCTTTGGAAGTTAATTTTGTACCAAAAAGTGGTTAAGACAGCGATCCCTCAGCTACTCCCGTTACACTGTCAAGTGAAATTACCATCTTTGGAAGTGGACCACCACTTGTAAGATCCCAAAGGAAGCAGGCAAGAGATGTGCAGTGCAGAAAAAAAGATGAGAAAATAAGTGTAGGCTGTAGAGCACAGAGGGATCGGAGAGGACAGAGCTGGTGTCGGCCAGGTATTCCCACAACATGCGCCTATACTTGTCCCTCCTGGTGACACTAGGCCCCTGAGTGGCAGTAATTTGTCCAGGGGGGCCATTAACGTGTTCCATACCTAGGAATAAGTCTTCCAACAGGGTAGAGTTTTGCATGCCTTTGCTTCTACCCACTGTTTTTGCTGCTTAGCTTCCCTCCACATCTACACTGCTTTCACCCCTAAACATCACCCCAGTTTATGCCTTTGTTTCTACCCTGTTTTTTTTGTTGAATTAGCTTCCCTCCACATCTACACTGCTTTAGCCCCTAAACATTAGAGATGAGCGAACACTAAAATGTTCGAGGTTCGAAATTCGATTCGAACAGCCGCTCAATGTTCGTGTGTTCGAACGGGTTTCGAACCCCATTATAGTCTATGGGGAACAGATACTCGTTAAGGGGGAAACCCAAATCCGTGTCTGGAGGGTCACCAAGTCCACTATGACACCCCAGGAAATGATGCCAACACCTCTGGAATGACACTGGGACAGCAGGGGAAGCATGTCTGGGGGCATCTAACACACCAAAGACCCTCTATTACCCCAACATCACTGCCTAACAACTACACACTTTCCACATTCAAAAAAATCTCTATCAAAGTGGGAAAATACCTGGAAACCTTCTTTACTCCCCAAATGGATGGACACAAACCCCAATTTAAGCTCAACAAACAGTAACAACCACCCCTTTAAATCACGTTCCCCATGACAACCACAAATGGAATAGGCAATGGGAATTCCAAAAGCCCTCACCCTTAACTGTCATTTTGAGTGTGTGTGTGTGTGTGTGTGTGTGTGTGATGTGGTAAGACCTTCCAAAATTCACTTTTCTAGCCCTTAACATGAGCCCTTCCAAACAAAGTTACATGACCTTAAGCTGAGCTACCAGCAGAGATTGAGGCCCTTGGCATGAGTAGAGCCTTGCACCAGCAGTGTTTTTGGCACTTAGGGTGAGTTGAGCCTTGTACCAGCGTGTGTCCCTTAACATCAGGCGGGCCCTAAGTTCTGCGCTTTGCACAAAAGTTCCACATTAACTAGGCTGAATGGTACAAAGATTAGTAGGCCCGAGAACCAGGAACAGGTCTTGCAATGGCTGTCGGATAACGCTTAAAGCACATTGTCCACCAGCCAGTCAGCCTCTACCTCCTCTTACCCAACAGTCTTGTCCTCCTTCCACCCAAAATTCCCAATCTTCCCAGAACAATAACCCCAACTGTCCCTGCTCCCCAGAGCTGTTCTCCCTTCCTTTGACTGTACCGCAACCTGCCCCTCCATTTCGCGATTCCACGGACCTAACAGACGAGTATCTGTGTCCAGATGCTCAAACACTAGAGTCTCCTCCATTCCATCTCCGGTCGATTTGGTGGCGGATGACCAGCAACCCACCCTCATCGACGACGATGAGACGCAGTTGCTGTCAGGGCAGCCAGTTGACATGCGCATTGTGCAGGAGGAGGAGGCGAGACAGGAGTTGGAAGAGGAGGTGGTGGACGACGAGGACACCGACCCCACCTGGACAAGGCAGATGTCAAGCTGGGAAAGTAGTGTGGATGTTGAGGCAGGTGCAGCACCAAAAAGGGTAGCTAGAGGCAGAGACATGTCCAGAGGCAGAGGTCAGCTGCTTTGCCGAAGCCAGGCCAGACCCGGAATGTCCGAAGATGTTCCCTTTTGTACCCAGCCCAGAAAAACTCCCCCATCGAGGGCACGTTTCTTGAAGGTGTAGAGTTTTTTCAAGGAATGCGCCGAGGACAGATATAGTGTCGTCTACACAATTTGCCTCTCGAAATCGAGTAGGGGCCCTGAGAAGAGCAACCTGTCCACCACTTCAATGCACCGTCATTTGGAATCCAAGCAATGGAATCAGTGGCAGGCAGCAACGGCAGGACAAACGTCGCCCGCCGTTCATGCCACTGCCTCTGCTCACAGTGCTGGCGATGCACTCCAGAGGACGAGCCAGGACATCACTTCATCTGCCTCCGCCACTTTGTTGACTTCTCCCTCATCCTCCCCTGTTTCTGTCTTATCTCCTTCTCCTGCACCATCAAAGGCACCATCAGGCGCTTCTTTACAACAACCCACCATCTCTCAGACATTGGAGCGCCGGCAGAAATACACCGCTAACCACCCACCCACGCAAGCCTAGAACGCCAACATCGCTAAACTGCTGGCCCAGGAGAGGTTGGCGTTCCGGCTTGTTGAAACTCCCGCCTTCCCGGACCTGATGGCAACTGTGGCACCTCACTATGCCGTCCCTAGCCGTCTCAACTTCTCCCGGTGTGGCGTCCCCGCCTTGCACCAGCACGTGTCACTCAACATCAGGTGGGCCCTTAGTTCCGCGCTTTGCTGCAAGGTCCACTTGACCACCGACACTTGGACAAGCGCCTGTGGTCAGGGATGCTGCAGTGCTTATCTTTAATGACAGGCAGGGTGAATGTGGTGGAGTCTGTTCCCCGGGTGCAAACTGGGGTGGCCTATCTCCTCTCCCAGGCCAAAATTCATGGCAGGAGTAGACTGAAACCCTACGACGCTGCAACCTCCACCACAGCTACTAGCGGCAAACGCTAAAACACTGGTGTGGGGAGACGTCAGCAGGCGGTGCTGAAGCTCATCAGCTTGGGGGACAGACAGCACAGTGCCTCCGAGGTCAGGGATGCCATCCTGGCTGAGATGGCATTTTTTTTCCCTGCTACACCTGGGGCCTGGCATTTTTACGCCTGTGATAATGGCTGGAACCTGGTAGCGGCTCTGGAGCTTGCCAGCCTCCAACACGTTCCATGTTTGGCCCACGTCTAACCTAGTGGTGCAAAGTTTTTTAAAAACATACCCAAATGTACCGAAGCTACTGTTGAAAATGCGGCGCTTGTGCGCTCACTTTTGCAAGTGCACAGGAGTCGCTGCTAGCCTAAAAACACTCTAGCAAGGCCTACATCTGTCCAAACACAGGCTGTTGTCCGTCATTCACACACGCTGAAACCCTACAATACCATATCTTGAGCAGGGTGTGTGAGCTGCACAGACCTTTGATGGAGTTCCATCTACAAAACCCAAGGGTTCCTCAAAGTCAGCAACCAAAGTTTCTGCACCATGAGTTTCCAGGGGTGGCAGAGTTATGGCTAGGGGAAGAGGCATGGATAGGGATGATGTCTAGGGGCAAAAGCAGTGTGGATGTGGAGGCAAGCTAAGCAGGAAAAACTGGGGGTACAAGCTAAGGCATGGACTGGGGTGATGTCTAGGGGCAAAAGCAGTGTGGATGTGGAGGCAAGCTAAGCAGGAAAAACTGGGGGTACAAGCTAAGGCATGGACTGGGGTGATGTCTAGGGGCAAAAGCAGTGTGGATGTGGAGGCAAGCTAAGCAGGAAAAACTGGGGGTACAAGCTAAGGCATGGACTGGGGTGATGTCTAGGGGCAAAAGCAGTGTGGATGTGGAGGCAAGCTAAGCAGGAAAAACTGGGGGTACAAGCTAAGGCATGGACTGGGGTGATGTCTAGGGGCAAAAGCAGTGTGGATGTGGAGGCAAGCTAAGCAGGAAAAACTGGGGGTACAAGCTAAGGCATGGACTGGGGTGATGTCTAGGGGCAAAAGCAGTGTGGATGTGGAGGCAAGCTAAGCAGGAAAAACTGGGGGTACAAGCTAAGGCATGGACTGGGGTGATGTCTAGGGGCAAAAGCAGTGTGGATGTGGAGGCAAGCTAAGCAGGAAAAACTGGGGGTACAAGCTAAGGCATGGACTGGGGTGATGTCTAGGGGCAAAAGCAGTGTGGATGTGGAGGCAAGCTAAGCAGGAAAAACTGGGGGTACAAGCTAAGGCATGGACTGGGGTGATGTCTAGGGGCAAAAGCAGTGTGGATGTGGAGGCAAGCAAAGCAGGGAAAATGGTGGCTAGAGGCAAAGGGATGTCCATAGGCAGCAAGGGCAAAGATGCAAAACTCTCCCGTTTCAAGAATTTTCCTGACTTGTTTCCCCACAAAACATTCCTGGGAGGAGGGCTGAAACACCACCCTCCTCCTCCTCCGCTGTTAGATTTACCCCAGCTACGAGCTGAAAACGCTGCAACACTGGTGTGGGGAGACGTCAGCAGGCTGGGCTGAAGCTCATCAGCTTGGGAGACGGACAGCACACTGCCTCTGAGGTCAGGGATGCCATCCTGGATGAGATGGCAATTTGTTTATCCCCGCTGCCCCTGGGGCCAGGTTTTTTAGCTTGTTGGAGGCTCTGGAGCTTGCCAGCCTCCAACACGTTCCATGCCTGGCCCACATGTTCAATGTAGTGGTGCAATGATTTTTAAAAACATACCCCAAATTAGCTGAGCTAAGGGTGAAAGTGCGGCACTTGGACACCCACTTTCCCAAGTCTACAGTACCTGGAGCTAGCCGCAATACACTCCAGCAAGGCCTACATCTGCCTGAAGCACCTACTGTTGTGCGAGGTCACCACACGCTCTAACCCTAGATACCGTATGTTCAGCAGGGTGTGTGAGCAGCAGAGACCTTTGATGGAGTACCAGCTACAAAACCCAAGGGTTCCTCAGAGTCAGCTCCCTCACTTTCTGCACCATGAGTTTCCATGGGTGGCAGACTTATGGCTAGAGGCACAGGCATGGATAGGGGTGATGTGTAGGGGCAAAAGCAGTGTGGATGTGGAGGCAAGCTAAGCAGCAAAAACTGGGGGTACAAGCAGCCGGTGACATCATCACTGACAAGCACAGCTGTCTGTCAGCTGACAGGCTGACTTTCACCAAAATGAACAGACAATGGATAGACTCATCATATACATGTCAGTTACATGACAAATTTAGTGCAATTTGCAAGTCCAAGATGGTTTGGAGATCTGCGGAGAGGAATCTCACCACCTCTTGCGGGTGCCATCATTTGGAAGGCAAGCCCTGGGCTCAGTGGGTGAGAGCAAGCGCAGGATAATCGTCGTTTGGCCTGGCGGCCACTGCCTCTTCCACTGTTGACAGGGCTGGCGCTGCAGTCCAGACCAGGAGCCAGGACACCTCCACATCTGCCTCTGACACTTTGGGGAGTTCACCCTTATCCTCACCTTTTCCTGCCATTTCTCCTTTTGCCCGCGCCATCATGCGCCTCTTCCCAGCAACTCCCCATCTCCCAAGCCTTTCATTTCATGCTAAAGTACAGCGCAACCCACCCACATGCCCAAGGCTTCAACGGCCTCATCTCAAGAAATCTGGCCCAGGAGATGTTGGAATCCCGGCTGGGGGACACTCTGCCCTTTTTGGGCAGAGTGTCTACTGCGCCACCGCACTGTGCCGTCCACACCAGCACTTTCCCCCAAACATGAGGCGGTCCCTAAATTCAGCGCTTAGCCCTAAAGTTCCATGTGACCAGTTACGAATGGACAAGTGCATGCGGACAGGGACGCTACCTTTCAATTTGGGCACAGTGGTTGAATGTAGTTGAGGCGTGGACCGGGTCGCAAAATGTGGTGGCCTGACTTGTCTCCCCACACAACATTCCTGGGAGGAGGGCTGAAACACCACCCTCCTCCGCTGTTAAATTGACCCCAGCTACGAGCTGGAAACGCTGCAACACTGGTGTGGGGAGACGTCAGCGGGCCGTGCTGAAGCTCATCAGCTTGGGGGCCAGACAGCACACTGCCTACAAAGTGAGTCATGCCATCCTCGATGAGACGGCAATGTGGTTTTTGCCACTGCACCTGGGCCCAGGCATGTTGTCATGTGTGATAATGGCCGTAACCTGGGATTGGCTCTGTAGCTTGGCAGCCTGCAACATATTCCATGCCTGGGCCACGTTTTTAACTCATTGCTGCTAATCTTTTGAAAAAGGTACCCCAATGTTCCTGAGCTACTGGTGAAAGTGTGGCGCTTGTGCGGATAGTTTTTAAAGTGTATAGTTGCCGCTGCTAGCCTCTATGCACTCCTACAACGCCTGTACCTGCTGGAACAACGGCTGTTGTGCGACGTCTCCACACTGCTGGCACTAAACATATCATGTGTTGAGCAGAGTGTGTGAGCAGCACAGACCTTTGATGTAGTTCCAACTCCAAAACCCTCGGGTTCGTCAAAGTCAACTCCCTCAGTTGCTCAACCATGAGTGGCCATGGGTGGCAGACTTATGTGAAATCCCATCCCATCCATTGCACTGGACACGAAACATTAGCATGCGCTCAGCACAACTTCGGATATGGCAGATGCGTTAAGCAGGGTGCAGGGTACAACACAGACCAGGCCCGAGCACCAGGAACAGGTGTTAGAAATACTGCAGCATCTGCCATTTCCTTCCAATTTTGGGGTTTTGGACCCGCCACCGACTTGTCTGGACCTAAGTGGGGATCATGAGACACAGTTGCCATCAAGGCAAGCTGTGGTCATGTGCGGTTTGCAGTAAGGGGGCAGTGCGCAATTGGAAGAGGAGTTGGTGGATGACGAGGCCACCGACCCCACATGGACAGGGGTGATGTCTAGGGGCTAAAGCAGTGTAGATGTAGAGGGAAGCTAAATCAACAAAAAACCTGGGTAGAAGCAAAGGCATAAACTGGGGTGATGTTTAGGGGTGAAAGCAGAGTAGATGTGGAGGGAAGCTAAGCAGCAAAAACAGTGGGTAGAAGCAAAGGCATGCAAAACTCTACCCTGTTGGAAGACTTATTCCTAGGTCTGGAACACGTTAATGGCCCCCCTGGACAAATTACTGCCACTCAGGGGCCTAGTGTCACCAGGAGGGACAAGTATAGGCGCATGTTGTGGGAATACCTGGCCGACACCAGCTCTGTCCTCTCCGATCCCTCTGTGCTCTACAGCCTAAACTTATTTTCTCATCTTTTTTTCTGAACTGCACATCTCTTGCCTGCTTCCTTTGGGATCTTAGAAATGGTGGTCCACTTCCACAGATGGTAACTTCAATAGACAGTGTAACGGAAGTAGCTGAGGGATCGCTGTCTTAACCACTTTTTGGCACAAAATTAACTTCCAAAGCCAAATATGGTGCAAGTATATGATGCAAGGACACCTACACACCTATCTCTGACACATTGGGGAGTTCACCCTCATGCGCCCTTTTGGCCTGCACCATCATGCGACTCTTCCCAGCCACTCCACATTTCCCAAGCTTTTCATTGCAGGCAGAAGTACAATACAACCCACCCCCATGCCCAAGCCTGTAACAGCCTCATCGATAGACTGCTGGCCCTGGAGATGTTGGTGTTTGTTTATGCTTCTGGAGACCCAGGCCTTCCGTCAGCAGATGGCAGCTGGGGCACCTCCCTATGCTGGGCCTAGCCGTTACTACTTCTCTTGGTGTGCTGTCTCTGCCTTGCGCCTGCATGTGTCCCATAACATCAGTCGGGCCCAGAGCTCTGCGCTTTGCTGCAAGGTCCACTTGACCACCGACACATGGACAAGCGCCTGTGGTCAGGGATGCTGCAGTGCTTATCTTTAATGACAGGCAGGGTGAATGTGGTGGAGTCTGGTCCCCGGGTGCAAACTGGGGTGGCCTATCTCCTCTCCCAGGCCAAAATTCATGGCAGGAGTAGACTGAAACCCTACGAAGCTGCAACCTCCACCCCAGCTACTAGCGGAAAACACTGTAACACTGGCATGGGGAGATGTCAACAGGCCGTGCTGAAACTGATCAGCTTGGGGGACAGACAGCACAGTGCCTCCGAGGTCAGGGATGCCATCCTGGCTGAGATGGCATTTTTTTTTCCCTGCTACACCTGGGGCCTGGCATTTTTGCGCCTGTGATAATGGCTGGAACCTGGTAGCAGATCTGGAGCTTGCCAGACTCAAACACGGTCCACGCATGGCCCACGTTTTCCAACTTGTTGGTGCCATGTTTCTTTGAAACCTACACCATTGTGCCTGATATACAGGTCAAAGTGGGGCCATTTTCGTAAGTGAGAACTAGCCTCTGCTAGGCAGAAAACATTCAGAGCACACTCCTCTCATCTTCGCACCGTTGGCTGGCGGAGGAAGACGAGGGGGTTGGAGTGGCATCTGATGTCCCTATCCCACACGAGGCTAGAGGGTGCACTTCAGTGCATCCCATTGCTTCACCACAAATGGTGTGAAGGGGAGTGGAAAATGGAGGAAATGGAGAGTGACCCTTACAGTTGGGGCCAGCAAAGGCATGCCAAGTAACACACTGGCACACATGGCTGACTTCATCTTGGGTTGCTTTTCAACACATATTTCACATCATGAAGAACAAATAATACTGGATTTTTTCAAGCCTCGAACCCCGGTCTAGGTCTAATGTCTGTTCCTTTCTTATATTAGGGGAGAGGGAAAAAAAATTACTTCAGTGATACGTTTAGCGTACATAGACTGACTATTAATGTGTATCCCACTTAGTGTTGTTAGGGTTACACACCGTCACAACCTGGCTAAAGCTTCTATAGCTGTTAATAAAGTCAACATAACTTTACGGTATCCAAAAAGACAGCTGGTACCGACAGAGAGCAAGACAAATGTCACCCAAAGCTGTGAGCTCTGAACACCCACAGTGACTTTGGCGTCATCATCATTATAAGGGAGCGGGTGGTAATAAATAACTTGGCAGTGCCTAAAACCCAAAAAGCTTATACAACTATATTTACATTAAGATACACAAATGAAACTTTTCAGTAGCATGTCATGAGACAAGCTGATAAGCTCTTCCTTTGTGCAGTGCTATTTGAAAGTTAAACGCTGCCTTTATTTTAATTCTGGAGAAGGTGCAGACATTAGATTTAGAACATGTTGTCTTCATTGTCCAAATCCTCTATATAGGTAACGTGTTTTTCGGGCCGAGCTGTCTGGGAACGAGCTGGTGCAGCACTGACAACCTGGGTGAATATGGCAAGAGCCTGAGATGTAGGGTGAATGAATCCCCAAATTATTTGTGGAATTCCCAGTGAGACAATGGCACTGTATACCAGTATTAAAAATTGTGGGTGCACATAACCCCCATATATTCTTTGAATTCCCAGTGAGACAATGGCACTGTATAGCAGTAGCAAAAATTGTGGGTGCACGTCACCCCAATATATTCTTTGAATTCCCAGTCAGACAATGGCACTGTATACCAGTATTAAAAATTGTGGGTGCACATAACCCCCATATATTCTTTGAATTCCCAGTCAGACAATGGCACTGTATACCAGTATTAAAAATTGTGGGTGCACATAACCCCCATATATTCTTTGAATTCCCAGTGAGACAATGGAACTGTATAGCAGTAGCAAAAATTGTGGGTGCACATAACCCCAATATATTCTTTGAATTCCCAGTCAGACAATGGCACTGTATACCAGTATTAAAAATTGTGGGTGCACATAACCCCCATATATTCTTTGAATTCCCAGTCAGACAATGGCACTGTATACCAGTATTAAAAATTGTGGGTGCACATAACCCCCATATATTCTTTGAATTCCCAGTCAGACAATGGCACTATATACCAGTAGTAAAAATTGTGGGTGCACATAACCCCAATATATTCTTTGAATTCCCAGTGAGACAATGGCACTGTATACCAGTATTAAAAATTGTGGGTGCACATAACCCCCATATATTCTTTGAATTCCCAGTGAGACAATGGAACTGTATAGCAGTATTAAAAATTGTGGGTGCACGTAACCCCCATATATTCTTTGAATTCCCAGTCAGACAATGGCACTGTATACCAGTATTAAAAATTGTGGGTGCACATAACCCCCATATATTCTTTGAATTCCCAGTGAGACAATGGAACTGTATAGCAGTATTAAAAATTGTGGGTGCACGTAACCCCCATATATTCTTTGAATTCCCAGTCAGACAATGGCACTGTATACCAGTATTAAAAATTGTGGGTGCACATAACCCCCATATATTCTTTGAATTCCCAGTCAGACAATGGCACTGTATACCAGTATTAAAAATTGTGGGTGCACATAACCCCCATATATTCTTTGAATTCCCAGTGAGACAATGGAACTGTATAGCAGTAGCAAAAATTGTGGGTGCACGTAACCCCCATATATTCTTTGAATTCCCAGTCAGACAATGGCACTGTATACCAGTATTAAAAATTGTGGGTGCACATAACCCCCATATATTCTTTGAATTCCCAGTCAGACAATGGCACTGTATACCAGTATTAAAAATTGTGGGTGCACATAACCCCCATATATTCTTTGAATTCCCAGTGAGACAATGGAACTGTATAGCAGTAGCAAAAATTGTGGGTGCACGTAACCCCCATATATTCTTTGAATTCCCAGTCAGACAATGGCACTGTATACCAGTATTAAAAATTGTGGGTGCACATAACCCCCATATATTCTTTGAATTCCCAGTGAGACAATGGAACTGTATAGCAGTATTAAAAATTGTGGGTGCACGTAACCCCCATATATTCTTTGAATTCCCAGTCAGACAATGGCACTGTATACCAGTATTAAAAATTGTGGGTGCACATAACCCCCATATATTCTTTGAATTCCCAGTCAGACAATGGCACTGTATACCAGTATTAAAAATTGTGGGTGCACATAACCCCCATATATTCTTTGAATTCCCAGTGAGACAATGGAACTGTATAGCAGTAGCAAAAATTGTGGGTGCACGTAACCCCCATATATTCTTTGAATTCCCAGTCAGACAATGGCACTGTATACCAGTATTAAAAATTGTGGGTGCACATAACCCCCATATATTCTTTGAATTCCCAGTCAGACAATGGCACTGTATACCAGTATTAAAAATTGTGGGTGCACATAACCCCCATATATTCTTTGAATTCCCAGTGAGACAATGGAACTGTATAGCAGTAGCAAAAATTGTGGGTGCACGTAACCCCCATATATTCTTTGAATTCCCAGTCAGACAATGGCACTGTATACCAGTAGTAAAAATTGTGGGTGCACATAACCCCCATATATTCTTTGAATTCCCCGTCAGACAATGGCACTGTATACCAGTATTAAAAATTGTGGGTGCACATAACCCCCATATATTCTTTGAATTCCCAGTGAGACAATGGAACTGTATAGCAGTAGCAAAAATTGGGGGTGCACGTAACCCCCATATATTCTTTGAATTCCCAGTCAGACAATGGCACTGTATACCAGTATTAAAAATTGTGGGTGCACATAACCCCCATATATTCTTTGAATTCCCAGTGAGACAATGGCACTGTATAGCAGTAGCAAAAATTGTGGGTGCACGTCACCCCAATATATTCTTTGAATTCCCAGTCAGACAATGGCACTGTATACCAGTATTAAAAATTGTGGGTGCACATAACCCCCATATATTCTTTGAATTCCCAGTCAGACAATGGCACTGTATACCAGTATTAAAAATTGTGGGTGCACATAACCCCCATATATTCTTTGAATTCCCAGTGAGACAATGGAACTGTATAGCAGTAGCAAAAATTGTGGGTGCACGTAACCCCCATATATTCTTTGAATTCCCAGTCAGACAATGGCACTGTATACCAGTATTAAAAATTGTGGGTGCACATAACCCCCATATATTCTTTGAATTCCCAGTCAGACAATGGCACTGTATACCAGTATTAAAAATTGTGGGTGCACATAACCCCCATATATTCTTTGAACTCCCAGTGAGACAATGGAACTGTATAGCAGTAGCAAAAATTGTGGGTGCACGTAACCCCCATATATTCTTTGAATTCCCAGTCAGACAATGGCACTGTATACCAGTATTAAAAATTGTGGGTGCACATAACCCCAATATATTCTTTGAATTCCCAGTCAGACAATGGCACTGTATACCAGTATTAAAAATTGTGGGTGCACATAACCCCCATATATTCTTTGACTTCCCAGTGAGACAATGGCACTGTATAGCAGTAGCAAAAATTGTGGGTGCACGTCACCCCAATATATTCTTTGAATTCCCAGTCAGACAATGGCACTGTATACCAGTATTAAAAATTGTGGGTGCACATAACCCCCATATATTCTTTGAATTCCCAGTCAGACAATGGCACTGTATACCAGTATTAAAAATTGTGGGTGCACATAACCCCCATATATTCTTTGAATTCCCAGTGAGACAATGGAACTGTATAGCAGTAGCAAAAATTGTGGGTGCACGTAACCCCCATATATTCTTTGAATTCCCAGTCAGACAATGGCACTGTATACCAGTATTAAAAATTGTGGGTGCACATAACCCCCATATATTCTTTGAATTCCCAGTGAGACAATGGAACTGTATAGCAGTATTAAAAATTGTGGGTGCACGTAACCCCCATATATTCTTTGAATTCCCAGTCAGACAATGGCACTGTATACCAGTATTAAAAATTGTGGGTGCACATAACCCCCATATATTCTTTGAATTCCCAGTCAGACAATGGCACTATATACCAGTATTAAAAATTGTGGGTGCACATAACCCCAATATATTCTTTGAATTCCCAGTGAGACAATGGCACTGTATAGCAGTAGCAAAAATTGTGGGTGCACGTCACCCCAATATATTCTTTGAATTCCCAGTCAGACAATGGCACTGTATACCAGTAGTAAAAATTGTGGGTGCACATAACCCCCATATATTCTTTGAATTCCCAGTGAGACAATGGCACTGTATAGCAGTAGCAAAAATTGTGGGTGCACGTCACCCCAATATATTCTTTGAATTCCCAGTCAGACAATGGCACTGTATACCAGTAGTAAAAATTGTGGGTGCACATAACCCCCATATATTCTTTGAATTCCCAGTCAGACAATGGCACTGTATACCAGTATTAAAAATTGTGGGTGCACATAACCCCCATATATTCTTTGAATTCCCAGTGAGACAATGGAACTGTATAGCAGTAGCAAAAATTGTGGGTGCACGTAACCCCCATATATTCTTTGAATTCCCAGTCAGACAATGGCACTGTATACCAGTAGTAAAAATTGTGGGTGCACATAACCCCAATATATTCTTTGAATTCCCAGTCAGACAATGGCACTGTATACCAGTATTAAAAATTGTGGGTGCACATAACCCCCATATATTCTTTGAATTCCCAGTCAGACAATGGCACTATATACCAGTAGTAAAAATTGTGGGTGCACATAACCCCAATATATTCTTTGAATTCCCAGTGAGACAATGGCACTGTATACCAGCATTAAAAATTGTGGGTGCACATAACCCCCATATATTCTTTGAATTCCCAGTCAGACAATGGCACTGTATACCAGTATTAAAAATTGTGGGTGCACATAACCCCCATATATTCTTTGAATTCCCAATGAGACAATGGAACTGTATAGCAGTATTAAAAATTGTGGGTGCACGTAACCCCCATATATTCTTTGAATTCCCAGTCAGACAATTGCACTGTATACCAGTATTAAAAATTGTGGGTGCACATAACCCCCATATATTCTTTGAATTCCCAGTCAGACAATGGCACTGTATAGCAGTAGCAAAAATTGTGGGTGCACGTCACCCCAATATATTCTTTGAATTCCCAGTCAGACAATGGCACTATATACCAGTAGCAAAAATTGTGGGTGTATATAGCCCCAATTCTATTGCTAGGGGACTTGCAGGGTATTTCTGAGGTGAAGGTGGGGGGGCACACCGTTGGAACGGGGATTTGGGGTGTATATATGGGGTATACGGGAATACACTGTCAGTGTGTTCCATTCAGGATCCTGGGAAAGCTGGGTTGCGGCGATTGAGCCCGTCAGTGCCACGTTACACTGACAAGCTTCTCCCTGGAATTGAAGTTATATGTAAGCCCAATATATTCTTTGAATTCCCAGTGAGACAATGGCACTATATGGCAGTAGCAAAAATAGTGGGTGTATATAGCCCCAATCCTATTGCTAGGGGACTTGCAGGGTATTTCTGGGGTGAAGGTGGGGGGGCACACCGTTGGAACGGGTATCGGGGGTATATATCGGGTATACGGGAATACACTGACAGTGTATTCCATTCAGGATCCTGGGAAAGCTGGGTTGCGGCGATTGAGCCCGTCAGTGCCACGTTACACTGACAAGCTTCTCCCTGGAATTTAGCTCTTACAAGAGCTGTTGGTTGTCTTCTCCTTCCTATCCTAGCCTGTCCCTGCCTACCCAGAATCTAAGCCCTAGCTAGCTGGACGGAAACCTCCGTCCTCGGTGAATTGCAAGCTCAGAATGACGCGAAGCTGGGCGTCGCTGTTCTTTTAAATTAGAGGTCACATGTTTTCGGCAGCCAATGGGTTTTGCCTACTTTTTTCAACGTCACCGGTGTCGTAGTTCCTGTCCCACCTACCCTGCGCTGTTATTGGAGCAAAAAAGGCGCCAGGGAAGGTGGGAGGGGAATCGAGTAATGGCGCACTTTACCACGCGGTGTTCGATTCGATTCGAACATGCCGAACAGCCTAATATCCGATCGAACATGAGTTCGATAGAACACTGTTCGCTCATCTCTACTAAACATCACCCCAGTTTATGCCTTTGCTTCTACCCTTTTTTTTTTTGTTGAATTAGCTTCCCTCCACATCTACACTGCTTTAGCCCCTAACCATCACCCCAGTTTATGCCTTTGCTTCTACCCAGGTTTTTTGTTGATTTAGCTTCCCTCTACATCTACACTGCTTTAGCCCCTAGACATCACCCCTGTCCATGTGGGGTCGGTGGCCTCGTCATTCACCAACTCCTCTTCCAATTGCGCACTGCCCCCTTACTGCAAACCGCACATGACCACAGCTTGCCTTGATGGCAACTGTGTCTCATGATCCCCACTTAGGTCCAGACAAGTCGGTGGCGGGTCCAAAACCCCAAAATTGGAAGGAAATGGCAGATGCTGCAGTATTTCTAACACCTGTTCCTGGTGCTCGGGCCTGGTCTGTGTTGTACCCTGCACCCTGCTTAACGCAGCTGCCATATCCGAAGTTGTGCTGAGCGCATGCTAATGTTTCGTGTCCAGTGCAATGGATGGGATGGGATTTCACATAAGTCTGCCACCCATGGCCACTCATGGTTGAGCAACTGAGGGAGTTGACTTTGACGAACCCGAGGGTTTTGGAGTTGGAACTACATCAAAGGTCTGTGCTGCTCACACACTCTGCTCAACACATGATATGTTTAGTGCCAGCAGTGTGGAGACGTCGCACAACAGCCGTTGTTCCAGCAGGTACAGGCGTTGTAGGAGTGCATAGAGGCTAGCAGCGGCAACTATACACTTTAAAAACTATCCGCACAAGCGCCACACTTTCACCAGTAGCTCAGGAACATTGGAGTACCTTTTTCAAAAGATTAGCAGCAATGAGTTAAAAACGTGGCCCAGGCATGGAATATGTTGCAGGCTGCCAAGCTACAGAGCCAACCCCAGGTTACGGCCATTATCACACATGACAACATGCCTGGGCCCAGGTACAGTGGCAAAAACCACATTGCCGTCTCATCGAGGATGGCATGACTCACTTTGTAGGCAGTGTGCTGTCTGGCCCCCAAGCTGATGAGCTTCAGCACGGCCCGCTGACGTCTCCCCACACCAGTGTTGCAGCGTTTCCAGCTCGTAGCTGGGGTCAATTTAACAGCGGAGGAGGGTGGTGTTTCAGCCCTCCTCCCAGGAATGTTGTGTGGGGAGACAAGTCAGGCCACCACATTTTGCGACCCGGTCCACGCCTCAACTACATTCAACCACTGTGCCAAAATTGAAAGGTAGCGTCCCTGTCCGCATGCACTTGTCCATTCGTAACTGGTCACGTGGAACTTTAGGGCTAAGCGCTGAATTTAGGGACCGCCTCATGTTTGGGGGAAAGTGCTGGTGTGGACGGCACAGTGCGGTGGCACAGTAGACACTCTGCCCAAAAAGGGCAGAGTGTCCCCCAGCCGGGATTCCAACATCTCCTGGGCCAGATTTCTTGAGATGAGGCCGTTGAAGCCTTGGGCATGTGGGTGGGTTGCGCTGTACTTTAGCATGAAATGAAAGGCTTGGGAGATGGGGAGTTGCTGGGAAGAGGCGCATGATGGCGCGGGCAAAAGGAGAAATGGCAGGAAAAGGTGAGGATGAGGGTGAACTCCCCAAAGTGTCAGAGGCAGATGTGGAGGTGTCCTGGCTGCTGGTCTGGACTGCAGCGCCAGCCCTGTCAACAGTGGGAGAGGCAGTGGCCGCCAGGCCAAACGACGATTATCCTGCGCTTGCTCTCACCCACTGAGCCCAGGGCTTGCCTTCCAAATGATGGCACCCGCAAGAGGTGGTGAGATTTCTCTCTGCAGATCTCCAACCCATCTTGGACTTGCAAATTGCACTAAATTTGTCATGTAACTGACATGTATATGATGAGTCTATCCATTGTCTGTTCATTTTGGTGAAAGTCAGCCTGTCAGCTGACAGACAGCTGTGCTTGTCAGTGATGATGCCACCGGCTGCTTGTACCCCCAGTTTTTGCTGCTTAGCTTGCCTCCACATCCACACTGCTTTTGCCCCTACACATCACCCCTATCCATGCCTGTGCCTCTAGCCATAAGTCTGCCACCCATGGAAACTCATGGTGCAGAAAGTGAGGGAGCTGACTCTGAGGAACCCTTGGCTTTTGTAGCTGGTACTCCATCAAAGGTCTCTGCTGCTCACACACCCTGCTCAACATACGGTATCTAGGGTTAGATCGTGTGGTGACCTCGCACAACAGTAGGTGCTTCAGGCAGATGTAGGCCTTGCTGGAGTGTATTGCGGCTAGCTCCAGGTACTGTAGACTTGGAAAAGTGGGTGTCCAAGTGCCGAACTTTCACCCTTAGCTCAGCTAATTTGGGGTATGTTTTTAAAAATCATTGCACCACTACATTGAACACGTGGGCCAGGCATGGAACGTGTTGGAGGCTGGCAAGCTCCAGAGCCCTCCAACAAGACAAAAAAGCCTGGCCCCAGGGGCAGCGGGGATAAACAAATTGCCATCTCATCCAGGATGGCATCCCTGACCTCAGAGGCAGTTTGCTGTCCGTCTCCCAAGCTGATGAGCTTCAGCCCAGCCTGCTGACGTCTCCCCACACCAGTGTTGCAGCGTTTTCAGCTCGTAGCTGGGGTCAATCTAACAGCGGAGTAGGAGGAGGGTGGTGTTTCAGCCCTCCTCCCAGGAATGTTTTGTGGGGAGACAAGTCAGGAAAATTCTTGAAACAGGGGAGAGTTTTGCATCTTTGCCCTTGCTGCCTATGGACATCCCTTTGCCTCTAGCCACCATTTTCCCTGCTTTGCTTGCCTCCACATCCACACTGCTTTTGCCCCTAGACATCACCCCAGTCCATGCCTTAGCTTGTACCCCCAGTTTTTCCTGCTTAGCTTGCCTCCACATCCACACTGCTTTTACCCCTAGACATCACCCCAGTCCATGCCTTAGCTTGTACCCCCAGTTTTTTCTGCTTAGCTTGCCTCCACATCCACACTGCTTTTGCCCCTAGACATCACCCCAGTCCATGCCTTAGCTTGTACCCCCAGTTTTTCCTGCTTAGCTTGCCTCCACATCCACACTACTTTTGCCCCTAGACATCACCCCAGTCCATGCCTTAGCTTGTACCCCCAGTTTTTCCTGCTTAGCTTGCCTCCACATCCACACTGCTTTTGCCCCTAGACATCATCCCTATCCATGCCTCTGCCCCTAGCCATAATTCTGCCACCCCTGGAAACTCATGGTGCAGAAACTTTGGGAGCTGACTTTGAGGAACCCTTGGGTTTTGTAGATGGAACTCCATCAAAGGTCTGTGCAGCTCACACACCCTGCTCAAGATATGGTATTGTAGGGTTTCAGCGTGTGTGAATGACGGACAACAGCCTGTGTTTGGACAGATGTAGGCCTTGCTAGAGTGTTTTTAGGCTAGCAGCGACTCCTGTGCACTTGCAACAGTGGGCGCACAAGCGCCGCATTTTCAACAGTAGCTTCGGTACATTTGGGTATGTTTTCAAAAAACTTTGCACCACTAGGTTAGACACGGGCCAAACATGGAACGTGTTGGAGGCTGGCAAGCTCCAGAGCCGCTACCAGGTTCCAGCCATTATCACAGGCGTAAAAATGCCAGGCCCCAGGTGTAGCAGGGAAAAAAAAATGCCATCTCAGCCAGGATGGCATCCCTGACCTCGGAGGCACTGTGCTGTCTGTCCCCCAAGCTGATGAGCTTCAGCACCGCCTGCTGACGTCTCCCCACACCAGTGTTTTAGCGTTTGCCGCTAGTAGCTGGGGTGGAGGTTGCAGCGTCGTAGGGTTTCAGTCTACTCCTGCCATGAATTTTGGCCTGGGAGAGGAGATAGGGTACCTCAGTTTGCACCCCGGGACCAGACTCCACCACATTCACCCTGCCTGTCCTTAAAGATAAGCAGCATCCCTGACCACAGGCACTTGTCCAAGTGTCGGTGGTCAAGTGGACCTTGCAGCAAAGCGCGGAACTAAGGGCCCACCTGATGTTGAGTGACACGTGCTGGTGCAAGGCGGGGACGCCACACCGGGAGAAGTTGTGACGGCTAGGGACGGCATAGTGAGGTGCCACAGTTGCCATCAGGTCCGGGAAGGCGGGAGTTTCAACAAGCCGGAACGCCAACCTCTCCTGGGCCAGCAGTTTAGCGATGTTGGCGTTCTAGGCTTGCGTGGGTAGGTGGTTAGCGGTGTATTTCTGCCGGCGCTCCAATGTCTGAGAGATGGTGGGTTGTTATAAAGAAGCGCCTGATGGTGCCTTTGATGGTGCAGGAGAAGGAGATAAGACAGAAACAGGGGAGGATGAGGGAGAAGTCAACAAAGTGGCGGAGGCAGATGAAGTGATGTCCTGGCTCGTCCTCTGGAGTGCATCGCCAGCACTGTGAGCAGAGGCAGTGGCATGAACGGCGGGCGACGTTTGTCCTGCCGTTGCTGCCTGCCACTGATTCCATTGCTTGGATTCCAAATGACGGTGCATTGAAGTGGTGGACAGGTTGCTCTTCTCAGGGCCCCTACTTGATTTCGAGAGGCAAATTGTGTAGACGACACTATATCTGTCCTCGGCGCATTCCTTGAAAAAACTCTACACCTTCAAGAAACGTGCCCTCGATGGGGGAGTTTTTCTGGGCTGGGTACAAAAGGGAACATCTTCGGACATTCCGGGTCTGGCCTGGCTTCGGCAAAGCAGCTGACCTCTGCCTCTGGACATGTCTCTGCCTCTAGCTACCCTTTTTGGTGCTGCACCTGCCTCAACATCCACACTACTTTCCCAGCTTGACATCCACCTTGTCCAGGTGGGGTCGGTGTCCTCGTCGTCCACCACCTCCTCTTCCAACTCCTGTCTCGCCTCCTCCTCCTGCACAATGCGCATGTCAACTGGCTGCCCTGACAGCAACTGCGTCTCATCGTCGTCGATATGGGTGGGTTGCTGGTCATCCGCCACCAAATCGACCGGAGATGGAATGGAGGAGACTCTAGTGTTTGAGCATCTGGACACAGATACTCGTCTGTTAGGTCCGTGGAATCGCGAAATGGAGGGGCAGGTTGCGGTACAGTCAAAGGAAGGGAGAACAGCTCTGGGGAGCAGGGACAGTTGGGGTTATTGTTCTGGGAAGATTGGGAATTTTGGGTGGAAGGAGGACAAGACTGTTGGGTAAGAGGAGGTAGAGGCTGACTGGCTGGTGGACAATGTGCTTTAAGCGTTATCCGACAGCCATTGCAAGACCTGTTCCTGGTTCTCGGGCCTACTAATCTTTGTACCATTCAGCCTAGTTAATGTGGAACTTTTGTGCAAAGCGCAGAACTTAGGGCCCGCCTGATGTTAAGGGACACACGCTGGTACAAGGCTCAACTCACCCTAAGTGCCAAAAACACTGCTGGTGCAAGGCTCTACTCATGCCAAGGGCCTCAATCTCTGCTGGTAGCTCAGCTTAAGGTCCTGTAACTTTGTTTGGAAGGGCTCATGTTAAGGGCTAGAAAAGTGAATTTTGGAAGGTCTTACCACATCACACACACACACACACACACACACACACTCAAAATGACAGTTAAGGGTGAGGGCTTTTGGAATTCCCATTGCCTATTCCATTTGTGGTTGTCATGGGGAACGTGATTTAAAGGGGTGGTTGTTACTGTTTGTTGAGCTTAAATTGGGGTTTGTGTCCATCCATTTGGGGAGTAAAGAAGGTTTCCAGGTATTTTCCCACTTTGATAGAGGTTTTTTTGAATGTGGAAAGTGTGTAGTTGTTAGGCTGTGATGTTGGGGTAATAGAGGGTCTTTGGTGTGTTAGATGCCCCCAGACATGCTTCCCCTGCTGTCCCAGTGTCATTCCAGAGGTGTTGGCATCATTTCCTGGGGTGTCATAGTGGACTTGGTGACCCTCCAGACACGGATTTGGGTTTCCCCCTTAAAGAGTATCTGTTCCCCATAGACTATAATGGGGTTCGAAACCCGTTCGAACACACGAACATTGAGCGGCTGTTCGAATCGAATTTCGAACCTCGAACATTTTAGTGTTCGCTCATCTCTACTTATAAGCATGAACACACACCGGACATCTGGTAGTACCGCACTTGAAAAATCCTGACTGTGCTAGCCATGTTTTTGTATTGCTGTCACCTGTAAGCATGCTAGGGGATAACATGTTACCCAGAGTTCTCCCTCTGCGTGAAATGAAACGGCAGCCTGATTTAAGGATTTGAGCTGTAATGTCATCCTGTAATAATAAAGGAATGTATTTCTTTACAATATCAGTAATTTGATTATAGTTGGGACTATAATCAGTACAAAAGTATACACTCTGAATATTTTGTTTAGAATTGGATGATTTCCTGGAGGAATCCAATAAAAGAGTAGATCTATTCTTTTTATCTATCAACTTGTCCGCTCTATGGAGGGACCATTGTGGATAGCCTCTTATTTTTAATCTATCAAAAACTTCCTGTTTCTTGACTAAGAAGTCCCCCTCCTCTGAGCAAGCCCTTTTGGTTCTAGTGACTGCACCTAAAGGTATGGATTTGATGGTGTGAACAGGATGGCAACTGGATGCGTGAAGAATTGTGTTGCCAGATGTCTCTTTGCGAAATAAAGATGTGATAACACGGTTGGAGACAACATCTCCTGTCGTGGTCACATCCAAAAAATTGATAGACTCTTTGTCCATAACATGGGTAAACTCAAGGTTCATGTCATTCCCATTCAGATATTGTACAAATAACGGTACGGCCAATATATCGCCCGACCAAACTATCAGTAAGTCATCGATATATCGACCGTACCAATGAATGTAAGCAGCATAAGGATTATAGATGGAATAAATATATTTCTCCTCCCACCACGACATGTATAAGTTGGCTATTGAAGGTGAAAAATGGGCCCCCATAGGGGCACCGCATATCTGCAAATAAAAAGTGTAATTGAAAACAAAGTAGTTGTGTTGTAATAAATACTCTGTCACCATTATAATAAATTCACAGAATTCCTCTGTGTAATCTGAGTAACTGTACAGGTGGTGGGAGAGTGCAACTAAAACCTTATCATGTGGGATGCATGAATAGAGAGATTTGACGTCGCATGATACCCATGCAAAGGAATCATGCAATTCAAATTTATCAAAGACCTGGAGCACCTGCTTAGTATCCCGGAGATAACCTGGGGTGCGCAAAACGAATGGTTGTAGAACGCCATCCAGCCAGTCACAAGTCCTCTCGCCGAGGGAACCAATGCCCGATATGATCGGACGAAGTGGTGGCTGGATGGCATTCTTATGTAATTTAGGCAAACCATGGAATATAGCCACCGTTGGGTTACGCACTAGCAAGTACTCCAGGTCTCCAGCATCCAAAATACCTAATTCCAAGCCTTCATTTAGAATTTTCTCTAGTGTAACAAAAAATTGCTTGGTAGGATCTGTATCCAAAACTCTATAGGTATTCCTATCCTGTAAAATTGTCATGGCAGATTGAATGTAGAAACTCCTATTGTCCCTCCTTTGTCAGCCATCTTAATAATTAATGACTGATCTTGAGTTAATGTACGTAAAGCTGTTCTTTCCCTATGGGTCAAATTATCTTGAACTCTAGTAGACACCAATTCAGATTGTAACTGTTTAAGGTCCCGCACCACTGCATGTTGAAAAGAATCAAAAGCGGGCACTCTAGAGTGCACGGGGTAAAAAAACTGATTATTTGTTTTTACCTTGGCATTATGTACACAGCGTATAGGTGTAGAGCTCTCAAGTTGTAATTTGAATAGTTCTACAGTACTAAGTTGTTCCTGAAAATTAAGATTTTTGAAATCATTAGTAATAACATTACCATCAACCTGTGTTTCATTAATGTTTATGAATTCATCATCACGAGAAAAGAAATGTCTTTTGACAGTGAGGGAACGTATGAAACGGTTAACGTCTAATAAAGTTTCAAACGAGTTAAAACGTTCCACGGGTACAAAATTTAGACCTCTACTTAATAATGTTAGCATCTCTGGTGACAAAATTTTGGAAGATAAATTAGTAACAATTTCAGGTTAAAGATGGATCTGCGACACTCCTCTTCATTAATAAAACTTTTACTTTATTCCATTATCCAAGACAATACAAAAACTCCATGTAAAAGGTAGAAAAAACAAAAAATACAAAAAGACGCAATAAAAACCGCTGTCAGTGAAGCATAGCTGACGCGTTTCAAGACCGTCTAGGTCTCTTATTCATAGCTGTTTGAGACCTTAAACAGCTATGAATAAGAGACCTAGACGGTCTTGAAACGCGTCAGCTATGCTTCACTGACAGCGGTTTTTATTGCGTCTTTTTGTATTTTTTTGTTTTTTCTACCTTTTACATGGAGTTTTTGTATTGTCTTGGATAATGGAATAAAGTAAAAGTTTTATTAATGAAGAGGAGTGTCGCAGATCCATCTTTAACCTGAAATTGGTATATACATTATCCTGGTCTTGGAGTCCCAAAGGCAGCGGATCGTGCACCTCCCTAAGAAATTTGTGCAGGTGAGCTTTTTCATGACCAAAGTTTTTTGCATTTATAAATTAGTAACATTGGAAACATTTGGTACATCGAGTCCAACATTACTGTTGACAACCAGTACTGTATTCTGGGAAAAATCATTTGCAACATTTGATGCCAAATATGAATGAGATGAACTTGGAAAATCCATTGAATCAGAAACAGAATAGGTCAATTCAGTTGTCCGTTGAGTAGAGCTTTTTATTGGCGCATGGACCTTGTTTTCCTCGAGGATTGTCGTGGATTTCCTTGTATGTTTGCGGCCAGCCCTGTAAAAGCGTTTTTTGACCGAGTGGATGATGCACTATGATTGGAAGAGTGGTTGGTTTCACGTGAAACATCCATGAGACTCTCACCATCCGACATATCCAATTCCAAGGAGCTAAAGGACACGCGTCTTGATGAATTGTTGGTACGATCCTGATAATTTTTATATTGATTTTTATTTTTATTTCTATTTTGAGAATTTTTCAGAATAGAGCGAGGAGTAGAAGAATGTCGATTGCTCCATCTGTAAACTTGACCTAATTCGTAATCCTGTTTATCACGGATAAACTTCCTCTTTTTAATAGATATGATGTTATTCTCCAGATCACGAATTTTGGTTTCAATCTTTGGAAAAATTTCCTGGTAGGATTTAGACTCCTTATACTTAACAAGTATATTCATTCACTCATTTATTGATTGAGAACATTATACAAATTGTTGGCAAGCTGTTGTGCACACGGTCTTAATTTGCTGACAGGTGTATGTGAACATGTGGACGATTCTCCTGCGGTTCATAGGTATGTTTTTAATACACCGTAATGCGCACACTGACAAGTGCATGATTTCCTTGTGGTTTATTGGGTCTTGTATTTCGTATATGGGTTAGATAATAATTTTACAATATAATCTTCGTACATGTAAACGTTTCAGGCCATGCCAATATTTGAGCCAGTTTAGGCGTCTGGGTGTAATTGGATTCATAATATGTTCATATTGATTGATATGTCTATGTCACATTAATGTTATATTTATGTTTGTGTTCTAAACGTATTTATTTTCACGTGTGTTCGTTTAAGATCTTGTGAATTAATTATCTTTAATCATGGTCTGCCTGGAGGGGTATATATTGTGCGCCTTCAGTCTTACCATTTATCGCTATGACTAAGAGGTAACTACACCTCGAAATGCGTCAGCGGCACTTCAATGTAATGTAGGTCTTGTTTTTGTTTCATGTTCTGTGTCATCGACATGTTTTTACATTTTTCCACTGAAAAGTTTTTTCAAATTCACTAAGGTGATTGCGCTATGTTTTTATGATATAGCAATAAAAGCTACGTTTTAAACAGTTGACAACCGGTTTGGGTGCTGGATCGTACTTTACTTCTTTGTGGTTCATAGTGCCCTTGTCCGGAGGGCATATCCGTGCACCACTCAGGTGTCATTTATATATTTCAATTGGCTGTGGATCAACTTTACTATGTGACTCTCACTGCTGTCACCCTGCTGACTCCCGGCCACGCTACTGACTTGCTGGCTATGCCACTGCCTCATGCGCAAGATGCCACTTTCTTCTCCCGATGATGATAAAGCCCCTTTGTCAGCTGGTACTCAATTATGATCAGCTACTGCATCATCGACTACAGTCTGCAGGTCACTGATGTGCTCCTCAACGGTCTCTGAGCCAGGAGCCTGACATGTTCAACCCAGACGACAGGTCAGGAAGACCCATAATATAATTCAGCAGAACTTAAAATTTCCAGGATCAGGATATTGAAGGCCTATCCTCAGAACAGGACATTAATATCAGATCGGTAGGGGTTCAGCTTTTTACATCCCGATCAGCTGTTTGATGGGGACGTGATGCAAATTGCTACAGATTATTGTGAAAGTTTCTTTAAAACCATCACTATAGATTTTGAGACCCAGGTACAACCATGTTTTGGCTTGTGAGGACCAAGCTGAAAAAGTTTCAGAAGCCCTGTTTTAGACTGTATAAAAAAGAGAATTTGTAAGAAACCAAATTTATTAACAGTAAATCATACTGTGTTTATATGTCCGGAACTCAATGTGCAGAACATATCTACAGAAATATACAGGACAAGGTTTGTGTGAGATCAAGTTCAAATAATAGACCAAAAGACAAGCCTATCAAAACCTCCCACTGTCCTGGTTTGGAAGAATCTCCTTCAAACATATTTGTTCCCTAAGATCATATATGTGATAATGATGCTCCCGATCCATCTTCCAAAATCTTTCTTCACTTCTGTGCGCAGCTTTTCTCACTTCATATGGAAATATAAACCCCCTAGAATCTGTTGGACTCTGCTGACTAGGGGTAGAAGTCAGGGAGGAATTGGACTACCAGATGTAAAAAAGTATTACCAAGCAATTCAACTGTGCTGGTGGGCCCATCTGACATTCCCTCTGGCATTGACCATATTTGATTCTTTTCTAACAGAACTGCAGAACTTGTGGCTCCCTTCCAGATTTCTAAACACTAATGCAGCGAGGAACCCACTACTGATTGGTGCTATTGAAACCTGGAGAGATCTTTGGCATCACCTAGCACCGACCCCATCCCTTTGATGCCAGCAGGCCTGGTTCCCTTTGCTCTGAAGACGGAGAAAACTCCGTATGACGATCTGTGGTCATTACCCAACACCATCTCACTTAGAGAAATATCAAAGGACACCTCCTTAGTCACTGGAGATGAGGTTACCAACCTTAAACCGATGCTGAAGCTCTCCTTCTTACATAAACAGCACCTCCAGCACTTCCTTATGAGATTTGCAAGGGATCTCCCTGTGAGAACCAAATTAATGCCATTCGAAAAGCTCCTCCTGTCTAAAACTAAAATGCTTCGCAAGACCTCGGTCTTAGTATAAAGATTTGTCTCACCTGAGGTACCTTACAAGCCTGCTTTCTTACACAGCTGGGAAAAAGAGCTTAATATAGAGCTATCTGAGGCGGATGTCTCACAGATGTTGCGGACGTCACAGATGTTGCGGACGTCAAGGGTTTCTCGCCTTGCATTAGAGTAAAAGAAGGTCATTACAAACTAATTTCTAGGTGGTATGGAATCCCAGACTGGCTCTACCACAGAAGCCTCTCAAGCAAGAACGAATGTTGGAGATGATCATCCCAAGAGGGAACGTACCTGCACATTTGGTGGACGTGTCCACTCATTGTGCCCTACTGGAAAGAGGTCATGGAAAATCACATCGACAAAATTGACTCTCACCCCAAAAGTACTCTTCTTATCCCTTTCTAACAACACTTATTCTCCCAACAAAGACAGACTTGTTACACAATTGCTGGCGGCTGACAAACTTCTCATTCCGCAGTTCTGGCTGCAACCTGTCCCACCACTGATTCAGCTATGGGAATCCAAAGTGCAGGAACTCACACCTTTCAAGGAGCTCCTCTGATGGTCCAACAGAACATATGAGAAATTTCAAAAGATTTGGTCCCCTTGGCTGTCATACCGAAAAACAAGACCTCCCCTCACAGGAAGAAATCCCTGAGGATAACACAGCTGATGTCCATGTACTTGTGGTATCTTCTTCTCAAACCTTCTTCACCCTCTTCTCCCCCCCCCCCCCCTCTTCACTCTCTTCTCACCTCTTTAATTCCTCTCTCTTTATTTTTCCACAACACGTATATGCTGATGCAGGACATGTTTTACTTGATATTGCTCATAAGAATCTTTCTATTGCTTAAGATGGTTATTGTCTGAATGATTTGTATTGCTATATGTACCAAATCGTGATACACCCCTCTTCTTTTCTCTACCCGTACTTGTTTAGAAAAACCAATAAAACTTGTTGAATTAAAAAAAAACAAAAAAACAATAGACCAAAAGACATTCATAGTCTAGACTATGTCAAGTCAGCTCCTATTGTTTTAGTTGTATCCTATATGTAGGACTAGATTTTACAAAGAACCATAGAAAATGTACATAAGTTAAAATTAAGTGTTGCAGGAATTTTTGTATTCTTATATTGTTGCCATATTCTTATATGGCGCCACCAATCTGTTCAGTATTTTCATCATTGCAATTTTGACTTCTTTATTCCTGAGACAGTAAATAAAAGGATTCAATAATGGAGTAATAATTGTGTACATAACACCCACCAGCTTATCCTCATCCTTCCCATAACTCGACTTTGGTCTCAAATACATAAAAATGACAGAACCATAGAAAATAGTTACAACTATTAAGTGAGACGTACACGTAGAAAAGGCTTTTTTCCTTCCAGTGGTTGAGTGAATGCTCAAAATTGTTGATATGATTTTGATATAAGAGATAATTGTCAATATAAGGGATCCAACGGTCATCCCACCCCCAAAGATGAAGACCATAAGTTCATTGAGGAAAGTGTCTTTACAGGACAGCTTCAGTAATACTGGAACATCACAAAAGAAGCTGTTAAGTTTATGAGATCCACAAAAAGGTAAAGTGAATGTTAATGCGGTGTGAATCAAAGCATTTGTTGCCCCAATGGCCCACGATCCAGCGATGAGTTGAATGCAGGCTATTTTTTTCATAATCACAGTATATAGCAAAGGATGACATATTGCATTGTATCGATCGTAAGCCATGGCTGCAAGTATATAAAATTCCGTCCCAGCCAACAGTAGGACACAGTACAACTGAGCCGCGCAGCCATAGAATGATATGGTTTTATCTTCCGAAAGGAAATCTGACAACATTTTTGGAGCTGTAGATGAAATGTAAAAAATTTCGAGAAAGGAAAAGTTGGTCAGAAAAAAATACATTGGATTCTGAAGATTGGGGCTGAAATTATATGCAAGAATTATAGAGAAATTTCCAAGCAACGTAATTATGTACATGAGAAAAAATGCAGCAAAAAGAAAAAGTTTAAGCTCCGGCTTCTCAGAAAGTCCCACAAGTGTAAAGTCTATCTCAAGGGTCTGGTTATGGTTATGCATTGTAAATCCTTTGTTCTGTAAAGAAAGCCGTTTACAAATTGAATTGTAGTAGAATATTATATTATAATGGTTTAGTATATTCATTACTAGAGATGAGCGAGTACTATTCAAAACTGCCATTTCAAATAGCACGCTCCCATACCAATGAATGGACGCGGCCGAACTGCAAGGGGTTAAGCGGCCGGACGCCGGCTCTGGCTGCGTGCTGGATGCATCCATTCATTGCTATGGGAGTGTGCTATTCGAAACGGTAGTTTCAAATAGTACTCGCTCATCTCTATTAATTACCCATAGCAATGAAAAAAAATTCATAGTAATGAATAAAACCTGGTGAATCTTCTATGATCTCTAACTGTTTTTTTAAAGGGGATATTTAGGTTAGCTGAAGCATTGCTTCTTACAGGTTCCGGAAGATGAACAGCTCATGGGAATGACTCCAATAAGTTTTCATAAAAACCACTCAACCATCAGTTCCTTTCATCAAGCAAAAGGTTCTATGTGACTTTGACAAGGGGCAAATTGTTATGGCCATGTCAGGGTATCTTAATAACAACAGGTTTTGGAATTTTTCCTAGTATGCAGGGTTTAGTACATTACCTATGAAAAGTGGTCCAAAGATAGACAATCATGATCTGTAGATAAGTCCAAGGACCATTGATATGCCAAGGGAGCAAAGGTGGTCTATTGGTCTGAAGAACAATTATATCACAAATTGCTAAAAAGTAGAGATGGGTGAAACAATTCCTACTGAACTAGGTCTGACCCTATATTCTAGATTAGTTTTTTTTTCCGAAACCAAACAAATTGACATTTGTCTCAGACGATCTTAAATGGTCGCCACATTGTAATCTGGGGTCTCTATATGAAAGTGATACTATCATATTCTTGAGACTATAATAGGTGGAGGCCCAGAGGAAGTGAAAAAAATATGAAAACATGCCTACTCACCTTCCATTATTTATTTGGGCCTCTTTATGGCATCCGATGCTCTCCTGTTGACGTCCAACACTCTTCTGTAACGTCATCAGTCTGTGTTCAGCGCTGTGATTGGACCTCAGCAGTGGCCTGGGCATACCGCGAGTCATAAAGCCAAGAAGCCATTTCATGACCACTGGTGGCTTAATCACAGGTCTCAGTGGTGACCACCAGGCTTGACGACATCACAGAAGACAGCTGGATGACATGAGGAGGCCCAAAACAGGTAACAGAAGGTGATTATGATTTTTTTGTTTTATTTTATACATCTCCCCTGGACTTTCACATAACATTTGACATAACTTTGGCTGTGTCTGCCTTAGAGAGCTAGAAATTAGGATGTTGTAATGCTTAAGGGGTTTTTACTCAAACTATGGAGTGCTGGGGTTGGGGTAAAAAAAAGGAAGGATACTCATCTACCCCTGATTGTAGCATTGGGCCACCCATTTTATCCTGTGCTGGCACGGGCCAGAAATGAAGTGGTTCAGTTGACCTCAGCGGTTACATATTGGTGATCAGTAACATATTAGAGTGGTGTCATTGTTACCCAATATGTAACTACCGAGGAAGATATATATCTGTTAGATTTTTCAAGGTTGTCCCCATTTGCTTTGATGACAGCTTTGCACAATCACGGCATTCTCTCATTCAGGTTCATGAAGTAGTCACCTGGAACGGTTTCCCAACAATTTTGAAGAATTCCTGAGAGATACTGAGTACTTGCTGGCTGCTTTACTTCAAGGTACCATTTCTCTCCTACCAACCCCTAGAAAATTGCTTTCATTTTTGTATTTTTTTGTCTCTTATAGATTTCACTTTATCTTACATAAGGAAGTTCCAACATAAAGAAAAGCAGATTCCACCATAAATCTGAGGCAAATCCATAGTGAATACACAGAAAAATCAACACGTGTTATATCCAAATAGCATGAAGTGCTCAGCAAACATTTCTGATGAATAAATTCACTAAATACATTCAATAATTCAACACATTAGCATCTAAGCATCGATTGCATGTCTAAAAATGTTACCTAATATTTGTCAAACAAACCTGTCATATAAAGACTATATAAATGCCACGTATCACATATGTTGCAGCACATTTAGTAGCAATACACTAGTTACTGGATCTTATATACTGTTTATGAGACACTGGGGATCCTGGAAATCTCTTTGGGCTTAATTTACACCAAGGTGATAATTTCTAAATAACAAACAAGATGTGCACATCAATATACACAAATGTATCCCTTTAATTACCCTTAGGACGAGGCCTCACGTGCAATTTAGAACAACATCAATTACATTTTTGTAGTGCCTTTTGATTTAACCTTTTAAATGGGGAAGTCCAGGATTAAAAAAAAAAAAAAAACATGACTTCTGCTTTCCCAAAACCAGCATGACACCTGTGCATAGGTTGTGTACACCATTACAGCTCAAGCTCGCGGACTGCAAGAGAACCAAACTGAAATAGCACATATGGGATGGCGCAGAATAAGGGAGGTGGGGGCAAATATGCAACACACAAAACTTTACTGACTAATGTTTACAGGTCCAGTCTCTGACCATGAGGGTAATGACTATTTGATCATATCTAATACATAGTTACTGTTATTTGGTTTTAGGCCTGTTCTTTGTCTCGGGCCTTGACTTGTTTGTTTTGGACCTGGTCTTTACATTTGGAATGGTCGATATTACAGCCGTTGTATTGGCAGGCTGGTCTCTTGCAGGGTACACTTATTCTCCTTCTGCACACGTTGGTCTTCAGGCATCACTGCCATGGTATCCATCAGAAATTTACTGCTGGAAAATCTGCCATTACAGGGAAGGAGACTCTAGCGTCTCCTCTTTGTGTTTTTGCCTGCAGATCAGGTGAAGGAAGACAGCTGCACAAATGGAGAGCGTGTTAGGGTTGGTTCACACTTGCGCTTGTATTTCGTCCGTAAGGAGTCCGCATGGAGACCCCCCCGGACGGAATGCAATCGCGATTGCATGCGATGTGCTTGCAAAGCACATGGAGCCCATAGACTATAATGGGCTCCATGTGCTTGCCGCGCACTGCCCGCACGAATGAATTGTGCGCGGCAAGCACACGGAGCCCATTATAGTCTATGGGCTCCATGTACTTAATTGCACAGCACTTGCATTAAGATAAGATAAGATCATTTCAGAAGGGAAATTTCAGCATGTTACAGCAGCATAGTAATACAGATACAGGATAATACAGAGTAATATATTACAGACGTAGACACACATAAGCTGAGAAGAGAAGATATACTAGGAGTCCATAGCAGCTAAGGAAAAACGGAAAAGAAAGAGGAAGACCTCATAATCATTAGTTCTCTGTGCGGAGTGATCTTCGCTTGGTCTGATGTAGATTATACAGTCTGGTCGCGGTTGGAAGGAAGGACCTGCGATAGCGCTCCTTCTCACACTTGGGGTGAAGCAGACGGTCACTTACAGTGCTGCCAAGTCCCATCAGGGTCCCATACATGGGGTGGGATTTGTTCTCCCGCATGGAGGTCACCACAGACAGTATCCTTCTGTCACCCACCACCTGTACTGGGTCCAGGGTGCTCCCTAGGACAGAGCTGGCCCTCCTGATCAGCCTGTCAAGTCTATTTCTGTCCTTGGTTGATATACTGCTCCCCCAGCAGGCCACACTGAAAAAGATGGCTGAGGCAACCACAGAGTTGAAGAAGGCCCTAAGAAGTGTCCCCTGGACTCCGAAGGCCCTCAGCCTCCTGAGCAGGTAGAGTCTGCTGTGGCCCTTTCTGTGCAGCGCCTCCAGGTGATCAGCCCAGTCTAGTTTATTATTGAGGAGCATGCCCAGATACTTATAGGTCCTGACTATCTCAATACATGTTCCTTGGATCTCCACCAGGGTCGGAGCACCTCTCCGTTTACTAAAGTCAACTACCATCTCCTTGGTCTTCCCAGCATTAATCCTGAGCTGGTTCTGCTGGCACCATTCAACAAAATCCCGGTTTAAGTCTCTGTATTCCCTATCGTCGCCATCAGTGATAAGGCCTACTATAGCAGAGTCATCGGAGTACTTCTGTAAGTAACAGCTGGATGAGTTGTGCCTAAAGTCAGCAGTGTACAGTGTGAAGAGAAATGGGGCAAGAACTGTACCTTGTGGTGCCCCCGTACTACAGATCACAGTGTCAGACACACCGTCTTGGGCTCTCACATACTGAGGGCGGTTTGTCAGGTAGTCTAGTATCCAGTTGGACAGGTGATGGTCCACACCACCAAGGTTCAGCTTCTCCCTCAGTAGCCCTGGCTGAATGGTGTTGAACGCACTGGAGAAATCAAAGAACATTATTCTCACAGTGTTCCGGGGTTTCTCCAGGTGAGAGAGAGCTCTATGAAGAAGGTGGATGATGGCATCATCTACCCCAATGCCCGGCCGATAGGCAAACTGGAGGGGGTCCATAGCGGAGCTCACTAGGGGGCGTAGGTGTGTCAGAACCAGTCTCTCTAGGACCTTCATCAGGTGGGATGTCAGTGCTACAGGTCGGTAGTCATTGTAGCCCATCGGGTTGGGTTTCTTTGGGACTGGTACCACGCAAGATGTTTTCCACAGTTGAGGTACCACTCCCAGCTTTAGTCTCATATTGTACATGTGCGTAATAATGCCACTTAGCTGGTCACTGCACATTTTAAGAACTCTTGCGCTTATACCATCAGGTCCTCCGGCCTTGTCTGCTTTGGTCTTCTTCATTTCCTTACACACTAGAGACTCCTGCAGGGTCAGATATTCAGATTGCAGTTGACCGCAGTTCAGTGGGGGTTGGGTCTTGGTGTGTGAGGAGAGGGGGGTTGGCTGACATGCTGGTGGAGGGAGCATTGGCTTGGACTTGAATCTATTGAAGAATAGATTAAGCTCGTTAAGCCACTTCCTGTCCCCTACTGTTCAATGCCCTGTCTTTTGTTTGTGCCCAGATATAGCCTTAAGGCTTTCCCACACCTCCGAGATTCTACCCTCCCCCATCTGTAGTTCCATCTTCCACCTGTAGTTAGCATTGGTATTCTGTCCGGGGGGGTCTCCATGCGGACGGAATACAAGCACTAGTGTGAACCAAAACTTAGAGTAGAAGCAATACCCAAGGTGAAATTAGGTTTATTGTACTAACAGAAAATGTGTAATATGCATTAAACCAAAATTTGACCGGTGCAAAAGTATGGGCACCTCAACAGAAAAGTGACATTAATATTTAGTAGATCCTCCTTTTGCAAAGATAATAGCCTCTAGCCGCTTCCTGTAGCTTTTAATCAGTTCCTGGATCCTGGATGAAGGTATTTTGGACCATTTCTTTCTACAAAACAATTCAAGTTCAGTTAAGTTTGATGGTCGCCGAACATGGACAGCCCGCTCTCAAGTGATCTGAAAACAAAGATTGTTCAACATAGTTGTTCAGGGGAAGGATACAAAACGTTGTCTCAGAGATTTAACCTGTCAGTTTCCACTGTGAGGAACATAGTAAGGAAATGGAAGACTACAGGGACAGTTCTTGTTAAGCCCAAAAGTGGCAGGCCAAGAAAAATATCAGAAAGGCAGAGAGGAAGAATGGTGAGAACAGTCAAGGACAATCCACAGACCACCTCCAAAGAGCTGCAGCATCATCTTGCTGCAGATGGTGTCACTGTGCATCAGTCAGCAATACAGCGCACTTTGCACAAGGAGAAGCTGTATGGGAGAGTGATGAGAAAGAAGCCGTTTCTGCACGTACGCCACAAATAGAGTTGCCTGAGGTATGCAAAAGCACATTTGGAGAAGCCAACTTCATTTTGGAAACAAAGATTGAGTTGTTTGGTTATAAAAAAAGGCGTTATGCATGGCGTCCAAAAAGAAACAGCATTCCAAGAAAAACACTTGCTACCCACTGTAAAATTTGGTGGAGGTTCCATCATGCTTTGGGGCTGTGTGGCCAATGCCGGCACAGGGAATCTTGTTAAAGTTGAGGGTCGCATGGATTCCACTCAGTATCAGCTGATTCTTGAGAATAATGTTCAAGAATCAGTGACGAAGTTGAAGTTACGCCGGGGATGGATATTTCAGCAAGACAATGATCCAAAACACAGCTCCAAATCGACTCCAGCATTCATGCAGAGGAACAATTACAATGTTCTGGAATGGCCATCCCAGTCCCCAGACCTGAATATCATTGAACATCTGTGGGATGATTTGAAGCGGGCTGTCCATGCTCGGCGACCATCTAACTTAACTGAACTTGAATTGTTTGTCCAAAATACCTTTATCCAGGATCCAGGAACTGATTAAAAGATACAGGAAGCGACTAGAGGCTGTTATCTTTGCAAAAGGAGGATCTACTAAATATTAATGTCACTTTTCTGTTGAGGTGCCCATACTTTTGCACCGGTCAAATTTTGGTTTAATGCATATTGCACATTTTCTGTTAGTACAATAAACCTCATTTCAATCCTGAAATATTACTGTGTCCATCAGTTATTAGATATATCAAACTGAAATGGCTGTTGCAAATACCAAAATATTTAGAACTAAAAATGATTAAGATTAATAGAGGTGCCCAAACTTTTTCATAGGACTGTATATACAGGATAAAATAAGATGTACAGTGCAATGTCCATATATAGAGAGCAAGAGAAGTGTTACTGTGCAGAGTCTATATACAATGCAAGTAAAGTGGTAGTGCAGTGTCTATATATATATAGGGCAATATGGTGGTATGTGCGAATATCCATATACAGGGCAACAGAAGTGTGCCAATATTAGAACTTTATCTAATCCATTTAGGACCCTACCTAACCCATTTCTAGCTCTCTAAGGAAAGCACGGGCAAAATAATGTCAAAGTGATAATAACATATGTGTCTATGGGAAAACGGATAGTAGCCAGTGGATGCAAACTGTTAATTTTACGACACATTGCAGAAAAGGTGCCAGTCTATATGTTTATCATACACATGACATCTACAGTAATGGGTTTTATTTTGCTTTTATTATGCCAACAGTATGGCCATGTTAAGGAGGACTTTTTGGGATCAGACGCCACATCAATATGGTATTGGTATTGGAAAAAGTAATGGATTTTACAGCGTACCGTATTTTCCGGACTATAAGGCGCACATAAAATACTTCGATTTCCTCAGAAATCGAAAGTGCGCCTTATAGTCCGGTGCGCCTTATATAAGGCTTGAAGCGGCGGCACGCGAGGAGTTAAGCGGCGGCCGCCGGCAAAGTCTGCATGCCGCTTCCATACATTGCAATGGGAGCGCGCTATTCAAATAGTATTCGTTCATCTCTAACTATTTGAATAGCGCGCTCTCATTGTAATGTATGGAAGCGGCATGCAGACTTTGCCGGCGGCCGCTGCTTAAAGAGATTCTACTAGAGATGAGCGAGTACTGTTCGAATCAGCCGATCCGAACAGTACTCGCTCAACTCTAGATTCTACCATTAAAAGAACCTCTTCCCCCTAACCACGTCGGAATAGCCTTAAAAGACTATTCGTCTCTTACCTTTCCCATAGCCAGCGCCGCCTTCTCCCTGAGCTGTGTTCGCGCCTTCCGTGTCGTCTTCTTTGGGCCTCATGGATGACGCATGCGCAGTCGGCTCTGGCTGCGAGAGCCTGTTAGAGCCGACTGCGCATGCGTCATCCATGAGGCCCAAAGAAGACAGAGACGGAGCTGCGGAAGAAGGCGGCGCTGGCTATGGTAAAAAGGTAAGGAGATTATTCCGACGTGATCAAGAAGGAAGTTCTTTAACTCCTCGTGTGCCGAGCGCTTCCATTCATTTCAATGGAAGCGTACCATTGAAATGAATAGAAGCGGCTGGCACGCGGGGGGTTAAGCGGCCGCCGGCAAAGTCTGCCGGCCGCCGCTTTCAATCATATAAGGCGCACTGGACAGCGCTGCGCCTTGTAGTCCGGTGCGCCTTATATATGGACCTAGGCAGGACTATAAGGCGCTCATGGGTAATGCGCCTTATAGTCCGGTGCGCCTTATAGTCCGCAAAATACGGTATTTTGATTTTATTATATCAGCAATGTGGTAGTGACTACAACAGAATTTGAAGACAAATATACACTAAAAGATCATCTGTCTGCCTGGTTGAAAAGGGAAGGTTTTATTTATTTATTTATTTTTCTAAATAAAAGAGATCTCTTTTTGGAAGTATGTGGTGAACCAACATGCATTGGTATTGGAAGAGGCTATGGCTTTTTTTTTGCGGGGGGGGGGGGGTCTCTTTTAACCTTTTTGTTATTATACCAACACTGTCTGGATACAGCAGAGTAGCTCATACACTGTGTGGCTTCTCTGATTCAGGCTCATTAACTGTAAAACTCATAGCAGCGCTTCACCTTACACCCATAAAGGGTGTGGAAGCAATGGCTTGCCCTTGTCAAGTTGGAGGCCAGAGGTAGTCCAGTGAGGAGTAACTGAAGCAGGTGGATAGGTCCCTCTGGTGTTGGAATTGGACTTGCACGTACGGGGTAGTGTTAGTATTAACATCTGGTCTTAAGTTTGTGGACTGTTACCACTGTCACTCAAACATTAATCCAGTGGGTCATAAATCTAGAAAGTCAGGCATGTCCAAAGTCTGGCCCAGGGGCCAATTGTTCAAATTTCCACCACGCAGTCTCTGTCATCAAAGTGATAATATGTGGCCCACCAATACTGTTGACCACAGCAGACTCAGACTGGCCCACCTATATATCAGATATATATGTGTGTATGTGTTTTGTACTGTTGTGAGCAAATTGAGCTGGATCTGGAAAGAGGCTCATAGAACATCACATTAGTCCATAGACCGATGCTGGTCTCCGGGCCTCTTCTTTGCCATCACAGACTGCTGAAGACTGTAATGAGGCCTCAAGGGTCTGTGATGGCACTGAAGAGGCCTAGAATACCAGTGCCCAGGAGAGATGGGTAACACTGATTTTTATGTTTCTGAACTTCCCGCATGGCTCATTATACTCTGGAGTCTGAGGAGAAAGACTGGTGTGAGACATTACACTTTTTTTTTTAATGTAGATTGTGAGCCCCATATAGGGATCACAATGTACTTTTTTTTTTTTCATTTAAGTATGACTTTGTAGAATGGGAGGAAATCTACACAAACACGGGAAGAACATACAAACTCCTTGCAGATGTTGTTCCTGGCGGGATTTGAACCCAGGACTCCAGCAATGCAAGGCTGCAGTGCTAACCACTGAGCCACCATGTTGCCCCTAGACCTTACACTTTATGGAAGTTACTATGGGATTTTATACTTGGTGAGTGGCCACAGTGGGACATTATGTTGCATGGAGGACACTATGGGACATGATCCCTGGTGAAGGGGCCACTGTGGGACATTATACTGTTTTACGGGGACACTGTTAGACTTTATACTGTATGGAGGCCACTATTGGGCAAGAAAAGGGGCCCTATACCTGTGGGGGTGGGAAGGGGCCCAAGTCAAATGTTTTCTATGGGGCCCAGTCTTTGTTATGCTCCTGCCCTGTATGTAACATATTGCAAAGCCAAGACTGAGATGTCATATGCAGTGACATATATGGTTTTGCTTTGTTTTACAAATACTGATTCTCACTGATGGTAGAATAGTGAAAGAATAACATATACACCAATAGTGCAAAATGTTCACCAATAATGCATCTAATACTGTAATTTAATACATACTCCAATATACAATATACAATGAACTATTGTATTATATCTATGACAACCTTTTGAAGGCATTATTTCCTTTCTGAGAAATGGAATAACCCCAAAAAAATCTGAGAAAAAAGGGAAATTGGATATAATTTCACACAAAACTCTAAAAATGGGCTGGACAAAATTGTTGCCACTTTTTCAAAATTGGGGGTAAACAACTTTGTTTCAAGCATCTGATGCTCGTTCAAACTCACCTGGCAAATAACAGGTGTGGGCAATATAAAAATCACACCTGAAACCAGATAAAAAGGATTGTGTCTGTGTGTGACACACTAAGCATGGAGAACAGAAAGAGGAGAAGAGAACTGTCTGAGGACTTGAGAACTAAAATTGTGGAAAAAATATCAATGATCTGAAGGATACAAGCCCATCTTCAGAGATCTTGATGATGTTCCTTTGTCCAGGCTGCGCAACATAATCAGGAAATGTACAACCCATGGCACTGTAGCTAATCTCCCTGGACATGGATGGAAAGAAAAATTGATGAAAGGTGGCAAGCAGGATAGTCCAAATGGTGGATAAGCAGCCTCATCAAGTGTCCTGCAGGCTCAGGGTGCATCAGTGTCAGCACAAACTATCAGTTGATATTTCAATGAAATGAAACACAATGGCAGGAGACCCAGGAGGACCCCACTGCTAACTGCTGTGAGAGAGGAGACTAAGATAAAGCTTTTTGGTAAAGCACATCGTTCTACTGCTTAACAAAAACGGAATGAGTCCTTCAAAGAAAAGAGCACAGTGCCAACAGTCACATATGGTAGAGGTTCAAAGATGTTTTGGGATTGTGCTGCTGCCTCTGGCAATGGGTACCTTGTGTGCAAGGCATCATGAAATCTGAAGACTACCATGTAGGGCCCCGTATCAGAAAGCTGGGTTTGTGTCCTAGGTCATAGGTCTTTCAGCAGGACCTAGGACCAAAACCTACTTTTAAAAAAGCACACAGAAATGGGTGGAAACAAAGCGCTGAAGTGTTAAGAAGTGGCCAGCAATGAGTCTTGATCTAAACCCCATTAAACACCTGTGCAGAGATCTTCAAATTACTATTTGGAAAAGAGAAGACACCCTTAAAATATGAGACACCTGGAGCAGTTTGCGAAAGAAGAGTGTTCTCAAATTCCAGTTTAGAGATGTAAAAAGCTTGGCAATGGTTACAGGAAACGATTGATTTCAGTTATTTTTTCTTAAGGGTGTGCAACCAAATATCAACTTGTGGGTGCCAGTAATTTTGTCCTGCTCATTTTTGGAGTTTTGCATGAAATGTATTATTTTTTGGCTTTTTTTCAGTTTTGTTTTTGTGTTGTTCCAGTACATAGAAACTTGTGTAATTGCAATGATTTTCTGGGAGAAATACTTCATTTTCTGGAAAAATTTCAGGGGTGCCAACACTTACAGCCATAACTGTGTTAAGGGGATATCGTCACTCCTTGGGGAGAGACCACCATATAAGTGTGTTTAGACTTATTAAGCCTTTAGCACTCCACTTTGCAAGGGACCATGGGAAGAATGTGCAAATCTGTCTTCCATTATGTAATTAGGAAGTCAGGTGCCTCAGTGTTGCGAACCAATAG
Source organism: Leptodactylus fuscus (assembly GCF_031893055.1). NCBI lineage: Eukaryota > Metazoa > Chordata > Amphibia > Anura > Leptodactylidae > Leptodactylus > Leptodactylus fuscus. Next base: position 46,492,215 of record NC_134270.1, on the reverse strand, counting down.
AGGGCGCTCACTGGAATGTGCAAGCCTGTCTTCCCTGATGTAATTAGGAAGACAGAATCTCAGTGACATAGCCCAATAAAGGCTACTCCCTTTAACATCATGCTCGACCTTCCAAGAGGCCTTTGTTTTGCAATGATGCTGGGATTATTACCAGGTATAGTCTCTCAACCGAAGATGGCCATTTCGATGTTATTGTATCTCGTCAGCCCGGTGTAGAGAAGACTAACCTGGTAGAGGTGAGAGGCTTAGACAGGGTTAAGGGGATATCGCATTCCAGTGAGTGCCCTCTATTGGTTTGCAACACTGAGGCACCTGACTTCCTAATTACATCATGGAAGACAGATTTGCATATTCTTCCCATGGTCCCTTGCAAAGTGGAGTGCTAAAGGCTTAATAAGTCTCCACACACCTATATGGTGGTCTCTCCCCAAGGAGTGACGATATCCCCTTAACCCTGTCTAAGCCTCTCACCTCTACCAGGTTAGTCTTCTCTACACCGGGCTGACGAGATACAATAACATTGAAACGGCCGTCCTCGGTTGAGAGACTATACCTGGTAATAATCCCAGCATCATAGCAAAACAAAGGCCTCTTGGAAGGTCGAGCATGATGTTAAAGGGAGCAGCCTTTATTGGGCTATCTCACTGAGATTCTGTCTTCCTAATTATATCAGGGAAGACAGGCTTGCACATTCCAGTGAGCGCCCTCTATTGGTTTGCAACACTGAGGCACCTGACTTCCTAATTACATCATAGAAGACAGATTTGCATATTCTTCCCATAGCCATGACCGTATTATACATACTCAGAATATACCGTACATACATATATAATATAATAAAAGAAGAATAATTTTTTTAAAGTAAACTTTAATTTTTATTCACAAGTTTTTCACGAATTATCTTTCTAGCCGCTATTTTGACATCACTATTCCTTAGACTATATATAAAAGGGTTTAACAGGGGTGTGATCACTGTATACATGATTGCAACTAGGCGGTCATGTTCCATTATATAATTGGATCTGGGTTTCAGGTATATAAAAATTCCAGACCCATAAAAAATTGTCACAACAGTAAAATGGGAGACACAAGTTGAAAAGGCTTTCCTGCGACCGGAGCTGGAACGGATCTTTGATATGGTATAGATGATATTGGCATAAGAGATAATGGTTAACAATAGAGAACCCATAGTTACAAAGCCACCAATAACAAAGGTTGTAAGTTCATTGATCCAGGTATCGGTATAGGCTAAATTAAGTAAGGGCGGGATATCACAAAAGAAATAATCGATCATATTCGAACCACAAAAAGGTAAGGTAAATGTAAGTGTAGTGTGTATAATAGCATTTACTATACCAATAACCCATGACCCAAAAATATACTTTATACAAGATTCTTTATTCATAATAATGGAGTACAGAAGTGGTTGACATATAGCATTATAGCGATCATAGGCCATGGCTGCTAGAATATAACAATCTGTACTGCCTAATAACATAAGAAAGTATAACTGCACTACACAACCATAGAAGGAGATCATCTTATGTTCAGATAGGAAATTCGACAACATGTTAGGTAGTGTGGTAGAAATGTAACATATATCAAGAAAAGAAAAGTTAGCAAGAAAGAAATACATAGGTGTGCGTAGAGTTGAGCTATAGGTATAAGCAAAAATAATAGACAAATTTCCAAGAACAGCAATGATATAAATGAAGAAGAATATCACAAAAAGTAGAACTTGGAGACTAGGAATATCAGAAAGCCCTACGAGTGTGAACACTGTCGGTGTCGTACAGTTTTCCAAATTCATTAAAAAGAATTATCGAAAGACAAAAGGTTCTAAAAATTAGAAACGTACAATAAGTAACTCTCGAAGGTGTCTCGAAGGAGACTAGGAATGTAAGAAAGTCCTACAAGGTAAAATGCTGTCAAGTTTTCCAAGTTCATTAAGAATCTGTATCTGTGTGTTTGGATGTTTGTGTGTTTGGATGTTTGTTATTCAATCATGCAAAAACAGCTGAACAGATTTAGATGAAATTTGGCACATAGATGGTTTGTAACCTCAATTAAAACATAGGCTACTTTTTATCCCGGTAAATGACATGGCTTCATGACTCTTATGAATTTATGTTCATATACTATGTTACACTGCAGGAGATTTCAGCTATTTGCAGTTTTGCCAATAAAGCCTGCTCTGTTATCTCTCGATAACACTCAGTGGCTTCAAGACTAGCATCTGTGTATTATCTGATTTGCAGAAGCTGCTGACACACCAAGATGGGAAAACCCCTTTAATCTAAATTGGAAGATGTAGCAGAGCTGAGTATGCAGAGATGTAGCAGAGCTGGGTATGCTGTGCCTACGCAGAGATATAGCAGAGCTGGGTATGTAGAGCTGTAGCACAGCTGTGTATGTAGTCAGCTTCACACCAGCTTTCCATAGCAACTAACCTTTTCTTTTGGTCCCACTTCACAAACAAAAAATGAAATATAACCATGCAAAGCCGGCTCCTCTGGCTAGTTTTTAATAGACTTTGAACTCCTCATTCACCAGGACAATTTCTCTGTTCCATATTCTTCTAGGCCCCAAATACAGGGATGACAGCATACAGTAAATCAGCTATTCAGCAGGTATTACTATGGTGCCTGTGTTCATCCCATAACAGCAAAAGAAATGTAATGCAATGTCATTTATACACAGGCCAGGTCCTGCAAAGATATATGCTCTGTTATATAGAAGTCATTGTGTTCTTGTATGTCCTTTGTATGATGATTAGAAATGTCAAAACTACAATGGGAAAAAAAGCCAATTACAATGCAGGGGCACCAATCTGCCATGTATTGTCTAAGACCCTGTACATTATCTACACAATACATGCATGCACAAGATCCTGTTCATTTCAATAGTTATCTGCCTTCTGTTTCCCAGATCTTCTTTATATAGTCTTTTCGTTCTTTTTTTTTTTTTTTTTTTCATCACCTGAAGATAATATTCTAATTGCTTTATTGGTTATACACAAGGGTCTAATTATAATAACGTCAACAAAGAGAATATTCATAATATTTACGGTTTATAGAATATTGCTGTAGAACTATAGACATGTAGTATTTCTTTCATGATATATCATGGAAAGTTATTTTGGTTGTAACAAATGTCTAGTACAGTGCTTGAAGTGCACATCATCTTAGTAGATTTTAAGGGGTGGCTAAAGTAAACTGCCCCTACCATAAACTGCACAGCCCCCCATAATATATATAAATTAAACTGTAGCTGTTTTAGTGACATTAATCTGGACTTATTAAATTCTACATACAAATATAGCAAATTTTAAAAGGGATCCTATTATTGCATGCCCTTTTTTTCTGACTAACACGTAGGAATAACCTTAAGAAAGTCTATTCTTCTCCTACCTTTAAATGTCTTCTCCATGCCGCCATTTGGTAGAAATCTGGGTTTTCTTCGGTATGCAAATGAGTTCTCTTGCGGCACTGGGGGCGGTTCTCAGCACTCAAACAGCAATGTGGGCATCTCCAATGCTGCGAGAGAAATCTCCAGTGACGCCTTTATCTTCTTCTGGAACGCCCTCTCACTGTGTCTTCTTCTGTACTGGGTTTCAATCTTCTAGGCAAGCGCAGTCAGCTCTTCCATCAGGCCTCTGGCAGAGCCGACTGCACATACCCATGGCCACAAGAAAATGGCCGTTTACACCAGCTTACTGTGTAAGCGGCCACCAAAAAATGGCTGCTTACACAGCTTACTGTGTAAGCGGCCATTTTCTTGTGGCGCCGGCATTCGCAGTCGGCTCTGCCCAAGGCCCATAGGCAGAGCCGACTGCTCATGCATAGAAGATTGAAACCCAGGACGAAAGAATACACAGTGAGAGGGTGTTCCAGAAGAAGATAAAGGCGTCACTGGAGATTTCTTTTGCAGCATTGGGGATGCCCCAGTGCTGTTTCAGAGCTGAGAACCACCCCCAGTGCTGCAGGAGAACTCATTTGCATACCAAAAAAAAAAAAAAGGGATTTCTACCAAGCGGTGGCGTGGAGAAGACATCTAAAGGTAGGAGAAAAATAGCCTTTCTCAAGGCTATTCCTATGTGTTAGTCAGAAAAAAAGGGCATCCAATAATAGAATCCCTTTAATTTGACACGCATGAATGGTCACAGGACCTTTTGCTGTTGGCATGAGAGGATCGTACTGCACAGGTCAGCTATAAAATAGTGATGTCTTTTTGAGACCGGGACATCTGGAAGAATAATTTTCCACAGGAAAAAACGTTGAGCGGTACCACGAGTCCTGTGTCATGCCAAGAGTAAATCATCCTGAGACAATTCATATGGAGGGTTGCTGTCATCAAAGGGAGTGGTATCACTCACTATTTTGCCTAAGAACACTTTCCATCTGACTGGGATGTCTAAGGCCCACCAGTGGAATTGTTACTAGGGGCCAACTGGTAGAAGCCCATAAGAATGTCGTATAAATGCATCTTTTCTCCAATTCCACCCCGCTCTGATTTTTTCCAGCTTCCCAGTACATTGTACAGAATAATAAATGGTAGCATTATGAAGAACAACTTGTCCCACAAACAGTTAACCCTAATATGGCTCTGTGAATGGAAAAATAAAAAAGTTATGGGGTTTGGAAGGGGGGAGTTGAAAATGAAAATCGAGAAATGCCTCTGGTGGGAAGGAGTTGACTGTATACAATCCTTGTCCACGTTGAGTTCTATGACCATGCCTATTCCCATTTGAGCATACGATTGTGTGTACATTAATGTATACCGTATCTATGTAGATTGCTTTCTAATCCATGAAGGGTTCTATAGCTGCATCATCATTAGATAAATGGGATAAAAACATTGCTAATCCTGAATCTGCAGCCCCGAAGAGCTTGTCTTGGCGACCATATTACAACAGTATATACAAACTTTAATACATTCTGTGAGCAATTGAGGTAACTTTATTCATTTCATATAAAAAGCCTATATACCATAGGAAATATGACATATACTGATATACATGTCTGGATAGACTGCAAGTCCATTCAGTATTTTTGAGAAATCGTCATTCGATGCATCAGTCTCCTCACTGCCATCTTTACATTTCCGTTTCTAAACGTGTATATGAATGGATTTAGCAGCGGTGCAATAACTGTATACATCACAGCAATCAACCTGTCTTGATCCATTGAGTAACTGGATTTTGGTCTAAAATACATAAAAATTCCAGAACCAAAAAAAATGCTAACCACTGTGAAGTGGGACACACAAGTAGAGAAAGCCTTCTGCCTGCTCGTGTTTGACTTCATATTGATAATGGTGGATATGATCTTTACATAAGAAATCATTGTCAATATAAAGGATCCTACAATGACTGACCCGCTGATAACAAAAATGGCAACTTCATTGAACCAGGTATCAGAGCATGAGAGTTTAAGTAACGGGGGGATATCGCAGAAAAAATGATCAATTTTATTGATGCAAAAAGGCAATGTAAATGTAAGAACAGTGTGAACAAGGGCGTTCAATGCCCCAAGAAGCCACGAGCCAGATATAAGCTGAGTACAAACCTTCTTGCTGAGGATGACACTATATTGAAGAGGACGGCATATGGCGTTATACCGGTCGTAGGCCATAGCTGCAAGCATATAACACTCCGCTCCACCCAAAAGTAGAAACCAGTACATTTGTATTACACACCCATAAAAAGAGATGGTTTTATGAGTCGCGAAGAAATTTGAAAGCATCTTGGGAACCGTGGAGGTGATGTAACATATTTCTAAAAAAGAGAAGTTGGCGAGAAGGAAATACATAGGGGTCTGTAGATTAGGGCTAAATCTAATGAGAAAAATAATGGATAAATTTGCTAAAATAGTTGTAACATATATACATAAAAACAATACAAAGAGCAAACACTGAATCTGCGGAATATCGGAGAGGCCAACTAGAATAAATTCATCAATCCTAGTGATGTTTTTGCATTTCATGTCGTTGTTTGTTTCTGCAGAAAAAGAAAGACATTAAATATGCAGAAGAACATTGTAGATGTAGATCTCTAAATGTCTGGATCAGATGACTGGATTAAATTAGCACTAAATATAGAACAAAATTACTTTGTTTAAAAAAAAAAAAAAAAGACAGAAAAAAACATTTTCACAGAAGAAACTAAGTTTAGTATTGCAACTCAGCTCCAATGATGTGAATAGGAGAAAGCAAAAATTTTTCAACAATCCTGGTGAAAATCCCCTTTTTATCTTAAATGATTGCTTTGATGCAATCCTAAAATTTCTATAAAAACTCTACTATGTTGCAAAAGATCATGTCTTGTCCCATTCCCTTTTGCTACTGAAAGGTGAGAAGAAATGTGTGCATCTTCCTCCTACATTGCTAGAAAACAAGAGGAGCTGAGTAGGGTTGAGCGATCGTGTTCGGAAAAGATCGGATTCCGATCGGCGATCGAGAAAATTTCATGATCGCGATCGGAATTCCGAACACGATCTTTTTAGGTGGGATCGAGATCGGTGATTATTTCCCACAATGCTTTGCTACTGGTCAAGCATTGTGGGAAAAGCTAACAATGTTAGCCTTCACACTGAGTATACGCTCCGCTCATTCTGAGCAGAGTGTATACTCAGTGTGAAGGCTCCGCTGCGGTTCCATAGGAATGAATGGAAGCAGCCGGCACACAGCCTTAACCCCCTGCGCGCCGGCTGCGTCCATTCATTATAATGGGAGACTAGCTATCATCTCTAGTAGCTAATTACCTGCAGAGATGGCTGGTCCGGTGCCTGGTGTTCTCATTCTTCTTCGCCTCGCTGCCCCCGCCTCCCAGGTTAGTGTTAAAGAGCTAGGAAGAAGGCGGGGCTTGTGGCTTATGGGAGGGGAGACATGGCATCTCCCCTCCCAGTACCCACCCACACTCTCTTAACCTGCCCACACTCTCCTAACCTGGGAGGCAGGGGGCAGCAAGGTGAATAAGAACGAGAACACCGGGCACTAGACCAGCTGTCTCTGCAGGTAAGTGGACACCAGGGGGACTAAGTAGCCAGAGGATTAAAAAAAATCCTCTGGCTACTTAGTGATTTAAAAAAATCACTACATTCTAACAATTAAAGCATTCAATTGTTAGATTCCATGTTGTATAGTGAATAGGATTGTTTTTAAAATCCGATCTCTGATTACTAAAAAAAATCCCATTGACTTGAATTGGGATCGGAATTGAGATCGAGATCGGGTTCGAATGAAAAATGATCGGAAATCGGATTTCAAAATCGATCCTGAAAAGTCAAGATCGATTCAACCCTAGAGCTGAGCCAATGGCCATTTACAGAGTTTAGGAGGAAAGGCAATATCAGACCATGTTGCTCTGTTTGGTAGAACTATGAATAATAAAAAGGATAAGTATAAGTGGTCTAGAAGGGTTTTTGGTGCTGACAGACTCCCATCAACGCTAAATATTTGTATTCATTAATAGGTGCCGCTCCCGTTGGAATATTTCCTCTAGACTCCACCATTTCCAAGCAATTGTTTCTGTGAATTTCAGCACCCAATATGATAATTAGGCTCTTCGTCAGGTGGATGGTCCCAGGCTGTCTGCCGCAGCCCAGTAGTGGCCACTTGACATTAGAGAGTCTGATTTGCCTACAGAGTGCTGAAACCTGTTTGCTTGGGTACAGTGGTGGCTAAAGAAAAAATTCCAACTGCACTAGAATCAGCGGAGCGTCAAATATTGAAGGATGCATAGAACTGGAGCTGATGGAGGTGGTGATAGGTCATGTTACAGGCTGATGTTACATGGTCTAGTTGGCCATCCTTAAAGAAGCACTCCAGAAAATGACCCTGTGGTCAAACTCTCAAAGCCAAATCTATTAGATTATCAATCTGTCTCTCATAGAGGTGCATTCAGAACTCCAGAGGAGAGCACATAACTTCACAATAAAGCAGTCACTAACTTATTCTAGAATATTATACTACACACACTTATTTTCAAACAAAAATGACAAAGAATTTTACTGGAGGGCTTCTTTAAATACATTTTATATGGCCAGATCTCATGCATTATGTATATTGGTTAGTAAGAAGTATTGAGCTTAGACTAGATCACCTTCTGTAGTGTCTACCACTGGCATAAACTATACAATAAATTATAACGACAAAAACTATGAATCTAAAAATGTGAATTAGAAAATTTTTTAAAAGAAATCTAACAAGTGTTATATTTGTAAATCGGAATTTAAAACATTAAACAAAAATGGACAAAAACATTCCTAGAAATATATTCCATTATTCAATTCCATGAACGGATACTTACTGTATGTAACTGCTCATCTGGATCTGATAACTTCAGAAACACAACATTTTATATTAAACATATTGCAAACAAGTTTTAGTCACATTTCAAGAGCTGAAGAATAAAAAGTATTTCTAACTGATTTAAATTTCCAAATTACATGTTTTTTTGCTTGCATGTTTGTTTATGGGCAAAGAAATTTGAGCTTATTTTTGCAATATGAACATTGCAAGTTGTTATATATGAGTTGTGTAGTTATGTCTGTAGCAGGTCATTCGGGTACGATGACTGAAGATGTTCCTGAAATTCAATGTAATATATGGTACGGCAATACACCAGAGCTTAATTATGCTACTAAATAAATCAAGATTCAAGGGAATTATTAGAAATCTAAAATAAGCAATGCTTAAAATACTTTATATGTATTGGTCTTTAAAGAACTTAAACCTCTGACCAATCACAGAAGACTAACAAAGAACAAAAAGTATTAAAGCATGTAAAATACAGTATATTTTGTGTGTGTATATATATCCTATTAATATGATAAATGTGAAAGTTTGTGAGTTTGTGGGTTTGTGAGTTTGTGTGTTTGGATGTTTGGATGTTTGGATGTTCGGATGTTTGTTCCTCAATCACGCAAAACCCGCTCGACCGATTTGGCTGAAAGTTTCCACAAACATAGTTAATACACCCGATTAAACAATAGGCTACTTTTCGTCGCAATAGCACACATACGTTTGTGCCAGGACCCCCACAAAACCCAAACTCACACCACCATCTCTGCAATCTCACACACTTTGGACCATAGCAAGCCCCAAAATTCATATTGCCCTCTACAGCTTAGCCCCTAACCCCACACAATCACATATACATATACTTTACCACTTTGCCCCTCACCTTAACGATACTCCAGGAGGCTCTCTTTAACGCTCCAGAGCAGCCATGTTTGCCAACCCCCACTGCTCTGACAATCCGCGACACCACCCACCCATGTCTATACCCCTAGGCGGTCTAATAAAAGCAAAAACAAAAAAAAGGAAAAAAAAAAATACAAAATAAAAACTATTACAAATTCAAATCCCCCCCTTTCCCTAGAACACATATAAAAGTAGTTAAATACTGTGAAACACATACATGTTAGGTATCCCTGTGTCCGAAATCGCCCGCTCTACAAAGCTATACAATATTTTGCCTGGACGCTTAACACCGTAGCGGCAAACATACTGAAAAGTCCAAAAACGCCGTTTTTTCACTATTTTCATTATCAAACAAATATCAATCAAAAGTGATCAAACCAATAGCATTTCCCGAAAATGCAACAACTAAAAACTACACCCGGCCACGCAAAAAAGACATCCCCGACACAGACAAATAAAAAAAGTGACTGCTGTCAGAATATGGCAACTTTTAACAACAAAAAAATGTCAACACACTACTGGCAGAAAATAACAAATCATACAATGTTGTATATCAAAGTATATTAACTTCAAATACCTCTGTCCCAAAGACACTATGTACAGTTTCTCAGAACACCGTATAGCAGCTCAAATACAAATTAACTTCAAACACAAAAGTCTCAGTCTGAATTGCAGCAAAAACAAGATACAAAGTTACATTTCATATCCCATACCTTATACACAGTACGAAAACCTTACCCGCGCCTGTATTTACCCACTTCTACAATCACCACAGACGAAGTCGCGGGTACCAGCTATATATGTATATATATATATATATATATATATATATATATGTATATATATATATATATATATATACAGTATATATTATAGATACACTATGTTTTTGAGAGTGAGTGCACTCATAGGGTAAAGTCGGACTTGAGCACCTAGACAAATGATTGAGTGCTTGGCCTTGTGACTCAAGATTTTAGACCAAATACTTACCACTATCATAGATGTTGTCAATAAACTATCTGAAATGGGCACGCACCAATGTGAATGAATGTTTAGCTCTGGTCGTCTGTTATATGGTCAGTTACTATACTATATTTGAATGGATGATGTGTACTATAATACCTCAACAGTACAGATGAGCAAACCTTGCAAGATTCATTTTGTTTTGGGTTCAGGTGGGTCAGGTCCCAGATCCATTCCAGATTGAACAAGTTTGGTACAAACCACAGCTTAAATTGGCTTAAAACATAGCCTACGCAATTTGTAGCTCACTTAGGCAAATACAGGAAAAATATGCAAATACGTTTTTCAAGATGTAAATAGGAAAACAGTGCCTCTGCTGCCCTCTAGGGCTAGCCCTCTTAAACATCATGCATGGCTTGGAAAATAGATTTGCATATTTTTCCCACAATCCCCCAGTGGAGCAAAAATGGCTTAGTAAATTCTGTACGCCTGACAAGGTGCTCTCTCTTCAAGGAGAGATATTATCCCCATAACCTGGTCCAGAAAGTCCCTCATCTTTGCCAAACCAGTTTTCCCAACGCTGTGCCGAAGAGATTCAACCAGATCGAAACAGTGCTGTCCACAGGTGGGATTCTGTTAGAATAGAATAAATAGAATAAATTGGTTTGGCATATCCTCACATCATAGCAATAGACTTGAAAAAGCCAGTATAGATTTGCCATAAATAATACAAGTAAGGTGATAACTCCCTTTTATACATTTAAGAAATTGGAAATTAGGAGTATAAGCAGACAACGTGACAACCATTGGTGTATATACCAGGGTAGCAGATATAATATCTGCTATGTGGCCTAATAACTGAGGGAGTCCACTAGAGATGAGCGAGTAGTATTCGATCGAATACCTCCCCTGCATAGTTATTGGTATTAAAAAAGTGCCAGGGAAGGTGGGAGGGGAAGCAAATTTTTACTGTGTTTACCGCGTGGTATTCGACTGAGTACTCCAATAACTATTCAGGGGAGGTATTCGATCAAATACTACTCGCTCATCTCTAGAGTCCACCATTTAGAGATAAGATACAGTTTGTGTTGCCTGTGGATGATGGAAAGACACTTAAATACTTGGCCACATTCCAAGATTTGCTATTTTGTCTGATTATTTCTTGTTTTTGGAAATCGCAGCATGTCAATTATAGCTACGTAAATGCCAGCGGTTTCCCCATAGGTATAATTGAAACAGAAAGTCCGCAGAGGAAAACTCTGGAAACTTTCTGTCAAAAGCTCTGTGGGAAGAACCGCGATGTGTTGCCGCCACGGTTTTTCCCGCAGCGCTTTTTTGCTTCGGGACGCCCCATGTGGCCTTTGTCTTAAGGGGTTTTCCAGGCAAAAAATATGTTTTCAAAAACGTCTGTTAGTGCTATCAATAAGTTAATAAGGGCACCCAAGTACCTTTAGTAGTGTTTTGAGTGATTTCTGTGTGTCTTTGGGAGCTCCTGGCATCTTTTGCATTTGTTTACTTGGTGTAGCATCCTGTGTACCTTCCACACTACCTCGCTCTCACTACCCCCCCTCCTCTCTCACTCCATTATAACCACCCAGCTAAGGTATCCGACCCACTACTAGCCCTTCCCAATTAACTCAGTCAACCCCCTCTACCTTCCCTTATCTCACCACATCATACTTAGCTATTTACATCTCTGGGAGACAGCCCCTCCTTCTTTTTTGTGCACAAGCTGGAGACTCTCCTAGCATGTGCACAGACAGGAAGTACCTGTGACGTCTGCTCAGTATAGATGGCATACCCGCTCTACTGTGCATGTGTCGCAGGCGCCTCCAGACTGTGCAAGCACTTGCAGAAAGGAAGAGCCATTCCTGGTCACATAAGTATTGATGGGGTTGGGGGAGGGAGGACTACTCGTGACGTTCCGTTTCGGAATCGGTGAAACGGAACGTCACAGGTGTTTTATTCATTATTACCCCTAGTTCATACAATAGGCTAGTACTGGTGAAGGGGTCAGCTAGCAAAGTCATGCTGATCAGAAGTAATTCACACCTATAAATTCTATCACTACATTTTTTGCTTTCTGTGGTTTATAACAAGGGATTGAAAATTACTAGTGAGAGACACAAAGGAAATGACAGAATAATAAAAGCTGCTCAGCAATAAAACCTTTCAAGGAGCAAAGATCATCCTGTACCTGGCAGGTAATCGCAGAGATCAAATAAAAATCTAGTTACACCAGCGACTGATATGAGCGTGAACAAGGAAGCAGCTCCTTGCATAAAACACCGGCACTGAAATCTCCTTTATTATTATTATTATTATTATGGTTTATTTATATAGCACCATTAATTCCATGGTGCTTTACATTTGGGGGTTACATACAGTACACAGAATATACAGGTAGATATAATACTAACAATGACCGACTGGCACGGTGGGGTAGAGGTCATTGGAGGATCTGAGGTTACATGTGGGCAGGTAGTGGGAGATTAGGTCAGAGATATATGGAGAGGACAGGTTGTGGATGGCTTTGTATGTTAGCGTTACGTTTTTCGGGAACGTATTGATGGTTTCACATTATTGTCTCTATCATCACATCAATGGTCATTTCCTATGAATAATATTTGTATGTCCGTCACTTTCTGATGTCAGGACCAGGCAATCACACAAAGATGTGCAACTCTACATAGACACTGCTTAGCTTTCCCTGCAGACACAGTCCATCATAGATCAATTTTTTAGGAAGTTCCTTCTTCTGTGTTAACCACTGATTGATTCTTTATTGCCGGCTGGGTGAATTACGTAGTATTATGTTCCAGCTGCTGCAGAACATCATAATACACAGCTGAAACACAGTTGTTTTACATGAATAGATTAATATATTGTGGTCAGTAAGTCCTTACCTGGTCAAAAGTGGTTTTGCAGTAGTTGCAGTGTGTATTATAAGTTCTCAAACCACAAAAGTATCAGAAGGCAACAAGTAGTTCCTTGACCGGAATAACAGAACTTTGCCAGGAAAACTCCCATAAAAAGTCACATGACCTGCACGTCACTCCTGTAAACAGTTCCCTGATATTCCGTGAGCTAAAGCTGAAGACATCACAGAATATAAAGGTTTGTCAGATATCCAAAAATGTTATTATCAATTAACCAGTGTTTATAATCATATGAGATGTAGAGATTTCTATTCCCTGATGTGTATAGAAGAGGTCTTGTAGTGCAGGTTTTGTAGAAGATGTCTTTTAGATGATGTATTGTAGAAGGTGCCTTGTAGAAGGTAACTTGTAGAACATGTCTTGTTCAAGGTTTCTTGTAGAGCAGTTTTTGCAGAAGTCTTTTAGATGAGTGCTGTTCAGATCGGCTGATCCGAACAGTACTCGCTCATCTCTATAGATGATGTATTGTAGAAGGTGTCTTGTAGAAGGTATCTTGTAGAACATGTCTTGTAGATGGGGTTTTGTAGAACAGGTGCTGTAGATGGTGTCTTATTGAAGGTATCTTGTAGAACAAGATGGCTATGGCTATGCGGTAACCCATCTCTGCACTCGGAACTACACTTGGATGTTATGATTTTATCCTTGGAGTACGACTCCATCAAAATAAAAGTGAAGTTTTAATTTAATCTATACCGGACTCCCGGGTGTTGGATTTTCCACTATTATTTAATAATATATTGGGTTCAAGAGACGTATTTTAATATTTTATTTATATGAATTGAGGTCATATGTAAGGCCAATGGCAGGGTCTAAACATCACCATGTTCTGGCTAGTGAGAAAAGATAAAAACAGAAGCTCTGTTGGACAAAGCCTTGTTGGCTCCCTTCAATGTGGTGGAGTGTGTCTAAAAGCCATGGGTGCCTTTTGTGCCCAATGCAGATATAAAGAAAAGACTTAAAATGTACATGAGTTTTCATTAAAATGTGAAATATGTGCAGTGTCTTGCTAGGCAGTCTGTTCTACAACTGTATAGGCCTTCATATATTGTGTCCTATCAGTTTTTCTGCTGCTAATGTCCTCATTTTGGCTGAAGCACATTTTCTCATTTTACTTTGATGTTGTGGGTGTGTACAATAAGGAGCAGCCTTTCCCCTTCCCCTATCCATTATTACTACTTTGGTTTGTTTTCATGCACTTTTGCCAGGAGTAACTGTACAAGAGCAAACAAATTGCCGAGAAATGCCCAAGTAACCGTTATATAAGAGATCCATGAACACTGAACTGCAAATATAAAGCAGATATATGCAGATACCCACTACATTCTAGAATCTATCATTCAGGCATGACCCAGGAAAAGAGCAATCTATGAGCACTGTTGGGGTCATAATAGCCCCAGAGCTTATGTTGTTGTAGTTTCAAATTAAATAACAGGCCAATATCGGCTAAAGCCGATCTTGGACCTGGAGAATCACACAGACACATGGTGGTAGTGTATCAAAATGGATTCTGATTTATTGTTACAGAAAGTTAGCATTTATACAGACAAAAGCAGGTTGGACTTTGACATGATTGGTTATAACATAAGCTGTGGCACATGACTATTGGATAAGGTCTGCATCTCATTATTATACTCCAACCTGGGATGACCTTTCTCATGACCTACAGAAGAATTTACAATATTTATGTGTAAACCAACATCTTACACTAATTCTAGATGTATATATCACAGCACGAGAGATAATGATCACATGCTATCTGACCAGTCCGGTCTGTGGCTAAGGGTTAACTGGTTATAGAACCTGTTATGAGATTCTTACCACAACAGATAAGGAGTTATAACCCAACCATCAACATTCCACACGCCTTATCCCCTAAAGGGGTCTCTTAGACTCTAAACAGACATCCTTATGAAGCTTATATAAGAAAAAGGTTACAAGATGGCTGACAAAAATACAAGATGGAGGATGTGATCCTAACAGCACATTGACTAAAGCTGCATGCTGTCTTTGAATAATATCCCATCTGTAATCACACATAGAATACTTTATTCTTACATTATAAGCTGCAAGATGCTGCAGAATCTTCAGTTCTTGTAGTTTGCAGACATGTGTGAGGCTGCGAGTAGAATCAGACCTTCCTATCTTCATTCACTCTCATCACCTCATTGACTTTCTGTCTCACTCATATATTGTATCTAGGGACAGACTTCCCTGGTAACAAAGGCAAGAACCTTAAAGAGGTTTTACAGGCAAAAAGAAGCAATATTTTCAAATAAAGTGCATAAAGTACATTTTGGTCCAGAATCACAATTTATAAAATAAGACTAAAGTGTATAAAAGTGAGACTAAAATATAGATTATGTACACATCTGCGTTGTGTCTTACCGTTGCAGTGCCATGTCTACACTCATCACAGATGAAGCCTCCTTTACTACCTCACAAGCAAGACCTCAAACTGATGACGTGAATGCAGCAAAAGAAGGCCTGCCCCAGATTATTCAGTCCAACATACCCAACCCATTACTCATATTTTACCGTGGAGAACCTGAAGTTCTTGGAGTAAGTTGGAGTCATCTTTACAGGGGACCTGACACCACTGTATATCAGAGAAGTTAGCATTCTACATTCACTGTTGCTGATTCACTTCTTCCATCCATAGTTTTCTTTTACCTGTATGCCCATTTAGTTGTTATTGGTGCCTTTAGCTCTGTAAGTGACAGCAGTAAATAACCTAGAAAGAAGTCCTTGGCAGTTTAGCACCAGTGACTGAGGTGACATGATACCACTGAAGTACCCATTTGGCTATTATTGCCATCATTACTGACATTAATAAGAGATGAATGAAGAGCATACAAATGAAAGAAAACTATGGATGGCATCAATGAAGCTGTGGTTAGAATTGCATTTTGCTGGAGTTACTGATGTGAGATGTGACAGATCCTCTTGCAGTATCCAGATTGCTATTGCTTATACTAGATTTGTCTTTTTTGCCTCTGGGTTGTGTTTGTATGTCCTGTCTTCTGTGTTCCATGTTCTCTGTTCTGTGTGCCTGTATATTGTTTTGCAGCCACCCCCTTATTGTTTCCTGTAGTTCCCCCCTGAGTTTCAAACCCTGCACTTAGTACAACAGTGGTGGGGACTGAAGACTTTTGTCTCGTGGGAAACAATTCTAGCTCAATTCTAGTCAGTGAGTTGTTGGTCAGTTCCAGTTTGCAGAAGACAGTGAAAGCCAGCACTGTGTACTGAGCCCCAATGGCTTTCCATATAGCCCCAAGGAGGAAGACTCAGCTAAAAATACCCAAGGAGAAAGTCTCAGCCCAAGGCTCTTCCATAGGCAGCCCTGAGCTAGGGAGTTCAGCTGTGTACAGTTTAGACTTTATGCCAGGAGGAGCAGTGGATTCCTTTGATAGGAGGAGTTGTCCCTTCTCTAAAGTAACCATACTTCTGTAAGGACTACCCTGAACTACTACCTCCATTATCTACTGCTGAAAGAGACAGAAGAGAGGAGTTATAGTTGGAGTTGGAGTGGAGTTACTAGAGCCTTAACATCCCTGGGCACTCTCCTAAGACCAAGGCTGAAGAGTTGGACACTGGAAAACTACAACCCCCATTTGGAAGCTGCTTGTATTATTACTGTTAAGTTGCTGAGTAAAATGACACCCTGTTTCACTGCACATCCATCTGCCTGAGTCGTTCCTGCATTACCACCAGGGCCCTTCTGACTTCCATCATAACGGTTCAGCATAGAGAGGTCCCCTCTCCAATCAGAAGCGCCCCATGGGAAAACTACTAGAACCAACATCAGTTATTATAGCAGGCCTCCCTCATTGGTGTTCAGCCTAGGAGCAGAACTGAGGAGCGTGGTTGAGTGTGCTTGGCCTAGCTGGTGCCACATCATCTGCCATTACTACTGTTATACTCCGGTTACCTTCACCTGGGCTGCAGCACTCTTTAGTACATCTGTTCATGTAATATATGCATTTCCTAATGATATTATATCTTAAAAATAAGATCAGTGGTTCTTTACACAAAAACATAAGTCTCTGTAACTCACCTTAGACAAACAGGTCACGTTTCTGTTTCTTTTAAGTGGTCAGTTCTGATAGTGGTCTCGTGGTTATTTCAGATTTTGCAATGACATTGTCAGTACGCTTTGAAACCATTACCCTTTGGATGGTGAATCCAATAGCATTCACCACATAGCCCAATAGCATTCACCACGTAGCCCAATAGCATTCACCACGTAGCCCAATAGCATTCACCACGTAGCCCAATAGCATTCACCACGTAGCCCAATAGCATTCACCACGTAGCCCAATAGCATTCATCACGTAGCCCAATAGCATTCACCACGTAGCCCAATAGCATTCACCACGTAGCCCAATAGCATTCACCACGTAGCCCAATAGCATTCATCACGTAGCCCAATAGCATTCACAACGTAGCCCAATAGCATTCACCACGTAGCCCAATAGCATTCATCACATACACCAATAGCACCTTATTGTATCTTGTTATATTAAGGACAAATGGCTTTTATTTGTCTTATTTTGCAGACTGTTCAGATATTTCTAGGAATCGTCTTTCTCTCATTTGGCATCATGTTTTCGATTATGTGTGAGAAGCCATGCCCTTACCTAGACAATATCACAATGTCTTATGTGCTCATATGGTCCAGTGCTTTGGTAAGACAATTTACATCTAAGACTTTTATTACAGTTCTTACTTTATGCAAAGAAAGTAAAGAAAAAGAGTAAAATATTGAAAATAAATGCCCGATTTCCCTTGTTCCCTTGTTCTGTTACGTTCCGGACACATTTTGTATCAAATGTGTCCAGAGCATAACATCCATGTTTTTTCTTTGGATATAAAAAGTCATAAACCGATTTTAAAAGCTGCATGCACCCAGTCATAAAATAAGCGCATGCACTGCCAGAGGAAGGGACAGTAAGACCAGCGTAAAACATACTGGTCTTGAAAAATCGCTTTCATTGTGCTGTGCCTAGTAAATTATATGAGGGAGAGGCAGCTGGTTCCAGGTCTTTATCATTAATGGTATTTGAGTTTCCTTGCCATGCACTATACACTCAGGTCCTGCAATAGACGTTTGCTATATGCCCAGGGCCACTACTTACCATGGAGACCCAGGAAGCCTCCACCACCATCACTTACCCTCATGACAATGTTGGTTCCTTTAATTTAATAGTAAAAATCACAATTGGAGCCTATATATTTTAAAGGTACTAGCCATCACTATTTATATTGGTAGTCTGAGCTCACTGCTTACCTACTAATGACAGTTCCCAGATGGTCTTCAGAAATGCTATCTGTCCAAGACCAATATTCGTTGGTGCACTCCATTGTAGAATGGTCTGCCTATATTGTACAGATATTGCATTTTTTAACTTGAACCAATAACATATTGTATCATGATAACGAACGACAAAACTATTGAAAACCATGGGAAAAGATAAGTTAAAGTATGGCTTAGCTTGTTAATGGTAATATTACATTTTGTCATGTCTCCGGTAGAACAAAATGGAGAGAACCACATTTATGTACTATGTGCTGCATGTGGTTACAGTAGGGCTAAGGACATTTTAATCTGGCACCACACAAAAGTTTATCAGATGTTCTCATAGGGTTCCTATTCTATGTAGTGCACCCTAATCTTAAAGGGATTGTCCACAAATAGAACAAAAGGATGAGGCCGGGGAAGGTGAGACATAAAATAAAACTCATACTCACATACCTGAATGATGTCACCGGTTGCTCTCCTGTGGACATGTCCGGTGCAGAACGTTCATCAGTGACCGCACAGCACACATCGGACTGGACATTGGTGTTGGACACTGGAGCACAGGACAAGCGAGTATACATTTTTTTATATCCCACTTCCCTGAGTTCTGAAATTCGTGGACAAGCCCTTTAACAACATTCCCCCAAAAGTAGCTTAGTTTTGTTGGTTTATCCTTGGTTTCCCTATATGGCTGATCAGACACATAAGTTGTACTATTCCTATCATTATTGGTGACAACCAGCTATCGTGCATGGAAATGAATATATAGTTGACATAACCCTGCCTTTTTATTTCCAGTAATATACAGTTTCATAAGCTAAATCCGCTCTGAATCTCTGATTTTTTTTTTTTTTTTTTAACTATAGTATATTGTTTCTGGATCAGTTTCACTTGCTACTTCACTCAAACCCACAATAGTCAAGGTAAGAATATTTTTTTGCAAACAAGAAAGAAAATGTACCTAAATTGTACCTGTTTAGTGAAACAAAAACACAAGTTATATTAAGAGCAATTCCCCATTTTACTACATTTCCAAAAAACTCATCCACTTTAAAGGGGTTGCCCAAAATTACAAAAAATGGTCGTTTTTGCTTGCTCTCAAAATGAGCACTACAGTACACTTGTACACCAGTTTTATGGTATTTGTGGTAGATTTACTCCTTTGACTTCAAAGGAGCTGACCTTCAATACCATATATACTGTACAGTCTATATTCAGGTCTGGAAGAAAGCAGCCATGTTTTTTCCCCTTTACAACCACTTTAAGTGTTAGTGGGCTCATCTTGAAACCCAACACATTTTTATAAGGAAACCCAGTTGAGCATTGTGAGACTGGCTTCTCTAAGGAATTGGCAAAAATAATCCATGTCTGACCATATGGAGCAACCATGTAATGTAATGCAGGATCAGGTTGAGTCTGCGAGATCTAAGCTGCTGTTACAGAGTGCCCTCTATGATATCCAATACAGGTTTTCAAATTTTACAAATGTCACATTTGACCTGAAACTGATAAGGCTTTGACCGAGATGCCAGAAGGGTCAATGCCCACAATCAGTGCGCACCAATCGTGGACATTAGTGCTGGATGTCTGCTGTATAAAACAGCAGATCCCCGGCGGCTATGGCGGCCGCCTAACTCCCCAGTGGCTGGCGTATTTAAACACCTGGCATCTGCCGTACTAGTATGGTGGATGTCCGGAAGGGGTTTAACCCCTTCCCGACATGCGCCGTAATTGTACAGCGCATGTCGGATGTGTAACTATGGCGACCGCCTGGGAGTCGGTCGGCTGCCATAGCCGCCGGGTGTCTACGGGTGTCTACTCCGGCGCCACGGTCAAAGGCAAGACACCAGAGCAGCAGGACTGGACCACACTGGGAGGACACTGGAGCACAAGGGACAGGTGAGTATTATTTTTTTCTATTTTACCTTCCTAGTCTATTAAAATATAAAAATGCACCTGGACATCCTCTTTAACTACAAACTGCAGATACAGTCATCAGGCAAAAAATTCATTTTTCAGCATAAATAAAGTTTCAAGCCAAGATTATGAATCCTGTTTCAACCACAAAAATGTGGATTATGGAAACAGTGAGGTCCAGGAACTTCCTGTTTGTGAACTAGTAGAGTTGAGTTCATAGTTGTGAAGTAGCAGAGATAAGTTTGTAGTTGCACAGTAGCTGCATTAAGTTAAGTTCCTGGTTGTTCTTCAGCACAGCTGAGCTTGCAGTAAATGCAACAGTGGAGCATGAACCAGCAATAAAACAGAGAGGCGCCATAGTACAGATGTGGATTACATGAGCAGAGGAAGGAACCAGAACCAGGAATGCAAAGACCAAGAGTTACCAAAGGCAGATCTCCAATAGAACAAGAAAAAAATAGTTACAATGAACAGTATTTTACCCCAGATGTAACCAGAAGACACCAAGAGTAGTGACTAGGAGAAGACATCGGACCTAACCAAGTGTTACCTGAGGAAGGCATCAGTCTCAGAACCAGGAGTTGCAGGAACAGGGTCCAGGAACAGGCCACAGTTGAAGCCAAAAAAAACAGCAGTATTTAAACATGGGCCAAATCACATTGCAAAATAAAGATCATAGTAATAAGACTCGGGTATTGTCACTATACCAGGACTGGGTCATTGTCAGTCATGGTAGAAGAACTGGTGCACAGTTACCAAATCAGGACTGGAACACAGGAGTAAGACTGGGATGTAATGACCAAAGCAGGATCATTACCAGAGGAAACAATAATTAACTAACCCAGTAATGAAGGTTCAAGGCTGGAACATAGTCACGTATAGACAATATTCAGGTGATATCACAAATCCCAGGAACAATCTATAACAGAAACTAGAAACAAATGTAAAACAGGGACCTTCTAGGAAAAAAATGGAACTAGTAAGCAAACTGCATCAGAAGTCATCAGAAGTCAATGCAAATATGATGTTGTCCGGACCCAGGAAAAGGTTAGCCAATTGAACAATTCCAAGAAAGCACAACATTGTAGACCTGGGTCGCAACCAGAATATTAGATCTAAATTCATAGAGTGAAGCAGGATGAAACCAGCACAGACCATCTGGATCAAACGGCATCCATCCAGCTGAAAGGAAATGAGTAACAGTACAGTTTGTGAAGTTGCTCTTGTTTTCTCAACACTTAGGAAACAGGTATTCTGCCCATTTTGCATTCCCCTTAAAACAACCCTGCTCATCCTGTAGTCAGCACCGTTACAAGGTCTCCTTTTGCAGCCAGCTGTCATAAAGCCAGAATGGCTGATGTGCTGTGACAGGTATACAATTCTATAGAATTCTTTATATAATTGTTCACCTTAATAGTTCTAGTATTAGGTCGATATAACCCATGATTTCCAATTTCTGATGTAATGACTGTTCATTTTCCTTCCAGGTGCGAGCAAGTTTGGTGATGACTATGATCAGTATTGCTGCCGCTTCCTATGCGATACTCGTGGTCATACCTATTTTTCCTTCAGCACTATATATTCCATATCCTGATACGTATGTTTTGGCTTGCGCATATTATAACCCACATACGGAATGCATAGGAGCATTTAACCCAATGGTATATTTTCTATCATTTATCTTACTATGCAAAAGTGAATGTCCACTGTTTATCATCATGTCATGATGTCCAACATTCTACAATATGCAGTACAATACAAGCTAAAGAATATCTAATAGCTCATTCCTAAGCCCCATTCTTTCCTCTCCTGAGCAATTTTTTGTATGTCCCAGGCGTCAGCGCAAGGAACTCTTAATGTCCATTGCTGTCATCCTATGACAGAAGACAGCATCGGACATTAGTAATATCATATTAATTAGGTTCTCTACTTTCAGATGGGTGGTCCCTGTCTGTCTGCTCTAACCTAGCACAACCCACCTGGCAGTAGAGAGCCTAGTTAGGACATTGGATACTGAAACCAATACCACCAATTCCTTACGATCAGTGATGCCTAGAGAGAATTCCCCTGGATGGCCACACATATCGAATAGACGTCTTATAATAGAATATTGCAAAATAATGTTGTTTTTAAAATGTGGTCATTTTGTTACACACATATCTTGACATGTATAGCCAAGGGCAAAGGTAAAGAAAAGATGCATTCATAACATTTTATGGGTTATTTCCATCACACATATTGATAGAATATGCCATCATTTTCTGCTAATATTTCTAGAACTTATACATATCCAAATAATGGGGATCTCCTGCTAACCAATGTGTCACTTTGAAAAAAAGGAATTGATGTGAGCATACATAAGTGTGACTTTCTCGATTATAGTTTGTGAAACTTATGGAAACAACCAAGCATTTACCATCCTACATATACTGCAATGGAGAATGGAGTCACATTAATACAACCATCTTTTCCACCCTGGACTACAAAACAGAGAATCCTAAATATAGTGATGCCAGATATGGTAGATACCCACAGGTTACAGGTTGTGCATCCCTACAGAGCAGCAGTAATAACCATGGCTAAGTGGATCCAAAGGTCCCTCTGCCATACAATATAAGAACTCACCAGTATTATTATTGGAACATGGTAGGTATAGGGCTGATACAGATTTTACATTGAGGCTGGGAGCATCAAACTATCCCTTTGGCATAGACACAGTAGTTATATGTATTGAACTTTTTGATTTTGGCGCAGAAGTCTTCATACAAATGAGATAGATGAATATCAGTGCCAGAAGATGAATCCCACTGTATAGAATATATTGACAGTACTACTAGGGATGTGCAGAGTAACCTTTTTTTCTGTTTTAGGTGTGCTTAGGTGGTATCGTAATACTCTTCTTTTTACTTACCATTCTAATGTTTTGCATCACCATATCCACATCAGTGTTTGCATGCAGGACTGTATGCCGAAAATCGTATAATGAAATGGTGAGTTACTGCTCTTCAAATATACAATATGTAAAATAGTCAACAAAAATCTAGGGACATATTCACATGGGCAATATTCCATTTACTGTATATACTCAAGTATAAGCCGACCCGAATATAAGCCGAGGCCCCTAATTTTACCACAAAAAACTTGGAAAACTTCTTGACTCAAGTATAAGCCATGGGAGAAAAATGCAGCAGCTACTGGAAAATTCTGGGTGCAGTAGTTGCTGGGTGATGAGGAAGGGGAGGGGGTGTTTTGGTTGTCTGTCTGCCCCTTCCCTGAGCTTGAGGACTGTTTTTTTTCCCCAACTTGGAATTCAGCCTGGCTGAATATAGGATATCTGCAGTGCTCCTATTAACCCCTTCCCCACGGAACAGGAGCACTGCAGATCCCCTATATTCAGTAGACCGGGCACTTTCAGACACAGGGATACCTAATGTGTATGTGTCTCACAGTCATTTTCTACTTTTATATGTATTCTAGGGAAAGGAGGGATTTACAACTTTTATTTACTTTATTTCTTATTATATTTTGTTAAAGCTTTTTTTTTTTTTTTTTTTTCCCCCTCACTATTTTATGGGAGATTCTATACATTACTATTGCGGCTAGTCATAGACCCCCCCCCCCCCCACAAAAAAAAGAAAAAGTTTTTTTTTGCTTGACTCGAGTATAAGCCGAGAGGGGCTTTTCCAGCACAAAAACTGTGCTGAAACATTCAGCTTATACTCGAGTATGTACAGTATATGGTCTTCTAAAAGTGAAATTGATAATTAAAATATCACAAAAGTCAGGGGCCACACGGTGGCTCAGTGGTTAGCACTGCAGCCTTGCAGCGCTGGAATCCTGGTGTTCAAATCCCACCAAAGGCAAAGAAAAAAAAAAATCATCTTCAAGGAGTTTGTATGTTCTCCCCGTGTTAGCATGGATTTCCATCCCATATTCCAAAAAGATATACTGATAGGGGAAAATGTACATTGTGAGCTCTATGTGGGGCTCACAATCTACATTAAAAAAAAAAAAAAAATCAAAAGAGTCAGAGCTTAACCCTTCTACTGGTTCATACATTTCTACTACAATTGAAACCAAGTAATAAGTGATAGACTTAGGGGTAGTAAAAGGAACAATAATCTGACATGACTTCCTCTTCAGCTATTGGCTGAAGCTACACCTCATAGACTTCCTGTCCTGCCCGCCCCTTCATGCTCTACATATAATACTAGCAATAGTAAGAACTCTCTGCGCCACTTTAGCTTCTTCTGCCCGCATTTGTTCTAGAAATTATGTGAAAATTATGAGCGAGTTCACAGCATTGCCAGGTGCATATAGAGGGGGATCATGTTTTGACTTTACATTTCTATACGCCAATACACTAGCATTTAAAGAATACTAGAAATACTATTGAAACTTTTAGACAGAGAAATTTTCTTACTGAGAAGGGTGGAGTCTGTGGCCCAACTAATAGGGTGCCTGCTTCTCATGCACAAGGTCCTGGGATTAAATGTTAAACATTTTGATATTCAAATTTTACAATTTGCGATTGATTCTATTCATTTATTTGCTATGTATTTATTTTAGAGTGTGGTTATCTATCGATGTACACCTTCAAATGTAGCAGGTACATCCACAGAAGCGCCTCCTCCCTCTACGACTTTGCTGGATGCTTAACCAGGATTTAAAGGCACGTCCCAGGGATCTAATACAAGAATATTCATGCTAAGTTGAAGAACTCACAACCTGATGCATTTATATACCAGAGGATTCATCGTTCATAATAAATTTACAATACACAATAAAGAAATATAGTATTCAACAAGAAGACTGCACTATAGTAGTACAAGGAATATAAATGTCGTCTAACTTGGAAAAAAGGGGGATCTAACTACAAGAAGAGCTTAGCAGATACAGTAGATTGTGAATGAGGTTGGGTAGGATTCATTCCAAAACAGTATCATGTCTGTCCACCAGTTGTATATGGTATTTCAACCCAGAGTCGAACTGGCCCACCAAGGTACCAGTGAATCCTCCAATGGTCCCATGTCTTTAGGGCTCCCTACCGGCTTTTTTTCTAATAGGCAGTGGAGGAGCGGTAAGGCCCCTATTCACTTACATCTCCCCGCTCCATGTCCTGGGGCCCTCCGTACGCACTGGCATGAGACTAAATGGATGCTGGTGGTGGACAACGGAGTGCTGGGGACAGGTGAGTATGCTTTTTTTATATTTTTTATTTTTTTTATTTTACACCTTCTGCCCGCTACATGGGTAGCTCCAAATGCTGACGGCCATTTTAAAGGATTTAAAGGATAGGCCATCAATGTTACATCTGAAGGGGTCCGATAGTCAGGACCTCTGCAGATCAGCTTTACCAGGACAGTGCGGCTATAGGTAATGGTGACAATTCTAGGAGCCATGCTGTTCACTTGCCATACAGGATGTAGCAGTGGGTTTACGTGTTGCAGACCGTATGACGGGTGAACAGCATGGCTCCCAACACGTTATCTTTAGCTGCTCTGTCTCAGTACAGCTGATCTGCAGGGTCCTGGTGGTGGGCCCCTAGAAACATTTCCACTGGTGAGCACTAGACATCCCAGTCTGACACTGGTTACAGTCACCGGAAAGGAGTTTGTCACTTTGGGCCAGCATTAGGTTGCCAAATCGGGCAACTGCCCTAGGCCCTCATTCAACATGGGGTCCCCCGCCTTCAGCTGAACCATTGCAATTTAGCTGCTTCTCCTTGGAAGAGAGCTGACAGACAGTCTCACAGAAGAAAAGCACAGATGGTGAAAAGTGGCCCATTGGGTCTGACTACAACCGCCATGGAGACAGGAGCATCACCGGTTTATCTGTTAGTGTTGTCCCCATCTTTAGGTGACCTTTGACCCCTCTAAAAACATAAACATCTCTCTGTCTTTCCTCCTTCACTATGACTGCTTAAAGCTGTCTTCTGCTTTCTCCACTACCCTGTGTGCTGGATCTACCTGTCGGCATCCCAGAGTTTTGGTAAGCCAGTAACTCAAAAATAGTGTATGCATTGAAATGCTGGGGAAAGCTAGATATGATTTTTTCCCTTAATGATACACCTGCCTTGGCCCCTCTGGAAAATGTCCAATTTCTGGAAAACCTCATAAGGAATAAAATCCCATAGTTTATATTGTAAATGTCCCACATTGGCCTCCGTACAGTATAATGGCCCTTAATGACCTCTATACACAGTATAATGTCTCACAGTGGCCCTTCCATACAGTATAATGTCTCATAGTAGCCCCTGCACACACATCCTAGATATAATGATCAGTAATAGTAACAGTGTTACTCACCTCTCCTGGGCTCTGTACGTTGTATTGCAATTTATGGGACAATTGCAAGTTCAAGCCCCCTAGGAGGGGTTAATAGTGAAAAAAAAAGTTAAAAAAATATAGAAAAAAACCAAAACCATAAAAGTTCAAGTCCCCCCACTTTCCTTTTACTTTTCACTTTACTGTTATAGTTCTAATAGTACAAATTAGGTATCACCGTGTCAGAAAACGCCCCATCTACAAACTTATAACAATATTTTTTCCTGTATGGTGAATGCTGTAGCGAGAAAAAAGAAAGTCAAAAGTGCTGAACTGCCATTTTTTTGCAGTTTCACCTCTGATAAAAATTGAAATAAAAAGTGATCAAATGTTTTGTTCATGACTTATTTTTGGAGAAACACAGTAATTATATTCTGGGGTGAGCATGCTTCATTTATCCTGGGCATCCTTGCAGTTTCGGGTTGTCCACCGATGTCCTCTTCAGACCTCTTCCTAACTCTGGCTGATGTCACACACCACAGAGCCAGTGCTGAGACCTGTCACACCGCTTGGTTCCCGGGAGAGGTGAGACAAGGTGACTATAACTGTGTGCTAGTTTTGCTCACCTGCCCTGGTCCTCCACATATACTCTGGGGTCTGTCAATAGACAAGAATATAATAGTGTTTCATGGGTGATGAACCCCAAATGTTTTGGAAATTTTGGGTCCAATCCAGTTCTATCCAAATCATTTTACTCATCTCTAGTCAAAAGTAGTAATATTTGAAACAAAGCCACAAAATTGTGACTTGTGCATGTCACTTTTCTTAAAAACTTTACAACTCAACAAATCTACTGGTGCCAATAATGACTACAATATACAATCAGTCCACAGCTGAAATAGATTTCAATTGCTACTGAATGGACCACCTGATATAGGCCATTATTAACATTCTTGTATTAACCCCTCCAATTCCCAGCAGTTGTTACATGGGATATTAACTCCTTCACTCCCAGAAGCATGTACATTGTTGTATTTAACCCCTGCACTCACAGCAGCTTGTACTTACAGGCTTATTTTTATTCACTGATGCTAGGGTTGAGCGATCGGGATCGGAAAAGATCAGATCCCGATCAACGATCGAGTAAATTTCACGATCGGGATCAGCTGGAAAATGATCGGAAATCGGATTTTAAAATCGATCCTGAAATCTCAAGATTGGCTCAACCCTAACTGATGCATAACATCAATGTAAGTCTATGTCTCTCTGAAAAAAAGCAGCATGAATATGTGTGTCATGGATCCATAGACATTGAAAAGTATAGTAAACAGAAAAAAAAGTTGATCTGTTTCTCATGCACATAAAAGAGTGATGGACCATGAACAGGAAATTACCCGCAGATAAGCAGCTGCAGTGTTATCCATGATTATAACAGACATTACATATCCGCACATTGATGACGTATGAATACGGTATTGTACTGCACAGGAGTTTTCCTCACAAGTACTATAACATGGCACATGATAATGTCACATCTTAAATATAATACTTTTGTTTCTGTCCAAATATGAGTTCAGAAAAGCAAATGACAAACGCTCTTGAGCTGGCACACGTCCCAGTAACACAGAATACGCAACTGCTCCTCCTACATGAAGCAACCTGAATGTTCAGCCATTCATGTAAACAGTTTCTCAATCCCTCTGAACCAGCGGTCAGGAAAACACCAGATGAGTCTTGAGATCAGGACATAAGGTACTAGAGGAGCTAAAGAGTCTGGACTGCAGACAGATACATTAGATGTTACTAGGGAGCTAAAGAGTCTGGACTACAGACATCCTCTACGTCTGGAGGAGAGAAAGTTTCACCAGCAACATAGAAGGGGATTCTTTACAGTAAGAACAGTGAGGCTCTGAAAGTCTCTGCCCAGGAAGTGGTGATGGTGGATTCATTAAACAAGTTCAAGGAGGGCCTGGATGCCTTTCTTGAAGAGAAAAGTATAACAGGTTATGGACTCTAGATTTTAAGGACACGTTGAGCCAGGGTCTTATACTGACTGCCAGATTGGAGTCGGGAAGGTATTTTTCCCCCTGAAATGGGGCAATTGGCCTGAGCCTCATGGGGGTTTTTTTTGCCTCCGTCTGGATCAACACTGTAGGGGACTGTAGGGTTATAGGTTGGACTTGATGGACTGATGTCTTCATACAACCTCATCTACTATGTAAGTATATAATATATAAGCTTAAATTCATCAAATTAATCTGCCGATTCTTTTAACATTTAGGAGCCATGTCTCCAGACAAAGCAAATACAGGTGAATTTGTGATCATCTCTCAAGTGAGACAAAATGATAAACCTGAAGAAGGACAGTTGTCCAGTGTTCCAGCCAGCATGCCCAAGCCAGTTGTTGCATTTTATCGCGGAGAACCTGAAGTTCTGGGGGTAGGTCCATTTCACACAGCTTTTATTAGAGGTGAGCTGGCCATGGGGTTGTTGGTTTACCTGTAGGAGAATTTTGCCTTGAAACACACCTACTGCTATGATTTTCACTGAAATAAGTAGTACATGTGGATACTGTATATATGTGTAGGTGACTTGAGCACAATGCCTATATAGGATCTTTGTATGGCATGGAAATAATGACAGATTGTGGCAACCTATGAGTATACAAACACAGACTTAGATAGGATATCACTTTCCTGCCATTGATTGTCTCCCTTTCAGCTAATTTGAACTTCACTAACTGTCGCTAGAAAAGTTCCATCCATAGATACATTCATGCTTATGATGTGAGTTCACAATATGTGGAGGAGGAAGGTACTGGATTCACTTCACACAGTGAATGAAGAGGGAAGGACCTGATTTCTCCTCACAGGCTCTAGACATCTGTAGACAGATTTCTCAGAGCACATCAGGCACTGAGAGAATTCTTCAGCTTCAGCTGTGACTGAGGCACCAAAGGGGTTAATCCCCTGGATCAGTGTGGGCACCAATCACGCATCAGCACCGGGTGTCTGCTGTATAACACAGCAGACTCCCGGAGGCTATTGCGACCGCCCTGCTCCCGAATGGCCACCATCTTTAACCCCTTCCCGCCGATGGCATTTTTTGATTTTCGTTTTTGACTCCCCTCCTTCTAAACCCCATAACTTTTTTATTTCTCCGCTCCCAGAGCCATATGAGGTCTTAATTTTTGAGGGACAATTTTTTCTTCATGATGCCACCATTAATTATTCTATATAATGTACTGGGAAGCAGGAAAAAAATTCAGAATGGGGTGGATTTGAAGAAAAAATGCATTTCTGCGACTTTCTTACGGGCTTTGGTTTTACGGCGTTTACTGTGCAGCCAAAATGACATGTCCCCTATATTCTGTGTTTCGGTACGGTTCCAGGGATACCAAATTTATATGGTTTTATTTACATTTTGACCCCTAAAAAAATTCCAAAACTGTGTTAAAAAAAATTTTTTCTAAAAGTCGCCATATTCCGACGGCCGTAACTTTTTTATACGTAAGTGTACGAGGATGCATAGGGCGTCTTTTTTTGCGGGGCCAGGTGTACTTTTTAGTTCTACCATTTTTGGGAAATGTTATTGCTTTGATCACTTTTTATCCAAATTTTTGTCAGAATCAAAACAGTGAAAAAACGGCGGTTTGGCACTTTCAACTATTTTTCCCGCTACGGCGTTTACCGAACAGGAAAAATATTTTTATAGATTTGTAGAGCGGGCGATTTTGGACGCGGGGATACCTAACATGTATATGTTTCACAGTTTTTAACTACTTTTATATGTGTTCTAGGGAAAGGGGGGTGATTTGAACTTTTAATTCTTTTTATATTTTTTTATATTTTTTTTAACTTTTTTTTTTATTTTTATTTTGCATTTATTAGACCCCCTAGGGGTGTTGAACCCCAGGGGGTCTGATCACTAATGCAATGCATTGCAATGCATTGCAAAAAAGCATCCTTTCTTTTGCAGGCTGCATAGACCAGCCTGCAAAAGAGAGGCTTTGCAGACAAGCCTGGGAGCCTGTACAAGGCTCCCGGCTGTCATGGCAAAGGGACGTCAGCCCTGGAGCATGCTCCAGGAGCCGGCGATCCCAGCCAAAATGGCGGCGCCCATGACCGTGGCGCCGGAGGGGTTAATGCCTCCGATCGTTCCGATCGGAGGCATTAGAGCCGGTTGTCTACTGCTTAAAGCAGTAGACACCCGGCGGCTATGGCGGCCGCCCGGCTCCCGGGCGGTCGCCATAGTTACAGACCCAACATGCGCCGTACTATTACGGCGCATGTCGGGAAGGGGTTAAACACCCAGCATCTGCCGTACTAGATATCAGGAAAGGGTTAAATAAACCTTTCACCACCTCCAACAATTCAAATTCTCAGCATCTGTTAATAGAAGCTGCTCCACTGATTCCAGCACCATTGGAATTATTTCTCTAGCCCCCACCATTCCCAAACAGGAAGGAAGGCAGTGTTAGAGCTCAGAATCACACCCCCTTGTCTGCTCCTGCCTGACACCTCCCTCCTGATAGTACAGAGCCTAAATAGTATATCAGGCAAAATAAAAATAACAGCAATGATTGCTCGGGAACGGTGGGGGCTAGAGAAAAAATTCCAACTGTGCCAGAATCAGTGAATCAGCAGCTATTACATGATGATTACATGATGTGAACTTGTTGAAGGTGGTGGAAGGTTCTCTTTAAGGGGTTAATAAGGGAGGAAGAAAATAATTGGTTGCAAAGAAATGTAAGAAGCCTGTGTTTTGTTTTTATGCTTTATGTTTATATTATTTTCCGTCTATTTTTTCTGACATAAATATTGTAATCCCCATATTATTCACTAATATCTTTCTATTAATTTCCATATTTTTACTTGTTGACCTTCTACAGTTACTGTATACCGTAAATAGTGGAAATGAATTTCTCTTATTTTGCAGACAACACAGATATTTACAGGAATTCTTCTTATATCCATTGGGATTGTTTTGACAATACTCATAGATATAGAGAGTTTTATGGGACTTGTGGTCATCTCTGGTATCCTTATCTGGTCTGGATTATTGGTAAGATGTGCACATTTAAAGCAAATGTCCGGTTGTGTTGCTTTCCTGCTATTTATCTACCTGTGTATTTGCGGCCTGACAGCTCAGATTCAATAGGACAGAGCCAGTGGCATAACTACCACCATAGCAGCAGAGGCAGCTGCCACAGGGCCCAGGACATTAGGGGCCCAGCGACAGCTAGCCCTGCTACCACCGCTCTTATCACAGACAAACTGTTGTAACTGCGATAAGATCGGGGGGGGGGGGGGGAGCTTGTAGGACCTCTAGATGAAGGACCTTGTGTGACGTCAGCCGTCACATGACTAGGTGTCTTTATAGCCCGTGCAGTCCTGCAGGAGATGAAGAGAAGGAGAGATGTGGTGCTAAGTACTGAGGGGGAGGGGTAATGGGAGATGCAGGATGGAGAGTGTGTCTGTGTCTATGTGTGTGTGTGTGTGTGTGTGTGTGTGTGTGTGTGTATGTATGTGTGGTGTGGAGGAGGGGAGAGGACAGTGTCCTGATATCTGTGTATTAGGAGGAGGGGGCAGTGTCCTGAGATCTGTGTATTAGGAGGAGGGGGAGGTCAGTGTCAGTAGATGGATCAGTACTCTACACATTGTTTGTATTCAGACTTGCCTGCAATTGTTGTTACTAATAACTGTGTAATAGTAGTCAGGGGGCGCTCTGTGTATTGTATTGTACTGAAGGGGAGGGGGATGTGAGATGCAGGATGGAGAGTGTGTGTCTGTGTGTGAGTGAGTATGTATGTGTGGTGTGGAGCAATTGAGGAGCAACAGTAACCTAGGGGAAGATGGAGGGGAGGACATGAAAATGGGGGTAGAGATGAGGGGTGAATGAAACTGGGGGCAGATGGAAGGAGGGCATGAAATGTCATGTGACATCCATGCATTATTAAAGATGGCCAACACCACCACAGACTGCAGTGGAGCTGGAAACAGGTGTGTAGCTTTTTTTATGTCTGTGTCTCCCCTTGGTCTCTGATTATTATACTCTGGGGTCTGAAAATACCCCAGAGTATAATAATTGTTCATGGGTGTTCATTATGGGGCATAATCCTGTGTGCAGGGGCCACAATGGGGTGTAATACTGTGTGCAGGGGCCACTGAGGGACATAAAAGAGCGCGCAGGAATGCGGCATGGGGGGGGGGGTTGGTCAAGGTCTTCGGTGTCGGTCAGGAAGGGGGGGCCCCCATGTCAAAAGTTCGCCACGGGGTCCCGCCATTCCTAGTTACGCCACTGGACAGAGCATATCTATACAGTCTATAGGTAGTTATTGGTTCATGCTGCTACTCTCTTTCTCCCGTCTGCATCTCTGCTTCTTCTGGTTGACTGCTGTGTATCACAACAAACCCACCACTAGCCCACCATGGAGTCTGTGCAAGGACAGTACAAACTTCTCAGCAATGGAAGAAATGATCAAATAATTACCTAAAACGACTGTAGTAAATAAGCTGGAATGTAGTTGTAGGGTGTGAAGAAGTAGCAGTTGCACCTGAGACCAGGTACTTTATCAGCCTAAAGACCCCTTTTAGGAGCATTGCTTTATTATTACATTAATCCTATTATGGGCTAAAAATTTATTATTTACTAGAATATTAAAAATCCTCAACTCTGCACTTTTTCTGATACTGTGCACACTCAGAGAGAAATCAGTCTGACATCTCATTCTCTGGTTTTTATTCCTCTCCTCCTAAGGGGTAACAAACACACATTTAAGCTGAAATATTTTCACACTGATAAGAATTCGCTTCTGTGTTTATCACACTTTAAGGGAGTCCATTAGCAGGAAAATGATATAATTTGTTTTGGGACCCAGGAGCGTCAAGTTACACCTCTGATGCATCTATGTGTAATGATTGTGGTTGCAGGGACTGTGACCGCAACTGGCCTGGTGGGGTACGGGGCCCACCTGGTTCCACAACAAGCTGTACAAGCCTGATGTCATATTATGTCTGTACATGTCACTGAGTCCTTTAGATGCCTGCCCAGGGGAAGTGATTAAAAATAACAAATCTTTATAGTTGCCTCTCCTGGGCTTCTGACGATCCCCATCATCCTTTTCATGGCTCTTCCGGCCTGAGACTGAGGTCACGTACCCCAGGGGTCACTACTGGGGCCTGTGATTGGGCCCTGGGCCTCTACTTATTATACTCTGGGGCAGTGGCGTAACTACCACCATAGCAGCGGTAGCAGCTGCCACAGGGCCCGGGACATTAGGGGCTACCGCTGCTATCATTATGCTCGGAGGTCTTTTCGGACCCCCGAGTATAATGATCGGGGTCCCCTGTTGGTGGAATACTTTCCACCAACAGGGGGCCCCGAAGCTGCAGCAACGGCTGAGACACAGGAGCTGCAGGTCTGGCTCCTGTCAGCGCTGCAGGACGTTCCCCCTCTCTCCCCCCTCCCTTTCTCTGCTGTCCTCCGCCCACCAATGAGAGGAGGAGGCGGGGCTTATCCCTGCCGTCCAGCACAGAAGAGAAGAGGAAGAAGCTGCTCCAGGAACATGAAACTGAAGCTACACAGGTACGTACTGGGGTTACTGTACTTATTACTATCAGGCATTTGGGGGGATTACTTGTGTTTTAGTAACTCCATGTGCCTCATAGTAATAGCAGTTAACCCCATCATCTCCCTCACATTAACCCCTGTTTGCCTCACCATAAGAGTTACTGATATGTGAGACATTTGGGGGTAATAGTAATGAAGATACTTTATTATTACCTCCATGTCTCTCACATATCAGTAACTCTTATGTGAGGCACACAAGGCTTAATGTGAGGGACATGATAGGGTTAACTGTTATTAATATGAGGCACATGAAGTTACTAAATTGTAATGCACAGGACCAGATTTTTTTTTATCCACAATTTGTCCTGGTATAGCGGTCATCGGTGACAGTATTTAGTCCTGTAGGGGCCACTAAGGGACATAATACTGTGTGCAGGGGGCCACTATTGGGTATAATACTGTGTGCAGGGGCCTCTAAGGGACATAATACTGTGTGCAGGGGCCACTATTGGGTATAATACTGTGTGCAGGGGCCTCTAAGGGACATAATACTGTGTGCAGGGGCCACTAAGGGACATAATACTGTGTGCAGTGGCCACTATTGGGTATAATACTGTGTGCAGGGGCCACTATTGGGTATAATACTGTGTGCAGGGGCCACTAAGGGACATAATACTGTGTGCAGGGGCCACTATGGGACATAATAGAGCGCACAGGAATGCGTAGGAGGGACTCGGTCGAGATCTTCGGTGTCGGGGGGGCCCCATGTCAAAAGTTCGCCACGGGGCCCCGCCATTCCTAGTTACGCCACTGCTCTGGGGTCTAAGTCAGAACCAGAGGACTGAAACTCACAAATATTTGTTGCATTTCATGCAGTTCACCTGAAGCGACTCAAGGGGGACTAAAAAGATTACAAAAAAAGACTCTTTTGGTTTTCTGTCTTTTCAATTTTTTTGGTAGAAATCAACCTCACCTTGGGCCATTGGCATTGTTGTTGCATCTCAATCACATTAATTGGGAATAAGCTGCAATACCAGAAACTGGTTTTGGGCACTGTCAATAAAAGAAGAAACAAAAAAGAAAACTTTATGATCATTCATATACTTCTCAACATGTATATTATCTTCTGTATCTTAATCTATAATTATTTTCTTTCTTGATCTCATTTTTATAGTTTATTATCTCCGGATCACGGTCAGTGGTTGCTTCAGTGAAACCAGCAGTAGGAAAGGTAAGAACAAAATAGTGTAAAAGTCATCAGTGGGGTCTCCTTTAAAGGGATGCTCTGCCTAGAAATTAATCCTAAAAGTAAAGAAGAAATATAGTTGTCCTCTCTGTTTATCAGTCTGCAGAAATCCATTTCAGAATCAGCACCAAATTCATTTGTGTGAACATACCCTAACATGGTTGAAATCCAATGGTGTAGGGTATATGAAGCAGGCTCCGGAGCTCCATTACCCCATGGCAGCCACAGGAGTAGGCACTCACCAGCAACTTCCAGGGGATCTCTCTGTGTCCGAAGGACCACACCTGCAGTGCAATATGATCATGGGGATAAACCAATTATACCACAGACTGTAATATTATACTATTGAATGCACCTTCTGTTAAAATCACCAAGTTCCTATTAAATCCTGACTCTTTAGTAGGAACTACACAATGTCAGGCCTGTTAGCATTCAGAAGGCTCCTGGCCACCACAATCTCATTGCAGTGAGCCTTCAGTCATCAAAGGGAGCCTCCGGCCTCTTAATTAGCAACCACAATCATGGATATTTCCATAACAGCAGGCATTATGTTTAAAGACCCAGCATCTACAATAAATGTATGGTGTTCTTATGCCATACACACGATCACTGAGGCAAGTGACTAGATGCGGTAGTCTAATGAATGTGAAGTCATTGCTGCTGGTCCAGTATGGACTTTGGCAGTAGGGACTGAAAAAGTGGTGCTGGAATGGCAGGGTCTTTAAAGTGTTAGTAAAGGGTATTTCTCTGTGTTATTCAGTTTTTTATCAAATGGTAAAGGCTTCCAATTTCATGGGTCCTATCTAACCTGCTGGCTAATGTAAATTCAAGATTTTTCCTAAATACATTGTCTTAGCAATGCTGCTTCATTTGTTTGCTATGTGAAATTAATCCACCCATTGTTTACACAATGTTGTCAGGGTACCCGGCCTGTTCTACCTCCTTATGTAGGCTAATAGGACAGAAGAAGAGACTCATGGCTCTCTGAAAGGGAGTGAGTTCTCGGATTACATTTGCTCTTAGAGCAATTATCTCCTGCTATTAGGTCTCGGGTAATCAGGTCAGATAATTAAAGTTTGCTGATAAAGGCTTGGACAGTGTGTATCTTTCTATGGGGGATATTGAGTTTACTGCAAGTCCCTTGTCAGTCCTGGCAGCAAGTAAGTTTATTTTTCTCTCCAAACCTCTGTCATATAATATACATTTACTGTGCATATGATCTTAATTTATATTAGATTTCTAGTCATGATAATAAATAACTGTTTATGGTAAAGGCAATATCTATCTCTAGTGTCCTGTCTCATAGTGTCCTGTCCATCAAACAGTCAAAGCCCACACCCCAACTTGTTGAAGAATACAGGAAGTGAGAAAAAGATGCAGCAGGCAAACTGCTGAGAGAGGGAGGTGGGAAAACCCTTTCAAGCTCTCACTGAATTCAATGAGAGCTATACAGAAATATATAAAGCCTTACCTCTACCAACAGCCTTAGAAAGAAACTTACCTGCGGTGATGGAAGACCAGGACATATACCTTATTAAGACTAGACGACAAAAGAAAAAAATATCCAGGAATCGATCCCTTGATCCAGTTAAAACGTAACTTTTAATTGAAAAAACATCTCATTGCAAAAAGAGATTAATTAAAAACTATATGCAAAACACATAATGTAAACCGGCGTCTGGCTGACGCGTTTCGGAGAATATTTTCTCCTCAATCATGAGGTATTAAAACCCATGCATCTCCTTCCAGTGAATTGGGATCAAGTGTCGGTACAAACAACATTGGCAAATACTGTGAGTGGGCTGTGTTTTTTTCTTATTGTTAATAAGACTAGGGTATATCTAGACTTTTGAAATAGAGCACCCCCACAGGAGAAATTAAGTATTACAGAATGCCCATTAAAATCAACGTGCCATCTATGTATAACACTTACACGCTAAGTGCTCTAGAGCAAAAGACTCTTTTATTACTCTTTTGTTGATTATCATCCATTAAATATCTTGTCTCCCAACGTTCGTAGAGGAAACCTTTCTATGCGTTTCCTCCGTGGTTTTCCCACAGCACTTTTTGCTGCAGTCCACTATGTGGGGCCTTAGCCTAACTCCATATTCCCTTAAGCAGACAACTCTTATTTTGTGTTCTAGGTAACATCAATCTTGGTGATGAACATCATCAGCTCTCTGGCTGCAGCTTGTGGAATCATTCTTTCTGCGATTGATCTTAGTTTTGGACAGTTCGTGCATTCATCGTGGCCACATTGTGCACATTATAAAAGTGATGCCCAATGTCTAGGAAATTTTTATCTCACGGTAAATATTATTTTTCTCTTTTTATTTACAAAAATCAAAAACTCATTGGTAGCCAGTTGATTGAGCAACATCACTTGCAGCAGCCCAGCTGGGGGGAAGCAAAAGGCCTGGCTAAACATGGACACTGGCTCTGTCTCCTTGTACTCTCCCGAACTGTATAGTGCTGACTCACTTCATCCTCTTAACTCAGAGATGAAGAGACCAACTGTTTCTAACTAGAGGTTCCTTAGTCTTGGATTGCATTAATTGCTCAGCCAACTACAATAACTTCTACTCACCTGTACACGCTCCTGACCTGGCCGCCCTCCGCTGCTGCCTTCAGGGTGTGCTGTAGCTGACAAATATCAAGCAAGAAAGGAGTATTTCCAAATATATAAAGCTTAAATTTGAAGTATGAAAAAACAAATATGAAAAAACATCACAAGACAAAGAAAAAATATATTAAAAACCATACCATACAACAGACAAAAAACGCCATATATGAACCCGTTGACGCACTTCAGGGCACAAGACCCCTAGTCATAGCAATGTTGAACACTGAGTGAAACCAGCTAAATACCCCTGGTAGTCTGTCTGCTATAATCAACATGTTTAAAGAGGACCTTTCATCAGATTGGGCACAGGCAGTTCTATATACTGCTGGAAAGCTGACAGTGCGCTGAATTCAGCGCACTGTCGGCTTTCGCGATCTGTGCCCCGGGTAAAGCGCTATCGGTCCCGGTACCGTAGCGCTTTATAGTCAGAAGGGTGTTTCTGACAGTTAGCCAGGGACGCCTTTCTGCCCAGCAGTGCCTATAGTGCTGTACTGTGTGAGCGGGGAGGAACGCCCCCTCCCTCTGCTCACACAGCTCGTCCATAGATGAGTGTTATCAGGAGCGGGAGGGGGCGTTCCTCCCCGCTCCACAGTACAGCGTGATAGGCGCTGCTGGGCAGAAGGGCGTCTCTGGCTAACAGTCAGAAACGCCCTTCTGACTGTAAAGCGCTACTGTACCGGGACCGATAGCGCTTTACCCGGGGCACAGATCGGGAAAGCCGACAGTGCGCTGAATTCAGATGAGTAAACATTGGACAGATGGGTAAAAATTATCGGCACTTGCTTATTACAATAACACAGTAAGTAGCTGCCTATAAAGTCAGTTTATTCCATAAGGCGACCTGAAATGATGGTCTCAAGAGGAAGATGTGCCCATGATTATACTTTGGGGTGCTACAAGGATGCCCTGGTGTGGCAAGGTGAGTATTAGTGTTGCTTTTCCTCATCTCCCCTGGGATTCCGATTATTATACTAGGGGGTCCAATTGCATTGGAACAAGTTTGGAACGGCCTACCCTCACAAATAGTCACAAAACTAATCTCATACCAAAACTATCTGTATAGGTATTCTTCATTTTAGCCACAATGATGCAATGTGACAGTAGTTGTATATACATCCTTTACATATGTGCTTGTACTATGTTGTACTATGTTCAGGTTCCTCACAGGCTTTTTCATATAACATAGATAACATTCCTGTGTGCGTCTTGGTCTACAGAAATTGTAAATTTTTCCTTTTCAGACTTCTATGGACGGAATCAATTTATTTCTTTTACTGCTTTTTATGCTGATGTTCTGCATTGCTATATCTTCAAGTGCGTTTGCATGTAAAACTGTGTGCAGATCGTCATTTCAGGAAGTGGTAAGTTATCGATTTTATAGTCTATTGCAATTTTTAAAGGAACTGGATAGTAACTTCCAGAAATCCTAAGAGGACACGTGTTTGTAAAGTTAGGTCTCATGCATACACAAAGCAATGTAAGGGCTCGTTCATACGGGGACAGAGGGGGCGGATTTTGGCGCGGAATCCACATCATAATCCACCCCCTCACAATGGTAATCTATGTAGACCACTAGCGATCTTTTTTCCGTGAGCGGCATGTTGCAAAAAAGAAGCGAGTTGCCCTTTCTTCCCATGACGTCTGCTTCGCGGCAGCACCCTCCAGACTAGGCCCATTCATTTTGCGCCTACTCCAGAATGGCAGGCGTATTTTGGTTCAGATTTTGACGTGGCTTCCCGCGTCAAAATCAGGACCAAAATACGCTATTCCGTGCCCGTGTGAACTAGGCTTAACTTGTACAGTGTCCCCCCCAGAATGGACTCATTCCATAACAATGTCATTTTCTACATGTCCTTCTAAGGGTATGAGGTACCTTGTTGTGGAAATGCAGCTTTTTTGTTGCAGATTTTGGCTCAAAAAACAGCAGCAAACTTTGCAGCAAAAAACACTGTTTCCTCAACATGGGGCCTTAGCAAGGGCATAACGTGAGGGGTGCAGAGGATGCAGTCACACCAGGGCCCAGGAGCCTTAGGGGGCCCATAAGCACTGGTATCAGTATTAAGACTGCAGCTTCCATCTGGTCCATAAACCAAGGAGACCCACAGATTACCCTAACCACACTAAGGTGGATTAAACTCCTTAGCTCCCATAACCATCACTATCAAGAATTCACTGTAAGGATGAGGTAAGGGGCCCCGAAAAAAAAGACTGCACCAGGGCCCACAAGACTTTAGCTATGCTACTGGGTCTTAGGGGGCGTTCACACTACCGCCAGTGTCCGACAGGTAGTGTCCGCTCCTAGTGTCCGTTCAAAATCTCGCACGGACATTAGGAGCGGACACTAGCTGTGTCCATAACACCTGTCATTCATTTAAATGGTGATCAGGTGCGTTCTTTTGCACTCCGTGCCTGTCCTTCACTGTCCGCTTGTAAAGATGTCCGACTTTTCAAGCGGACAGAAAAACCCGACATGTGAACGCCCCCTTAGCCACATCTTGTAGATTGACCCAGTATGCTTAGTGTCCCCAAGCTACTGCCACTACTCTCTCCAGCCCCTGACTTGATGCACCTTCCTTAGTTTCCATCCCATGCTTGTTGATGGTGTTCAGTTATCAAAAAAGGATTTTGGTTACACAGTAAACAAAAAAACAAATACAATTTAAGGCTGAGGCCCCATGTAGTGAAATGGAGCAGAAAAAAAAAGCTGCAGAAAAAAAAACATAGCGTTTTTCATTGCATTTTCCTCTGTGGACTTTCTGCCCTTATTATACTTATACGGACAACGCCAGCGTTTCCGCAGGTAAATTTGACATGCTACGATTTTCAAAAATGTAAGCTTTTCCACTTTGGATATTTTTTTCTGCAATGTGTGGATAGTATTAGCCCTAATTTCATTCACTTTGCAGGTACTGTAAAATGCTGCGTTTTTTTGTTTTGTTTTGTTTTTTTGTAACATGGGGCTTCAGCCAAAGACTATTGAAGATATTTTCATACGTACAAAGGTTATTCAGTTTATATAGATTTACAAGACTATACAGTTGTTAAAGTTGGTTATGCAGGGAAAAAATCTTACCAGTGCATCCACGTAGTGGGCCACAGCCAAAAAGTACATCATGTTTTTTTCCACATCGCTTTTCACAGAAAGTTCACAGAGTTTTCCTCTATGGACTTTCTGCTTCAATTATACATATAGGTAAACCATTGATGTTTTCGGAGGAATAATTTACATGCTGCAATTTACAAAAACACAATAGTTTTTTAAATCGCAGCATGTCCACTGTGTATTTTTTTCTGCAGCGAGTGTGTGGTGTTAGGCCATCCACTTTGCAGGTACTGTAAAACGCCACGTTATTTGGCAAAAATAAACTATTAATACTTGGTTTGCAGAACAAGGTGGGATGCTAGAACTCTGTGTTCAGTCTCGTCTGCCTCTGCTCTGTGACTACAAAAGCACTTTACTCCTGCTGCTTGTACATGGAGTAGAGTGGAGTTGGTCATGTGACCAAGGGTAGAGCATGGGAGGTAGAGGAATGAAAACTTCTGGTCCCTCTCAAGAATTGATTCAGATCAGGTGGCTCAGGTCTAAAATTTATTTCAGGTCAAAAAAGTTAGGACCAAAAGTAAAATTATTATACTCTAGATGAAGGCCTGGGAGTGGGGTAAAAAATAAAAAACATTTATACTCCTCTTACCTCACCTCTGTTGGACCTCCTCGCATCGTCCATCACTCTTTCTCGGCCTCCTCTGTGACGTCATGCACCCAGAGTAATCGCTGAGGTCTATGTGGATTCTGTTTTTCGATCGCTTGTACAATATTCATATGTTTTGTTTCAGACTGTGGTCATCTATCAAACCACTTCATTGAATGTATCTGATCCAACCAGAGATCTTCCTCCTGACTCCTCGGCAGCCATGACATCTGACCTTAAGACACAGACATGAAGGCATCAGTCACAGTGATAGTCTCTGCAAGAGGAATATGAAGAAATGTGAAAATTAATGCCAAGATTCTTATATGCAAGCTGTGACTTCATAACATCCCTAGTATCTTTGTAATTAATGTACTGTATTTTTCAGACTATAAGACAAAACTTTTTTCACCATATTTGGGAGGAAAATAGGGGTGTGTCTTATAGTCCGAATGTGGGCTGTTTGGGCGGGGCGGAGGAGCAGGGATACAGCATCACCCCACTCCTGATGCCGATGAGTTCCTGCAGCGGGGCTACCTGCAGCAGGAGGAGTGGGGCGATGCCGCAAGCCCTGGGCTGAAAGCATGTCCCTGCGATGTGAGCCATCATCTGTGAAGATGATGATGGCCACTCTGCTGCAGAGTGGTCGCCATAGCTACAAGGTCTTCTGTAATGTACAGCGGAGACCCGGAGCAAATGCCCGCAATCAGAGTCCACTCTGATCATGGGCATTACTATGTTAAAACCACAACTAAAGTGTAGAAGTAGTACCCGGGGCTGGTCCCCACAGGCCCCATACCTTTCACTTTGCAGGCCAGCTCCTGCAGCATGTTTCTGTGACAGGAGGCCTGTCATAGTAATATTATTATTGTGGCTGGTTTATGACCAGCCTGAATAGCAATGTACAGAATCTCCCATAGGCTGCATGGGACTTGCAATGAAATGATTGCAGGTTCAAGCCCTGTAGGGGGACTAATAAAATAGTTAAAGAAAAAAATTATATATATATATATATATATATATATATATATATATATATATATATATATATGAAAATTCTAAATCGCTGCAATACACATACACCTCTGGTATCCCTGTATCCGAAACAAACTTATAAAAATATTTTTCCTGTACGGTGAGCATCGTAGCGGGGAAAAAAAAATCTAAAGTGCCGAACTACCATTTTTTTACAGTTTTGCCTCAGATTTAAATAAAAAGTGACCAAAGCAATAGACATTCCCCCGAAATGG
This sequence comes from Leptodactylus fuscus, assembly GCF_031893055.1. Taxonomy (NCBI): domain Eukaryota; kingdom Metazoa; phylum Chordata; class Amphibia; order Anura; family Leptodactylidae; genus Leptodactylus; species Leptodactylus fuscus. The sequence continues at coordinate 46,449,247 of NC_134270.1, read as the reverse complement.
TATAGCTAAAAAGTACATCTGGCCCTGAAAAAAAAATGCCTTATGTATCCCCGTACAGTTGCATGCCCCCTTGCAGCTGTTACAAAACTATAACTCCCAAATATTATTTAAGTTATTGAATATTTTACCACATTTTTTTGCTTCAAAATTTTTCTCCCTATTTTCCTCCTCTAAAACCTAGGTGCGTCTTATAGTCCGAAAAATATGGTAAATTATCCCCTTTACTATACTTAGCCACAATTAGCAATAAAAGTCCCTCCTTGTATTCTGCTTTTTATTCTGCTGTATTCTCTTATTCCACTTTTTTTTTGTCATTTTTTTTGTCATTAACACGTCCCTTTCAATGATTCTTGTTTTGTGATGTACATGAAAATAGTGCAATGTTGTGTTAGCCAGAAAGAATGATGTAATCATAAATGTGAGTATGTCAAAGAAGACAATTACTATAGAAGTAATACCTTTATAGGTTCGTACCTCCCAATTTTCAAAGGAGCGAAAGAGGGACAAAATCAGTGGCGCATGCAGCATCTGGTAGAAAATTTACATATTGCAAGCCACCTTTCAAGCCCCACCCATGCCAGTTTTGGCTCTACCAATTCCCAACCATGTCCCTTTGTGCCCCCATATTGTATTATGCTGTTTGTGGTCCCCAAACAATATAATTTCTCTTTGTCCCCATAGTATGATTCCCCTCAATATAGCCCCCACAATATAATGCCCCCTTAATGATGCTTTCATAGTATAACTTCCCCCTTTAATATGGCCCCCACAGTGTAATATCTTCCTTAACGTGGTGCTATAGTAAAACGCTCTCTTAATGTGGCCCCTACAATATAACATCCTCTTAATACGGCTCTCACAGTATAATGCCCCCCTTTATATGAACCAACAGAATAATGCCCCCTTAATGTGGCTCCCAAGATATAATGTCGCCTTAATATGGCCTTACATTATAAAGCCTCACTTAATTTGGGTCCCACAGTATAAATTCCACCCCACCTTATTTCAGGGAACATAGTTCAATTGCCCCAGAATACATTATAAGACCCCAGATAAAACTTAACATGTCTTATTAGGTGAAAATTGTCATTATCCTCCTTTCCAGCCGTTACACCCCAATGCCCTGGCCGCAAACCCTCTGTATGTGTTCAGACACTTTATCAGTCACAAGATAATCCAAAGTCATGACAGTCTGTTAGATGAATACCTATCCATCTAAGGCTTGATTCACATATGCGCATGGGTTTCTGTTTGGGGGCGTTGTTTGGGGACCCCCTGAACGGAAACCTAATCCACATAAAAAAAAGTAGTTACCTTAGGACCCCATAGAATACAATGGGCTCTTTGTGGTTTCTGCTCGCGTTCTGCACAAAAAAACATGGAGAGAAAAGTGCAGCTTGCAGCGCTTTTCTCTCCACATTTTTCATACGGAGAGGGGGACTGGAATCGCAAAATGCAGATGTGAACCGGGCCTACAGGGGCGGATCCAGGGCCGGGCGAGCCGGGCAACCGCCCGGGGCCCCGCGGCGCGGCCCGGACCTAACAAAATGGTCCCGGTCAGCATGTCCCAATTTCCTACGCACGCCGATGAGCTGAATACATAGGCGTTTAAAGCAGGAGCTGTCAGCTCCTGCTTTAACGCTGAGCTCCGGCATTTGTAGCCGCGATGTGATGACGTCACATCGCGCCTACAATATGTGTATGAGGGAGAGAACAGAAAGAGCTGCGGGGGAGCGAGGGAAGGTGAGTGTATTTTTTTGTGTGTGTGTTAAACATTTAGGTGGAAAATAATGTAGGGGGCCCATGAAACTGGGGGCATATGAGGGAGGGGGGGGAGAACGGCATGACACTAGGGCAGATGAAGGGGGAGAGAACAGTATGACGCTGGGGCAGATGAACGGAGGGAGAACGGAATGACACTGGGGCAGATGGAGAGGGGGAGAACAGCATGACACTGGGGCAGATGGAGGGGGGAGAACGGCATGACACTGGGGCAGATGGGGGGGAGAACAGCATGACACTGGGGCAGATGAAGGGGGAGAGAACAGCATGACACTGGGGCAAATGAAGGGGGGGGAACGGCATGACACTGGGGCAAATGAAGGGGGAGAAAACAGCATGACACTGGGGCAGATGAAGAGGGGAGAATGGCATGACACTGGAGGGGGGAGAACGGCATGACACTGGGGCAGATGGAGGGGGGAGAACGGCATGACACTGGGGCAGATGGAGGGGGGAGAACGGCATGACACTGGGGCAGATGAAGGGGGAGAGAACGGCATGACACTGGGGAAAATGAAGGGGGGGAGAACGGCATGACACTGAGGCAGATGAAGGGGGGAGAACGGCATGACACTGGGGCAGATGAAGGGGGGAGAACGGCATGATACTGGGGCAGATGAAGGGGGGGAGAATGGCATGACACTGGGGCAGATGAAGGGGGGAGAACGGCATGACACTGGGGACAGAGATAGAGGGGGGGACATGAAACTAGGGGTAGATGAAGGGTGTATATGAAAATGGGGGAGAGATGGAGGGGGGACATATAATTTACGGGTGACTGTAGGAGGATTATACTGTGTGGAATCACATGAAAAATGAATGAGAATGGGCGGAGTCGAGCCGCACGTTTTATTCCCTCTTTCTAGTCTTCAACAGTTGGGCGGTACAGGTAAGAAGCGCGAGACCCCCTGGTAAGTAGGGCCCCACCAAAGTCAATTGCCCAGGGCCCCGCAAACCCTGGATCCGCCACTGCGGGCCTAATACAAGATCAGCTCGAGTCTGCCAGAACAGAAGCCACTGGTACTAAATATGTCTTTGTTCTGGTTCATAGAGGGGGTCCTGAATGCACATAGACAGGGGTGCTCTTTGTGAGACAAACTCTTTCATTGTATGCACCTTTTAGTAAGTGGTGTGGCCATAATAACCGACCTCTCATGTAAGGGGTTAATATGTAATGTTATACTGTGTATGGCTCTTTCTTATTGCATCCTCTCATGTACTGTAGCTGGCACACTTCCCAGTAAGACAAAAAATGAAGCTGCTCCTCCCTACATGTAGTCACGTGATCGTTCAGCCATTCTTGTAAACAGTTTCACAAATGCCTCTGAACTAACAGCAAGGAAACAACCAGGTAAGTCTTCAGATAAGAACACAAGGTACTAGAGATACTAAAGAGTCTGGACTCCAGACAGATACATTATATGGTATTTTGTATATGGGAATCACAAGAAGAGAGTTGCTGCTGTGCTCGGCTCACACTGTAGTGTCTGTACTGGTTACATTGTATCCACTCCTCTGCTGTAACAAGTAGCCGATCTGAAAGCTTCTAAGCCTCGCAAAGTAATCAAGAACTTTATCATCCATTATCAACAAGCAGAGGAATTGAAACACAAAGTAACGATAAGTTCATAGTACTCAAATGTCTTGCAAAAACGCCAAATATATATTAAGACATCATATACATATATAACTAAGGTAGTCTACGTTATTAATGAGAAAGCATACTTTCCAATTAACCTGTTATATGCTGTGTTCAATGCTGACTGCAACACCTAAAGCTGGTTCACAACTGCGTTGTGCTTTTCTCTGCCAGTTTCAGTATAAAAATGGCAGACACCCGATGGACACCTGGCAAATCACAATCTATTCTATTGGGTCTGCAGGTGTCTGTGTGTAACAACTGTTTTTGCAGTCCGTACTTGTCATTCTAATCTCCCCACGGGGGGTGTGAACCTACCCTAAGTCGTTTTACAGGGAAAAAAAAGTTTAAATAATAGACTTTGGATGAAATATAATTACACACAATTGGTATCATCACAAATCCATAACAACCCCTAAAATAAAATAAGTCTATTTATTTATTCCACATGAAGGTCACAATTAAGGTTTTCTGCTCATTTCACCTTTCAAACAAAAAGTAATATCAACTTATCAAAAAAGTTGTACGTACCCACAAAACACAAAGTCTTGTAAAGCGACATTGAAATAAAATTTCCAAAGTTATGAAAGTGGAAATGGAGAGGGATAAAATGTGTTGGTTTGCTAAAGGGTTAAAATGTACATAAGGCACAGGAGGTGGGCCAAGCCATGTTTATTTGAGTCAGAAATTCAAAACCTTGCAATAAAAAAGGGACATCTTGAGGCCCGACATAGTGAGCCACAGCCGACAAGCTCTGCACAGTTTCCTATACAGGCCTCTTATAAATACTTCCTCCCTTATAAATAATAGCCCGTTTTGTAAATAATAAGTCCCATATATATATATATATATATATATATATATATATATGTTATGACCCGGTCTCAGCAGTCTTGGCCTGTTAGGTTCAGGCGCGGAGTGTCCGGACGGCATTCAGCGCGTGAATCACCTGATGCACGGCAGGGGAATATTCACACCAGACATGTTGTTTCTGCTCTGGCACTCGGGCGTGGCTCACGTGGTGAGTTGCCTGGTGGATCAGTGCCTGGTGTGTCTTGGCCTCTGAAGGGGTTAAGTTCTCTGCAGTGCTGAATACTTTACAGGCCATGGGCGAGGCCTTCTCCTTACTATATAAGGCTGTTGCACTTGCTATCTGATGCCGGTCTTAAACGTCTGTTCCTGTTCCCCAGTCTGTCGTCTGAAGCTGCTACCATCTGCATCCCGGCCCATCCAGTTTCTTGCTCCTGTTCACACAGGACTAGTTCGCTAAGTATTGAGCTTATATCCAGACATAGTGTTCCGGGCGCAGCGAGCCCTAGGTATTTTTCTGTTTGGAGGTTTGGAATTTTTTTGGTAGGGGTTTTTATAGTGTGTGATACTCAGTTCTGTTTTTTTTCCTATCCCTTGCTTTAGTTCAGTTATTCTGTGTTTCACGTTTATTTTCTCCCTATGCTTTTGCGTTACTCATGTTCACCATTAGTCCAAGTCTGGACATCCATGGGGGGCTTGTTCTGTATCTGCCTCTCCTTCATAAATGTGAAGCTGGACAGGGGCTCTATTTCCCGTTTGTAGGTTAGCTACTTCTCCGGCTGTGCTCGTGCCCATTCAGGCAAGTTAGTCGGGCCCACGGCTACTTCTAGTTGTGCGAGGCAGGGTGTAGGAGTATCCACACTATAAGTCCAAACTGCTCATACTTATTTTTGTTTTTTATATATGTTTTTCCTTAACTGGACTGAGAAGTTATCAGTCCAGGGCCAGTCTGTGGTCGAGGATCCCCAGATCATAACAATATATATATATATATATATATATATATATATTTCCCTTTATAATAGACTCATTATATGGATAGTGGCTTCACACAGTATAATACACTCCCCAGAGGGGTTTTGTCAATAGACTGCTCCACAGTGGCCCAACACAATATAATATGCTCCCCCCAGTACCCCCCCCCCCCCCCCAGTATAATGCTCTATAGTGGCTACACAGAGTATAATATGCTCTCAAAAAGCCACACACAATATAATACACTCTACAATGGCCCCACACAGAACAACAGGCTCCCCACACTGCCCCTTCCAACAGTATATAGCTCCATAGTGGCTCACAGTATAATATGCTCCCCAGAGGGCCCCTTAGTGTAATGCTCCTCAGTGCCTCCCACCAGTATATGGTTCATAGTTTCCCACACAATATAATAGAGCACACCCCCCTTCCCCAGTATAATGCTTCATAGTGGGCCCCACTTAGTGGCTCCCTGACTAATGCTCCACAGTGGCCCCATACAATATAATATGCTCTCCAGAGGGTCCTCTCCAGTATAATGCTCCACAATGGCATCGACACAGTATAATATACTCCCTAGAGGAGTTCCCACAGTATGATGTTCCACAGTAACCCAAAACAGTATAATATGCTCCCCACAGTGCCCTCCCAGTATAATGCTCCACACTGCCCCACACAATTATAATATGCTGCACAGTGTCCCCACACTGTATAATAGGCTCCCCACACTGCCCCCACCCAGTATAATATGCTCTCCAGAGGGCCCCCCTAATATAATGCTCCACAATGGCCCCACAGATTAAACAATATGATATGCTCTCCAGAAGGACCCCTTTATTATAATGCTCCACAGTGGCCCCACAGAATATAATATGCTTTCTAGAGGGGTCCCCCAGTATAATGCTCCACAATGGCCCCACAGAATCCATCAGTGCTATTACTATATTATACTCTTCAGACCCCAGAGTATAATAATTGGAGGCCCAGGGGAGGTAAGGGAAAGCAACAAAGCGTTATACTCACCTTGACATACCTCTCCTGGGCCTCCTTGTGCTGTTCCACTGTCCCCGCTGGCTTCCTCTTCTCTGCGGCTGATGTCGCACATTATGGACGTCACCACTGAGGCCTGTGATTGGGCCTGGCCTCAGCAGTGATGTTCAGAACATGTGACATTACCTAAACCTAAACCGTGAACAGGTGACGAAAAATGTTTGTTCGTTTTACTCACCTCGGAAAGGGGCCCTGCAGTACAACGCTGGATCCCTTTCGGTTATTGATATGGTTGTGCCTGACACCAGGATCCGGAGTCATCAGGCTCCAGGTCCTGGAGGCCTCTTTTGGGGACGGGGGTCCTGGGCAGTTGCCTAGTTCACACACACACATACACACACACACACACACACACCACTAATAATGGCCCTGGGTGTGCTATGCCTTGGAATCAGCTCCTATTAAAGCCGGTTGAACACAAGCGTGTGCTAACCAGTGGCCGTGAATTAACGGCACGGGCAGCACGTGGGAGACAAATAGATGTCACCCATATGCTGGTCGTGCACCGTTTGTGCTTCTGCAGCCCCTTTCATTCAATGAAAAGGAGCCGTGGAAGCAGGGCCGCAAAATCGAACAGGAATAGAACCTGTTCTATATTTTGCGGCCTGGACTGTTGGCCCGCACACATGACCCTGCAATTCACAGTCATGTATACAGGCCTATAGAAATGAATCGGTCAGTATGCTATCTGGGATATCCTGGATAGCACACTGACCAATCATACAGTTGTCTGTAAAGGGACTAACAGATGTTAACTGGAGCTGGTGGAGACGATGAAAGGTCGTCTTTAATCTAACTAATCTACCCTTTGCTGTTATATTTTAGGGGCCATGTCTACAACAACTGTACCACATGCAGGTGACTTTGTGATTATCTCTCAAGTGAGACAAAGTGGTAAACAAAATGAACCTGAACCAATCTCTGGTGTTCCGGCCAGAATGCCCAAGGCACTTGCTGCATTTTATCGCGGTGAACCTGAAGTTCTGGGGGTAAGTCTATCTCACATAGCTGTTATTAGCGATGAGCTGGTCATGGGGTTGCTGAATTACCTACAGGAGGTTTTTGCTATGAAGAACATCTTTATTACTGGTATTTTACCAAAAATCAGCAGTACATGTGAATACTGTATATATGTTTAGATGATTTGAGAACAATGTCCTCAATGCAGCGACATGAAGAGATTTGCAAAAACATTTAAAACTAGCCTAAAAAAGGCGCACATGCAAATAATTTAGCCAAAAAAGGGGCAGATGATAAATATCACCCCTGTACCCTCGTAGCAATCCTTGCAATATTGGGAATGCACGTGTGGAGGAGAACTGGGGTGTGCTTGTTTATAGGTTTAATTGAATGTTTTTGTGATATCACTTGATCTCCTATAGATACTGTATATTATTAATAGTTGAAATGTCATTTTTGTCATTTTATTGCAGACAACACAGATATTTACAGGATTTCTTCTTATATCCATTGGTATTGCTTTGACAGTAGCTGACAGTGCGATATTGAGCTTGACAGTCCAGAGCCTGTCAGGTATCTCTGTATGGTCTGCAATTCTGGTAAGACTTTCCAGCACTTCGCTGCTATGTATTTACCTCTTTGTTTGCTGCTTGACTGCACTTCAGCTCAGATTCATTAGGACAGAGCATTAGCGCCTACAGGTAGTCCGAGGTAGCTATTGGTTCGTGCTGCTACTCTCTTTAGAGCTTCTACCGCTCTGCTTCTTCTGACTGGCTGATGTGTATCAACACAAGCCCACCATGAGCTTACTATGAAGTCAGTAAAAGGAGAGCTTACTTCTATTACAGCAAGGGCAGAAATAAGAGTACTAACTAAATAAGAGTCTGCAGGAAGATTAACATAAATCTAATGGCAGTACCCTGTTTCTATGCTTTCCAGAGATGGCTTTCTTATTCTGCATTGCAGCTACATTTTCATGAAAATCAGAAATTATTCTTAAGCAAATGAGTTTATAATACGCAGTAGCTACAACCTCCAAAGTTAACCGTACACATTGCGCTACCACGTTCTTTAACGCATCTTAACATTTTAGGCTAGGGCCCCACATAGTGGGCCATGGCAAAAAAGCACTATGGGAAAAACTCAGTTCCATCGTGTTTTTCACTGCAGACTTACTGCTTCTATTATACCAACAGGGAAACCGCCGGCGTTTCCGTGGGTATAATTGACATGCTGTGAATCGCAGTGTTTCTGCTGCGCATATTTTTCTGCAATGGTCAGATGGGATCCACTTTGCAGTGACTGTAAAAACACTGTGGTTTTTGCAGTGGCATTTCCGCCACATGGGGTTCTGGCCTAAAGAACTCAAAAAATTGGAGGAAGTCCTTGTCCATAGTTTTTTTTTTTTTATACACACACGGTGGTTATATTGCAAAAAGCAACGGTTTTATATACAAATTAGCTCATTTTGAGGATTTGCAATTGCAATACACTTGTTATTTTGGAGTCAAATTTGAGGTTAAAGAAGTGGCTTTCCAAAATAATTTTTTTTTTTTTTTTTTTTTTTTTTTTTTTTTAAAAATTTCCCTTTATGGGAGCAGAATGCTGCACCAGCATGACGTTGGTGTTGGAAGACACAAGGTAGGTTTGTATTTTATTGTTGTTATGCCAACAATGTGACAGTGGCAACTACAGAATTTGAAGAAAAATCTATGGCACACTGTCACTGTATCTGCCAGTTGCAAAGTGATGAAAAATTGACTTTAGAAGTATAAAATATACACTTACTGGAAACCAATCTTAACCAAAAACAAGAATAAAGTTTTGGCGCTCAGCCCCATCAACTTCAAATTTTCTCCAATACCTGAAACAGCCTATGGTCAGGAGTGGAGCTATTTTAGACTAAGCCCCCTTGGCAGATGACCGTGCATGAGATCCGACTGCTATCCTTGTTTTTCGCGGATAGCATACTGACCCATTCATTTCTATGGGAACAAGCACACGACCATGTTTTTCACTGATCAGTGTGCGAGCCGTGATTCCGCACCGCATCATATAGAACATGTCCTATTCTGTTCAGTTTTTGCGGAATGGACTCGCCCATAGTAGTCTATGGGAAACTAAAAACCTAGGACAGCACACTAATGAAGTGTGTCAGCAGTCTGCCGTCCATTTTCGCAGCAAGCTAGGGATATCTTTAGACTATAATAGGTTGAGGTCCGGGGAGGTGAAAAAAATAGACCTCCTTGACACGTCCGATGTCTTGGTCTCCCCGGTGACATCAAACACCCCAGGTCACCACTAGAGATGAGCGAACAGTAAAATGTTCGAGGTTCGATATTTGTTTCGAGTAGCCCCTCAATATTCGACTACTCAAATCGAATATCGAACCCTATTATATTCTATGGGGGGAAAATGCTCATTTCAGGGGTAGGCAACGTTCGATCAAATTATACTTACCAAGTCCACGAGTGAGGGTCAGGCTGGATCCTCCGAGCAGTCTTCTCCGTGCAGCGTCCCCGCAGCATCTTCCGGCTCTGAATTCACTCTGCCAGGCATCGGGCCTGGGCAGAGCCGACTGCGCATGCCTGCACTACAAGCGGACATCTGCAGTCGGCTCTGCCAAGGCCCGATGCCTGGCAGAGTGAAGTCAGACCCGGAAGACGCCGCGGGGAAGCTGCACGGAGAAGACTTCTAAAGGTAGGAGAAGAACCAGCATTGATTGGCCGACTGTATAGCATTTGGCCAATCAATGCTGGTTCTGCATCAAACTTTTACATTCGAACAGCGAGTGGTACTCGATCGAGTACGAGTATTTCAAATACCGTAGTATTCGATCAAATACCTACTCGATCGAGTACTACTCGCTCATCTCTAGTCACCACTGAACCCTGTGATTGGGCCACAGCAGTCATATGGGCACACCAATGTTTTTTTTTTAAATCTTTTTACATCTTCCCTGAGCATCTACCTATTACGCTAAGTTCACATGGGGTTTTTCAGTCTGGAACAGGTTCCAGACCAAAATACAGGTAGCAGCAACTGGATGCCGGTGGATCCCAAATGAAAGGGCCTAGTCGGGAGGAGGGAGTGTCTTCAGGCGGATGTCGCGAGGCAACTCTGCCTGAAAGAATGAGCATGTCCCTTCTATTTCCGGGAGCTGGAACAAACGGCTCCCGGAAAAAAGAACTGACCAGCTCCCATTGATTTCAATGGGAGACGTCTTTTAGGTCAGGATTTTGAGGCGGATACAGCCTCAAAATCCTGACCAAAAAAGCCCATGTGAACTTACCCTTATTCTCTGGGGTCTGAAAACAATAAGAATAATTTCCCCTCCATTTCATCCAAATTTGTTCGACCCTAATAAAATCAGGGATCCGAGCTACCTGAACCTGAAATGAAACATATTTTGGGAGGTTCGGCCATCTCTAGCTGTGTCTGGTAATGCATCTATGCTTTATTCATTTGGATGGAAAAGAGCTGCAATACAAGGAACTTCATCTAGTTGGGAGGGAATCTACATATCATAAGTGGTTGCAGTTAGAGATGAGTGAATACCGTTCGATCGAGTAGGTATTCGATCGAATATTAGGGTATTCGACATATTCAATTCCGATCGAATACCACGCGGTAAACGTAGTAAAAATTTGTATGGCCTCCCACCTTCCCTGGCGCTTTTTTTGCTCCAATAACTGTGCAGGGAAGTTGGTGCAGGAAGCAAGAAAACATAGACATTAGAGATAAACGAGTATTATTCGAAACGGCCGTTTCGAATAGCACGCACCCATAGGAATGAATGGAAGCGGCCGGCATGCAGACTTTGCCAGCGGCCGGCCGCTTAACCCCCTGCGTGCCAGCTGCGTCCATTGATTCCTATGGGTGCGTGCTATTCGAAAGGGAGTTTCGAATAGTACTCGCTCATCTCTAATAGGCATCGAAAAAAAAAATAGGAAAAAGTCATTGGCTGGCTAAATCAGGTGACCTCAGATTTATAAGAATAGTGGCAGCCATATTCGTGTCAGATGCGGTTTGGAGTTAGTTAGGGTGAGACATTGTGTTGAGGGTGAGAAAGACTGTAGCTTTTGCTAGGCAGGAAAACATTAATCAACAGCTCTTTTCAGAGCTACACTGCAAGAACAGTGTATATACATTGAACTTGCCAAAGATGCATCAGGGTAGCATCAAGGGACCGGGACTTGGACGTGGAAATCCAGCTGGGGATCCAGTCCACAGTGCAGCAACTGGAGAGGGGAAGCCAGCAGTGCCCCTCGTCATTAGCACAAGGGGACGAGAACGGGGACCTGAAAATCCAGCCGGGGATCCAGTCCAAAGTCCAGCTACTGGAGAGGGGCAGCCAGCAGTGCCCCTCGTCATTAGCACACAGGAATGAGGATGGGGACGTGGACGTGGAAATCCAGCTGGGGATCCAGGCGGCAGTAGCTCAACTGCGGATCCAATTAGCTACTGGAGAGGGGCAGCCAGCAGTGCCACAACATCAAGCAGGGTGCAAGATACCCCGCTGACGAGGCCCGAGCACCAGGAACCTATACTAGGGTGTCTACTAGCTCACGCGGCGTCTACGTGCCACATCACGCGGCACGTAACTCTGTGTGAACCCTCCCTTTGTCTGACTGCTTGTTGCTTGTGCTGCAGCATTTGGAGTTGGCTCTGTCAGCCTTGTGATGAACTCCTCATTCTGGATCCCATTACTTTTAACAGTCTCTAAAGTCTTTTGACACTTTGAATTTTGTTCAGTTCCAAAGGACTCTGTGTTTAGATTTGGCTCAGTCGCAGTTCCAGGACATGCCTTGGAAGGCAAGGTTTCCTTTAGTGGCTCCATCTCAGCAGGATGATGATGATGAAGCTTGGTTACATCTGGTGTCGGAAGAGAAAGTGGTTTCTGATCTACATCTAAAGTACTGGAGCATGTTGTTTGGACTATTAATACCTGATCAGAACCCTGTAGAGGTAATGTAGAGTCCCATATTAGAGGACTATTACCGCTAGTAGTGGTTGCAGCCAATTCTCCACCTTTGCGGTCCTCTAAATAAAAGTTGCCCCCAGGACTTAATGCCAAAATGTTATCAATTTCACAATCAAAATCAAGGTCAATGTCTGGGTCCTCAGTCCAATCCACTGCATCAATCCAACACAATGAGAGTGATGGTTCTGCAAACACTGTTTTAGGGGCAAAGAATTTTAAAGGGGCTAAAACTCTGCTTCTGCAAGGCTCAACTCACTTAAAGGGCCTAACACTCTGCTGGTAAAAGGCTGAAGTCACCTCAAGGGCTTCAATTTCTGCTGGTAACTGAGCTTAAGGGCCTCTAACTTAATTTGGAAGGGCTCACGTTAAGGGCCAGAAAAGTAATTTTTGGAGGTTTCACCACATCACACACACATAAACAATGACAGTTAAGGGTGGGGACTGTTGGATTTCCCATTGCCTATGCCATCTGTGGTTGTTATGGGCAACGTGATTTTATAGGGGTGCATGCTAATGTTTCTTTAGCTTTAAATTTGTGTTTCTGTCCATACGATTGTGGAGGAAAGAAGGTTTCCAAGTATTTTTCCACTTTCCATATCAAGTTTGGAGTGTCTAATTGATAGGCTGTGATATTGGGGCAATACTGGGACTTGGACGTTTTAGATGCCACCAGACATGCTTCCCCTGCTGTCCCAGTTGCATTCCAGAGGTGTTTGCATCATTTTCTGGGGTGTCATTGTGGACTTGGTGACTCTCCTTAGTCGAATTTGGGTTTCCCCTGAAACGAGCATTTTTTCCCCATACACTATAATGGGATTCGATATTCGGTCGAATAGTCGAATATTGAGGGGCTACTCAAAATGAATATCGAATATTTCACTACTCGCTCATCTCTAGTAGCGGATAAAGAAAATCTACAATCCTCTGATAAACTTTGTTGTAAAATAAAAGTTAATATTTCATTTTCGTTTTTATAGTTTATTATATCTGGATCACTGTCAGTGGCTGCTTCAGTGAAACCGACAGTGGGAAAGGTAAGAAAACATTTTGGCCTATGGTGTTCAGTAAATTTTTGTCTAGAATGGAATACAAAGAGCAAAGTAGTATAGATGTTTATCACGTGAGGTTCACATCTGCATTGGAGTCTCCGTAGGATTCCGCTTAATCCTGCAAGGAGGACTTTTCTCTTCGCTGGTTTTAGTATACAACTGGTGGAAACTGGGCGGAAACCCGGAGGACCCCATTATAATCTATGGGGCCTGATAACTGCTATATAAACAAACAGGGTCTATGTCTTTCATCTGCAGGCCCAAACAACAGACATCAGAATGCTAGTATGAACCTAACATCAGTCTGCAGTATTTTCTGCCTAATACACAATTGTACAAATAGGGGGCATTTACTCAATGGATAGAGAAAAGGAATTTGAGGCTTCAGTCTCAGATTCCTCTTTTAATTCTGGTCCTGTGCATCCCTCAAAGCTTCCAGTTTTACTCAAATGGGATGATCCAGCTTCCAAAATTTATCCGCAAATTCATCCACAGCAGTGCTAAATCCTCACTGTTCCCTTGCGCAGCCATTTCTTGGCTTTATTTTATTTGAGACTCCTTGTATCACTGTTATTTACATGCAATGAGTCTGTGAAGAAACTACATTTCCCAGGGAGTGCAGGCAGATGCATCATGGGAAACGTAGTTTCTTCACAGATTCACTGCATGTAAATAAGTAGTACAAGGAGTCTTACGTAAAATAAAGCCAAGAAAAGGGGACAGTGAGTATTTAGTACTGTGATGAATGTATTTGCAGATAATTTTTGGAAGCTGGATGACCTCTTTAACCTTAGAAACACTGGAACTAATCGGCAGTTGTCTCTTCTCTTCTCTGATCAACCCCAAACCAACATGATTGTGGGGTGCCAAGCAGTTGTTACGACAGCTAAGGTACCATATTCGTACATCTATTACATCCTCCTTCAGACTTAATGTCATTGTTTGCTGGTCTTTGCACAATACACTGCAATACTGAAATATTGCAGTATATTGTACCAGTGATCAAACTATCATGTATTTAAATAGCATTTAGAATGTTCTTATAAGCTCTTCACTAGATGGTACCGCACTCCAACTATCTCCATAGACTGGGCCTAACCTCTAATGACTAGTGCTGGCACCACAATAATGAGAGAGATTCATTTGTTCATATTTGGTGAGGCTGCCATTTTGGCAAGCATCACAAGCCACCGATACCTCTATTTCCTCTCCAGCGACTGCACTACTTTGGGCCCTCATGCCTTTTGATGAGCTGAGCTAGAGAGAAATTACCTAGTTACTCCAAGCAGCCGAACTCCTAATACCACTTCATCGGAGGACTACTATTCCCCCAGTATTTGGGAATTGGCAGAAAAGGTGACTCATAAGTAGGATGGAGGAATTAGCTAGTTGGGCAGAAAGGAATAAGAAAAAATTTGAAAAACCCGGGACCCTCGAAGGAAATACAGGCACACTTTCACTCATAATTCCCTTAACCAGACAACCCCTTTAAGTAAGACTTGTTTTCTTGTGTTCCAGGTAACATCAAGCTTGGTGATGAATATCTTCTGCTCTCTAGCTGCAGCTTGTGGAATAATAATTGCTGGAATTGATGTAGGTTCAAGGTTATTTTACATCATATCCTGGAGTGGCTCATATTGTGCACATTATAAAAAAAATATCCCGTGTATAGGAGCTTTTACTCCCTTGGTAAGAATCATTTATATTTTGATTGTTTAATTTTAACTGATTGGTTCAGCATCGAAATATTAAATTAATATTATTTTATTGTTTGTTTTTTATACTTTATTTTTAATCTTTTTTTTAATAGTTTTTACTTGTCCAACAAGGGGACTTGAACCTGGAATCTCCAGCACATCACACATAGGCTCCCTATGTGGTATAGGGAGCAGCAGTCAGGAGGCCATTGCTTGGGCCCCTGGCTGTCATGGCAAACCTCTCACGGAGGATCCAAGTGGTAGCAATCTTGCCCAAGATCAGGGCATCCGAGGGGTTAATCCTCTGCATTAGGAGTATCTTTGGACTCTGCAGCTAGTCCTGGGCCTTGGATGTGCTATACAGACGAGTGCCGGAAGTATTGCCACTGGCATTACAGCACTGTATTATTATGGCTCTGAGCCTTAACTTTACACTCAGCACAATGTAATAGCACAGTGCAGAGCAGGAAGGGGTTAAATAGCATTATAAGGATAGGTTCATATGGAGGAATCTGGCACAGATTTGGGAGCAGATTATACCTCCGAATCCATGACAGATGCCATTCCGAACAGGATGTGGGAAAAAAATCTGCATTCTATTTGATCTTGCTGCGGATTCCACAGCCCAAAACTCCCTGCTAATGAGGCCCATTCATCTGGCCTAATGAACAGAGGAAATTCACAGCAAAATACCGGTGCCCTGCATCAGCATCCTGTCGCTGCAATGCCATGGCCAAAGAAGACAGTGGAAAATAAAAAGTAATTTGAACCAAGGTGCGGCGCATGCACACTCTTGCCAAGGTGTACTCCTCTAGCGGCACTGAGGAGCTGCACTGGCACAGGAGTACAGCAGATAGGTACAGTAAGTATTAAGCTTTTCTATTTGTAATGCAGCCACAGATTGCTTTATAACTGTAAGTACCCCAATTACCTAACAAGGGTGATCTTTTGGGAAGCCTTTTTTTTACTTCTATTGAACCCCTTTTTTCTGGTCTATTGAGACAGTAAGGGTCCATTAACATGGAGGGAAATGGTGAGGAATTTGGTGTGGAATTTTTCATGCTGAAAAAAAAAGCCTCCCATTGATTTCAATGGGTTCTGCTAGCTAGCACTGCTAGCTAGTGGGGGAAAAAAAGCTAGCAGAACCCATTGAAATCAATGGGGAGCTTTTTTTTCAGCGTGGCCAATTCCACATCAAATTCCTCACCTTTTTCCTCCGTGTGAATGGACCCTAATACTGATTGAGGTGAGATAAGTATACCTTCTGGGTGATTATGTTATATATGATTTTTTGTTCCTTTGGGACACTCTGGGAAATCAGCCCTGGGCCCTACACATGCCTAGTGAACTGTATTTTATAATATTCACTGATACACTTGTTTATACCAGATTTTAAGTGGTAATATTTTACGTAAAGTTTTAGACTTAGTTCACACTTGTATGAATGTGAGGAGAATTTGGTGGCAGAAGAACGAAGAATATACTGGGACACATTTCACATATTAAATGTACCAGAAATCTTCACACAAAAAAACTAGCGTACATGTAATAGGGTCAAATGCAGACACTGCACTGTATTTTACGGCAGCCTACTCAAAGGTGGAACAGCGCAGCCAGGTTCCTGCTATACCATTACTTTTGGAAGTAAGGGCCAAAAACTCAACAACGCACCCACACGTAACAGTTTCACCAGACTTTTTCCCTGTGGTATTTGTCAGCTACTTTAGGAATTCTCAGCAGTTCACAGAAGTAGTTTCACAAACCACAGGTAATGCAGCGTTCACACTAGCGCCACTGTCCACCCTTTGTGATTCTGCCTAAATCCCCGGAAAAACAGCACGGAGATGGCTTGCCAGCAGTCATTTTAAAAAAAAAAAACATTAATTTCAATCCATTTTTGGATTTTGGATGTAGATGTAGCCGATGACCTGGGGAAGAGGCAGCCAGCAGAAGAAGACAGAGGCGGCGCTGGAGAGTTTTCAGCAAAGGGTAACACCCCCTGTGCTGTCTGAAAACACATTTACATATGGAAGAAAGAAGAAATTTCTCAGGAACAGCAGCGCGGATCAGAATAATAAAGATAAGAGAAGAATAGCCTTTCTTAAGGCTATTCCGACATGTTCTTAGTTAAAAAAGGGATTCTAATGATAGAATCCTTTTAAAAATCAATTGAAATGAATTGTGAACGCCGCATAACAGTGTTAGAGTTGCTGTACTACAGCAGCACACAGTGGTATTCCTATTAGTTCAATCCACATGGAATTGGGACTTCAGACTACTGCTGTAACGTCTCTGCCTGTTCTGGTCACTGCTCTATTACCTCTTCTCTGTAATTGATTTTCTACCACACCATCTCCTGCACCTTTGTTTTACTCCACTCCTCAAATAATTAATCTTAGCCTTACCTGTGTGATTGACAGCCTGTCTACCAGTCAAGCGTGGAGCGAGTTCTGGACTTTCCTATAAACAGGTCATATGCTCACACATAGTTGCTGTTTATTGTGACTTTGTTTCTTGTTACATTGTTCTCTTTCTATTGTATTGTATTAATGACCTCCTGACCTTTGGCTTCCCTTGTGGCTACTCTTTTGGATTACGATTTGGTACTGCTTTGCTTCTATGGCTTTGACCATTGACTTGCTGACTCCTATTCTGTGTTGTTTGTCTTGTCCTATTCTGTGTGTCACTTATTCAGAGAAGGGATGGTTGTCAAGTTGTCCCTGTCATTAGGACAGGTGTGGCAAGTAGGTAAGGATAAGGGTTGGGTCAAGTTTAGGACTCAATCTCTCTGTCTTCCTCTTCCTTCCTGGATTCAACAGCAGCACTGGGGAATTGCTGAACTGGCAATTCCCTTACAATTTCAAAAATTTGGTGAAAGTTGAAAAACACAAAACAAAAAAAATTACCAAATTTTGTACAATTTTAAGCCATAATTTTTGCAGAAATTAGGGCCTCTTTTTCCACAAAACTTCACTCACTTTTATAACCTGGAAAAATTTAATCTAAAACTACATGCACCAAAATACACTGACGTGTGCCGAGATGTAAAATGTATGATAAAAGTTGCAAATTTTGGTATACATCCTGTACAGTTTTAGTACTATGTTCAGGTTCCTAACTATTTTTTCATGTAAGACAAAAGAAATTTATGTAAGTTTTTTCTTTTTCAGCCAGCTTACCGAGGCATCACATCGTTCTTTTTAATGCTTTTCATCCTGATGTTTTGCATTGCTATATCTTTATGCGTGTTTGCCTGCAAGACTGTGTGCCGGACGTCTTTTGAGGAAACTGTAAGTTATTTGATTTTATAATCTATTCTAATGGGTGCTGGATGTATAGTAACTTCTACCAATCCTCAGGGAGTGTTCACGCTACCATTCGTGACTGCCAGTCAGGGGTGAACCTGCCCCTTTCGCCGCCCGAGGCGAACGACAGATAGCCCCCCCCCCCCCGGGAGGAGGGGGCGGAGTGGTGTGAAGGGGGTGGGGCTAAGTGAAGGGGCTGGGCTTATCGGCATTCGCAGGCAGAGAGCAGGCACGGAGAGGACCTGCTCTCTGCCTGAGCGTGAGGGGAGGCCGCTGGAACAGCGCTGCTCCAGTGGCCTCCCCAATCCACCGCTCGGTGCTAAGCTAGTCCAGGACAGCGGTCGCTTCAGGTCGCCTCATGGGAGGTGCGGCGCTGCTGCCAGTAGTGTCTGCTGCTAGTGTCCATTACAAGATTTTAACAAAGGATACTAGCTGAACTATCAGAAATCCATTAAAATCCCTTTGAAAGCAATAGGATTTTTATCTGATGTCCGTTAGTGACTATTATGTCTGTGTACTCTAAATGCATCATCATGGGAATCGGCCTGAAGAATGAGCATTGATTTCAATAGGAGCCGTCTGTTTGGTCAGGATTTTGAGGCGGATACGGACTAAAAAATCCTGACCAAAAAACCCCGGGTGAACTTACCCTAATGGTGACACGCTATCCTGAAGACAGGGCATAGTGGAATTGAAGATTATCAAGGCCCACCAGTACCTAACTAACTAGGCATACAAGGTAATCATTGTGAGAGAGGCGAGATAACAGTCAGTTTATGCAAAATGTATATCATGTATACACAGCACATCTACGAGACAGCAGCGTTATACAACCAACAATACATTTAGTCTGAGGCCCCATGTTGAGGAAATGCAGATTTTTTTGCAAATTTTGCTGCATTTTTTTTTTTTTTGTTAGCCAACGCCAAGAATGGCTACAAAAGGAATGGGGAATATATATGAAGCTCTTATACTTCTACCTTCTGCTTAATTCACTCCTGGCTTTGGCTCAAAAAACCACAGCAAAATCTGCAACAAAAAAAGCAGCTTTTCTACAATGGAGAAAACATTGCAGAAATAGATGTGTTCTAGGGTTTTATGGCATATACGTATAGCATACACTTTTATAGCATACCCAGTTCATGCACAATGTTTAATCTACAGTATGTTTATATAATCTATGGTTTATGTAGAATATTTTATGTTTTGGAATCTAATTTCAAATCTGGGTCCCTGTAAGACAATTCTGGGAACATAAAGGGCACCCAAGTGGGAGATCGTTGATCCAGAGTGTATGTGCTTAGTAATGGAGGTACTACATGGCACTAGAGTAGCTGCAACTTTAACCCCTCATTTTCCAGAAAATTGTTTTTGCTGTAGTTTTATTTTGCATGTGCTCAAAATAAATATGAGCGTTGTTTGCCAAAACCTAAGTAGGGACTATCTGTGATGGCAAGAATACACATATTCCAGTAACATGCTGCATACATTTCTCTACCAGGAGGACCATGAGTATATTTCACACACTATAGTGGTATTATATATACAGTATATCTCACAATGTCCTCATGGTTGTTATCTTATCGCACCATACTTGCTCTCCTTATGTATATCTCACAGGGGCTGAGTTAGAGGGTAACCATTTCCTCACTAGACTTAGTCTCTGAGACACTTCACTGAAACCGTGGACATGTCCCTACTGTGGCTATAGCTGTACATGGACCTAGACAAGCCTAGAGATCCTGCTAGTGGAGACTTTGTGTGTGTATATATTAGTATATAGTATAAATATCTAAAATGTGACAATCAAATCAGTAAATATTTAGAATTTCAACAGTGCAGCCTCAGGTTTTAGGTCTGATAAGGCCAACAACAAAGACCAAACAAAATTCTACACCCGCGAGCACTCACAGTACTGATTATTCATAACTAAAATGATTTGGTCATCTACAGAAGCTAATATGCTTGATGATGGTTTCCATATAGTAATGCAAGGATTTTGTTATTCTGTAAACTAAACAATAATCCATTAGGTTATTCCTTTTGTATGACTATAGATATCAAATGTGATCACTTGTACAATACTCATATGTTTTATTTCAGACTGTGGTCATCTATCAAACCACATCATTGAATGTAGCTAATCCAAGCAGAGATCTTCCTCCTGACTCCGCAGCAGCCCTGACATCTGACCTAAATACACAGACATGAAGTCGTCAGTCACAGTGATGCCACTCCAAGAACAATATATGTGAAACTTATTGACACAATCCTTATATCCAACAAGTGGCGTCATAATATTTCTAGTATGTGTGCAATATATCTATATACACTGTATTGGTCAAGTGTTAGTGCAATTTTATCAGGACTGGCTCCAGGTTTGTGTTGGACCTTGTGAGCCCCTTTGTGCAGCATCCCAGTGGACACGGCTTCAGACACTTACTATGCTATATTTATTGCATGGTGTAATAGGTACTTAGGTACAGATCACACAATGCAATTAAAATAGGTTAGAAGTTATTGTGTTTGCTTCCTTTGTGTGTTTGGGCTTTTTCCACTGAGGAGGAAGACACCTGTTTTTAGGAGAGCCATGGTCCAGTCCAACCCACAGTTGGCTGGATAAAGGGGGGCCATTAAGTGAGTCTTTGGTGGTGCCTCCTGCCAGTTGCAAGGAGAGTCAGGACAGTGAAGCCCATGTATATTACAGCAGCCCTGAGACAGGGAAGACATTGCTGTCAGCTTGAGACGGAGGAGTGGAGTTTACAAGTGCCATTTTTTTAGGAAAACCTGTGGGTATCCAGAACCTTAGAGTGCAGTCCCAGATTCCCACAGGATAAAAAGGAATATTCCTGCAAGTCAATATATTGCACCGAGAAAGAGAGAGACAAATCAAGAATTCAGCGCTTGGCTCATCCCCATCCTACTTGGAACAACTCCCATTGAGAACTGTTCTGCTGTGTTGCACTGGAAGCTGTGCTGGTTCCTGTTGCATCACAGACAGTAAAGTTCAGCTCTTGCTCACCTACAGCCTGTGTCTACTGACTCCATTCCTGCACTTTCCACCAAGGGTCCTTCCAACTGCCCCCACTGTCCTCAGTAAGCTGAACAGCGCCTTGAGGGAAACTACCATCACTATCACCATCCCTGCAAACTCCCTTTAGCACTGCGATAACTGAGTAAATGAGCTGGAGGAGACAGTTGAGACCTCCCCCAAAAAACACAGAGAATTGCGTTTGTTTTTCGCTGTGGCAGACTGCTGGAATGGCTATAGGTCTTCTGTAACTTTTGCAATGCAAAGGCTGAAAACTGCGGGTGAGTTCTGTTATTGATATGCCCCCACAAGTGTAATGGCCACTTATACCCCCTATACAATGTTTTACTGATGCGGACATGTTATCGATAAACAGGGAATTCAATAACCCTTTATGTCGAGGTCATAAAAGGTAAGGTCTGAATGCTAGTTTAGAAAATCAGTAGTGTGCAGGATACCTAAGGGTAAGTTCACACGGTGGATGTGGAACCCATGAAGCAAAATCTGAAAGGACATATCTGCCTCCTCTTGAAATGAATACCAGGCAGGCAGATTTTTTTTGACGAATTTTGCCACACAAAAATCTGCCGTAAATATTTAACATCAGTGTCCTTTTGTTCAGTCCATCCTTGATGCCCATTTGCCATTTACTGCCCCTTTAGCACCCTTTATCACAGGGTCAATAACTGACAAATGGGCATCAAGGGAGCACTGAACTAAACTGAAGAATTCTAAAGGGGAACCAGGAAGGTTCTAGATCCTCTTCCCATTGGCCATTTATTACCCTTTTTATATCTTCAGTGCCCCCATTCATCTGTAGAACTGTTATAGGTTTCCTATATACCTTACACCAGAAAGCGATCGAGAGTCACCCTAGGAGATGTGGTGCAAGAAAGGGGTAGATAGAATAATACATTTCCTTTTATATGTTACCCAAAGTTTTGCCTTAAAAATATAATTCAGCCTGTAATGAATGAGCCCTCGTACTGCTCTGCTGATGGAAACAATAAAAAGATAGAACTCGGAGAATGTGCAATGAGTAAAATCAAAAGAACCACTTAGTCCTGAAGACCCAAAATAGGTGGCATCCCTAGGGGGCTACGAGGGCAGTCCACACCATGTCCTGCCAATCTACCCATCAATAGTAGTCAATAAACTTCACTGTCTTAGCCTCAGAATCCATGGGCCTCACTTCCCAACGGTATCCACAGCCTTTCAACTTGTTACAGGAAGGATGCCAGCCTCAATGCTGTAAGATACATCACGATCCAACTGCATCTTGCATTTAAGAAAAATCAAAGCATGTGGAAACATACACAGTCCAGTCACATTAATATGGCCACCTCTCAAAATCCAAAATAACCACCTTTGGCAGATCGGACTGCTGCGAGACATGCAGAAAGAGAGGGGGTGTTGTGATGATATTCACTGTGATGTTGAGCCATGGCGACTCCAGTGCCATGTCCAGCTGTGCTAGGTTACGCGGTTGAGCATCCATGGCACAAACAACCCAGTCGAGGTGGTTCCACAGATTCTCAATTGGGTTCAAGTCCGGGGAATTTGCTGGCCAAGGGAGTACAGTAAACTCATCCTGGTGCTCCTCAAACCAGGCACATACACTGTGAGCTTTTTTTTTTTTTTTTTTAATGTAGATTGTGAGCCCCACGTAGAGCTCACAATGTACATTTTCCCTATCAGTATGTCTTTGGGATATGGGATGGAAATCCACGCAAACACGGGGAGAACATACAAACTTCTTGCAGATGGTTGTTTTTTTTTTATGCCCTTGGCGGGATTTGAACACCAGGACTCCAGCGCTGCAGGGCTGCAGTGCTAACCTCTGAGCCACCGTGTGGCCCCTGTACACTGTGAGCTTTATTACTCGTCGCATTGTCCTGCTGGTAGATGCCGTCATCCTGAAGAAAAACAATTCACGTGTAGGGGTGAACATGGTCCGCAAGGATAGATGCATACTTGTGTTGATCCATCGTGCCTTCCACAATGATGAGTACACCTAGATGGCTGATGACACATGACTTCTGCGATTGGTTATTTAATGTTGACATCAAAAGTAGGCGGTGGTCACATTAATATGACTGGACTGTGTATATACTGTGGAAATTTGTGGAGAGTGCAGAGGCCACCAAAGAAGTATCTCCATGTGGGCAACCCACAAGTATCCAGAGGCTACCATATAAGGAAGGTCACTTTCACACAGACACATTCTATCTATGAAATGTACAGTATAATGTATGTACAGTATTCAGATAGGTCGGCTCACTTTATGCTACATAAAATTGCCCATTGTCGTGTTGCAGGTTTTTTTAAAACTTTTTTATGTTGGTGATTTCTGGTCACAGTATTACATGGATTTTTTTTCTGACATTTCCCTATGCCAGGGAAGCAGAAATCACCATGAAATTTGCAGGAACCACCACTACAAAAACCATGATTTTTGTAGGGCATATATTGAACATGTAATATCTGAATGTAGAACTTTATGCCAAAAATAGTAAGCCAAAGATGCCAAAAAACCCAGTGTGAATCTACCCTTCGTCATTTTGGTAATCTGGTATCCTGCGCCAGCAGAGGATGCACTGAATTCATGATAGTCACCTAGGTGAAAATAAGGGAAAGCTAGCCCCCAAATATAGCTCTCGTGATGACAAGGGTAAACTACCCCTGTCCAACTTTACCCTACTAGTCCCTACGCATTTCCTGGATCATCCGAGCCCTTCATCAGGGTCTCATTTCATATTAGTCTCTGGGTAAGTATCTATACACAGTCTTCAATACCTGGAGTCAGAGTGGGGTGAGGGCTCCGAGAGTTAGGCTATGTGTACTGTACAGATTTTTTGCATTCATGTGCTGAATTTACAAATGTTATGTGGATCTTCTATTTATTATTAAACTATATTAACCCTTTCCTGACATCTAACGTATTATTAACCCTTTAAGAATGCAGTTTTTACCTCAGCAACTTTCATATTTCCCTCACCCCTCCTTCCAAAATTCATATATATTTTTTTTTTTCTGTCATCATAGCTATGCGAGGGTTTATTCTTTGCAGGACAAGTTTTACTTTCATTTGCCATCATTCTGGGTTACATATAATGTTTTGATTAGCTTTTACTTATAAGTGTATTAGGGGTCCATGTAAAATAGCACAATTCTATCATAGATTTTTGCAATTTGTTTTTACGGCGTTCATTCTGCATTAAAAATGACATGAGAGCTTTTGTAATACCATATTTATGTTTTACCACTTTTACAAATAAAACGTCACTTTTTGAAAATGAACGATTTTCCTGGGGTCGCTGTATCCTGACGGTTATAACTTTTTTACTGTACTGTTGACGGAGATGTCAGGGCTCTTTATTTGCAGGGCAAGTTGTACTCTTTATTAGTACCAATGTTTGGTATATATGACTTTTTGATCACTTTTTATTGTTATTTTTTGGGGAAAGCAAAGTGACCAAAACACGTTAATCTACGAATTTATTTTTTTTTGGGTGTTCACCATACGGTCTATCCCGTATGGTGAACACTATTTTTGAATATTGGGGACTTATACGCATGTGGGGATACCTAACTTGTTTATTTATTTTTATTATATATTTTTTAAATATAAAGTTGTTTTTTTAACTTTTTATTATTCATTTATTTATTTTTTGTTTGGTTTTTCTATGTGCGTGTGTTGTTGTGGGTTTTTTTTTTAAACTTTTTACATGTCCCACAAGGAGATTTGAAGCTGGGATCTCAGATCCCCAGTGCAATGTGCAAACTTCATTGAACTTCATTCAAACTTCATTCCTAAGGGAAGGATGCATAGGTCGTCAAGAGGCCATGGCCTGACCTCCTGGCTGCCATCACAACCCCTCAGAACCCACTATCTTATCACAGGGGGTCTGAGGAGTGACAGGGAGGGGCAAGACCCCCTCCCGAATGCCATGATCGCCATTGATCATAATATAGCCAAGTGCCGGAAGTAATGGCACAGGCACAGTTTCCGTGCCTGTGGCATTACAGCACCTTATTATTACAGCTCTCAGCGTTAACTATGCGCTCAATGCGACATAATAATACAGCACACAGCATTAAGGGGTTAAGATCCACACTGTCTTGGTAGCAATGATCTAATAATATATAATAAATTTTATTTGTATAGCACCAACATATTCCGCAGCGCTGTACAATTTGATCTATGGAGGTCCCAGGTGGCCTTCAGATGTAATATTGATGACCTTTTTATAGCTTCTGATATATGCAAAAACGGACATAACAGATTTATGAATGTCCCCTCACTTTGCTGCCTCAATATATAAAATTAAATATACAAAAATTTATCAAAAGTAACCTAAATTTCTGCATTCGGAAAAGCGCTGCTGCAGCATGAAGACAACAAAAATCAATGAAAAGTCATTGAAAATTGCTTTTCCAATGATGTTTCATTGATATAGGATGCAGAAGTTCAAGTTAATTCTGCTATATGTGTATTTTAAGGCAGCATTACGATACACTTCAATACAACATGTGGTCCGAAATCTAATACAGCTCATAAGAATTGGGAAAGAATATATTAGAGATAAATGAGCAGATGCAAGCTGGCAAAGTGCCTAGAAGCGACCAAACGCAGCAACCCCTCCCTACATGATGTCACGTGACTGCTGAGCAATTTCTGTAAACAGCTCCTCGACTTCCTCTGAACCAACGGTGAGGATAAGTCACTGGATACAGCGTCTTCAAATCATAAAACAAGGTACTAAGAGGCCAGCTGTCTAGACCAGCGTTTCCCAAACTTTTGGAGTCGAGAACTATTCAGGACAGAAATTCTGTAGGGAGCACTTGACATATTTTACCTAAAACCTACATAGGTGCCAAAGATAACGAGCGATATTAAAGATGGGTGGGGGGGAGATTTCTAACAATTAAATATTACATTTTCTATTAACTTTATTCAAAAAATTTTCTATATCAGTCAGTTAAAAAAATAAGGAACTTAACTACATATAACGAAAAACAAAAATCCTGAAAACACAGATCCTATTTCTTAAATCTTAAAAAACTTAATGTCTTTATTTTAATGTGAAGAATGAGGCTGCTATGATTTGCACAGTTTAGTAATATCTGGTTGAATTTGAGATAACTGCAATTGGATGTCAGATTCCGCATTCAGTCGAGATCTATATTTTGGTGGCCATATAGGCCGAGAATGCTGCTTCGCATAAGTATGTTGTTGCAAAAGGAGGAGGAATAATCTTCGCTTTATCTAACAAAATTTTAAATTCGTCTTTGAGTTGACACCAAAAATACATATTTTAACTTTTTAACATAATATTTGAACATACCTGTTTGATGTTGAAGCCGCTGCTCCTACTGGAGGGTCTGTCTCAGTGGTATTAACTGCATTTCGGAAGGATCCAGTCTTTAAAGGGATCCTATCATTAAAACTCAATTTTTTCTCACTAACATGTCGGAATAGCCTTAAGAAAGGCTATTCTTCGCCTACGTTTAGATGTCTTCTCCGCGCCACCGTTCGGTATAAATCCTGGTTTTCGTCGGTATGCAAATGAGTTCTCTTGCAGTACTGGGGACGGGCCCCAGCGCTCAAACACCACTGGGGGCATCCCCAATGCTAAAATAGAACTCTCCAGCGCCGCCTCCATCTTTTTCAGGAACGTCTTCTTCACGTGTCTTCCTCCGGAGCTGGCTTCAAACTTCTAGGACTCGGGCCTAGGGCAAAGCCGACTGCGCATGCCCGCCGGCCACAAGAAAATGGCCGCTTACAATACTGTGTTACATACTGGCTATGTGTCTGAAGAAGTAACCAGGTTATCTCACTTCTAACATTGATGGCTTAGACCTAGTATCGGCCACCAATATTAAATCTGCACAGAACTGACACCCATGACCCTCACAGATCACTGGTACCGAGACAGCGCAGTTTGAAGTATTGTTTGCAAAGATTTTAATAAGACAGCTCTATTGAACCCACACCCACCGCTACAGTTTGTACGTCTTATAGTATGTAAACAATACCATGAACCGCGCTGTTTCTGTACTGGTGATCTGCGGGGTCCCGGTTGTCGGACCCCGACAGACCTAATATAGATGGCCTATCCTAAGCAAAATTTATGTCCATTCTGGCACAAAGACATCTACACCAGTTAAATACCAGAAAACTTTCATAAGTTATAGGCTAAGGGTCCTTTCACAGCCTACGCTCATTTTCGAGCCGGAAACAAAGTCGGATATGCAGGACTTTGTGTCTGGCTTAAAAAAAACGGTTTCACCGCAGACAGGCAGAAGATGCTCATGGGCGGTCACCTTTGCAAACCCATTCAAGTGAATGGGTTTTAAAACTGACCGCTGGGTTTCTGATCCCTGTCCAGTTTTACCGGGGCAGAAGATGGAAACCCGGACAAATGCACAAACTAGACAACAAGCACAAGTGTGAAAGGACCTTAAGGCCTTATGTAGCGGGCCGCAGCAAAAAAAAAAAAGCTGTGGGAAAAAAACGCAGCGGCAACACATCACAGTTTTTCCCGTAGTGCTTTTCACAGAAAGGTTTCCTCTGCAGACTTTCTGCTTCCATGATACTTATAGAGAAACCACTTGTGTTTCCGTAGATATAATAGTCATGCTGCGATATCCAAAACCGCAACGGTTTTGGAAATAGCAGCATCTTCGCTGTGCGTATGTGTGGATGGGACTCACTAGAATCCTATCCATTTTGCACAGACTGTAAAATGCTATGGTGTCCATGCCACGTCGGCTCCTGTCATAATGAATACATTGGGCCAAGGTATCTCCACGCCAACCCCCTTGCTCCCCGACCCACTCTGCCCTCATTCACACAATGTGGTGATCAAGGTACAGATCGGGGATTGGCACAAGAAAGGGCCTTGCCACACAACATCATCCCACTATGACACTTATTGTATAGAGGCATTGATACATTTCCCCCATTGACTACTAATGATCTGAATGTGGAGTAGATGGTCTATCTTTCCATTCCCAAATACATTCCACAACAAAAATTCTGGACAAACTTGAAATAGTAATTTATACTCAGATTCTTTGCACTATTTATGTTTTTTATGTTGTTACGTCTCCTGTTGAAAAGAGATAAAGCAATAAAACTGCAAAAAGAAATCTAGAAATATGAACGTGATTGATAAAGAATAAAATAATTTGTTGCTTTCTATTTCATTATAAGAGCCATGTCATGTCAGGTCGTACCTGATGCGGGAGACTTTGCTGTTATCTATCAAGTGAATCCACAAACTGAACAAAGAAATGGACCAGAACAAGAGTCCTGCCATACCCCAGCAAGCCTGCCCAAACCTATTGCTACATTTTACAGCGGAGAACCCGAACTTCTGGGTGTAAGTCCATTTCATGTGGTTGTTAATAGAGATGAGATGGTTATGGGGTTCCTGGTCACCTATTACAGAATTTTGCTTTTGATATGCAAACTCCTACATGTGAGTATATAAAACACTGTAATATATGGGACGGACCTAAGGAGTAGTTTACTGCCTTCGTTCAGAATTTGAACAAAAACGACTATGGTCTGTATTTTACTTATGAGATCGAACCGAGTCGTATGACATTCCTCAATTTGACCATATGTAAGGAGGAATCGGGTCAACATGCCACTTGTGTCCATAGAAATCTACCACGATGGCAGAGCTGTCATCCTCCAGCACTTAAAGAAGGTATTCCGAAGGGGCAGTACCTTCGGATTAGAAGAAACTGCTGACGGATGTCTGATTTTTTTGTCATGGTGAGGGATTTACAGGGGAGATTCCAAGATACAAGCTTGTGCCAACAACGTCCAACAGTTCTTCATGATGCACTGATAAGGTGTTACATACAGGGGCGTAACTACCATAGAGGCAGTGGAGGCGGCTGCTACAGGGCCTGGGCCATTAGGAGGCCCGGTGACAGCTGCTACCGCTGCGTTTTTTGTTTTTTTTGATAGGCCGTTACAGACCCTATTTAATTGCCGATCCTGGCTGGGTCGGGATCGGCAAGTGACACCGCGGGCCCCACAAATACTATCATTATACTCAGGGGTCTTTGCAGACCCCCGAGTATAATGATCGGTGGACCGGGAGAGGTAAGGGAACATAAAAAACACTGTTACATACCTCTCCACGATCCTGCCAGGCCTCCTTCATACTTGTCTGACGTCTCTGATGTCACATGAACCCGGCCTGCTTCCCGGGTCATGTGACATCCGACGTCATTAAGGAAGGACGAGAGCGGTGGCCGACAACAAAGGAGCCGGGGGACAGGTAAGCAACTGTTTTTTTTTTTAAATGTTTTTATTCCCCGGGTCTCCGATTATTATACTCTGGGGTCTGAAAAGACCCCAGAGTATAATAATTGTTTATGGGTATCCACTATGGGCTGTGTGCAGGGGCCACTATTGGGGATAATACTGTGTGCAGGGGCCACTAAGGGACATAATACTGTGTGCAGGGGCCACTAACGGACATAATACTGTGTGCAGGGCTAACTAAGAGACATGTGTGGAGGGGGGGGGGGTCGGTCGAGGTCTTCGGTGTCGGTTTGGGGGGGGGGGCATGTCACGTGGCCCCGCCATTCCTAGTTACGCCACTGGTTACATACATGATTATTGATCTAGATTGCAACTTGGATATTAGTACTTTACTTTTCTGGATTGGTGCATTGTGAGGGGATTTAGGAAGGTGGCTTGCACGTTGTTGGCACAATCTTGTATCTTTTCTTGTCCTTCCAACTGATAATCCATAATCTGCTATGCTCATATATACATTATCCATGGCAATGTCTATATAGATAATTATTACAATACTGCACCTTTGCCTGCATTGTACTGGTTTGCTGGCACTTTAACCTTACGGTTTCCCTGTTATTTATATGTAATATTTTGTCTATGTGTGTCCTTATATTTTATATTTTGGATACAAATAAAATCTAATATTTTATAGAAACGTAGGTTGTGGTTGTTTCTTGTTTAGAGATTTCTATTGATATTTTTTATATCATGAGTTGATCTTCTACACTTCTACTACTAATGGATTGAATAAATCATCACTTATTTTTCAGACAACACAGATATTTACAGGAATTCTTCTTTTATCCTTTGGCCTTCTGATGACAATAGTTTTCACTGCAACAACATACCACTTTGGACTTGTGATAGTTACTGGCGTCCCATTATGGTCTGGAATATTGGTAAGCTATACACATTAAAATGGATGGTTGTAATGCCTAAATGCCATTTACTTCACCTAGTGCTCACTGCTTGGCTGATTTTAATTTAGCTTCAGTGGAACAAAGCTGTGAGTTGTGTATTTAAGTTTAGCTACAGTGACTATGCAGAGTCTAACCCTAACCTATCTATCTGCAGGGCTGGGGTGATATGCTGGGTCTGGTAACCCTAACCTATCTATCTGCAGGGCTGGGGTGATATGCTGGGTCTGGTAACCCTAACCTATCTATCTGCAGGGCTGGGGTGATATGCTGGGTTCTGATCACAGACTCCGTTTTATGTATTGTCCATGCACTCTTTTTTTTTTTTTTTTTTTGTAGATTGTGAGCCCCATATAGGGATCACAATGTACATTTTTTTTCCTATCAGTATGTCTTTGTAGAATGGGAGGAAATCCATGCAAACTCGGGGAGAACATACAAACTCCTTGCAGATGTTGTTCCTGGCAGACGATTCGAACCCAGGACTCCAGCGATGCAAAGATACAGTGCTAACCACTGAGCCACCGTGTTGCCCCACACTCTACTTTCTATATACAATACTCACAATGGATTTAGGTCACTCATACAGTCCTATGAAAAAGTTTGGGCACCCCTATTAATCTTAATCATTTTTTGTTCTAAATATTTTGGTGTTTGCAACAGCCATTTCAGTTTGATATATCTAATAACTGATGGACACAGTAATATTTCAGGATTGAAATGAGGTTTATTGTACTAACACAAAATGCGCAATATGCATTAAACCAAAATTTGACCGGTGCAAAAATATGGACACCTCAACAGAAAAGTGACATTAATATTTAGTACATCCTCCTTTTGCAAAGATAACAGCCTCTAGTCGCTTCCTGTAGCTTTTAATCAGTTCCTGGATCCTGGATGAAGGTATTTTGGACCATTTCTTTCTACAAAACAATTCAAGTTCAGTTAAGTTTGATGGTCGCCGAACATGGACAGCCCGCTCTCAAATGATCTGAAAACAAAGATTGTTCAACATAGTTGTTCAGGGGAAGGATACAAAACGTTGTCTCAGAGATTTAACCTGTCAGTTTCCACTGTGAGGAACATAGTAAGGAAATGGAAGACCACAGGGACAGTTCTTGTTAAGCCCAGAAGTGGCAGGCCAAAAAAAATATCAGAAAGGCAGAGAAGAAGAATGGTGAGAACAGTCAAGGACAATCCACAGACTACCTCCAAAGAGCTGCAGCATCATCTTGCTGCAGATGGTGTCACTGTGCATCGGTAACAATACAGCGCACTTTGCACAAGGAGAAGCTGTATGGGAGAGTGATGAGAAAGAAGCCGTTTCTGCACGTACGCCACAAATAGAGTTGCCTGAGGTATGAAAAAGCACATTTGGAGAAGCCAACTTCATTTTGGAAACAAAGATTGAGTTGTTTGGTTATAAAAAAAGGCGTTATGCATGGCGTCCAAAAAGAAACAGCATTCCAAGAAAAACACTTGCTACCCACTGTAAAATTTGGTGGAGGTTCCATCATGCTTTGGGGCTGTGTAGCCAATGCTGGCACCGGGAATCTTGTTAAAGTTGAGGATCGCATGGATTCCACTCAGTATCAGCAGATTCTTGAGAATAATGTTCAAGAATCAGTGACGAAGTTGAAGTTACGCCGGGGATGGATATTTCAGCAAGACAATGATCCAAAACACCGCTCCAAATCCTCAGGCATTCATGCAAAGGAACAATTACAATGTTCTGGAATGGCCATCCCAGTCCCCAGACCTGAATATCATTGAAC
This sequence comes from Leptodactylus fuscus, assembly GCF_031893055.1. Taxonomy (NCBI): domain Eukaryota; kingdom Metazoa; phylum Chordata; class Amphibia; order Anura; family Leptodactylidae; genus Leptodactylus; species Leptodactylus fuscus. Next base: position 46,416,944 of record NC_134270.1, on the reverse strand, counting down.
ATCTGTGGGATGATTTGAAGCGGGCTGTCCATGCTCGGCGACCATCTAACTTAACTGAACTTGAATTGTTTGTCCAAAATACCTTTATCCAGGATCCAGGAACTGATTAAAAGCTACAGGAAGCGACTAGAGGCTGTTATCTTTGCAAAAGGAGGATCTACTAAATATTAATGTCACTTTTCTGTTGAGGTGCCCATACTTTTGCACCGGTCAAATTTTGGTTTAATGCATATTGCGCATTTTGTGTTAGTACAATAAACCTCATTTCAATCCTGAAATATTACTGTGTCCATCAGTTATTAGATATATCAAACTGAAATGGCTGTTGCAAACACCAAAATATTTAGAACTAAAAATGATTAAGATTAATAGGGGTGCCCAAACTTTTTCATAGGACTGTATATCATAAATAGAGATGAGCGAGTACTGTTCGGATCAGCCGATCCAAACAGCACGCACGCATTGAAATGAATGGAAGCACCTGGTACTTCTGCTTTGACGCCGGCCGGCCGCTTAACCCCCCGCGTGCCGGCTACGTCCATTCGTTTCAATGCGTGCGTGCTGAACGGAGCGGCTGATCCGAACAGTACTCGCTCATCTCTAATCATAATTCATTCACCTGATAAACTCTTTTTGTTCTTTATTTTTTTCTATGTAATTTTATTTTCTTCTAGTTTATTATTTCTGGATCCCTGTCAGTGGCTGCTTCTGTGAAACCAACAGTGGGAAAGGTAAGGGAGAGAAATTGGTGAAAGATTTAGTAGACTCCCCCCCCCCCCTTTAATATGTTTTGAAGGACTGCCTAGTACATGAATAAAAGTTGAAGGGAGAAGATGTAGATGTGAGTCAGGCCTTAGACAAGAATGATATATATTTCCTATCAACTTTTATTCATGTACTAGGAAACTCATGAAGCAGTCTTTCAAAAACATATTAAAGGGGGGGAGGTCTAATACTGAGGACCTAATACTGAGGACCTATTTACAGCATGTAGATTTACAGGCCCGATTTACAGGATTTACAGTGATGGCCCCTATGTGATCTCTGGGGGTCTCACACCTGGACCCACTCAGATCATCAGCTCCAGAAGCCTCCAGAAGTTGCTTAACTTAAGGTTTATTATTCTTGGTATTTGGACTATTTGATGTTGTTTTTTGGAGGTCATCCTGAATCGCTAAAACTTTGTCCCTGAAGTACTAGGCAATTTTTAGACAGAGTTGTGATGGAATAGCAGGTCTTAGGCAGTGTGGATTGTAGAGTTTATATATTGTGCGGAGCAGATGTTGCGGCCAGTTCCTTGGGTTTTCTATTGCTTGTGACAGAATGGTGGACTTTTTCTTATTTATGGTTCATTGGTAGTTTGTGGGGTGTAGGTTCAGTGGGATTTTATCCTTCGGTAATTGATGTTTTCACCACTGATATCACATTCAAGTGTTTTTTAAGTTTTTTAAGTTTTTTGATGGAGTGAACAAACCAGTCCAGGGTGCGTGAGGTTTTGGGTTGAAAATTTTGGTGTACTAGTGATCAATAGCCATCTAAAGCAGAAGACATGTTTGTTGTACTTCCATACTAGGTGGTGAGGGTCTGAAGAAGTGTCAGACTACCAGTGAGCTTGTTCTACTACTGAGGTTGTTCCAGATTTCTTGGAAAGATAATCCTTTAAGGATTCTGTATTTCATTGGTTCTATGTTTTGGTGTATGGCAGCTGGAGAATGAGAAGTCCATACTGTGGTGACCTGACCAAGTGACTGGACTTACTGGTACCTTTAAGACTTCCAGTCCTTTTTAGAATATTAGGTCAAGACTGTGACCTTTCTGTGAGTTGATGTGTGGACCAATGGAAGAAGCCTAATTCATCCACAGGTAGTAAGTACCTCTTTCCCAATTGGTGAAAGGCAGTCATCTATCCATGCATTAAAATCTCTAAGTATTATCCACCTTTGGTGGTCTAGCTTTAAGATGGACAACAAGTCTGTTAATTCCTTGAGAAATACTGCTCCTTCTCCAGCACCAATGAACTCAAAAGAGATGGTTGCATCAATGGGGAGCACTTTTATCTTCAGGTGGATTTCTCTCTTGTCTGTCACGAGGCAGCAGCAGGTACTTATTTGGTATTTTGGCTCCCCGTATGGGGCCTGAATTTCCATCTGTATTATTGGAGGTCCCCTCAGGATCCAAAACTAGTAGCAACTGCTACCACTGTACCCCCTACCGCTTCACCCCTGATAATAATGACTCTTATTCTACATTGCAGATAAAGTCAAGCTTGGCGATGAATGTCGTTGGCGCTGTAACTGCAGGTTTTGGAATAATACTTACTGCATTTGAGATTAGCCTGCCAATTTTCACTCCAAACTTCCTGGAGTGGCCATATTGTGCACATTATCAAAGGGATGTGCAATGCATTGGCAACTTCGTAATTATGGTAAGAATCATTTCACTTTTATTCCTAAATCCAATGTTCTGTATTTAAGTTTTATTTATACACACAATTGTAGGAGCTTCTTAACCAAGGCTATTCCCTTTTCTCTTTCAGCCTGTTTATATATGTTTTTTATCATTTATTTTAATGCTTTCTACGCTGATGTTTTGCATTACCATATCCACAAGTGTGTTTGCATGCAGAACTGTCTGCCGAAGGTCTCTTCAAAACATGGTAAGTTACCAAATATATAGTTTATTGCATTCACTAAAAGGATTTGGTGTAAGTTCCACCAATTTTAAGAGGACCCCTCACTTCAAAGCTAGGCCTCATGTATACACAAAGGCATATACAGGTATCCTATTCAGGGGCACAGAGAGTCTGCATGGAGACCCCCCGGATGGAATACAATCGCAATTGCAAGCGCTGTGCTGTCAAAGCGCATGGACCCCATAGACCAGTGATGGAGAACCTTTTTGAGACTGAGTGCCCAAACTGCAACCCAAAACTCAATAAATTATCGCGGAGTGCCAACATGGCAATTTAACCTTAAAACTCTCTGGATCCACAATTGTGGACCTACAAATTACAGTCGTGTGAATGGGGCTTTACTGGGTACTTTTGAACAATTAATGTTCACTATTTACATTGCACAGGATCTGTTTTATAGTGACCGTGAAATGTTATTACAGCCTGTACTAATATCACGTCTGCTATAAAACAAATAATGTGTGATATAAATAGTGATGGGACGCCACACAGTACAATCTGCCCCGCAGTGGCCCCCACACACAGTACAATCTGCCCTGCAGTGGCCCACACACACAGTACAATCTGCCCCGCAGTGCTCCCAACTCACAGTACAATATGCTCCGCAGTGCCCCCCACACGCAGTACAATCTGGTCCGCAGTGGCCCGCACACACAGTACAATCTGGCCCACAGTGGCCCCCACACACAGTACAATCTGGCCTGCAATGGCCCCCACACATGATTATACCTGTATACTCCACCAGTAGCCCCCTCTCACACAACATGAAATGGTCCACAGTAGTCCCATCCCACACAGCATGAAAGGTCCACAGTATCCTGCTCCCACACAGCATGAAATGGTCCACAGTAGCCCCCTCCCACACAAAATGAAATGGTCCACAGTAGCCTCCTCCCACACAACATGAACTGGTCCACAGTAGCCTCCTCCCACCCAGCATGAAATGGTCCACAGTAGCCCCCTCCCACACAGCATGAAAGGTCCACAGTATCCCGCTCCCACACAGCATGAAATGGTCCACAGTAGCCCCCTCCCACACAACATGAAATGGTCCACAGTAGCCCCATCCCACACGGCATGAAAGGTCCACAGTATCCCACTCCCACACAGCATGAAATGGTCCACAGTAGCCCCCTCCCACACAACATGAAATGGTCCACAGTAGCCCCATCCCACACAGCATGAAAGGTCCACAGTATCCCGCTCCCACACAGCATGAAATGGTCCACAGTAGCCCCCTCCCACACAGCATGAAATGGTCCACTGTAGCCCCCTCCCACACAACATGAAATGGTCCACAGTATCCCTCTCCCACACAGCATGAAAGGTCCACAGTATCCCCCTCCCACGCAGCATAAAATGGTCCACAGTAGCCCCCTCCCACACAACATGAACTGGTCCACAGTAGACCCCTCTCACACAGCATGAAAGGTCCACAGTAGCCCCCTCCCACACAGCATGAAATGGTCCACAGTAGCCCCCTCCCACACAACATGAAATGGCCCACAGTAGCCCCCTCCCACACAACATGAAATGGTCCACAGTAGCCTCCTCCCACACAACATGAACTGGTCCACAGTAGCCTCCTCCCACCCAGCATGAAATGGTCCACAGTAGCCCCCTCCCACACAGCATGAAAGGTCCACAGTATCCCGCTCCCACACAGCATGAAATTGTCCACAGTAGCCCCCTCCCACACAACATGAAATGGTCCACAGTAGCCCCATCCCACACGGCATGAAAGGTCCACAGTATCCCGCTCCCACACAGCATGAAATGGTCCACAGTAGCCCCCTCCCACACAGCATGAAAGGTCCACAGTATCCCGCTCCCACACAGCATGAAATGGTCCAGAGTAGCCCCCTCCCACACAACATGAAATGGTCCACAGTAGCCCCATCCCACACGGCATGAAAGGTCCACAGTATCCCACTCCCACACAGCATGAAATGGTCCACCGTAGCCCCCTCCCACACAACATGAAATAGTCCACAGTAGCCCCATCCCACACAGCATGAAAGGTCCACAGTATCCCGCTCCCACACAGCATGAAATGGTCCACAGTAGCCCCCTCCCACACAGCATGAAATGGTCCACTGTAGCCCCCTCCCACACAACATGAAATGGTCCACAGTATCCCTCTCCCACACAACATGAAAGGTCCACAGTAGCCCCCTCCCACGCAGCATAAAATGGTCCACAGTAGCCCCCTCCCACACAACATGAACTGGTCCACAGTAGACCCCTCTCACACAGCATGAAAGGTCCACAGTAGCCCCCTCCCACACAGCATGAAATGGTCCACAGTAGCCCCCTCCCACACAACATGAAATGGCCCACAGTAGCCCCCTCCCACACAACATGAAATGGTCCACAGTAGCCTCCTCCCACACAGCATGAAATGGTCCACAGTAGCCCCCTCCCACACAGCATGAAAGGTCCACAGTATCCCGCTCCCACACAGCATGAAATTGTCCACAGTAGCCCCCTCCCACACAACATGAAATGGTCCACAGTAGCCCCATCCCACACGGCATGAAAGGTCCACAGTATCCCGCTCCCACACAGCATGAAATGGTCCACAGTAGCCCCCTCCCACACAGCATGAAATGGTCCACAGTAGCCCCATCCCACACAGCATGAAAGGTCCACAGTATCCCGCTCCCACACAGTATGAAATGGTCCACAGTAGCCCCCTCCCACACAGCATGAAATGGTCCACTGTAGCCCCCGCCCACACAACATGAAATGGTCCACAGTATCCCTCTTCCACACAGCATGAAAGGTCCACAGTATCCCGCTCCCACACAGCATGAAATGGTCCACAGTAGCCCCCTCCCACACAACATTAAATGGTCCACAGTAGCCTCCTCCCACACAACATAAACTGGTCCACAGTAGCCTCCTCCCACCCAGCATGAAATGGTCCACTGTAGCCCCCGCCCACACAACATGAAATGGTCCACAGTATCCCTCTCCCACACAGCATGAAAGGTCCACAGTATCCCGCTCCCACACAGCATGAAATGGTCCACAGTAGCCCCATCCCACACAGCATGAAAGGTCCACAGTATCCCGCTCCCACACAGTATGAAATGGTCCACAGTAGCCCCCTCCCACACAGCATGAAATGGTCCACTGTAGCCCCCGCCCACACAACATGAAATGGTCCACAGTATCCCTCTTCCACACAGCATGAAAGGTCCACAGTATCCCGCTCCCACACAGTATGAAATGGTCTACAGTAGCCCCCTCCCACACAGCATGAAATGGTCCACTGTAGCCCCCGCCCACACAACATGAAATGGTCCACAGTATCCCTCTTCCACACAGCATGAAAGGTCCACAGTATCCCGCTCCCACACAGCATGAAATGGTCCACAGTAGCCCCCTCCCACACAACATTAAATGGTCCACAGTAGCCTCCTCCCACACAACATGAACTGGTCCACAGTAGCCTCCTCCCACCCAGCATGAAATGGTCCACTGTAGCCCCCGCCCACACAACATGAAATGGTCCACAGTATCCCTCTCCCACACAGCATGAAAGGTCCACAGTATCCCGCTCCCACACAGCATGAAATATTCCACAGTATCCCGCTCCCACACAGCATGACATGGTCCACAGTAGCCCCCTCCCACACAGCATGAAATGGTCCACTGTAGCCCCCGCCCACACAACATGAAATGGTCCACAGTAGCCTCCTCCCACACAACATGAACTGGTCCACAGTAGCCTCCTCCCACCCAGCATGAAATGGTCCACAGTAGCCCCCTCCCACACAACATTAAATGGTCCACAGTAGCCTCCTCCCACACAACATGAACTGGTCCACAGTAGCCTCCTCCCACCCAGCATGAAATGGTCCACTGTAGCCCCCGCCCACACAACATGAAATGGTCCACAGTATCCCTCTCCCACACAGCATGAAAGGTCCACAGTATCCCGCTCCCACACAGCATGAAATGGTCCACAGTATCCCGCTCCCACACAGCATGAAATGGCCCACAGTATCCCGCTCCCACACAGCATGAAATGGTCCACAGTAGCCTCCTCCCACCCATCATGAAATGGTCCACAGTAGCCCCCTCCCACACAACATGAAATGGTCCACAGTAGCCCCATCCCACACAGCATGAAAGGTCCACAGTATCCCGCTCCCACACAGCATGAAATGGTCCACAGTAGTCCCCTCCCACACAACATGAAATGGTCCACAGTAGCCCCATCCCACACGGCATGAAAGGTCCACAGTATCCCGCTCCCACACAGTATGAAATGGTCCACAGTAGCCCCCTCCCACACAGCATGAAATGGTCCACCGTAGCCCCATCCCACACAACATGAAATGGTCCACAGTATCCCTCTTCCACACAGCATGAAAGGTCCACAGTATCCCGCTCCCACACAGCATGAAATGGTCCACAGTAGCCCCCTCCCACACAACATTAAATGGTCCACAGTAGCCTCCTCCCACACAACATGAACTGGTCCACAGTAGCCTCCTCCCACCCAGCATGAAATGGTCCACTGTAGCCCCCGCCCACACAACATGAAATGGTCCACAGTATCCCTCTCCCACACAGCATGAAAGGTCCACAGTATCCCGCTCCCACACAGCATGAAATATTCCACAGTATCCCGCTCCCACACAGCATGACATGGTCCACAGTAGCCCCCTCCCACACAGCATGAAATGGTCCACTGTAGCCCCCGCCCACACAACATGAAATGGTCCACAGTAGCCTCCTCCCACACAACATGAACTGGTCCACAGTAGCCTCCTCCCACCCAGCATGAAATGGTCCACAGTAGCCCCCTCCCACACAACATTAAATGGTCCACAGTAGCCTCCTCCCACACAACATGAACTGGTCCACAGTAGCCTCCTCCCACCCAGCATGAAATGGTCCACTGTAGCCCCCGCCCACACAACATGAAATGGTCCACAGTATCCCTCTCCCACACAGCATGTAAGGTCCACAGTATCCCGCTCCCACACAGCATGAAATGGTCCACAGTATCCCGCTCCCACACAGCATGAAATGGCCCACAGTATCCCGCTCCCACACAGCATGAAATGGTCCACAGTAGCCTCCTCCCACCCATCATGAAATGGTCCACAGTAGCCCCCTCCCACACAACATGAAATGGTCCACAGTAGCCCCATCCCACACAGCATGAAAGGTCCACAGTATCCCGCTCCCACACAGCATGAAATATTCCACAGTATCCCGCTCCCACACAGCATGACATGGTCCACAGTAGCCCCCTCCCACACAGCATGAAATGGTCCACTGTAGCCCCCGCCCACACAACATGAAATGGTCCACAGTAGCCTCCTCCCACACAACATGAACTGGTCCACAGTAGCCTCCTCCCACCCAGCATGAAATGGTCCACAGTAGCCCCCTCCCACACAACATTAAATGGTCCACAGTAGCCTCCTCCCACACAACATGAACTGGTCCACAGTAGCCTCCTCCCACCCAGCATGAAATGGTCCACTGTAGCCCCCGCCCACACAACATGAAATGGTCCACAGTATCCCTCTCCCACACAGCATGAAAGGTCCACAGTATCCCGCTCCCACACAGCATGAAATGGTCCACAGTATCCCGCTCCCACACAGCATGAAATGGCCCACAGTATCCCGCTCCCACACAGCATGAAATGGTCCACAGTAGCCTCCTCCCACCCATCATGAAATGGTCCACAGTAGCCCCCTCCCACACAACATGAAATGGTCCACAGTAGCCCCATCCCACACAGCATGAAAGGTCCACAGTATCCCGCTCCCACACAGCATGAAATGGTCCACAGTAGTCCCCTCCCACACAGCATGAAATGGTCCACAGTAGTCCCCTCCCACACAACATGAAATGGTCCACAGTAGCCCCATCCCACACGGCATGAAAGGTCCACAGTATCCCGCTCCCACACAGTATGAAATGGTCCACAGTAGCCCCCTCCCACACAGCATGAAATGGTCCACCGTAGCCCCATCCCACACAACATGAAATGGTCCACAGTATCCCTCTTCCACACAGCATGAAAGGTCCACAGTATCCCGCTCCCACACAGCATGAAATGGTCCACAGTAGCCCCCTCCCACACAACATTAAATGGTCCACAGTAGCCTCCTCCCACACAACATGAACTGGTCCACAGTAGCCTCCTCCCACCCAGCATGAAATGGTCCACTGTAGCCCCCGCCCACACAACATGAAATGGTCCACAGTATCCCTCTCCCACACAGCATGAAAGGTCCACAGTATCCCGCTCCCACACAGCATGAAATATTCCACAGTATCCCGCTCCCACACAGCATGACATGGTCCACAGTAGCCCCCTCCCACACAGCATGAAATGGTCCACTGTAGCCCCCGCCCACACAACATGAAATGGTCCACAGTAGCCTCCTCCCACACAACATGAACTGGTCCACAGTAGCCTCCTCCCACCCAGCATGAAATGGTCCACAGTAGCCCCCTCCCACACAACATTAAATGGTCCACAGTAGCCTCCTCCCACACAACATGAACTGGTCCACAGTAGCCTCCTCCCACCCAGCATGAAATGGTCCACTGTAGCCCCCGCCCACACAACATGAAATGGTCCACAGTATCCCTCTCCCACACAGCATGAAAGGTCCACAGTATCCCGCTCCCACACAGCATGAAATGGTCCACAGTATCCCGCTCCCACACAGCATGAAATGGCCCACAGTATCCCGCTCCCACACAGCATGAAATGGTCCACAGTAGCCTCCTCCCACCCATCATGAAATGGTCCACAGTAGCCCCCTCCCACACAACATGAAATGGTCCACAGTAGCCCCATCCCACACAGCATGAAAGGTCCACAGTATCCCGCTCCCACACAGCATGAAATGGTCCACAGTAGTCCCCTCCCACACAACATGAAATGGTCCACAGTAGCCCCATCCCACACGGCATGAAAGGTCCACAGTATCCCACTCCCACACAGTATGAAATGGTCCACAGTAGCCCCCTCCCACACAGCATGAAATGGTCCACCGTAGCCCCATCCCACACAGCATGAAAGGTCCACAGTATCCCACTCCCACACAGCATGAAAGGTCCACAGTATCCCGCTCCCACACAGCATGAAATGGTCCACAGTATCCTGCTCCCACACAGCATGAAATGGTCCACAGTATCCCGCTCCCACACAGCATGAAAGGTCCACAGTAGCCCCCTCCCACGCAGCATAAAATGGTCCACAGTAGCCCCCTCCCACACAACATGAACTGGTCCACAGTAGCCCCCTCCCACACAGCATAAAATGGTCCAAGTAGCCCTCTACCCACACAGAATGAAAGGTCCACAGTAGCCCCCTCCCCAGACAGTATACACATACTGTACACAATATACTTACTCGAACCTGAAGAGCTGCCGGGCATTCTCTTTTCTGTTCACTGCGTGCGCTGATGACTTACGTCATCACGCCCGTGCTGGTTCAGAGGTTACACTCTGTAGTCAGTGTAGGCCACGCGGTACGCACGGCCTACACTGAGCTACATTGACCACTTTCTGCTGGATATGCATTTGCACAGCCAGCTGAAGGCAGCGACCGCTCACTAACGGGGAATCCTGTACCGGATTACCTGTTAGTGAGCGATCAGGGCAACCGCACGCGTGCCATAGGTTCGCCATCACTGCCATAGACTATAATGGGGTCCGTGTGCTTGCCACGCACTGCCCACACGAATAACATCATTGCCTGCACGAATGATTCATGCAGGCAGTGCGCAGCAAGCACCCGGACCCCATTATAGTCTGGGGTCTGGGACCTTTGACTGCACAGCACTTGAAATTGCAATTGTATTCCATCCGGGGAGTCTCCATGCAGACGGAATACATACGCTAGTGTGAACCAGGGGTCATCCTGGTTATATTGTTCATTAGTGTTACAACCACACACTCTAGTATGAAAATATTCCTACTGCATCTAAATTCCAAAGATGAGCTTTGCCACACCCATGGGGTTTTTCCATAAACATAACCATACTTAAATTTGTAGACAAGAGAAAGTCTTAAAGATTTTCTCTAATCATCTTAGCACTGACAGTCTGTTGTGTTGATCAGTTGCGAATGGATATGACCATGAAATCAGGAACTTTCTATGATCTGGGACTTGTCAGAAACCTAACCATGATTTCCTTATTGTGGTCTGGTTATTGGGGAGGGACACCGCATGCATTACAAGATACCTCAACCACAACAGGAAAATCATGGCTGGGTTTCACTTGTAGTTCACTTGTACTATACAAATCTGTTTTATTTCAGACTGTGGTCATCTATCAAACCACATCATTGAATGTAACTAATCCAAGCAGAGATCTTCCTCCTGACTCCGCAGCAGCCATGTCATCTGACTTAAAGACACAGACATGACGGCATCAGTCACAGTGATACAGCCACTGCAAAAACAATACATATGAAGTTCAATGGCAAGACCCTTATATGCAACCTGTGACCTTTTATCCATATTTGCCAATTTTTGGAAACTGCTCTCAGGGAGAAGGGGCCAGTGGCACATTTTTTGTTGCAAATTAATTTTCAAGCTATGTTCCTGGTTTACATGCAATGCCCCCTGGTTTACAGGTAACATCCCCTATTTATTTATAGGTCAAACATCCAGTCAAAATAATGCAGAATGCTGAACGATTTTGTCTGGTAAAATGCCCGGCACAATTGCTGCACAATTTCCTACTTTACACAGGAATGCTGCACATAACCTTCATATTTTATTCATAGGTAAATTTACGGATGTGCCCTCAACCCTGGCCATGTCATATTTATCCCTATCCTGTCATTTTGTGCCCCACATAATAATAGCGCCTTTATTTGTGTAACACATAGTATAATGCCCCGCAGACAGCAGGGGTAACAAGGTGCATGATTGAGTACAGAGCTGAAGGGTCCCTGCACCCCTATTGCATTCAACTGTATTTGCATTCTAAGAACACAAATAAACTGGAAATTGGGACATACCACCCAGGATGATTGGGCATTTGGGAGATTTGCCAAGTCATCCAGGAGTCTGGGAAGCTTCTCCATTTTTCACGAGTCTTCAGGAAAACTCAGGAGAGTTGGCAGCATGGTTTTATCATTTATAGTAACTGTTGTGAGAAGGTGACAGGCAGAGTGCTGGAGTCCCACTATATCAACCCCAGGTTACTAACCTATGTGTGGTCCAGGGCGGATCTGGAGTAGGCCTCAGCCCAAGTGTGGGTCATAGGCTCATTACTGGCCCATACAAGGCTGAAGAGCCTGGTGAGACTGTATCATGCTTAGGCTCCGTTCCCACGGAGTAACGCGCCACTCATTCTGACACGTAAACACGTGTCAGAGTGAGGTGCTTCAAAACAGATCCCATTGACTTCAATGTGTGCTGGTTTACACGCGTATCACATTGAAAACAATAGGTTAAAAAAAAGCCTCCCATTGACTTCAATGGGTAGTGTGCATAAGCCGGCACCCATTGAAGTCAATGGGATCTGTTTTGAAGTGCCTCACTCTGACACATGTTTACATGTCAGAATGAGCAGCGCGTTACTCCGTGGGAACGGAGCCTTACTTGTTTGTTCGTGTGGCTATTATTAGACAAGCAGGGTTTTGCCTTTTTTTACCTGAAGTCAAGGTTGTATTTTATTTTGCTTATCCTCATGTGTAGGTTTATTTATTTAGCAGTTAAAAAAAAAAAAATTTTTTTGCTGCAATATTTGTGTCCCTGTCTCTGACTGTTTGCGAGCACACCACTGCTTCTACTGAGTTAGCTTCCCCACACTGTGCAATAAATTACATTGCAAACTTGAATATATTATAAATAGAGATGAGCGAACACTAAAATGTCTGAGGTTCGAAATCCGATTCGATCAGTCGCACGCTGTCGCTGCACGGAGAAGACTTCTAAAGGTAAGAGAAGAACCAACGTTGATTGGCAGAATGTATAGCATTCTGCCAATCAACGCTGGTTCTGCATAGAACCTTAAACTTTGAATAGCTAGTAGTGTTCGATCGAGTACGAGTATTTCAAATACCATAGTATTTGATCGAACACCTACTCGATCAAACACTACTCGCTCATCTCTAATTATAAACTATTATACTATATGTCACATACACTATGGTGGTTTTTTTTATCTTCAATATATATTATGTTCTGTAGCATCTGTCTTAAAGCATAATTTATATGTATGAAGGATAAATCAGATAATGCTGATATATTTTATGATCTGTATCAGGGCTGCAAACCCTGTTCTGTCCATAGTCAAATGACCTGAACTAGCAGCATCATAGAGATCTATATTGTGGTGAGTTGAGACTATAGCACCTACAGTCAGGATGGGATATATGGACGTTAATATGGACCATAAAGTCTATCCACATAATGGTCATCTAATGCTAGAAGAAACAGAGAACTGCATTAAAGTAGATCTCCTGTCTCACCCCTTATGGCTTAGTATCCTGTACTGTATGTGCAAAATAAAGAATGGGGGAGAGTCTGAGTTGTTGTCTGAGTCTTGGATAAGTTCTTGAGAATATTCTTAAACACAGCAGCCAATATTAACAAGCAGCACTGCAGTATAAAGCAGAGAAGAGAGACTAACTCTGTGAAAAGTGACCCGGGCAAAACCGCAATGCATTTTTGCTGTGTTTTTTCCACAGTGCTTTTTGGCTGTGGCTTGCAACATGGTCCCTTATCCTCAAAACCAGATTAAAAGCATGGAACTATCGGCTCACTATTCAAGCTTTTGGTTATGATGCCTGAAAGTGGTGTGATTATTACTGAGGGTGCAGGGGGCTTTATGTGGGCGCTATTTAAGGGGCATTAAATTATGTTTGTAGGGGGGCTACTTAGAAAACGTTAAACTTGGCCCATTAATGTATTAAAACTACCCTGTCTGTACTGCAAGTGAAATTGGACATCACATCCCGAGCCCAGAGTGGCAAACAGTGTCAACGCAATCCATCAAAATTAATTTGTATGACATTGGTTTAATAGCCTGATACAGTGGCTTGCAAAAGTATTCATAACCCTTGAACTTTTTCACATTTTATCACTTTACAAACACAAACTTAAATGTATTTTAATGAGATTTTAAGTGATAGACAACATAAAGTAGCAGATAATTGTGAAATAGAAGGAAAATGATACAAGGTTTTCAAAATTTTAATCAAATAAAAACCTGAAAAGTGTGACATGCAAAAGTATTCAGCCCCCCCCCCTGTACTCTGATACCTGTAAATAAAATCCACTGCGCACAATTGTCTTCAGAAGTCACTTAATGAGTTAATAGAGTCCAGCTGTGTGTAATGTAGTCTCAGTATAAATACACCTGTTCTGTGAAGGCCTCAGTGGTTTGTTAGAGAACACTAGTGAACAAATAGTATCATGAAGACCAAGGAACTCACCAGACAGATAATGTTGTGGAGATCTTTAAAGCAGGTTACAAAAACATATTCCAAGCTTTGAGCATCCCAAGGAGCACTGTTCAATCCATCAAACAAAAATGGAAAAATTATTTTAGAACTACAAACCTACCAAGACATGGCTGTCCACATAAACTAACAGATCGAGCAAGCAGAGCACTGGTAAGAGAAGCAGCCAAGAGACCCATGGTCACCCTAGAGGAGCTGTACAAAGTCACAGCTCAGATGGGAGAATCTGTCCACAGGACAACTGTAAGTCGTGCACTCCACAAATCTGGTAATCATTATGGAAGAGTGGCAAGAAGAAACCCAGTGGCGTAACTACCACCATAGCAGCAGAGGCAGCTGCCACAGGGCCCGGGACATCAGGGGCCCGGTGACAGCTGCTACCACTGCTATCATTATTCTCGGAGGTCTTTTCGGACCCCCGAGTATAATGATCGGGGCCCCCTGTTGGTGGAATACTTTCCACCAACAGGGGGCCCCGAAGCTGCAGCAACGGCTGACACACAGGAGCTGCAGGTCTGGCTCCTCTCAGCGCTTCAGGACGCTCCCCCTCTCCCCCCCCTTTCTCTGCTTGTCCTCTGCCCACCAATGAGAGGGCTGAGGAGAGCCAAGGAGGCGGGGCTTATCCCTGCCGAGCTCCTGCCGTCCTGCACACCAGAGGAGAAGAGGAAGAAGCTGCTCCAGGACTCCAGGAAAATGAAACTAAAGATACACAGGTACACATTACATACTGGGGCTACTATACTTATTACTATCAGGCATTTGGGGTGATTACTTTTGTTTTAGTAACTCCATGTGCCTCATATTAATATCAGTTAACCCTATCATGTCCCTCACATTAACCCCTGTGTGCCTCACCATAAGAGTTACTGATATGTGAGACATATGGGGGTAATAGTAATGAAGATACTTTATTATTACCTCCATGTCTCTCACATATCAGTAACTCTTATGTGAGGTACACAAGGGTTAATGTGAGGGACATGATGGGGTTAAAGGGGTTGTCCCACGTCACATACTCACCAGTCTTCGTTGTTGAAAAATCTTCCAAAGTCTTCCGGCTTTGTTGCGTCATTGGTGGGCGGGGTCACATATGCAAAGCCAAGCGGCGAGATGCCGCTGGCCTTGCGTGCGCGCTCATAGACCAGTCTAGCCTTCACAATGCAAATACAGGTCTACCCGACATCCGCCTCTCTCTATTACAGCGGGTGTCGGGTCTGTATTTGCATTGTGAAGGCTAGACTGATCTATGAGCGTGCACGCAGGGCCAGCGGCATCTCGCTGCTTGGCTTTGCATATGTGAGTACAGCCCCAGCATCCGCTGTAATAGAGATGCTAGAGATGTTAATCCACTCCTCCGCCCCCTGGAATAGCAGCATCGCTCCTGCCGCTGCTGGCTTCATGCAGGGCAGAAGCATAGCGATGTTGCAGGCATCTGTGCCGGCGTCTAACCCTCCCCGGCATCCGCCTCTCCATTACAGCGGATGCCGGGGAGTGTAGACGCCGGCACAGTCTGTATTGGCAGCCCCTTCCACTCAAAGGGTAAACTACCCCCCCCCCCCCTCCAGGCTCACTCCCGTGCACTTAGCCCCTCCTCCCTCCCCCCTCAGAGCAGCAGATACATCACTTGACTTATGAGCAGATAAGTCAAGGGATGTGTCCCAAAAAAATGAATAAAGTAATATAGCGGCTAAACAAAGCAGTTTTGCTGAAGCAGTGTATTTAGGAAAAGTCTTACATTGACATTAACAAACAGTATAGATAGGATCCTTGTGATGGGACAACCCCTTTAACTGCTATTAATATGAGGCACATGGAGTTACTAAATTGTAATGCACATGACCAGATTTTTTATCCACAATTGTCCTGATATAGTGGTCAGCGGATGACGTGACAGTATTTAGTCCTGTAGGGGCCACTATGGGGCATAATACTGTGTGCAGGGGCCACTATGGGACATAATACTGTGTGCAGTGGCCACTATGGGGCATAATACTGTGTGCAGGGGCCACTATGGGGCATAATACTGTGTGCAGGGTCCACTATTGGTCATAATAGAGCGCACAGGAATGCGTAGGAGGGACTCGGTTGAGATCTTTGGTGTCGGGGGGGCCCCATGTCAAAAGTTCGCCACGGGGCCCCGCCATTCCTAGTTATGCCACTGAAGAAAACCATTGTTGAAGTGCTGCTTGCATCTTGCCACAAGCTATATAGGGGACATAGCAAACATTTGGAAGAAGGTGCTCTGGTCAGATGAAACCAAAGTTGAACTTTTTGGTCTAAATGAAAAGCGCTATGTGTGGTGGAAATGTAACACACTGCTCATCCCCCTGCACACCCCATCCCCTCTGTGACACATGGTTGCCGCACATCATGCTGAGGGAGACATTTCTTCAGCAGGGACAGAGAAGCTGGTCAGAGTGGATATGAAGATGGATGGAACTAAATACAGGGCAATCCTGGAAGAAAACCTGTTGGAGGCTGCAAGAGACTTGAGACTAGGAAGGAGATTCACCTTCCAGCAAGACAATGACCCTAAATATACAGCCAGAGCTGCAATGGAATAGTTTAGATCAAAGAATATTGTCCGGTGAGTCAGACACTTAAGTAGACTGGCACTCCATTCACAAGGAGGCTTTAGGTTAAGGCCCCATATACAGCACTATGGTTGCCTCAAAATAATCTTTAAAAAAATTACAGAATTGCAATTTTGCCTATATCCCCCTCCTAAAATAAATTAATTCAGTTAATTATATGTACTCACAAAATACAAGGTTTCATAAAGCTATAGTTAAATAGCATGTAAGAAGTTCTGAACGCTGGAACGCAGAGAAGGGTAAACTGTTACTAGTTTATAGGAAAATCGGTATCAAACTGATGCTAGTACCATGTGGGGTGGCTTCTACACTTTCCAAAGAGGTTTTCTTGTTTTGCATTGCAGCTCCATTTTTATGAAAATCAGCATTTATTCTTATAAATTAGCTGGAAAGGACTTTATGGGTTTTTATTCTTCTGCTGAGGCGTCACTCTCTGCTCTGGATAACTGTGCATAACGGCTACCCAGGTCTGTCCCCATTGTTAGAGTGACAATATCCGCTTTGTCTGCAGTTATGGGCAGTTATCTAGGATGGAGAGCAATTCAGAGCCTCATCTTCCCCTTCTGATGGCTTCTTGCTCCACTGAGCATCAGGCTGATGCAGCAATCCTATGCTCGCTTATGATATCACCCACTGGGGTTTTGTTACACTATCTCAGACAATGGGAGCCCATAGCCACTACAGTGGCTAATTCTTTGCTATTTTGTTGACCCCTTTTATTGTGTCTCTAGATCATTCTGCTCTTTTGCTATATTGCTGGTCCTGCCTTACATACTGACAGTCTCCTCTCTGATACTAAATACAGCTGCACCAGTTCTGCAATCCACAGATTCCCCTCTGCTTCATCACTGAACCTATCTGTTACAATTCCAGCTCGGCTCCACCTTGTGACCACAGCCCAGGTTTCTTGCTTCATTTCTTCATCCTCTTCATCCTGTGTCTTCCAGTCAGCCACTTCCTACATCTCTAACCGTCAGCTCTATTACTTTGTCGCGCTGCTCCACCACTACTGTCTATCTCTGTCCTCCAGGCTTCACCACAATCTTTGGACAGCATCTTAGGAGATCAACCACATCCAGAGTCAACCTAACAGGACCACCAGTGTTTAGCAGAGATAAAGTCCATTGGTTCTTGAAGATCTCCTGACTACAGGTTGGGTTGGTACTATCATCTCTTCATAGAGAATCAAACCAAACTTCAATGTCTTTTTCTTTTAGTTTGTGGTTTACTTTGCTTATGTAACGTCTCTGTCTCTTCAAGTTTAAGCACTACCTTCTTCTCGCACGCTGCAGCGCAGGAGGCATGCTCAATTTGATTCTTTGCTTAGAGTTTATTGTTGCTCTGCGTAAACACTGTTCAATTACCTATCTCTGTAATTTAATTTCCACCACACCCATCTCCTGCACACACCATCTTGTACAACTCTTTTGGATTACAATTTTGTACTGCTTTGTCTCTCTGGCTTTGACTCTTTGGTTGCTGGCTTCACTTCTGTATTGTTTGGCCCTGTCTTGTTCTATGGGCCACATATATCTAGGACTGGCTTTGTCGACCAGTTGTCCTCTGCCGCCTAGGGCAGTAAGACAAGTAGGCAGGGGCAGTGGTGGGTTCCGCTTAGGGCTCAGTGTCTTGTTGTACCC
Source organism: Leptodactylus fuscus (assembly GCF_031893055.1). Taxonomy (NCBI): domain Eukaryota; kingdom Metazoa; phylum Chordata; class Amphibia; order Anura; family Leptodactylidae; genus Leptodactylus; species Leptodactylus fuscus. Next base: position 46,398,546 of record NC_134270.1, on the reverse strand, counting down.
CTCCCCCCACCCCCAAGGTTCACTAGCAGCTACTGGGGAATTGTTCCTCTAGCAAGTCTCTTACAACTTAGTTTAGTATCTGCTGACTGTTATGGTGGTCTCTGGTTGCAGAATTTTGTAGCCTGCCAGGACTTCTTCTTTTGCCCCAGCTTACAACTTGGCATACCTTCCTACGAGAACATGCACAAGTGCTTTACTATGAAATATTCTTTTGTGCTGTAGTCAGGGTTCTTATTGGTCCATTGTTTATATAGCATGTATGGCAAGTTATCATGTCTCCTTCTCCCCAATATGTTGATGGCATACCAACATCAAACAGCATATTTCTACTTTCACTGAATTTCTTCCTTTCTTTCCGCTATGCCATTCTTTTCGGGGTTGTGTGAGACGATGATTTTGAACACTATTTTATTCCATTTACGTTCCCATGCACAGCATCTGTACAGTCCAGTCTTGTGTCAGAAAGGAGATCTATGTCAGTTAGGAAGAGGGATTACTAAATTTACCCCATTGTCTACTAATGATCTGATACCACAATAACAATTTGAGACAAACTTGGAGTATTAGGTTATACATAGATTCTTTGAACTTTTCATGTTGATACGTCTCTTGTTGAAATGAGATAAAGCCAAAAATTTTTTAAAGGGGCTGTATCAGCAAAATCATGCTGATGGAGCCCCACATATGCGTGAATAGCCTTTAAAAAGGCTATTCAGTCACCGTAAATGTTATATTAAACTACCCCCCCCCCCCCCGTTTTAAAATAATACCCTAAAAAAGAATGTGATCTACTTACGCATCGTGCACGCTGGGCAGGCATTCAGGGTGTGTCTTCTTCTTCATCCACGCCTCTTCTTCCTCCGATGTCCTCCGGTCCTGTCCTCCTCCGGCGCTTGCGAACTGACACTGATAAAAAAAAAAAATGGCCTGGGCGCATGCGCAGTAGCATGCAGCTTCTACTACAGCTACTGCGCAGGCGCCCAGGCCATTTTTTTTTTTATCAGTGTCAGTTCGCGAGCGCCGGAGGAGGACGGGACCGGAGGACATTGGAGGAAGAAGAGGCGTGGATGAAGAAGAAGACACACCCTGAATGCCCGCCCAGCGTGCACGATGCGTAAGTAGATCACATTCTTTTTTAGGGTTTTATTTTAAAACTGGGGAGGTAGTTTAATATAACTTTTACGGTGCCTGAATAGCCTTTTTAAAGGCTATTCACGCATATGTGGGGCTCTATCAGCATGATTTTGCTGATAGAGCCCCTTTAAAAAGAAATCTAGAAATATGAACGTGATTCATAAAGAGTAAAATCATTTGTTGCTTTCTAATAGGAGTCATGTCCAGTCCGGTTGTGCCTGACGCAGGAGGCTTGGCTGTTATTCATCAAGTGAATACAAAAACTGATCAAAGAAATGGACCAGAACGACAACAGTCCTTCAATACCCCAGCAAGCCTGCCCAAACCTATTGCTACATTTTACAGCGGAGAACCCGAACTTCTGGGTGTAAGTCCATTTCATATACTTGTTAATAGAGATTAGATGGTTATGGGGTTCCTGGTCACATGCAAACACCTAAATGTGACTATATAAAACACTGTAATATATCCCATCTAGGGGAAGGAAATACCTTCTCGGAGAAAAACTCTAAACTTGTTAAAAATATGATACCAAAAGTAAGATGCAAAGAAATAGCCTTTGTTGTACGGCTTCTGTATTATTATATGAACATTATATTTCTGTTATGTCCCCCCCATTTTTGCCATATTGTACATCCCCACACAACATGATAGCAGTCTAAATATTAGAGCACTTAGAGATACCTTTTGCTTGTTTTTGTATATCATGAGTTGATCTTCTATACTTACTGCTGTACTACTAATGGATTGAATACATTGTCACTTATTTTGCAGACAACACAGATATTTGCAGGAATCATTCTTTTATCCCTTGGCCTCCTGATAACAATAGTCTTCACTCAAACAACATACTACATTGGATTTGCGATTCTTACTGGCATCCCATTATGGCCTGGAGTATTGGTAACGTCTACACATGAAAATGGATGGTTGTAATGCCTAAATGCCATTTATTTCACCTAGTGCTCACTGCTTGGTGAATTCTTGATAGTGATGGTTACGGGTGCTAAGCAGTTTAATCCACCTTAGTGTGGTTAGGGTAATCTGTGGGTCTCCTTGGTTTATGGGCCAGATGGAAGCTGCAATCCCAATACTGATACCAGTGCTTATGGGCCCCCTAAGGCTCCTGGGCCCCGGTGCGACTGCACCCTCTCAAGTAATGCCCCTGACAATAAGATAATTGTCACATGCTGTAATATTAAAATGGCTCCAGTGTCCAGTGCAGTGATGGACCCATGCCCACCCACGTTTAATATACAAAATGTCAGAAAAGATACAACGCTGGCTCTCAAGACTGCTAAAAACCCTTGTGAACAACATTAACCCCTTCCTGTTACCTTTATTTTTTTATTTTTGCGTTTCATTTTTTTTCTTCTCATTTTCCAAAAGCCATAATTCTTTTAGTTTTCCGTTAACAGAGGTTTAATTTTTGTAGGACAAACTGTTACTCATAGTAGCGCAATTTAATATCCCGTATAGCATACTGGGAAGCTGGGAAAAAAATCAGAATGAGGTAGAATTGGAAAAATAAAAATGGTAAAGATGACACATTACCTATATTCTGTGTCGATACCAAATTTATAAAGCTTTAGTATATTTTAATACCTTTAAAATCTAAACTTTTCAAATCAAAAATTAAAAATTTTGTGATACCTAGAACTTTTTTATATTTCCATGTATGGAGCGATTTAGGGGATTTTTTTTAACAGGGGAAGTTGTGGCTTCTATAGATATAATTTTGGGGAATGTACAGTACATTGTCTTGATCAATTTTTATAAAAAATTTTAGGGAGGTGAACAAACGAAAAAAACAGCAGGTTGTGCTTTTTTTCCCCCGCTCCATTTTTCAGTGTTTCAGTTTTGTTTTGTTTTTTTATAAATATGTCAGTTTTGGATGTGGGGATACTGGGTGTGCCCCTAGAATAAATTCCCCTGGGTCTGAGACATCCCAGTCTGACACTGGTTGTACATAGGCTATCTCTGGCACTCCCATTGAGATGAATAGAATGGTGCACACCCTGCCTGATCTATCTGCACTGACTGCTCAGGAACAATGGGAGTTAGAGAAAAAATTCCAACTGCATTGGAATCGGAGGAGTGACACCTATTAACAGATTCTAAAACAGGAGTTGGTGAAGGTGATGAAAGATCCCCTTAAAATTTTACCACACGTGTCATGTAATGTTGTTAATGTATTTTGCTATGTATGAATCTGCGTGCTTTCTCGTTTGTATTAGATATGGTTGTGCATAGGACCTGCACTCAATATCTTAAAGGGAGTCTGTCAACAAAATCCAATATATTAAGCCAGCCCTGCAGATAGGTGGGTTAAGTAAATTAGTGTCTCAATTGCCAAGATAATACTGTTTGATTCAGGTAATCCTAACCTATCTATCTGTAGGGCTGGGTTGATAGGCTGGGTTTTGGAGACAGATTCCATTTTAGGTATTGTCCGTGCCCTCCGTTTTCTGTATACAATGTTCATAAATTATTTATCTGATAAACTTTTTGTTTTCTTTTCTTTTTGTCTAATTTTATTTTTCTTCCAGTTTATTATTTCTGGATCCCTTTCAGTTTCTGCTTCAGTGAAACCAACAGTGGGAAAGGTAAGAGGGAGAAATTGGTGGAAGATTTAGTAGGCCCCCCTTTAGCCTGGGGGCCTCACATGTTGTAAAAGCCACCGTTTGGCTGCCACAGTTTGGTAGGTTTCCTTTGCGGACTTTCTGCTTCCATTACACCAATGATTCCCAAAGTGGTCCAGGTGGACCCCCAGGGAACTCAGCCGTGACACAAATTTCCATCGTTCTTCACAATTTTTGACGAGTTTTGGGAATATTGTAGAAATGTAGCAGCAGGGGGTCCACCGAAATCAGAAAAATTTTGAAAGTGATCTACGAGAAAAAAAGTTTGGAACCTCTGCATTACACTATCGGGAAACTACCAGCCTCTCCGTAGGTTTTGGAAATCACAGCGTCTTTTTCTGCAATGTGTAGATGGCATTCGCAATGACTTTTACTTTTATGCCACCAGGGGCCCCGGCCTCATGCAGAATTCCCTTAGTCAGACCGCTTTTACCGCGATTTTACAAGATTTTAGTTGATGAACTATCATTAAATTAAGTCATCGATAACTGATGGTGGGGAGCGGACACCGGCCACTGGCCCAATACCAGAAGCAGATGGATTTATACATTGTATAGCGGTTGTGTGGCATTACTGCAGCTCTTCTCCCTTTGAAGTAAATGGGAACTGAGCTGTAAAAGCGCAACGTTGCTGCTATACAATGTACTTCTGTCTCTGTACACTGTATAGTACCTGCTTCATCAAGAGTCCCAAACAGGACCACTCCCTCGATAAGATATTTATGGCCTATGCTAATGATATTCCATCAACAAAAAAAATAACAGAGGCATAGCCTGAAGCTCCTGGGCACCAATGCTAAATCTGTAGTGGGGCCCCCACCTGCTATGTGTTATGTAGAACAGTGGCATGTTGGGGACCCCTCAGGATCCAGAACCCAGTAGTAACTGCTACCGCTGTACCCCCTGTAGCTTCAACCCCGATAATAACTCTTATTCTACATTGCAGATAAAGTCAAGCTTGGTGATGAATATCCTTGGCGCTGTAGCTGCAGCTTTAGGAATAATGTTTACTGCATTTGAGATTTTTGTGCCATATTATACTCCTAGCACCCTGGTGTCGCCATATTGTGCACATTATCAGAGTGATATGCAATGCATTGGCAACTTTGTAGTTTTGGTAAGAATCATTTTAATTTTATTCCCTAAAATAGTTGTTATGGTACCCCCACACTATGAAATTGTGATGGGAAGTTGTGAAAACATAACTTACCCCAGAATGTTCTTGTCCGCTGACCATGTCTAGTATTACAGCCCCCTCTACTTAATGAACTAATCATATTAATGGGGTTCTACCATAAGGACACTTGTCCCCTATCCACAAGACAGGAGATAAGTTTCCTTAATATCACAACCCCTTTCATGTTTATGCTTGGTGTACAGTAATTTTCCATCATCTAGAAATCTAGGCCGTGCAATCTGTTTCTATGTAGCACCCAGTAGTATGGAAAAGTGCAATCGGCTTCTTAATATAAGTGACGCACCATGAATAGTCTTTTCCTTCAGGTATATGGCCATTGCTTCTTACTAACTGCAGGATGGGACTACATTTTGTGTGTAGTCTATAACCATGGAGACACAGCGTTCTGTATTTAAGTTGTATTTCTACACACAATTGTAGGACTGTCTTAACCAAGGCTATTCCCTTTTCTCTTTCAGCCTGTTTATAAATGTATTTTATCATTTATTATAATACTTTTGACGCTGATGTTTTGCATTACCATATCCACAAGTGTGTTTGCATGTAAAGCTGTGTGCCGAACGTCTCTTCAAAACATGGTAAGTTACCAAATACATAGTTTATTGCATTCACTGAAGGGATTTGGTGTAAGGTGCACCAATTTTAAGAGGACCCCTCACTTCAAAACTAGGCCTCATGTATACACAAAGGCATATACACGCACCCTGTACATGCACATACAGTAGAACCAAGTGTTACCTAGCTATGGACAATTCATGATCCGCTGTTCCCTTACAACACGGGTCTGTACTACAACAGTCTGCTTTATAGACACATGGAGGCTTCTTTAGCTTCCTTTTCTTTTAATGGAATTTAAAGGGATCCTATCTTTCAAACACTTATTTTTTCTGAGTAACACTTAGGAATCGCCTTAAGAAAGGCTATTCTTCTCCTACCTTTCATTGTCTTCTCCGCGCCACCGTTCTGTGGGAATCCCGTTTTTTTGTCAGTATGCAAATTAGTTCTCTCGCAGCACTGGGGGCATCCCCAATGCTGCGCGAGAACTCTCTCCAGCGCCGCCTCCTTCTTCGTCAGCAGCGTCCTCTTCATCCTCCTCTTCCGGTGCAGGTTTCAGACTTCTAGGCCTCGTGCAGAGCAGACTACGCATGCCCACAGACCACAAGAAAATGGCCATTTTCTCGTGGCCTGTGGGCATGTGCAGCTTGCTCTGCCCAAGGCCCGAGGCCTAGAAGTCTGAAACCTGCGCCGGAAGAAGAGGATGAAGAGGACGCTGCTGACGAAGATGGAGGCGGCACTGGAGAGAGTTCTCTCGTAGCACTGGGGATGCCCCCAGTGCTGTTTGAGCGCTGGGGCCCGCCCCCAGTGCTGCGCGAGAACTCATTTGCATACCGACAAAACCAGGAGTCCTACGGAATGGCAGTGCGTAGAACACATCTAAAGGTAGGAGAAGAATAGCCTTTATTAAGGCTATTCCTACGTGTTACTCAGAAAAAAAAGTGTTTGAAAGATAGGATCCCTTTAAAGTGAAACTTGGGATCAGTTGTGGACTGGACCAGCTCACACTACATTCACAGACTGTTATTAATGTCCGTTGCCGCAATCCATCATAAAAGTAACATCAAGAGTAGCAAGGTAACAGACACAGAGCCCCCTCTTTCTGTATCCACTCTTATTGACTCCCATGTAAATAAGATGAAGCTATCTTGCGTCATGCTTGTTTATTTTGGTAACGGAAAAAGTCGGGCATGCAGAACTTTCTCCCATCACAAAAGTTAATAAACATGATGGAAGAAAGCTTCTGTTATGCTTTTTACATAGGGATGAATGCAGGCGGACCCCTGATAGTCAGGTAATCCTGGTGATATTGTCCATTAGTGTTAAAACCACACCATCTAGTGGCAGATATTACCACAACATCTAAATTCCAAAGATGAGCTTTGTCACACCCATGGGGTTTTTCCATGAACATAACCATACTTAAATTTATAGACAATTAAAAGTCTTAAAGATTTTCTCTAATCATCTTAGTGCTGACAGTCTGTTGTCCTGATCATTTGCCAATGGATATGACGATACAAATCTGTTTTGTTTCAGACTGTGGTCATCTATCAAAATACATCATTGACTGTAACTGATCCAACCAGAGATCTTCCTCCTGACTCCGAAGCAGCCATGACATCTGACTTAAAGACACAGACATGAAGTCATCAGTCACAGTGATACAACCACTGCAAGAACGATATATATGAAGTTCAATGGCAAGATCCTTATATGCAACCTGTGACCTTTTAGCCATACTTGCCAATTTTTGGAAACTGCTTTCAGGGAGAAAGGGCCAATGGCATGTTTTGTTGCAAATTCGTTTTCAAGCTTTGTTCCCAGTTTACATGCAATGCAGAATGCTGCACGATTTTGTCTGATAATATCAGGCTCATTGTGCTGCACAATTTCATACTTTACACAGGAATGCTGCGCATTTTATTTTATTCATGGGTAAATTTCCAGATGGGCCCCCAACCCTGGCCATGTCATACTTGTATCCTGTCGCTTTGTGCCCCCACACAGTAATAGAGCCTTTCTTTGTGTAAGGCACAGTATAGCAGGGTTAGCAAGGCGTCTGGCTGAGCACGGAACTGAAGGGTCCCTATACCCCCATTGAATTCAACTGTATTTGCATCCTGAGGACACAAATAAATAAGAAATTGGGACCCACCACCCAGGATGATTGGGCATTTGGGTGATTTGCCAAGTCCTCCAGCAGTCTAGGAAGCCTCTATTTTTCATGAGTCTTCAGGAAAGAGCGTTGGCAGCATGGATCATTTATAGTAACTGTGCAATAAATTATTTTGCAAACTTGAATATATTATTATTATTATAAACTATTATACTATATATCACATGGTGTTTTTAATCCGCAATATAAATTATGAAAAAGAAAAAATAGACAGCACCGCGCTGTATATAGTGTAGTAAATAGGTATAGGGGGATATCGTCACTTCTTGGGGAGAGACCACCATATAAGTGTGTGGAGACTTATTAAGCTTTTAGCACTCCACTTTGCAAGGGACCATGGGAAGAATACGCAAATTGTCTTCCATGATGTAATTAGGAAGTCAGGTACCTCAGTGTTGCAAACCAATAGAGTGCGCTCACTGGAATGTGCAAGCCTGTCTTCCTTGATGTAATTAGGAAGACAGAATCTCAGTGATATGGCCCAATAAAGGCTGCTCCCTTTAACATCATGCTCGACCTTCTAAGAGGCCTTTGTTTTGCAATGATGCTGGGATTTTTATTGGGCCATATCACTGAGACTCTGTCTTCCTAATTACATCAGGGAAGACAGGCTTGCACATTCCAGTGAGCGCCCTCTATTGGTTTGCAACACTGAGGCACCTGACTTCCTAATTACATCATGGAAGACAGATTTGCATATTCTAAATAGGTATAGTGAGGGACAATCCTAAAATGTTGGTTGCTCTCACCTGGTCGGGTTGTGAGGGATCACAACTACCGTATGAGTTTGGAATCGTTTACTAGGGTGTTCCTCCCTGAGGGTAGTGTAAGATGCAGCGTCCAATCACCGGTCATGTAGAGAGTCCGGGATTCCGCACTTGTATGGTCAGCAAAATGAGGACGGACAGCAGGACGTACTATATCCATAGCCTACTACTATACTTCTCCTAAAAACATATACTTGATGTCAATAATATAGTATTCTGACCACTAAGATGGACTAAGGACCCTTTTCATAACTCACATACCATCTGAGCAATAGATGACAGGTGAAAACCTGTATCATTTTTATATAAACAACATATATTTTAATTGATAATTGGAAGAGATGTGTTTTGGTGTATTCTATTTTAACAGTTCTTATACACTTGATAAAAGGTCATGTGACCCGAAACGCGTTGTGTGTGTGAACCTCAATCCTTTGTTGATGGTCCTTGCAATATGAATTATGTTTCGTAGTGTCTGTTTAAATTATAATAGACAGTATTAAGGATATAAAGCTTAATTCGGATAGCCATAATGCTGATATATTTTATGATGTGTACAAACCCTGTTCTGCCCATAGTAAAATAACCAGCAGCATCATAGAGATCTATTGTCGTGAGTTCAGGCTATTGGATCTGCAGTCAATATGGGATATATGGACGTTAATATGGACCATAATATCTATCCACATAATGGTCATCTAAGTTAGCTCTAAAGCTAGAAGAAACAGAGAACTGCATTAAAGTAGATCTCCTCTCTCACTCCTTATTGAAACTCATATGGCTTAGTATCCTGTACTGTATGTGCAACCAAGAAGCAAAAGGTCAAAATAAAGAATGGGAGAGAGTCTGAGTTGTTGTCTGAGTATTCAGCCTCCTGTACTCCGATACCCCTAAATAAAGTCCAGTGGGGACAATTGCCTTCAGAAGTCACTCAATTAATTGAGTCCAGTTTTATGTAATTTAGTCTCAGTATAAATACACCTGTTCTGTGAAGGCCTCAGTGGTTTGTTACAGAACACTAGTGAACAAACAGCATCATGAAGATAAAGGAACTCACCAGACAGGGAGATCATCATGATGAAGCAGCAGGTGTCAGCTATAGTATAGAGCAGACAGTTGAAGTGGCATAGATCTTACCCTTTAACACCAGCATCTTAGAAGTTTGGCAGAAGCTTCGTCACAAACCACTTCATCACAAGCCGTGTTTTTCCTGATTATTCCAAATTGTTCAGTTTTTAATAAAGCCAAACAAATGGTGATTTGTCTTGGACAAATAAAAATGGCCACCGCTGCGTGAAAATTGCTGCTGTCATGTGTTTGACCAGGAAATACAGAGGAGACACATGTGTATGATTTAGACACTGTCTGTGACGTTGTAGCAGCATCTCAGTTAATAGACAGTGGTAGGTGGAGCTTACAGTGCTGATATCATATGGACTAAATAAGTTTGATCGCTAATGATCAACCTTTAGCTGCTGTAATGGTGGACATACAAATGCATCTATGATACATCTCACTGCGTCATACAGAACACAGTTCTCAAAAGGCAATAGGAATTCAAGCAATAGTTAGAGGACTAGGAGAACGTAGCAGAATCACACAATTACACAGGCAGATGTGTGCTAGAAATCAATAGAGATAGTATAGGATCATAGTAGTGAGGGCAAATCGGTGCTGCTGCTTACATAGACACATAGAGAGTACAGTTAACCCTTTCACTGCCAATAATCTAATATTGTCTGTTGTGCAGTAGAGCAGTTTCTTCTATATGCCCATTCTTTAAACATACTGCTTTACTGACAAAACAATCCTGTTAGTGAAAAATGTTTTGTTAAGAACTTTTTTACATAATGCTGTTCTAACAGCAAATCAAGAACCCAGGCAAGATAATGCACCCCTCCTTAATATAATAGTCCCTCACAACTAGGGTAGGGTGCTGAACATACCACAGCAGCCCTCAGTCACAATAATAATCACTACTTTGGCAAGCCAAAGTTAGAAAATTCAAGATAGTAAAACTTTATTATAGTATCTTGTAGAATTTTCAGTTAGTAGGTTATTACAGGTTAGATATCAAACATTTAACAGATCCTAGACATTTCAGCCCCACAGCCCTTCATCTTCGGGATATCTGTATCTTTAAGTCTCTGTTGACACACACGGTAGTGATGTTGATGTGATACTTGCTCCCATACAGGAATAACAAGGATGATCATCCAGTCACTGCACTAGTTGGTGTTGCATGCGCACCCACAGCAGCAGCAAACCATAGACACGAAGATCACTTTTGGAAGATTGTCCAGTTATTTTAGCTGGCAAGCCAGAAACGATGGTAGCACGCCCTAACTTTTTCTTTAAAATTCTGTCAATTGTCACTCCACTAACATGATGTTCATGTGACATTTGTTTCCATGAAGGTATAAACAGCTGCATAATCCAGGTTCTTTGCTGCCTCCCAAGTGTTGTTCTCAGGGTTAAACAAATATAATAGGAGGGGGAGAATATTCATTTTAAAGGATAGTAACTCTCCCCAGCCAATAGAAATTCCTAGGCTCCCACTTTTGCAATCAACATAATAATATCCTCAATGACATGAAGATTTTGATTTTAAGGGGAAACTTCAAATCCAAAAAAAGTTGGAAAAGTGTATGAATATAAGCTGATGACTTTGACACACTCCAGGGGGGTTTAAATTTGTTACATGGGTATATGTCCATCTACAGGAACATGCCCTCACATCACTAATCAAAGAATCCATAAAGCCACTCATTGAACTGATAAGGGCCTTGTGAACTGATGAATTGTTTACTTGTATGTACCAATTACCATCTACTCTCCCACCTAACATTCTATTCCTATGTGTCTCTTTTTGCATAAATATACATCCTTCAGAAATTGTGTTTAAACTATGCCTGACAAAGAGGTCTAAGCAGCCCCGAAAGCTTGCAATCTTTTTTGTTTATATTTATTTTTTTATGTAGATTGTGAGCCCTACATAGAGCTCACAATGTACATTCTTTTTCCTATCAGTATGTCTTTGGAATATGGGATGGAAATCCATGCAAACATGGGGAGAACATACAAACTCCTTGCAGATGGTTTTCTGCCCTGGGCGGGATTCGAACACCAGGACTCCAGCGCTGCAAGGCTGCAGTGCTAACCACTGAGCCACCGTGTGGCCCCCTCCGAAAGCTTGCAATCTGTCATCATTTAAAAAGGTATCAACTACTGAAGACTTTCAATTTTTTTATATTTCATATCCACTGGCTAAGACGGTACAAAGACATATTTTTCTTTATACTATATATAGGGGCAATGTGGAGCATTATACTCTGTACAGGGGCAATAAGGAGCATTATACTGTGCACAGGGAGGATGAAGGAGCATTGTACTATATATAGGGGTCATGACATTCTGCTGCACTATTTGGTTACATTTTTTCAGGTTCACACAGGAGTAACAGTGAGGTATTCTATTCTCTGTATTACAGCTGCATGTCCCATTATAATAATGTAGGATTTGAGCCAGAAAGACAAAGATTACTATAAGATAAAAGCTGGTGTTGTAAAGGAGAGAATAGAAATGGTTTACTTCCACTAACTATTGCTGAGTTAGGGTCTAGAGGTTTCCTCCAGGAAATGAAAATTCACCAAACAGATGGAAACAGATGCGAAAAACAAGAAACTTTGTCCCGCCCCCTCTGAAAAGCTTCACGGGCTCTTTTCTGAGTAAACAGTCATATGATCACAACCAGGCAGAAGGAATATCATCGTGAAATCTGAACCCACAAGGAATCGCCACATCAGGTACGGTGTATACGGATCTACAGATGCTTTAAGTTGAGTCATTGGAGAATCCCAGAGGATGTGTGGTATCTACATTAGCCACGGCCAGCACCCCACCCTGCGTATTTGCGGGCGTGTACTGTCTGTGCTTGATACGTTTTTCACATCTGTCAAAAAAAGATCAACTTTTATTTTTTTTCATTTCGCATACTTTCAATGTCTCTGGGTCTATGAAAAACAGAAGAGGCATGGCTGCCATCTGTTTTCTTTCATGGACACAGATTTTCATCCGTGTGATGCAGTCGTGATACTTCAACATGTGTGGAAAGAAAACAACATGCGTGTTTGTTTTTTCAGACTATGTGTACGTGAAAAAAAACCAAACAAACCATGTCTGAATATGTACATAGAACGGGGAGTGAGATGTGTGGATAAGAGAGATTGTTGCACTGACTGTGTTACACGCTGTCAGTTTTGCATAATATTAGTAGAGTTGAGTTTGTCACTTGGCAGGGCTCTTCATGATGTTGTGCTATATTTTACATGACTGCGTGCAAACCTTCTGCATTGTCTTATAAAGTAAGAAAACTTTTATGTATGTTTCATATATTAATAGTGCACTGGAAGGGAACAAGTGTTACAATTTACTTCACGAAAGAAAAGTGTCTATGTCTTTTTATATTACTACTATCTTTGTCCATACACAAGCAGTGTCAGTTTACAATGAAGTCTATGGAGATGAGAGGGAGAGAAGGAGAGAGATAGAAATATGAGACGGTCTTCAGCATTAAATGAGTCAGTTCTGTTAGCAGAAGGCTGAATAGTCATTTGTGATAACCCAGCTGTGTTGTGAAAGGAAACTCTATAGTGCCGATGTCTCTCTGTTTTGAGAGGTTCTTCTCTTCCTACTCATCCTCACTCCATAGACTTCTACTGTACAGATTTGATAAGTGGCAGAAAAAGGCAAATAACTGGAGAAAAATCATTAAAATAAACCATTAAAGAGGACTTTTAACCAACCCCAACAACTCCAGCTCTTTACATCACTTATTAGAAACTGCTCTACTGATTCTGGCACAGTTTAAATTTTTTCTTTAGCCCTCACCTTTCCCAAGCAATCAATGCTGATAGTTTTGGTGTCTGATATGTTATTTAGGCTCTGTACTGTCAGGTGTCAGGCAGTTAAATCCAGGACATGCCTCCCGCTGACTGGGACCGCATAACAGGACCCAGAATCCGGGACTGTCCCTCTGAATCTGGAACGGTTGGGTGGTATTATAATGTGCCCACAAAGAGACTTGATGTTTGGACTTCCAACAATCAGATGTACAGTAGGTATAAGCAACTATTTGATTCCTCTGCGGAAAAGAAGAATATTGTATTGTCAGGTACTATGATGCATGTGGGCTATCATGTGGGAATTCATACCTCAGACTAGGCTAGTCTTCTCCCTGTATGCTAACTGAAATGTTTCATAATGGTGGCATCTTCCTGTCCCCAGTTGTAGTATAAAGGACAGCTCTGGAGCACACTGCTGCTATAGCGAAGTATACTGATCATAGCAAGTGAAGAGGAAGATTTGTGAACACAGGTCGGGTTACAATTTGGCCAAGTAGGAACTTCTCTGATTTTTTGTTACTTTCTCCTGGCAGCATCATGTCTTCCAGTGCAAATACGGGAGGTGTAGTCATTCTGCAGCATGTTACTCCACAGAATAATCAGCCTATGGAACCTCAGGAACAGCAAAGCAAACATGTTCCAGATATCATGCCCAAACCCCTGGTAAAATTTTTCCAAGGAGAACCTGAAGTCCTTGGGGTAAGTTTATTTATTTATTACTTGTTCGTCACTAAGGCGGCATTTACATGGGCAGATGTTAGGCCCAGAACAAGCACTGATCAATGACATAGCAAGTCGATTGCTGCTCATTTAATGGGCATTCACACCAGTCCCTGGCCTCTACACAGTATACGGAGCCAATCGCCCGTAGCGTCATGTTGTGTATACTACAGACATGGGAAGACAGCTGTACAGCTGATCCATATGAGCGCCACCTGTTGGCCCCACCAATCAGATATCCCCAAATTCCAGCACAATCTTTTTAAATATGTAGTCAGTAAACTGTGTAGAAGACCAACAGATTTGTCTACTATCAGCTTGAATTACACCCTCAGCACAACCCCTGTTCACACAGAGATGTGCTGCCAAGCCTCATGTATCTTTTATATGGCATAAAAGATGTGAACGGTCAGAGAACGAGCATTGGCTTATTCGTCATCTGATCAATGCTTTCTTATAAAGAACCGAAAATCAACTGAACAAACATTTTTGTTCCAATTTACTGTCTTGTGTAAAACATCCATAGCATTGCTTTCTATCCCTAGTGGGGGTGTCAATCTAATGCAACAATAAGGTCGACCTGAGACTGGTCTATTTTATCCATATTCAACAGTCTGCATGAGGGGGTCAAGGAAACTTGGTTTAGGACAGTTAAGAAACACTGCTTTGATCTGGGGCCCCACGTGGTGCAAAGACAGCAGAGTTTTACAATCCCTGTAAAGTGGATGGGATTCTTGCACTTCCCATTCACACATTGCAGAAAAACATGCGCAGTGGACACGCTGTGATTTCCAAAGCCATTGAGGGTTTGGAAATCTCAGCATATCAATTATACTTACAGAAACACCGGCGGTTTCCCTATAGATATAATGGAAGCAGAAAGTCCGCAGAGGAAACCTCTGTGGACTTTCTGTGAAAAGGGCTGCGTGAAAAATCATAATAAGTTACTGCCGCGGTTTTTCCGCTATGTGGGGTCTTAGCATTAGGCTATGGCCCCATATAGCAGAAATGCAGCTTTTTTCCTGCTGTGCATTTTACAGTAACTGCAAAGTGAATGACATTGTGAATAATCCCATCCACCCATTGCAGAAAAAAAAGGCACTGTGGAAAAGCTGAGGTTTCAAACACATTTGCATTTTTAAACAATTCAGCATCAGTTTTAGCTGCAGATACGCTGCCATTTTCCCTATAAATTTAAGGAAAGAAAAAACCACAGGAAGAAAAATGCAGACAAAACACAATGAAAACCAGAAAGAAAATATGATGCGTTTCTGCACCTGAGTTTTTTTCTGCAGCTCTTTTTTAGCTGCGTTCCTCAACATGGGGCCTTAGCCTTAGAGTAGGGCGCATTTCACACACCCATCTACCCTATCACCACAATCCTCATTGCTTATACCCAGGTCCAAACGCATTTCTGAATTTTTAAACAGCTGAGCACACATTTCCCAAAGGGGGCTTTTACACTTGCGCTCATTCTCCGGCTTCTTGCGGGTTTCCATCTTCATCACCGGCGAAACTGAACAGGGGACGTAAACCCGGTGGTCAGTTTTAAAACCATTCACTTGAATGGATTTGTACAGGTGTCCTTCTGTGTACACCTTCTGCCTGTCCATGGAGAAACCATTTTTTTCAGCCAGACACAAAGTCCTGCATGTCCAACTTTGTGTCGGCTAAAAAAAACGGTTTCCCCATGGACGCACACGGGCGGTCACCTTTACAAACCCATTCAATTGAATGGGCTTTAAAACTGACCGCCGGGTTTATGTCCCCTGTCCAATTTCGCTGCTGCGGAAGATGGGAATCCGGCGGAGTGCACAAACCAGAGAACGAGCGCAAGTGTGAAAGCCTAAATGTAACAAAATATGTAGAAAAGACACATCTATAGAAGTTACCAGTCTACATATAGGCATTGGCAGAACCTGAGATGCTAATTTCAGGTGGGCACTTCTATCTGGTAAGAAATAGGGACTTGAAGTAGGGGGCTTTTGTCGAACACTGCCAAACTACTACAGAGTTGTTTTCATTGCATAAAAAATGCCATCTGTAGACAAAAGATCTGAACTGCTGAAATGCGTCAGAACATGTTTTTTTTCTAAAAGTGTGGAGAGAAATTGAGGAAATGACTAAACATTGTTCTCTTCCGTTACAGGTTACTCAGTTGTTCTTAGGAATAAATCACATTTTTTTTGGAATCATTTTAACCATCAGTTGTCATAGGGGATCATGTTTTGTGGCAGACATCTTGGTTTTCACTGGTGTTCTCTTTTGGTCTGGACTTGCGGTAAGAACATGTACATAAGCAGAACATCAAATATGTCTACCTATCCTATTGCAAAAATTGACAACATGTGGGATCCCAATGGACCTCAATTAAAAGAAGGGCAATTTGTCAGGAACTGGTGGTAATCATCATGTGATGTATTTAGCAGAATAGTATGGCTTCCTTTATGATTGAAAGCTATAATGCAGTGTGAGCGTAGCCTTACTGTTAATAACATGGTCAGGGATAGGTATTTTTTATTTTGTCTTTATTTACTCAAATGCATGCAAAAATCCCATAAAAAAAGTTCTGCAGAAAGATGTTCTATCTAAGATCACATTTAAAATGTTATCCACGGTATCACTTAAGATTGGAGCCAAATAGATCTCAAGTTTCTATACACACGGTCCTTCACATCATAGAGAAAATAGCACAACACTATTCTTTTTACTAATCCACTAAAATAGTTCATATTCTGTTTGCAACGCAGAACTCCAGAAGTGCTCTCGAATCAATGTAGACCTATCTATCCAGTGGAACAAAGAAGGTGCAGACATACCTAAAAAATTCAGAACAAATAGATATCCATAGATACTTGGAGGTCATTTTCCCTCTAATTAAGTCTATTAAGAAGAACAGGTTTATTTAGAAAAAAAATGGAAAATAAACCTTGACTTCAGGCACAAAATGAGCAAAACAAAATACAGCTTTAACTTCAGGCAAAACAATAAGAGACAAATCCTGCTCGTCTGAGCAACTAAACAGTAATAACTATGTAACTATGTAACAAACTAAGTATAAATGTGGCTTACTAACAGCCACACAAACAAACCAATAAGCACAACACAGTCTCACTGGACTTAGAGCAACAGGACAGACCCAGCCGCGTCCTCTCACTCCCTGAATCTGAGGCTCTTCAGCCTTTTATGAGCCAGTAATGATGCTATGATCCACACTGAAGCCTACTCCAGACCTGCACTGGACCACACATAGGTCAGAAACCTGGGGCTGATATAGCAAGACTCCAGCACTCTGCCTGTCACCTTTTCATACCACTTTATAAGTAACCACTATATACGATCCAAGGGTGTGGATTAGATTCAAGGCCACAGTAAAATCAATAGCAGGAGATAGCTGAAAACTGTGAGCAGTAGAAACAGCTATTTAAAACTAGCACATGTCTGCGAGCCAAACAGACAGACCCCCAGATGTCTTCACCAGAGGCCACCACAAAGCAGGTTGGACTTAAATCTTGGAGTCTGAATTGTCACCAAACAGAGAGATGTGCCAATAATAAACGCACTGCTATAGAAACCCAAACAAAATCGATTAAAACTTTCATTGTTTAGAGTGGAGAGACGAGACAAGTCGTACAGGTACAGGTCAGTATCAGGAGAGGACATCAGAGACCAAATCAGGAGACAAACGCAAAATTTGGGAAACAAGCCAAGATTCACAAATCCAAACGGGCACGTTAAAGCAGAATCAGTAGACAAAAGGAAATGTGAGAACAATCCAAGGAGTCCGTAACAACCAAATAGACACAATAGGTAACAAAGCCAAACCAGGAGTAGTAAACTAATTAGTCAGCGCCTGTGTCAGGAGGGAGGGGTCTTACATAGGCCTACTCAGCTGAAAACTGGACCAAGTCATGAATCCTCTTAAACTGCAAAAAAAAAAAAAAAAGACACCAGGCTAGACCCTGAAACAATATAGACAATGCACTAGACCCCAAGTTAAATGCACATCCATACCAGACCCCAAAATAATTAATATTATAGTTAATAAATAATTTTATTTATTTAAGCCCCAGACCAGATCCCAAAAAGAGTACAGACCATCAAATAAATCTAGGTCTTGGACCAGACCCCACAATAAATACAGATCCCAAACCAGACCCCAGAATAAAATCTCTAAAATAAGACCCAGACCAGATCCTAAAAGTACTGATAAATCAATGAGGTTTGGCCATTTCCCAAGTCACCCTGGGTACTAGCACCTCCAGAGTGACTTATACAGTCACTGGTTTAAAATTATTATATTAAAAACCCAAAATATTTTTCACAGATTTCAGACAGATGTTGAAATTTTATTTTATATTTTTTATAGTTTATAGTTTCCGGATCTCTATCAGTTGCTGCTTCCTGCAAACCATCTTTGGGAAAGGTAAGAAATCACTTAGTCAAAACGATATTTTCCACTTAATGTCTTACATTTTTTAATTAATTATTGCAAAGTTAATCTTATAGAGAACCTGTCAATTGAAAAATACAAACACTTCCCATAAATTAGGTCCCTGATGGGTGAATAAAGACACAGTTGTGATTCTATGGGTCTCAACCATAAGCTGGGAGGGAACGGGATAAACTCTCCATCAAATAAAGCAAACCCGTTCTGGTGATAGATTGTCGCTGATCAAATAATCTCTAACCTGAGTCTCTCAAGCTGTTGTGAAAGTACAACTCCCAGCACAAACAAAAATTTTGAGGAATAGGGCATAATTTTGAGAGTAGATGTACGTCTCACAGTCTGACTTAGCCAGGGCCTCACTGTTTTTGCATCAAAGTGGATTCTATTGAATCCCATCCACACATTGCAGAGAAAAACGCACAGAGGAAATGCTGCGATTTCCAAAACCGTTGTGGTTTTGGAAATTGCAGCATGTCAATTATACCTACACCAATGCCAGCAGTCTCCCTATAGGTGTAAGGGCTCGTTCACACGGATTAAACGCGCAGCGCATTATGGCGCGTTTACGGCGCGTGTACGTCGCGTTTTTTTACGGTGCGGGTCATTCCATATCAAGTGATCCAAATAGGAATATTTTTTTTACCTGACGTCTTTAGATTTTTTTTATTTTTATTTTTTATGAAGTACAACTTAAGTTAATTACAAATAAAAAGTTTTGAATTTTTTTCTTCATCAGTTAATTTTTTATAGACTTCTAAAGTTTTGAAAAAGTGTGAATTTTGGCCTGGTATGGCTTTACATTTTTTATCATATCTCGGGCTAGAATTAAGATAAATTGGTGGGAGAGGCATCATTTTTCTCAGAACGGCACCGGCTTTCATTTGATATGTCACAAGACAATGTTTCTTTATATTTTGTTTTGGAGAAATCAAATTCAAAATTTTGATGCGCAATTGTGAAAAAAACGTATGTTTTAAAATTGTGAAAAAATGCATTTGTGTTACTTGTGTTCTTGGTTATATTTGTACACGTTTTCAACTTGGGACCAAATTGGGATCAATTTTTTTTATTTATTTTTTTAAGCCTTGAATCATCTGATTTTATGTTTGTGTGAGCTTCTTCCTTTTTTCTTTTCATATTACAACTTGCTGAATTCAACATTTATATGCAACAATAAAAAAAACATAAAAAACAAATACTGTAAGTGCCAGAACAAATACATCTTATCATCAGAACACAGCTTGTTCAGCATTTTCAACCTGAATGCATTGAACAAACCGAAAGAAAAAAGCTGCTCATATCCTCAAGTGCGATTTTCTAAATAGTCTCATCCTAATTATATGTTAACAAGAGTACAAGAACCAATATTTATAACACCTATTTCTACATGTAACAATTGTTTTTTATTATATCACTAAACATGTCATTTATTAAGAAAAATAGTCCAGTAGATAAATCCTCATTCTATAAAATATGAACTAATCAAACAATTAATAGGACATTTTTAAACTACTGGCCTTTTATCATCAATTTGTCCTTTCTAGTGAGTGAAATGTAATCTTGTCCATAAGCGCTTACTAGCAATGGCCATTTCCTTTTGTGTCAGAGTATGTCCGGCCTGTCATGGTGTTCGGCTCCACCTGAGTTAATATCTGATTTTTGTTGACTTGTAAAATGTCTGGTTTTCTTGGATACACAAAGGATGGTGCTGGACCAGAAGGATGCAAAAAAGTCAATTTTATGTCTTCATTTTCACAATCTTTGGAGAGTACAGTAGCCAGCCACCAGCGCCGATCATATTCACAGGTCACATAACCAGTTATGTCATCCATTGCCAATCTTGTGCCGCCTTCTACCACTTCATGGACGTCACTGTCCACAGGCTGAACAGATCTGAAGTCAAGATTTTCGGAATGACACTGTAATAGTTATATTTTAAAATATTATCCCATCGCGATCCCAACTTGAATTTTGGTACAGATGTGGCTCAGGGCATAGCAGGCCCATGTGCATTTTTTGAAATGCGCGGCGTGTTTACTCCGTGTGAACGAGCCCTTATGAAACTTCGCTTAAATGCATAGTACAGGTAATTGTAAGAAATGTAATATATTGCATCTGAAAGAAATGCCTCTTCCTGTTCGTATCAGGTTGTATCCTCAGATACCCCCACATACACCCAAACAGTAAAATTGCTTTGTGAAAATCTTTGTCTTGAGTTGCAGCTCTGGTCACATGGTTCAGATCACTCGTTTATAGAAGTGCAGAAGATAATAGAAGAAAGATGCTAAACAGAAGCTTTCTATCCCAACCAAAGTACTTATCACATCAGTACAGATCATCACTTCTCTATGTATAGGTCCTCCATGTTCCTAGGGTTGTTTCTATGTAAGACAGTTATAGGTTAGATTCTTCTGTAGTCACTGTGTGCACTGTATGGCAGCATGTCTGCATAACTTAAATGTATACTAGCAAAATGCAGGGAAGTGATGGAAAGGTGACACAGTGTTTAATTGTTATCTGCATAAAACCATAGTAATGTTTTAATCAAGTCTTTTTGTACATTTGTTTTTATTTTATATTTATTGAGACAATTAAATTTGGTTGTAAAGGTGCGGACCCACTAGGAAGACACTGGAAATGTTACATTTAAACAAATTGGGGTTTGGTGCCATATTTGCACTTCCAACCAATGCGTATGAAGAGTGAAGATCCTGCATATGCGCCTTCCATCCACTTTTACTATCTTTCTTTTTAACTTACAAATGTATATTTTTAAATTAAATTTTTATATATTCTTTATTTATGATTTAGTAACAAGGAATGGGGAAGGAAGAGGGGGCTTACAGAAGACAAGTGGAGGGGGGGAGAGCAGACTTACAGAAGGAAAATGGAGGAGAGGAGAGCAGACTTACAGAAGGAAAGTGGACGTGGAGGGAACAACAGACTTACAGAAGGAAAGTGGAGGGGGGAGAGAAGAGGGGATTTACAGAAGAAAAGTGGAGGGGGAGGGAAGACGGAACTTACAGAAGGAAAATGGAGGGAATAGAGGACTTAGGGTGCATTCACACTACGTATACGGCAGCTTATTTTGAACGTAAAACACGTTCAGAATAAGCTGCCATATACGTAGTGTGAATGCACCCTTACAGAAGGATAGTAGAAGGGGAGGGATACAATCATAATTATAATAACTTACAAGATATTCTTATATCAGACTTTGATGGCTCAGGTGAGAATATACTTGTCACTGGAGGTTAGACGTTACAGAAACCATAAAACAGCTTTATGTGTCTGTTCTACGTTGTTTCCATTAAGTCCCATAGAATTAGATAGAAGTTACAGAAAAAGTGTATCTTGATGTGCTATGCTTTTTCCATCGCTCATATTTACTTTTAGGATAGATATGTAATCGGTGACTCATGGCTAGGACTTAAAACAATTTCTTTCCATCTTATGGAATGGCTACAAAGGAAATACCCCTTTCAAAATAATGTTAAATGTCTTGGACAGTAGACGTGTCTTACGCTCTTAGGGTGCATTCACACTGAGTAAACGCTAGCTTATTTTGTAGAGTAAAATTACACTTGTAAATTTTGCTATCCCATTGACTTCAATGATATTTTTTTACAAGTGTAAAAATACGCCTGTAAAAAATACGCCTGTAAAAATACGCCTGTGAAATGTTAGTGTGAGTGGAGCTTTACAAAAAAGTCTGCTAAATCTTACACATGTATATTTGATATTAAAATATAACCTGAGTCTTTTTTTATTGCAGGTGAATGCAAGTTTAGTTCTAAATATAATCACGTGCGCAGCGGCGACGACTTCAGTAATAATATTTTCTATATTTTTCGCTCATATGCCAAGGATTCACTATTATTATTACCGTAACGAAGCACACTGCGTATACTACAAGGAAAGTCAAACATGTGAAGGGAAATTCAATCCATTGGTAAATTCAACTAATTCACATTATATTACCTATACAGAATGATATTTACACGTATATGTACTTCATTTGTTTTTATACTGCTGCTGGATGTTACTGGAAATAGTGAACCCCCCCTAATTTACATAGCTGCCCTTTTAATACATTAGGGGGTCCTGTTCAAACTTTTTGTAAAAAAAAAAAAAAAAAAACAAGAATACTTACAGCTGTGTGTACAACTGAATTCTCAAGTGTTATTGTACCGGTTTATATGTTGCCACAGATTTAATGCACTTATGACATTTTACTTTTGATATACTAGATTATCATTGAAAGCATTGGATCCATCCTTTTCATCCTTAACGTTCTAGCGCTCTGCATTGCCTTGTCTACGTCTATCTTTGGGTGTAAAACTGTGTGCAGGACATCATACAATGACATGGTAAGATCTGCACAGAATATTTGCTAATGTACTGGATGATTCACATGTAGTAGTGATAAGACTATGCTCAAAGAGTTGAAGATAATGAATACCATGACATATGGAAAACACAACTGGTGCCCGCAGACCTCGTCGATTTACAATGGGGGCCATAAGGTTCTGACTAGTTTTCTGTCATTTTGACATGCAGGACTGTTTTTGGAGTTGGAGTACATTGGGAAGAACTTGCAGGATCAAAGTTATGGAAATACCGTATATACTCGAGTATAAGCCGACCCGAATATAAGCCGAGGCCCCTGATTTTACCACAAAAAACTGGGAAAACTTATTGACTCGAGTATAAGCCGAGGGGGGAAATGCAGCAGCCAGGGCCGCCATCAGGAATTTTGGGGCCCCATACAGCCTAAGTGTCTGCCCCCCCCTCCCCCGCCATTTTAAAACTACCTTATTTTGCGTCATACCAATTATGTATTACATTTCCCTTTATTTAGCAGCATTACAAGGCTTCATCAGATTCTATTTGCATGTATAATCTGCTCCGTGTGACAGTGCCTATAGAGAGCCAACACCATATATAAGAGCCCTCCTAATAAATCCTCAGGGCTTTTTCACATTGCGTTTTTGGCCTCCCTTGCCGGGATCCGTTGGTAACCAGTCAGAGTCAGCTGTCAACTTATCCCTGCACGAAGAACTGGCCATTAAAAAAAAGGGGGGGGCCTGCAGTTCTCTGTGCAGGGATAAGTGGGGAGCTGATTGTGACTGGTTACCAACGTATCCCGGCAAGGGAGGCCAAAAACGCAATGTGAACACTCCTTTAAAGTGAAAGTCCCACCCCCAAACAGGCTGCTATGCTAGTAGCATAGCGGCCTACATCTTTATTATTCTCCAGCTAAAAACTTATACATTATATATTATTGCCCCAGTTCCCTCTCCGCAGTGCCGCACACCCGATGTCCCAACAATCCCCCCCCCCCCGTCCACCCTCTAACATCTTTCCATTGCCCCCTGTACCCATACCTCTCAACTTTTGAAGAACCAAAAGAGGGACAAAATGTGCGGCGCGGGAAATTTAGCCCCACCCACTGTTATGTTGACTCCGCCCACTCATTAATTTTCCATTTGCCCGCACACTGTATAATCCTCCTACAGTCACCCGTAAATTATATGTCCCCCCTCCGTCTCTCCCCCAGCTTCATATACACCCTTCATCTGCCCTGAGATTCATGTCCCGTCCATCTCTGCCCCCAGATTCATATCCCCTCCATCTCTGCCCCCAGATTCATGTCCCCTCCATTTCTGCCCCCAGATTCATGTCCCCTCCATTTCTGCCCACAGATTCATGTCCCCACATCTCTGCCCCCAGATTCATGTCCCCTCCATCTCTGCCCCCAGATTCATGTCCCCTCCACCTCTGCCCCCAGATTCATGTCCCCTCCACCTCTGCCCCCAGATTCATGTCCCCTCCATCTCTGCCCCCAGATTCATGTCCCCTCCATTTCTGCCCCCAGATTCATGTCCCCCCATCTCTGCCCCCAGATTCATGTCCCCCATCTCTGCCCCCAGATTAATGTCCCCTCCATCTCTGCCCCCAGATCCATGTCCCCTCCATTTCTGCCCCCAGATTCATGTCCTCACATCTCTGCCCCCAGATTCATGTCCCTCCATCTCTGCCCCCAGATTCATGTCCCCTCCATCTCTGCCCCCAGATTCATGTCCCTCCATCTCTGCCCCCAGATTCATGTCCCCTCCATCTCTGCCCCCAGATTCATGTCCCTCCATCTCTGCCCCCAGTGTCATGCCGTCCTCTCCATCTCTGCCCCCAGTGTCATGCCGTCCTCTCCTTCATCTGCCCCCAGTTTCACGTTCCACATTACACTTACCTTCTCCTTCGTTCCCCCGCTGCTCTCTGCGCGCCTCTCTCTCTTACTGGCGCACAGTTGTAGACGCGATGTGACGTCATCACATCGCGTCTACACTGCCGGGTAGCCGGCGGCAGCGGCGAAGTGAGGATGCTGACACAGGTCAGCTCCTCGCTTCAGTCGCATATGTGTCAGCGAGAGAGGCGGCAGCGGCGAAGCGAGGAGCTGACACAGGTCAGCTCCTCGCTTCAGTCGTGTATGGGTTCAACTCAGATCTGCGTCCTCTGGAGGCAGATCTGAGTTGAAACAGGGCATACAATGACTGCTGCCGGCGCCAGGGCCCCCCCCCCCCATTTTTAAATTTGGCCGGGCCCCTGACGCCAGTAGCAGTAATACTGGCCTATCGGCGGCCCTGGCAGCAGCTACTGGAAAATTTCAAAAATTAAAATGGTCGGAGTTTTTGGGAGCAGTAGTTGCTGGGGAAGGGGAGGAGGTGTTTTGGTTACCTGTCTGCCCCTTCGCTGAGCTTCAGGACTGGGTTTTTTTCCCCCTACTTGGAATTCAGCCTGGCTGAATATAGGGTATCTGCAGTGCTCTTATTAACCCCTTCCTGACGGAATAGGAGCACTGCAGATCCCCTATATTCAGCAGACCGGGCACTTTCAGATACAGGGATATCTAATGTGTTTGTGTTTCACAGTCATTTTCTACTTTTGTATGTATTCTAGGGAAAGGAGGGATTTACAAATTTTATTTTTTTATAGCTTTTTTTTCCCCACTATTTTATGGGAGATTCTACACATTGATATTGCGGCTAGTCATAGACCCCCCCCCCCCCCCCCTCAAAAAAAAATATTTTTTTTTTTTTTTTTTTTTTTTGCTGACTCGAGTATATGCCGAGGGGGGCTTTTTCAGCACAAAAACTGTGCTGAAAAATTTGGCTTATACTCGAGTATATACGGTAAGCAAATATGGACATAAAGGAGTTAGTGGGCATTAGGGGAGATTAATGAAGGCCGGTGTTAACAGCACCAGTTTTCATAACCTCTTCTCCGATGGAGGATATGTCTTATTTATTATGAGCTACACCCTCGGGCTGCGCATCTACAGTGGCATAAAGATTAATAAATCTGGCAAGGCCAATAGCCCCAGCCCCTGCACACCCTTGCCATAGCCCCTTTTACAGGAAGGTGGCATCGGAGCTCAAAATTTCCAGTTAAGGCAATTTATACATATAAATAGTTGCAAAACCGATTTTTGCAACTTTTTTTATGCCAAAAATCTGGTATAAAATAATATTAAATTTGTCCCATTGACTCTAAAGGAACATATATGTGAAGGTAATGAAGACTTTAGATCCCGATAAACAAACTTTGTACTTCAAGCAGAAATTTCCACTCCATAGTCTATGGGGTCCATGTGTTTTCTTAGCTCACCGCTTTTTAATGCATTTGCTTTTCCATTCAGTGGATTTCCCAAACGGAATACTGAACTCAAATGTGAATCGGGCCTGACATACTGTAGTAACATGACTTGTAAGGTTAAAGAGGACCAAGCACAAAATACTACAGCCATCATTTGATTGTCGCTGTGCCCTGAATTCATTTGTTTTTTTTTAAGCAAGATCCAATAACTCAAAAAATATATCCCCCGTATGCAAATTAGCTGGTACTCAGTAAATGGGTGGTAACCTTTTCTAATTCTCTAAGAAAATATAAGGTTACCACCCACTTGGAGAATCAGAACTAGCTGATGTATAACCTACTATAGCCATATCATTTGAACTGGTGGACTGAGTAAAAACGTGCCAAATTGATCACAGGCACAGTGCCAATAAAATGAAGTCATTTATTATTTTGTTCTTGGTCTATCTATAGTATCAATAGCTCTTATTGAATGAAACCACAGTACAGGGAGTAGTCAGAATAACAGTGAACAGAATAACAAAGCTCATGAAGCAGACATATTAGCAGTCACTGTCGTATGAGGCGAGCAATAAAAACGTGTATGTATTGTAGAGAGTAATGTACAATACAACTATAAGATGAACAGTAGGATTAAAAAGGAAATGAGGAAGGAAGGAAAGAGGATAACGCAGTGTCAGGGAACCACTGCCTGTAGAGGAAAGCTAAAATCAGATCACAACAAGCCCACTACATTAGCTCAATTGACCCAAGGTGACCCAATTTGTCGTAATGCACCTGGCTACACGATATGAATGTGTTCTTTTTTCAAAACAACTTGATGAAATCAACATGTCCAATGACATCAGAGATGGAGACTCTGGGTGTTCTTCAATTGGAGGCTATATGACTTCTAGCGAACATCGAAATGTATTGGAGTAACTTGTAAGGAGTATATCGGAGATCCAGCAGGAAAAGTGAAGCAGATAACAGTACCACCTGGCCTAAATGTCGCTGTACCATCCTATGAATGGACAGCCGATAGGTCCTCTTTATAAAAAGAAATGGCTCCATCAGGTCCAACCCTTAATCCTACTATGTGGATCCACAGGAAGGTCAAAAACCCCATTGTAATTTTTCCATATCAGGAGAAAAACATCCTTCAAAATATGGCAGAATAAATCCCTGTATCAACTTCTCATCCCATAATTCTATTTAGATCCCTTCGATTGTGTACCATCCATCAACTATTATATGTCTTATTTGTGTGCATGTGGAATACTAGGTGGACACCCCTCTCAAGGATGTTTTATCAGTATTTTGCACCTGTGCAATCTCCACCATATACCACTTGGGCCTGACTGCATCCTGCAGTGAACTATTGCCCCTCCTAACATTAGGTAAATGTGACTTTTGGTTTAGTGGTATTATTACAATGATGTCTCTTTCAGTGACATGTATCTCTTCTCTTTAGATCTAGTTAAGCTATGTCTTCCTTAGGCATCCAAATTCTCTTTGGCATCTAAGTAGCATATCTTTTCTTTCAGACTGTGGTCATCTATCAGACAACTTCTGTGAATGACGCAAAACCCACATTGTCTTCGGATGGAGAAGTCAAAACACAATGATGGCTCTACCCCAGCATTATATATATAAAGTCAATGTATTACTTTGTACTGTATACATTACATGTTGATGATTTGGTTTTACATTCTTTGATTTTTTTTGTGCAATTTAGTCAATCCCAAATAGACATAATCTATGTAAATCTGCATGTAAATAATCTGAAATTGTAATTTTCTCTGACAATGAGCACTGCCAATATACATCAATGTGACATGCTAAAAAAAATTCAGTTGTCAGTTTAGGGATGACTGGCTTTCTAGTCTAAAGGCATTATGCAGTACAATGGCCACATAGTATTTCCATAAAGTGAACACATAATTCTACTGTATATAGTGTCAGTGTGAATAAATGAAGCTGGCAATATACTCTGACCTTACAAAGAGAATAAGCTTTATGTCCTATAAAAATCAGAGGGGCTTAGTCCCTAAATAGAGGTCCATTTGTTCATCTTTACATGAAAACATGCAGAACGTAAACCCAAACTTAGTCAGATACCTTCATTATCTGTAAATATTCTAACACATTTCACTTCTTTCAACCACAAATGGAAATATTGCTTTATATTCTTGGATTATATAGAAAATGATTAAATTTAGTATTTAAATTTACCTAATATGCACTGAATACTATATGTACCATTGCAGACTCTATGGGGTATAGTATATATGCAGATGCTTTCCTCCATCCCCTATAAAAGAAATGCTTTCATATACATGCACAAGTCTACACAGGATGTCATAGTGAACTTATACAGAATCCTACAAAAATAAGGCTGGTCTTACACGACCGTAATTTAAGTCCGCAAATGGTCCGCCATTGGTGGTTCTCAATGGCGGACCATTTGCAGATACATTATATTCAGTGCGACCTCTTACACCACTAGATATTTTATCTGTGGTGTGCCAGACAGTGATCGTGGTCCGTACTGAATAAAGCAAGTCGGCAAAGGCTGTGAATTCACGGCACTGCACAGACTCGCCCATAGAACTCTATGGGCACATGTGGCAGGACACGGGCGTCTGCGATGTCTGTGTTGCTGATCAGCAACTTGCGGACCGTAAAACCAATACAGTCGTGTAAGACCAACCTAACCTGTGTGCCTCAGTATTAAAATTGTAAGCTTACAGCAGAGGCCCCATACACCTCTATGGGAGCTCTAGTTTAGTACTGTAGAATAGAATATTGTAGCTATGAAACTACTGTGTACATGAGGCCTAAGGCAGGGTAAGCAGAGGATGTTACACAACAGTACAGATTTATATACAATCTGACTTGTATGGGTTTTGTAATAGTGGCCATGACTCATTTTCACCATTTGGCTAGGTTTTCTGATCCAGAATGCCCATGGTGAAACCATATAAGATATAGAGTTGGGCAAAGCGACTCGTACCAAGCCAGGTTCAACCAAAATATGCCAAATTTGTTTGTTTTATCGGGCAAACTAAAATGGCCGTCGCGTTATACTCTGGGTTCCCTTCAGACCCCGGAGTATAATAGGTGGAGGCCCACGGGAGGTGACAAAAGTAAAAAAAAAAAAACATTCATACTTGCCTTCCTTATCTCAATTGGGCCACCTTGCAGCGCTCAGAGCTTTTCTGATGACATTGTGCAACTGAGGTCACTGCTGAGGCATCATGATGTCATCACACCCAACATGTCACCGCTGAGGCCCAAACACATGACATCACAGGAGAGCGCCAGAAATCACCGAGTAAGTGGAGACAGAGCACATATAGGCTTTCTCCTTGTTTGTACCGCTGCATTCCCATCCATGTAAGACAAAAGAGTGCCATGATCCTGGAGAAAACTTACATCATTTCTAGGATGGCTTCTGCTCGCTAAACCCAGAAGGGCTGCCACTATCATCTAGTATGTTACATTGAATTATATTGGATTGAAGTTTTTATGAATTATTATATAGTCTTTATTTTTATACTTGTCACAAGTGATTAAAGTGGATACTGTTATTAACATGTACAAATTCTAGTAAACTGGGGCACTGTGTACTGCAAAGCGTGTTTTAGTCCTATAGTTCATGTAAAGCATTAGAGTGTAGGTTGACATCTTACAGGAGATGGGACATTTTGACAACCCCATCACTGATCATTCACCTTAATCTCCATACCATATTGTTCTGACTCTTCTTACGATAGAACAGGATATTGTAGCTATTTACATACATATGTCGGAGTGGCCTATTGGAAACATATACTCTTTGCTCCTGTATTAAATATGTATGAAATATTAAATTGAGGATATCCCCTTCCCCAGAGACCGAGGCAGGAAGATGAGTATAGACTTATCTGTTTGTATAGTGTATAGAGTATATTACCTTTAGTAGTCGGCTTACAATGTCTCAGTTTATAAAGTAAAGATGATGAGTGAGCTGAAGAAAACGGCAAGTATCAGCCCACTGTGAAGTCAATGGAAAGCGTTTTTTGGAGCCGGATTCTGAGGCGTATTCCTTGTCAAAATCCGGACCAAAAACTCTGTATGAACTCAGCTTTACACATCTTGGCATGCTACCAATGAGGTTACTGCTGGTTGTGCCAATGTTATGGAATGCTATGCCAGTTGGGCGCACAAATCATGGAGATTGGCTGCTTACAGCTCCCTTTGCAATTACTAACCAATGATGGTCCAGACTTACTCAGTGGGAGACAAGTCCGGGGATGCTGCAGGCGGTGGTGACAAATCTAGGCCATGTAGGCTGCTCACCATAATATGAGCAACATATGGCCTGGCATTGTCCTGTTGAAAAAAGACTACAGGGACACTTTAGAGACACTTGGAGAAATGGCGGTACCAATGGCTCCATGACCAATTCAATGTAACAGCAAGCTATTAGTGTACCTGTATTAAAGACTATAGAGGGCTTGACTACCATAGATTATGCCAACCCACATCATAATTCTGGGAGCAGGACCGGTGTAATGTTCCCATGTGAAGGCCGTTTTATGGAGCTGCCCAATGTCTCCAAACAAATCTTTGGCCATCATTGCATCCAAGACAAAAGTGGAACTCATCACTGAAGAAGATAGACCTCCACTCTAGCCTAAATTGCTGTCCTGCTCTGCACCATGATAGCCTTTGAGAGCAGTGGCATGAGGTCAATGGAATACCTGAAACTGGACATATGGCTTGTAGCACAATGTAGTCCAAGTGTCTTCTGATGGTTTGTGCTAACTCTGTTTTCTACTCTAAGCTTAGGATGTCATGTCCAATTTCACTTGCAGTATAGAATAGATTATATGCCATACTTCAATTAAGACAATCCATTTGTGCAGAGGTTTGCCTCCATACAGCTCTTGCTGTCATTCCAATTCGTTGTTGTTCTCCCAACCGACAGGAAATCCAATGTAAGATAGTGCAGGTGTCTCAGTCTAGTCACGTCGCCATCTGCCAGAGTGGTCAACCAAGATCTCTCAGTTCAAGGATTCTGTCCTTCTCAGTTTGCAACAAGTGGCAATAACTGGCACATTGACAAATGGGAAACATCACACAACGCCTCCACAGCACTTAATCTGATTTTTTAGGTTTCATGTGGCTGAAAAACTTTCAGTCTGGCTTTTGTGTCCCTCCCACATGCCACACTTGGTCATTCATGCAACATTTGACCATTTGTAGATATTGGTGACACATGCTACTTCCTCAATTTGTATGCCTTCTTGTGTTGCAGTGCTGAGGGGTGTATTATTTATATATATATATATATATATATATATATATATAGTGTGATGTACGGGGGATTCAGAAGCTCTGGTTTCTTTCCCAAAAGCAGTCTTTATTGCAGCAGACAAGCTTAAAGGTACAGGTAGTGCTGCTCAGCAGCTCAGCATGTCAAAACAAACAAATGAAAATAAAGACCTACGCCTGTCTGGTGGCTTACTAAACAATTTCTTCCCTCACTAACCAGGGGGTCAGCCTACTGTTGACCTCCTAACAAAACAGGGTTTACAAGTAAACAAGGAGTGCACATACCCAGCACTTTAGCAGCATCCTTTTGGCAGAGCTTTTCTCAGGCTGGTTGACTGTGTCAGTCTTTCAGTCTATCTCCTCTCTCTCACTAACCAGCACACCTGTGCTACTTACAAAGCCCTGCTGGTCGGTTCCCAAGACTGGAATGGATTGCCCTGCAGGACTGGCCCGAACTTTACTCCAGTCCGGGACATACAAGCTAAACACCTGTGCATACTGCAACAGTCTTGGGGAAAAATAGCGGTTCTCCCACACTATACCCCTCCCCACTTCACAATATGTGTGTATATATATATATATATATATATATATATAAATCATACATGTTTTCAAATAGGTATCATATTTATCTGATTTACATAATGTAATTTTCTGATTCGGTTGATTTTTCACGTCACTTAGAATTTTCAGCTGTTACAAGTTTCTTACTCGTGAACTTCATAACAATTCATTCAAAATGTGGTCAGCAGAAAAACACTGAGGAAATTGCATCATTTATGCTGATCAGAATTCTAGTGAAAACAGAAATTATGATTATGTAAAGGGATATTGTGTAATAACATTGCAAAACTTAAGGCTATGATCAGATCTTGGTTTGCACACTTCATAGATATACACCAGGAGTATAGGAAATCATCACTTACTAGAGAGTAAATGTGGGAGTCACACCCCATTCTCCGTCTATACAGTGGGATAAGTCACCGTTTACTGTCAGGATATACTTTAGACCATAAAATGAGTCTCCTCAAATAACACATGTAAACTGGGATCCCATACAACGAACAACAGTATATATACAACAAAATTATGGAAACAACCCTTATGTTTCAATAATATATGATAAAATTTATTACAGTAAAATACATACATGGTGTCCGGAAAGTAAGTACACAAAATGAAAGGGTGGACTTTAGCCGGTACAAGAAGCACTTTTTATTAATGAACGTGTGACCGGAAATGCACCGTTGTGGCGCTGCAGGTAGACCGAGATGTCGGTTTCCTATCCCTCACTGCACCATGTGAAAAGAGAAACGAAGAAGAGAAAGCCTGTGACAACCCGCGAAGAGCTCGTGAACCGCATCCAGGCTGTGTTTGTTGCGGTGAGGGCCATGCCAGGAGTCTGTCCATCTCCCGGCTTTGCACTGCTTGCATCAAGGCAGGCGGCAGCACTTCCAGTAATTCTTGTAATAAGTAACAGCAATTAAACTGATTTCCCATTAAAGCGCTTTCTCTTCTTCGTTTCTTCTTTCACATGGTGCAGTGAGGGATAGGAAACCGACATCTCGGTCTACCTGCAGCGCCACAACGATGCATTTCCGGTCAGATGTTCATTATTAAAAAACGCTTCACATACCGGCTTAGGTCCACTCTTTCATTTGTGTACTTACTTTCCGGACACCCTGTATACAAAAATTCATACAATTAAATAAATACACAGAGATAGTACAAAAAGGAAGCACACCTTCTCTCTGTACTATCTCTGTGTATTGGAATCTGTTTTGTGTAGAGCAATAGGCTAAAATAACCTTTAAGTCGATGTGAAGGGCTAAGTAACTATTATTGGAAAGGAGACGTGGGAAAATTTGTTGCTGTTTTAGATGAAATTTGATTTGAAATTAATAGAAACAGAAAATTCTGAAGGGTTCACAAACTTTCAATCATCACTCACGTCTACCCTCCCTGTACCCACCCACACTCTCCTAAACCACAACAAGCCCTGCCTTCTCCCAGCATCAGTAACACTACGCTAGGAAGACGGGGGCTGCTCTTGGCACTCTGCCGGCGTCTGAATGAGAGAGAAGAGGACAAAGAACAACGGCCCGGAGCTCCGGTGAGCAGCAGCGATTCTGTGCAGGTAAGTTACCTGCACAGTTGAGTGATCGGGATCAGAATTCTGTTCCCAATCTTTTTTAGGCGGGATCGGAACCCCATCGCGATTGTGAAATTTAGTCGTTCGCCCATCAGGATCCGATCTTTTCCAATCCCGATCGCTCAACCCTATACAGCAGCTCACTCCGGGATGCTGCACAAGGAGCATCAGGCTGCCACTTTCAGACTGCAGGTTCCCCCTTCACTTCAACATGGGGGTTGTTTGAGCCGACTACACTTACTGTGAGCCTATCCATGTCTAACTACTACTCCCACCCTCCCTCCATTCCTCCTCTGCATTCCTGCAGATCATCCTGTAACAGATAGACTCCAAAGACTTCCAAATGGGTTTGTTTTCTGTATAGTATAGAAAAGACAATAATGCAATGCTACTTGACAACTTGTTTTTTTTTCATCATCTTGCTGTGGTCGTGCATGCCATCTTGTGGCTAATTTCTGAATGTACAGGCATCTATCATTTCATATGTGATGTTTTTGCTCCAGATTTATCTATATTTCAGTATTTTCACAAATATTTTGTCTACTGTAATCAATGAGAATTTAGTGTAGCCCTATGTTGTTAGAAAAGTTTCCATAATGTAAAGAGATCTCAGAATATCCCAATTCTATGGCCCTGTCAATCGTTTATAGTCAGTGCAGAACCTGCCAGCAAGTGTTAAACTTCCCTGCTGGACAGGTGAAAAAGTATTGCACTTTGTCCCTTGAAATAAATTGATATGGACATGATGGGTACTCCAGAGTGATACCCACTTTCTTCTTTGGCTACTAAATGATGGTCCTGATATTGGACCCTCTCTTTTATTTGAAATAATTTCATAGAACTGGTTGGGTTTGTGCAATTGGGATAAATAAAAACTTAAACTTTCTATTCAGTGGAATAACTAGAAATGGCTGGGCCCCGTTGCAAACTTTTGACATGAGCTCCCTCTTATGTCAAACACCCCCCATTCCTGTACTCACTATTATGCCCCATAGTGGCTCCTGCACACAGTATTATGCCCCATAGTGGCCCCTGCACACAGTATTATGCCCCATAGTGGCCCCTGCACACAGTATTATGCCCCATAGTGGCTCCTGCACACAGTATTATGCCCCATAGTGGCCCCTGCACACAGTATTATGCCCCATAGTGGCCCCTGCACACAGTATTATGCCCCATAGTGGCCCCTGCACACAGTATTATGCCCCATAGTGGCCCCTGCACACAGTATTATCCCCTATAGTGGCCCCTGCACACAGTATTATGCCCCATAGTGGCCCCTGGACACAGTATTATCCCCCATAGTGGCCCCTGCACACAGTATTATCCCCCATAGTGGCCCCTGTACACAGTATTATCCCCCATAGTGGCCTCTGCACACAGTATTATTTCCCATAGTGGCCCCTTCACACAGTATTATTTCCCATAGTGGCTCCTGCACACAGTATTATTTCCCATAGTGGCCCCTGCACACAGTATTATTTCCCATAGTGGCTCCTGCACACAGTATTATCCCCCATAGTAGCCCCTGCACACAGTATTATGCCCCATAGTGGCCCCTGTACACAGTATTATCCCCCATAGTGGCCCCTGCACACAGTATTATTTCCCATAGTGGCCCCTTCACACAGTATTATTTCCCATAGTGGCTCCTGCACACAGTATTATTTCCCATAGTGGCCCCTGTACACACTATTATGCCCCATTGTGGTCACCCATGAACAATTATTATACTCTGGGGTCTTTTCAGACCCCAGAGTATAATAATCAGAGACCCAGGGGAGGATACTAACATAAAAAAACACTGTTACTTACCTCTCCCTGGCTCTGGTGCAATCCCTGCTGGTGTCGGCCATCTTCATTGACGTACGGGACGTCACTTCAGCCGACGCTTGCTTCGCGTCACAATCCCCTGGCTCATGTGACATCAGGGACATCACACAAGTAGGCCTGAAGCCTGTCTGGAGCCAGGAGAGGTAAATAACAGTGTTTTTTATATTCCCTCGCCTCCCTTGGGCCTCCTATCATTATAGGGCCCGTTACCTGCTGGAGGTAACAGAAGTTTCACTGACTGAATTCCTGATAGCCATAAAATACACTTTCTCATAGATGTTGCCCATTGACAGTGCATGACCACAAGTTACTGTCCTTCTGTCTGTGTGTTTGAGCAATGTTGTCATTTGTTAGTTTTTTTGCATGCTGTGACTTTATATTTGGACTAATGTTCTATTAGGCCAGCATTTTGTGTTTCTTTTCTCAGTTTCTCTGTGCTATGCTTGTCATGTATGGACATTTAAGTCTTTCTGCCATGTATTCCTGTTTAGATGCATTTGTCCTTTTGTTATGTATTCCTGTATGGACATGTACAGTGTTGGCCAAAAGTATTGGCACCCCTGCAATTCTGTCAGATAATACTCATTTTCTTCTAGAAAATGATTGCAATCACAAATTATTTGGTATTATTATCTTCATTTAATTTGTCTTCAATGGAAAACCACAAAAAGAATAGTCAAAAAGCCAAATTGGATATAATTCCACACCAAACATAAAAAAGGGGGTGGACAAAAGTATTGGCACTGTTTGAAAAATCATGTGATGCTTCTCTAATTTGTGTAATTAACAGCACCTGTTACTTACCTAAGGCACCTAACAGGTGGTGGCAATAACTAAATCACACTTGCAGCCAGTTGAAATGCATTAAAGTTGACTCAACCTCTGTCCTGTGTCCTTGTGTGTACCACATTGAGCATGGAGAAAAGAAAGAAGACCAAAGAACTGTCTGAGGACTTGAGAAGCAAAATTGTGAGGAAGCATAAGCAATCTCAAGGCTACAAGTCCCTCTCCAAAGACCTGAATGTTCCTGTGTCTACCGTGCGCAGTGTCATCAAGAAGTTTAAAGCCCATGGCACTGTGGCTAACCTCCCTAGATGTGGACGGAAAAGAAAAATTGACGAGAGATTTCAACGCAAGATTGTGCGGATGGTGGATAAAGAACCTCGACTAACATCCAAACAAGTTCAAGCTGCCCTGCAGTCCGAGGGTACAACGGTGTCACCCCGTACTATCCGTCGGCATCTGAATGAGAAGGGACTTTATGGTAGGATACCCAGGAAGACCCCACTTCTTACCCAGAGACATAAAAAAGCCAGCCTGGAGTTTGCCAAAACTTACCTGAGAAAGCCAAAAACATTTTGGAAGAATGTTCTCTGGTCAGATGAGACAAAAGTAGAGCTTTTTGGGAAAAGGCATCAACATAGAGTTTACAGGGAAAAAAAAGAGGCCTTCAAAGAAAAGAACACGGTCCCTACAGTCCCTACAGTCAGCACTAGAAAATGGTTTGAGAGAAAGCACTGGAGACTTGTAAAGTGGCCAGCAATGAGTCCAGACCTGAATCCCATAGAACACCTGTGGAGAGATCTCTTGATGGCAGTTTGGAGAAGGCCCCCTTCACATCTCAGGGACCTGGAGCAGTTTGCCAAAGAAGAATGGTCTAAAATTCCAGCAGAGCCTTGTAAGAAACTAATTGATGGTTACCGGAAGCGATTGTTCGCAGTTATTTTGTCTAAAGGTTGTGATACCAAGTATTAGGCTGAGGGGGCCAATACTTTTGTCCGGCCCATTTTTGGAGTTTTATGTAAAATGATCAATGATCTGACTTTTTTTTTCATTCTCTTTTGTGTTTTTTCATTGCAAGCAAAATAAATGAAGATATTAATACCAAAGAGTTTGTGCTTGCAATCATTTTCTGGAAGAAACTGAGTATTATCTGACAGAATTGCAGGGGTGCCAATACTTTTGGCCAACACTGTATGTCCTTTGACCTTGTATCATGGACAGATGTGTTCCCGCTACATATAATTGGCTTAGGAGCTTCTACCATGTATGCAGTTCTGTTAAGTGTTATCCTCCGGGCCTTCTGCCATGTATCATTGGTCTTCAGTCTTTCACTATATATGCATCCTTGCCAACTTTCATGTTTTCAGGCCTTCTGCTATATATATTTGGCCTCTTGGCCTTCGACTATATATATAGCGCTACTATATGTTTCATGCATTTCCTTCTGTTAAATAGTCTGAATGCCTATGAACTTATATAAGAGTTGTTACTCTGAATCCTGGACTTGGAACTGTATTCCTTCCCTTGAACTTGAGATGTGTGTTTTGTCTTGGGTCTGTATCCTGTTTTGTGGTCTGGAATTGGGCCTATTCTTTAATGCGCCAGCAAAACAGAGAATGTGTCTCCAAAATATGACCTACTTTTTAAATAAAGTTTATATGTTAAATATTTTTTAAGAAGTTTTGATGATTTTTTTCTTACATTTTTCATGACAATATCCTGCAATTTTCACACTGGCTACTATAACTAATAATAGACTGACAGTTGCCAATTCTGTATGTTTTTTCTCTGCAACGCTTACACCATTTACATCGCTGATAAAACAGTATTGCAATATAAGTTAACACCACAAAACACTGATTATTGCATTCACCACATACAAT
Organism: Leptodactylus fuscus; assembly: GCF_031893055.1. Taxonomy (NCBI): domain Eukaryota; kingdom Metazoa; phylum Chordata; class Amphibia; order Anura; family Leptodactylidae; genus Leptodactylus; species Leptodactylus fuscus. Next base: position 46,360,393 of record NC_134270.1, on the reverse strand, counting down.
AGATGATGTCACAGCTACTCCTACTCCCTACACAGAGCAAGCCTAGAAAACTCTCCCGTAGATCTCAGTGTCAGCTAAAACAGGAACAACTATCAAACTAAATAGGAATATAACAGAAAGCAACAGTCCAGAACAAGTAACAACAAAGATTATCTGGCACAGTGGATAGCATCTGCCAAGGAACTGCTCCTGTAGGCGATAGGGAGTAGTCTGCATAGTGTTCCCAGATAGACAGTCCAGCTGATCCAGATCATCCATGGATGGTGTTGTCCAGAGGAACATCAGACCTTGGCACAAACTGCTTCATTCATGTGTAGTGTCAGGAATCCTGACAAAGGTAACACAGGCTTGGATAAGCACTGTCACGATGTGAGGATTAATTTGAAGAGGGGTCTAAAACACGCGCTACAGGCCGCTCAGAATCCCGAAGACGCATTCTACAACCGCCTCACTTTTGTACGGTGGGAGTTAAATATAAGCCTCCGTTCTTACAAACAATGCCGAGGGAATGGTCACAAACACATGGATGTATTCTCCAAATCCTTCATCAGCTAAGAAGACGAATGCTGCTCCAGGTCCTGATGATCTAGGCAGCTGTCTTGGTTCTGGAAGGTCGAGCAGATTGGACCCCCATATTCACCAAGGACAGCAACACCACTGAGAAAAACTATTTATAATTGAAATATAGGGACCTTGTGTGATCCTTATAAGAATTTGTTTTCCATATAATGTTCCTACACCATTGGGAAACTGTGCTGAGTTGTAAAAGCCCTCAGTAATCTGAGGTCAGTCTTCTGCCTTGGGCTGTGACATCACCGACGCTCTCAGATGCTACAGGAACACTTCTCAGGTCATGCTGATGATCCATGAAAGTACAATTACACTTATACTAAAAGGGTTAACAGGCAAAATATACTAGGAAGGTCTCAAGTGTCAAAAGGGACAATTACACTGACACTAAACCAAGAAAAGGGGCTAAAGGCTGAGAATCCGTTTCTCATGAGAGATGCACTATCGCATGTTGGTGTCCTGGAATGTGAGTCTTGGACACAGGTTTGCAGAAGCCCAATGGACCATAAATGTGAACAATCTGCATATACATATGGCGTGAGCCCTAACCTGTTTTCAAGCATTAAGAATTGATGTACTGTGGATTTACTTGGTACAAAGTGACCACAAAAGGCTTTCCACAAGAACCTCCTGATAGTACACAGTGTTGGGACTTCTAGAGATAGATAGATAGATAGATAGATAGATAGATAGATAGATAGATAGATAGATAGATAGATAGATAGATAGATAATAGATAGATGGATAGATAGATAGATAGATAGATAGATAGATAGATAGAATTTGTCACATTTTACCCATATCTTCTGATATTGTGGATTTTCATTCGGAACATTGGATCAACCAATTTCCTCTTAAAGGGGTTGTCCCATCACAAGGATCCTATCTATACTGCTTGTTAATGTGGATGTAAGACTTTTCCTAAATACACTGCTTCAGCAAAACTGCTTTGTTTGTCCACTATCTTACTTTATTCAATTCATTGTTGACACAGCCCTTGACTTATCTGCTCAAAAGTCAAGTGACATAGATGCCTGCTCTCAGGGGGGAGGGAGGAGGGGCTAAGTGCAGGGAGCAAGCCTGTGTATCTAGCTATTCCTGTGTCTACACCACCTGACCTAGCTTCCTGTTAGCAGATATGGGAGAGGAGCTGCTTTCATTTCTTCTGTTCTCCCAGTTATCAGGCTAGCTAATTCAATTGTGTTCATTATGGCAGAGACAGGCAGTCTCTGTATGTAACACAGAATGGAGTTGCTCCTGCCTGTACTTCATAGTCCAATATGGGTGGGTGGAGCTATATGCTAATTTGGGAGCGGAGCTAAACTGCAATTTGCATGTGAAACCCCGCCCACCAAATGATGCAAAAAAAAAAAACCAGGAAGAAAGAAGATTTTACAGCATTGAAGACTGGTGAGTATGCGACGTGGGAATACCCCTTTAAGGTTAACGTCACACATTGCGGAAAAGCTCCAATTTTGTTGCAGATTTTGCTGTGATTTTTTGAGCCAAAGTCAGGAGTGGCTTGAAAAAGGTGTGGGGTAAATATACTGGAAACACTTATACTTTCACTCCTGTTAAATCCAATCCTGGCTTTGGCTCAAAATAATACAGCTAAATCTGCAACAAAACAAGCAGCTTTTCCGCAACGTCAGGCCTTGACCTTACTGCTCTCTAGTGCTGCATTGCCTTGTCTACATCTTTTTTATACACAAATCTGTAGGACATCACACAATGAACTAAGATTTGCTTTGACATACACAGGGTCGGACAGTATGCTATAATAAGGTGTATGTGTGAGTGTATGTATATATGTGAGTATATATAGTATTCATACATTCATATATCATGAAGCTAGTAGACTATAATAGTCTGAATAAATATAGTCTACTATAATCTGAATGCTTAATGTATACATACCTAACCTAATCTGTCTCCAGTGCTGCAGTAGAGTCGACACCTCTCATTAAATTACCTGCCCACTAATGATAATGAGATGGCTCTGCTTAAGCAGTCTCAGTCTAAAAAGTAAAGTAGACAAGTGAGCTGCAAAAACAGGAATCCTCGGTTTTCTGTGACAACTCTTTTGTCCAGTATAAAAATGGCAATTTTGGTCACATAAAATGTTTTTAGAAAGATGCTTTATAATATATATATTATAACAACCTTATTCAAATAAGTATTTTTCGGACTATAAGACGCACTGGACTATAAGACGCACGCAGGTTTTAGAGGAGGAAAATAGGGGAAAAAAATTTTGAAGCAAAAACTGGTAAAATATTTAATATATGGGAGTTGTAGTTTTGCAACAGCTGCAAGGCCACATTGACAGGTGACCCTGCAGCTGTACGGGGATGCATAGAGTGGTTTTTTTTGCGGGGCCATGTGTACTTTTTAGTTATACCATTTTGGGGAATGTCTATTTCTTAGATCACCTTGTATTGAAAAAAAACAGGAGGTGATTTAGAACTTTTATTTATTTCATATTTTTATTATATATTTTTAAAGCTTTTTTTTATTTTTTACTATTTTATTCCCCCCCGGGGGCTTGAACCTGCGGTCACTTGATCGCAAGTCCCATAGACGGCAATATGGGACATTCTGTATATTAGTATTACGGCGGCTGGTCATAGACCCAGCCGCAATACTAATATACAGCAGTGACAGGCCTGGGAGCCTCATTAGGCTCCCGGCTGTCACCCGAACAGGTCGGCTCCTGCAATATCGCCGCGCAGGAGCCGGCCTGCAACTTCACAGGTACGGGGCCGGTGGGGACCGGCCCCGGGGGAGAAGGGGCCACGGATACTGACCCGGCATCCGCTGTACTAGAGAGGCGGATGCCGGCAAGGGATAGACGCCGGGGCCTGAGACATCTCTACGATCCTCTGCCCTGCATGAAACCAGCGGCGGGGGGATGGAGGAGCGGAATAGCATCACTCCTCCCGCCGCTGGCTTCATGCAGGGCAGAGGAGCGCAGCGATGTCTCAGGCCCCGGCACCTGTGTCTATCACTTGCCGGCTTCCGCCTCTCTATTACAGCGGATGCCAGGCGCCACATTCAGACTATAAGACGCACCCTTCTTTTCCCCCCAAATTTTTTGGGAAAAAAGTGCGTCTTATAGTCCGAAAAATACGGTAATGTCAAGTTTATTTTCTTATGAAGTTTAGAACCATGAATCATTTTCATTGGAGTCAGCAGAAAACAGGAAATTGCATAATTTACACAGATTTGTAGGTTACATATGTAGTTGCAAGGTATTTTTTTTTTTTTTTTTTTTTAGGGAGATTGCATAATTGCATTGCACAATCTAAGGCTATACTCACACCTTTGGATGCCTTTGTGGTATAGGTGAGCCACTCCCTTCTGTAGGTTCCCATGCATCTAGTATATGCCATAAGGATTGGGTATAGCGGCATGGTAAAGAAAACCTTAATCTACTGTATTTTGTTATGCAAAGAAACAGACAATACATTGTGCACTGTCTTTTTTTTTCTAAATAGGAACCAAATGGGTGACATAGTCATCTCTATTGTATAGTAATAGAATAGGAAATCCATGCTGATCAACAGAAGACATTTTAATAGAGATGAGAAAGTAGTGAAATATTCGAGATTCGTTTCGAGTAGAGCCTCAATATTCGACTACTCGATCGAATATCGAATCCCATTATACTGTAGTCTATGGGAAAAAATGCTCGTTTCAGGGGAAACCAGAATTCGACTAAAGGAGAGTCACCAAGTCCACGAATAGCAGGAGGAGAGTGTTTAGGAGAAGCGCTGCGCAGTTAAAGCGCACGGACCCCATAGACTATAACGGGTCCATGTGCTTGCAGCAAACTGCCTGCACGAATGATTCATGCGGGCAGTGCGCGGCAAGCACACGGACCCCATAATAGTCTATGGGGTCCATATGCTTTAACTGCACAGCGCTTGCAGTTGCACTGATATTCCATTCGGGGGGGGTCCTCCTGCGGACTTCTTCCAGACGGGAGGCAAGTGCTAATGTGAACTGGCCCTTACTCATCCTGCAGAACCAGCATTGATTGGCCGAATCCTATACACTGTATAGCATTCGGCCAATCAATGCTGGTTCTGCAGCAGGCTCGTCCTTGCTAGTCAGGAGAGCTGGCAGTTTGCGGTTATGTGGGAGCTGACTTTTTATCATAGGAATGCATTGACCAGCGTTGATTGGCCGAATGCTATACAGTGTAGAGCATTCGGCCAACCAATGCTGGTTCTGCTGAAGGCTCATCTGTGAAGAGGCGGAGTCTAAGATCGGACCACAGCAGTCTCCATTGTGGTCCGATCTTAGACTCCGCCTTGTCACAGACGAACCTCCGGCATGCTGCTACTACTACTACTGCTGCTACAACGCATGCACCCGCGCCATTTTTTATCAATGGCAGTTCCCGAGCGCCGGAGGAAGACGGGACCTGAGGACATCGCTGGAAGAGGAGGCGTGGCTGAAGATGATATCAGACCCTGAATGCCTGCCCACCATGCACGATAGATAAGATTAACATATTCTTTTTTTTGGTTTTTATTTTAAAATGGGGGGGGGGGGGGTAGTTTAATATAACTTTGGCGGTGCCTGAATAGCGTTTTTAAAGGCTATTCAGCATATGTGGGGCTCTATCAGCATAATTTTGCTGATAGAGTCCCTTTAAACTGGGGGCAGTTGGAGGGAGACATTAATCAGTGGGGGTTGCAGGATGGGAACATTAAACTGGAGGCAAGTTGGACGAAGACATTAAACCATTGGGGTAGCTGGAGGGGGTCAGCATGCCTCTAATTACCTCCAGTTTAATGTCACCCTTCTGTTTCACCCAGTATAAACTGGGGCACCAGGAGAGGGACTTTATATTGTGGGGAAATTGGAAGGGAACATTATAATGTGGGGACATATAATGGTGACTGTAGGAGTATTATACTGTGTCGGGGCATATAGAAAAATGGATGAGAATGGGCGGAATCAATGTAGAAAGGGGTGGAGCTAAATTTACTGTCCCTCTTTCTATCCTTAGAATGTATGCACAGGTTATATCATCAGTAAATTCCGACAGGGTGTATGAACATAATATAAGAATTATACTCTGTTCATAAGTGACTGAATTCCAAGTCATCTTCTGATGGAATAGTTTGCTGCACAGCAGTAAAGTATAGTACAAGGCTATTGAAAATGGCCAGAGCTGCTGAGTGGAGATTTTTTTTCTCATCAGTTCACTAAGGTCTTGCCTTGTGAGACATCTTGTGGCCAATCTCTGAATGTACAGGTATATCTGTGTTCACATACATTTTCAATGTGTTCTGGTGCAGATTTACCAATGGTTTCTGTATTTTTATAAGTTTTTTCCTATAGAAATGCATTAAATAACAACAACTATCCATAACTGACACCATCCAAGTGACACCGTTTGCATCACTTCTAATAGGTAACCATGTGAAGAGGGTTGTTCACTTTGTCAGAAGGATCCCACAAATACATATTAATCCCGACCTGGCTGCTAGTGTTCCATTTCCCTGCTGTGCCACCACGGCCAGATTGAAGAATTACACTGCATCTTTTTTTTTTTTTTATAATATAGATTGTGAGCCCCATATAGGGCTCACAATGTACATTTTTATTCCCTATCTATATGTCTTTGTAGAATGGGAGGAAATCCACGCAAACACAGGGAGAACATACAAACTCCTTGCAGATGCTTTGTTTGATGATTGTTTCTTTGTTTCCCTCCCTCTCCTGCCCCCATCCTCTCCCTCCCATTTCCAGGTTCGGAGTCTCATCTATCCCATTCTCATCGGAAGTACTCCCCTGACTGCCCTGCTCCCCTTTGGACCGGGTGAGATCGGCCTTTTTGTTCTTTCTGTGACATCTGCTGGTATCTTCCCTTATGTTCCGCCATTGCTAAGTGTGTCACTTTGAACGTCAAGGGCCTGGGCTCCAATTCTAAGAGGCACCTAATGCTCCGTGAGTTATGCTCCCTAAGAGCAGACGTAGTCTTTCTTCAGGAGACTCATTTTGATAGTACAGGTAATTTCAACTTTGCCCGCCCCTATTTCCTCCATGCCTACTCTGCCTTTACAGTCCTATGAAAAAGTTTGGGCACCCCTATTAATCTTAATCATTTTTAGTTCTAAATATTTTGGTGTTTGCAACAGCCATTTCAGTTTGATATATCTAATAACTGATGGACACAGTAATATTTCAGGATTGAAATGAGGTTTATTGTACTAACAGAAAATGCGCAATATGCATTAAACCAACATTTGACCGGTGCAAAAGTATGGGCACCCTTATCATTTTATTGATTTGAATACTCCTAACTACTTTTTACTGACTTACTGAAGCACAAAATTGGTTTTGTAACCTCAGTGAGCTTTGAACTTCATAGCCAGATGTATCCAATCATGAGAAAAGGTATTTAAGGTGGCCAATTGCAAGTTGTTCTACTATTTGAATCTCCTCTGAAGAGTGGCATCATGGGCTACTCAAAACAACTCTCAAATGATCTGAAAACAAAGATTGTTCAACATAGTTGTTCAGCGGAAGGATACAAAAAGCTGTCTCAGAGATTTAACCTGTCAGTTTCCACTGTGAGGAACATAGTAAGGAAATGGAAGACCACAGGGACAGTTCTTGTTAAGCCCAGAAGTGGCAGGCCAAGAAAAATATCAGAAAGGCAGAGAAGAAGAATGGTGAGAACAGTCAAGGACAATCCACAGACCACCTCCAAAGAGCTGCAGCATCATCTTGCTGCAGATGGTGTCACTGTGCATCGGTCAACTATACAGCGCACTTTGCACAAATAGAAGCTGTATGGGAGAGTGATGAGAAAGAAGCCGTTTCTGCACGTACGCCACAAATAGAGTTGCCTGAGGTATGAAAAAGCACATTTGGACAAGGCAGCTTCATTTTAGAAACAAAAATTGAGTTGTTTGGTTATAAAAAAAAGGCGTTATGCATGGCGTCCAAAAAGAAACAGCATTCCAAGAAAAACACATGCTACCCACTGTAAAATTTGGTGGAGGTTCCATCATGCTTTGGGCCTGTGTGGCCAATGCCGGCATCGGGAATCTTGTTAAAGTTGAGGGTCGCATGGATTCCACTCAGTATCAGCAGATTCTTGAGAATAATGTTCAAGAATCAGTGACGAAGTTGAAGTTACGCCGGGGATGGATATTTCAGCAAGACAATGATCCAAAACACCGCTCCAAATCCTCAGGCATTCATGCAGAGGAACAATTACAATGTTCTGGAATGGCCATCCCAGTCCCCAGACCTGAATATCATTGAACATCTGTGGGATGATTTGAAGCGGGCTGTCCATGCTCGGCGACCATCTAACTTAACTGAACTTGAATTGTTTGTCCAAAATACCTTTATCCAGGATCCAGGAACTGATTAAAAGCTACAGGAAGCGACTAGAGGCTGTTATCTTTGCAAAAGGAGGATGTACTAAATATTAATGTCACTTTTCTGTTGAGGTGCCCATGCTTTTGCACCGGTCAAATTTTGGTTTAATGCATATTGCGCATTTTCTGTTAGTACAATAAACCTCATTTCAATCCTGAAATATTACTGTGTCCATCAGTTATTAGATATATCAAACTGAAATGGCTGTTGCAAATACCAAAATATTTAGAACTAAAAATGATTAAGATTAATAGGGGTGCCCAAACTTTTTCATAGGACTGTAATAACCGTGGGAAGGAAGGGGTTGCAGTTCTGCTTTCCCGCTCCTGTCCCATTTCAATCTCTGCCTCCCACCTAGCATTATATTATTTTAGAGGGCCTTCTTCAGGCATTATAGCATTATATTATTTTAGAGGGCCTTCTTCAGGGCAAACCTGTTGTCCTTTGCAATATGTATGCCCCCAACTCCTCCCTTCCTCAAACGGGTGCTTCGGCGCTTACAGGCTTTCTCTGGCTCGGCCCTGCTGTTAGGTGATGATTTTAATCTAGTTTTCTCAGAGCACTCCGATGAGCTGACTATATCTGGTTCTGCCCCTAGCACCCCGCAGCTTCGCCTGGCCAGAGAATTTAGCCATCTCATTCGCACACATTCTCTGTTTGACCTTTGGTGCATAAATAATCCCATGGCTCGGTCCTTTACTTTTTACTCCCACCCCCTCAAAACTCACACTAGAATCGATTATTTTTTTGGTAACACTGACTCTTAGACTTCTTACAGATGCAGACATAGGTCCCATTTCATGATCCGACCATGCCCCTGTCACCGTGTCACTTTCTCCTGCCTCTGCTTCTACTAGACGTTGTCACTGGCGACTCAATGAGTCTCTTTTGCACTCTGTGGTCTCTCATGATGACCTTTGTACCAGCTTCAAGATTACTTTACCCATAATACTGACTCTGTGTCTTCTGTGTCTACCCTGTGGGAGGCCCATAAAGCCGTTATACGCGGACACATCATAGCTATAGCAACTCGACAGAAAAGAGACAGGAAAGCCAGAGAAATAGAGTTGCGGTCCCAGATTCAGTCTCTTTCTGCTCGATTAGCTAAGTCCCCATCTGTATCCGTCCTCCGTTGGTTGGTAGCAGCCAGAGCGGATCTTTGTGATCTAGCCACCCATAACGTGCAGCGCCTCCTCCTCTATACTCGCCAGAGATACTACAAGAGGGGCAACAAGGCTCATACCCTTTTAGCTAAAACTTTGCGCAATCATTGGGGTTTCCTCTGTTTCCCACGCAGTCCGTGACCCTCGCAGCACCCTTCATCATCATCCTGACTCTATCGCCTCCTTGTTCCGGGACTACTACTCTAAACTATATAATCTTCCCTCCCGTCTAGGTCCTGACCCCACTTCTCGTGATACGGCCCTTCGCAAGTACCTCGATGCTTGCCCCCTCCCCAAATTCCCGACCACTGCGGCTGCCTCCCTTAACACCCCTATTTCCAAGGACGAAGTATCTGATACTCTGAAAGGTCTGCCGAATGGCATGTCCCTGGCCCCGACGGGTTTACATATTTGTACTATAAAACATTCAGTTCCGACCTCCTCCCTCACCTCTATCGTCTTTTTAATTCCTTTCTAAACGGTGCCCCTATCCCCCGGTCAATGCTACATTCTCATATTACCCTAGACCCCAAACCTAATAAGGATCATGAAGATTGCTCTAATTATCATCCGATTGCTCTTCTCAACACTGACTTAAAACTCTTCACCAAAATCCTTGCTAATCGACTTAATGCTTGGCTCCCCTCTTTGATCCATAAGGACCAAGTGGGTTTCGTCCCCTGTCGTCAGGGGGGAGACAACACTAGAAGGACTGTGGATCTGATATATGCAGCCAACCATTCTGCCATCCCTACCCTCCTCCTGGGGCTGGATGCGGAAAAGGCGTTTGACCGTTTGGACTGGTCGTTTATGACTGCCACCCTCAGGAGATTTGGGTTCTCAGGGGCGTTCCTCACAGCGGTCGGCGCGCTATATTCTGCCCCCTCTGCAGTGGTGAAGCTCCCCAATTCGATCTCTTCCCCATTTGATATCCGCAACGGGACTCGCCAGGGATGCCCCTTGTCCCCGCTCATTTTCGCACTGTGCATTAAGCCTTTAGCATCTCAGATTCGCTCCAACACCGATATATCTGGTGTTATTGTTAAGGATAGGGCCTTAAAATTAGTCTCTTTGCAGATGATGTTCTCTTGACTCTCACCAATCCCCACGTGTCCCTCCCTGTTCTTCTCTGTGAATTGAACTCTTATGGGGTCCTCTCGGGCTATAAGGTTAACCCCACTAAAACAGAAGCCCTCCCTATAAATATACCTTATGCAACTGCTTAAATCCAATTTCGACTTTCAATGGCGTACCCAGTCCCTTCGTTATTTGGGGATTCAGCTCTCACCTTCCTACTCTTCCCTTTACTCGGCCAACTATCCTCATCTGTTTAGTGACTTGCGTACCCTGCTTCATAAATGGCGTTCTCTACCCTTTTCCCCGCATTACGGAGGTCAAAATGACCCTCCTTCCTAAACTATTGTATTTTTTTGTAACCCTTCCGATTCCTGTCCCGCGCTCGGAGTTGCGAGCACTCCAGAAATCCATTTTCCAGTTTATATGGAATGGTAAACGCCATTGTATCCCTCGTTTTGTGATGTTGTCTGGTGGAAGGGAGGGGGGGACTCATTTCCTGCATTATTATTGGGCTGCTCACTTGCGTTGCATCCTGTTCTGGGATGCTTCCCAAGCCTATACGAAATGATTTGAGATTGAGAAGCTTTGGCTGGTTCTAACTCATCCAAATGCCTTTTTGTGGTCCCTCTCCCCCCCACTTCCCTCGGCTCCCCTTCTAGGCCCTATTAGTTTCATGCGCGCGATTTGGCTTACATGCTCTAAACTTTTTTCCCTAGCTTCCCCATGTTTTCTTTTCTGTATAACCCACTCCTCCCTACTGGGCTAACAGCAGTGATGATTCGGCCGTGGAGCCGCTTGAAGCTTTTCCGATTTGCAGACTTGGTTGACCCGTTGACTATGGAGCTCCGGCCTTTTGACTACTTTGCCTCAGAACTCCACTTACCTCCCTCAGAATGGCTTCATTACCAGCAGATAGCTCACTTTATGATCTCTCAATTTGGCTCTCTCAGAGTTTCCCTGCTCTCCACTTTTGAAAGGTTATGTCGTGCAGGTACATCCACAGTTGGATTGATATCTTCCATTTATAGGCTTTTCTCCTCTCCTGAGGGGCGTTCCCCGATCTCCCATAAATATATGACCAAGTGGTCTGAGACTTTGGGAAGGCAGATCTCGCCTGGTCAGTGGCAGATAATTTGGTCTTGTGCAGCTAAATCTTCTACCTGTATCACGTTTCGCGAGCCCCAGTATAAAATACTTATGCACTGGTATACTCCTGCATTACTTCACTCACTTAATCCTAGTTAAAAAATATGCAAATCTATTCTTCAGGATGTAATTAGGAGAACAGTGCTTCTCTATGCCGCCCTCTAGGGGCAGCCCCCTTAACATCGTGCATGACTCAGTTAATAAGCCTACTGACATGATGCGGGGTTTATTGCCAAGCTAGTATTTCTATTCCAAAAGGAACAGATTCCCAGCTATGGACAGCGCTGTTTTGGTCTTTTGAACCTTGTCAGCATAGCGCAGGGATACTAGTTTGGCAGAGTGAGAGACTATAGACGAGGGTCAGGGGATAATCATACATATTAGGGAGAGTTTGTGCCTACATAGGCGTATGGAGACTTACAAGTCATTCCTGCTCCGCTAGGGATTCTGGGTAAAAAATATGCAAATCTATTCTCCAGGATGTAATTAGGGGAACAGTCCCTCTATATGCTGCACTCTAGGTGCAGCCCCCTTAACATCATGCATGACTCAGTTAATAAGCCTACTATCATGATGACTGACAATATGATTATCCCCTGACCCTTGTCTACAGTCTCTCACTCCGCCAAACTAGTATCCCTGCGCTATGCTGACGAGGTCCAAAGGACCGAAACAGCACTGTCCATAGCTGGGAGTCTGTTCTTTTTGGAATAGAAATACTAGTTTGGCAATAAACCCTGCATCATGTACGAATATTATTCTGTGTAGAAGCACATGGAAAAATGGATGAAAATGGGCAGATTCAATGTAGATGTGGGTGGGGCTAAATTTGCCACAGCGCACATAGCATACATTTTGTCCCTCTTTCTGTCCTTTGAAATTTGGGAGGTATGTATTTGTATATGCAGTGTTTCCAGTAAATTCTGGAATCAGAACCTGGTAATGTCTGAAGACTACAGTCAGTTTCAGACATCCGTAGTATTTACTGCTGAAGCTTCTTCTCTACTGCCCAGATAGGCAGCCATCTTTGTGGTATCCTGTCTTCTCCTGTCTACAGGAGTTCTCTCTTGTGTTCTTACAGACTTATGCTAACCAGTCATTCCATTGAGCAGGGGTGTAACTTGAGGGGGTGCAGTTGCTTTGGGGCCCAGGAGCCTTAGGGGGCCCATAAGCACTGGCATCAGTATTGAGATTGCAGCTTCCATCTGGCCCATAAGCCAAGGAGACCCACAGATTCCCCTAATCATGCTAAGGTTGATTAAACTTCTTAGTACCCGTAACCATCACTATCAAGAATTCGCTGTAGGGATGAGGTAGGGGGCCCGGGACTAATGATTGCATCGGGCCCACAAGACTTTAGTTACACCACTGAAAGTGGGTCACAAGGTGAGACGATGACCCTTCCTAAAACAAGAGAGGTCACTAGTTTACAGGTGGTCACTATTGTATCATAGGACTCTATATAAACCATAGGAAATTCAAAGTTAAAATCACCTAATTTGCAACTTTGTAAATGCAAGAAAAATTGGCGCAAGTGGTGTTTTTATAAAACATTTGCCACTTCCTGAAACGCGGAAGAAGACAAAATGCTGTGGGACAGGCAATTGATACCACCAGATTTATGCCATAAAAGATGCGTACAAACTATGGCAGGTACAAACTAGCATAGATTTCAAAGAAGGAGTAATGGCCTGCCAGAAGATGCCCCACATCCGGTCTCATCAAAAAACAAGGGATTTCTCAGGTGGTAGAGTTTGGCGTATGAAACACCAATCTTGATTAATTTAGTTTTTAACTTACGCTTATACCAAGACATCAATGGACAGTCTAACGCATGGATGTGCCTGGTCCTCCATAGTGGATGGCACTAGGGAGATTTACTAATACTGACTACAGTTTATATAATGCAAACGCAGACTTGACAGATTAAAACTGTGCCAAATTTATCACAGTAAATGTTGCTCAGTGTTACACTGTCTAGTCTAAGTTTACACCTCAAGAGTAGCACAGACTAATATTTGGAATGAAAACGGGGAAACGGATCGTCACCCGATAATCAGAAAATGTCCCTCAGTTGGTCACATGACCGGCCTAGGAATATGGGTAACTATACATTTTTTATTAATTATGCCACTTAGAAAGTAGGCGGGGAGGGTGTTTAGATTAGTGGAACGATGTATATGTCTCCTGGACAACCCCTTTAAATCACGACCATATTACCATTACATTAAAGGGGTTTTACCATGAATATAAATATATTTAAATTTATAGACAATTAAAAATGAAATTTTTCAAATACAAAAAAAAATAAAATTTGCAGAGTTGTGAAGATTTTCTACAACGATATTAGTGGTGTCCATGTTTTGTCTTGAATTGGTTGCCAATTGATAGGACAATGAATGCAGGAACTTTCCATGGTCTGGAACTTGTCAGAACTGGGAAATATATAGAAGCTCTTATACTTCTCCATTCTGCTCAATCCACTCCTGGTTTTGGCTTATAAAAAAAAAAAACTGTAAGAAAATCTTCCTCTCATTGCAAAGTAAAGCAGAGCGGGAAGTAGTTTTTGAGTTGGACTTCACCTCAAAAATTGTCCTGCAAAAAGCTCCATGTCAACTCATCAAATATGCTGGGGGGATTTATTAAGATTGGCGTTTTGCATGCCATTCCCAATCCATTCTCCCACTGGTGTCAACTGCTCCTGAAATGTTAAAGGAGTCCTGTCCTCTCAATAATTTAGGTGCACTCTCCTGCTACAGAATTGCAATCTACGCCAGTCAGAAACCAACATAGATTTAATTAATAATACACCGGTTTTCTTGAATAAGTTATAGTTAGAGATGAGCGAACACTGTTCGGATCAGCCGATCCGAACAGCACGCACCAATAGAAATGAATGGAATCACCTGTGACGCCGGCCAAGTCAGCGTCACAGGTGCTTCCATTCATTTCTATGGGTGCGTGCTGTTGGGATCGGCTGATCCGAACAGTGTTCGCTCATCTCTAGTTATAGTACATTGACTCACCTTCGTCACCAGCAGAGCTCCACCCATTATAAAAAGTGGTAAGCGGGATGCAGAAACAGGGAAGTGGAGCATCTATTGAACAAAAAAGGCACATGCACCAAAGATGTTCCGCTACTATTCCCATACATGTCAGTTTCTTAATTTTCAGAAAAAAAATTAAATAAAGAGGACTTTATATCTAAAGGACAAAACAGCCCCGACTCCTCTTTTATACATCAAGGTTGTCACATAGGACGAAAGAGTCTTGGGACAATTCTCCACTAATAATGCAGTTCCTTTGAAGAGGAGAGTCCTACTCAGGTTCTCACCACTGAACAGTAAAAGGAGATGGGATCAACCAAGGATGGCCATTTTTCCTCCAAGAGCCTTTAGTAGCTTCACAGTCTGCCACTTAACAATTTTCTTACAATTTTGTGTGACCTATACTTATCATGTCAGACTCTTGGCTTCACCCATAGAATAGCTGACTGAATGGACCTTAACTATCCAACAAGTGATGTTGCCTCTCGATGTCCCATCGCGTAAAACGGTCACTAACTTTTCAAACAACTTAGTGTCATTTCATACAACCTGTGATTCTGGACCAAAATGTAATACACTTTAATTGAAATCAGTTTTGTACCCGAAAAAGCTCTCTAAAAGTTCCTGCCACTAGGGGACATCTCTTCTAACTAATTTGTTGGTCATCCTTGTTACAAGTCCATCCATTGATACTAGATAAAGACAAGACAGATCCTCCTCACAGCCTACACAGACATGTCTGCAGACTGTTGCTGTGTGCAAAAAAACTGAGGATTCTGCAAAACTTACCACTTACCTCGTAAGAAAAGTCGTTAAGTACTTTTATCTTCTTCTGGCTGCTTGTGTGGTTACAGATGGAATATTATTCAAAGAAAACAAGCTACTTTCCTAGCTGTGCCCATAGTTGTTTTTTTTTCTTTGTGTCATGTATTTACAGTCCAGTGTTCCAAAATCTCCTATATTATGGTCACTTGGACTTTTCTCAGGTGTTTGTTTTCAATTGTATAGTTATTTCTGGAAAAATAGATTATAGGAAATGCATGGGGGAGGGGGCAGATTGCTGCTTAGCGTACACAAGCCCTGATAGAGAAATGCAAACTGTGTTTGATAGCAGCAGAAAAACTGATAGGACATCATATATGAAGCCTTTTACAGTCATGGAACATACTGCCCACAATGACCCTGCAAATATTTAAACTTTTTATTAAAATTTAGGTACGTGACTGAGCTGCTAAGAGTTGCCATACCAGACCCAGCCACTACAAAATATACTTACCGTATATACTCGTGTATAAGCCGAGTTTTTCAGCACAGTTTTTGTGCTGAAAAAGTGCTCCTCGGCTTATATTCGGGTCATTATGGTAATTTTCTGCTAGCAGGCCAGGATAGCAGACCCCGCCCCCCCCCCACCGCTCCATCACACGCCGGGTGACGTGGCCACGTAAACTCAGGCCCGCACCCGGCATGTCTGCTTCCTGCCCTGCTAGCAGAAGTACCGTAAGTACTTCTGCAGATTTTAATGTACAGCATCGCCGCGCTCCTGCTAGGAGCGTGGCGATGCTGTGGGCCCCGGCACCCGCCGCGGTGTCTGGATGCCAGGTCCGGATGCCGGGTATGTAAGTGTAATGGCGCCGCTCTGCAGAGCGGTCGCCATAGAAACCGGCACCTCCGCTGTAACGCTTACAACAGAGATGCTGAAGCTTATGCCTGCGATCTCTGATTGTAGGCATAAGCTATGGCATCTCTGCTGTAAGCGTTACAGCGGAGGTGCCCTCCGGAGATGTCCTCCCCCCCTCCGGAGATGTCCTCCCCCCTCCGGCCTGCCCCGTACCTTTAAAGTTGCAGGCCGGCTCCTGCGTGGCGATATCGCAGGAGCTGACCAGTTCCGATGACAGCCGGGAGCCTAATGAAGGCTCCCAGGCCTGTCATCACTATATTATTATTACGGCTGGTCTATGATCAGCCGTAATAGTAATGTAGAGAATCTCCCATAGACGGCAATACACTTGTATTGCTGTCTATGGGACTTGCAATCAAATGACTGCAGGTTCAAGTCCCCCAGGGGGGGGCTAAAAAAAAGTTTTAAAAAAATATAATAAAAAATAAAATAAATAAAAGTTCACAGCGGGTTCACACCAGCACCTGATCTCAGTTATGCAGGTTTCCGTTTTCTGTCAGCAGAAGACAGAAACCGACATTCAGTGTCTGTGGGTGAGCCGTCTTCTGCTGCCCATGGCGAAACCGTTTTGTTTTTTTGTTTTTTACTGGACACAAAGTCCTGCATGTCCCACTAAAAAAAAAACAAAAAAAACGGTTTCAATGCGGAGAGTAGAAGACGCTCACCGGCGGACACTTTTCAAACCCATGAATGTTTCTCGGGCAGGAAACAGAAACCTGCATAACTGAGATTGGGCACTGGTGTGAACCTGCCCTCAAAGTAGAAAATGACTGTGAAACACATACACATTAGGTATCCCTGTGTCTGACAGTGCCCGGTCTACTGAATATAGGGGATCTGCAGTGCTTCTATTCCGTCGGGAAGGGGTTAATAGGAGCACTGCAGATCCCCTATATTCAGCCAGGCTGAATTCCAAGTGGGGGTAAAAAACCCAGTCCTCAAGCTCAGGGAAGGGGCAGACAGACAACCAAAACACCCCCTCCCCTTTCCCAGCACTTACTGCACCCAAGAACTCGGCCATTTTAATTTTTGAAATTTTCCAGTAGCTGCTGCATTTCCCCCTAGGCTTATACTCGAGTCAATAAGTTTTCCCAGTTTTTTGTGGTAAAATTAGGGGGGGTCGGCTTATATTCGGGTCGGCTTATACTCGAGTATATACGGTAGTTGTGGGAAACAAGGAAGAGATCGCAGCACTCAGTTGGGTCAACCCTTCGACCTTCATGAGGGTTCCAGAAGTCAGACTCCTACCAATAATATCAAAGGGATTTTCTCATGAACATATTTAATTGTGGTAGACAAATAAAATATTTGCAAAATTTTTAGTTTATATTTGCTAAAGTTTTAAAAGATTTTCTCTAACCATCTTAGGCCTGATTCACATCTGCATCTGTTTGGGGAGTCATTCCGGATGGGGACCCCCCAGAACGGTATACCGAATGCATGGGCAAGCTGAGAGCTTAAGAAAGCGCACAGACCCCATAGACTATAAGGGGTTCAATGTACTTTCCGCGCGCTGCCCACATGGAACATAAAAAAAGTACTTCAGGATCTACTTTCATGATTGCATGATTCGTGCGGACAGTGCGTGGAAAGCACACAGACCCCATTATAGTCTATGGGGTCCGTGTGCTTTCACTGCTCACCGCTTGTCAATGCGTTCAGTATTGCGTTTGGGAGGTCCCCATGCGGACTCCCCGAATGCAGATGTGAACCAGGCCTTAGCGGTGACCGTCTGTTGTCTTTATAGGTTGCCCATGAAGGCAGAAACTTTCTATGGTCTTGGACTTCTCAGAAATCCAACCATGGTTTCCTTATTGCAGATACTACATTCCCTTATTGCAGCGACACTACATGTATAAGAAGATAACCAAGTCATAATAAGGAAATAATCATTGGGTTTGACAAGTGTCAGACCATAGAAAGTTCCTGCATTTATGGTCATATCCACTGGCAACCTAGCAAGACAAATGGCTGTTACCACTAAGGCTAGGTTCACATCTGAGCTTGGAAATCGGACGGAAACCCGGTAGACCCTATAATAGAATAGGGGGTTTGAGGGTTTCCACAAGTAACCACTTTTTAAGCAAATTGGGTTTCTGTTTTTCAGGTCCCCAAGGTTCTAACCAAGTATCATCTTTTTTCTAGAAATTTAAATATGATTATGTCCAAGGGAAAATCCCGTTAATGGCCTATTCCAAGAATGTCTAAGTTTTCAAGGACTTTACTATTAAAGTCATCAGCCCAAATTATCTTCAGAAATTTCTCACATCAATAAAATCCTGAAAAGTTAAGATTTCCAAACTTGGTTTAATAAAGGTTTTTTTTTTTTCGTTTTTTTTTTATTGATTACAAGTATATAAAAGGTATCACGATAGCCCCATCTATAAGGTTAAGTGCTTGAAACAGCATAAAAGTTTTTTAAACACATCTGACAATCACAGGATTTCATGCCAGAATAAAAATAGCATAAACCACATCTCATGTTGTGTATACCTCTAAGTAAAATATATTTGTCAATGTCGTAAGGTTCAAAAGCCGTGACAACCTAAACTGTTCTCAATTCAGCAAACAGTAATAATTTCAATAAAATATATTTAAAATCACTTATCAAAGTAAACAAAAAAATAATAATGGAGAAAACAGCAAACTTCAGTACATGAACAATTTTGTTTTTTCGGAAGATTCACATCCCAAAAATATAAGCAAAAAAAAAATAAATCACATAATACAACTGACATGTTCAAAACAATTTAAATAAATTTTAAATATTTTTATTTATTTATTTTTATTTTTTTTTGCTTTTTTTTATACTTAAACTTCCTACAAATGCTTTATACAATTTCTGAACTTAAAAGTTCCCCGTTAGAGAATTGTAACAAAAAACAAAAAAACAAAACTGGGAATGATAGTAAAAGCGATAAAGTGGCACAAATTTACCAAAAACAAGTGTTGAACTACAGTCTAGGAGGTAGATACTTTTTTAAAACTTATGATAAGAATGGTATATATAGAGATACTCGCCTGGCTGAATAAACTGAACGATTACTGCTCCGAATAGTAGTGATAAAAAACAAAAAACAAAATAAAAAAAAAAAAAAAAAAAGGGAAACGTTTCCTAACAGGCCAAAACAATGACTTTCAGCTATCCTACAGTACTAAGAAAACCGAGGTGTGCAATATATGTAATCTCTTACTTACAAGACCATACATATTTGTCAAAAGACCATTCAGATTTATAATAAAATGAAGCTCAGAATAGGGATTTTTTTTTTTTTTTTTTAAGTTACATACCTTTAGACTACAGCTGTGTGTGAATATAAAAATGTGAAATTGAAATTTGGTAAAAACAATGCGGTAGTAATGAAATATTATTTCCGGTGTCTATTGGCTAGTGCTGAGAATCTTAACGTTCCAAAATGTAATTTAATTCAGATTTTAGGTTTCAATTGCAGGATTTATAGAAAAAAAAATTAATCAGTTTGGTACTTTCCAAAGTACTTGTGTCAAATGCAGCAATATTTTCAAAACCCTGAATTGCCAACTTTTTGATTTTTTTTTATTTTTTTTTTACTTTTTTTTTTTTCTTATTTATTTATTTTTTTTAAATAAAGATTACAGGGAGAAAAGATAAAAGTCAACAGTTCCCTGTATAACATCTCCTTTGTTCCAAGAATAATCACACTGAACTTAGAAGGTAATGAGCAGCTCCTTGCTGAATGTACGGAGTCCTCTTGGAATGAACAGTATTTCAGCATGCCAGACAAACACAGAGGAAATGCAGGAGATCTCGGGGGTGACAAAGCTGCAGTAGGTTGGCTGTTTATCAATATGTAGTCTGCATTGCATTCTCTTGCTTTAGTTTTGTAGTGCTTATTTTATCTTGAGCATGCAACAGCTATTCCATGTATGATAATCATCGAAAAATGATGCGATTTAAACCAGACCCCTGGAAAATAAGCCAAAAAGTCATGTTATTTAAATGAATATCTCGTGGTCAAAATGAAATAGCAAATGTCCACTTAAAGGGATTCTATCATTAAAATCACATTTTTTCTCATTCACACATCAGAATAGCCTTAAGAAAGGCTATTCTTCTCCTAACTTTAGATGTCTTTTCTGCGCCGCCGTTTGGTAGAAATCTCAGTTTTCGTCTGTATGCAAATGAGCTCTCTTGCAGCACTGGGGGCGGTCCCCTGGCGCTAAAACAGCACTGGGGGCGTCCCCAATGCTGCGAGAGAATTCTCCAGTGACGCCTCTATCTTCTTCAGGAAAGCCTTCTCCCTGTGTCTTCTTCCATCCTGGGTTTCAATCTTCCAGGCCTCGGGCAGAGAAGACTGCACATGCCTACAGCCACAAGAAAAATGGCAGGCTTACACAGTAAGCTGTGTAAGCGGCCATTTTCTTGTGGCCTGTGGACATACGCAGTTGGCTCTGCCCGAAGCCCGATGGCAGAGCCGACTGCTCATGCGTAGAAGTTTGAACCCAGCTCCGGAAGAAGACTTGGAGAGAGGTCGTTCCTGAAGAAGATAGAGGTGTCGCTGGAGAATTCTCTTGCAGCACTGAGAACGCCCCCAATGCTGTTTGAGCGCTGGGGAAGGCCACAGTGCTGCGAGAGAACTCATTTGCATATAGATGAAAAACAGGATTTTTACCGAACGGTGGCACGGAGAAGACACCTAAAGGTAAGAAGAATAGCTTTTCTTAAGGCTATTCCTACGTGTGATCGAGAAAAAAAAATGTGATTTTAATGATAAAATCCCTTTAAAGCACACTATGCCAAAAAAGGATATTTTACTGAGTTACATTAACACAGGTCTACTGAAGACGAGGGGCAAATATTGTTGTGACTACTGGAAAAGCAGGGGAGATAATGTGACTATTTGGAATTTGAGTGCTGTTGTGACTACTTGGAATGTGAGTGCTGTTGTGACTGCTTTCAAAGTTGGGGAGTTGCTGTCTTGACTACTGGAAAAATGGAGGGAGGTAATGTGACTACTTCTAAAGGAGGAGGTGATGTTTTGACTACTGGAAAAATTGGGGAGGTACAGTTGTGCCTACTGGGAAAGTGGAAGGAGGTACTTTTACGACTACTTTGAAAGTGGGAGGAGGTTTAGTTTTGATTACAAGAAAAGGGGGGCAAGTACAATTGTGACTAGGGGATGTGCTATTTTGACTCCTAAAAAAAAAAATAGGGGATGGGGCAATATGCTGCTGTGACAGTGAAGGAAACTATAATGACCACTGTAAAGATGTAAACAAAAAGAGGGGAACACAGAGCGTGCTTATAGTGTAGATACGTTTCCAATGGATGTTGGACATAAAAATGTACAGAGAAATGGACCAGTTGGTCCCTCACCTTCAGGTTTGGTAAATGAGTCACAACACCAATGGAAGCATAGAAGTTGAGGTGGCTGCAGAATCCACAGACCGGTCGCGGAGGACCAGACGGTAATGGAAGGAAGGAGGTTAGAGATGGACATCTGCGCTCTCTGGTCCACAGATTGGAGTATCGACAAGGTGAATAAAATATATGACCTTTATTGGACAAAAACATACTTTACAACGCATTTCGAGCTCCACACGCTCTTCTTCAGATGCATAATTATTTGCCAGGTGAGGTCAGATGTGTCAGCAGTTACGTTTTTGTCCAATAAAGGTCAAATATATTATTCACCTTGTCGACACTCCAATCTGTGGACCAGAGAGCGCAGACATCCATCTCTAGCCGTTGGCCTCCTTCCTTACTGTAAAGATGTAAGAGGCCTACACGGACTACTGAGAAAGTGCAGGAAAGTAGTGATTACTGGGTAAATGGGAGTGTCGTACAATACCTCTGACTACCGGGAAAGTAAGTGGGGTGCCTGCTCTGGGGATATGGGGGCCTGCTGTGCTTGGGATGCAAAATTGGGAATGTAGAAAGAGGCTGACATGTATGATCAAGTTAACTAGGAAAGCAAGAAAACGTCGAACACCATTTTTACTATTAGACAGGTGGATAGGTGTGGATGGGCACTTATATAGCTAGTGGAAGCTCTACTGTAGCTACTGGGGGGCAGAATCTATAATATATACAAACATACAAGTTCTTGGTTTGTCTCTTGTCCTTTCCATCTCAGCACATAATTTACATATTTTTTTTTTTTTACATTTTGCACTAAAATAGCACTTAATATAAAAAAACAAAGCTATACCTAATAAATCCGGCATCTTTTATCATCTCTCTATAGGATTTCCGAATTTACCGGTAATTTTCTAAATTTAAAAATTACGGTTCTCTATACAAAAAGTTTTTCCACATTCTTTTTTTTTTTTTTTTTGAAGAACCTAAATAAGTATTTCACTTAATAAAAGACTGACAGACTCCTATTCTATTTATAGCTATACAATGTTAAAGGGCTGGAAATGCAGTGATGCATCATAGGGCAGATGCGCCATTTTGGATGCCATAATTGTTATTGATGTGATTACATATAATCCCTGTTACGTTGCAGTTGCCACGGGGCTTAAAGGCAACGGAATAAAATGCAGTATTTCACAGTCACTGAGTGGTGGATGGGACTAGCGAATCCCATTCCCACAATGCGGGAAAATACTGTTGCAGTTTTGGAAATCGCAGCATGTCAATTATACCTACAGAAACACTGAGTTTCCTTATGGGTATAATTGAAGCAAAAAGTCTACAGAGGAAACCTCTGTGGACTTTTTGTGTAAAACGTGGTGGGAAAAACCATGATGCATTGCTGTCGCAGTTTTTCCCGCAGGGCTTTTTTGCTGTGGGACACTAGATGGGGCTTTAGCCTTAGGAATCCTGACCAAAGAACTCTGTGTGAACTCAGCCTTAAGGTAAGTTCATATGGGGTTTTTTGGTCTGGAACCTGAAGCGGAGGCCGTCTCAGGTTCCGGACCAAAATACGGGTAGCTACGACTGCAGTCACGCACTCCGCTCCGGATTAGGCCCAAATGAATGGACCTAGTCAGGAGGAGGGAGTGTCTTCAGGCCGATGTCGCGAGGCGAATCCACCTGTAGAATGATCATCTCGCTTCTTTTTCATTTGTACCGGCTCCCGGAAAAAAGAACTGACCAGTTCCCATTGATTTCAATGGGAGCCGTCTTTTTGGTCAGGATTTTGAGACTGACACGGCCTTAAAATCCTGACCAAAAAACCCCATGTGAACATACCCTTACTAAAAGAATGGGTTGAGCTATTAAAAGAAAAGCAGTTTATAATTCTTAACAATTTGACAACAAAAGACCTCGAAAGCACTCACATTTACCTAGATTCTTGCCGTCCATCTTCCCTCTTGTCTGAGTAATCTGCAGAACTTCTAGTTCGGGGTCCACTAACCCTCTCTCTGGACTTCACAGTAAACTTGTCCTTTTTTTTCTTCTTTGCTAGATGCTTGTTTGGCAACTTGTTCTTTTGCATTCGCAAGTGGAGTTTTCTCTGTGTTTTCCCAAAAGCCTGGTGAAGGACTTGGAGTGTGGTTTTCTTAGATTTTTTCGCCTCGGGGACCATTTGGCCCTTGGGTAGTCTTACAGGGCTTGAGTTCCTTACGACAGGCATGGGCTGCTTTTTGGACTTGACTGGAGGAGTAGCTTTCACATTCTGCTTAGACTTGATGGGTGCTGCAGGTGGTGGGGCAAGGACAGGTGCCAAGCTCCTTGCTCTAGTTTTACCTAAATTTAACTCTGTGTTTTGCATTTGTATCTCGGCATCTGCTGTTCGCCGAATGACGCCAGACTTTTTTTTCTTGACAGACAATGGCTTCTTCAATGGTTTGGGGCTTGGTTTTTTGGTGGGTGGAGACGCTGGCTTTTTGGGACAACTAAAGGAAGCATGCTTGTTCAAGCTTTTAATATACGTAAACTCTCGATTACAATAGGGGCAAAAGTGAGGCGCCGAGTCCGTAGATCTTTGCCTTGCTTTTTTGTTCTTTTGTAAAATTGCCTTCTGAACTAGCTGGTTTTTCCTTTTTATTGCACTCAATTTAAGCTTGCCTGCAGACATTTTGCCAATTTCAATTGTAAAATTGAGTTTTTTAGGTTGACCCATTCGCCTAAATGAATTCTTCTCCGCAGCTTCCAAAACCACTACTCCTACCCCATTCTTAGGCTGCACAGTCTGTTTCAAGGGTATTGGATTTTTTTTCGGAGTGTATCTTTTTTTGTCACTGGCAGAAGCACACACTAATATATGCTTGTGTAATTCAGGCATATTATCAACACCCTTTCCACATTTAGTGCAACGTATAGCAGTAGTGAAGGTTTGAGGAATATTATGGGTGGTAAAATTTGTTGCAGTTGCCCCAAGGCCCATAGGATGCTTGTTGTGGTATTGGAAGGGTGGTGGCTTAAAGCTTGGGTAGTGCTGATTTAGACCCATACGGACATCCGGATCTTTAGATTTTTCTCCAGAAGCCATAATTTTAATCGTTGTATATAGTTCTTCAGAAGAATCATTTAAATCCGCCTCATCCTCTGGTGATGGAGTCATAGGGTCCTCATCCAATCTTTGATTTAGGATTAAACTTGCCTTATTTGGGTCTGTAAAGTTCTGAGGCCTAAGCGTCCCGCTTTCCAATTCCTTGTGACTGTACTCTTTATCTGAATGCAAGTCCTGCTGATGTTGTTGTAAGTTACAAAGAAAAGCAAACTCCTTTTTGCATACCGAGCATACAAAAATCTTCCCCACCCCATGAAGCATAGAACGATGTTCTGAAAGATGTGCTACATCCTTAAAAAGTTGCACGCAGAATTCACATTTGAAAGGCCATTCCTCGGCATGCACAACAAGATGCTTGGCAAGGTCTTTAATAGATATAAATGGAGAGTCACAAACATTGCATATGAAGGACTTACTAAAACTTTCACAAACAGAGTCATTTGGATTCATTTGCAAAGAGTCTTCATTTGGCATTTCATCATGCTTTTCTTGCTTAAATATAGGTGCAGAAGATTCCGAATTTAAAGATGGAGATAAAACTGAAGAGACTACGGACAAAGGTGGAGGAGAAGAACACAGTGAAGACGATGATGAGGAAGTGGTAGAAGATGATGACGATGAAGAGGAGAGGGTAGGTGGACCAGGGGAAGCGCACCCAGAAGGATCATCAGTAGTAAGAGAAGGAGATGGTGATGCGGTGCGGGAAAGAACTGGAAGTGGGGATTGTGTGCTGGCAGAAAGGGGTGAAGCACAGGATGGAGTGGGAGGTACACTGCATGAAGAATCTGGTAAGGAAGGAACATTCGTTGTAAGAATAGGTGGTGGCAATGTAGTGTCTGTTAAAAATGGAGGACATGGGGAAGGTGAAGGAGCTTCTGAAGGTGTTAGTACAGGTGGTGACTGGCATCCTGCTGTACATGTGCTCTCATCTAATGTAGAAACAGCTTCCATGGGAATAGGAACATCTTCACTTGAGCAAGCAAGTTCATCTTCAGGTGTGAGCTCGTCTGTTCTGCAGGGAAGAACAGGAGCATCTGCTTGAGAAACACTTTCCTCTGGAGCCTCTAATCCATCATACTCATTTAGCAGGACCTTTTTTAACATACACGTTGTGGGCTTCTTCTTCTTTGCCCCAATGTTATTCCCTTTAAATTCCTTTGATTCAGTGTCACTGAAGGGCTTCCTACTTACGCTAAGATCAAGTACCGACTCCCAAGGAACCTGAGATCGACTCTTGCTTTCGCTTTTCTGTTTCACGCCACTGGATAAGTCCAACGGTTGCTGGTTACAAGCGTTGCCAAAGGAAACATTTGAAGTCCAGTCTTTACTGACCTTTAGATCTTCACATGGGCTCAAGTTGTCTCTTTCTTCTCTACCAGATAAACTCCAGACAGGCGAACTACTTTGACTTTCCAACTTTGGTATTTTTGGGCCAAGTCCTTCATTCCATGTGGTTTTTGCTTCTTGCTTAACATATTCTTTAGGTGCTGGACTGAGTTGCGGAGAACTAGGAGGAGAGCTGGTACGCCTTTTAAATCTGTTTGGATTGGATGTTAAAGACGATACAGCCGGGCTTAACTTTGGGATTTCAGATAGTAATGATGGACTTATCTGAGACTTATTGCTTTCTTGCATCTGAAGTAGCTGCTTCAGTTTAGAAGATAAATAAACACTTTTCTCCTTTGGAAAGGACAAGTTATCACCGACAGAAACACTTAAAGGAATTGTTAGCGAGCAAGATGGTGTCACTGGCTCAAGCTCCACTTCGGTTTTAATTTTTGCTAGTAAAGGAGGGCTAATTGTTCGCCTCTTCTTGGGGTCCAAGATTCCACTGCCAGAAGAGTCACTGAGTGGATTTGGATTATCCGGAGCAACTTGGAGGGGCCTCACATTCTGAGAAACTTCAACTTTGATAGGCGTAAGCAAGCAGTTAATTCCTAGTACATCAGCAGTGCTGGTCTCCACTTCTATGACATCACATGTGCTCGTTGCGTTGCATGTTGGCAGTTTACCATCAATAAAGTAGGTTAGATTTTCTGATATATTGTTGGAAATATCCATAATATATACATCATCTGCTTCCCCGTCTTCCTCTATTTCTGTGTTTGCTACATAAATGTTCTCAACGGGTGACGACTGCTCGGGTTTTAGCTGAGGATCTTCGAGCAGGTGTCCTTTTCGTCTCACTCCTTTTGGTATAAGGTGACGCTCGTGAACTCTGCGCTGGTGCCTACGCATGTTTGTATGGGTTCCGAAGACTTTCTTACAGTACTTACAGGGGTGCAGTTCTCTGCTTGACTCCCCATTTTCTTCTGAAAGTACAGAATGTGAGGTTTCTCGATCAGAATCAGTCATTTTACTTTGTACTCGAGAACTGCTGTATTCATCAGTTGCTTTGAGAGAATCTATTATGTGTTTGTGGGCATGACCAAATTCACCAGAAGTGGACAACACTAATGATTTCCTTTTAGGGCCAGATTCATGACGTCTCTCGTGTCTTCTCCGGTTAATTTGTGTTCCGAAAGCTTTCCCACAGTATCGACACTTGAATGCATGATTCACTGTAGATACATGAATATGCATGTGTCGTTCTAGCCCTTGTTTTGTTGTGAATTTCCTCTCACAATGCTGGCATGGGAACATAAAAGCCTCTGGTAAATCCCCATTAACATCACTTTTAGGTTTAGCGGTTTTAATGGGTTTCTTTTTTGGAGACCCTTCAGGAGTCTCATCGGACGTACTCCTCAGGTCATCAAGCATCTCCACACTTTCTTCCTCCTGGTTTATAGACTCCCTCTCTGAACTTTCTTTCTGCAAGTCATCAATCGGATCCTGCTCGGTAATGACGTCCTCCACATTCTGGCTGTCTGTTAACTTAGGTAGTTCGGCGGTAGGGATGGAAATCCGATCTGGAAGGACATTGTGATTCACCATTTCCTGGATCACGGCTGTCTGCTCGAGAGACAATACAGGAGAGCCTAGTGGCTTTGCATCCTCTTCATTTGGAGCTGCAAAGAGAAGAGAGATTGTTTAAGTCATATTCTTCTATATACTATAGATAAAATATATTACTAATACATAAGAAATAGTACAAAAATAAGAAACACAATGTTCACTATATTAAGAACAACTCTAACCCTTTCATGCCTCAGCCAATTTTAGGAATTTTGAGTTTTTGAGATTCGCTCTCCCCATTCCAAGAGCCATCATTTTTTTCATTTTTCAGTTCACAGTCACATGATAACAATATATATTGACACCTGTAACATTTTTTATACTTATTTGTATGATGCTGGGTATAGCGACTTTTAATGTGGGACAAGATGGCGTTTTATTGATACCATGTGGGCAAGTTCTCGTGATCTATTTTTATTCCATTTTTTATAGGAGGAAAGTGTTGAAAAAACTGCCATTTGCTCATTTTGATTTTTTTTTCCCCCAGTTACGTCGTTCACCCTATGGGATAAATATTTTAAAATTTTAACAGTTTGGACATTTTTGAGCGCCGAAATCCCTAAAGTATTTATGTTTACTTTTGTTTAGTTATTTTTAGATGTGATCTAGGGAAAGGGGGGGGGGGTTTAGACCTTTTGTGTGTTTGTTTTCATACTTTTATTTTCACAACATCTTAGGGACCTTGAACCATACTATACACTGCAATATTAATATATTGCAATGTATAGGAACATCCGTTAACTTCTATGACATGCTGCCTACTGCAGCGTGTAATAGAACTGATTTAATGACAATAGGCTCCCGGCTGATATGGCAAGTGATTGCCACCCTCCGATGACTATCAGTCAAAGATGGTGGCGCTGATGGTTAACCAGGGCATATAAAGTGTTAAAATCCGCGACTGATCACAGCTGTTAGTGGAGAGTGCTGGCTGTGATATACAGCCGCCATCGTCGTGTATGGAAAGGGCTTAGGGACATACAGCATATAGAGACTCTTCCCCCAATATTCTGGCAGGATGAGCTGAGCAGATTAGTAAATAGGTTTGTGTAAAAGGTGTAACTTTTTGGTTGCCATCCCTGCTTTATCACTAATTGGGACCGCCCACTGGACTCCTAAGCATAGATTTTAATAAGCTGCAAGTTATGCTGATTCTACTTCCGAAAACTTACATATCAATCTGCTCTGCACCTTAAGCTCTATATTCGGCTGAATTATGAATACAGCCCTGGCTTATAATGCATAATGTATCTAACTTTAAAAACACATTTTAGTACCCTCTGTTTTAGAATATTATATAAAAAGTAAAAAGATGAAGAAAGGTAAAATTTACGCTAAAGGAGTTTTCTGGGATTTAAATAATGTGGACCTATTCTTGGGATAGAATACCAATGTCTGATCAGCAATGGTCCAACACCAGGGACCTCCACAGATCAGCTGACTGAAGAGACAGCATTCCAATGAGTGCTGCGTCTGTTTCACAAACCGTCAAGTTATGTTCATTCTTCTCGTGGCCAGTTTGCAACTACATCCCATTCAAGTGAATAAGGCCGAGTTGCAATGCCAAACATAACTGTATGGTGCAATATTTGGTGATCTGTGAAGAGAGATGTACTCGTTCAAATGCTGTAGTCTTCAGAAAGCTGACTGGTGGGGTGCCAGGCGTCAAACTCCCAGTTATCTCATATTGATGATCTATCTGAATACCCTATTGATTCTGTCCGGGTGTACCTACATTTTGGTGGTTGTTTTTGTACATCCAATGGAAGCTGACATAAAGCGCCTCAGAAACAACTAACTAAAAGAGGTAAAGCAATTGGTATTTAGTATGACTTACCGTCTGGTGAATCTTTCATAGTGGCAAAAGTTACGTCTGAGCCACTCTTCTTTTCTTGCTTGTTGAGGATTAGCTTCTTTTTAGCATGGAGTGATCTCCTCCTTCCTAAAACACAATAATAAAATACATGTAATATAAGTCATACCATCATATGTAAACTGAATAAAGGAATGGTCGAACAATGAGTAACATATGAAAAGGCAAAAAGTTTCAGAAACTTTGAAATTTGAAAAACATATGAATCAGTCAAACAGAATATAAAGCTTCCCATCCCCGCCACTAGAGGAGTATTTAAAGCAGAGCTGCTTTGGTTTACACCGTTTCTTTAAGGCCTGGTTCACATCTGCATTTGGTATTCTGTTCGGGGAGTCTGCATGGGGACCCCCTAATGGAATGCCGAACGCATTGAAAAGCGGTGAGCACTGAAAGCACACAGACCCCATAGACTATAATGGGGTCCGTGTATTTTCCGCACAAGTCATGTGGAGAGGACAGTAGTTCATGAAGTACTTTCCTCTCTGCATGACTCATGAGGGCAGCACACAGAAAACACATGGACCCCATTATAGTCTATGGGGTCCACGTGCTTTAATAAGCTCACTGCTTGTCAATGCGTTGGATATTCCATTTGGAGGTTCCCCATGCGGACTCCCTGAATGGAATACCGAATGCAGATGTGAACCAGGCCTGACTCTGATAGAGGTGAATGGGAGCTATGAGAACAGGAACCTGTTCTGGTGGCATTTCCACCACAAACTCCACCCTTTTTAATCTTTCTGTTGCAGCAAAGTGAAGTTATAAATGTCTGAACTCATAAAAAGTCTTATGTAAATTATCCGAAGTCGTCACTGGAAACGGGGAGCAACGTAAGGCTAGTTACACTATCCCCATACTAATCTCACCTCCTGGCCATGACTGACATCTCCCTCACAGTCCCTCCTGTCAACCATGTCTGCTCTCGCCCACTGTGACTACTTAGGATAACTTACATAGAACTTTTTATGCTTTCAGACATTTCTATCTTCACTTTTGCTGCAAAAGAAAGATCACAGAGGAGACCAGATGGTAAGGCAAGTACTTCTTTTTTCACATTACGCGGTCAGTTTGTGGTGGAAAAACAACCTGGCATTCCGAATTCACCGTTTCTATTGCTTTTAAATTTCAAAGTCCTTCCCCAGTAGGCCGGGCCAATATCAGGGCGAGCAATGAGGACAGACTTAATATAAGCTTAGCACCTGAACACTTGGTGATGAAAGATTAGAAGAATTTTATTAATAAGATTCAATCATAGAGAAGTGTGACACTTTTCAGGTCTAGGGGCTGTGGCGGTGTCAGGAGATCAGTTATGTGTTTGAAGTTTGTGCGTTCATCTTGCACTATACAGTGTACCTGGTGCCAAAATCTGTCACTGGATAAATGCCTGCGGTTTTGTCTTATCCTGTTTCAAGTGCCTAACTCTTACCCCTCAACTCATTTTGAGGACCATCAACGCCAACAACACGCTCATTATATGGTGTCCCAACAAGATGCCGGAACAATCACAGACACGGCGTGAGGAACAAGTTCAGAAGCAGGACAACTTAAGTGCTGCCGAAACGCCAGAGCAGGCAAACCATCGACGGCAGCAATTTGCTGAATTTAAGCAGACCATCGATGCCAACAACATGCAGACGAAGTCACGGGCAGAGGCTAGTCATGTATAAGACAGCCAAAATATAATACAGCCCCACAACAATCATGTATAACACAGCCACAATATAATACAGCCCCACAACAATCATGTATAACACAGCCACAATATAATATAGGCCCACAACAATCATGTATAACACGGACACAATATCACACAGCCCCACAATAATCATATACAAACACATCCATGATATCACACAACCCCACAACAATCATATACAAACAACCATGAAATCACAAAGCCCCATAACAATCATGTATAACACAACCACAAACACATTCACAGTATCAGATATACATGTTTGTTGCCAGGCTAACACAAACTATATATTGCCTCGTGTGTCATATTCCACCCACACACCATAGTCAATGATCGCATGATTATATGGATACACAGAAGTAATTACCTGCCTAATTGTGCAATTATTTTCCACCGCATGTAGACTGTGTGGGATATTTATCAAATGGTTTGCATTAAAGGGGCTCTATCAGCAAAATCATGCTGATAGAGCCCCACATATGCGGGAATAGCCTTTAAAAAGGCTATTCAGGCACCGTAAATGTTATATTAAACTATCCCCCAGTTTTTAAATAATACCCTAAAAAAGAATGTGATCTACTTACCGAACGTGCACGCTGGGTGCGCCGTCTTCTTCATCCACGCCTCTTCTTCCTCCGATGTCCTCTGGTCCCGTCTTCCTCCGGCGCTCACGAACGGACTTTAATAAAAAAAAAAAATGACCTGGGTGCATGCGCAGAAGCCGTAGTAGAAGCCGCGTGCTACTGCGCATGCGCCCAGGTCATTTTTTTTTTTTATCAATGTCCGTTCGCGAGCGCCGGAGGACGGAACCGGAGGACATCGGAGGAAGAAGAGGCATGGATGAAGATGAAGACACACCCTGAATGCCCGCCCAGTGTGCACGTTCGGTAAGTAGATCACATTCTTTTTTAGGGTATTATTTTAAAACGGGGGGGGTAGTTTAATATAACATTTACGGTGCCTGAATAGCCTTTTTAAAGGCTATTCACGCATATGTGGGGCTCTAGCAGCATGATTTTGCTGATAGAGCCCCTTTAAAAATAAAAAAAATTGCCCCTAATTTCATCCATAACAACCATTAGCCATATTCATCATCCTTTTACATCATGTTCTGAGAAATTTGCGGCAGTCTAGTATATAATTTCTTTTACAGCATGAGGGTGGTCTGCACGACACGGAGAACGTTAAATTTAACAACTGCGCTTAATACAAAAAAGGGACAAAAAATTCCACTCTGATTCTGCCGTAAACCTCTAAAGTCACACTCTATAATCATTGAACCTAAATAAAGAGTCACAATACCACAGGAGATGTGCCAAACAAATGATAAAAATAAGTATAAAATACACCTATGAGGATTTGATCAGCTCATTGCTTTAGAAGTACCCGGCAACTAGGAGTTTCGACCACCTGATTCACACCCTGTTCAATACTTTTTTTGGTATTTTTCTTCCAATTCATAGTTGCCTCTTCACGTCTAAAACGCAACAATCTTATACGTGGACTACCCCATGAATACTGTGTTATGGTAGTCTGAGACACTCCCCATGTTTTTGGTTTGTCCATCTAAGAGCAATGGTGAAAGTATCAGGCTAACAAAGAACATTGCATATAATGTGGTCCGAGAAGCCGATGGCGGTTTTATGGAAATAAAGAGAGGACTCAAAATCGGAGGAACCTCACAGTAACATTAATAAGGTGGACAGCGAGTATTTACTAAAACAGACATTAGGAGGGGTGAGCGGTTCTCTTCAAACTGCGCATTTACAACAAAAAATGAAAGCCCCGATTGTTGTTTAGATCTGGCGCACGACTTGGTTCCTTGTCAACTTTCCCATAAACCCTTCAAGTCATTTGAGTGTGTGATATTGAGACTGATGACTTTGAAAGGCTTCATTTAGACAGATATGTTCTTTACTTACAATACACGGAGATTGCAGAATTATGCAAACAGCCGCTCGTGACGCAGCAATGTATAGTTTTCTATAAAAAAAAAAAAAAAAAAAAGGAACGCGTCGAGCATTATATAGGTGTCTCGCTGCTTGACATTTAGACACAATTAACCTTGATTGCTCTCTTTGTGGCCCTACAGTACGTCTCGGGAAGCCGGCAATGACATTATCTAGCACCTGTGAAAAATTTATCTCCACATAAAGAACTTTCTAGAACACGGCTAATTATACAAGCTGCGCTCATTGCGCGCTATTTCAATACTATACATAGCTACAGGCAGGAACCAAACGCCACCTTGTGCTTAGCATAAAACTGCTTTCATATCTTTTAAATCTGGCACACTTACTGGATACTTAGGAGGGAGAGTCAATGTTACTAAGATGGAGAGACATGTTTTTCACCTGATCCAATGATTCACCCAAGAATACCGGCAAGCTTTGAGGTTTAAAACCTAAAATAGGGTCTGGATACTGATATAGGTAGAAGGCTAGACTACTGCTATACTCCATCCATGTAGAATAGCCCCCCTCTTGGGATACCTAAAGTGGGGCAGTTGGGACCACTACATAAATGAGATGTGGTTCACCCAGCAGTACCAGTCTGGGGATGGGCAGGATGTGCCACGCTTGGAGAAGCCACCACCATAATGTGGTATGAACCTGGAGACTTCTCTTGTGATGAGCATTACGCATAGAATCAGGTTTAGTTACACGGCCTAATATTTGATACGTTTTGCTGTCTACTGAGACAAGATTGCTGTGGCCAATTTTAAAGACAAATCCAATGTTTTGGAGTGAAAGTTCTTAGGTGCCAACCATCTAATCCGGAAAATGGCGATCCCGATCCAGTTTGCCCAAGTCGTCAAAATACTTACTGACAGAAAGGTCTGCAATGCATCATTCGCTTTTCTCAAGCATAGAAGAATTGTTAGACCATATTACAGTCCTATGAAAAAGTTTGGGCACCCCTATTAATCTTAATCATTTTTAGTTCTAAATATTTTGGTATTTGCAACAGCCATTTCAGTTTGATATATCTAATAACTGATGGACAAAGTAATATTTCAGGATTGAAATGAGGTTTATTGTACTAACAGAAAATGCGCAATATGCATTAAACCAAAATTTGACCGGTGCAAAAGTATGGGCACCTCAACAGAAAAGTGACATTAATATTTAGTACATCCTCCTTTTGCAAAGATAACAGCCTCTAGTCGATTCCTGTAGCTTTTAATCAGTTCCTGGATCCTGGATGAAGGTATTTTGGACCATTTCTTTCTACAAAACAATTCAAGTTCAGTTAAGTTTGATGGTCGCCGAACATGGACAGCCCGCTCTCAAATGATCTGAAAACAAAGATTGTTCAACATAGTTGTTCAGGGGAAGGATACAAAACGTTGTCTCAGAGATTTAACCTGTCAGTTTCCACTGTGAGGAACATAGTAAGGACATGGAAGAGCACAGGGACAGTTCTTGTTAAGCCCAGAAGTGGCAGGCCAAGAAAAATATCAGAAAGGCAGAGAAGAAGAATGGTAAGAACAGTCAAGGACAATCCACAGACCACCTCCAAAGAGCTGCAGCATCATCTTGCTGCAGATGGTGTCACTGTGCATCGGTCAACTATACAACGCACTTTGCACAAATAGAAGCTGTATGGGAGAGTGATGAGAAAGAAGTCGTTTCTGCACGTACGCCACAAATAGAGTTGCCTGAGGTATGAAAAAGCACATTTGGACAAGGCAGCTTCATTTTGGAAACAAAAATTGAGTTGTTTGGTTATAAAAAAGGCGTTATGCATGGCGTCCAAAAAGAAACAGCATTCCACGAAAAACACTTGCTACCCACTGTAAAATCTGGTGGAGGTTCCATCATGCATTGGGGCTGTGTGGCCAATGCCAGCATCGGGAATCTTGTTAAAGTTGAGGGTCGCATGGATTCCACTCAGTATCAGCAGATTCTTGAGAATAATGTTCAAGAATCAGTGACGAAGTTGAAGTTACGCCGGGGATGGATATTTCAGCAAGACAATGATCCACAACACCGCTCCAAATCCTCAGGCATTCATGCAGAGGAACAATTACAATGTTCTGGAATGGCCATCCCAGTCCCCAGACCTGAATATCATTGAACATCTGTGGGATGATTTGAAGCGGGCTGTCCATGCTCGGCGACCATCTAACTTAACTGAACTTGAACTGTTTGTCCAAAATACCTTTATCCAGGATCCAGGAACTGATTAAAAGCTACAGGAAGCGACTACAGGCTGTTATCTTTGCAAAAGGAGGATGTACTAAATATTAATGTCACTTTTCTGTTGAGGTGCCCATACTTTTGCACCGGTCAAATTTTGGTTTAATGCATATTGCGCATTTTCTGTTAGTACAATAAACCTCATTTCAATCCTGAAATATTACTGTGTCCATCAGTTATTAGATATATCAAACTGAAATGGCTGTTGCAAATACCAAAATATTTAGAACTAAAAATGATTAAGATTAATAGGGGTGCCCAAACTTTTTCATAGGACTGTATAATACCAGGATTCAAAGAAAGAGAAGGCCCAATGTCATTCATGCCCAATGAACTACTAGGAAAATGAGGAACCCTCACCAGTAACCCCATATCATGCGGGCTTGTGAGAGGGAAACTCTTAGTTTAGTGAATACGTTCCTGTTGAAAAATGGAAAGAGTGCTTCATAGGACAACCTAATAATACATAGTTTTAATGGGGGCAACACACAGTAAGGAACCCCCAGACAGCGGACCCGCAGGGGTAGCGAAAAGGGGCGAATGACTATAAAGAGTATTACAGCTAGTCAGGTCAGAGGGCAGTGGGTGGGGGTACGATGTTGTTTAGATAAACAAAGGTATAAAGTGGGTTAGGATCATAACTAAAGTGGGGTTTGAGAAGACAAGTTGTCCCGCCCATCCTCCCTTAATTTCAATGTCATGGCGGCGTAGATAGGAGAGGTCACTGGAGGCCTTATTGGAAGTTAAAGGGGTTGGCCATTTGCAAACCAATATTGAGAAACAAATGTTATTGTTTGTACAATAAAAAGATATACAATTTTCCAATATACTTTCTGTATCAGTTCCTCACAGTTTTCTAGATTTCGGATTGCTGTCATTCATTCTGTTACTTCTAGTGGATAAAATCACCATGGTCATGTGATGTACGGTCCATGGTCATGTGATGAGAACACAGGTGCACAGCTAATTACCAGGTAGATGTCTAATTACTGTGCTATGTCTATAACGAGCAGCACCTGTGTACTCATCACATGACCATGGACCGTAAATCACATGACCATGGTCAGACTTTTATCCACTAGAAGTAACAGAATGAATGACAGCAAGCCGAAATCTAGAAAACCGTGAGGAATTGATACAGAAAGTATATTGGAAAATTGTATATCTTTTTATTATACAAACAATGACATTTGTATCTCAATATTGTTCTGAAAGTGGACAACCCCTTTAAATCAGTAGTGGCGGTGGAGGACCGGGGAAGGGGGGGGGGCAGAGAGAGAGGGAGAAAGAGAGAGACTGGAAACTGGAAGCTTGTTGGTCACTGAGGCTGGGTGAAGATGACACTGGGCTCTTTCTCAGGGCAATATCCTATAAGGTCTTTCATGGTCTCCAGCCACTCACATTCTTTAACATTACCTGGAATCTGGAAACTAAAAGCTGAAAGTTATGTTAAGTGGATGGGCGGGTTTACACCTTAGTTCAGCCCTTTGTGTGTCATTTCCACTGTATGCAGGACTTTTTTCTTCCTTTACAAAAGTAGGCAAACATGACGGAAGAAAGCATCTCATGTTTATATTAATGTCAATGGGAACAGACACAGACAGAGGGGGCTCTGTCCATCTCCATTACTCTGCTACCAATAATGGACATTAATAATGGTAGTGAGAACATAGCCAGTCACGTTCCATTCACGCGCCATGTGGCCGCTAAGGTCAATGACTGGCTGAGTGGTTACATGAACAATGGATGTGCTTCTGAACTGGACCGTGGGCAGTACTGGAAGTGAGGTACCTTTAGGCTACGTTCACATGGTGTAAAATTAAGAGAAATTAGTCCTCATTTTCTGTTGCTGCAACGGCATTCTGTCGTGGCTTTCCTCTGCCGATTCGCCCCAGATGAATGGGTCTTATCGGCAAGGACTCCCAAGTCGCAGAATCTGCAGCGAATACGCGGAAAGATCGAGCAGGATCCGGGTTCTGCTCCATTGAAAACAATGGGAGGCAGATTCGATAATCTGCTACGGATTCAGGGGTGGAATCTGCTCACAAATCCATGGCAGATTCCTAGGTGTGAACCTATTCTTAGACAAGATTCTCCGTAGTCTTTTTTGCCATTGTGGTTTGTAGAAGACCATACACACCACGGCTATGTACCCAGAAGCTGCAATACCATAACCTGATCTATTTAAGTAGGTATTCACATATATGTATGTGCAATGAATGACCAGGGATAATGCTTCTAAAAAGAAAAAGAAAAAAAGAAAAACTCCCCACTTGTCATTTTTTGACAGAAAATCATTTTCATGCCATAAATAAGATATTCTGCCCAGCTTACTTCTGGGAGTTGAAAAATCAAATCTACTTGAGCATGAAAGCCGTGGAGTTCTTTTGATCCGGGCTAGATGAAACGCAAAATGTTCCGCCACCAGTGTCTGAATGGTTTGATGTGAAAATGAACGTATAAACCAGCATAATGTATCACTGGCCTGTACAGAGGCAGCCACTGAATATTCATCTTAGAGGCCTTTATTTATTTCGCCTGCTTTTTATAGCGCTAACCTATTCCACAGCGCTTTACAGATATTGGCATCACTAACTGTCCTAAGTAGGGCAAACCATCTAAGGGCTCATTCACACGGAGCAAGAGGGGGTGGATTTTGACGCTGAATCCACCTCAGAATCCGCCCCCTCACAATAGAGGTCTATGTAGACCGCTAGCTTCCTTTCTTCCATGAGCGGTATGTTCCCGCTCACGGAAAAAAGAAGCGAGCTGCCCTTTCTTTAGGCGGATTCCACAGCTGATACAGCCCCGATGTCCGCCTCGCGACAGAACCCTCCGGACTAGGCCCATTCATTTGGGCCTGTCGGAAGCCATGACAGTCGCGTTTTGGTCCTATTCTGACGCAGCTTCCCACGTCAAAATCAGGACCAAAATATGTGGTCACAACCCCTGTGTGAACTAACCCTTAGTCTTTGGAGTGTAGGAGGAAACCCACACAAACGCGGGGAGAACATACACAGTCTCAGCAGATGTTGTCCTTGGCCGAATTCAAAACCAAGACTCCAGATCTGCAAGGCAACCATGCTAACCACTGAGCCACCATACTGTGAAATCTATTTAGATTTAGAGGTTAGATAAGGACATCTCATGGAAACAGAGAGACAGCCAGTTGGATCCATTGTTAAATCTCAACAGGAGGGGTCACCCAGCTTTCTAGATTGAAGAATGGTGAATCTGACATGTTCCACAAAGAGTAGGAGACGTTATTGTAATACTAGGCAGATTTCCCATTCAGAAATATTGGGTGTGGTAATGGCAGCTGTATAGGATAAAAAGGGAATGTGTCATCAGAAAATGACCTATGTTTCAAACAAAGTTTTTTATATTTAAAATAAAAAATTCAGAAAATGTTTTTTGTTAATTTTTCATCTACATTAAAAAAAAAGTATTAAATTCAGCAATTTTAACTTTGGCCACAAATCCTAATAATAGGCTGACACTTTCCAATTCTTGGGGGGGGGGATTATTTTCCATATTTAGTCTTCATTTTAATCTATATTTTACATCACAGACAGGATTACAATAGAAGTTAACACATCTAGGGAACGAGTTATGATCATTGTTCACTAATCATGATCCTCCATAGGCCTCCATACACACACACACAAAACAGTAAGCCAGACCTGCCAACATTGGAAGATTTGGCCAGCTCTTCTCTTACAGTGCACGACGGTGACTGCTTGCATTGTGTGTATGGAGACGTAGGTTGTAACAGTCTCAGTCTAAGTCTCTTTATAGGTTGGCAGAGAATTTGACTTTCTTGCATATCTATTCTCCAAACGGGTATACCAAAGCTAAGCTACATTGTTTGCCACCCAACTTTTTCATCATAACTAGGATTTGTATTAACAAATTTTTTCCTCTACTTTCCGATAAGGAGAAATTTCTTTTAGTTAAACCAAATGTGTATATAAGATGTATGTGGAAGTCACTGAGCCAATAAGCAGGCTAACAAAATTAACATGACAAACTGAAGTCTGTATTGTTCTGCTCCCCAAGCGAGAATCTCAGAACAAAGCATTGCTCAGCCATGGAACAAGGCTCGGGGTAATAGCACGAGGAGCTGTGGAGAATGTGCATTGTTCTTACAGCATTGTCTTAGTATCCGCACCCTGATTGCTGCTATTTTATGTCTGCAGATAATGCATCACTTTAAGTAGATTAAAGAGAAGTAAACCAAGTCCTTGGACTGTATTCTGTAAATTCTTACAAATTCCTACTTTTTCAGTGCATTAAGAGGGTCATTATTCTGCTTTTCTGGACTCCTGAATGGCTGCACCGCCTACTTCTGCAGAGAAGGGACCTTGGAAGGGGTCCTTATAAAATCAAGAAGATTTGCCATTCAGGACCTAGGAAAGGTGGGTAACAAACATCGAGGAGCTAAATTGCAAGTGCATTCGGGACAGGTATCCAACTCCTCCAAGGCTGACTCTCCAAGATCTATACTACATTTACACTACTTCAGTTGTTTTTTTCCTGGCTTCAATACTAAGGCTGCCTCAGGTTCCGATCCAAAACACAGGGTAGCAGCGACTGAAAGCATCCAGCCGTGCACTCAGCTCTGGATTAGACCCAATGAATGGGCCTAGACCGGAGGAGGGAGTGTCTTCAGGCCGAATCTCAAGGCGACTCGGCCGGAAGAATGAGCATCTCGCTTCCGAAAAAAAGACCCGAGCAACTCCCATTGATTTCAGTGGGAGCCATCTTGTTGGTCAGGGTTTTGAGGCAGATACGGCTTCAAAACCCTGACCAAAAAACTCCGTGTGAACTTGCCCTAAGGGTCAAGTCTAGAATCTGCTGAACTATTTGTCCCATGTTCCGTACAAATGGGCGGGACATAAATACGCCGCCAAGTACAGTGTACTTAGTCTCAGAGCTTCTAAAGGATATATATAGCCAAGAACTGTCTGAACAGGATTTCTATCAGCTCAAAATAAGACTCAAAATCTTATAATTTGCAGGTACATTTTTGGAGAAAAAGCTCTTTTGTACAGTGTAAATAATCATCATGTCAGGAACATAGCCAGTCAGGGGCAGATATCCAAAAAATAGGTCTTGGAAAGAACTGCAAACTCAAACACCGTTTGCCGGAAGAACAAGATCAACCAGTGAATGCTTTACAGAAACGTCTTGAGGCATTGCTTCCTCATATTACACTACACAGCTGACAGCAAGAAGGAGTCTCCAATTGTAAGGCCTAAAAGAGCAGAAGACAGAGCTGACGTGACCTTAAAAGGAACGTGTCGCCAATGGTTTTAGTCATTCATTTATTAAAACCAGACAGCGAAATATATCACTTTTTTCCAATCTGTTTTTATTTACCGATTGTAGATTTTTGTATTATACTTTCTGTATACTATTATAGAGGCGGCCATCTTGCCTGAGTTTCTCCTTAACAGCACTTAGTGATACGCTTTACAGCACAGTCATGACTATAGACTGGAACCAACTCCATGAGATGTATGAGAGCGCATTCTCCACATGTTATCTTCAGGGACTGGATAAGCTATCATCTATTGTCAGGAGTGGATACAATGATGTGTCACTATAGGCCTTATCTGTAGGGGTGTTATCTTCTATTGTGATTCAATCTGTCTAGTTTGTTATGCAAATAAGGTGACCTCTGCAATAAAAAATCCTTATAGAATTGCCAAGTGGCAGTATATTATTAGGATCTACTACTTATATAGGACATTAAAAATAAATCATCATAAATTCTTAAAAATGTTCCACATAAGAAAATAAGCAATTCTGTCGGTCGAAGCAAAGGTAGAGAAAGCAGCAATGTTTTCTGCCCAATTCATTCACATAATAATAAGGTACAAGTTTTTTTTTTTTTCTTCATCTGGCCGCAGCAGCCATATGCTATCCATTATAATACTCTACACAGGTTACCTACAGACAGTGAAGTTAAGCCCCATAGTGGCCCCTGCACACAGTATTATTGCCCCATAGTGGCTCTTGCACACAGTATTATGTCCCACTGTGGACACCCATGTATAATTAGAATACTCTGGGTTCTTTTCAGAGTATAATAATCGAAGACCCAAGGGGGATACAACATAAAAAACACGGTCACTTACCTATCCACGGCTCCGCTGCAGTCCTCAGTGGAGTCAGCCATCTTCAATGATGTCCGGACGTCACATGACCCAGGGCGCAGGCCCTGGTCAGGTGACGTCACACAAGTAGGCCCGAAGCCTGTCTGGAGCATGGAAATATAAGTATCATATATACTCGAGTATAAGCCAACCCGAATATAAGCAGAGACCCCCAATTTTACCACAAAAAAAACTGGGAATACTTATTGACTCGGGGGGGGGGGGGGGGGAATGCAGCAGCTACTGGAAAATTTCAAAAATTAAAATGGCCGGAATTTTTGGGTGCAGTAGACGCTGGGAAAGGGGAGGGGGTGTTTTGGTTGTCTGCTTGCCCCTTCCCTGAGCTTGAGGACTGGGGTTTTTTCCCACTACTTGGAACTCAGCCTGGCTGAATACAGGGTGTCTGCAGTGCTCCTATTAACCCTTCCCGACGGATCGTTCGTGCGGGCAGTGCGCGGCAAGCCAACGGAAGCCATTATAGTTTATGGGGCCCGTATGCTTGAACTGCAAAGCGCTTGCAATTGCGCTTGTATTCAATCCAGGAGGGTCCTCATGCGGAGTCCTTACGGACGGAACACATTAGCATGTGTGAACCGGCCCTTACAGACCCGGCATAGAGACACCGGGCGGGTGCCGGGGCCACAGCATCGCCACGCTACTGCCAGGAGCATGGCGATGCTGTACATTTCAAACTGCAGAAGTACTTACGGTACTTCTGCTAGCACGCCAGGAAGCAGACACACACCGGGTGCGGGCCTGAGCTTACGTGGCCACGTCACCCAGTGTGTGATGGAGCAGTGGGAGGGGGGGGGGGGGTCTGCTTTCCTGTCCTGCTAGCAGAAAATTACTGTAATGACTCTAGTATAACCCGAGGAGCACTTTTTCAGCACAAAAACTGTGCTGAAAAGCTCGGCTTATACTCGAGTATATACAGTAACAGAGATGAGCAAGTATATTCGATCAAATACCTCCACTGCATAGTTCTTGGTGTAAAAAAGTGCCAGGGAAGGTGGGAGGGGCATCAAATTTTTACTGCCCCTCCCACCTTCTTTGGCGCTTTTTTACACCAAGAACTATGCGGCGGAGGTATTCGACTGAATATACTCACTGATCTCTAGTAAGTAACACTGTTTTATATGTTCCCTTACCTCTCCTGGGCCTCCGATCATTATAATCGAGTATAATAATAGTGTTTGTGGGGCCCGTGGTGTCACTTACCGATCCCGGCCCCTGCCATGATCGGTAAGTAAATAGAGCCCGTTACCATAACGGCCTATTAAGAAAAAAAGAAACACAGCGGTAGCGGCTGTCGCCGGGCCCCTAATGTCCGCAGCTACCACAGTTGTTACACCACTGCCTACAGATTACTGTTGACCTGATCCGCACGAGAATGAATATTGAGTCATGCTGAGAACCTTTAAGACATTTGTTAAGTGGGTTAGGATGGTATGGTACCAAAACTATGTTGATCATGTGGCCTCCAAAACTCCAAACCCCAGGTTAGGGGAAACAAAATGGAACAATATGTACACAGTATGCCCACACATACACCATTAGCTTACAGCAGCTGAATGGTGCCATTATTTCAGCATTGCATAGCAACTTGGCAGATGCACATCAACTATTCAAAGTCACTTTTTATAGGAAAACAACCCACACACATCACTGTGAACAGAAACACAATGTAATGAAGCAACTATTTTAAGTCAGCATGCAAAGCACTGAGACATAATTCTGCAATTCACATCATGGAATTCAGAAGACATGTCACGGGCTGAACAGAATTTAACCTCCATCTTCAACTTGTGAATTGACCCAGTTACTAAAAACAGCTCAAGATATACGCAGGACATCAAGTACGGTAAGAAAGGGGAAGAATGTGCAGAGAAGGGAAGGCCACTGGATCACATATGATGTCTTAGAGGTAACACAGACACACTTTCTTTCGCTTTCATGTCTTACTAGAAAAGAAAAATTAAGAAAATATTGAGACGTTGATGCCAGCTAAGACTCAAGCCTTAGGAAAAGTAAAATGATGGCTTTGGAGGTTTAAGGGATTGCTCAGTTATACTAAACCTATTTTAGAATAAAGGTATATTAGTACGTATATTGTGGAGTGTTGGGTATTGTGATGGTGCAAGACAAAATCAATGAGATATTTGCAAAGGAGAAGCCATGACCTCTTCTGTTTAACCTTGGTTTACATGACAGAACATTATCGGGGTATATGCTAGAATCATTGGACATCCATGTCCTCTTGGGCTTGCACAGTTCCAAGTTGTCTTGCAGCTAGACGTACTCTAAGGCCCAGTTCACATCTGCACTCAGGGTTTCCATTTAGGTAGTCTGTTAGGGGACTCCCCAAACGGAAACCTATACGCATAAAAAAGAGGTTACTTTAGGAAACCGGAAAACCCCATAGACTATAATGGGGTCCGTGCGGTTTCAGCACGAAAAATGAAGAGCGACCTAACAGGCGTATTCAAGTGGAGAGGATCTCATGTATAAGCTTCACAGGCCCTGTCTGGATAGGCTGCCTCTTCAATTATCATTTAATACATGGGCCAATGGAGGCAGGGGACTCTATGAAAGGGATACCAAGAAATAATTTACGAAAACGTTACGAAGTTTGTTAATAGCATGTAGACCTTTGGTACTATTTTTAAGGCAAAATTTTAAAAAAAAGTGAAACTCGAAAAAAGGAAGGAATCAAATATTCTAAGAATAGTCTCACTAAGATTCCCTCTGACGTCATCACAGCCATTTACACAACAGTGTTTA
This sequence comes from Leptodactylus fuscus, assembly GCF_031893055.1. Lineage (NCBI taxonomy): Eukaryota > Metazoa > Chordata > Amphibia > Anura > Leptodactylidae > Leptodactylus > Leptodactylus fuscus. Next base: position 46,316,190 of record NC_134270.1, on the reverse strand, counting down.
CTAGCAGAATCTCAATCCAGTGGAGATATGTTGTAGTGTATATACCAAGAAGGACATTGGTTGAATGTACATGTATAAGCAGAAAAGAAGGAATGGACGGTAAACCTCCTCAAGTGTCATTCGCCAGACTATACGTGGAATGATCCAGAGGTTGGAAGTCTTACAAGAAAATTTCTGGGAAGTGATTAAGCAACACACTTTATAAATAGACACGTGATGAAAGACATTAGCCACGGACATTCTTCTAGAAATGGTTCAATTACAAGTAAAAAAAAATACTAACGGAACTAAGGAATTGTATCAACAATGTGAAATACAGTATGACTTGTCTCCAAATATCGCAACTATCCTGGTAGGAAACTATTGGGTCTGATAAATGGGAAAAATATTAATATGAGATATGTAATGATACTGGCAGCACATGTATACACTGAAGTTGTGAACTATTTCTGAGAATTACCCAATCAGAATCTGCACTGCCGGTTATGTTATATTTTTTGAGAGTGTATGAATCCAACCAAGGACCAACCAAGTTTGTATGTTCTCCACGTGGGTTTCCTCCGGGTACTCTGGTTTCCTCTCAACTTTCCAAAAACATACTGATAGGGAATGTAGATTGTGAGTCCTATGTGGGGCAGTGACTGACAATGTCAGTAAAGTGCTATGGAATATGTTGGCACAATACAAGAGACACAAATAATGCCACCAAATAGGTCCTTTATAGGCCTCAAGTCTGCACCATAAAGCATAATATAGTAAAAACACACGCTCACAAAGAAAATGTTGAAAAATCTCAGTCAATCGTACCAAAAACAACTCATTATTCAGTATTCCACAGCTAAGACAGACTACTAGCCATAAATGATCAAAAGAACAAAAAGAAAGCAGTCATTCTAATTCAGACGCATATAAGGTTATACAACTGATAAACTGGGACCGCTCCAGTCCACAGTCATAAGATGTTATTCAGAGCTTATGTATTAACAGAGAATTACATGATGAGATGAAACCCGGGCACCTAGTGTACCTTAGTAACTCACCAAGTGGCCGAAACTCTGGTTGGGTAGATGATCGAACGACTTCATGAAATTTTATCTGCATTCTTAGGACTTTTGGTAGATCCATGAGACACCAACTTCTACCCAAAAGGCAAGTCTTTGAGGAGAGTATACTTTAGAAATATGGTACATGGTATGAGAAGGCACACATGGTGGCGTGTTATATCAATAGCACATAAACTAGATACTTATGGGCCCATATTAACTAGCGTTCGTCTCTTCATTGTTCAGGTCCACAGACAGACCCGAAAGACAGAGAGCACGTTCGCTAAAAAATCTCATAGGCTATAACGGGCCCAGTGGGTGTCTTGTCGGGGTCCTCCGTGCAGGACTTTTCTCTCTGCCGATTTTAGATGAAGATGTGGACCTAGATTTACACCGTACCATAGATCTGTACAACATAGAACCCACTGAAATAGCCATATTACCATATTATCTTATACAATCATACACTTGCATGTATTAGGTTTAGCTGAATACAAAATGACCAGGCACTCACTCAGAAAAGCTGAATATATCATAGGTCCAAGGACAAAGAGGAATGCCAACACGTCAGAGTAGTGTAGCTTGTAACCCGAAGGAGACTGTGGCAAACACAGCGTAAGAGAACTCTCCTTCCCTTACCAGCTCTCACTTCCAGTAAGGAAAACGTATACAGTATGTATATGCTTTACAAGAAGTGAGCATTACTTATGCATACAAGACCTCACTCTACATAAACACCATGACCTACATACAGTGGATGTTGTGCATTACCAATTCCTTAGTCAGAAGCAAAACCAAGGGAGAGAGAAAACTGCTCGTGAGACAACTAGTCCTACAGCAAATGGTGAAAGACCTTAATCCTACTGTAAAATAAATCTCCGAAAATGTGAAGCTTATGTTTTCCACAATATGATTCAGGCCCAATTCGTCATAGTTAAGAATTTGTACAAATATCAGGCTGTAATTTTATTATGTAATTTTGCAGAACCCTAAGGCCGGGTTCACACGGGGGGGGGGGGGTTTTGGAACGGAATTTGACGCGGAGGCCGCCTCAGATTCCAGTTCAAAAAGGGCTAGCCACGACTGGATGCCGGCATTCTGCTCCGGATTAGGCCCAAATGATTGGGCTTAGTCGGGAGGGAGGTGTCGCGAGACGGACGTCTGCGGCTGAATGAGCTGCAGAATCCACCGCAGGACAGGGCATGTCGCTTCTTTTTTCCACGAGCGGGAACAAACCACCCGCGGAAAAAGGAAATGAATGGCTCCCATTGATTTTAATGGGAAGTGGTTTTTTGAGCCGGTTTCTAAAGCGTATTCTGTGTCAAAATTGGCCCAAAAAACCCCATGTGAATCCGGCCTAACTCACTGGAAGAAATTTTCAAGATCCACATCCATTGAAAACATTTTTGGAACCCTAAGGGCTAGTTCAACAGGGATAAGCGCTGCACATTTTGGTCCTGATTTTGACACGGGAAGCCGCGTCAGAATAGGACCAAAATGCGCCTGCCGCGACTGTTGTGGCTTCCGACAGACGCGACTTCCCACTCTGGAGTAGGTCCAAATGAATGGGCCCAGTACAGAGAGTGCTGCCGCAAGGCAGACGCTGCGGTTGAATCAGCCGTGGAATCCACCTGAAGAAACGGCAGCTCACTTCTTTTTTCCATGAGTGGGAACATACCTCTCAGAGAAAAAAGGAAGCTAGTGGACTACATAGACCTCTATTGTGAGGAGGCGGATTCTGACGTGGATTAAGCGCCAAAATCCTCCCCCTTTTGCCCCGTGTGAACGAGCCCTAACCCTATGATTTTTAAGGAGCAACCCAAAGTGAGTCATGTATCCTGATCTCCACAAGGAAATCTGATTTTAATGTTTCATCTAGTTGTAGATCAAAGATGTTGATTCTTGAACTTTAGCCTGGTCCAGTTGCCATAGCACAGACTTGGCGAAAAAAAAAAAAAAATTATAATCAATGTCGACTTCTGGTTAAAAAAAAAAGAAAAAAAAATGTGAATTTCACATTGAAATAACCACTAATCCACTAGAACATTATTTGTGACCCTAGGACATCAGAATAATTCTCAGGATCCTAACCCGCAGGAACAATTTTTTCAATAGCTTGTTCTCCTGTAGAGAAGCCAAGTGACAGCCGCTACTGGCAGCCATTACGAGGGCAATAAGGTACTGTAGGTCACTCAACTTTTCAATGATGATGAATGATTTATTAAAGTATAACCGCTATAACAGCTGTATTTTTGGTATCGCTCAGTGCAGAAAAGTGAATGGGATCATTCTGTGGTCTTGCCAATACTAAAGAAGAAATTTCGATCCAAGCCACAAAGTTGAACCAAACAAAAAAACGAAAATCACTCTCCATCAACGCAAAAGCAGAAAAGGGGAATTTCATAATGACTCATATCAGCTACAATTTTCGCTTATTGTTTTTTTCATGACCATTTAGGTGACAGAGCTGTACACTTCTGAATATTTAAGGTGTTTTCCAGGATGTTAAACTGCACTTTTGTGGCACGACTTTGGTCAGAATATACCTACAGTCACATAAGGTGTGTCCATAGAAAGTGATAAATGACGTGTGAGCGGATCCAATCTATGGTAAGAATACGGATTCCATGATCCAAATTCAACAAACCAAAATGGCGGGTACTGCATTGGGAACTTTGGTATACATACACACTCTTCTATGACTGCCGGGTACTCCTTTAATGTCCATTAAAGAAATTTTACTGGTATCCAACACAATGTTTCTGGAGACCAGAACACTTGGGGACGTTACAGGGGTTTTTCTTGTTACATATTAAAGATTTCTCCTAATCTCTTACCAGTTGGGATCCAATACCCGGCACCTGTACAGATCAGCTGCTCAAAGTGGCAGCATCACTCAAGAGAGCGCACTTCTGCTTTACAGGCCAGGGACATCAAGTCTGTCACATGGCTTGTCTACAGCTTAATCGTATACAAGTGCATCAGACTGTGCTGCCATACCGAATTAGATAAGGATGCACATCACTCCAATAGGTCTTGGTGAACAAGTAGGGTTCCACCGCGTTCAACATAGGTATGTAAGGTTTCAGTGTCACATTGAGACCTTCATCAGAAACAGATGAAACAGAAATAAAAAATCACCAGGCTGGTTAAAAAGTCAGATCTTAGAAAACTATGATCTCTTTAAAGAGCTGACTGGTGGGTGTCCAACCTGTACCAATACAATACAATGTCATAATCTTGGAAAAGCCCTTTAATTAAAAGGGGTTGTCCAAGTCTTTATAGAGCTGGCAGACGGGTCACCAAATAGGGCTGTGCATTTAGTCAAATTCGTTTGTTTAATTCGCCATTTCAAATTTTTTTACCAGAATTGTGAAATTGCTGCTAATCCTACCCCAGGGCCAGATATCTGCCATGCAGGATTTGTCCTCCTCCATTTTATCCATTGTACTGGATAGTTTGGTATGCAATGTTTGAGGTGAAATGTAAAATTCCAGGTAAATTCTAAAATGTTTGTAGTTCAGATCTGATAGAAGAGCTGACGTAAGCAATTGGTGCTAATAGTCTGTGAGAGATCCTGCTGTCAGCAATGAACTGCAGGTAAACTGGTCACAGTAAAAGGAGATCAATAGCATCCATACTAGGTCTCCGAACATGGATGAGATATAGAGCGGAGATGGGAACCATGGTGGATGCTGGACTTTAAAAAAAAGATTCAACGTGCCACAAGTGAGCTAGATGTCCGCCATTATGATACGTACACAAATACTCTATATGTAACGGGTCCCCCATATATCATGTGGAGTCCCTTTTGACCTGGTCATAACAGCAAAGGAAACAGTAACAACAAGTGTCAGGGGAACATCATATCCGATTCTCAGAAAGCTGGGTCACATCCAATGTGCTGAAATGACAGTTCCCACTCTGTTTGTCATCCAGCTTTCCCATAACGACCTTACGTTATGTTTTACATTTGTATTGTTTCATATGATGTTTTTTTGTCCCATAAAAATCTTTGAGATACAAAGGATATTTCCATTTAGGAGTCTGAGAAACATCAGTGACAACCACTTTAATGGCAGCCATATGGGTTGTCACTCTACTTTTCCAGAAGCCGATACAATAAAGGAACATCTGACTATAGGGGGCAACAAAAGAACTTCTCTTTAGGTCTCCTGCACACAGAAGGTTATGGAGTTCTTATAGATCTGTACTGAGCATCATACCGTGCCTTCTTGTAGTGTGTACAGTCCCCTAGAAGCTACTGTAATACAGTAAGAGATGGAACGTGCAATTGTTTTTTTCTCATGGATGATATATGTTCCATTAGAAAAAGAACAAAGAATGTTCTGTATGACGTAGGAGGTGTGTAACAGCACTGTACGGGGCCACAGATTTCCATAGGTGCTGTATATAGCCTTGTGGTGTAATTCAGTGTTTTTTTTGTAACTTTCTGTACCTAAACACTATTTATACATAGGAGCAGAAGGTGAGCAGTCAGTAGCTGCAGGAACACACAAAGTAAATAGCTGTAACCCCCGATTAGTGGGAAGTAATTTGCATTACTGATAGAGCGACGCATTTCCATGCCAAACCAGTTTTAACAGAATGGTGCATTACAATACCAAGCTCCAACTGTCTGACCAAGCCGACCCCCGAGAACAAGACTAACCAAAAAGTGCAACTTTAATGTCTCTCCTTCATCAGAGACTACTGTACACCCAGGGGCAAATAATACTGATAAAATACTATTCGGCCTTTGGAGGTTACGTCTGTTTCCTCTCCAGAAGTGACAGCGGTTAATGGAGGCCATTACATCTGGAAGCCACACAAACATCATTCAAGTGATTAGTTAGTAGTCATGGAAAACTGGTTAATAACCCATATGAGAGCTCTGATGATACCCAGCTTTTCCAGTATCAGATAAATCTAGGAGTTAGTATTATAAAATTGCATTGTAATAAGGAACTGAGAGTTAGTATGCGGATCGCTGGGAAGCCATGTAGTCCATTTCCAGTTCAGAGACAACCAACTGCAGTCCATTTACATTACAGTACGACTTAAGTTGCGACTAATCATGACTGGAGGATCCGGCCTTACATGAACACTCTCTTTTGTAATGCAATGGCATCGATTTACATGTGACCTGTTAAATAGGAATTTCACATGTATTCTCAGGAGGTTGAGCAACAGATCTCTTGATAACTACATTAAAGGACTTCACACATCACCATTTCCTTGTTCCCCCACTAGGCCCTACCCCAGCTACACAAGGGAACCTATACAAATATATACTGTACCATACACTAGTACTATATCCTATATATTATATACGTCATAGCTATAGATATGCTGTATACAGTACAGAGACACAATATACTATACATTTATATACACAGACATGCTCACATGCAGCAGAGCACATGGAAAACTCATGTGCTGTATATATATGTAATAGTAAGTATTCACATACAATATGTATATATACCCGTGAAACAACATACTCAATTATATAAGCTAATACTGTCCGGTCTTACGTGTACATTTGTTATATATACTTCAGTTAAGAGTGTGTGTGTGTATATATATATATATATATATATATATATATATATATATATATATATATATATATATACACACAACATATACATTATACAGTATACGAATACACACAACACACTGTATATAGCAGAAGTGATTTATATATATATATATATATATATATAAAATTTTCAGGTACAGGATTCCTACTGTATACATGCTGCAGTATATGTAACATGAGTTAGCTGTACACACGCACGACGTATACAGTACATAATAGACATATAGTATACGGTGTACAAGCTAGTGTCACAACAGCTGATGAAAAGAGGAAATAAAAAAAAAAACTCAGGTCTGCAGAGAAGGCCTTAAGACGGGCGCTGAAGACAGATGCAGCCCGCAGTAATCCCAACGTGTGACACCTCTCTCCTCTGCTACTATCCTGGGCTGTCTGATCTGCAGTTTAACCTCAATAGCCAGATGACGCCAGCCCCCTACATCTCCAGCCTGGCAATGACGCCACCGCCTGAAGTTCACTTGCCATCCTAACTCCTGTGCCAGTATGACACATAGACAGGGGGCTGCCAGCTCACCGCTTCACACAGCAGAGTTGGAGGAATACAAAAACAAGCCACAAAAGGACAAAACTAACAATTCGCCTCCTCTCCATGGCTGTGGGGCTGAAGGAGGAAGGGGCTGAGTGAGCAGAGGGAGGGTGCAGCGAGTCTATGCGGAGCTGGCACATACACATCATATGATTCAGCTGTAGGGATATGGTGTAAGCTACAAGAGATCATGCAGACAGTGCAGTCTGGGAAAGGTCACAGCGACATCCAGGCACACACAGCATGGAGACATCTCACCCCCCCTCCTGCCCCCGCCTTCCCCAGTAGTCAATGATTCCAGTGTTGCTTACCCCTCCTGGATTTGGGCGAGCTCTTCTTGCTCCTGTGGCTGGCAGCTCTCTCTTCCTCTATGGCAGCTGCTATCTCTGGGTTGTCTACTCCATTGTACCAGACTAAGAGCTCCTCTCCTGGCTCAATTGGCTGCAAGAATTACAGAGACAAATATAACACCAATCAGAGGGGAGGTTGTTAGTACATTGCAAAAAAAGGGAGAGGGAGAGAGAAGCAGGCTCAGGGCCAGAGGGCGTGGAAGCAGCTATGGGGATTATAAACAGCTGTACTCTGCACTGACTACATACTAACCAAACAGGAAGAGCAGTTTAACTATTCAGCCTGCAAGACAGGAGGAGGGGAGGACAGAGGAGGAGGAGGGGGCGAGGCGAAGGCTACCAGGAGCTGACTGAGCAAATGGCTTTCCAATCATCCCCTCTGCTGGAAGGAGGACTGCATGATCCACACTCACTGGCACACCAAAGGGCACAGACATTGCCCTTTAACCCCTTGCCCTGAGAAAGAAGAGTCACGACTGCTCATACCAGGGACAGAAACTAGAATATTAACTCAGCATGACGTACATGATGCAATGTCATCTGGTGAAACAAAAGCAAGGAAAGGGACAGCCAAGGGCATTTTCCCATCATTTGTTTAATACATAAAATATATTTTGACAAATATTTTAAAAAGTTATAATTTTCGCTTCTGGGAACAATGGGGGACAAGGATTATAGGTAACACCCAACTTTTCTAAGAACGACCAAACGATTATTGTGCGCTGGGCAATTTATCATTTAAAATAAAATCTAAAAAAAAATTTTTCTTAAAATTTATGACCAAGTCTCGATTTTAATCTCAATTTCCATGTCTTTGCTTAAAGTAATTAAAAATCTTATTTGCACAGTTAGAGCTTATATGGAATAGATCAGATTTCAGGGAAGGGCTAAAAATTAATTCACAATTGTGATGAAAATCAGAATCCAATTTTTTTTAATGGCGAATTATTCAAAAGAATTCAATAAATTGCAGAGCCGTACAATTATTTTTCAGTGTTACAATTTTTTTTTTTTTTTTTAAGATGTGGCAAATAACTAAGGCTGGATTCACACCTGCGTTGGAGACTCCGCTGCAGATTCTGCTTAAAAACAGCAGATAGCAAAGTCGTGCAATGAGGACTTTTCTCTCTGACAATTTCAATATATAACCAGGTGGACCCCATTATAATCTATGGGGTCTGCAGGTTTCCGCGTGAGTCTGCTTTAGGGTCTCCATTTTTCGGATCCCTATGTGGACCCAAACAAGGAAGACTCAAAGACTAGGGTGAACCTAAAGTAATACTGGTCCGGAACCAATGATCTCACATTCATTATTTACGTGACTGCTGCAGCAAATAACTGGCTTAAAAATTACACGCCATACATGAAAGCACACACAGATACGCTGCGCAACCAGTAAAAAGCAATAGCACAGCAGTCTGCAGCCGATTCAATTTGGTATTATTTTATTCTATACAATTGCCTACTCTGGTCACGATTTTGAAAATATAGGACAACTAGAAAAAAAAAGCCCATGAATTCCAAAATGCGTCTGCTGCGGCTAGCTGCAACTGTCACGGCTTCCGACAGTTGCAGCTTCCTGCTCCAGAGTAGGCCCAAATGAATGGGCCTAGTCCGGAGGGATTGTCTTGGCGCGGACGAGCCACGGCAATTTCCGCCGCGCGTCCACCTGAAGAAAGGGTAGCTTGCTTCTTTTTTCCATGAGTGGGAACAAACCGCTAGCAGAAAAAGGATCGCTAGTGGTCTACATGGATCTCTCTTGTGAGGGGCTGGATTTTGAGGTGGATTCCGTGCCAAAATCTGCCCCATCTTGCCCCGTCTGAATGAGCCCTAATACTTTCAATGAAGATTATTTATTTATTTATATATTTTTGAACTAGCTTTTGGCGTTGTTTTTTTAGAGTATTTTTGTACAAAAAAAACCCCACCAGTGACTGCAAAAAAAAAAAAAAAAAATCAAAACACAGTGGAAGAGATTTACTAATCAAAATGTGCCAGAATTGTGAGATAAATCTAGTGCGTATTTAGACTGTCTAGCCTAAGTTTACACTGTCTAAATATTAGACAAGATTGCTAAAACTGCAGCCGTATATAACTTATGTACTTTGCAATGTTTTGCTGCAGACAGTTTAAGGGGTTGTCCGGCCCCAAATCAAATTTTCATGCTGATGACCTATCTAAAGGATAGGACTGGAGTATGAGTTCTGTGCAGGTCCTACACTCGCATAGATCATCTCATATAGCCGCCTCCGTGCGCCATGATGTAGTAGTGGATGGGTCCTACCCATTCACTAGCAGCTTCCAACACCTAGAACAGATCTGTGCAGGGTCTGGGTGTCGGACCCAGACCGAACTTACGGTATGTGGAGGACGCAGCCAATTTTGGTCTTTAAGATGCTGCGATTTTGTTTTACTCCTCAAATTCCAAGAGTCATAACTTCTCGATTCTTCTATTAACATGGATACTCTATATATTGACTGGTTTTTTTTGTGGGACTAGTCATATTTTTTCATCAATAAAATTCTGGCTACCTAAAACTAATACTTTTTTTTTAATGCAATTCAGTTTTATTTTGTGTACTATTGTAAGGTATATACCAAATTTACATTTAGTATTATGGGTTACATGTACAGTATGCAAGTGCCAGATGTATTTTGTATGCATTTTCCATTAAAAAAAATTCTTTCTACATTATGACAGCTATAATGTTTTTACAGTTCCATCACGAGGCTTTTGTTTTTGTGTGAGGAGTTATATTTTTCAATGGCACCATTTTGATTCTACATACGTTAATAATTATTAGCTTTTCTATATTTTTTGAGGCCGGGTAATCTGGAGAAAAACACAGCACTTCCACCATTATTTTTGAGACCTTTTTTCATCGCACAGTATTAATAACATTTCTTTGTTAATTTATTATGTGTTGTTATTAATGAGGCAAAAATAAAATATGTGCGTGTCTCTAGTTTTGCCTTTTGTGTGGATTTTACTTAGGGTCCTTCCTACTGCATTGGTTTAGAAGAAAGCTGGGTAACACCAATATAAGCAATGTGGTTGTTATCTATTTTTTTTCCAGAAATTGATAGGGGAAGAAAAAACTATGGACCATGGATGCCCTTCTTAATATATATATAATTTATCAGCGTCACAGAAGTGAGCGACTATGGCCAGTTGCAGACGACCGTGTTGTGGGTCAGTGTATTTTAATGAAAACCCTTTTAAGTCAACTACTTATAAACCATAAATACTTCTTTTATTTTATATACATATATATGATGGACTATATGGCTATGTGCATATAAGTTAACTTACAGTGCCCTGGCACGAAGGCACCTACTGTATATAATACCAGCTTGTGTAGTACAAGATTGTCCATAGGACAAGTACAAGGCTCTGTCTTCTATCTCATCTTGAAATCACGTCCTTCAAAGACTCCAGATGTGTTCTACAGTAGTAGAAGAGAAAAATGACCTTGTAGAACGACCGCTTATTCATCAGCATCGAAGTGCGAGGCTGTGATTGGCATCCTAAGTGCGGAGACTGCAGCTGAGCTGGCAGACAGATCAGAACCCCGCTCAGGTGTTGGGAAACCGATCAAAGGATATAGAACTAAGATATTCTCTTTGGTCGGACGCGGCATCTGCTACAAATGTTTTACTACAAGGCAGTTAAAATATAGAATTTTAATTAGTGAGTGCGGACTTTCACCCCAGAATAAGAGATTTATTGTAAAATATTAACTGGACTTTTCTTGAGTTAATTGTACGTTCCGAGGAAGGGAACAGACAACAACACATGGTTTACCAACACACCTCTTGTACTGCCCCCTACAGAGGTCCAATTCTTCCCCCTTCAAAACATAGCAGTCCTTTTTTGACCACAATGCTTTGTATAGGGAGCCTGGGGTTGCCAAATTAGAGAGGTGTCTATTTTACTCAGAATCGCAAATGAGGTTCACTTCTTTTTAGGAAGGGAGATTTGAGCTATAATTCAAGCTAATTTCTGAAATAAATGATGGCAAATTGAGGGACCATGGATGCCCTGCTTACTATTGCCAAGTCTTGACCGTTTTTGATAAAAGTAACACAATTTTGACACAATATTGGCCGTTTCACCAAAAAATTGGGACTTTTTAATGCCACTTTCTGATGTAAATGTTTAAAGCCTACCTACAATTATGAAACAACTTTTTATACATGAATGGTACAGGTGAATATAAGAAACTTTGTAATATATCGTTATTAAGGAAACATATTTCGTTCTCCACTTATTAAGCTGCTCTGCTTCCCCTTATTGGTCTGTTTGTTTACGGTTAGAGCTACATAGCGATTTTGGCCGCAACTCCCGTCACAAGACCAAAGATCATCAAGTCACCTTGCAACTCCTAAACACATTGGTGAATGGAGTCACATTTTCTCCCTTGTGTGCCACGACTGTAACAAAGTTGAACAATGTTTGACTCGATGTCGCAGCACACTAGGGCTCACATTGCGACTCCATTCACTAAAATGAGTAAAGGAGTCACAGGTGACATTTGATCACATTACCAAAGTAGCTAGCAAAATGAATGTGTAGCCCTGGCCTTACATAGAATCCGTATCTGTTTCACACACAGAACCCTACTGGGGCAGCTGGTAATTAAGTCATTGCCTCATTCTGTGCACAAGTAGACTGTAATCTTCAAACATAGTAGTAGCATTCTGCATGCCCCCCCCCTCCCCTTCACCATTGACTATGTCAAATCATATTTCTCAAATAGGATATATAATAAGGTTTTTCTATATTCACCTGAATATTTTACCTGCTGTAACTGCATTGGTTTTCTTTTTGCCAAGAAAAAAAAAATCTGTTCAAGGCACTTTGCTTGGCTCATATTCACACTGTTATGTGTTGCAATATACATCACATGAACATTGGCTGAATATACCAACCACCTAGTGTATATGGGGATGTCCTGACTCTCCTCTGACCAGATGTCTTGGGAGAAGAAGAACTGGACGTGTTAGCTTCAAAACTGTTCAATCTTTTGGTCTCATGGATGGGCAAAGCGTGTACGTGCCAATCTGGTATTCGTAAGTGGGTGGTTGAGAGAAATAGTTGACTAGTAAGCAATTGACTAACAGCTAAGGTGTATGGCTACCCTAAAAAAAGATTTAGAATATATGTTTGTTCTTTCTCTATTTTTTCCCCCTCTTCTAACAACTCCAAATCGCAGCATTTCACTTATACCTACAAGCAGCACTTTTCTCTCTGCATGATTTGTGCGGACACCGCACAGAAAATACACGGACAACATTATAGTCTAGGGGGTCCGTGTGGTTTCTTAGCTAACTGCTTTTTAATGCGTATAGGTTTCCGTTCGGGGGTCTCTGAGTGGACTTCCCAAACAGAATACTGAACTGCAGATGTGAACTGGCCTAAGAGTGTTTTTTAAACATGCTCTCTGTAGAGTAGATAAGCTGTGTCATCATCTAATGTCAATAGTAGATACAACCATGTGTCACAATGGGTGTTATCTGTAGAGGTGAGAAGTTTTATTGTGTCTTGTCAGTCTTGTTTGTGCTAAAATGAGGTCACTGCTGAAATGAAAACCCTTACATGGGTTTGGTGTTGCTAAGGTTGTATGGAGAGGGCTAAGCAGGCAGGTAGCTATTAACCCTTTAGCTGCCTCAGTCAATTACGATCAAGGCTCCTAAACAGTAGCACTGGCGCTGTCCTATTGGGCCCGATCTCTCCCCATCAGAACATCATCAAAGGGTGGTAATTGGTATTCATGACAGTAAGGAGCCTATTGAAGGCTCCCAGGCTTATCATTGCAGAGATTTGATTACACACTACCTATGAATGGATTCCACAATATACTGCAATACTGTAGTATATTGTATGGGCCATCAGACCCCTTAGGGTTCAAGTACACATCTAAAAATAACAGATAAAAAAGTTGTAAAAAAGAATATAACATGGAAAAGTTGAAATCCCCCCTTTTCCATAGAATACACATAAAAATAAGCAAATAAAAATTGCCAAAAAACAAATTAGACATCCGTGTATCTGAAAATGCCTGCACTATAAAAACATAATATTTGTCCCATAAGTTGAACAGCGTAGCAGGAAAAAAAAAAGAAAAAAAAAAAAAAAAATCACACAATTTGCCATTTTTTAACGTTTACACTCCCACAAAAATGTGAATAAAGAAAAATCAAAACGCCATAAACTCCCCAAAATGTTGTTAATAAAAACTACAACCTGCCCTGCTAAAAAAAAAAGATAGTTATACAGCATTATACATGGAAATAAGAAAGTTACAGTCATAGTATGGTAGCGATGGAAAGCAATTAAAATTTTTCAAAGTTTTAAATTTTTGTAAAGGTTTTGAAACATAACAAAAATTACACAAATTTTTTTTTATCACCTTGATCATATGAACTTACAGAATATAGGTAATGTGTTATTTTCACCATATGGTCAACGGTGTCAAAATTAAGTTTCTAAGGAAATTGTGCAATTGAGTGCGGGGGGTTTCCAACTACCATTACATTCTGAATTTTTTTCCAGCTTCCCAGTATATTGTATGGAAAATTAATTGTAACTATTATGAAGTACAACTTACAAATATATCGCAGGTACTGCACACTCAAAAGGTAGTTGTGGAACTAGCAGAAGGATTCTCCAATCTAGAGTACAGTATAGAGATCACTCCGCACACCGTAGATGCTTTTGTGTATTAAACAAGTTGTATTTTATTTGATATTTGTTCAGAACATTTTTTCCATATCACAATGCCATATAACATAGTACAAGTATAGTATTGTAGATCAAATATGGGCCTCAATGAACGGCTTTTTTTGTTGTTTTTTTGTGAAGTTCATTGACACTGGGGTAACTATTTGACTTCAATAAGTGTCTGTGAATTTAGGACAGTGTCCCCTAAACCAGCTAGGAATTTCACTGCAAGAAGACAGCTAAGCATCAAAGTCAGACATGCTAGGAGGACACCAGAGAACGAGGGACAGAAAAGTATGGTTTTTTTATTTCTTCTTCCCCGGTCTAATTAAAGATCAAATTTATGCCAGTACAACCTCGTTAAACTAAATGTTGTCTCACTGATCAATAGGTTTTATAGCGTGACCTGGGTTTTTTTTGTGTGTTAGGAAAGCATACGGAGTAACCACTCCACTTTTTTTTTTACAGGCTGAATGACAGTACTCGCTCATCTCTACATGCCAAGGACTTCCCCTGGTGATGTGACGGGAGGAGTGGTTAGAGTCCTATATAGCAACCCCAACTCGAGTGGCAGCTCATTTAGCACTCACCACTGTGAGACTTCCCTAGCTCCCCCACTAATGGGGGTTGAGCTATACAATCCTGCACAGTCAGTTGATCTGTATTATGTTCTTCCAAAGAAAGTGAAGGATTCCTGACATTTTAGATTATGATTCATCCTTGGGGTTTTGGGTGCTATTGGAGGTACTATTTTGGAAATTAGTCAAAGGGTGTTTAGTGTCTTTAGCACTCACTGAGTTAAATATTTAAAATTTTTTTTTTTTTTTTTTGGTCAAGAGAGGGCATTTAGTCCCTCCACTTTTGTCCTTTGTAGATCCCCTGAAGAATACCTGATACTTTGAGTCAAAATATGTTAGGATGATAATTTTTTAGTGACAGGTATGGTACTGCCTTTTTCAGGGTGTGAGTAATGGATTCTGGGGCGTGAGAGATTATTGCAGAGTAATTCCCATTTACCCATGTGTTGACTCTTGGGCTTGTACGTGTCATCTACTCCTTGCCTGGTTCTTTTTGAACTACATATTGGTAAGATGATCCTAACTTATTGTTTTATACGTATTCATTGGGCTCTAGATCTATTGTTTTAGAACATATTTAAACTAGCTTCACCCTAGTGTTCGGGAATGCCGTCCCTCATTCCACTTAAAATATGTGGAGAGAAGTCTGGTAGAGTCTATAGTCTATGGGGTCTGGGGGTTTTCGCAGGTAACTACTTTTTAAGTGGATAGGCTGTCCATTTTTCAGGTCTCCAAGCGGTCCTGAGGAACAGAAACGGAACGCTACTGTGAAGTTAGTGTTAAAAGTTAAGTTTTAACTACTTTGTTTGGGGCCTGGTGAGTGTCTGCCCCTACTTCATTTGGGGCGCAGCAGGTATCCGTCCCTACTTATTTTGAGAAGATTTGCAGAGACGGCACCTCTACAAGGGGCTTGATATCGGATACTTATTGTATCCTCTCTTCTCCGGAGGGGCGGGCCCAGCTTGTCCATTTATACATGGTCAAGTGGATAGAGGCTCTAGATGAGCAGATCTCCCCGGCACAATGGCAGATCATATGGTCCCAGGCTGCCAAATCGTCCACGTGCATTACATTCCGTGAAATGAAGTACAAGTTACTTATATTTTGGTACCACACCCTGGTCCTCCTCCACACTCTAAATCCCAACATTTCCATGGACTGCTGGAGATGTCTCTATGGGGAGAGTAAGTTGCAGCACATATTCTGGACCTGCCCCTTGATTCATCCTTTTTGGCCAGAGGTCAGGGTATTAACTGATGTGCTCTTACTCCAGGGTGTTCCATTGGACCCTTTGGTTTATTTACTTAATTTACCTCCCTAACACCTTTGTGGAAAGGCCTCTAAACTTTTTCTGTATCTCTGTACTGCTGCTAAACAGCTTGTGGCTCTCCACTAGAAAGGTGTACACCCTCAGATGCCCCTGCAGCTTGAGTCAAAGATGTGCATAGCCTGGAATACCTACCTCATTGCTATGTTTAACAACACTATAGCTGCCAACACTGCAGCAGTCGGTCTGGTCCCCATGGAATACGTACTGCACTTGCCATGATCTCTGATCGTTCTCCTTTCCCCTTGTTGTCCCCCAGCCATGTACATGTTTTGTCTTACGTCTTGTGTTCCATTTTCTTTTGTTGGGTTTGGTCTTCTTTGATTATCCAGTTTATGCTATTTTAAACTGCATTATGTATTCTTAAACCTTTGTAAAATTTTAAATTTAATAAAAAATAGTTAAAAAAAAAGTTGTGTTGGATATTTTTTGAACCAGGATCTATGCTTGAGTCTTAGCAACCCTCATATAGTATAACGACTCCTTAGTTGTTCCATACAATATAATGCCCTAGGTGGGCCATCGGTCTATCAAATGCCACTACAGAGGCATTAGACATTAACTGGGTCCCCCCACCCCAGTGACCCTGATACATTAACCTGTCACTCTTGCCCCCCCCCTCCACTTTTCCCCCACAGTATATCCCCTTTCTAGGTTCCCCCTTGTATCATGTCCCCTTTCCAAGCTCCCCCGACAATATCTTGTCCCCCTTAAGGGGAGCCCCAGTAACACCTAAAACTAACACCTAAAACTCACATTTTCCTGTTCCCCTGTTGTCTTCTGTCTCTGCTGTCAACAGGAATGATGTCATATACATTGTGTTTCTTGCTCTAGAGCAGAACATGGAGCAGAGACAGCTCAGCAGTCAAATGGTGATGCAGGGAGTGGATGGCTCCCTACATCACCATTGTATTCCACTCATCTCATGCCGGATTATCAGACAGTTATAGAAAAGTATTGGGTTATTAGGATTTCTAGATGATTGGATGGTGGATTACAGGATTTTCACTATAAATGCTACTAATAAAAGAGTAGTCGGGTTTCACCACTGGAACCTTCTCTAACTAGAAACTTATGTACTGTAGATGGAACCACAATGCTTGTCCGACTTCTCAAGCAGACGGCAAAACCCAACATGTAGGGTTTTGCTGTCCCCTTGAAAAAGTCGGACGTCTTTGGGAACGAACACTTGGCCTGTAAAAGAACACACCCGATGTCCATTTAAATGAATGCAAAATGTCACAGACACGGCTAGTGTCTGCTGCTAATGTCCGCACAAGATGTCGAACGGACATTAGCAGCGGACACTAGCTGTCGGATACCAACGGTAGTGTGAACGCTCCCTTATAGAGCAGCTCTGAAGCACTGAGATTCACTGAATGCTGTGACTTTCTAGCGTGATAGTTACACCTCACTTTAATACTACAGGTGTTCCTTCATGGACAAGATGGCATCTTAGGGTATATTCACACAGTTTTATTGCAGGCTGAAAAAATCTGCTTCAGGAATTAGGAAACGTTTTTGACTTTTTTTTGTTTTTGACACAATTTTTGATACTTTTTTTGAAGCAGTGTATTCACTCCAACACACTGCATAGACCTGGAATCTTCTCTTTAAAAACAGATTTTGACACAGTCATAGCAAAAAGTGTCAAAAAACACATAAAAAACAACAGCACAGTTTTTTCCACCTCCCATAGATTTCAATAGGATTCAGGCTGAAGATAGGTCATGTCACATGTTGCTGCTACCGACTCTCATTGAAATGAATGGGAGGTGTTTTTTGTTTTTTTGTTCTTTTGATGTGGATTCCGTCTAAAAGTCCCACGTGTGAACTCACCCTTAAGAGTATGTTCACATAGAGGAAATTGGAGCTGATTTTGAGGTAGCTTTTGGAATCTTTTTCCCATTGTTTTCAATAGGCGGCATTCACATATGCTTTATATTTTCAGCATGCTAAAAAATAGTTTTCCTGTAGGATCTGCAACAGATTCTGCAGCTGACTCAGCTATAACGCCTGAGGCTAATAAGTTTGCAAAACTTCAGCAGAAAGCCAAAGCTCTGTGTTACCTTTGCACCGTGGGTTCCACAGGGCCGGTATCTGAAGTCTGCCTCAAACTCTTCTGCAGATTTCTTGGCGTAAACAGCCCCTTACAATGGTACCTGACACAACGTTGCATAAGCAACATGGAGGTACGTCTGGTTCTGCAGCTTGGCCCATTGAAGTGAATGTGGCTGTGAGGTGATACTATGCAGTGTCTTAGATGTCTAGTTGCATTGGTACTCCAGAAAGGCTGGTGCTCTATTGTACTATAAATCTGTGCTGGCCCCAGGGAACAGAAATGACAAAAATCAATAAATACTTGTATTCCCCATAACAATATGCCTTTACAACTCTGTGCTACCCCGAGGCATATCCCAAAACACTGTGCAGCTAACCAATCAGTGAACAGTTTGTAGAGACAAATCATGTTGAAAATGTAATGCCTAGTTGTCTTGTATTAACAGGAGGACAAACAGAGGAATGGCACATAGCAAAGTTCTAAGAAAAGATGATTAAAAATTATTAGTTGCAGAATACTTATTAGCAGAGCGGACCGGTCTACAATAAACATATTATATGACAAGTATCCGGAGTGCTGGGGACAAGTGAGTATGTTATTTAT
Organism: Leptodactylus fuscus; assembly: GCF_031893055.1. NCBI lineage: Eukaryota > Metazoa > Chordata > Amphibia > Anura > Leptodactylidae > Leptodactylus > Leptodactylus fuscus. The sequence continues at coordinate 46,297,354 of NC_134270.1, read as the reverse complement.
TTTTAAGGTTCCATCTTCTGCCTCAGCACTAAAATATCCTGGACAACCCCTTTCCCCTCAATCCATGGGGCTAATCAGTGTGACCTCCGCTCCATGTATTCTGTGGCTGAATCAGCCGTGGAGACTGCACACTTCTGAATCAGCCGTGGAGACAGCACACTTCTCACCATTCTGAAAAACGTGTCTGATGCTGCCTCCCTTCAAAAACAATGGGAGGCAGATTCCGGATTGAATTCCAATGGGTATCCTCCTCAAAATCAACTCTCAATTACACTGTGTGAACCTAGCATTAAGGAGCCGTCATCAGTATTAGATTGGTGGGGGTCCAACTCTTGGCACCTAAACGATCAACAGATTGAAAATGCTGGCACTTGTGTGCAGCCTTTTAGTGACTGATATCATGTCCTTCAATCACATGAGCCTTTTGTAGTTCAGTCACTATTAAAGAGGACTTTTGAGGTCCTCGGGCACACACAGTGTTATATGCCGCCAGAAAGCCAACAATGCACTGAATTCGGCTTTACCGTTACGTGCCTTGGCGCAAGAGATATCGGTGCATTTACCGGTATCTATTAACTGTCAGAAGGGCGTTCCTGACAGTCTAGCCGGGCTGTGAGGAAAGCCCCTCCTGACAGTACAGTCCATAGCTCTGCACTGTCAGAGGGAGTGTTCCCTACTGCCCAGCGATGACACTAAGCTGTGAGGAATGGCAATGTGTTGCAATACCAAGTACAGTTGCTACGTATGTAGGGTACTATGCCTGGAATACAGTGAAGATAATGAATCACTTGCTGAAGCTCCACAGCTCTTCATTGAGTGAACTTTGAGGGTGCTGGGCTTCTTATTGGATAGATCACCATTGTAAAAAATCCCCACTTCTTCCATCTATTTTAGTGAAAACTTGTATTCCACACAACAAACTGGAACATATTGTCTTGGAATACTGTGGTGCAATTTCTCCTAGAAATTTATGAATACACTGACAAATGGATGATACCAGTTTTAGATTGGTTAGTCCAATCAGCACTGGCAGTGTAGAAGCGCACACCACCATTGATGAGAGAAATTGTAACACCCAGTTGTCAATTTCTTCAGCATTTTCTAGGAGGAACAACAGAGAAAGAGCACAATAGTCATAAGAAAGGATGATCCCGAATTTAGTTCATGAGAAATACAAGTAATTTATTTACTAAAATAGAAAGGAAATATAACAGGTCTTGTTTAAAGTGGTTTTGCAAGACTTGCGTATTGATGATGCATCCTTAGGATGTGATCGCTGGTTGGGTGAGCAGTATGGCCTCTTCGCCGAGTACCAAACACAGCGCTGTACGTTGTGTATGGGCTGTACTTGGTATTGCAGCTCAGCCCTTTTAACTTCAATGGGACAGAGCTGCTGCAGAAGGTCATTGGCACAGGAAAGAGGCCTTGGAGCTTTTGAGCCCTGTTCCCTTTTCAAATAGTTGAGCCTCATAGATCCTAATAGGTCATCAATATGTATGTCCTGGGAGATGTGTAATACATTTTGAACGCAGTGGTCAGCACAGTGGAAATCTGTGGTCAGACGAAACTTACCTAGAACTATATCAGCAGATTGCAGGGGAAGACTGTGGTAGAACCCATGAGGTTGTTTTTTGTTTTTTTTAATTTTAATAGACAACCCTTTTAACTACTATGTCAGAAGTTATCAGTCATGGGGTCAATGTTCTGTCACCACCACTGATCTGTAGATGAAAGGGTATGTTGTTTTTCATACTCCTCTCTCGGCTCCTCTTCTAATGGTCCATCTCTCCCAAGAGGCTGACCGAGTAGATGGGAGCCAAATAGAACTAAAATTACACTTCACGGTAAAAGTATAAAAAATTGAGGCCTACCCGTATTAACACAGCACAAAACTGACCACGTTTTACCGTACCTTCAGGGTTTTATAGTATATAGCTCTGTTGATCTCCAGAGGGCACAGGTTTTGCTCCTTGGCTGAGCGAGCCCAGTTCACATACCGCAGCCAGTTGCCTTTTTGTGGATCTGTAGCATCAACGCACATCCAGCCCAGGTTTGGGTAATAGACCTAAAATACAAGAACACAAACTTTTCATGTAATATATACTAAAACAAAGCAGATTTGAGACCCTCCCGCAAAAATATTGAGCAGCTGGTGGTAACACTTAGCATGGGTATAATAACTGTGCAGATGGCAGCTTCAAAAGTGGCACAAGCAAACGTATGTATCATATATCAAAAAGGCAGTCCAAACCAATGCAGGAAAATCACAAGCGAGTTAATAATCTATACAATGGAAGCTTAACAGGATAAGGGCCTTCTTGTCTTAGATTAGTAAGAAAGATTTGCTTTTCTTCAAAATAGCTCCCCTTGTGTTCGTGGGCTATGTCTGGTACTACAGTTCAGCCCTATCTTTTCTAATCACATAAACCCTTCAAGCTATCCTCAAGTAAAATTACTTTAAGGGCCCATTCACAATGCAGAATCTGGCTCTGATTTTGAGGCTGGATCCACTTCAAATTCTGCTCCAAATTCCATCCTGAATCTGCTTCCCCTCATTTTCAATGGGAGATGTAAATCAAAGGACGCTGAAAAAAATAAGTATCCCTCTCAATCTTGCCGCTGATTCCACAATTGATTTAGCTGCAGAACCTGCAACACAGTGTGTCAATTATTACTGAAGAAATGCCTGCGTTTCCCCTTTAGGTTTAAGGCTGCATTCACACAAATTTTTTTGGTCAGGAAACTGACTCCAATTCCTCCTCCAAAAAACACCTCACCATACAGTCCTATGATGAGGCGTTTTTAGGAGGAGGAATTTGAGTCAGTTTCCTGACAAAATTCCTGACCAAAAACTCTTTGTGAATGTAGCCTAATAAGGGAACAAAATCCACAGAGAAAATCTCAGAAAAACCACAATGAAAAATGCTATAGAAAAAAATACGTCGAGGGGCCACACGGTGGCTCAGTGGTTAGCACTGCAGCCTTGCAGCGCTGGAGTCCTGGTGTTCAAATCCTGCCAAGGGCATAAAAACATCTGCAGGGAGTTTGTATGTTCTCCCCGTGTTTGCATGGATTTCCATCCCATATTCCAAAAAGACATACTGATAGGGAAAAAAATGTACATTGTGAGCTCTATGTGGGGCTCACAATCTACATTAAAAAAAAGAAAAAAAATACGTCGCATTCCGGTGTTTTTTTCAAAGCGTTTTTAGCTGTGTTCTGATAAATGAGGGGGCTTAGCCTTACGTTGGGTTCTCACAAGAGCTTGGATTCCAATCAGGGATTTGGTTCCATTCTGGACAGGAAGAATGAAAACCCAAGTGCAGCTGTGAGCCTAGAGTAAGGCTAAGGGCCCCACGTTACAGAAACGTAACTTTTTTTGTTGCGGTTTTTTGAACCAAAGCCAGGACTAGAGTGAGTAGAAGTTAGAAGTATAGGAGTTTTCTATATTTTTCCGATTCCATTTGTGGCCACTCCTGGCTTTGGCTCAAAAAAACGCAACAAAATAAGCTTAGTTTCCGCAACATGGGGCCTTAGCCTTAAAGGGGTTTTGACACAAAGTAACTTATTCTCTTTCCATACGATAAGTGATAACTTGTGTTCATGGGAAAACACCTTTAGGCTAAGGCCCCACAGTCTGGAAGCACTGCACTAAAGCACTGCAGGAACAACCATGGAGTGAACTCATTGCGGTTATTCCCGCAGCGCTTTGAACAGAAAGTTCATGGAGTTTTCCTCCGAGGACTGTTACACTTATAAGTATGGGAAAGCTGTCGGCGTTTCCGTAGATATAATTGACAAGCTGCAATTTTCAAAACCACAATGGTTTTGGAATTCGCAGCGTTTCCGCGCTGTGATTTTTCCGCAAAGTGGGCATGGGATTCACATGAATCCCATCCACTTTGCAAGTACTGTAAAACGCTGCGATTTTTCCCGCAGCGTTTCCACCACAGCCAAATCGCGGCGTTTCTGGCCCATGGGGTTCCGGCCTTAGGCTGAGGCCCACGTTGAGGAAATGCAGCTTTTTTTGTAGCAGATTTTGTTGCTGTATTTTGAGCCAAATCCAAGAATGGCTACAATTGGATTGGGAAATATATAGGAAGCTCTTATACTTCTAGCTTCTGCTCAATACACTCTTGGCATTGGCTCAAATAATCACAGCAAAATCTGCAACAAAAAAAGCTGCGTTTTTGCAACGTGAGGCCTTAGCCTTAAAGAACTCATGAAAAAGGTATGTGTGAAAATGCACTGTGTATGGTGGCCTTTAGGTGTAGGTGGGTCGCAAACATTATCATTCATTTCTCAGTAATAGTTATAAAAGCTGAAGAAAACTGAAAATGAAAATATTTGGTGATTTTTTATTTTTTTTTATTTTATTGAGAAATTTGACATTTTCATTAGGATAAGATACTACTGCTGCTCTAAGAAAAACTTTGGTGCACTTAACAGTCTGAAGAATGGCTATGGAGTCAGTCAGGTGGAGTCAGAGTTGCAAAAAAGTTACCAACTCCATCTTCAAAATAAAATGTTATATTATACATTTATTGATATTCTAGAATTAGATTCATAGTTTGCTGAATACTTAGTAATTCAATCATTATTTTTTTTTGTAGATTAGGAGTTTTACTACTTCTGTCTGACCGTGGCATTTTGCCATTTATGATGGAGTCAGTAGGAGTAGAAGTTAGTCAGGCTGTGTAATGGTCACATCTGTGGTTTGGCCTACAACTCCACATCCCTGAGCTGAAGAATGGCGAATATGGCTTATACAAGTCACGCACGTGTATATTTATCTAACGTTTATGTGAGATGAAATACTGATCATGGGTGAGGGATAGACATTTTCCCGACTACCTGTCAATAATCCCGTTGTAGAACCCTACAGTCAGCCAAGAAAATAATGGCTGATAATAGGAAGAGGTGAATTGTATACTATAGAAAATGGTTATATAAGATTAACTTTAGGTTTTGTACCCTTTTTAAACCTAAAGAGCCACCATTGGTCGCACTGGCTGTCTTTCCACCTGTGATCTTCACTAAATTGTAATAAAGGGGCTTATTGATCGTTTTATGGAAAATCTCTACAGATGATATTTTATTGTGCTAAGGGGGAACCTTCATATAAGTAGGTATAGCTAACATCTATTCTGTTCTCAAGCTAAATGGACACCGTTATATACAAGTCAGATGGGACTTTATAAGCAATACTATTCAGGCTGCACATTCTCAGGGCTTATTTAGACGCCCATAATACGGCCAGAGACCGCATCTTGACTGCAAGTCTACTGACCAAATCTAGCTCCGTTAAAGGGAGTCTGTCATCAATAAAAAAAAAACTACAAACGTACAGTACATTGTGGAGGTGATTCTACTAATTCCAAATATTCCTGTTATGTAGTCCTATGCTACGTCACAAGAAGCAAATTCTATAGACCATACTGCATGAGATACCATCCTAAGACTGACCCTGCCTAAAGTTACTTCTACCTAAAAACAGCCTCAGGAAAACTACCTCTTATCATACCTCCTATTATGTCATAAAGGGGGATGTCCTGTATTAGCAGGAGTGGAAAGTCTTGAAGAAAGAGCCTCTCTTGGTCTGGTACACCCAGCTCCATATATTGCATGGTGAGACATTCAGCTCACTGTAAAGCTACATTTCCTGTATATCTGATTTCTGGTTCAGCTTCAACCTAGTTTATTTGTATTGTGAAATCCCCTTGAAATGCCAATGACCCAGCCCCAAAAATTCTTAAAAAATAATTTGGCCATGACCTTTTAGAAGAACTCATCTGACTTGTGCAAGATGTAATCCTACATCTCAACTGGTCAAACTTTTATAGGATATGAGATATATAGTAGTTGAGTCGGAGAATTATGGCATATGGGGCCTTAAATATGGTGGTTTTCCTCCAAATTTAATGACATTGGTCATAAAATGGGAGTCCAAACTCCTGAACCATCAGGAATCCTGGTAAAGAGGCCATTCCCCCCCCCCCCCAAGCACTGGTAGAAAGCAGACCACTCATGTCCACTTTCCATTGAGATGATTAAGAGTTATGGAAACTCCTCTTACCCGGTGGTTTTCATAATTCCCATTTGTTCCATTGTATGCTCCCGTGTTAGGTCAGTTTACCATCCTAGACTGTCCTATGCATTCATTTTACTTATATTAAATTTAGGCAAAACTGTTCAGCAAACAATATGCCTTACACTTCATTGTAGCCCAACGACTTCAAGCAGAGCTCTTCAGTTTTATTCTATGCACATAGAAGTGTTTTTAGGAATATTCATAAAGTCACAACCATTAAAGGGCAATTGAAAAGACTTGAACATAAGCAAGCAATGCAGCCAGGCAATGAGTGAAGGCAGCAGTACTGTGTTGCACAGGTATGGATATTACCAGTGGGTAGAGAAAGATAAGGAATCCACCTTAAAGAGCTTTATAGTAGTTAGGCCACATCTGGAGTAGTGCATTCATTTCTGTAGACCACATCTCCAGAGTGGTATTAACAAACTAGAAAAAGAAAGAAAAGCAACTAGATGGTGCATGGTCTTCAAGCAAAACTCATGAAAATTTCAACCAAGATCTCAAATGAAACCCTTCAACAACCACCAAAGTGGCCATGTGTGACTAAACCAAGCTGAGGACAGGAACATGAGTAATCTTAGGTACTCTTAAAAGGGTTGTCCAGGGTTTTATCTTATCATGACAACTCTTTAAGTGTACTGGATGTAAACCATAGAGCAGGGGTCAGCAACCTTTCAACACTCCAGCTACCAGGAGGCCACAACTCTTGGAATTATCTTCTATGAGATTTCCAAAAACAGACCAGAGAGTGTGTATGCTGGGAACTGTAGGGTTTTTTTTTGTTTTGTTTTTTAACAGGTGGTTGCTGATCCCTACCATAGAGCAACCAATACTGTTAAATATTTGCAAACCATCAAGTCTGATTTGTAACATCAATCCCATTGAGATGTCCTGAAACATAAATAAGGAGACTCTTTAAGAGGACCGTAAGAGGACATTTGTTCTATAAATGACCAGTGGAACCTCGGGGTCACAGTCAGGGAGCAGCTCACGCCTCGGCTTAGTGTAACGGACATCACTTTAAGCTCATCAATTGCCGAAAATACCCATTTTGTTGCAAAGATGTAATCTGCTATACAAAGTGTTATTGCCATGTGAAAACTGGTTGCATCAATATCACAGACAGAAGAGTGATCATACATAATCAATGTATATACAGTAGTGGGTGCAATAGATCTCTACATAGGGGTCAACAGGTAGCATGTTGTACATAAAATTTAAATCCCCCTTGCCTGTCGATTGGTAGAAGGGGATCACCTGATCAACTCATATCAGGCCAAATCCTTTGGAGGCCTGTTTGACTGTTGGTTTCAACTCAAGAAACATTCACTTGAACCAGCTCAAGATGAAAATACCGCTCACGTGTTTGTGTTTCAGGGTATCGTTTGGGACCCTTTTTCAAAAAAATAAAAATTGATCAATAAAAGTATTGACCTGATGCAAGTGAAAGTTTATTGGATTGTAGCCAAACCCTGCTGTCCTAAAGGGACCATGGCACACTGCCTTTGACTCACTGGAGGCCATAGACAGTCATGACGAACATTGCAGTTAGATGAGCTGTGTAGACCTTTCAAATACTATTTACAGACTATTGGTTTCTACTTGTGTTAAACATTATACATTACATGGCCTGTACAATAACTAATCCAACTTCATAATTGAGTTTGCATTAAGACAAGGCATTGAGAGAATTCATCATCCCCTACATATAAAAAAAACTCAATTTTTTGCAAAATCATTTTTGCACATAAATTTCGGACCTTTTTGCCATTCTGCCTCACCCAGGCCCCTTTTCTGAACAGTGGAAAGAGTATGAGCAGGCGGCTTAAATTCAAACTCTTCTCTCCTTCAGTGACATTTAAGCCGGGTTCACACAGGGTTTCCTCAGGGCAGCCTCAGGCTCCGGACCAAAAAATGGGTAGTCACGACTGGATGCCGGTGCAGTGCACCGCACACTCCACTCCGGATTAGGCCCAATGAATGGGCCTAGTCAGGAGGAGGGAGTTTCTTCAGGCCGATTCGCGAATGAGCATGTCCGTTCTTTTTTCCAGGAGCCGGAACAAACGGCTCCCGGAAAAAAGACCTGAGCGGCTCCCATTGATTTCAATGGGAGCCGTCTTTTTGTTCAGGATTTTGAGGCCGTATTCACCAAAATGTCCCGTGTGAACTCAGCCTTAGTTTTGCTGAACCATCACGGGTTACGAGAGGGTTAAGACTTCACTTAAAAAAACTCAGTATCCAAGATCAGTGATAAGATTTACAATTTTGGTTGCAACTCAAACTTGATGTAAAATGTGCCAAAATCTAGTTTTAAACCAATGTTTTTATACTTGTTCTCAGAAGGTTTAATGAAAATGGATGTGGTTTTATGAGAACGGGATGTGTCTTAAAAGTGCCAAAATGTTGAAGAATTCTGTTCCAAAGTAAAGCAATAGATAGTGGTGTAAACTCAACAGTCTAAAGACACAGCAGATTTATCATCCAGCGTCAGACACTGTGATAAATCTGGCACGTTTCCAGTCTACTAGTCTAAGTTTGCACTGTCTTTTAGTAAATGTGGGCCAATGTGCACGGTTTGATGTTGAAGGTAACTGCAGCCAATTAAGTGCCCGGTACTAGGAGAATTTTGCATCTGCGGGAGACTATTTGGGTCTCGTACACTTTATTATATATCAAACGTTCCTCTGCATGCTGCTCCGTCTGTGATATGAAAGAAGGAATTGCCTGTGAGACATTAATATGACCTTGTCTCATGAATATAAATTCACACTGAGAATTCCTGGAGGGGTTCAAGCATCAAATGTTGTTACCTGTTGGGATTTGATATGGGAAATGAAAGCTAATATAAATGACTTTTTTGTCCTCTGTTCTATACATGCTGTGCACCCCATAGAAGTGAGAAGAGAACAATGAACCCAGTAAGACCAAAAATGTGTTTTCTATGTTGAGAGATGATGGGCCTCCAGCTAATAGAAGGTTCAGAACAGCAAACTGGACAAGTGGTGCCTGTGCCATAAAGGGGAGAGGGGGTCAATGACATAGTATAACACACATCTTTAAGGTCCCATTGTGTTCAAAGTAAAATAAAATCCTATGCAGTGCACTCCTCCTAGTGGTAAAATCAATGCAGGCATATTTTAGAGCTGATTTTGAGACGGAATTTGCCTCAAATTCAGTGCCAAAATCCACCATGGGAACATACCCTTGGAACAATATATCAGTCTTACTAGTGTCATGTCAATTCTTGAGGTAGATATTGTACGGAAACCAAGGCGGGCAGCCACATGGCGATTTACAACAAACATCCAAAGGTCAATCTTGGATTTCTGCTGTGGATTTTCTATTAATTTAATGTCAGATTATTCTACCTTAATAGTCCATCTTCTGAACATGTCCTTAGGCCTTTTGCAGACAACCGTGGCCATGATCAGTGGCCATTCATTTCTATAGACCCGTACACATGACTGTGAATTACAGTCACGTGTGTGGGCTGACAGTCCGAGCCGCAAAATATAGAACAGGTTCTAATCCTGTCCTATTTTGTGGCTCTTGCTTCTATGGCTCCTATTTATTTAATGAAAGGGGCCGTAGAAGCACAGCCCGTGCACGGATAGCACACAGGTGACACCTGTTTATCCCCCATGTGCTGCCCGTGCCTTTAATACATGGCCAGCTGGAAACACCCAGTCAGGAGTATTGCCTACCCACAGCTTTTATGTCCCATGCCTATAGCATAGGACCATGCATCACTATGATATGAGGAGTCCCAGTCCCCTGACTCCTAACTGGGCTCCACCAAATCTCTAAATTGACCATCATTGGGCCTCATGTGGAAACATCCCTGTAACATCATGGATACACCAAAAGCAGCAGTTATCAAAATTACTCATACAATTCACCTACAGTACTTAAAGGCAAACTACACATGTAAACAAACTGAGCAATAAGAAGGATTTTTTTTCACAGATTGCCTTATACAGAATAAATGCAGAAAACACCTTTCCAGTGAAAGTGTCTCACTTACCTTTTCTGAGACTATAACACTCCTTCCCAGACAAAAACACATAGAAACCATTAAAGAAAAAAAGGTGAGGAATAAGATGTGGTCTCTGAAATCTTACTGATCTTATTGACATGTGTATGTACAGTAAAATGCCTTTAATATAACATGAATGGGGTATGGTACTATATAAAAGATTCTTATAACACAATAGCCTGCTATACCTTCTTATAAAATCTTATTGATCATATGTCTCTAGGCAAACTTCCTATTGCCAATTCACAGTTCTTCTATTTTCTATGCCTTACGGTGTTTATTTATAGGGGTTTTCTGGGCCACAGGTAATTTTTATATTGACGACCTATCCTCAGGATACCTGCACTGATCCTCAGTATGGGGGTATTCACACTGCCGTTGGATGTCTGTTCTGATAGGAGTCCTTTTTATCGGACTCTATCATAACGAACAATAACAGACACTAAAGCTGGATTCACATTTGATTAAGATCAGATCCGCCAGGGACCCGAACAACTGAATGCTCGCCCACAGCGGTTACATGACAACACGTGTAGACTCCATAGACTATAATGGGCTCTACTGGGTGTCTTTATACTGAATATACTGAAACTGGCAGAGGGAAAAGTACTCCATGTTGGACTTTTCTCGACGCCAAATTCTGGTGGAGTCTGCAAAGGAGGCTCCGATGCAGATGTGAACGGAGTCTTACTGATAATGTGCCCTTTTCTTTTTTTCTTTTTTTTTTTTTTTTAACTGATCCATTTAAAACAAACAAACAAAAAAAAAAAAAACGACACATTCGCATCAGTCAGTTATTGTCTGTTTTATATAGTCACTTTTTTTCCTTTTTTTTTGTCCTGCTTTCTGAGCATGTGCATTGAAATCAAAGGGATGTTTAACAGATTTGACAGATCTGTTAGTGTCCATTGTTAATATTTTGTAACACTAACATTAGTGTGAACACCCCACACGAAAACTGCCCAGAAAACCCCCTAAATAATAAATACGCCAATAAGTGAACATTCCCTTAATCTGTAAAGGTTTAGTCTCATGGAATATAAGTAAAGACATCCCTACCTCCCACATATAGACATTGTTCTTCACTTGAGAACGCTTCTTCTTCTCTCCAACAAAAGGTCCAAATTTCTTCCCTCTTGGAAGTTGCTTTCTGGCCCAGATACCTAGAATAGTAAAGGTTGTCATACAACTCATTCCACTTATCAAAACTTCTGCTTGCCGGCAGTGAATGGAAATATGTGGATGTACATACCAAGGCTGAAAATCCTAATATTTCTCACATATGAGGGTTTGCTGCAATTTTATCCAAGCTACACAATCTAAAGCTAAGTTCACATTGTCAAAGATCATAAAAACTGATTAGAACGATCAGTTAATACTTTCCTGCCGGTGACATTTTTCTTCCAAACCCCATAACTTTTTTATTTTTCCATTCACAGAGCCATATGAGGGCTTAATGTTTGCGGGACAAATTATTGTTAATAATGGTACCATTTATTATTCTGTACAATGTACTTACTGGGAAGGTGGAAAAAATTCAGAAAGGGGGGGGGATTTGAAGAAAAAAGAGCATTTGTGCTTGTTACATGCTTTGTTTTTAACGGCATTCTCTCTGCAGCCAAAATGACATATCACCTGTATTCTATGTTACGGTACGATTCCGAGGATACCACATTTCTGTTTTGTTTTAGTTTTTTTTTACATATTAACCCCTTAACAAAAATCTAAACTTTTTTTTTTTTTTTAAAGTTGCCATATTCTGACACCCCTAACGCTTAAAATTTCTGTGTATGGGGATGGAGCATCTTTTTGCAGGGCCAGGTGTACTTTTTGTTATGCCATTTTGTGGAATGTCTAATGCTTTGATAAATTTTTATTACATTTTTTTTTTAACAGTGAATAAACTGTAGTCCGGCAATTATGATTTTGTTTTCCACTACAGTGTTTACTATATGGAAAAAATATTTTTACAAGTTTGTAGACCGGGCGTTTTCAGACACAGGGATACCTAATCTGTATGTGTTTCACTGTAATTCGTAACTTTTACGTATTCTAGGGAATGGGGGTGAGTTTACCTTTTAGTTATTTATTTTGCCCCGTAGGGGGCTTGAACCTGTAATCAAAGTCTATGGGAGTTTTGCTACATCACTATTGAGGCTGGTCATCATCCAGCTGCAATAGTTGAATTGCTATGACGAGCCTGGAAGCCATCAGTAGGAAAAAGCCACATTAAGGGTGCATTCAGACTACGTAACGCCGGGCGTGTATGAGAGCCGTACACGCCGGCATTACGGCAGACTGCCGAACACTTCCCATTCACTTCAATGGGAGCGCTCGTAAACGCCGCTGTTACGAGCGCTCCCATTGAAGTGAATGGGAAGTGTTCGGCAGTCTGCCGTAATGCCGGCGTGTACGGCTCTCATACACGCCCGGCGTTACGTAGTCTGAATGCACCCTAAGGGTGCATTCACACTGAGTAAACGCTAGCTTATTTTGTAGAGTAAAATTACACTTGTAAATTTTGCTATCCCATTGACTTCAATGATATTTTTTTACAAGTGTAAAAATACGCCTGTAAAAAATACGCCTGTAAAAATACGCCTGTAAAATGTCATTGAAGGCAATGGAATAGCAAAATTTACAAGTGTAATTTTACTCTACAAAATAAGCTAGCGTTTACTCAGTGTGAATGCACCCTAAAGGTATAAGGCCGAGACCATTTCTACAATGGAGATCCGGTAGCTATGGTGGCCACTATCTTTAAAGACCAGGCATCAGCCGTACTGTTACAGCGGATGTTGGGAAAGGGTTGACTTCAATGGATTTTTATAACCATCTGCCGACGTGCATTTGGAGCATTTCCCAAGTGTATCTGCTGTTTGGACGGAGACAAGTAGTACTCGCAGCACTGTCGGTCCATCAAAAAAAAAAATACACAATGATGGCGACATGGAGAGAGCACCAATGGATAGCAGTCTGTGTCCGTTTTGCAATAACTTTTCCCTCTTTTTTTCTGCGCATGCTCAAAATGAAGAATGAAAGGTTAAAAAAATGGATCTGCCAAAAACACACAAACGAACAGGTTTTTTTGACAGATACTTACTGATTGATCCATCAAAACGACTATGGCGTGCGTGCACTGTGTAACCGTTTGCTTCCGTTTTATTAATAAGTCTGTTTTTCATATGGATTTTCAACAGGCAGGTACCAGACACAGATATGAAGCATAAACAACCAATGCTCTCAGGTTTATATGTTTCCACTGCAATAATACACTGTAGCAATTTGTTCCAATTGGAATTTTTAACTTACAAAAGAGTCCAATTGTAGCAATCTCATAGCTGTGAGTGTTATACGTGTTGGGCATTTGTGACCTGCTTTGTTAACTTCTAGAATAGTAAGAATCTTAATAAAATGCTCAATAGGTCATTTAGGACATTGGCAAATTATTATTTTTATAACTATGCTACAGTTTTATGGTGCAAATGCTTTACAATTACAAGAACAATTACAAATTCTGACCACTAGAGGTCCCCCCTGATTGTTAGTCCAACCAAGGCATTTCTCACTAGAGGATTACACAATAGATGCCAGAATTAGAGACTATGAGCATCGGGGGCAAAAACAGCAGAGGGACCTCAGACTAATACTACGGACATGGTTCTGTACAAACTGAAGTTTACAGAGTACAAAGCCTCACACACTATTTCTCTAAGGCCCCACGTTGCGGAAATGCAGCTTTTTTTGTTGCAGATTTTGCTTTTTTGAGCCAAACCCAGGAGTGAATTGAGCAGAAGGTAAAAGTATAAGAACTTCCTATATATTTCCCATTCCTTTTGTAGCCATTTTGGGCTTTGGCTCAGAAAACTGCGACACAAAAAGCCGCGTTTCCGCAATATGCGGCCTGAGCCTAATAGACAGTATTCAGTATACTAGTGCATGTGCCATGCCCGTTTTTTTTCGTTGAAATCATAGTGATATTCAGTAAGATTTCAGTGGCCCCCCTTGTACTCTAGGCCCCTATACATCTGATGCAAGTCAAGTGTGATAAAGGAAATTGTGACATTCGAGTAATAACAATAAGTAAAGTGGTTCACTAATCATTGTCTAAATGTATTTATTAGGTATAGAAATGTGTTAGTAAAGCGTCACAATGTAGTGCACATGCAGAATTTTACAGAAACCTTTTTATTCAGCATCCTAGGCTACCAATATAAAGTTTTATTTACTATTTTTGGCACCAAGTCAGTTTACACAATAAATTGTAGATAAAACAGAAAAAATCCTGGAGCCCCTAAAGTATAAAATACAGAAAATTTGATAAATTGTAGCTGTTAGCTTGAAAGGAGAAAGGTATTGAGTTTGACTGAATATGCAGATAGCAGATATCCAAGGGAGCGGGAAAATGCCAAAACATGGGTATCAGTTCCACTTCTGTGATACATTGGTATACAGTGTGTGCTATATCCATGGATTTCAATACTGTAGTTCAAGCCATCGACCCTTTAGATTGATCCGCAGAATCCTATTAGGACATATTATGGCCACCCTGCGTTAAAGGGATCGCTGGGAAAAATCTTTAATTGAAAACATTTGGGAGTAGTTACATTTTGTACGTGGGGCATTCAGCCTACATCTACTTTGCTTGTGTGGAGATCTTCATCCATAAGATCATGTAGCTCAATGTAGATCTTGCATTACATAGGACACACTCAATAGAAAGGTATAGGAATGGCCGAGTATCAAATCCCTCCGCTAATAATGGAGGATTACCACGTGCTTCACTAAACCAATAACGCTGAGTGTTCTCTTCTGCAATCCTAACCTGTTGTGTCCACTGAGTGGATTATTTTACCCCTGTTTTCATCATAGTAGATGTAGAGATAATCTTTCTGTTATTTAGTAAGGTAGAAGCACTAGTCACAGGGTTACATGCGGCATGGCTCCCTTGTATCCCCACTCCCCTGGGTATTTGTAGCTGAGAGCAGCCATCATTACACCTGGCTCAGGGAACTCTCCGTTATGGTCTACTACTTAAAGGGATTAAGGTAAAAAATTTAATATCTTGATAGCTCCCATTC
The DNA here is from genome assembly GCF_031893055.1 of Leptodactylus fuscus. Lineage (NCBI taxonomy): Eukaryota > Metazoa > Chordata > Amphibia > Anura > Leptodactylidae > Leptodactylus > Leptodactylus fuscus. The sequence continues at coordinate 46,282,146 of NC_134270.1, read as the reverse complement.
CAATGCTAGCCTGGTTCCCTGACGGTCTTTATTTCCTGGTCTCTCTCAACACATAAAGGCGCTCAGCTGATCACTGGCTATTGGCTATGTTTGAGAGGCAGAGCTGCTTTACCTATAGAGCAAACATTGCATCAAAACTGGACCCTATGATAGTCGGGACCCCTTCAACTAACCTGGGCTGAGCAGGATACTTCGGGTGCTGTTTTGGGTGGTGGGTAGCAATTTTAACTCCATCTGTGTCCTTAACAATCAGCTCGGTGCTCCATTATATAACCCTTAGCTGATGGGAGGTGCGCTGAGCTGCAGTCATCATTAGTAATCATCCAACTTTACATTACATTACATTACATCCGGCATGCCATTACACCTGATGTTCTTGGAAACTGGGTTACAATAGTTTTGTTGGGGTTTTTTTTTGTTTTTTTTTGGTGGGCTGTATATAATACTGGTGACTCAGGGGGCAGTGTGGGCTACTTAAAGGAGTTAATAATCTGTTTTTGACCAGGAGGCCGGGCAAGGTGAAAAACAAAAAACAAACAAAAAAAAACACTCACCTCTCCCTGGGTTCTTTGGAGTCTCCCATCGCAGTCAGGTCCTGCTGTTTCCAGGTCTTGTATGGAAGAAGTCCTCACCTTATAGCAATGTTAAGACCAATCAGCGGCTTAAGGGCCCCTTCACACGGAGTATACGCTGGCTGTTTCTGAACATGTAAACGTTCCGCATCAGCGGTGTTTAAAACAGATCCCATTGCTTTCTATGGGAGCCAGCATACGTGCGCTCCCCATAGAAATGAATGGAAAAAAACAGCCCATTCATTTCTATGGGGAGCGCACGTATGTCGGCTCCCATAGAAAGCAATGGGATATGTTTTAACGCCGCTGATTCAGAACGTTTACACTTTCAGAATCAGACAGCGTTTACTTCGTGTGAAGGGGCCCTAAGAAAAGGACATGAGATGGACACGACAGGTGACACATCTGAGTGACATCCCGGTTCCCTTACTTAGGCCGCTGATTGGCCTCAGATGTCACATGCGGCGAGGACTTCCTACAAGACTTGGATGCAGCAGGACTGGACAGCGGTGGGAGACGGGTGACTGATTTTTTTTATTTTCACCAACCCTAGCTTCCTGGCAAAAAAAAAAAAAAAAAAGATTATCCTGGGCAACTCCTTAAAGGTGGACATTAAAGTGTTTGAGGGGGGCTCCTCCATTCGGAGCCTTTTATCTATTTTTCCTACTAAACAATCCTTTAAATGACATTCCAAATTGATATCCTCTCTGTAGGTTATTGCTGTACATAAGGTTTGGCCATGAAGCTAGAAACAGCCCTTTTATAGAGTTAAAATAAATCATATGGAATTCACAGCATAGACCAACATGGAAGTGTAATGGTCGCAGCACTTGGACACAATCTGAACTGACTTACCCAATCGCAACTTATCAACAGCAGAGGGAGCGAGCACTACTTCCTCAGGAAGCCCCCTAAGAACTTGTTCAGGCACCTCAGCCAAAGTCTCAGCTACCTCGGGAGGTTTTACTGCATCCTGCAAGTTAAAGCATGAACAAACAAGAAAATTACCATCTCTAATTGTAAAACATTTCTCTACAAGCCCCCAACCAAATGTACCAAATCTATATCTTTCTGAGATAACACCCCCCAATAGCCATCACACAAAAAATGCATAACCCCCTTTATCCAGTGATCATTCAGGAGATCATTTCTGTATTACCGAGGACTTTTCAGCTTTCCATACTTGTTTTCCTAAACACACTTCCCCAGGTAGAAACCATAATGCCTAATATTTCAGTGGAAGTCTTCCTTGTGCTGTTCCTCTGTTATTTGTGCTGTAAATATACAAAAGTATTGACTACTGGATGTTACCATTCCCCATAGGCCCGGTTCACATCTGCGTTCGGTATTCTGTTTGGGGAGTGTACTTGGGAACCCCCCAAATAGAATACCAAATGCATTAAAAAGCGGTTAGCTAAGAAACCACACGGACCCCATAGACTATAATGGGGTCCATGTGGTTTCCGCTCGGTGTCCGCAAAAATCATGCGGAGACAAAAGTACAGCAAGCAGTACCCAACGCAGATGTGAACCGGGTCTTAGCAATGGAGAATAGAGGAATGACCAAAACCAGGAAATTACCGCGCTTGCTCTGAACTTTTCTAGGTAAACACGCAATTTTTATTTCACATCAACAAAGCATTTTGGGGTTTTACCCCTTTTTCAAGTGCACTCAAACCACACAAGAGTACCCTAATGATACAGAGAAAACCAAAAAACAAGAAAGAAACTAACAATCAACATCTAAAAAATTTTTTCCCCATAAAAAAAAATGAATAAAAAAATCATCAATAGCATATTAGATAAAAATCAATCTCCTCAATAAAAATCCTCAATAGCATATCCGGTATCGCCCTATTGTGCTTTATCTCTATACAATATCATCATTTGTATCCCATATTAGAATTTCATTGGACTAGTATGTGTATTCTGATTTTCCAGAACCAAAACCCAAAACCAAATGATTCTTACATAAACGATTGGGATTGAAATAAAAATTGCGCGTTTACCCACAAAGTTCGGCGCAAGCGCGGTAATTTCCCGGTTTTGGACATTCCTTTATTTTAATTGCCATCCCATGTGGATGTTGGGAACTCCTGCTGCTGTACCATCTCCATTTCCTATACCATCTACGTTGTCATACGCTCTGGACAACAGACGGTCACTCGGTCCCACATTCCTGTTTTGCACTTAGCAATGGAGAATGTCCCAGTGCACTGACTGTCCAATCAGTGTTAAAATGTGTAGGGGACACCCTATGGACAAGGGAAATTATGGCAAACTGTTATCAAGCAGTCATACAGTTCCAAGGGGAATGACAATGCAGAGGTAGAAAATTAATTTTTATCTCATGGGGAATACAAGTATTTATTAAGACATGTCAGAAGAGCTCTTTATTTACACTTAAAGGGGTGACACACTTAAAGGGGGTCAGGAATATCATTTAGAAGATAAATAAGATAGAGGATAAATAGCTGATCGATGGGGGTCTGACTGCTGAGATCCCCATCAGTCCTGAGAAAGGGGATTGTTTTACTTCCATTGACAATGTAGGATGTAGACATTCCCCCACTACACCCTGCACTTCAGCTTTTTCCTGATGCTCCCACTGACATGAATGGAGCCAGGGCACATCTGTGTCCACCAACACATTATGGAAGTTTATAATTTGCCACAGTAAATCTACATAAAAAAAATTGAATATCTTTGGAAATTCTATATATTTTTTTCTCTTGTATTGCTTTATATTAGAATGTTTCCTTCTACATTTAGGCAGAGCACTTCATTCATAACATGACTGGAGAGCAGTGCATTGTGGGAGCTCAGGTGACAGGTGAGATTAAAAGTGTTAAAGTCACGTGACCTACTTTGCACATAAACCACACACAGCAGAATTACTACTTTCACTATTGTTATGATGGGAAAGGAAACAACACACCACTTGGTCAATAGATAAGTGAAAGGAAATATTTACTTAGTTACTCAACTTCTTATGTAGATTTCAACCCGGGACTTGTCATTCACAAGTGGACTTGGCTATTAAACTCTGGCGTTCCAGACTGCAATGGATGAGAAACTGAACTATCAAATCTGTGTTCCCTATTTAATGCAATATACTGTAGTACAGTATATCCACCTGCCAGTGCTTCCATAAGACTAATGGTATTCTCCGACCCATTAGTAATGTACATAATGATGGATTTTGGAGTTATCTACTCACTTTTGGTCCTGTTATATGACCAGCAATAAGACTATCCACAGCATCTTGAGTAGTCAAGAAGTTTCTTTATTCATTTTTAGGAGAGTCCTGATGTGAGTTTATTGAAGGGGTTTTCTGGACTACAAACATATACCACCCAACTTTCAAAGGACAAAAAGGGACAATATGTGTGGTGTGCGCCATCACAAATGTATCCCCACCCACATCTACCTTTACCCAGTTCCCATCCATTTCTCTTTGTGCCCCCACACAGTATAACATGATTTGCCCAAACATTGAAGTGTCCCCATCCAGGTGCCCCCAGTTTAACATGCCCCAGTGCCCTCACAATATTATGCCCCTCTTCTGGTACCAAACAAACATAAAAAAAAAAACCTAATACTCTCCTTGGCCTGGTCCCATCCATTTCTCTTTGTTCCCCCACACAGCATAACATGATTTGCCCAAATATCAAAGTGTCCCCATCCAGGTGCCCCCAGTTTAACGTTCTCCAGTGTCCTCACAGTGTTATGCCCCTCTTCTGGTACCAAACAAACATAAAAAAACCTAATACTCTCCTTGTCCTGTTCCCCTGCTGTTCTGTCTGATGGTCCCAGAGGGTCCAGGGAGCTGCAGGCACGATGTAAGTGATATCAATACATTACACCTACTGCTCCCAGAGCAGAGACAGGGGCCAAACGGTGAAGCAGGGAACAGGACATACCTCCTTCCGACAGGGACTTTCAGGACTTTCCCACTGAATCAGCATAGGTCACCCATATTGACACCTGGCAACCCCACCGAACAGCTGTTCTTAGGAGCTGATACACAGAGAATGAAGCACACAGAACGGTTTTGTCTAGTGGCTGTACAGAATCACTGCAGCTTAGCCCATTCACGTGATCTACAATATCTTGGTCTGGTCACTATATAGAGAACAGTGCTGTCTGTTTCCTGCACCATTCTCTGTGTATCAGCTGCTGAGAACATGCATGCTTGGCTCAGCTGAGCTTGACTATGTTTCTAGGTCATCACCCAAGTAAAGCTTACAATCTGCATATCCTATCAGTATGTCTTTAGAGAGTAGGAGGGGAAACCCAAGTACCTTGAGGAAACCCACATAAACCTGAAGAGAACATACAAACGCCATGCACATATTGTCTTTGTCTGGATTCAAGCCCAGCACTCCATCACTCCACACCAACAGTGTGAATTTTTGGCGGTTTTGTGGTCATTCCTGGTTGGCCTAAGTCAGATCTTAAAGGGAGTGTCTGTGCTTAGGGGCACAATTGCAGAATTGACTGTACTGTGAATGTCTGATGGTCTCAGGTCAAACCTAGAAAAGCAGAAGGCTGGCTTCAAATAAGGGCTCGTTCACACCGGGCAAGAGGGGACGGATTTTGGCGCTGAATCCTCCTCAAAATCTGCCCCCTCATAATAGAGGTCTATGCAGACCACTAGCGTTCTCTTTTCTGCTCGCGGTTTGTTCTCCCTTTCTTCAGGCAGATTCGATGGCTGATTCAGCCACGGCATCCGACTCACGGCAGCACCCTCCGGACTAAGCCCATTCATTTGGGAATAATCCGTAGCGGGAAGCAGCGACTGTTAGAAGCCACGACAGTCACGGCAGGCGCATTTTGGTCCTATTCTGACATGGCTTCTAGCGTCAAAATCAGGACCAAAATACGCAGTCCCTAGCCCCGTGTGAATGGGGCCTTAAGGTCACTGCAAAGTATGAAAAGCTAGGAGATGTCACTCAAACAATAGGGGGAAGAGATGGGCTATGGTTAGGGGTGGTTATCTAGGGCAGATAACCCGGGAAGAGGAGGAGAAACTCCTTTGGAAAAGTGTAGAGGCACAACTTCAACGTACTGCTATATATCGTAATGTGAATGGGCATTTAACTGTTAATGGGTATGGTAGATCTGCCGAGTTTTGCCTGAAGTATTCCATTCCAGTTTCTACCATAATTGGGGACAGTCTCATTATATGGGCCACAAAAGGATAGGGGTCCAACACCCAATGCCCCCACCGATTGACTGTTTTAACAGATGGTAGCCTTTGGATGTGTAATAAAGCCTCTTCGTAGATAGTAAAGTAGAGTAAAATACATTTATATAGTGGCTGTGCTTGATATTGTTTCATAGTCCATTCACATGAATGAGGTCATGTGAGTATAAGCGTGGTATTATTTGGACCAACATAGAATCTGCAGCTTGCATGCTATATGGTCCATATACCTGATGTTCTTAGAACACTGGTCAGTGGTACTTTATGTTGCAATCATAGCTAAATTTCACCATCAGAAAAAGGTCACATCCAATCCATTATGGGGATTTTAGAGTGCCTTTTTTTTCCTTGTAATTGTGCTCTATTCAGCTCTATGAGGATATCTCAAAGATACTCTACTTAGGACCCTGTACAGGAGACCTTACCCTGAATATACACTTAAAAAGTGGAGCCCTATTGCATGTCTGTAGTTCTACACCTGCAGGTAATAAAATGAAAATAGAACCCATTTCCCCTTTAAGATGGAAATTTATGTACCGTATATATATCGACTTGTAAGACCTGGAGGTGGCAGGAAATCAATGTACATTCATTACTGCACATCCTCCACAGTTTATTCAGGGTCAATGTAATCTTTAATTTAACTACCCTTATATCAGTACTAAGTGGAGAGAGAATACACATAGCAGGACGCGCTCTGGCTGAGGATACATTTCCCCGTGTTCATGTTTACTGTCAGATACGTTTGTACCATACAAGTCACAAATGTCAGAGAATGAATAGTGTAGAAATTACAGCTCTTAGGAATCTCGGAATGAAAAAGAAAATACGCAGAAAAAGCCACATCAGCAGATCTCCAGTATTAGTACAGACAAAAATCCATTGTGAAGGAAGGAGAGGCTGAAATGTTACAGGAATTGGCATCAATGGTACACAGTGATGTTACAGTACAAGGATAATGCACAGCACAAAAAGTGATGTCACAGTGATGTCACAGTACAGGAATAATGCACACAGTGATGTCTCAGTACAGGAATAATACACACAGTGATGTCACAGTACAGGGATAATACACACGGTGATGTCACAGTACAGAGATAATACACACAGTGATGTCACAGTACAGAGATAATACACACAGTGATGTCACAGTACAGGAATAACGTACACAGTGATGTCACAGTACAGGAATAATGCACACAGTGATGTCACAGTTCAGGAATAATGCACACAGTGATGTCACAGTACAGGAATAATACACACAGTGATGTCACAGTACAGGAATAATGCACATAGTGATGTCACAGTTCAGGAATAACGTACACAGTGATGTCACAGTACAGGAATAATGCACATAGTGATGTCACAGTTCAGGAATAACGTACACAGTGATGTCACAGTACAGGAATAATGCACACAGTGATGTCACAGTTCAGGAATAACGTATACAGTGATGTCACAGTACAGGAATAACGTACACAGTGATATCACAATTCAGGAATAACGTACACAGTGATGTCACAGTACAGGAATAATGCACACAGTGATGTCACAGTTCAGGAATAATGCACACAGTGATGTCACAGTTCAGGAATAATGCACACAGTGATGTCACAGTACAGGAATAATGCACACAGTGATGTCACAGTACAGGAATAATGCACACAGTGATGTCACAGTTCAGGAATAATACACACAGTGATGTCACAGTACAGGAATAATGCACACAGTGATGTCACAGTACAGGAATAATGCACACAGTGATGTCACAGTACAGGAATAATGCACACAGTGATGTCACAGTACAGGAATAATGCACACAGTGATGTCACAGTACAGGAATAATGCACACAGTGATGTCACAGTTCAGGAATAATGCACACAGTGATTGTACAGTGATAATGGACATAGCACGAGAATAAAGCTCGCAGTGATGTCACAGTACAGGGATAATATACACATCTCTTACACAGGAATAACCCAAAACATAACTTAGACCTGAAATAACAGAAAATTGTCAGCATGCAGGAGTGGAATTGTGACTTTATAGACAAATGGTGGCTAAAGTTATAGAAGTATATAAAAAGTAGATCACTGTAGACAGATGCACAAGGTAGTTTAGGAAAGTTTATTTCGTCTATAGCAACCAATCACCGTTCAGCTCTTATTTTCCTAAAGCAGAAGACAATGTAAAAGCCATGCTATGACTGGTTGCTATAGGCAATAAAGACAGGCCCAACTGCTACATTCTTTTTGGCACAAAACAGATGCTTTGCCGCAAAAAGATCAGTGGCTCATACTAGACATTTGTCTAAGGAAGGGGTTATGGTTTTGTCAAGTTTTAAAAATATATCTGAAGTAAACCAGCTAGAAGAAAGTACCTTGCTCAATGCCAGTTGTGCCACATCTATCACATGACCCAAGCAACTGTGGTATATTTGGTACATCTTTCATACTTGGGCTACGTTCACATTTGTGCTATTGTCTCCATAAGAGACTCCATTGCAATGTCTGCCTGAAATAGTCGGGTGAAACAGTCCTTGCAATGGACAATGGAGACCCAACAAACCCCATAGTCAATGTGGTCCTTTGGGTTCCTTCTGTAACTATTTTAGCAGTTATATTGCTCTGATGGACCAGAACAAAGGAAAGCTGACTCTAGTGTGAACCTAGTATTAACAACTTTAAAGGGATCCTATCACTCTCACACAATTTTTTGTAGGTACCACGTCGAAATAGCCTTAAGAAAGGCTATTCTTCTCCTGCTTTTCGTCGTCTTCTCTGCGCTGCCGTTCACCTATAATCCCGGTTTTTCTCGATATGCAAATTAGCTCTCTGGGGATGGTCCAAATGCTGCGAGAGAACTCGCTCCAGTGCCGCCTCCATCTACGTCACCAACGTCGTCTTCACCGTCTTCTTCTGGCTGAGTCAAAATTAAACACATGCGCAAGTTGACTCTGCCAGCGGAGCCAACTTGCGCATGCGTTTAACTTTGACCCAGCCGGAAGAAGACTGTGAAGACGACGTTGGTGACGTAGATGGAGGCGGCACTGGAGCGAGTTCTCTCGTAGCATTTGGGCCACCCTTAGTGCTGTTTGAGCGCTCGGGCCTGCCCCCAGTGCTGCGGGAGAGCCAATTTGCATACTGAGAAAAAACGGGATTGTAGGCGGCGCGGAGAAGACGACGAAAGGTAGGAGAAGAATAGCCTTTCTTAAGGCTATTCCAACATGGTACCTAGAAAAAATTGTGTGGAGTGATAGGATCCCTTTAACTTTAATAAAACAGGGATGAGTAAGTCTCACTACCATCTGCACACTCTTTTCAGATCTGGACATACCAAATTTGCCAGGACCGATTCTGAAAATTAGGGACAGTCTCATTAAATACTGGCTAGTTGGCAAGTATGATCTTGTGACTGCCTGGTCTACACATAATGTCTATGTATGTAACTAAATGTAGGCCAGTTCTTCGTTTGGACAGTTCCATAAATCATTACAAAGGGGTAGAGATCAGTTTATGGCATTGTGTGTTTCAGGAATAGTTATATTTTTATGGATGGAATAATACAGACATATGTGACTATATGGGTCTATCACTGGGGCAGATTTACTAATCCTAAGACTTAGACAATGGAAACCAAGACTAGACAGTCTAAAATGTGGCAGACTTATCACCGGGGCTAAGGCTAGATAATACATTTCATGAATCTTTACACTGTCTAGTTTAAGTTTATACCATTTGTTATTGAATTCCCATTCTCAAAATAGATGTTGCCCTCAGAGGTGGGACCCACATCTACTGGAGAGTTATGTAATTCTGAGGATATGCCATAAATATCCTTGATGGGAATAAGTCTTTAAACTTTATCTCTGGCTAATTTAGTGGAATGTGGGTGTCTACATTTGTGCAAGGACACCAACATAGTATGTCAGTGTTATAGACTACTAAAGTCACTGCATAGTCCTGCTGCTGTATCACACAGATACTGACCTATAAGGTAGAAACCTCTCCCTAATAGCAGATTCATATGGAGGAATTTCAGTCAATCTCAAATTCTTCTCCAAACTCTGGCCCTGTGGCAACCAAATCAGAGCTTCAGTTTTGCACCTTGAGTTTACATTTGCACACGGAGTAGCTTCAGATAGAATCAAAGTAGATTCCAGATGCTTTTTGGAGATTATTTTGATCCTGAATCCACTTCAAAATCAGCTTCCAATTCCACCATGTAAACCTAGTCTAAGGGTCCATTCACACGAAAATGGTGAGCAATTTGGTGTGGAATTTCGGCGCTGAAAAAAAAAACCTCCCATTGACTTCAATGGGTTCCTTTTTCTGCTAACAGAAAAACACATTTGCATATTCTTCCCATGATCCCCCACAGTGGAGCGAAAATGGCTTTGTAAGACTCCACACACTTACATGGTGGTCTCTCCCTAAGGAGTGACAATATCCCCATAATCTAGTCTAGAAGTCTCTCACCTCTGCCAAGCCAGTTCTCCCTATGCTTTGCTGATGAGATCTAATCAGGTCGAAACAGTGCTGTCCACAGCTGGGATACTGACTTGGAAAAACCATGCATCATTGCAGCAAAGGCTTGTTGGAAAGTCAGGCATGATGTTCAAGGGAGCTTCCCATAGAGGGCAGCATACAGAGGCACGGTTTCCCTATTTACATCTTGGGAAACACATTAGCATATTCTTCCCATGATCCTTGATTTAGTCATGCATCTTTAAACATGACTAGTTCATCCCACACTATAAAAATCTGGTGGATTAAAACCATTGACACTACATTTCATGAGGTCGGGAATGTACTGTACAGCAAATTCATATTAGCCCTCTATTCCACATGAAGAAATTGGATAAAATTATGTACTAGACTAATGCCTTGAAATACAAACAATGTTTAGGGGATATTGTCACTCCTTGGGAAGAGACAACCATATAGGTGTGTGGAGACTTATTAAGCCTTTAGCACTCCGCTTTACAAAGGACCATGGGAAGAATATGCAAATCTGTCTTCCATGATGTAATTAGGAAGTCAGCTGCTGCCTCAGTGTTGCAAACCAATAGAGGGCGCTCACTGGAATGTGCAAGCCTGTCTTCCCTGATGTAGTGAAATAGCCCAATAAAGGCTGCTCCCTTTCGCAACGTATCCTATTAAACCACATGATACAGTACAGATCACTTTATCTTCCACTTACCTGATTCATGGTGAATTGCTGGTGGGATCTAGAAAGCTGCACATCACAAAGATGTCACCTCTCCGATTACATGTGCCCTAAAAAGAATAAAAACATGTAACTAAATGGACGACGACATGCACAGTTTCAACAGTTCAACCTAAGCAGCTCTACAAAGGACACTATCTCAGCTTCTTGATAACTGCTAGTGTGAATTTTGGCGAGTCAGAATGTGCATTTTTATTGGCAATTAGGCTTTCATGTGTGACAAGAAAATCCTCACCCAAATGTTTCACTGCCTCGCTGATACAACCATATTTTATGTACAGCAATAAAAATACTACATAGGTATCTTGCTTATGTCTATAAGCTTGTCAGGATTTGTATTCAAAAATTTTGGTACATTTGTGAAGCATCTTCAGATCAAGAATATCCCTGAACTAAAGACCCATCTTTTCTTTTTGTTTTTGTTTTCATTGTGAAATGGTATTTATGTTTTAAACCTTCATCCCATTTGTGGATTTTGCTGAAAGAGGGTTTGTAGGTCAAAACACATGATCATAATTAATGACATGTTAATTACTGATTAGCGGACCTACAAATGGGAGAAGGTTTTCTCACTTATGATCAGACTTTGAAAAAGGAAAGTTTCCGAAACGCATCAGTCTGACGCAGTGTTCCTGTGACATGAGTGTTGATATCACTTTTAGGAAGTTTTACTATTCCTACTACGGCCGTGCTGGATTTTCCTTTTGCCTGTGAATCTATCGTTTCACTCCAAGCCATGGGAGTTATACGTCCGAGCAGAGCCAAAGTAAAGATACAGAAGTGGAAAATGAGATCAAGAGTTACATCTGCAAGTGGGCTGAGTATATCTCCCTTTTTTCCTGGATACGTATTTAATACCTCTCAACTTTCCAGTTTTGTACCAGAAACAGGTCAAAAACTGAGTCAACCACCTCCCCCTAGCATATTCATCTGGTACCATTGTATTACATGGATTTATATATATATCTCCTTGTAGATTTGGAGAAAAGTAACTTTGAAGTGTTATGCAAATGAATTGGTGCACTGGAGGCGGGCTTCAGATCTGGGAGTGCTGCTCAAATAGGATGGACAATTTGGAGGATCAGCTCTAACTGCATGGAGTAGTGCAGGTAGAAGGTAGAAGTCTGAGTGTCAACAGTGGTGCTCCAGGGAGCTGAAGGCCCGCCCCCAGTGCACCAACTGCCTTATTTGCATAAGACTTTAAAGTTGTTTTTCTCCAGATCTACAAAAGTGACTACATTGACAAACAATATACCTTTTGTTATGATGCCCTGTAGTGCAGTGGTAACAGGTGAATATGTTTCGGGGAAGTGGAAGACTCCTTTTAAGTATTAGGCTCCATTCACACGGGGCAAGAGGGGGCGGACTTTGGCACAGAATCCACGTCATAATCCGCCCCCTCACAATGGTGGTCTACGTAGACTGCTAGCGTTCTTTTTTCCGCTAGTGGCATGTTGCCTAATCCAGAGCGGAAAGCTGCGACAGGATGCCGTGCACTGCAGCCACGACGGAACATGCACACGCGGAACTAACCCTTAAAGTGCGTGTTTCTGGCCTAGAACAAAGCTTAAAGGGTTTTCCCATTTATCGATAAATGTCTGAACTATAGGGGGTCCAACCACTGGCACCCCCTGAATGCTGTGTGAATAGAGTGGTACTATGTACAATGTCTCTACTCCATTCAATGGGAGCATAGGGGTTGAACTTGCAATCTGTGTTCTGTCAACCCTTGAGGACATAGGATAAGCGTTTTTGAGGGGAAGACCTATTCATGTCCCATTGTAGACACAAATTCTAGGTACGCAATTCAAACTTTATACAAAACAAAGCGATAATGTGGCCACAGGCAAGAGACTTTATGGTCTTCACCTCCTACATAGTGCAGAGCCACAACCTGCAGACAATGTCCAATAGAAATGCTAATGACGGAGACAAAATGGCTTCCTCATCTCATTCACACAAGCCAATAGGATGGTACCATGTACACAATCCAAAGGGGGGGGGGTGCACTACCTAGAACAGAAAAACTGACATGTAAAGGAACAAAGTAAAGAAAATATTACAAGTGCAACAATAAGATATTTGTTGAGACTTGATCTCCACACACAAAAATATTTGTAATGTGACCAATATTCAGAATATTTTACCTCAAAAAACAACTTTCCAGTGACGCTAGGCTCCATTTAGGTAACTAAGTGATGTGTTGCCCATAGCAAGCACTGTAGTAGGATAAAAATGAAAGTATTGATCTGATTGGTTGCCATGGGTCACGGCTTCTCTATTCTCTCTGCACTTCTTATACAAAACTGGCCATAGACTTACAAGAACCATCAGCAGAACTGGCCAGAATGGGCAATAACATAAGTGAGATTTATGAAGAGACGGATGTGTTCAATATCAGGCTTTATGTCCCCTGCACCGGCAGACGCGCCTCACTTATGCCTCTCCACAAAGCGGGCACATCCTCCGCTCGGCCATGTATCTACACACTGAAACTGCCATAAATCATGATAAATCTAGTGTAAAACAGAAAGAAAAAAAAAATTCACATTTTTGCCCAAACTCGATTTTCACAAGAAATTAGCAACTTTTTTACACCTTGTAGGCCCGATAACAGCATACAAGGCATAATAAATCGGTCCCAATGTCTACAGGATTGACAGTCCCTATAGTCTTAGTAAGGGGGAGGGGTGAAAACAATCTTTCAGCACTTCCCATGGCAGACAAATAAGTTGCAACCACCAGGTACCTCCCAATATTGCTAGGGTCCCCCCACAACCTCTGGAGGGATATGGCATCATCTGCTTTAGCTCACAGGCTCAGTTTTGCCATATACCGAAGAGAGAAGTATAGAAAAAATACTATATATAAAATACAACGTGGTTTCTTTAGGGGCTCAGGGTTCCTAAGGAGGCCACAGTAGATGGCGATACAAGCTGGGGTCTCTCCCCTTGCCCCCTCCATTGCACTTCTGCATTAAAGAGGACCTTTCATCAGATTGGGCACAGGCAGTTCTATATACTGAATTCGGCTTTCCCGATCTGTGCCCCGGGTAAAGCGCTATCGGTCCCGGTACCGTAGCGCTTTACAGTCAGAAGGGCGTTTCTGACTGTTAGCCAGAGACGCCCTTCTGCCCAGCAGCGCCTATTGCGCTGTACTGTGGAGCGGGGAGGAACGCTGCTCACAGTGCTCATCCATAGACGAGTATTATCAGGAGGGGAGGAGGCGTTCCTCCCCGCTCACACAGTACAGCGCGATAGGCGCTGCTGGGCAGAAGGGCGTCCCTGGCGTCCCGATAGCACTTTACCCGTGGCACAGATCGGGTCAGCTTTCCAGCAGTATATAGAACTGCCTGTGCCCAATCTGATGAAAGGTCCTCTTTAACTACTAATGCCATGAATTCTGCTTGTTCATCCCATTGCACTTCTCATTTGGTATTCATCTCATACATATTATCATTCCTTTCTGCCTAGCTCATTTTTATTTTTCTCTAGTATCCTTCATCTCTCGCCGCGAAGTTTCACATTCCTTTATATTTGGTGGTTAGTCGATAGTATGGGCAGACTAGTAGTGTTGATATGTATTTTGAATCAGGGACAGATGGGTATGTTACCTAGAGTCTATCTATATTCCCCTGAATTTTTGTATGTAATAATAATAATAATAATAATAATAATAAATTTTATTTATATAGCACCAACATATTCCGCAGCGCTGTACAATTTGTAGGGTTCAAATACAGACAGAAAGATACATTACAAAGAAAGTCGTTTCACACAATGGGACAGAGGGCACTACAAATGTACTTTTTATTGTTTTTAACCGAGTGTCAGTTTTATTGTGTTTAAATATTTATTCATATTTTGCTGGAGCTCTTGACTTTTTTTGCAACTGTTCCTTATGCCAATCTTGACAAATAGTTCCCCATTATTAGTGTAGAATAAACCATACAGACAGTCAGGCATGGACCATGCAGGGAATCCCTTGGTAGGCTCCTGGACCAGGTTGGGCTCCCATCACTCCACTCCCCACACTCACTGTACTACATACATATAGGCAATATCGTGTGCATCCATATCATAAACCAGGTAGATTATATAACAATCCAGGTTTATTATATAGATGCATTGGATGGCTGAGATAACATTCTAGGCACAGAGGCAGGCCAACCAGTATCCTCCCTTCTCTTCTTTCAATGGTTTGCTGCTGCCTAGGACCTACTGCTCCCATCCTTGGCTTACAGAAGAGCCCCAAGAGCTGGTCAGCAGGCTAGTGAAAGTGTCACACAGATAGACAGACAAAGGTAAGGGCTAGGTAGAAGACTAGCAGTGAATATGAAATGCGTTTGCACAGTTTTTTTTTTTTTTTCAGACGGACACAATATCCTGCATGTCCGACTTTGTGTCCGTGCAAAAAAACGGTTTTACCGCGGAGAGGCTGCATACGGACACCGGCGGTTTGCTTTTAAAACCCATTCAAATTAATAGGTTTTAAAACTGACCGCTGGCCAGCAGCCTCCTACGCAGTTTCTCCGGGAATTAGGACAGAAACCTCTGGACAGACAGCAGACGCTAGTGTGAACGCCCCCTTGGTATGTACAACCCTTTAAGAATAATTCAGGATCATATGTCTGACTAGATTTAGAGCATTCTGTATGTATCATTTAATATGGTCATGTTACAACATGTTCACTTTAATCTTGATCAAAATTGTCTTTAATATATTAAGACATTGAATTTACTATATAACATATTTCACAGAAACAGCTGCAGCTCACAGTTAAAGGAACAAAAACCTCTAGAAATTAATCAAGAATTTACCTATTTGCAAGTGTTTCTAAGTACCTGAAACTATTTTTTTTGCATAAATCTAAATCTTGCCCTAAACATAGATATTCATCAGCCAAAATCCAATATAAATGTGGCTGTTTATGTGAAAAGGGCCCACACTGTCGATATGGAGTTCTTGGTATCATTGTAACGGTTATGGTGTAACATTGTCCGAAACAGCAAAAAAATTTTTATTGAAAGCACAATTACGAGAAAAAAAGTGAAAAACACAACATACCACAAGAAAGTCAATTTCGAGAAATTTCACTTCAAAAAGTAACGACGACTTTAAATCATTACAAATCAAACAATTATTACAAGTTATGGCATGTTATATATCAAATGAAAGCTTGAGATCTTAGCTACAATAATAATGCATACTTAATATTGTATTACAATGTAACCAAGCTGATTTGGTCCAAAAACAGCCGTGAACCAACACAAAATTCTTTCAAATTTTATCAGTCTACTTATACAACGACCAACTAATTGCAATGTAAGAACTTAATTAATAATAACCTTGTACATCATATTAAAGTTGAAAGTTTAAGCAGTAGAGCTACTCTTATGTATGATACATAGCAATGAGACTAAGTTGATTTGATTACTATGAAGAAATTGTAAACCAATGGAAGAAAATTACATTGTACCCCTGTAAAATTCACAAGTACATGAATTATCCTAGCTAACATCTTGTATAAACATAATTATAAAAGAAAACAATGATAAACAAATATTATCATTTAAAAACTATCATTAAGTACCAGAACAAGTTATTCTAAAGTGTAGAGCTGTTTGAGTAAAAAAATTCTACTCGTTGCTTCTTCGTTTTGGACAAGTTGGTATGTTGTTGCGAACCTGATTTCTGTGGCCCTGCTCTTTGCAGTAACTACAAACTGGCGACTTTCTTTTAGCAGGAGGTATATTATCTGGTTTATCAGTTGCAATTTTTCTTCTAGAATCAGGTCGTGCAAGGACATCCTGAACAACCGGTTCAGCTGCACCAAGTAATAATGGGTAATTTCTTGGATTTAACATGCCTGTTACCTCCTCATCACCTGGAATTGGGCAAAGAACATCTTTTGCCTCTTTAGTCATCACAAATGGTCTAATCTTTTCTGCCAAATATTTGCGACGTTCAAGAGATAGTGGTTGCGGTTCCACAATCCTAGGCAAATCGCTATTAATTTTGTCAGTATCTTTTACAATACTTAAAGAAATGCCTGTGTTATCCAAAGCAGTTGACGTTTCCTTGCAAAGCACAGTTCCTTTTGCCTTGCTAGAAAATATAAACTGGTGATATTTTTTCAAATCAGGAATTGCTTTCATGTTGCAGGCAAATTTATCTTGCCAGTCATAAGTGGGTATTACCATGTTACCTGCTTCATCACCAACTGGGACAGGAATTATTGCATTTGTCTGAGGACAAGCACTTTCAGCAATTGCGCACATATCTTTAACAGTTTCAGCTTTGCTTGTCCTCAGTTTTTTTTTGAATAGTCCAAAGTACAAGTCAGGCCAGAATTTTGTATGTCCCACTGGCAGGAAGCTCATGGTAAACTGCTCATTTTTTTGAGTACAGGTTCGCCAGTTTGCATACTGCATCATGAAATTGTTCTTATTTTGTCCACAGCAGTTATCGGCATGACATTGGCAGTCTGTTTCTCCCAAAGAAAAGTTATCAAAAAAATGATGTAGCAAGGACAAAACAACATTTGACCCTTTTCCTGTAGAACAAGCCTCTGGAATTACATACAAAATAAATTTTCCAATTGGTCCAATTTTAAAATCTTGTTATAATGACAAAATATCACATACCATTTCCCTCGTCTTCCTTTCGAGGGCAGAAATAGTCCTCAAACATTGACTGTATATCGTCTTTAAAATCACCAGCTCCAAAACGGTTCAACAATCTAGCAACACCTTCAGCTGACAAGTGGTCGGAGGAAGCCATCACTAGTTAACTGTCGATAATTAAAATGGCCGAGTTAAATGCCGCGTGGAGCTGTCGTTACGTGTTGCGACTTCGTACAAGTTCGTATTAAATAAAAATGTTCTACTTAATCAAAATGTATTTAAATTTGCAGACCAAAAGCAAAGCTAAACTGTAAAATTTAACAAATAAGATGCAACACGATAATAATTCTTGGATAATAATCAACTATTCGCATTACACATGATTGCTTCACGAAGTAAACAAACCAACAACCTAATCACTCCCTAAAATCCTTGAAATTGAACTCCTGGTCCGATCTTTTTGATTTATATGTATTCATACGCCTTTTTGAATATTAAGCACTCTAAATTAGTCATGTAAGCCAATAAAAGGCGACAAAACCGGATTGGAAAGTAGCGCCGACGATCTGGGCCCTTTTATATGTCACTTTAATTCTAACGAAATCTGCACCAAAAGTGTACAAATTCTTAAAAGTCTCAACAAATTTGTAAACTTGACATATTTTTAAATAAAATTTTAGCATAAAACAAAATTGTGATTTTTTTACCCAAATATGTTTTGGACTATTTTCTCTATAATTAGTATCGACGATCTGGGCCCTTTTCACGTAAACAGCCACAAATATGGTTTTGCCATAATCTTAATGGCCTGCCAGACAAAGCTGCCATGTGATTTCTAATACAAAGTGGATGCCATGAAAAAAAAAGATGATGATAAATTTGTGGGTTTCTTCTAATGACCCACAAAAAAATGTTTAGTTAATCTAAACCTTATATGGTGCAAAATGAATGTACACCTTAAATAACATAACTTTGTTTTTCTGTTAACATAGCTATGAATTTTGGAAGGCGAGTAAGGAAAATATGAAAAAAGTTGTTGAGCATTTAAAGGGGCTCTATCATCAAAATCATGCTGATAGAGCCCCACATATGCGTGAATAGCCTTTAAAAAGGCTATTCAGGCACCGCTAAAGTTATATTAAACTACCCCCCAGTTTTAAAATAATACCCTAAAAAAGAATGTGATCAACTTACCCATCGTACATGCTGGGCGGGCATTCAGGGTGTGCCATCTTCTTCATCCACGCCTCCTCTTCCTGCGATGTCCTCAGGTCCCGTCTTCCTCCGGCGCTCGAGGGACCCGAGGACATCGCAGGAAGAGGAGGCGTGGATGAAGAAGACGGCGCACCCTGAATGCCCGCCCCCCGTGCACAATGGGTAAGTTGATCACATTCTTTTTTAGGGTATTATTTTAAAACTGGGGGGTAGTTTAATATAACTTTAGCGCTGCCTGAATAGCCTTTTTAAAGGCTATTTACGCATATGTGGGGCTCTATCAGCATGATTTTGCTGATAGAGCCCCTTTAATGTACAAACTGCCTTACGACCCAAAGATTCAGGAATGGAAGACCTGATATTTAGAAAATCTACAGAACTTCTCTATTTTGCTACCCCATTTATTTGACAGTCCCACAAAAAGGGGAAGTTTGAGATATTGTGGTAGGTCCTCCAATCCTTTGCTCATCTACTTAAGAGATAAAAAGGTAAAAATAAGGGAAATAGGAAGAATGCAGTATTTTCCCTACTGATAACTTTAGAGCCTTTTATTAAAAGTAATGCAGATTTTTGTAACTTATTTAAATAACCTTACCTCTTCACAATAATATAATATAATTATAAAAACTATTATTATTACTATTATTATAAAAACTACAAGTATGAATTGGATTTTCTAATGCTCTATTCGCTGACAAGCAGGTTTAATTTTTATTTTTTATTTTTTTGTTAAATAGCAAAAAAATTTGGACAAAATAATTGACCAGTTGTAATATTTTTAATCATATGATTGCCGTGTTATGTTATCTTTAGAAAATTATGCTGTTTATTGTCTTCACATTTCCTCTTATCATTCTAGTGTTCCTTTAAGAGGAATATCCAGAAACTAATTACTGTAGAGATGACTAAAATCTGGATAAGTACCAAGGATCACACCTTACTCAGTACTATGTTTACCCATTGAAAGGCAGCTCCCTGAAGCAGATGTCAAGTAACACAAGAGAGACCGTCTGCTCCATCACACTCTCCCTCCCACAAGTCACAGGAGGATATTATTGACTATAGAGACGGCTCAGAGAACAGTAGCTACAAAGAAAATCAAAGCAAAATCTCTTTCTAAAACCAGTAAAAGGTGAAGTGCATTTAAAAGTGGAGTTAAATATTACCTCTGCTATATAACCATTAGACAGTCACGTAAAACATAGTAAGTTGTATCCTTATCTGAATTTATTCAGTTGCTATAAATTACATTTGTGAAAATAATAGAGATGAGCAAGTAGTATTCCATCGAGTAGGTATTCAATTGAATAGTCGAATATCGAGGTCTACTCAAATCGAATTTCAAATATTTCACTACTCGCTCATCTCTACTGTATACATTGTCCTAGTTCCTGTCCCACCTCCCCTGCATAGTTATTGGTGTAAAAAAGCGCCAGGGAAGATGGGAGGGGAATCAAATTTTTACTACGTTTACCGCGTGGTATTCGACCGAGTACCTACTCAATCGAATACTACTCGCTCATCTCTAGAAAATAACAATTGAACAAAAAAGGCAGATTTGGAATTCCATGATTATGTGCATCAGATTTTTGGGGGGATTTTTGAATTATTATATTCTTCCCTTTTCTAATAGACAGTTCATTTAGCGACAATCCCAGTCACCTCCATCCAACAAGACTTCATCAGGACGGGAGCATCCTGTATATTAAAGATTGACGTGATCGAAAACGATCCTTGCTATGGAAATCATTTGCATCCTGGGAAATACCATCAATTTGCATTGCCTCACATTTCCGAGGATGAAGCGAAGGCTCAATTACAACTAAGAACAGCAGATTAGAGAAGTGTCAAAAACTACCATACAGTGCATACATAATACAGCTATACACTATAGTGCCTAAAAATATAGTACCCACTAATCAGTGGTAGATACTGGATATTAGATATATAATAAGCCCCACAACAGGGCTCAGGGTCTTAAAAGGTTCTGAATACTGTTATATGTTGCAAAAAGGAAAGCTGTACATAACACAATATAGTGGCAAGAAGGATCCTAATACCTTTGCAGAATAGTATTAGATCCTCATATAACTGGCTATGGATACATCTTACCTATGGTTATGTTTGTAAGCAAACTAAGCTGTGGTTATTGATCACAAGCACCGTGCTGCAGATATGCATGAATATACACCTCACAGATATAAGCTAGTTTACAGCCATTTCTCCAAAAGCAGAACACCAGTTGCCACTTTGCACCCTTATGACAGGATTGCAGGGAATTTTTTCTCTAAATCTCAAACAATCACCGCTATTCATTTTAAGTACACTTATGAGTTAGATGGGCGGTCCCTTCTCCAGCTCAGGACCCCCAACCAGACAGTGGAGACAGGTGTGTAACCAGCATGGTAGCAGCGGTAGTGGGTGCCACAAGGCCCAGGACATTAAAGGGCTCAGCAATGACCACTGCAGATTTAGGTAATGGGCCCTATTTACTTGTCGATCGTGGCTCTTGCTCACAGCCACCTGTACTTCCCCTTCTGAAGAGACGGCTGTGAGCAGGAGCCGGGTCTGGTAAGTAAGGCCGCGGTCCCAGCGAACCCCATAAACACTGTTATCATTATACTCAGGGGGTCTTTTCAGTCGGTGGGGAGGGGAGTCGGCTTGGGGGCATGTCAAATGTTCGCCTTGGGGCCCCGCTGTTCCTAGTTACGCCACTGAGTGAGGAGCATAATTATGCCTAAACTAACAATGATTACTCGAGAACCGTGGGGACTAGAGAAAAAACTGTGCCAAAATCAGTGATATAGCAATTACTGAAGAGAGTTGGAGCTGGAAGAGGTCGTGAAAGGTTCTGTTTAAAGGGAATCTATCATTGGGGGCAACACGGTGGCTCAGTGGTTAGCACTGCAGCTCTGCAGTGCTGGAGTCCTGGGTTTGAATCCCACCAGGAACAACATCTGCAAGGAGTTTGTATGTTCTCACCGTGTGTGTGTGGATTTCCTCCCATTCTACAAAGACATACTGATAGGAAAAAAAGGGAGTCTATCATTGGAACTTTTTAATTTTAACTAAACCTATGTTCATGTAGCCTTTAGAAAGTCTATTGTAGGGATACCTTTTGTTTCAATTATGTTGCCGGCATTTTCATGAAAAAAAACAGTTTCTTCTTATGCAATTTAGTTCCCACTGTGCTCTGAGCACCCCCACATCATTGGCCTGGACCTGCATCCCCACCACCTTCTTGATTGTAGTTCTAACCTCCTCCTCCTTTTCATTACTTCCTTCCTACATGAACAGGCGTACTGCACCTGCTTGTATAAGAAGAAGCCCAAGATGGCGCATGTACTGTATGCTCGGCCTGCCGAGGTGGCTGAGCGTACAGCGCCTGCTCCCTGAACCATCTTGGATTTCTTCTTACACGAGGAGGCGGAGGAGGATTCAGCTACAATCAAGAATTGGGCTAGTAACTGATTTAAAGGGGTATTCCCATGTACTTAATTATTTTTACATTTGTAGATAATTAAAAGTTAAACATTTTGCAAATATAAGTAATTAAACATTTTGCAGAGTTTTAAAGATTTCTCTAAATATCTTGTGGTCACAGTCTGTTGTCTTGATCGGTTGCCAGTGGACACGACTACGAATGCAGGAACTTTCTAAGGTAAGAAAATCAGCCATGATGTCCTTATTGTGGTCGGGATATCTTAAGATAACAGACTGTCATCACTAAAAGTTAGAGAAAATATTTAAAACTTTGCAGAATTTTTAATTACTTATATTTGTAAACTATAAGACTATAAGACGCACTTTTTCCCAAAAAATTTTTTGGGGAAAATAAGGGTGCGTCTTATAGTCCGAATGTGGACTAGGGGGGGCGGAGGAGTGGAATAGCAGCATCGCTCCTGCCACTGCTGGCTTCCTGCAGGGCAGGAGTGTAGCAATGCCGCAGGCCCCAGCATCTGTGCCGGCGTCTAACCCTCCCCGGTATCCGCCTTTCTATTACAGCGGATGCCGGGTCTGTATTGGCGGCTGCTCTGGTGCAGAGCGGCTGCCATAGTAACCGGGCTTCCGCTATACGCGGAGGCCTGAAGCTGATGCCCGCAATCAGAGTGCATTCTAATTGCGGGCATTGAAATGGAACCCCCCCCCCCCCCTTCACCCCAAAGTGTAAAACACCACCACCACCCCCACCCCCCTACTGAAGGCTCCCAGGCCTGTCATTGCTATATTACTATTGCGGCTAGTCTATGACCTTCCGCAATAGTAATATACAGAATGTCCCATAGACGGCAATACAGTTGTATTGCCGTCTATGGGCCTTGCAATAAAATGACTGCAGGTTCAAGCCCCCTGGGGGGGGGGGGACTAATAAAATAGTTTTTTTTAAAAAAAAAAGCTAAAATAAATAAAAGTTCTAAATCACCTCCTTTCCCTAGAATACATATAGAAGTAGAAAATTACTGTGAAACACAAACACATTAGGTATCCCTGTGTCCGAAAATGCCTGGTCTACTGATAGTTTTCCCGTACGCTGAACGTCAAAATCAAATGTGCCAAACCGCTGGGTTTTTTCTCACCGTTTTGCCTCTTATTTAAATGAAAGGTGATCTAAGTAATAGACATTCCCCTAAATGGTATAACTAAAAAGTACATTTGGCCCTGCAAAAAAATGCTCTATGCGTCCCCGTACAGCTGCAGGGTCACCTGTCAATGTGGTCTTGCAGCTGTTACAAAACTACAACTCCCATATATTAAATATTTTACCATTTTTTGCTTCAAATTTTTTTTCCCTATTTTCCTCCTCAAAAACCTAGGTGCGTCTTATAGTCCAGTGCGTCTTATAGTCCAAAAAATACTACAAATATAGATATGATTATGTACATGGGAATACCCCTGTAATGCCTCTTTGTTGTGATAGTATTTTTGGTTGGGCACCCCTTACTTCAGTTGGTAACTGTAGGTGATGGTTGCTTAGGACAATGCAGATTTAATTTCTTTTTTAGAAGGTAAACCTAAAATAAAAGTCAGTGATTTTGTGTATAGTACACAATTATAATAAAGTTTAATGGTTCTTGGACATAGCATGCACAGTGGCACAGTCCCATAGGGGTCTATACTAAGTACAACGCCCTAGAAAAAAATTTTAGCACTCAGATGCACAGACACAATTGTAGGAGACCATAGTCCATAACCATAGGATAAAGCTATTGTATTTTTTTTCTTAAAATGTTTTTTTGATTCGTGCTGATCTGGCTACAAGGTCTTAAAGAGGACCTTTCACCATATCCGGGCACAGGCAGTTCTATATACTGCCAGAAAGCTGACAGTGCGCTGAATTCAGCGCACTGTCGGCTTTCCCGATCTGTGCCCGGTGTGAAGAGCTTACGGCCCGGTACCGTAGCTCTTCTATGGTCAGAAGGGCGTTTCTGACCATTAGCCAGGAACGTCCTTCTGCCTCGTGGCGCCAATCGCGCTGTGCTGTGGAGCCGGGAGGAACGCCCCCTCCCTCTGCTCACACAGCTTGTCCGTAGACTAGCATTATCAGAAGAGGGAGGGGGCGTTCCTCCCGGCTCCACAGCACAGCGCGATTGGCGCCGCGAGGCAGAAGGACGTCTCTGGCTAATGGTCAGAAACGCCCTTCTGACTGTAAAGCGCTACGGTACCGGGACCGATAGCGCTTTACACCGGGCACGGATCGGGAAAGCCGACAGTGCGCTGAATTCAGCGCACTGTCAGCTTTCTGGCAGTATATAACACTGCCTGTGCCCAGATATGGTGAAAGGTCCTCTTTAAGTACTTAGTATCTAACTGAGGCCACCAAAGGCAAAAAGGTAGGTCTAATAATGGAGACCTGATGGGAAGAGAACACAGCCATACTGTAAACATCTTGTAGTACATTTGGTTTGTGTATCTTTAATTCACTTGCCAACTCTTTGATGTTGGTCATGAAATACGTAAAATAAGAATTTTATTCAGACCAAAATGCTATGAAAATATAAACTTCACTTTCCTCCTCCCATTAGAGTCCCTTAGCACCACTCTTTGGGTCTGTTGTTGCACTTTTGGGATGTCACTACAATAGCAGTGATTGACAGACACTCTCCTAGCCATTGCTTTGGTTGACATTTCATCATACATGTATGAAAATAGAGAAGCAGTAAGATATAGGAACATCCTAAGCAATGGAATGCTAAGGGATTTTAAAGGGATTCTATCATTAGAGTCCCTTGTTTAACTAAATACACGTCGGAATAGTCTTAAGAAAGGCTATTCTCCTCTTACTTTTATTATTCTGACCCGCGCCGCCGTTCCTGAGGAATTTCTTCTTTCTTCCATATGTAAATGAGCTTTCCGACAGCAAAGGGGGTGTTCCCCTGTGCTGAAACAGCACTGGAGGTGTTCACTGTGGTGTCCGAAAACACTTAAAACGACGCCTCTATTTTCTTCTCCGGTCCATCGGCTGCATCTTCAGCCAAAAGCGCCGACTGTGCATGTTCATCGGCCATTTTCCTGTGGCCTCTTACACGAATGCTCGTTCAGCCACAGGAAAATGGCCGACGGACGTGCACAGTCGGTGCTTCTGGCTGAAGATGTGGTCGATGACCCAGCGAAGAGGCGGCTGGAGAAGAAGACAGAGGTGTCGCTGAAGAGTTTTCGGACAGGGGACTTCCCCATTGCTGTCTGAAAGCTCATTTACATATAGAAGAAAGAAGGAATTCCTCAGGAACGGCGGTGCGGAGCAAAAAAAATAAATAAATAAAGGAAAGAGAAGAATAAATAAATATTTAGTTAAAAAAGGGAAATCTAATTATAGAATCCCTTTAAGGATGGGTTCACACTGGAACAGACTTTAAATGATAGATGCCTGACTGAAGCTTTCCTCCATCATGCTTTTTGATTTTTCTGTCTTTTTCTACTGTTACAAAGTAATCAAACATGTTGGAAGACACAATTGGTCAGGTTTTTTACATTATAGTTAATGGGAAAGGATAGACACGGACACTCCATCTGTGTCCATAACTCTACTACTATTAATGTCCATTGCTCTAATCCTATGATGGATGACAGCGACGGATCCCAATAACGGACCCCAAAACAGCATATTGGGTGCTGAAACCCCGGAATATCTGAGGCTAAAGAAAAATTTTAACTGTGTTGGAATCAGTGGAGCGGATCCTATTAGAGGATGCAAAGAGCTGGAGTTGGTGGAGGGGTGTATGATCCTCTTTACAGATGCACAAAATTTAGCAAACATCATGCAACATGTGATAAACTGCATAAATAATAACTACAGCAACAAAGACTCAAAACTGAACCTTAAAGTTCCCCTTATGATAAATCTCCCTCCCTATTTTCCTTGGAAATCATTCTCTTTTTTTTTTAACCCTTTGATCCTATAAAAGGGTATGTCCCACAAATAAATATTACATTTCTCAGTGATGTCACACAGGTTGCACCGAGTGACTCCAGCCTCAGTGACGGGAATTTATGAACCTATGTCTAAGGCCACATATAGCACAATGCAGCTACAAAAAACACAAACGTTTTTTTTCCACAGTATTTTAATATTAAACCTCTTAATTCAATTGTAGTTTGTGCCCGCAGAGGAATAAATTTAGACTGGTATCCAGAACGCCAGTCTTAATAAATCCCCCCCGCCCATATGGCTGGCAAGAATAATATTAACCCATTCCTTATATCTGTTTTATGAAACAACCTGTATTAACTATTGTCCTGGTAACAACCTGCTTGAAAACAGACTCTGGTATAACTGTCTGTACAGTTCACCACATTTCTTCCTTCCTTCCTGCAAGATACCTGCAGCATCTGTTTAAAGCTGTCTGAAGACAAGACTCCATGACTTGCGCTGCAAATTAAACAGCTGGGAGAGAGTTACAAAATTGACACATTTTATTCTTTTTTTTATTCCTACATTATATTGTATATACCCTTAAGGTGTATGTATTATAATCTGACACTCTGTAATATTTAGGTATACAATTTGGTAGAACAGCCAAAAGCCGGTCTCAAGACCCTACTGCAATATGTATCTGTGAATTTGTATTCTGAGACAGAATCCAGGAATATGACATGGGGCCTTTGTCAAGTAGAATTATTAAAATTCTGCTGTGCCACATTGTCTAGTCCAGACATTCAAGGACCTCCTGCCGATGCAAAGCTTCAGGAGGAGAAAAGTACTTAAAGATGTCTTCACAATTTACACCCACACTAAATTCTAAATGAGACATTTCACGCATTTTCCATTCAGCAGAGATACCTGGAACACACATGTTTTTCTACCGAATGCAAACACCATAATTACAGTTTATATCGATATAATATCACAGCTTACACAATTTTCTCTACGTGACAAAAATGACATGGAATGACACAAAATTAATATTAATTTCTGTACACTGTATAATTAATTCATTTTTTTCCCCTTGCCCTGTGACCTCTATAACACGACGTAAATTACAGCGTACAATTTAGCGTTCTGTATCAGACTAGTGTGCATGTATTTCCTTAAACATAATGATATAGTAACATATTTGACTTTATTTTTTTAAAAAATATTTTTGGAATTGAATATAACATCCACCAACAAAAGAAAAATGCACATCCTTCCTTAACCTGCATTAAAAAATACAAGAACCAAAACCAGATTTTTATTATACAAATTCTGATTTTCTTAAGTCTTAAAACACGAGCTAAATCTTAAAAGAAAAGGTGTGCCTTCCGCCCGTCTGCCAATGTATCATAAATGCCCAGAATTTTTTTTTTACATATTTTCATGAAGATCTAAAACGCTTTACAAAAAAATACAACAAAAAATATTTTCTGAGTTTCCCAAACAGACAAATATTTTTTTTTATTTAATAAATACTGTAGAAATATTTTTCAGATGACACTGTTTGAAGGGTTAATTTTGACGCTCTTTTTTTTTTCTTTTTGGACAAGTAAAAAAAAAAATGTAGTAAAGACCTGTCTGCAAAGTGTTGAACAAAAAAAAAAGAGCCTTAAGCCTGAACAAATGAACAAAGCCACAGCTCACACACAATATCACCCCTAGGTTTCCTGCACAAGCCATGCTGCAGGATACAATGTAGCAAGTACAATAAAAGTCCTGTATACAGCATCTGGGGAGTGAAGTCTACCTGCATGAATATTAATTGCTCAGCCCTATAATCTTTGCTTTCTGCAGATGATCAGGAGGATTGTTTGACAACTTCCTGGGGTTTCTGTGCCCCTGTGTTGTACCCAGCAAGCCCCCCTGCCCTCCCCCTTTCTGTCCATAGAGTCCCACTACCTGGGAGGGACTGAAGCAGGGATCATGGCACCTACCTGTCCTGGGTTCGATGCCCAGCAGCTTGCAGGAGCCTGCCATTGACAGCAGCACCACGATCAGTGCTGATTCTATTCTCCTCTGCACACAGGCCTGCAGACTGAATAGTACTCCCAGCATGCTCAGCTTCAGCACCAGCTGGGGCTCATCTTAAAGGGGCTATGTCTATTTACTGTGTTAAAAGGGAAACCAAGACTGTGCTTAGAAAATGCAGCTATTCCAACAGGGAGATGAAGTTTGCATGGGAAATGGGTTATTAGGGCACATCTGCTGGCAGGAGGCATGCCAACATCATGTGTATTATGTAAGTGACAGTGGGCATTGTGAGGATGTGTCAGGACACATGGTAGATCTCCCAGATGAAAGATGGATTGGATAATAATAATAATAATTAATAATAATAATAGAAATATTATAATATTTGACAGCATCCACCCAGCTTTCCCAGGCTCCTGGGGATC
Organism: Leptodactylus fuscus; assembly: GCF_031893055.1. Classification (NCBI taxonomy): domain Eukaryota; kingdom Metazoa; phylum Chordata; class Amphibia; order Anura; family Leptodactylidae; genus Leptodactylus; species Leptodactylus fuscus. The sequence continues at coordinate 46,253,487 of NC_134270.1, read as the reverse complement.
ATAGATACAGTATACATCAATAGTTTGCCTGAAAATGAATTAACACTATACATGAAAGAAAAATCACCGTAACGTAGGCGAAAACACACCGATAAAGTAATTTGCCCAATAAAAGTCTCAAAAATCAGAATTTTATTAATACATGAAATAGATGACACAGTTGTCAAAAATGTAAAAGCATTAAAAAAGGAGGAGGTCACAGGTAATCTCCATTCCAACAATACAAGGTGCAAGGGCTGGGAAATAAAATACAGTCAAAATCCTCTGGCAATGGCTGACAACAGAAAGCAACAGCAAGCAAGTGCTGCACATATGTACAGATACAATTCTGTGATGATGGCTGATAACAGAAAACAACAGTGAGCCAGTGCTATATAAATGTATATGATCATACTAAAAGCCACACATCATCAGTAAATACAGTGTCTACAGACACAATGACAAAAGTAACCAACCCAAAAATGTAGCAGATTGGAGCTAGCATGTCCTTTGCTCCCCACGGCGGCTTCTGGGGGGGGGGGTGCCTAAAAAGAGAGTTGGGCGACACTTGTTTTAGCAGCTTGCACATGAATTTCGGCAAATTCTGATAAATAGGACAATCACACAAATTTCTGTAACACATCTGCCATGTGTGAATTCATCCAGATAGGGGACATGTCATTCTTCACCCAGCTTTCCCTGGTGCAGATATAACCAAGAAACACCTAGATAGAATTTCTGAAAACTCTGATAAATAAGACAATAACAGAAATTTCTTTAACACATCTGCCATATATGAATTCAACCAGATAGGTGACATAACAGTCTTCACCCAGCTTTCCCAGATGCAGATATAACAAAGAAACACCAAGATAGAATTTCTGCAAATTCAGATAAATAGGGACAGTCACAAAAATTTCTGTAACAAATCTGCCACATGTGAATTCAGCCAGATAGGAGACATATTATTTTTCATCCAGCTTTCCCTGGTACAGATATAACCAAGAAACAACTGGATAGAATTTGTTCTGCACTGATGTGGATCAGTTTATTGGAGCTTTTGATGCTATTATGGTGAACAATGTTGTAATGTTACATAGAATAAAGGGCCGGTGATGAGTATTCACACGTTGCAATAACACTTCTGTTCTGCCTGTATAAGAGCCGCCTCGCACAGCGCAGTTTGGTCCTTGTGTTAGGGTATGGTCTTATTCACATGATAGTTATTTATGGCTGCCACACGGCTGTATTAAAGACTATGTGAGTGAATGAATATATTCACGTCTGATGGAGAGAAAAATGGTAAGAAAAAAAAAAAAAGGATGCTCTTTGTCTATTTTGACTGACATATGGGCCCCATAGAAATCAATGGGTCCTATTATAATGGAGGTAAAGTTGATTGATGTCCAAATTACATCTGTTAACGGACTGGGTCAAAAACGTAAGACCAATGAAATCTATAAGTTTTTAAGTTGTTTTTTTTTTTTAATGGGTAGCTAAAAACAGGTGCAAAATGGATAATACTTGGCCATCAAAAATGGAGAAACAGAACGGATGCAAAATGGCCATCAAAAATAGACGCTCACAACCATTTTTAATGGACATTAGATCTGTCAAAATGGCACGGAAAACAGAACCGATGCAAAATAGCCATGAAAAATTCTCTGTCCATTCAGCACCTTCCTGTAACAAAGGCCTTAGTCACAGGACAGTCATGATCCCTTTAATAATGATAATGTCAGTGATTGGTGATTGTCTATTCATGTTTTTCACAGTCATCAAAAAATCTGCCATCCTCTATCATTGTCTATCATAACAAACATAGATAGAGCTGTGTGAACAGACCCATAGGCATTCATGGGGTTTATAACAGCACATCGGCTCAGTGGGTTCAAAAATTTAAGGGGTTGTCCGGCCTCAAATCATATTTTCATACTGATAACCTATCTACAGAAAAGGACATCAATATGAGTTGTCTTGTTGTCTTGCAGCATTGGAGTCCTGGTTCGAATCTGATCAAGGACAACATCTGCATGGACTTTGTATGTTCTTCATGTGTTTGTGTGGGCTTCCTCCTACACTCTAAAGACACACTGATAGCAGATTTAGATTGTGAGTCCTATATGGGACAGTGATAACAATATCTGTAAAGTGCTGTGGAATCTGATTGTGCTATATTTGTAAGTAAAATTGATAGAATATTATACGCATATTAAAGGGATTCTACCACTAAAGCAACATTTTTTCCATTAAGAAAGGCTATTCGTCTCTTAACTTTAGACGTGGTCTCTGCAGCGCCGTTCCTTAGAAATACTGGTTTTAACTGGTTTTGCAAATGAGTTCTCCGCAGCAATGAGGGCAGGCCCCAGTGCTCAAACGGCGATGGGGGCGTCCCCACTGCTGCCAAAGAGCTCACTCCAGCGCTGCCTCCATCTTCAGCTGCAACCCCGCCTCTTCTGTCTTCCGTCTTGGTCCAACTTCCGACGGCCATTTTTGAGAGGCCGCTCTTGCTCTTGTAGTTCAATACAGGAGTGTACTGCAGCCGGCTGGTGGCCATTTTTGAGAGGCCGCAGTACGCAACGTTTACGTCCCATGGGGCCCCGGCCTTAAGAGTAGAGATTTATTCCTGGTTCACAGAATAGGGGATAAGTATGTGATCGCTGGTTGTCCAATCACTGGTACCCCAAAGATCGCCAACAGCCCCATAGAAGTAAAGGGAGCAGTGACCATACCTGAACTCTATCACTCCATTCACATGGAGCACTTGGGCAGACTTTCTGGCCCCCATTTGATGGGTGTCCCAGCAGTCAAACACAAATCCAAGAATTGTGATCAGATACCAAAACCAGTTACACTCTCAAGTTATACGTTGGTTGCAGTGTATGTTATACCTCACATGAATACAGCAACCAGTCACTGGCTTCTGAGGCTTCACTCCCTCCATATAATCCTGGGATTTTCTGGGATTCATAAAATTTAGGCAAGACCAGTGAAATTACAAAAAAATAAAAATCGTCTGGCCTATGCAGTCACATGCTGGCTGCACGTAAATTGACGGCATGGTACAATGCTTATGTTATTGAAGAACAATTGATGATATTTCTCTTGTGCTTATTATCAACTTCGAGTCAATTTATCTGCTGACAAGAGGAAGGAAAAGTGAAAACATCTTCTGTAATTGTCACTTATTCAACCTGTACCAAGCTATATAGCACACTTCATCGACTTTAACTATTTATAACTGTGTTATAGATCCCATTCATGGCTACTTGTCGAATACCTTGGTTTGGAAACCTGTTGTAACTTATTACCATAGATATTGCAAGGTAAGGAATCACTGTAATAGTTAATAGAGACATGTACTATATGTATTGTCAGCGGTATTCCATTATGTTTAATTATGGTTTATAGGCTCCTAAGGGGGTTTCTGTCCAAACTTGTTTCTATTATAGACTGCAGGCCAGCCATCATTATGATATGGGGGTTTATGACACAGTCTCATACATCTACTACAATTACATGTGGTATTGTTGGGTTATCCAATATTAAATGATAGATCTGTAGCTTCACTCACATTTTACTTATGGTCCAATACATTTTTATGTGAGTATGTGCTAGAAAATGTAATCCCAGTTATACAGGAACATGACTGAATATTTGGGGTGCTGTATTTGGTGACCTTTGAGCATTTCTAAATATAGACAGAATCTATGGCCAGAGGGGCCCTCGACATCAGTGCAGCCTGTAAGAAGATAGAAAGTGTTATTGACTCTTCCAAATTTGTGCAGGTCTGGTTTGATGTCCTCCAACATCAGGTGGCACTTATCCACCACCTCCACTTTCTCCTTGTGACAGTATACCAACACCAGATCAATTTCTGTCATTTCGTATTGATTTGGTATTGATTTGAGGTGAAATCTGCCCCTTTGTACTATTATGTGTATTGGCTCACTCATGTCCACCACAGCCAGACTGAGAACACAAGGAAGGAGAGTAAGGGTTGGTTCACACTAGCACTTGTATTCTGTCCGCAAGGAGTCCGCATGGAGACCCCCTGGACGGAATGCAATCGCAATTGCAAGCGATGAATTGTGCGGGCAGTGCGCGGCAAGCACACGGAGCCCATTATAGTCTATGGGCTCCGTGTGCTTAACTGCACAGCGTTTGCATTAGCGTTGGCATTCCGGGGAGGGGGGGGGGGGTGTCTCCATGAGGACTCCTTGCGGACAGAATACAAGCGCTAGTCTGAACCAACCCTAATAATTATATCTACTCAATGGTCCAGTCTACAAACCAGCTGAAAGAAGACTCCATGTGGTGACTGGGGTATAGAGGCATTTAATGCTGTGTTCATATCAGCGCTTGTGCTACGTTCGGGGATTCCGCATCTTTTGCCCTTTTCAGCAGGTTTCCTAAGGTAAGCACTTTTTTTATGCGGATTAGGTTTCTGTTCGGGGGTCTGCTTAACCGAACACATAAGTGAACCTAGCCTAACACTCTGGACTGCAGGTCTGTGACTCCTGTCAATGTCCATGAGATAGAGAAGATCTTCAACTTGGGGATATGAGGACTTTTAACCAGGGGTGTATGGCAGTTGGTATTTGTCTGTGAGACTGCAGAAGAAAGCATAGGACCTGATGCTGAGGCCAGATCTTAGTCACGTGGAAGAAGAGTGAGAGTCGCTTATTGCCCCAATAAGGACTTGGGATTGTTACTGTGTCTGGTGTCAGAATATATGGTGGCTCTCCCGGATTCTGTTTTAACAGCTGATGTGTTGGAAAGTTGGGCTTGGACTGTGGAATTTATTAAAAGTTTGCTTTATAGGTTCACACCTGTGAACTTTCAGCTATTTAACCCCTCAACACTTCTCAATGGATATTTACCGATCCCCAATAGTAACATGGTAGAGTATTGTATCCACCGCCCCCCTTCTCCTATCAAACTGCAGCATCAGTGATGTCATCCCCCTGATATTAATATTGCAGAGAAATGTTTTTATTCATACAACAAAGGACTGAGGAAGAGCTACAGCCCTTCTTCGTTCCCATAAAGCCACCGATATAAGCTGCAGCAGTGACAGCCAGTAGTGTCTACAACTGATGTGCGATGTTCCACTGGAATACCCCTTGTCTGTATGAGCAGAGCAAAGCAGTCAATGATGACATAATGTGTTATTAATTTGAGGCCAGGCACTCGAAGCTCATCACAGAATTGTGTCTCCTCCTTGGGCCCTTCAAGATGGCCACCAGTTTTTTTGATAGGGAAAATTGCAGCATCAAAAGGACATTAATGGCATAAATGTCTCATAAATACAGGTCCTACCTCTGAGCCAAAAAAACCTGCAGCATTTCACAAAATGTGATGATTGTGTCTTTTTTCCTTTTCTATCCTCTGCTCTCCTGGATGACGAGTATTTGGCAATTTTGTGCATGTCATGTGACATTTTTCAGTCGATTTCGTAGTAGGAGGTATACATATCTGCAGGGACTCAATTTATTCGCATGCATGTGACAAAATTCACTAGTGGTGCATTTTTTTGCCCACCACTGTATCTCTAAAATGAACCCTGCCAGCCTCCGTTTATTTAGCACGTTTTTTTTTCACTGATGCTGATACATTATAGATGCATCATACAATGAAAGTGAATTGATCTGTATAAAAAAACACTATGGGATTTGTGTGTTTTATATGTTGTTCATGGACCCAGAGACATTCAAAATATGGTAAATGAAAATTTTAAAAAAAAAGATATGCTTTTCAAAGACAGTAAAAGCGGATCAACTACGGACAGCACACCATCCACAAATGAGCAGGGTAGATACCTTACATTAGGTTCACACTAGCATTTGGCTTTCTGTTCTTCAAATCTGCTTGGGGACCCGAAAAAGAGAAACCTAATCCAATTACAAAGTTGTTAACCACGGAGATCCGTGGCCCTGTAGACTATTTGGGTACGGAATCCCCAAATGGAGTTTGAACACTGGTGTGATACATAGACGCCCACAGCAAGATTCTGAATTGGACCCCTTATTCCAATACAAAATATAGCAAGTACAGAATGGCAGCTGTTATAGAAATAATGTATTTTCTTATTATACATTTATTTAAAAGTGTTCAAAGAACAAAAAAGAAAAGTTAACAACAATTGCAACAATTATGCACTTACCACTGCCGATAGAGTCCAGAATACTGTGACCTGTCCTTAGCTTTTCTTGTTGAACTACATACTGATCTTATGCCAATTTTTGCATTAAATTACTGATCTCAAGACAGAGTAAGGAGCAGGTCTGATAGATTGTGTATTATAAATCTCAACAAACCAGGCTTCTGCACCGATCATCTGTTTTGAGCAGTGTACAGAACCAGTAGCAGGCAGCTCTGTACACTGTACAGTAACCCAGCACATACTATTACAGCTCCACTATCATTTATATGAACAGTAGCTGAGCTGTAATAGTGTAAGTCACCAACTGTAGAACCGAGCGATGGAGAGACAAACACTAGTGTGAACCTAACATCAGTTTGACACAATGAAACAACATTTGGGTTACACATATCACTTTATTGTCAGTCACTGTTCATGCAGACTGGGACCTACATGGGAAACACGTGTCATAAATAATCCCACTCCATGTACAACACGCTCCATTGCCAGCAATCAGAGGCCAATGACAAAAAGGCATTTCATGTATCAAATACCCATAATGCACAGCAGTGCATATACATGGACATTAGCACCCACTAATATAACAATAAGTTATATGCAGCTTGTTTTACTTTACAGAGATTAATACCCTTACAAATACATTGGTACACATCTTATTGCTTTTATATACCTTAGCAGAAACATTGTATATTTCACTTCTTACCGCTCCCCCTCAAAGTGAACCTGTCACATAAAAAATATGTGCTGGCTGTTGTCAACATGCTATAGAGCAGAAGGAGCTGAACAGACTGATATATATTTTATGAAATCTTTTATTATGCTGAGATGTCAAAGAGGCGGAGTTATTCACTCAACAAACAGAGGTTATACTAAACTGTTCAGCTAGTACTGGTCTATAGCATGCTGTTTCCATGTGACAAGGTCCCTTTAAGTTGACCTTACACAGATGATAGCCTTTCGGTCAATCCTTTAGTCATTGGCTACCCTCAGTTTAGCCAGGTATGAAGCTGTCAGACACTTGTGTCCTCACATAGCATCAGGGGTAAACAAAGGGCTAGTAAAAATCCCACTTCTGTCCAATACCTGTTGCCCAGGGCCATACAATAGGGATTAATCTTTTGCTAGTTTGGCTACTCAGGGGCAGGGCTTAAAGGGGATGTACAGGAATTGAACAAACCCCTGTGGAGGCCAGTGATGTGTAAAATTAAAAAAAAAAAAAACACTCGCCTTTCTCCAGCGTTCTGTTGTCTGCTGCCAGTGACCATTTGGTCCTCGGAGCTTGAAGCCCTCCACCCCAATGTGACTTAGACTAATCAGTGGCCTCAGTGGTCACTGGTAAGGAACTGGTGACGTATGTGAGTGACAACACCAGTTCCTCTCCAGAGACTGTTAAGGCCACTGATTGGTCTAAGCAGTCACATGGTGCACAGGACTCCCAGCGACAAGGACACTCTATGAGGACTGAACAGACACTGGAGCGCTGGGGAAAGGTGAGTATAATTTTTTATTTTTATTTTTTTTTTGTTACACCTCCCCAATTCCTGGACAACCCCTTTGACAATCCTTTTGTCCTACCGCTTCTCCCGATGCAACCACTTACATTACAGCCAGTCACATGACTACGAGGAAGAGGAGCTATAACATGACTGAGCTCCTGGGACACACAGAGATCATTTCATTATATAAACTGTAATATCAGAAGAAATAGAATTTTTTTTTCTGTATATAGGGTTTCATATTTTGGGGATTATCCATCTGTCTTTCTACCCTATCTATGTAGCCATATTATGATAACTATACACAAGTCCCATTTCAACCCACCTTGAACACAATAGTGAAATTAATAAAACAACCAATGCTACCTATATAAATAATAACAAAGCAATTTCTAACCAAGTATATGGGTTAAAGTCCCGCTTTGCATTTGGCTTTTCACGTGGAATAAATATATTTTTGTAAGAAAGCTTTTCATTGAACCTGAATGAGTCAGTTCTTCACCATCTCAAATGGCGTCTTCTTCTGTTATCGCACTCAGGATATGTGTTTTCTGCCTATAATTCACAGTCAAAAGAGTTTATGTTCCTTTACAGAATAAAACATCCCTTTCAGGTTCCCGTGTTCACCTCAGGGCCTGCTGAAACAAAAGCGACATATATCAGAAGGAAGTTACAATTTATATAGGTGATGAAAAACATGACTTAACTCCGCCAGTGGTATTGGCTCCAGGCCAGAGAATAAGGTCTCCAGACATTTTGGCAAAGTATATGGAAAGGAGAAATCACCCAATGTGACTCATGCAACATACTGTATCTGTAAGGCTGGGTTCACACTACCACTTCTGTCCGCTCCTGGGTTTCCATCGTAACCCCAGGGAAACTGGACAGGGGACAACTTGCTGGAGGTCAGCTTTAAAGCCCATTCATTTGAATGGGTTTTTAAAGGTGACTGCAGGTGTCCATATGCGGCCTCTCCGCCTTGAAACCATTTTTTTTACATGGACACAAAGTCGAACATGTCCAAACCGTCCCCTGTCCAGTTTCCCTGGGGTTTACAATGGAAACCCCGGGGCTGCCTGAATGGTGGAGCAGAAAACCAAAAGCTTCACCATCACATTCAACTTATCTGTGTCTTTAGGATGCAGGTAAGCTACATGAATACACCCAGGATGAGAATGACTGCTGTAAGGAGACAGGGGTATAGTTATAGGAGATGCAGCAGCCATATCTGGGCCCTGCAAAGACCCATCTGCCACATGAGAAGACACCAGTATTATAAATCACACATGGAAACTGGATATTCTTGATACACATTTTAACTTTGCTACACATTGCTTCCCTATTGCAAGGCCCCAACACATTTAGATAAGGCAAGATACAACAGACTCATCCACTTGTGATACTGAAAACCACCACAAGGTGGGAGCCTAAATTTTGCTATAACAGTAATTAAATCATATAAATAGCACAATATACATAATCATATAAATAGCATACTATACTGTATTTAGCACGTGAATTGGATAAAGCTGCAGTTCCTTGCACAGTAGCAACTATTATGTGTATATTGTGTGCAATGGAAATGATGCAGAAGACACAGTGTTCACATTATCCCCAGGGTTCCTTTAAATAGCAGATCAGGTGTTGCTGAGTGTCAGACCTCCAACCAATATTGGTGGCTTATTGCAAGGATAGGCCATCAATATCCTGAGAAAAAATATCCTGAGGAAAAAAAACACTTTGATATGCCACCATAGAGAGTTCCGTTTCTATAAATGACTTAATTCTGGCCACCAGCAGCTATCACTAGGGGGAGCTAAGTGCCAAATAGCTTCATACAACTGGTATCAAACTTGCAGGTGTAACATAAAAAAAAAACATACCTGTACCTTGCACTCTGGTGTCCATTGCTGCAGCCCATTTGACCACGTGCCATGACTTGGTCCCTGGAAGCCTTGTGTCCCATGTGACCACTGAGCTTAATCAGAAGTTGCTGGAGAGGGACTGTGACATCATTCATATACGTAACCGGTTCCTTTTTCGAATCCGCTGAAGCCATGTGGGTCACAGGACTTCCAGGGGCGAAGTCACAGCGTGCACCCGAACAGACATCTGCAGCTGACACTGGAGCACTTGCTCCTACCTCCTATGTGATTTATCCAATACCTGGACACCCTATATACAGTGAAACCTCTCCGAAATATCATCTTTTTGAGAACACCACTTCCCACCTACAGTAGACTGACAATTTTAGGTGGTTGCAGAGATGTTTCACTGTATTCTAAAGGTTATTGTCTAGCTTTAAACTATATTGCAATATGTTGAGTTATCTTTCACTTACGAGTATCTTCCCATTTTGCGAATAATTAAGATGATGATCATGGCGCTTATTCCAAAGATGGATACGATGCCAGCTACTATTCCAACCAATGTGCCCATATCCAGGCCACCTGCCAAACAGAACGTAAAATCATCAGGCTCCATAGATGTAGAGACGACAAAACGCTTTTCTGTTCACCTTTAAAGCAACGCCTCTATGCATATAAATGTATTCAGTTCTGACATTTATTCTTCTCTAAGATCACAATGACTCATGGCGACAGATATCATACCTTCAGGTTCTTCTATATCTACTGTATATGTTGCATTGTCCAGGCTCTGTGTTTTTGTTTCCACTCTAAAGGGTCTTGCTGTGCTGGTGTCATACAGGCTTGTCACATTAAGATCCGCTTCAAGAGTCTAAATAAGAATAGGATCATATGAAAGACATAATGAGATTCCACCTACAATAGGAAAAAAAGTATGTATTGTTCTTAAAGGGGATGTCTTTAGGATAGGCCATCAATGACTGACCCCCAGTCTCCATGTCAGATCAGCATAAGGAAGGGTATAGCGGTGCCTTGTACTGATGCTCAGCCTGCTTACTATTGGATGTATTGGGCTGATCAATGACAGTCAATAAGTGATCGGTGAACCAGCACTACCACTGATCAACTAAGTAAAAGGTGTGATGATCACTCATATGGTTGGCAGGGATTACGGGAGTCAGGCCTCAGTGACCAAGTATTGATGTCCTATCCCAAGTCTCATAAACCCCTTTAATTTATAATGGTGCACTTGGCGTGCATTGAACTCAGCTGGGCTGCTTTATAATTCTAAAGTGTATATGGCTTAGATCTCTACTAGCCAAACTGATCCCAGTATCTCATGCTGGGAGATAAATTTGACGTATTTTCAGATACTGTTGTCGAACTTATATCACATCATATTTCACATACTTTAGCCCACTAACTTTTTGGTGCCAAAATATTGTTGCAGTGTGAAGCATCATGAACCCCGCCCCTTCTCAACAAACCACACCTACTTATAGCTAAGACACACCCCTTATCTCGAGCGGCAAAATAATGTCTAGAACACTTTGGCACGAGCCTAGGCATCACAATTCTGGTTTAATTAACCCCGAATTGTGTTACATAATATTAAATATTATATAGACTATATGACCATGTTGTATGGACCTGTAAGTGTAAGCAATGAGTCCTCACAGCTTCGGGCCACAAGATCTTCGGACCAACTTTAGTGCAAGCATGTTATAAACCAACAGCAATGTTTGCAATTTGTTCGAAAAACTTATGCTAGGTTCACACTAGCGTTTGGGTTCACATCTACTTAAAAAACTGTGTCGCTTAAAAAGTTGGTACACACAGAAACCCACAGACCCCATAGACAATAATGTGGTCAGCTGGGTTTTCGCCCAGTTTCGCCCAGGAACCTGGGACGAAGTCGGAGATTCAAACGCTAGTAAGAACCGAGTGTACATGTAGATAGAAAAACCAAAAGATCTCATCAACTTTATGGGAATCTCCTACTCCATATTTGTGGCTTAAAAAAGTCTTAAAGTCTTAAAAATGTTTCAACCACAACTTGCAACCAAAATTGTCCCAGCTGGTTTTCTTACGCTGCCCTCGCTACCTTCGGAAATGGCGGCATGAAGATTGAATGTTGTTGGTGGGGCTGCCAGATTTAGAGACAATTACACCAGTTTTTTGGCATAAGTGAAATCTAGGCCAGCTCGTTGTACTCACAATGGCCCACATCTGATTTATGACTCTACTTGCGCCTCATAGGAGAATCCTATTTTATAGCACAGGGGCTATCAAGACTACAATATACTGCTCTTGATAGATCCAGCCCCAAAGTTATCTTTAGAATTTTTCATTCCACACTAACCTGGGTTTGGACGTCTGTTGAGTCTGTGAAGGTTTTTTCTGTAACATCCACTGTTTCTGCTTCATTATCCAGTAAGGTAACTAGAAAACCAAAAATAGGTTAAAGTTACAGTAACCAGCTGCAGGTCTTACCTTAATTTTATAACTGAAGCTACTTCTGCGCCACTTGGTGGTCAACCACACCAATGCACTTCCCCAATTCCAACTTCAGAATTACACAAGAAGCATAAAGGAACTTCAGGCCTATACTGTATGCGAAACCTTAGGGCCCCTTCACACGGCGTAAGTACCGCTCATTTAGACACGTATAGGCGCGCATATATGCCAATAGATAAGGAATCCAAGACTTTTGCCTAAGGCATCTTAAAATATAGGGTCTGTTAATAAGGGCAGCAAGAATCCAGAAAACTAGACCCGGTGGTCGCACCTTTATGTTCAGTCCATGACAGGATGACTTTACAATGGAATACTTGACAAGAAACCAGCAGCAGAACGTCAAGGCTGACCTTGTGAATGTTAATGCTGATGGCATACAGACTCCAAGGGTGGGAGAGTCCAAAATGATTGTCTGGCCTAGGGACTCATTTAAGAATTATTTGGCTATAGAACCACCTTAATGGTAGTCAATTTGAGGTTCTTCTCTAAACTTTTTGTCTATCTTCTTCCTTTCCTTTCATACTAGTGAATACATGTTGTGCAGCAGCTAACTGGGCCTGGTAATATTTGTCAATGCCCTTTTTATTGTTCTCCAAAGTGCTAGTTAGCTTTACTAGACCTAGCAGTCATGTCTTACTGTATGGGGATGTACAAAGACCCATCAAACACAAATACATCGTAGATAGTGGGCAGAGGACCCTGTTACAGTTTTTGCCTTGCAGCCCAAGAGCTTCAAGTTGCACCTTTATCCTCCTGTATGCCTTTCATATATTTAATATATTCCATATTTACCCTCCTCTATGACTTCCATAAATTCCATATAGAGTATATGGACAGGTATTTTCCTATTGGGACAACCCAATGACATTTTCCAGTGGCATTATCATTTCAATTGATCCAGTGAAAGAGAAGTAGAAAAGTTTCACCATTGTATCTCTCCCAGTGCTGATTCACTATAACACACCCTCCCATTCTGAAGTTGTGCCCCACCCATGAGGAGTCAACTGAGTCTTCCAGTCCATAGGCCACAGGGTTTGCTTCTTTGGTTACTATGAAATCACTACTTTCAGATCAGAAAATAAAATTCATGTCCTTATGTTATTTTTACACCCAGTGAGTAATGCTCCGAAATAAGTAGTTTGGTTAATACTTATGTATCCATCGTTAAATAATAATCAGCAAATTCCTCCATTGCCACCTTCTATATAAAGCCCAGGGAACAGTGGGGCATCAGAATACCTAACCTGTCTGTGTACTCTCCGGTGAAGTCAGACACTATTATATCAATGAGAACATATCATTTTTGTATGTGGCTGAACCCGTGTGCCAGGGAAGGATGGAAACAAACATTCTTAGTTACAAGAAACCTCAGTCTCAGCAAACAAGTTTTCCTTTGACTGTGGATGGTCAGTAACTGGGGTGGAACACAAATGCCTATACTGTTTATATGGAAGCAGCAAATGAAAAGTGATTTATATAGTGGCAGACGGGTCAGTTATTCTCTTTTTGCCTATAAAAGGAAAAACCCCTCCCCTACCTTTACTTTATCATTCAGTCACTGTAACTAAAATGAATTGTAGTAGAATTAAAGAGGACCTTTCACTGATTTGGCAGTTCTATATACTGTTGGAAAGCTGAGAGTGCGCTGAATTCAGCGCACTGTCGGCTTTCCCGATCTTTGCCCCGGGTAAAGAGCTATCAGTGCCGGCATCGAAGCTCTTTACATTCAGAAGGGTGTTCCTGACAGTCAGTGAGGTACATCCTTCTGCACAGCAGCGCCCATCACGCTGTACAGACTGACCGGGGAGGAACGCCCCCTCCCCTCCTCATAATACGGACGAGCACTGTGAGCAGAGGGGAGGGAGGCGTTCACACTGTACAGCGCGATTGGCGCTGCTTTGAAGAAGGACGTTCTTGACTGACTGTCAGGAATGCCCTTCTGACTGTAAAGAGTTACGGTACCGGGACCGATAGCTCTACCCGGGCACAGATCGGGAAAGCCGACAGTGCGCTGAATTCAGCAGTATATAGAACTGCCTGTGCCCAAATCAGTGACAGGTCCACTTTAAATCACTTTTTTGACAGATCAATAGATTAAACATGTAGGCTGATGAAATAACTTACAAAAATGGAAAGTGTCCAAAACCAATGTACTATTCCACCGTATACAATTATATTTTATCGCCGCCTTCCCAGAGCCATGGCTCATTTTATTCCAGCCATGTGAAGACTTGTTTATTGCAGGAAGAGTTGTATTATATCAAGGCACCATGAAATGTATTGAAAATCTACAATTTTTTGGAGGGGAGCAAATAGAAAAACAAGCAGTTCCAGAATTTTGGGGGGTTTATTTTTTTGGTTCCATTTCTATGACTTTCTACCGTTTGATATAAATTGCATTTTTAGTTGTTTCTTTGGGACCGTTTGGCAATACCAAATTTTAATATTTTTGTAATTTTTTTCAAGTTTAAAAAAAATTGTTTTTGTATTGCCATACAGTCATACATTTTTTTTTATTTTTCAGTCATCTCATTTGTGAAGGCTGAAGCAAAAACAGCATTTCTGACATTGTTTGACTTTTTGGGGGTAATCTGTACTGCTTTATAGTTTTTGACATAAAAAGGTATTTTTAAATGTGATTTTTTTTTTTTCCCTTTAGATAATTTCAAACTTTTTTTGCCCCACTAGTGGGCTTAACCATGTATGAGATTGATTATTTATATAACTGTATTGTGAGAAGGTGACAGGCAGAGTGCTTGAGTCCAGATATATCAGCCCCAGGTTTCTGACCTATGTGTGGTCCAGGGCAGACCTGGAGTAGGCCTCAGCCCAGGTGTAGATCCTTGGCTCATTACTGGGCCAGAAAAGGCTGCAGCTCTTGCACTGTGTGCAGTTCCATGAAGAGAAAGGAGGTGTATGGTTCTGTCCTGTAACCCTGAGTCTGGTGAGACAATATTGTGCTTGCTTTGTTCATGAGGCTAGAAGTAAGCCACACGTATAGTTAGGTTATCAGTTCTGTTTAGTTAGTGGCTCAGACGAGCAGGTATTTATTTTGTTTTTGCCTGAAGTTAAGACTCTATTTTGTTTTGCTCATTTTATGCCTGAAGTCAAGGTTTATTTATTTTCCTGTTTTTATTTTTTCTTCTAAATAAACCTGTTTGTTGCATTTTGTGTCCCTGTCTTGACTGTTTGGGTCCGCACCACTGCTTCTACCGAGCTAACTTCCCAACAGTATACATTGTAAAACTTCTGTAATTCAGTACATGGGGCTGAATCGACATTGTTAAAAAAAAAAAAAAAAAAAAAAAAAAAAGGCTGATTTTGACATGGCCAGCCAGGCAGTTCTCCTACAGCATCACTGCATGGTAAATGTAGTACGTTCTTGCCTACTGTCCCAGAATGTCAGGGACACTCAAGACAGGGGTGTCCTCCTAGAAGAGTGAGCAAACCAGCTGGGCCTGGCAGAGTGCCCTCACATCCCCTGGGCACACTTGTCAATTGATATGTAATGTGGGCTCTTTACATGGCGGTCAGATCATGGAAAAGGGGTGTGACCTGCTCAAAAAAGGAGTCATTTTGCAAAAGGGTACACGGCTTTACCAGTAGGTGTTGAGGCCTTGTCCGCAGTGTTCTTCCAGACAGCCACCCTGACATGTTGGCAAGTGTGATGCGGTATTACATGACAGGCATGAGAGGTTGTCCCTGTAATACAAGGACGGCTGAAGCTTACCAGATTAGGAGGTGTCTGTCCAGAATGGGTCACATTTCTCGTTCTGAAGCAGAGGACTTCCTTCTATGATATTCATATGCCTTAAGGCAGATGTATAGGGCCATAGTTTTTCCCCTTGAGACATCCTATTTAAATAGCTTTATTTAAGAAAGAAAAAAAGTGTATACCTCTTTTTCACATGAACATACTGATATGTTCCTTTAACATGATTGAAACATTAGTTGCATTAAGTGACCCCAGGAAATGATTCAGCTACAGTGTATTTAGCTGTGAATAGTGGCGGCATTGTCCTGCTCCATGGCTACTGTGCAAATATTTTCGTACAAGGCTGCTGGCCTAGTTTATGTCTCCGGATCGGACTAACACTACAGCTTACTTTTACCAAATTTACCTTTTCTGTTGCTTTGGAGTTCATTAGGTTGTACACACAATATACGCAGTGAGGGGCAAACATAAAAAATATTAGGAGTAACAAATATCATCATAAAGGGGGTTTCTCACTACCCCAGTTTGATTTTAGGGTCTCTCCATGTTTATTCTGTTGCTTTGTGGTTTAGTTTTTTTTATAGGATTTTTCATTGATTATATATGTGATATAAGCTACAGTAAAAAAAAAAAAAAACTTCTGATCAGCTCAAATATCCAGAAACCTGTATATTTGTAGCTATTCTATATCAGGAATACAAGGACAAGGACTAGACTCTATCTCGAAACGTTTCAGAGTGGAAAACACGCAACAAGAGGCGGAAGGGTTCTCTGAGACGATACAGTACATATCAGTGTTCTCAGCTTGACACTTCTAGCCTTGTCTTATGAGTTCAGCTGGAAACACTTATGACAACTGGTGCACAGAGAAATAGGTGGTACTCCCCCCCCCCTTCAATTTTGTAAACTACTCACCCCGAAGTGGAAAATTTCCAACGGATATGGAGTTTCCCTTTAGAACATAGACAGGGAATTGTTAGTTGGCTTCTAAGTATTTGGTCAGTCTTAAAGGGATAACAGGCTAAGTAGTTCTCTCTATCTCTATAATTTACATTGAATGCTGTGAATAACCTTCAGGACTTAAAGGGGCTGTCTAGTTTATAAAACTCATGTTTAGTTAATTTATTATGGAACTTTCAGTGAAATACTGTTCTCTATTAGCTAGGGGTGGTAAATACCTACGAGACACTCCTGCCTCTCGCCCTGGAGGACTCAGTGTCCAGGCACTACATAAACAGCCTACTGATAGCAATTACCACAATGTGATACTTAATTTCCCCAGTGGTGGCGCTGAAGGCAAATGGAATTCTTCCTGTCCACTTACAGTGTAGATGGCAACTGATTACTGGGGCTTAGTCTGTCATTGGGTTATATTCTGAGGACGCTTCTGATACATTGAAACTATAATATTATAATATTACACTTCCACTCCAGCAGCCACAAGCCTAAAGCTGGCTGGCATGAATGTATAACAGGGTTGTATCAGACACCACAACTAAAGGGTTTCCCATGAAGATAATCATACTTCAAATGGTAGATCATTTTTGCAATTAACAGCTTAAGGAAAGGACATAGGACATCACTGTGTGGCGGAGGTATTCGATCGAGTATATTCGCTCATCTCTAATTATAATATAAAATTTTATTTTTTTTTTAACTTTCAGTAATAATTTTCAATTGAGCAGGTTAAACAAGTAGAGGCTGTTATTAAATATATATGTTTTTTGCTATTTTTTTGGCCAGTATGTGCCAGTATTGTGTTTTGGATTTTTTTGCTTTATCATCAAATCTAGTCAAGCATATTGACAGTGACCCACTAAGATAATAAAGTTAATTAGTTCACGGTCATCAGGTCAGCACATAATAATGCCACAATCCATGGAATGCAAAATATAACATGTGTATTGTCATAGAGGTCTAAGGCTTAGTTCACACGGGGAGGTGTACTTTCCAAATGAACGGGCCTAGTCTGGAGCGTGCTGCCGCGAGACGGACACCGGGGCTGAATCAGCCGCGGATTCTGCCTGAAGAAAGGGCAGCTCGCTTCTTTTTTCGGCTAGCGGTCTCCTTAGACCACCATTGTGAGGGGGCAGATTATGATGTGGATTCTGCGCCATAATCCACCCCCTCTGTGCCCGTGTGAACAGGCCCTTAAAGTTGAGGCCCCTCGTTTTGCTGCTTGTTTTTGAGCCAAAGACAAACTGCAGCAAATTCTGCAACAAAAAAATCCGTGAAGAGGGGCCTCAGCGTAAGGCCCCATGTTGTGAGCCGCAGTTAAAAAGCCCTACGGCAACTATCACGGCGGTGATTTTTCCTCTGCAAACTTTCTGCTTCGATTACATGTATGAAGAAAACACCAGAGTTTCCTTAGGTATAATTGTCATGCTGCGATTTACAAAAACGCAACGGTTTGGTTTTTGAAATCACAGCATGTCCGCTGAGGTTATTTTTATGGTTAATCCCATCCCCTTTGCAGATACTGTAAAACACTGTAGTTTTTGCCGTGCATTTATTCATAATGTGATAAAAACTAATACAACGTTTCTGTATATTTTGTTTCCTACTGTGGCAATGACTACTGAGATGATGTAGTACCACATGCCATCCATTCAAATAATTGGCGCTGCGGAGTCTTTTGAGTTTCTCACCACTTGGGGATCCCAAGCGAGGAACTCTCTTTATGATGCTCAAATGTCTTATTAGGTCATGAGGCAACCCCTATAAATTCTGCAGTAATGTTCGATCTAAATTAAAAGTAAGCATTCTAGTTACAAGCAGATGTGTGTTGTGTTTTTTTAACGTTTCACTTTTAAAAAAAGCGCTTATAAAAATCAACGGTGCACATTATATATACAAAGACATGAATGGGAATTATTCAGCAGGTAGAACATATAGATGTTTATCCAACCATTCCCGGCATTCCTCAGTCAACTGTTCTCCACTGCAACATAATAAGGCTTTCAGCTGCTTTTTCCCTCTCTTCATCCCAAAGTCTAAGTCCAAGGAGCACACAGATACGTATTTACTATTGATGTCTCCAAGGTATTGCCCATTGCAGTTTGGATTTCTATGCCAGGGCTACTTTCTGAATTTAAGAATGTAGACCCCTCTGTGATTGGGGTATAATGTGTCTGTTCACAACTGTGATGAAACGCGTGGCCGTAGATATAGGCAATATGTGTTCATGTCTATATTTATGCTTTTATAACTGTATGTATGATGTCCTTTAATGTAATATATTGATGATAGAATGAGTTAGTTACATATCATAGAAGTGAGTGTGTTCATACTATAAGGTCAACCTATTCTGCTGCTATGAGGCCTTTGACAAAAGAGGGCCCAGCCCTAACTGTTCCTGTATCGGATCTCTTTTACAAACAAAAGGGGGTAGGGACTGGCCAAATGTTAAGGTATAGAGAGGAAAAACAACACCTGAGTGGCGGAACCTGGCGCCATAATAGTGGACACTTTTTGATCTTTACTACGGTGCCCCCTCTCTTCTATGCACACCACCATATGGCGCTCTTACCTATTCATCTGTAACATGTATATAGTGGCGTAGGACTCCTACCATTGGTAAAAGCCTAATCTTGCATGGTCAAAATCCTCCAAACCATCCAAATCTTATCAAATAAAGACTGTGCCGGGATTGGTAGTGAAGCAGGGACCTGGAAATTCTACATAGACTAAAATGGAGCCCCCTTTAGGTGCTGTTTACCACCTACCACACCCCTATTCATCTGGATTAGGAACACACACTATAGGCCGCCAGTCTGCAACCTGTAGCATCCCGACTGTTGTGAGACTACATCACTCAGCATGGTCTGACAGCCGCAGAGTATCACAACATACTGGGGGTTGTAGTTTTGCAAGATGATAACTAGACCACTGCTACGGATTGTCACAAAGTAGCCTGTATTCTGAACTAGTTAGGCAAGTAACTCTACAGTAATAAATAGCAATTTGTGCAATTCTCCATAATAATTACTAATGTTGCTGATACAGAGTATTGTAAAAATGTACGTATACATATATCCCTCTTCTGGCAGAGCTGTAGTTGATACATTATGTCCTATACACAAGAGCAGGGACATTACAACTTTCTTACCTTCTGCACATGCTGCGCGCAGTGTAAGAGCGATCAGCACACAAAGCAGGCCCTGTGTCTTCTGCATTTTCCTGTAATATAAGGCACTGTGTTCTGGAGGAAGGCAGGGGCTGTAATCCTGAAGAAATGCGATTTAGGCACTTACTGGTTCTACCACATTATAAGCTGGAAGTGCCGGGGAAAAGGATGGTGCTGGGGAGTTTTGGGGGTGGGGGTTGTCTGAGGTGGTCTTAGAAGCATATGATCCTCCCAGTAATCCCTGTATGGTCAGCAATGAACATGATCTCACTCCGGGATAGTGGATACAGGGATACAGCTGCCAGGGACTCTTAATAACACGCTTATTGAAATGTACCTAGGGGCCGGTTATAGCATTCTATTAAAGAAGCTCGAAAAATCCTTATTTTAAGAAATTTTAGATGTTGTTTTATGAAAATGTGCTTAATATGCGAGTACACGATTGACAGTCTGCTTGGAGATCTGCAGTTTAGTTTACTTCAAGACTTACCCTATATTTACACGACTGTGAATATCTGCTACATGACCGCTGCTTGTTTTTCACTGTAAGTGAATGGGGCTATTCACATGATCGATATTTTGACATAATGGAAAATCAAAATATAGGTCACATTCTATTTTTACGGATCCCCCCATAAACTACAATGTATGAGGGAAAAAGGTGTCCCTGGGGTGCAAAATGGCAGTGAAAAATGTACATTTCTTATGGCCATATGGTATATTGTCCGTACTAAGATGAAAATCCTATTCTAGCCATGGGTTATCATAGACCCTTAGGACGATGCTATATTGGGTCATTAGACCTGTGGTCAGGACATGAATTTCAGCCATCATATCGATATATTATGAATGTGTGAATGCAGCCTATGGCTGGTTTGAAAAAATCGTTAAATCTTTTTTCTTATGTGTGCGCAGCCAAAAGAATTATATAAATTACACATTAAAGGGGCTCTATCAGCAAAATTATGCTGTATGAGCCCCACATGTGCCTCATTAGCCTTTAAAAAGGCTATTCAGGCACTGCTAATGTTATTTTAACCCCCCCCCCTGCCCGTTTTAAAATAATATCCTAAAAACGATTATTCAAATGATACTTACCCGTGCACGCTGGGCGGTCCTGCACTGTCCGACGTCATCTTGCTGTCACGCCTTCCTCTTCTTTCTTCTTCCAGTGATGTCCTCCTGTCCTGGCTCTTCCCTGCCTTGATCTTCTGTTCCTCCAGCAGGTTGTGTTCAAATCCCACGCGTGCGCAGTAGCGCTCCCTCCGGAGCTCACGAACCTCTTCATTCTGGAAGAAAAGAAGATGAGCCAGGGAAGAGCCAGGACTGGTGGGCGTCGCCAAAAGAAGAAAGAAGAGGAAGGCGTGCCAGAAGTTGACGTTGGACCATGCATCACCGCCCACCATGCACAATAAATATAATTTACATATATGTTTATGGTTTTATTTTAAAACGGGGGGGGGGAGGTTTAAAATACCATTAGCAGTGCCTGAATAGCCTTTTTAAAGGCTATTCACGCATATGTGGGGCTCATACAGCAAAATTTTGCTGATAGAGCCCCTTTAATTTATATGCAACCCAAACAGCACCGGAAGAGAAATACCAGTTCTCCCACATAATATGGGGCATCTTACAGAAAGGACAATAAATGAAAAATAAAAAGGTATGGCTGTGCAAATGCAAAAACAAAGAAACAAAGATGTGCTGTATTATATACCGCAAGAATGCTCAATTCAGCGCATCGGTTTTCCTATAATGCGCCCTAGTACAGGAGATCTCAATGCCGTTAATTTCGGCACCCATATCTCCCCACTATCAGAAAGGCAGACCTTACTGTTCAGCGTCTGACAGTTCTCTTCCATAGATTTGTAATGTCAGGGGGGTGTTCCTCAAAGCCCAGCGATGATGCTGAGCTGTAAGGCCGAACTTTTTGACAGTGGGGAGATACACTGTGTACCAATAAGTATTTGGACACCTGTGGTCCGAGTGGCACGAGCAGCAATTACAGCCTCAACTCTCCAGGGCTTTCTACAAGTCCTTGTATGATGGCTAGTGGGATTTTATTCCATTCGGCTTGGAGAAGACAGGTAAGTTCTTTCACTGATTTTGGTCGGCTGCTGCACCCCTTAATTTGGTGATCAAACTTGGTTTTTGGACACCATATCACGTTTGCAGAGACTCTAAAATTGCCCCTACAAAATGTTGTCACTTGAAAAATTCCAATTTACTGGCACCTCCAGAGCTCTGCAAAAACAACATGGCGTCCAGAAAGTCCCTTTAAATCCGTACGCCAAAAACTAAAAAGCGCAACGCTCCTTCCCTTCTGAGCCCTGCTCTGTGCCCAAGCAGCAGTTTAAGCCCACATACACAACTTTTTTGTACCCAGGATAGTCCACTTAACTGTTTTAGGATTGCATGTCTCTGATGACAAAAACCGGGTGAAAAATATTGGGCACCAAAATGACATATTTCTATAAAAAATTTAATTTTCACATTAATTTTTCAGAAGCAGTCTTGGGCTCACAATGATAATGCCCCTTGAGAAATTCCTTCAGGGTGGTAGTTTCTAAAATTGGGTCACTTTATGGGGTTCCTTTGTACTGGTACTTTAGGGGCTCTGCAAAAGTGACATGGCACCTGAAAACTATTCCAGAAAAATCCGCCCTCCAAAAGCCAAATAGCGTTCTTTCCATTCTGAGCCCCGCCATGTACCCATACAGCAGATTATGACCACATATGGGGTATTGCCGTATTCATGAGCAATCGTGTAACATACTGTGGGGTCAATTTTCACCTTTAACCCCTTGTGAAAAAAATGAAATTATTAAATTTCACTTCCATGTTGTGTTAATTCCTGTGAAATACTTAAAGGGTTAATGAATTTCCAAAATGCTATTTTGAATTATTTAAGGGGTGCAGTTTTGAAAATGGGGTGATTTATGGGGGTTATATATATAGGTCTTTATAATCCCCTTCAGAGCTGACATGGTCCCTAAAAAAAATAGTTTAGAAAATTTTCTTGTAAATCTGGAAAATTGCTGTTACACTTGTAAGTCTAACGTCCAAAATAAATTAAAGGACCATTAAAAGATTATACAATACAAAGCAGAGACATGGTAGATAATATTTATTAATGTATTTGGGCGGTATGACTATCTGTTTGAAAAGCAGAGCATTTCGCATTTAGAAATTTTTTTTTCAAATTTGCAACAAATTTCCTATTTTTTTAAATAAATAAATACAAAAATATTGACCACTAACATGAAGTCTCTAAAAAACAATCTCAAAATCACTTGTGTAATTAAAAGCATCTCAAATTTATTGCCATTATAAAGTGACACATGTCCTTAAGGTACTCAGGCTGTATCCACAAGGGGTTAAAATCTCCACTTTGACCTTGTTTGTTCCAGAAGTCTTGTGGTTTGTTCAGATTCAACTTTGCAAACTTAAGCCGTGCTGCCATGCTCTTTTTTTTTTTTTTTTTTTTTTTTGAAAGCTGTTTTCTACTGGCCCCCAAGCTCCTGAAGGGGCCATCTTGGCTGCCTGGTGCTGGTTGCAGGTGCTTCTTTTTTTCACTTTTTTAAAAATGAACCAGCAGGTAACAGGCTCTATTTACTTACTGATCCCGCTCCTGCCCAAGGCCACCTCCACTTCCCCTCCAGCCATCCAGGGGGCTAAAGTAGAAGCAGAGGAAGCTGTGGGCAGGATCAGTAAGTAGGGATGTGGTACTTCGTATATGTTGGGTGAACCTCGTAACATTCAATCTCGCGAGGAACATCTAATACGAAAACAAAAACTGCTGTTATTATTCTATGGGGTCTCTTCAGACCTCAGAGTATAATGATTGGAGGCCCAGGGGACACAATAAAACATAAAAAACAGTGATAGTTACCTCTCTGGACACTATGCAACATTATACTGTGTGCAGGGGCCACTATGAGACATTATACTGTGTGCAGGGGCCACTATGAGACATTATACTGTGTGCAGGGGCCGCTATGAAACATTATACTGTGTGCAGGGGCCGCTATGGGACATTATACTATGTGAAACGGCTGCCATGAGACATTATACTGTGTGCAGGGGTCACTGTGAGACATTATACTGTGTGCAGGGCCACTATGAGACATCATACTGTGTGCGGGGGTCACTGTGAGACATGATACTGTGTGAAGGGACCACTGTGGGACACTATAGTGTGAGGCTTTATACTGTGTTGAAACTAGGAAAGGTTGCGCTATGCAGTGTTGTGGTTGAATGTTTTCTATGGGACCTAGTATATGCTAGTTACCCCCCTGTGTATGTATATATGTATCTGTTTCTACATTGAGCACTTCCATTAATACAGATAAAAATGTTCATTGCACTATTAATAGTATCAAGCCCTGTTCACACAATGGAATCTGGCACTAAATTTGAGTCAGATTTTGCCCAGTTTGCTGTCAGAGGGGACGTTTGTTACAGCTCAGAGTCATCCCTGGGCGGTAAGGAATGACCCCTCTGATAGTACAAGGCTAAGTTAGAGTACAGATAGGGGGGTGTTCCTCACACCCCAGCATCGGGGCATCGACCGGGAAAGGCGACAGTGCTGTGAATTTAGCTATCTAGCAGTATATAAAACCGCACATTGATGAGAACATGAAAGGTCCTCTTTAAGGTGCTGAAGGGTGTATGCAAACAGGATATTTCTAATATGATCAAAGAATGACTATAATCACACTAGAATATAATAAAATAAAAAGTGATAATAAATAAAAAGAGATAATACTTAACTATGTTACATGTGCTGCATAGTGGTTTGCATAATGAAATGGGGGCCTAGTTGCATATTATGTACTAATATACACCCATCTCCTTCAATTACATCCAGAAGTTGCTGGGCATCCTTACAATTAGAGATGAGCGAGTAGTATTCAATCGAGTAGGTATTTGATCGAATACTACGGTATTCGAAATACTCGTACTTGATCAAATAGCTATTCGCAGTAAATATTCGATTCAGAGCCAGCGTCGATTGGCCGAATGCTATACAGTGTATAGCATTTGGCAAATCAGCGCTGGTTCTGCAGCAGGCCCATCCTTGCTAGTTAGCAGAGAGATGACAGCTTGCTGTTACGAGGGAGCTTACTTTTTCTCATAGGAATGAATTGACCAGCGTTGATTGGCCAGTGTACAGCATTCGGCCAATCAACGCTGGTTCTGCCGGAGTCTCATCTGTGAGGAGGCGGAGTCTAAGATCGGACCACAGCAGTCTCCATTGTGGTCCGATTTTAGACTCCGCTTCCTCACAGATGAGCCTCCGCCAGGACCAGCGTTGATTGGCCGAATGCTGTACATTGGCCAATCAACGCTGGTCAATTAATTCCTATGTGAGAAAAAGTCAGCTCCCTCGTAACAGCAAGCTGCCATTCTCCCGACTAGCAAGGACGAGCCTGCGGCAAATCAACGCTGGTTCTGCAGCAGGCTCGTCCTTGCTAGTCAGGAGAGCTGGCAGCTTGCTGTTACGAGGGAGCTGACTTTTTATCAGAGCAACTGCAAGCGCTGTGCAGTTAAAGCGCACAGACCCCATAGACTATAATAGATGGTCATTTGCTGATGATCAATTAACCAAATCATTTTTTACACAATGCTTCTGTATTTTTGGCCTAGTTTTTAGATAAATAATGACACAATACAGTATATAGTATATATAATGGTGTACACATACTGTACTATACATTCATTATATAGTAATAGTTGGACTTTTTCCAGCTGTTTCTTACTAGGGAGAAGATGACTGTAAAGTCTTATTGCACTGCTGAGATCGCAGTAGGTTTATTTGTGTATGTAAATAATATAAGCAGTTTTGTGCTATTTTATAACCTGCTGATACAGATTTTTTTTCGTCACATATGCACATTCTGTTCCCCTGCTCTTAGTAGCTGTGAATATTATAACCTCGGTCAACTTTCCATCTGTTCTGCGCTCTTATTAGGAAGCAATAATGAAAAACAATTCAACTGACTACCACTAGAGGGTGCTGTCAACATAGACATGTCCCTAAGAAAGAGACTCATAGGCACAATTTACTAGAACGCCAGTGTACTGCACTACTGTATCTATTCCAAATTATACCTACAGATACTAACTGCACATCTAATATTACCATATAGAATCCATGTACCAATGCTGCATAGTATACAATTACTATATTATACTGCCATGTAATACACTATACACTGCATATTACCGTACAGAAATCCTATCTATATCATGATATAGAAACATATACCACTGCCATATAAACAGTACACAATACTACTCCACTCTTGGGTAACTTTTTGGCTCAGCCTTTCCTGAATCCTGAACATTACTTATTATTATGTCAATAGGGAATTAGTGATACATCACTAACAAGGCGACAATATTCGGACCCCTCAAGTTTCTACCAAACTGAAAGCAGGTCTAAAATCCGTCTTAGGTTGAGCCCCCACATTGTGGAAACACAGTTTGTTTTTGTTGTTGTTGCAGGTTTTTCTGTTATTTTTAAGCTATAGTCAGAAATGGATTTAAAGAGGACCTTTCACCATATCCGGGCACAGGCAGTGTTATATACTGCCAGAAAGCTGACAGTGCGCTGAATTCAGCGCACTGTCGGCTTTCCCGATCTGTGCCCGGTGTGAAGAGCTTACGGCCCGGTACCGTAGCTCTTCTATGGTCAGAAGGGCGTTTCTGACCATTAGCCAGAGACGTCCTTCTGCCTCGCGGCTCCTATCGCGCTGTGCTGTGGAGCGGGGAGGAGCACCCCCTCCCTCTGCTCACACAGCTCGTCCATAGACGAGTATTATCAGGAGCGGGAGGGGGAGTTCCTCCCCGCTCCACAGCACAGCGCGATAGGCGCCGCGAGGCAGAAGGACGTTCCTGGCTAATGGTCAGAAACGCCCTTCTGACTGTAAAGCGCTACGGTACCAGGACCGATAGCGCTTTACACCGGGCACAGATCGGGAAAGCCAACAGTGCGCTGAATTCAGCGCACTGTCAGCTTTCTGGCAGTATATAACACTGCATGTGCCCAGATATGGTGAAAGGTCCTCTTTAACAGAAAGAATAAGGTCAGGTTCCCACGGGGCAAGAGGAGGCGGATTTTGGCGCTGAATCCACGTCATAATCTGTCCCCTCACAATAGCGGTCTATGTAGACTGCTATCTTATTTTTTACAACATGCCGCTCACGGAAAAAAGAAGCGAGCTGCCCTTTCTTCAGGCGGATTCCACGGCTGATTCAGCCTTGGTGTCCGCCTCGTGGCAGCACACTCCAGGCTAGGCCTATTCATTTGGGCCTACTCCGGAGCAAGAAGCCACAACAGTATTTTGGTCCTATTCTGACGCAGCTTCCTGCATCAAGATCAGGACCAAAATACGTCCCCCCTTTCCCTGTGTGAACTAGGCCTAAGTCTAAGAGGTTCCTTTATATTTTCCTATTACTTTTCAAGCCACGCCAGATTTTGGATAAGAAAAAAAACACAGCAAAATCTGCAACAAAAAGCGCTTTGTCGTGGGACCTCAGCCTTAAAACAGTGTTGGGCTTGCTTGCCCTTGAGACTCTGGGAAAACTTGTTGGCAACCCTCACTGGAATGGTCTTGACATTGGTTGTCAGCCACCTTATCCAGAAATAGCCATATTTCATAAATGATTGACTAAAATTGTGGCAAAAGCGGAAAACTCACTGAGTTATTTTGAATTACTTGGAAAAGGCTCCTTAAATATTTATTGACCTTTTTACGGGGCTTCAAATTTTTCTTCTTGCGCAATTCTTTCTATCCTTCCTAAAAACTCAATATGCAGAGCTGAATGTCACATATATCATGATATAGTTATATACTCTGAGTCATGAACGGCCTTGGGTCAAATATATATGGGTGAATGAAAAAAATCTATTATCAGTAATGGGGATGGTAAAGTCGTCTCTGATTTATATCTACCAAGTAATGAAGAAAAGCTGAAGTGTGAGCAGAAGCCCCAGCTGGGACTACAATGGCTGGACTGAACTCTTTCCAATTCACGAATAGAATGCTAGAATGACAGTATAGACTGGGATTTACATAAGCAAAGCAGTACTATAAAAGGAAGAAGAAGGTTAATACTTACTACAGGCTGACTAGTAGCTCATATTATCTGGTAGTAAAAAATAGAAATGGTTCTATATGGTAGGAGAGACGATAATCCGTAAGGACAAGCTTTTTAAGTTCACGTGGCTATACTGTTTCTGTACTTTCCGTAGAGTTTTATGGAGCAGCAGTATTCTTGGCTATCCCTCCATATAACTCCATCCCTGTGGTTACCCTGATGGGCAGGGAAAAAGTATGGGACCCCCTATTCCAGTGTTTAGTGGGGGGTCATAAGGGTGCATTAAAATATAAATCAATGGAATGCCAAGAGGCAAAAAAAGAAACATTTTTGGGTCCTTTGTAAATATGGACAGGAGAGGAGCCCTGACTTGATACTAAAGCTGGCAGAGAAGAAAGTCATAGGGCCTATTCACACGGGCACAGAGGGGGCGGATTATGGTGCGGAATACACGTCATAATCCGCCCCCTCACAATGGTGGTCTATGGAGACCGCTAGCGTTTGTTTTTCTTCTGCTGGCGGTTTTTTGCCACTAGCGGAAAAAAGAAGCGACATTAGCTTTCTTGAGGCGGATTCTGCCTCAGGAAGTAAATAGAAGTGAATGGGAGGCGGAAGCCGCGACACGGTTTTTTACAGTCCATTCACTGTCCTGGCATTTTCTGAAGCAGTTTTTACCAAAAACTGCTCCAGAAAAAGCTCCAAAAAACACCTCAAGGTCCAAAAACTGCTTCCTAATTAGGAAGCGGTTTTCCTCCGGACCAAATTACACCGCACGGTATTCACCTGTAAACTAAGCCATAGACTTCCTGCCCTATCACTTTCCAACTTGCAGTCTGCCGGCCACACTAGGCCCTTGTCCTACAAGCTGCAGGCATGTGAGTGCAGTACCTATAGGCATAGAAAAGCGGTTACCTGGGAAAATATGAAGACCCCATAGACTATAATGGGGTCCGTATGGTTTCCTCTCAGTTTCCGCATGAAACATACGGTGAGAAAAGTGCTGCTTGCAGTACTTTTCTCTCCACATGTTTCGTGCGGAAACCACATGGACCCAATATAGTCTACGAGGTCCGCGTGTTTTCCCAGGTAATCGCTTTTCTATGTGTATAGGTTTCCATTCCGGGGGTCCCCAAGTGGACTCCCCAAACAGAAACCCCAACGCAGATGTGAAATGAGCCTTACACAATAAAGGAACTTGAGGTGGTTTTTAGGATCTCAAACTGTTAAAAAGGTGATTCCCCCCCCCCCCCCCAGAATTTGCTACGCTATCATTTACCATTAGTTGTGACTGGTATTGCAGTTTCGTTCAATAAGCTGAGATTCAATATCGTATATACCCCATGACCAAAGCTGGCTGTGGAAAAATAGCAAACCTTTGTATGGACTACAGCCCTTTTTTTCTCTAACAATTTACTATAATAACCTGATTATTCTAAATATGAGATGAGGCAGAGAACCTCCTTATTCTAGGTGCAAGCTGTTACTGGGGGGGAGACGGGTTGTGTACGCTCATGTACTTAATGAAACAAATGAATAATGTCAGCGCTTCCCCCAGAGAACAAGTGAACACTAAGAATGAGCAATTAGACTAAGATTCATAAAAACGTCCGCAGCGTTATGTGTATTGATTTATCGGTTTGATAAAAATCTGTAAGAGGCGCGTGTATAATATATATCAATGTACACTGGATTCCATCAGTTTACAAATAATAGGACTCAGGAGAAGGGAATGAGTTCTCTGCATCACTCCGGATTCGCTGGGTTTGTACATACTAAACACAGGTAGAAGGTAGATGGATGGAACGGTGTATTGTACTGGACAGCATCATTATTAAGGTAGATGTGGGTGTCATATAATGGGATACCTACTATATAGACTAGGGTGATAAAAGCTGTGAGAGCTGTCTGTATAATACATGTCAATGTATTCTAGTAGATAGATAGATAGATAGATAGATAGATAGATAGATAGATAGATAGATAGATAGATAGATAGATAGATAGATATTAGATAGATAGATAGATAGATAGATAGATCAGATAGAACAAATAGCAGCAATGCATATTTATATAGGTCCTGGTGCTATTTACAGAGTGCAGCTAAAATGTATGTATTTTTATTACTACCATAACAACTTGTATCTGTTCACATTGGGATGTGCTGTCTACATTTTGAGTTTTGTACATATACATTTGAGGTTCTTTGCATACATGATTTATCAAGCTTGTATTGCCCATCTGTGCTTTGTATAGTATATGCGGGATGTCAATCCCTCATTATTGGACTTGTACTCCTTGCAGAGGAATATTTCATTGGAATAGAGCTCTTAGATTCTGCTTCAGACTCCTACCTGTCCAAGGCTATTTTAATTGAAATGGAGCCTGTCTCTGGATCCTAATTCCCCTTATTCTGACTGTAGACCTATTCTGGGTCCAAGAAAGGTATATTTAGTGTAGGGTCCCATCTGAAAGAGCCGCCTTGTCATGGCAGATGGGCTTTTACAACCTTGATCAATTAAGAATCTTAAATGTATATGTATAGATAGTAACTAATAGTAGTAAATTTATATATGTTGTCAGGGTCTGGGGTTGCTAGGTGGGGTGGCATAGACACATAAGTGCAGTTTCTTTAGTCCAAAACAAAAGTAGAGTTTATTTTCACTCAAAAAGGTAGTACAGCAACAGAAGGAAACAATAGAAAAATAAATCCCTGCCCGGCTAGGCTCTAACTAAACATAGAATAGGTTACCTCACCTAGAATAACAGAAATCAAAAGTCAGTTGAATCACTCAGGACACAGCTCCAAAAATATGACCTCTCTGTCAGCTCTCCAGCCAAGCTCTGCCAAAGTATTGCTGCTGGAGCAACTTCTTAAGCCTCCTTGTGTAGACTGGAGGGGGGTGGAATGACAGGTCCCACTACCAACCTACCTGTCATTCCTAAAAATCCAGCCCAATACTGAGCATTTACCAAAATGCTCAGCAGACGAAAGTTGTCTGCAAAGAACAAACATTCCTGGAGTTTTCTCATCTCACCCACCTGAGTAGTCTGGGTGAGATGTACACCCCCTCCATTACCTGACCAGCCATCGGCTTACAATGTATATATAGTAACTATTAGTAGTAAATGTATATGTATAGATAGTAACTAATAGTAGTAAATGTACAGTATATGCATAGATAGTAACTAATAGTAGTAAATGTATATGTATAGATAGTAACTAATAATATTAAATGTACAATATATTTATAGATAGTAACTAATAGTAGTAAATTTAGATCTGTATATAACAAATAGCAGCAGTGCATTTTCAGCTCTATTCATAGGTCTTGGTGCTCTTTTACAATATATACTGTAGATAACACTATGTAACAGAGTTTTTGTCCTTGTTCATCAAATGTTATTTCCTAACAGTGCATAGGTTGGCATTACAGAAAATACAAATTTTTATTAATCAACTTTGTTTTTATGACCAGGGCATCGAAAACAATAAAAATGTCTGATAGTAGTAAAAATAACGACTATATTCAGCTGTCTTGTTATACAATTACAAAATGTCATAGAAAAATAATGTCATCATACTGTAAGTACTGCATTAGCACCTTGTGGGGCTCCACCAGCGACTCCCATTTTACATTGCTCTTTATGAAAGAGAACTCAGTACATCGTCGCCCGTCCCTCAGGTGGTAATGTGCATTCTTGTCCCTGCTGTCCCATAGGCAAAGGTAGCAAGGATATTTTGTGCTACCACCCTGTAACACCATAAGAAACGCTACCATCTTAAAATCTCCAATAAGATCACAACAATGAGTAGCATATTTCAGCATCTCCAACAAAGTCTTGATGTTGTTGTAGTCCTCCTTTAAGTGTATGGAGTGAGCCAAAGGAATAGACGGATACTTGTTCCCATTATGTAGCAGCACAGCCTTTATACGTCTAGATGAGCTATCTATAAAAAGTCACCACTCTTGTGGGTTAAAGACAATACCAATTGCAAGGAACAAACCAGTTGTGACAGTAGCACAAACCGTCACAATTGCTGAAGAACCTAGCAAATGTTCGATTCCGTTTCCGGCAACTTGAATACTTTCGTCCAGAAGGCTCCACTGCTTCCATCTAGATGTCAGTAGCTCAGCATTGGACTTTGGGAGTCCCATATCTCGTATCAAGTCGGTGAGATCCTTTTGATTGGGGTAGTATCTGTGTTTCTCCCCTACTAAAACTATAGACTAGATCAGTTACATCTATTTATTGACTATCTGATGTGCCACTTTCTTCTGATAATGGCTGATTTCTTTCAGGAGGTGCAGGCATGGGGAGCTCAGTGCACTGTGATTCTGGAGCAATTGATGATGGGATATCAGGATACGCCACTGGAGGAGCATTCTTGCCACTTTGACGTTTGGAAGAATCGACCATGCAAAAGTAGCTGTTGGTTGAGTGGTCGGTAGGCTCTTGCCAAAATCTTGGAATAGCAAACTTCATGGCTCTTGTTTCCCCTCAGAACCATCCCTCAAGTGTTCTTTTTGCAGTTTTCACAACTGTAGTGAGGTGCCCAGGGTTTGTTC
This sequence comes from Leptodactylus fuscus, assembly GCF_031893055.1. NCBI lineage: Eukaryota > Metazoa > Chordata > Amphibia > Anura > Leptodactylidae > Leptodactylus > Leptodactylus fuscus. The sequence goes on along the minus strand of NC_134270.1, from coordinate 46,220,946 downwards.
TAGTCCCCAACCTGTACTCCGAAGTATACCTTATAGGCTTCACACATCCTGACCGATGTTCTCATTGAATATTTCTTGTCTCGCATCTTGATGAATTCGCCACATATGTAGCAAAACGAATCAGCAGAATGCTTACAGCCTCTTGATGCCATCTCTGCATCTATCTACACACTATATTCCTCAGTCCTATTCAGTTGCTGCATTTACTCTCACACTATATCGCTATCCACTCTCCCACTATAACTGCAATTACAATAAGTACAACTGTCCAGCAGACCTGCTTATGTAGTAAACAGGCAGACATCTAGAATATTCTACTGACGTCTAGACATGGCTAGAATGATGTAGACATTAGAAGTTTTCAGAACAGTCTAGAACAGAGTTTCCCAATACGTCGATCGCGATCTACTGGTAGATCACAAAGGACGTATGGGTCGATCGTGGGATGCAGGGATCCCCAGTGTCTGCTTGCTCACAGTACAGGCTGAGAGTCATCTCCTGACACTGGCAGGTGGGGCTGCCGCAGCCCCAGCCTGCCAGTGTCCAGAGATAACTCTCAGCCTGCGCTGTGAACAGACACCGGGGGTCCCTGGGCGGCGACAGAACGCCGCTGTCTTCTGCTCTCACGATCCCCACAGAAATGCCCCATCCCGCCCATAAGCCCGCCTGGTCACGCCCATAGGCCTGCCTCGAGTTTCTATGGTGACTCCAATGCGGATGTGTACCTGGCTTAAAAGTCATAATATAATATATAGTGTGTGTGTATAGTATATATCAGTGTATTTTATATTCTGGGCAAATTTGGATTTAAATCTGAATTTTCTTGTTGTTGTTTTAAAAAAAAAAAGCTGAAGTTCAGTGCGCAGCGGAGTAGTGAGGTCATTTTGATGCCGCCTCCTTGTCCTGCACCCAGTTACTGACCAAGGTGAAGAAACTGTTGGTCATAGCTGGTGGCAGGAGGAGAAAGCCTGCATAGAATATACTGCTAGTTAATTGGGCTGGAGGGCTGTACTGTTCTGATGGAGGGAACATGGCAGGACTTAAATGGCGGCACGTTTTATTGCTGCATTTTGAGGTTATTTGTTTTGCTTACTTAGCGCCATCATATTCTGCAGCAGTTTATAAATTTTGTCTATCCCACTGTCCCATATAAGTTCCCTATCTGTATGTCTTTGGAGTGTGGCAGGAAACTGGAGTACTCAGAGGAAACCCACGCAAACACGGGGACAACATACAAATCCCTTGCAGTTGTTTCTCTTGGATTTAAATCCAGGACTCCAGTGCTACAAGAAAGCACAGAACACATCAGGTGCCGTCTGATCTGACCGCGGCATCTGAGGGGTTTATACCTGCCATTAGAAATGTTTGTGTGACACAGCAGAGGCCGTGTGGCTATGGCGTTCCTCATCTGATGCCATAATTAAAGTTCCAGCAGCTGCCGTAATAGGCGGGAAAAATGTAATTAGACAATTATGTTCAAAATCAGAATAATCAGAAAGACACCCCCGGAGCCATCAGCAAAGGGGGACATGGGATGGGGGAACCAATAACTCCTGCAGTTTCTTCTTTGTGCAGTAGTTGAGTAGATTTATACAGACTGGGTCAGCTTTAAGAATATATCGGTGTATATTCAGCTTTAGTGTATATACAGCTTTAGGAGTATATATCTGTGTATGTTCTGCTGTAGGAGTGTATATCTGTATGTTCTGTGTAGGAGTATATATCTGTAGTAGGAGTATATATCTGTGTATGTTCTGCTTTAGTATATGGTGCTTAGTGTGTTACTGTAGGGAGGGAGGAGTTAGGAATAGATGTCACTTCCTGTCTCACCCATCTTCATCCTCTTTCTCATCACAAGACCTGGATGAAGCATTTCCCGCCCTCCCGCCCTCTTTGCATCACTATGTTATACTTGTTTTTTATTTTTTTTCACATTTTCCTATCTAATGTATTATTGTATCATTGCTTTGTTACTGTAATTGTGTATTTGGCTCTATATATTCAATTATGAGATGACTGATGAGTTATTGTTGGGCATTATCCTTCTAGGCCCAAGGGAAGGGCAGTCCTCCAGCCATGGTTCCCTAGAGGTTTCCTCCACAGGGGGTTTTTCCTCTCCTGAGTGCTGTAGGATGACTCTTTGTGAGTCGGGGGTTTGCAATTATTTAGTCAGTCGTGTGTAATAAAGTATTACGTGTCACATGGTCCATTGATAAACTGTCACAGCTTTACTTTTGCGGTTGAGGAGTCAGGTGGAAGTTGCAGGCAAGTTATTGTAGACTTATTTTAACTAATAGAGGAGGTTAAACCTCATGGTGGTGAACAGGCTGAGCTTTAGAAATGGCCAGCCTGAAGGATGTCGTAATAGTAACGTCATCCAGAGGCGGGCACAGTGGTTAAGCACAGGGTCGTTGGTGCCCTTAAAGTGTACTGTCTCTGCTAGAATTGCAAGCCGGAGCGTGCTGCCCCCCTTTATTTATTTATTGCTGTCTGGCCGGGTGCTGTATGTCAGACAGCTGGGGATCTCACAGTATTCGTGAATCCCAATGGTCTAGCACTTCACCTGACTCCTTCTGTCATTATTTTACTTCTGTGAGTTTAATAAAGCTGTGGCCATTTTTACAACCAAAATAAAGTGTTTTGTGCATTTATTCCAAAGTCATTATTTACCGTAGTTTGCGTGGTTTTAGGTAGGAGTGAGGGACATCCATTATCCAAAGTCAACCTTTGGGGCAAATTATTCAAATTAATTAGATTAATCACCCAGCCCTAAGTCCAACTTCTTTAGATACGATAGATAGATAGATAGATAGATAGATAGATAGATAGATAGATAATGGATAGATAGATAGATAGTGGATAGATAGATAGATAGATAGATAGATAGATAGATAGATAGATAGATAGATAGATAGATAGATAATGGACACTGGACAATGCTATGTATTGTATCATGGGACTCCTGCTATAATCCAGAAAGTTCAGCTCCTACTCCAAAGGACAATGGTGGAGACCTAATTCCCTCCACAGGTGGAACCACACAGCACTGAGGACATTAATATGTACAATGGTAGATTCTCCATAGAGTAAGTTTAGATTTTCATACCAAATTGATTCCCCGATGTTGTGGAGGTCTTAGCTCAGAGAACAGAGGAAGAGAAGAGTTTTTTATGCAGTTAAAATCTGATCACATTAATAAATTGAGCCAGAATTTTCCCCATCATTTTGCATTCTTGAAGACATTCACATTACACAGATGTCTTCCAGTTTTCAGAGACATCAGCAACGGTGTCATCTTGGATCAGACAATTTTCCTAACCGCAGCACAATGACAACACCAGGACTTAGCAATTTTAGCTGTTGATTTAGCTGACACTTCCAGTCAACGAAGAGGTGAGAACATCAATTGTGAAGCTTTGACCTACAAATCAAACTGTTGTTACAAGGCTCAGCCTTTTTCTCTTATTTTCTCTTATACATTCAAGCTTCTGGACCCCAATGCAAAATCTATAACAAGGCCCCCACCTACTATGTGCCAGATATAATACTTGTGTTTTTGTATGTGGAAGAGAGGCTCCTTTGGGAACCAGTGTGGGTGCAACTGCAGCTTCTGCACCACCTATAGTTATGTACCATGATACCCAGAGCCCTGGTCTTCTTCCCAGGCTAGAGGACCTCTATTCCGCTTATACTGCTTTGTGTGAAGGTAAAATACTCTAAAAGCACGTCAAAGCATTTCATTAGACATCAGTCTTTAGAAATTCTAGGAGATAAAAATGACAAAAACTCTGGACACCTTTTATTGGATTCTAAAGTTGTCACTTAATCTTCTCTTCCTCCACCTTGAGGAGAGCACTCCTAACATGGGTGCAGTGAGTGAAGAATAGCCTTGACCCTTGAGCCGATTGCCCAACTCCTAGTTTGCAGGCATCAGTTCAGTTCCTCTAAAAAGTTGAGGTTTTAATGACCCAATAGCAAGATTGCCCCAGGTCTGCACACCCTCTCAGTCTTCCTAAAATTCATAACAGACAAGGCGGTGGGTACTCACATAAAGTCTAAGCTGCCATTCCAAATCTGTTAAGACATTCCAGGGTCTTAGATTTAAAGGTCTCCTTCTAGAAGCTTCTGATAATTCAGCCTGGTGCTGGCATAAGGCAAACAATGTTTTCATTACGGCTAATGGGATTGATGGTCAGATAATGGTCGGTGTCAAGAGATTCGCAATTAAAAACTTTAACGCTGCATTAATTCCTTGCCTCTATACTTCAGCTAAATTTTAATGACTCTATGTGATTAGCATGGCAGAATCTCATGCACTATAAATAGGTAACTCCGAGTTCTTTGTGCCGAGATCATTTAACAAGTTGATCTAATTTTTCCTGACATTTCACTCACTTTATTAGCAAAGCGAATGAAATGTCAAATTAAGTAATGTCACAATGTTCCGCACCAGTAAAAGGGTCCTGCGAATACGGCAACTACTCAGGCAGAAGAAGGGATTTTTTTATGAATACACAGGGAAACTTGTATGTTCTTTACTGTGAAGTTCACTAAACAGTTAACAAGATTTTTTTAAGAAAAATTCTTCATTTGCGTTTGTGAATGAAATATTGATTTGCTCGTTTCAGTCACTTTGGAACTGAGAAATTCACAGAAAATAGAAATAAGCAACTGCCAGATACTTCTGTCTCTGCTTATCTCCTGGATGAACAAGTGATATGGCATGTACCAATCCAACTCAGCAATCCTTGCTTCCCATAACCCATATACACCATTGGTTGTTATTACATCTTGTTGACATCAGCACATATCTAGAATAAGGTAGCCATACATTTTATAACACTATAACATTGGTACAGTGAGACCACCACAATTTTTTTTTGCCCAATGGCCTCTTTCAAATTGGATATGGTGTTTGATGCCACGTGTAGTTAACAGTCCTACTACATTGGCTATAGGAATTACATTTCTGGCAGATCTTGCTGATTTTCATAGTATATTGCACCAATGTAATGTCTACAGGAACACCCCCAACTGTCCCCCAACATCTGTAGGGGAAAAGCAGAGATTAGATAACTGGGCATTGGTTGAGCCATGTTTTACAGGGCATTAGATTATAATAACTGGCCTTATAGTTTAATGAGAAATCTCCTAAGGCCAGACAATGAGCATTATATTTAAGGAAACCTCCATAAATTTAAGGTGGGTATAGATTTCCAATATTTGATGCTAAATCCAACCAACTGTGAACGAATCTTCTGACAATCTCATCCTACCACAGATATTATACCTTCATATTACACATGGATCCATGAAGCTGAGACATGAGAAGTTGATTGTCTTGCTCCTTCCAATGAAGAACTACTGTTTGTATCCATTTTCTTTCCATGGCTAACAATATAGTGACTCTTTAGGGCGAAAACAGATCTATATTTGACTCTCTAAGGGGTTGTCTCATCATGAGAACCAATTGTTTTAATGTAGCTGTGCCCATTTATCTTGCAGAGGTCAAATGAGTAGACGTCCATGTGATAGATTAATGGGTAAGATATAACACAGTGATATTTAGTAGCTCTGTGGCTCATTGCTTGGGATCCAATTGGGGACTATTATACAGTCCTATGAAAAAGTTTGGGCACCCCTATTAATCTTAATCATTTTTAGTTCTAAATATTTTGGTGTTTGCAGCAGCCATTTCAGTTTGATATATCTAATAACTGATGGACACAGTAATATTTCAGGATTGAAATGAGGTTTATTGTACTAACAGAAAATGCGCAATATGCATTAAACCAAAATTTGACCGGTGCAAAAATATGGGCACCTCAACAGAAAAGTGACATTAATATTTAGTACATCCTCCTTTTGCAAAGATAACAGCCTCTAGTTGCTTCCTGTAGCTTTTAATCAGTTCCTGGATCCTGGATGAAGGTATTTTGGACCATTTCTTTCTACAAAACAATTCAAGTTCAGTTAAGTTTGATGGTCGCCGAACATGGACAGCCCACTCTCAAATGATCTGAAAACAAAGATTGTTCAACATAGTTGTTCAGGGGAAGGATACAAAACGTTGTCTCAGAGATTTAACCTGTCAGTTTCCACTGTGAGGAACATAGTAAGGAAATGGAAGACCACAGGGACAGTTCTTGTTAAGCCCAGAAGTGGCAGGCCAAGAAAAATATCAGAAAGGCAGAGAAGAAGAATGGTGAGAACAGTCAAGGACAATCCACAGACCACCTCCAAAGAGCTGCAGCATCATCTTGCTGCAGATGGTGTCACTGTGCATCGGTAACAATACAGCGCACTTTGCACAAGGAGAAGCTGTCAGGGAGAGTGATGAGAAAGAAGCCGTTTCTGCACGTACGCCACAAATAGAGTTGCCTGAGGTATGCAAAAGCACATTTGGAGAAGCCAACTTCATTTTGGAAACAAAGATTGAGTTGTTTGGTTATAAAAAAAGGCGTTATGCATGGCGTCCAAAAAGAAACAGCATTCCAAGAAAAACACATGCTACCCACTGTAAAATTTGGTGGAGGTTCCATCATGCTTTGGGGCTGTGTAGCCAATGCCGGCACCGGGAATCTTGGTAAAGTTGAGGGTCGCATGGATTCCACTCAGTATCAGCGGATTCTTGAGAATAATGTTCAAGAATCAGTGACGAAGTTGAAGTTACGCCGGGGATGGATATTTCAGCAAGACAATGATCCAAAACACTGCTCCAAATCAACTCAGGCATTCATGCAGAGGAACAATTACAATGTTCTGGAATGGCCATCCCAGTCCCCAGACCTGAATATCATTGAACATCTGTGGGATGATTTGAAGCGGGCTGTCCATGCTCGGCGACCATCAAACTGAACTGAACGCGAATTGTTTGCCAAAATACCTTTATCCAGGATCCAGGAACTGATTAAAAGCTACAGAAAGCGACTAGAGGCTGTTATCTTTGCAAAAGGAGGATCTACTAAATATTAATGTCACTTTTCTGTTGAGGTGCCCATACTTTTGCACCGGTCAAATTTTGGTTTAATGCATATTGCACATTTTCTGTTAGTACAATAAACCTCATTTCAATCCTGAAATATTACTGTGTCCATCAGTTATTAGATATATCAAACTGAAATGGCTGTTGCAAATACCAAAATATTTAGAACTAAAAATGATTAAGATTAATAGGGGTGCCCAAACTTTTTCATAGGACTGTATATGCCATTCATATTTCTTAATTAGTCGTATAGATAGAGGTTGTCTTAAAGGTTGTTCAGTTTAGAAAACTCATTTTCATACAACCTACTGAGGAATCCTGAGTTAACAGAACTGAGTCCTCTGGTCTGGATTCTCCTCTTTTGGCCAGAAAGCAAAGTGGTCCTCTGTTGCAAACAGCATGTCTCTTGCTCCAGAGAGACCTGTCCTGACCTGTCTTGTATTTAGGGTTGAGCCGATCTTGAGATTTCAGGATCGTTTTTAAAATCCGATTTTCAATAATTTTTCAGCTGATCCCAATCGTGAAATTTACTCGATTGCCGATCAGAATTGATCCCGATCGCTCAACCCTATTTACGATATATACATGAATAGGGTTGAGCTGATCCTGAGATAATCTCCGACCTTGATCTCGCCGGAAAAGATTGGGATCGGAATTCCAATCGCGATCGTGAAATTTACTTGATTGCCGATTGGAATCCGATCTTTTTTGATCCCAATCGCTCAACCCTACTTGTATTACACAACCAATCCATTGCTTTGAATAGTCACAATATCATGTTTTTCTCCTGTGATGATCCTGCAAAGAAATTCAACACTTATTGCTTGGTTTCCCCACAGATTGTTCCAATTGGGGAGCTCCTTGTGATAGATTTTTTGACAAGGGACCTTAATAAGTGGTAGAAATTGTCCCAAGTGGATATCCCTTTTAATGAGACAACCTCATTTTACCTTACAAACCCATTATTTTGGGACTGACCATCACCGCTTCCACCATATCCTAGGTGTGAGGACCATGGCAAACAACCTCATATCTCAACTTCCTGTCAATATGGGAAACACGGAAGTGGGATCTTGGGGTACATAGCGGCCACGTCTGAACTTTAAGGTATTATTTGGATTTAGGCTATATTTGCCAAATCTCCCAGAATTCACCTGGAAAAAGTGGAGATCGCCTGGACACCCAGAAGTGGTTGTAATATACTTCAGATGTCTTCGGTATCTCCTGTAGCACAAGGCTTCATGAACATTTCTTGTGTGCGGCTTGAGATGATGTATTATTAGACTCAGCCCCAGCATCTAAATGGATTTTAAAGGGATTCTATTATTAGAATCCCTGTTTTAACTAATATTATGTAGGAATAGCCTTCAGAAAGGTTATTCTTCCCCTACCTTTAGAATTCTTCTCTGCGCTACCGTTCCATAGATATCCTGGTTTTTCTCAGTATACTAATAAGTCTCCAAACAGCACAGGGGGCTTTCCCCCGTGCTCAAACAGCACTGGGGGCATCACCTGTGCTGCTTGAAAACTCTCCAGCGCCGCCTCCATCTTCTACATCCTCGCCTCTCCGCCGCATCCTCTGCGTTGTCTTCTTCCGGCAATCCTGTCTTCAGGATGTAAATCCGGCGCATGCGCAGTTGGCTCTGCCATCGAGCTTCAGGCAGAGCCGACTGCGCATATCTGCTTGGCCGTTTTACTGTGGCCGATTACAGGAACAGTAAGCACGGCCATAGTAAATGGCCGAACAGACATGCGCAGTCGGCTCTGCCCGAAGCCCGATGGCAGAGCCAACTGCGCATGCACCGGATTTAAATCCCGAAGATAGGATCGCTGGAAGAAGACAACGCAGAGGACACAGCAGAGAGGCGTGGCTGTAGAAGGCGGCGGCGCTGCAGAGTTTTCAAGCAGCACAGGGGACGCCCCCTGTGCTGTGTGGAGACTCAATAGCACACAGGGAAAAACCAGCATATCTATGGAACAGCGGCGCAGAGAAGAATTCTAAAGATAGGGGAAGAATAGCATTTCTTAAGAAGTGTCAGTGCTTCCCAGTAAAGCAGGCATGGTCTGTTAGGGAGGGTTCACATGGTGTAATGTGCCCTGTGATGTGGCACGTAGACGCCGCGTGAGCTTTTGCGGGCCGTTCACGCTCCCATTGATTTCAATGGGAGCGGGGATCGTATGCGCCGCACAATTTCACGGCCGTGATTTTGCGGCCGCAAAGGGTCGGCATACTCTGGTGCCAGAACTAGTTCCTAAAAGTTGGCAGGTATGATTTAGGTTATATTGCTAGATACTGTTCCAGCTTCCCCTTTTTCCTTTGCATTGTAAACCCTGGGATCCTTACAAGATCTTACCCCTGCAGGAATCTGAATAACGTTAGAATTTGCTTTATAGGGTAAATTTCTTTGATAAGCTGTCACTGCATGGGATAAATAAGCCTTCCTATGTAGCACACCTGAACAAGCAGGGTTATTTCAGTCATTTATCTTCATAACCCAAACACATACTGGAACATTTCCTTGTACAAATCCCCATCTCTATTAATGATTTGGCAGCCTCATTCATTTGACCATTGAATGCTTGAAAACAGTGTTACCTTCTGGTTCCCAAATGTGCTCAGGCCTATCAATCACTGCAGAGCCGCCGTGGCCTGGCTTATTCCAGCCATCACAGAGGTTAATGACAAGCTGCTTTTTATAGATACTTGCACCAGCATATTTCATGGTCGGCTTTAATGATCTGCTGGGATGTCATTACTCTCCTGCTGAGCAGCGGTCACCTAAAAACATATGAAATGCAAATAAAGCTAGAAAAAAAATGGTTTGTTTTATCTTTATTGTATTTGTATTTCACTCTAAATGGCACCTTGTTCTTTGCAGCAAGGTCAATTCACTGGTCACACTGTCTTCTCTAGAGACAACAAGGTTGTCCATCAGCCTCAGGAACTCGGACACGTCTATAAAATCACCATTGCTTCCTGAGTGACATCAGGTATATGACTATACAGATAACATATACAGTCCTATGAAAAAGTTTGGGCACCCCTATTAATCTTAATCATTTTTAGTTCTAAATATTTTGGTATTTGCAACAGCCATTTCAGTTTGATATATCTAATAACTGATGGACACAGTAATATTTCAGGATTGAAATGAGGTTTATTGTACTAACAGAAAATGCGCAATATGCATTAAACCAAAATTTGACCGGTGCAAAAGTATGGGCACCTCAACAGAAAAGTGACATTAATATTTAGTAGATCCTCCTTTTGCAAAGATAACAGCCTCTAGTCGCTTCCTGTAGCTTTTAATCAGTTCCTGGATCCTGGATAAAGGTATTTTGGACAAACAATTCAAGTTCAGTTAAGTTAGATGGTCGCCGAGCATGGACAGCCCGCTTCAAATCATCCCACAGATGTTCAATGATATTCAGGTCTGGGGACTGGGATGGCCATTCCAGAACATTGTAATTGTTCCTCTGCATGAATGCCTGAGGATTTGGAGCGGTGTTTTGGATCATTGTCTGCTGAAATATCCATCCCCGGCGTAACTTCAACTTCGTCACTGATTCTTGAACATTATTCTCAAGAATCTGCTGATACTGAGTGGAATCCATGCGACCCTCAACTTTAACAAGATTCCCGATGCCGGCATTGGCCACACAGCCCCAAAGCATGATGGAACCTCCACCAAATTTTACAGTGGGTAGCATGTGTTTTTCTTGGAATGCTGTTTCTTTTTGGACGCCATGCATAACGCCTTTTTTTATAACCAAACAACTCAATTTTTGTTTCCAAAATGAAGCTGCCTTGTCCAAATGTGCTTTTTCATACCTCAGGCAACTCTATTTGTGGCGTACATGCAGAAACGGCTTTTTTCTCATCACTCTCCCATACAGCTTCTATTTGTGCAAAGTGCGCTGTATAGTTGACCGATGCACAGTGACACCATCTGCAGCAAGATGATGCTGCAGCTCTTTGGAGGTGGTCTGTGGATTGTCCTTGACTGTTCTCACCATTCTTCTTCTCTGCCTTTCTGATATTTTTCTTGGCCTGCCACTTCTGGGCTTAACAAGAACTGTCCCTGTGCTCTTCCATTTCCTTACTATGTTCCTCACAGTGGAAACTGACAGGTTAAATCTCTGAGACAACTTTTTGTATCCTTCCCCTGAACAACTATGTTGAACAATCTTTGTTTTCAGATCATTTGAGAGTTGTTTTGAGTAGCCCATGATGCCACTCTTCAGAGGAGATTCAAATAGGAGATCAACTTGCAATTGGCCACCTTAAATACCTTTTCTTATGATTGGATACATCTGGCTATGAAGTTCAAAGCTCACTGAGGTTACAAAACCAATTTTGTGCTTCAGTAAGTCAGTAAAAAGTAGTTAGGGGAATTCAAATCAAGAAAATGATAAGGGTACCCATACTTTTGCACCGGTCAAATTTTGGTTTAATGCATATTACACATTTTCTGTTAGTACAATAAACCTCATTTCAATCCTGAAATATTACTGTGTCCATCAGTTATTAGATATATCAAATTGAAATGGCTGTTGCAAACACCAAAATATTTAGAACAAAAAATGATTAAGATCAATAGGGGTGCCCAAACTTTTTCATAGGACTGTATATGACCTTCCATCTATTATCATTGAATCAGTGGTAAGGCTTTACTACTGCGGTTTTATTGTGACTCTCACACATGCAAAGTTTGCAATGAAGTCACAGGATTAACATAATGTAACCTCAACATTGTAGACGGATACAAAATATACAAAGTGGTCAAAATTTTCCATGATGGTTGCAAGATTGTATTAAAGGGATCCACTTAGGTTACAAGGCATTGCAGTAATCTCATGATTTTATTATCTTTTATAGGACAAAATTTTGGTACTTTGATGTCTCCATAATGGTCTGGTAAAGATGAATACCACTTACATTTAAGTTAGAGATACCTCTCAATTGCCTTGATTTTCTTGAAAAACTGTCTGTATAATTCCATGGGGACACTTATTGTATCTCCCCCTCCTCCTTCTACCTAATCTATTTAGAGCATGTGATTAATAGGTTTTGGGATATGGGGCAGGACTAAGGCTGCTTTGTTTCCGGCTTCGGTGAGCAGCAAGCAAAACCCAACCCTTATAGACAAATCTGCATAGACAATCAGAAATGCAATGCTCTGTTTCTTTGCAATTTTCTACAAGATTGCTTGTTTCAGTCCTTGCACAATATAGAACGCAATACCAAAACTCTTATGGCATTAACATCAGCACAAAAACTGTGTCCTGCCAGGAGCTTCATGACATGAGTTTCCACAGCTGATCAGCTACATGCAAGCCTTACATTGTCAAGCACAATGCCAAATATTGTACAGGGTGGTGTAAAGGATGACATCACAGGACTCTGTTCTGTGGAGGGTTAAATAACACTTTTTTATATTTGTCTAATCGTCTGGCAAGTTTGGGCATAGTGAATGCCAGGAGAATGTTACTAACGCTAGGTTCACACCTGCGTTCATCTGTCCATTCTGAGCTTTCCGTCTTCTGCATGCCAGAAGACGGAAAGCACAGACCGGGTCCGGCCGTGAGCGTCGATGAGCGTTTTATGCTCTCCGCCGCGAAACCGGATTTTTTAATCCGGACACAGAGTACTGCATGTCCAACTCTGTGTCCGGATTATAAAACCCGGTTTCGCGGTGGAGAGCATAAAACGCTCACCGCCGCTCACGGCCGGACAGCTTTCTCACCCATTCAAATGAATGGGTGAGAAAGCCTCCTGCAGGTTTCCGTCTCCTGCTCTGTTTTAGGCAGGAAACGGAAACCTGAACTACGGAGAGGGCAACGCAGATGTGAACGAGCCCTTACCTGACTGCATTGTGTCAGCTGTAAAGTTTGGTGGAGGAGGATAATGCTATGGGGTTGTTGTCAAGGGTTCACCAAGACTTCTTATTTCTGGTGTAGGGAAATCTTAAAGGGGCTCTATCATTGGAAGAAGTCATTTTAAGTAATCACATCCTTGCGAAGCCTTTAGAAAGGCTATTCCACACCTACCTTTTGTATGTAAATTGCCTCAGTAGATTTTGAATGAGTCAGTTTTTATTCATATGCTAATGAGTAGAGATGAGCGAGTAGTAGTCGATAAAATACCTTGCTGCCATAGGAATGCGTGTAAGCGGCTTAATCCCTTGGTGATAGGCCGGTTACACGCATTCCTTTTCTGAAAAGTTGAGGTTCGTCTTATACGCCGGGTATACAGGGGTGGCAGGGGGTGGAGGAGCAGGATCGCAACCTTCCTGCCGCCGCTGGCTTCCTGCAGCGGCAGGAGTGGAGCAATGCTGTAGCCCCGGCCTCCATGGCATCCACCGGGTATGCAAAGCTAATGGCGACCGCTCTGCTGCAGTGCTACCCCATCTCTGTCACCCTATGCCGTGGCGTCTCTACATTCTCCCCCACATGCATCGCAGTCTCACTCATTGGAAACAACTGCTCCTCCCCCCCCCCACCGGAGTGGCTACAATTCCTCACTCGCGCTCTGATATCTGAAATCAATGAGGCCTGTCGCACTGAAATCCGTACTGAAATCCGTGCTGAGATCTCTGCCCTGCGACAAGATATCCGCCACATTGCTTCTCGAGTAGAGACACTCAAAGATGATCACGATCAGACCCGTGACTACATTTCCCATTTCCGGGACTCTGCCCTCTCCCAACATCATCTGCTTCTTGACCTCCAGCACCATGTCAAGGACTTGGACAATAGAGGTAGGAGGAATAATATTAGGATTAAGGGGCCTCTCAGGAGGAAAACCTTCACACGGTCTTGGAGTTGATTTTTAACTCCATTCTCCAGGAGCTCCCCTCCCATAGGATCAAACTGGACCGGGCCCACCGCGCTTTACGCCCTAGAGGCTCTGGGCCCTCCCCGAGAGATGTTATATGTTGTGTACATGATTTCACTCTAAAGGAGATGATCTTGTCTAAGGCCCGGTCCATGAAGGAGATTGTCTTTAATGGAGCAAAACTGCAATTGTATCAAGATTTTCCCTGAATCACCCTGCAAAGACGCCATCATCTCCGCCCGCTCCTCCAACTTCTCCGTGACCATCAGATTCTGTATAGATGGGGCTTCCCTTTTGCTTTAACCGCCAGGCTTAATGGACGCTCGGATTTGCACCCCTTTTGCTCCGCGCTGGACATTACCCCACCCCTGGATTTGGCGGATTGGGAACTGGCAATTCCCCCTCCCCCTCCTCCCCCGTGTGGTCTCAAGTGAAGGGAAGAAAGCGGCCTCTCTCTCCCTCTGAGGAGTCCTCAGCTCGTCAGCGATGGTCCTCCCCCCCCCCCCCCGCCCGTTGACTGTCCAGTTCATCGTGCCCATCTATTTTTTGACTGCTTTCACCTTAATTGGGCCCCCTGCTGAGAGATTCCTGTTGCCTTACTTTTCATTATCTGTGTTTTGTACTTTTGTAATTTTATCTTTCCCCTGAATAGGTCCTCTAGCTCGGTCCCGGTTTGCATACCGGCAGGGTAGGTGGCGATGCTTCTTCTCAGTATTTTTGTTTGCTTGCATTCCTTCTGGCTTTGTAATTGGCCCGTCTACTGACGGTCTTTCCCACCTCCCTACTGTGGGGGTTTTGCCCAGCTGTGGGTTCTAGCTCTGACCCCTTTTGGTTGTTCTTTTCTTGTTCGCCTGTATTTTTGCAGTTAACCCCAGGACAGGAGACTTAGTCCTGTCCATGATACACTATTTGTTCTTTGTTTTGTTTGTAGTGTTTTTGTTCGTCTCTCTTCCCTCCCCTCTTCTCCCTAGGTTTAGAGGCCTCCGCTCGCTACTGTTGGTTGTGGAAAGCCTGGAGTTCTCCTTCTTGGATGGGTGAGACCTGCCTTCTGGGTGAGACCTGCCTTTTTCTCCTCTTCTCTTTATTTGCCAGCTCTGTATCTTTATTTATATTATGGCTAAGTGTGTTACTTTGAATGTAAAGGGCCTGGGTTCCAACACTAAGAGGCGTATGGTTCTCCGCGAGTTACGTTCCCTCCGGGTGGACGTGGCTTTTCTACAGGAAACCCATTTCGATAGCTCAGGGAACTTTAATTTCGCTCGCCACTATTTCCCCCTCTCATACTCTGCTTTTGATACTCGTAGAAAGGGGGGCGTAGCTATTTTACTTTCTAGATCTTGCTCTATCTCAATTACAGTATCCCATCTTGACCCAGGTGGCTACTACATTATACTCGAGGGTCTCCTTCATGGTAGCCCTATTGTTCTTTGCAATGTGTATGCCCCGAATTCCTCTCAGATCCCCTTCCTGAGGAGGATACTGAAGCTTCTCCGGTCTTTTTCTGGCTCAGCTCTGCTGCTTGGAGGTGACTTCAACATGGTTTTCTCAGAGTGCTCAGACAGACTTTCCCTCTCTGGGGCTGCTCCTAATGCTCAGCAGCTGCGCCTTGCTAGTGTATTCCGAAGAGCGATCAGATCCTCAGCTCTGTATGATTTGTGGAGGGTTGACAACCTGTCCGCACGAGCCTTCACTTTCTACTCGCACCCCCACAAGACGCATACCAGAATTGATTATTTCTTTGGCAATACTCTAACCCTTAGACTCATGTCCGATGCTAATATAAGTCCCATTTCCTGGTTTGATCATGCCCCTGTACTACTCTCTCTTTCTCAGGAGCCACCCCGATCAGGTGGTGTCACAGGCGGCTGAATGAGTCCCTTCTTCACTCCGAGTCCTCCTGCGTGGTGCTTTGTACCCATCTCCAGGATTACTTTGCTACGAATGCGGGGTCTGTTTCTTCGGACTCCACCCTTTGGGAAGCCCATAAGGCTGTCATGAGGGGTCATTGTATTGCCCTTGCCACTCGCCTGAAGAAAGACTAGCTAGGGAAGTAGACCTGAAGTCTAAAATTCGTTCCCTATCTGAGAGGCTGGCCCAGAATCCCTCAACCTCGCACTTACGTCAACTAGTAACGGCTAGGGCGAATCTGCGCTCTCTGGCTACTCATGCTACCCAACGCCTTCTTTTGTATAGTAAACAGCGCTATTATGAAAGTGGTAATAAGGCTCACACCCTTCTGACCAAGGTCTTCCGTGATCACCAGGCCTCCTCGGTCCTTTATGCTATCCGAGGTACAGACAGTGTCCTTCACCCCCACCCGGAACAAATTTCTTCCCTATTCCTGGCCTACTATACTAAACTTTATAACCTCCCCCTCTCTGAAGGGACCGACTCTGCTTCTCGTGCTACTGCTCTTCGCTCCTACCTTGACACGTGCCCACTCCCCAAACTTCCTTCCTCTGCGACCTCTGCTCTCAATGCTCCCATTACAGAAGATGAGCTTAAGGCCCTTAAGGTCTTCACTTTATGGTTTCCCAATTTGGTTCCTTGAAAGTCTCTAGGTCCACAGTTTTTGAAAGGGTACTTCCACTTCTGGTTTAATTTCAGGTATCTATAGGCTTCTTACTTCCCCGGAATCGAGTGGCCTTCCCTCCCATAAGTATATGGACTGATGGTCTAGGGCGTTGAATCGGAAGATATCCCCCACCCAGTGGCAGGTTATCTGGTCCCGTGCGGCCAAATCCTCCACATGTATCACCTTCAGAGAGACTCAATACAAACTGTTAATGCATTGGTATCTCACCCCTGCCCTTCTGCACTCGCTTAACACTAGCGTTCCACCTTTTTGCTGGCGTTGCGGGGCGGGGATGGGCACCCTGTGCCATATTTTTTTGGGATTGTCCAGGTATCCACCACTTTTTGGCGGGAGATGCAGTCCCTTACAGAGGCTCTCTTTATTCGAGGGGTCCCGTTGAACTCTCTTATCTACCTGCTCAATCTCCCCCCCCCCCTCATTTAGGTAAACATACATCTAAATTGTTGTTGTACCTGTGTACGGCGGCTAAAACCCTCATTGCCCTACACTGGAAGCGTACTCTACCCCCTACTGGTCCTGACTTAGTGGCGCGTCTTTTAGACGTGCATAGCATGGACTTCTTGACGGCTTCCCTTAACCACACCTTGGATGCATTTCAAGCTGTTTGGTCATCCTGGGACGCTTACTGTGCATTGAATGGTCTCTGATCCCCCCCTCCCTGATGTCTTTCTCTTTATGCTGTGTGTTCACCTTGTCTTTTGTGTTTCATTGTTTTATAAGTGCCCTTTTTTACCCTCTTGGGCTTTTGCCTTGTTGTTTTTTTTTTGTTCGTTGAAAATCCTTTCGATAAAAATTACAATTGATAAAAAACCCCTGAAATTATATTTAACCTACACAGTGAATACCGGAAAAAAAAAACGCAAAAAAACCCGGCAAAAGTAATGATTTTTCGCCATCTCACCTTACAAAATATGCTATAAAAAGTGATCAAAAAGTCACATGTACCCCAAAACAGTACCAATACAAAGCACTGCCCTCCAAATCCAAAACGCACTCTTCCCATTTTGAGCCCCGCCATGTTCCCATACAGCAGATTATGACCACATATGGGGTAATGCTGCGTTCAGGAGAAATTGTGTAACAAACTTTGGGGGCTTTTTCTCATTTATCCTCTTGTAAAAATAAAAAAATTTGGACTAAATTGACGGTTTATTGAAAAAAAACAAATTTTTCATTTTCAGGTCCCAATGTTAATAAAATCTGTGAAAAAGCTGTAGGGTCAAACTGTTCATTACATTACTTGATATGTTCTGTGAGGGGTGTAGTTTCCAAAATGGGGTTACTTTTGAAGGTTCCCATTGTATTGGTACTCTAGGGGCTCTGCTAATGCGACATGGCAACGGAAATCTAATCCCATCAAATCTGCCCTCCAAAAGCCAAATAGCGCTCTTTCCATTCCAAGCCCCACCAGGTACCCATAGAGTACATTATAATCACATATAGGATATTGCCACATTCATGAGCAATTGTTTAACAAAATGTGGGGTGTGTTCTCTCCTTTAACCCCTTGTGAAATGGAAAAATTTGGTGAAAAAGTGTCATTCTATTAATTTTTCATTTACACATCCCAATGTTAATAAAATATGTGAAACGGATGCTGAGTGAAAATGCTCACTATACCTCTTGATGAATTCTGTGAGGGGTGTAGTTTCCAAAATGGGGTCACTTTTGGGGGGTTTCCTTTATACTGGTACTTTAGGGGCTCTGCAAATGAGACATGGCACCTGAAAACTATTCCAGCAAAATCTGCTTTTCAAACCCTCAGTGTCGCTCCTTCCCTTCCATGCACTGCCATGTGCCCAAATGTCAGTTTACACCCACATGTGGGGTATTTATGTGCTCGGGAGAACTTTCACAACAAACTGTCAGATGCATTTTCTCCTTTAACCCTTTGTGAATGTGTTTCTTTTAGGGCTAAATGAATGTTTGATTGAAAAAAAATGAAATATTTAAATTTCACCTCCACATTGTTTTAATTTCTGTGACATGCTTAAAGGGTTAACAAACTTCACATATGCTGTTCCCTGTCGTCCTCAACAGCGGCACAATGTGGGGTATTTCTGCCCCTGTGTGCTGGTAGGACAGGCGGATATTTAATTAGCCAATCAAATGCGTGGCAGGCCCTATAAGAGGGCACAAGAACCTCCCCTCTGCGTGTTTTTTTCTGTCCTGTGTGGACAGAGGACAGGTGGGAGGACTTGTGTCCTCTTAGAGAAGCTCAGCAGGATCACTCACCTCCTGAGCGGTTGTTTTCTTCTTGTCACCTTCTGTGCCCTGCGGGGAGAAGGTGCTTGTTAGCCATGTGTGGCTACCCCCCTCTATCCCCCCTGCCCCCCCTCTCCTCCGCTTCCCCTGCTCCTTGTGACTTACCTGACATTTTGGTGAGAGTCCGGGGACTCCGCATGCCGCCTCTGGTGGCCGCGCGGACTGCCGGCGGGTGGAACCACACTGTTGTGTATCCTGTTCCCCGCCGGCCGCTGTAAGCGCGCACTTCCGGTTTCGCCGGAAGTATCATAGCGCCATGGCAACGGCCTGGCGCTGGTGGCCGCTCACTCAGGGAAGATTCAGGCCTTATTAAAGGCCGGAAAAGACGGGGAGATGTGGGGGTAAGTGCCCGTGTTAAGGGCCTCTTGGTGGGGGGGAATGTATATCTTTGCAGACCCCTGATTACAGGGTTAGTTGTCTGGGCAGGTTGCCTCACCTGCTTTGATTGTGGCTCCGCCCACTTCCAGCCGGCCAGAATTAAGAGGCTGGCTGGCCTGGTGACTGAAAACCTGTTGGTCAGCTACACGGGGAAAAACAAGGGCGCCAAAGCCGCCAAAGCTACAATATCACGGTGGGTTACCGAGACTATTAGAGTCGCCTATACCGCCCAAGGGCTGTCGGCTCCATCTTTCCTTCATGCCCATTCAACCAGGGCAGTGTCCACTTCACGGGCAGAAAGAAGTGCTTTGTCTGTGGACCAAATATATGCAGCTGCCTCTTGGGCATCTGAATCCACCTTCATTCGGCATTACCGCCTGAAGGACCAAGTGGCAGATTCCACTGCCTTTGCCCAGACCAGTTTAAGTTCGGTCATGGGTTTGTCCCACCCATCTTGGGGACCTGCTTGCTATATCCCCACATTGTGCCGCTGTTGAGGACGACAGGGAACGAGTGATTATGAAGATAATCTTGTTTCCCTTAGTCCTAACAGCGGCACAAGATTTCCCACCCTGGGAATCATATCTTATGTATAAAACTGTATATAAATGTAATGGAGGTACTTTTGTATTTACACGCAGAGGGGAGGTTCTTGTGCCCTCTTATAGGGCCTGCCACGCATTTGATTGGCTAATTAAATATCCGCCTGTCCTACCAGCACACAGGGGCAGAAATACCCCACATTGTGCCGCTGTTAGGACTAAGGGAAACAAGATTATCTTCATAATCACTCGTTTTGCATTACTTGAGATGTGCAGTTTTGAAAATGGGGCGATTTATGGGGGTTTCTATTATATAGGCCTTTATAATCTCTGTCAGAGCTGAAGTGGCCCCTAAAAAATTAGTATGGGAAATTTTCTTATAAATTTGGAAAAATCGCTGTTGCACTTGTAAGCTTTATATGTCCAAAATACATTAAGGGACAATTAAAAGATGATACCAATATAAATCAGAGATATGGTAGATAATATGTATTCATGTATTTGTGTGATATGACTATCTCTTTGAAAAGCAGAGCATTTCACATTTTGAAAACTGCGATTTTTTCCCCAAATTTCCAACAAATTTCCTATTTTTTGAAAAAATCACTTGTATAACTTAAAGCGTCTCAAAGTTATTACCGCATAAAGTGACACATGTCAGATTTGAAAAATGAAGCCTGGTCATCTAGGTACTTTTAGGCTTGGTCTTGAAGAGGTTAATGCAAAGGCACTACAGAACATCTAATGTAAATGTAAAGGCTCTACAGAACATCTACTGTCAATTTAAAGGCTCTATAGAATATCTACTGTCAATGTAAAGGCTATATAGAACATCTACTGTCAATGTAAAGGCTATATAGAACATCTACTATCAATGTAAAGGCTATATAGAACATCTACTATCAATGTAAAGGCTATATAGAACATCTACTATCAATGTAAAGGCTATATAGAACATCTACTGTCAATGTAAAGGCTCTATATAACATCTACAGTCAACCTAAAGGCTCTACAGAACATCTACTGTCAATGTAAAGGCTCTACAGAACATCTACTATCAATGTAAAGGCTCTATAGAACACCCACTGTCAATGTAAAGACTCTACAGAACATCTACCGTCAATGTAAAGGCTCTACAGAACATCTACCGTCAATGTAAAGGCTCTATAGAATATCTACTATCAATGTAAAGACTCTACAGAACATCTAGTGTCAATGTAAAGGCTCTACAGAACATCTACTGTCAATGTAAAGGCTCTACAGAACATCTACCGTCAATGTAAAGGCTCTATAGAATATCTACTATCAATGTAAAGACTCTACAGAACATCTACTGTCAATGTAAAGGCTCTACAGAACATCTACTGTCAATGTAAAGGCTCTACAGAACATCTACTGTCAATGTAAAGGCTCTACAGAACATCTAGTGTCAATGTAAAGGCTCTACAGAACATCTACTGTCAATGTAAAGGCTTTATATAACATCTACTGTCAATGTAAAGGCGCTTTTACTCAAGCAGATGAATTACCTGCACCAAGCACCAATTCATGATGTAGGGAATCGATCGATGCTCTTTTAATTTAATATTCACTTGTCAATCATCGCCTGTTCTTGGGCTTGGTCTTTCAAACACCTTTTTCCTCTGGAGGTGCATTGTTTACATTGTCTAAACCTCTTCCCTTGTATACAGATCTAAGATGCAATAAATAACCAGTGAGTGGGGTTTTTTTATTCGCCGCCTGATCATTCTGCATGTTTAGAAGGGGCAATGACTGGGAATGAACATTCATTCGACCAATCACCGACCCAAGTGAGATTCTCTTAACACCATGTAAACTTGGCTTCTGGTGATAGTGGAGGGAATTCAATGCAAAACATCTGGCATCGAAAACATCCCTAGATCTGCAGGCCCAAAAGCTGTAATGTGTTTGCCGTCTATGCCCGTCATAAATGATCATTTTGGGAAGCTTGGGGGCAGCAGGTTTGCATGTGATGAATTATCAAGCCTTCTCTATGTGTGATTTGTTACAACACTTTCCTGCTTTAAATGCTGTGTACAAAGCACAATGTCACCCTAAATGTCACCACAGGTGATCAAATGATGCGAGTAAATGTGGACTTGTAGCGAGAAGAAAAGGATCCTTGGAACCTGAGCAGAAGCATGTAAGGAGGAGAGCTGGTCAGCAGCGAAGCACAGACTCTGGCTGCATTTCGACAATAGTGGAGATACATTTTCCATGCATAGAACATTCCCACTGTTTGTTTCCCCTCCCCCAAGTCTGCTGCTATCTGATCTATGATGATATGTGATCTCTAGGATACACTCACACACAAGTACCGGGCATTGCTGCTCAGCTATGCACCATGTCTCTGTCTTAGTACCACTCTCTGCTTTAAATCCTTTACAATGCTGCCATGCTTCCATTTCTGCATTTCACCTCTTTTTTGCTTCTGCTGTTTGCTCATTTTACCTCTGGGTCTTCTTTGCCCTTCCGTTTGTACATGTTTGGACTATCACACAATAGATTGCAGGGACCAAGGACTTCCAAGCCTCCCCAATCTCTTCCCCTTGGATATAAGGAAACTCCTTGCAGCCAACAACCACATCCAATCGATCCCGGCGGATCTTTTCTTGTTTTATGCGGATCTGGTCTATCTGGATCTCCGGAACAACTCATTGACCTCTCTGGAAGAGGGCACCTTCAGCAGCTCCACCAGGCTGGTGTTCCTGGATTTAAGTTACAATAATCTGACGCAGCTCGATGCTGGGATTTTTAAGTCGGCGGAGAAGCTGATAAAGTTAAGCTTGGGGAACAACAATCTTTCGGAGGTACATGAGGATGCCTTCGAGAACTTGGAGTCTCTTCAAGTCTTGGAACTGAATGACAATAACTTACAAAGTTTAAGTGTCAGTGCATTAGAATCCTTGCCATCGCTACGGACTATCCGATTAGAGGGGAACCCCTGGATATGTGACTGTGAGTTTGCCAACTTGTTTTTTTGGATTGATGAAAATTCTAATAAACTACAAAAAGGTGGGTAAAAATATCTACATAATTTATAACAATCATCATCATCATCATTACCACCACTGTTGTTTAGCAGCACTCGGGTCCTGGGTTCAAATCTGACCAAGGACGACATCTGCATGGGGTTCATATTATTCCCCTGTTTGTGTGGTTTACCTTGGGTTGTATTGTTTCCACTGACACTCCAAAAACATACCTGTACAATTTGCCATAATGTGTGTGCCTGAGATTAGAATTAGATTGTGAGCTCCAATGGAGACAGGGATTGATGTGAATGGTGGTATAGCACTGTGTAATACATTAGTCCTATGTCAGCAATGCTACGTAATAAAAATAACTGTGGCTAACTGACTATAAGAACATCTAAAATACCTACTAGAATGAAATGAGAGGAGGCCCAGAGTGTAAGGACTTACCATTTCTGAATATGATCAGTAAATTCTATCACCCCAGAACACATCCCAACAGGTTAATCCTATAGTCAATTTGGTCAACACGTTGCCAAATATAACATTGATCGCAAAATTCCATATATTAATTTCTAAGGACAACTAAAGACTTCAACCAATTTCAGAAATGAAAGATCCATTTCCCCATTTTCACACTGAAGGTAACAACATGATCACAGTCTATCTATAAAATTCCATGAGACCCCGTTACATTTACCGCCTCTTTAATTTAACTCCTAAAAACCCTAAATTTGTCTCTCATCGCACATTTGATAAAGTGCCTGATAAAACTTGGGATCCCAGAAGTAAAAACCCCAAATATGCTAATTTTATGACTTAGTTATGAACTCACTGACCCAATAAATAACCCCAATTTTATTTTTGTTACCTAGTTCCATATGCCAATATTGTCCACACCATACAAGATGGACTGGGAACCATCTCCATCGCCAGTAACATCTTAGTAAGAGGGTCACTAACCCATAAATGTGCCACATAACCGGTATGAGAGTTGTTTTACATTACACCTAGATGAACGCATCAAAATTCTAATCACTATTATTTTATTCCATTTTTAGAACCCTACAACCTCAATGCCAGATCCATTTACATTATAAAGACAAGGAGAACATCAATTGCTTGTCACATGAGCTCTGTAGATGTCCTTGTACTTTGAAAGTAGCTTGAAAGGAGGACTTAGTGTTGTTACATGTTCTGCTGTAGCCTGTGATAGATAAAGTGCTATAGGGATGGATCAGGACGTACACTGTCTGTCCGTCTGTTAACTTTTAGTAGATTTACATAGTGATGTGCCAAACTGTACTTCTGCCTATGGCCACCATCTATGGATACCTTGCTCAAAGCGAGCTTAAACATAAATATTGTATAACATAGTCATGGAATATTTCATTTTTGACCATGAGATTAACAGAATATTTGCATTCTATAATTCAAGACGCCAGTCTAACTCTGTGATCCTACTGATGGAGACAAAACACTAAGGTCCTATTACACAGTGCTAAGTACATTGTGGTTAGATGTTCCTACTTAAAGCTAAAGTTTGTATTGCATTTGTACAATATCTCCAGGACAGTCGGCTATCGCTATAATCTTGACTAGAACATGTGTCATGTCTTTATTCCAGACTGTGCACAGAATATACTGATATCAGCCCCAAATGCATATTATTCACTCCACAAGTGTACGTAGAAGAACATCAAGGGCTTCTCTAAATATCTCTTGTGAATTTTTCTCCTGGTCTTGTACCCATATAACAAGAACAGGGGAGCTTTATGTAGCTCCATTATTTCATATGAATGGAATTTACAATGCCTATCTTAGCTATGGGGAATCCCAAGTAGGGGACGTCCCGATTAGATACGCATGGGCCAAAGTGCCCTTTAC
Organism: Leptodactylus fuscus; assembly: GCF_031893055.1. NCBI lineage: Eukaryota > Metazoa > Chordata > Amphibia > Anura > Leptodactylidae > Leptodactylus > Leptodactylus fuscus. The sequence continues at coordinate 46,196,459 of NC_134270.1, read as the reverse complement.
TGGGGTTTTCCCTTAGGATACTGCATCAATGTTTCAGTGAATGTTTGACAGGGCAAGACCTTTAGGAATAGATTTTCTGACAACTTGTCTTTAAATATTGGCAGTGAAAACCAGATTTACAATTAAAGGGGGAATCCTCCTAAGGGTTTTTTCGTGTAGGATCAAGAACATTTTTTTCTGATGTAGCCACATTTGCATACTGGGGACTGGCAGCCATGTTCTCTTCTTTTTCGCATATCACCAAACCTTCTTTAATATAGCTGGTTCTTTGACCTGGTTGGAACCCTACCAGAGGTTTGAGATCCACGTGTCACCCTCTGCCTATTTTGGAGTAAGATGACCCACTAGGTGGAGCTAATGACATATGGGGTGAGACTATAAAGATGTCGTCACATCTTAGTGGACATTACTCTTTGCACCAGGTGTAATGTTTGAAGCAATGTGGTCTGCATCCTGGTAAAACTGCAACACCCTGACATCAGTAGGACATTGAAGTATCATCACAGCAAGCCCAGAGATCAGAGACCACAACCATAGATAGGTATACGTACTATAGATGGTAACATCTATTATTTCCTAGTTAATACTAAATGCTGCCAATGGTTTAGTGGTTTAGATATTGGTATAAAGTGTTGTTCATTTTATTCTGAGAGGTCTAGGGTAGTAAAGGTATTAAGGTTAATGTCCCTGGTGGTCTAGAGTAGTTTAAGCATTACTGACATCATCCCTTGGGATTTAGGGTAGTGGAGGTGTTGATGATCATATACCTAGTGGTCTAATGTAGCATCAGCGTCTCTAGTGGTCAAGGAGAAGGAAAGGGTTAACCCATATCTGATGTCCAGTGGAATATCCGCCTCCACAGACTCCAGGGTCTAGGTCCTCTTGATTCTGACATAATCCTGTTCAGTACTAAATGGTCCTGGTCACTTACAAGCAGTGTAGAAGGGTTGGGTTTTTTTTACAATTTTTCATGGAGGACTTATGGAAGATCTTCATGAAACTTGCAAGTACATTGTCTAATAAGATTTTCATTTAAAATTGCCTAACTATAACTGGCATAACTATAGGGGTTGCAGCGATCGCAGCTGCAACTTGGCCTAGAAGTAGGGAGGTCCATAGGTCACCCTTACCACACTAGGGCTGGATAAACTTCTTTGCTCTTCTTTCTGGTTTCCTTGGCTGCCCGTCAGTGCATTGTAAATTTATAACTCCTGACCTCTGGGGCACTGCAATGAGAAATTTTACAATACACAGCCTTCCACTGCCAGAAAGGAGAAATTTTAACATTTCATGGTAGAACAGCCATTTTTCAGCAGCATATAGTAAAGGAGGAATCCTAAGAAAGAGGCCGTGGTGCAAAAGAGGGCATGGTTACTATGTGGGGGGGCAAAGGGGAAGGAAAGATGGGAAGCTTCAGTGGGCACAGACAGAGAAAGAAAGGGAAAAGTAAATGCTGCTATAATGTACAGATGGGAGGCAATTGGGAAGATAATTTATGCAGCTTTTGCTCCAGGGCCATGGGCTATCACTTACACCCCTAATAGAAGGACTACATGTTGTAAGTTACATAGGTTACCTAATCCTCTTATACCGTGCTTGGACACAGTACAGCCGAGTTTGTCATTTGGCGCAACTCATGATATTACTAATTAGGGCTGGATGCAAAAATCCTCAACACAGTGAGATCTGACAATGCATAAAGAAAACAGCCACGAGCCAAATAACCCACTCAGCTCTGCTACATGTGTACTAATATTCCATAACTTCAGTGTATTGCATAAAATCTGCAACAACTAGCTGATGATTTTTGTTCTTGTGCAGTACTGGCTCAACCATCTGTTTCAGCCATGGATATATAAATCAGCAAATCCAAGGGCTGCGAGATGGAAAATCATTATATTCTCGACGTCCTATGGACCTTTAAATAACCGCCAGCTTTGTATATGGATCCCAATTATATTATCTCATTATCTGCACGAAGCTCCTAAGATTGAATGTCCAATGGTAACAGGTTGTGGAAATCCCATAATCCAGTGTCCTAGCCCTCGTGATTGATGGATGTGCGCGCCACATTGGACATATTAATTAAAGCAGTGCTAATTGTGTCCTGTCATACCCTTCCTGTCACTGGCCATACCGTTCTCCTGTCACCACAAGTAAACGCTTAGTCTACATAGATGCAATATTCTATATTGATTAATATCTCAGTAAATCTTAGTAGTGGATCGGTGCAAGATCTGACTTATAAACCCCACTGATGACCTATAGTGACCTATACAGTGTGAAAAAGCTTGGGGTCCCCTGAATCAAGCAGAGCTTTCCCCTTGTGAATCGATGCCTCCCCTGCTGAGATATTGCTTTCTTTATCAGTATGCAAATTATATCGTTTGGAGCAAAGAGTAACGAGCTTATTTGCATATTGACCAAAACATAAAGATCTCAGAAATGGAGCCTAAGGCCCGGTTCACATCTGTGCATGGGTTTCTGGTTAGGGGTCTGCTTAGGGACCCACTGAACGGGTCACATCTGCGTTTGGTATTCTGTTCAAGGAGTCCGCATGGGGACCTCCCGAACGAAATACCGAACGTATTGGCAAGTAGTGAGCTTATGAAAGTACACGGAGCCCCCGAACGGAATACCAAACACAGATGTGAACCAGGCCTAAAGCTGGTTAAACTTTTTTGACCTTCTTTGTGATTTCCTCCTATGGTTGTCAGACTGTGCACCCCTGACATCTAGTGCACTGGTGTGAGACAAGATGAAGATTTAGACTACACAGACTTCCACTGTCAGAAAGAAGTAAATGAACCTTTTATTGGACCAGATAGCATATAGTCAAAGAGGTATTTGGTGGAATAAGGCTGTGGCATAAAAGGGGGCACAATTATTGTGTGGAAGGCACCAATAGGGGATGGGAATGAACAGGAGCTTGTACACACACACATGTTGATGGTGTACTGTGCCCAGATAGAGAAAGAAAGAGAAATATACATGCTGCTAAAATATATGGATGGGAAGAGGCTTACATTTGTCAGGCAGGAGCACAGCGAGGCTCAAACTGCGTGCCTGCACCCGGGCCTGCAAACCTTTAGTAATCCTCCTGGTCATGTGCCCCCTAGTGGTTGTGTGCTCTGCTCTAATGCTAGGTATGTAGACAGGTATGTAGGCCTTTATCTGCAGGTTCTTAGGCTTCCAGCCTATGTCTGATCTACAATCTGGGCAGTGCATTTACTAGGAGACTGCAATACTGCAGATACTAAATGTCTCTATGTTTTCTGCCATGATATCTGTCCGCTGTTCCAGAGACATATTTCTAGTAGATGCCACAAAATACCGCTGTAAAATCGCCATTTAACTATACAAAAAGATTCGCTACATTGCCTTGGGTATATTCAACGCTCTGTGTTTCATATTCAGCTGGTGCAGGCTTAAGACCCCTGTGAGAGATCAATTGCATGCAAAGTTCGACTGAACTGCAGTTGCCGTGGAAACTGTCAAGGAGATGTGACAAGTTTTATGTTGCTAAATCTTTTGATACATTGTTATTGCAGGGTCCCTAATAAAGTGCAAGCTACAGAGGGGGAAACAGACAATCAAACTCTAAAGAACAATTTTAGGTTATAAAATTTTGATTATATATTTTTTTCTTATAAAAAATGTATCAGAAACACAAGTAACCATCTGGAAATCTGCAGAGGACTGGAGGCTTAAAGGAATTGTTCATGTTACATTCTGTAGTATACGATCCAGGCTCCCATTGAAATCAATGGGAGCGTATACGGCGCTCAAAATCTCACACGGCATATACGTGCCAGGTGACGCGGCACGTTACTCCCTGTGAATGCACCCTTAAGTCGATTTCAAGGACTTACAGATTGATGACCTTTCCTTATTAAAGGTCAAAAAAATCTGATTGGTGGGGGTCCGACACCTGAGTATTTGCTTGAAGCAGTAGTGGTACTCACAAGTCAGTGATGTCACACTCCTTCATTATATGGGCTCTTTGCAGCTCAGCCCCATTCAAATGAATGGGGCTGAGCTGCAATAATACTAAGTATAGCTTCTAATCAATTGTAACATCACTGTGTGTAATATCATTGTGTTATGATGCCATAGTGGACATTATCGCAGGTCCCAGTACTGTGACATTACTGTGTCTATAATCCCTATACTGTGACATTACTGTCTATTATCCCTATACTGTGACATTACTGTGTCTATTATCCCTATACTGTCACATTACTGTGTGTATTATTCCTGTACTGTGACATTACTGTGTCTATTATCTCTGTACCGTGGCATTGCTATTATCGCTCTACTGTGATATCACTGAGAACATTATCTTTATACTGTGACATTACTGTGTCTATTATCCCTATACTGTGGCATTACTGTGTCTATTTCTCCTATACTGTGACATTACTGTCTATTATCACTATACTGTGACATTAATGTGTCTATAATCCTTATACTGTGACATTACTGTGTCTATAATTCCTATACTGTGACATCACTGTGTCTTTTTTCCCTCTATGATATCACTATGCTATCACTGTGAACATTATCCCTGTACTTTGAAATTACTTTGTGTTATTGCTGTGCCATGATGTCATAGTGAACATTATCCTTGTACTGTGACATCAGTGTTTATCATCTCAGTACTTTGACATCACTCTTTGCATATACCTGTAATGTGACATCAATGTCTGTTAACCCTGTACTGTGACATCACTAAGCCTCCAGTGATATACTGTTTCTATGTTTGACTACTCTTGCTGCACATGCAGTTCTCTAGTCTGACTAGTCCACATGTCAATCATCTGGACTGGCCTATGTTGGGAAGTTGGGATAGTGAGGTTAACTGTACTGTAGTCATTCAAGCAGAGTTTTTTTTTTCAAAGGATGGTTCATAGATTTTCAACATATATCAGTCAATGAACTGAACATGAGCCTGATCCCCATAAATGCTGGTTAGCAGTTGGGTGAAGAAACCTGCTGTCATAGGACAGCTGCTCCATTCTTTGGTTCACACATCAATTTTTTGAATTGGGTTAAATGCTGCACACCTTTCTTCAAAAACGGCACGTTTTGCAGCCATATATCGGACCAGATTCTCATTTCCACTTCTGAGCGGTAGATATGATGGACAATACTTGTTTTAAACTCGGATATCAGTATTGTATCTTCTGGAATTGCTATATACTAGGCTTGTAGGTGACGTACGATCTGGTGTTTTTGTCTATACAGGTAGTCCTCGACTTACAATGTTGATCCGTTCTTACGCGGCGTTGTAAACCGAATTTCGACGTAAGTCGGAAACATACCATACGACACCGCATAGGAACGGATCAACGTAAGTTAGTGTGCAGTGGCTTGGAACTGAGGAAGACTTACCATATACAGTACAGTACAGTACAGTCTTCCTCGGTTCCGAGCCGCTGCACACTAAATCACGTACTGTACAGGAAGAGCTGGCAGCTTACGTTTATGCGGGAGCTTACTTTTTCTCATAGGAATGCATTGGCCAGCGTTGATTGGCCAGTGTACAGCATTCGGCCAATCAACGCTGGCCAGGAGGCAGAGTCTAAGATCGGACCACAATGGAGACTGCTGTGGTCCAATCTTAGACTCCGCCTCCTCACAGACGAGCCTCTGACAGAACCAGCATTGATTGGCCGAATGCTGTACACTGGCCAATCAACACTGGTCAGTTCATTCCTATGAGAAAAAGTAAGCTTCCTTGTAACAGCAAGCTGCCAGCTCTCCCGACTAACAAGGACGAGCCTGCTGCAGAACCAGCGTTGATTTGCCGCAGGCTCGTCCTTGCTAGTCAGGAGTGCTGGCAGCTTTCTGTTACGAGGGAGCTTTACTTTCAAGCTCATCTCTAGTCGTAACCACGAAACATCGTAACCCGAGACCGTCGTAACCCAAGGACTACCAGTATATACAACTCCGAAGTTCTGTCCCAATGTTGTTGTGTTCTGTTGAACTTTTGTGTCCAGACTCTGTTGGGCCAGATTGACCCTGATGCCATCATCATAGTGCACTGTACTAAATCCCACAAGGGCAATATTTCAAGCTCCATATCCTAAAACACATTATAAGGCTCAGTAGTCGGCTTTTAAACTTGAAAACCAATCCAGGAAAAGATTCAGAAACAATAGAAGCCATTTTCACATATTTCTATGTACAGTCACATTTCTAGATTGTCTCTAATAGAATTGTAGCTCACAATGAGATTATATCTACTTTAGGATGTTGACAAAGTTGGGAATCGTAAAAGTGAAATTTTGGGAAATAACATTTTTAGGCATTGAGTTGTTATTATAATACATTATGAGGCAAATTATTAAAGGAAAACTACTCTTACTGTGACAATACAGAATGGCAATATACATATACAATCTAATGGATGATGATGGATAGATGGTTTTACTCGATGACCTCAGCATGTACTAAATGATCAGCTGTATGTATATATAATATATATATTGTATGATAGTGTATATATATATATATATATATTATATATATATATATATATATGATATACTACCGTGTATACAATATATGACTGAATTGTTTCTGTGCTACATGACAATTTTTCAGCTATGCACATTAGTAATTTGAGCATATTTTATGGTTTTATATGGGTAGTTTCAATCAGTTGCAGATTGGCATCTTCTTGCTACTATTTGAGCACGGTATATTATTTGAGCACTATATTGCAATGTTTTGCTAATTTATGGCAGTATTATAAATGCATTCTCTTGCAGTATTGTTTGGGTATTTGGGGCTTATTTCATCTACCATGACTCATGGTGGTTGGTGAAGGACCGGTAACCCTAAAACTTGGAACCCTGACATCTTTCCATACTACTGTACTGGAATAGTACAAAATCTCTTTGTGGACTGGGAACTTCTTTATCATACAGTACAGTCAACGTGAAACAGAAACCTTGTTTATTCTGCTTTTTTGAGGTTGTGTTCAAGGTTAAACCTTGAGGAAGTTCTGTTTGTGCAGATGTAGAGCGGAACACAATCTGGTCATCAGTTGGCGCGACCCTTCCTGGCATTGGATGTAATCCTGCTAACATTGCAAGACGTCTAAAAAGGATGTGTGTGCATGTAAATAATAGTATAATCAGCAGCGTAAAGGTGAAGACAAGTACATTAGATTTATATCTACTCTATGGGCAATGTACACAGCATACAAATCAGGACAAGATCTTCCTATTGTGTAATGCTTTTTTATACATTGTATTTTTATGACTATGCACATTATTACAGAATAGTACATCACAGTCTTCTACATTTATTTTCTCCTTTATGGTTTGTAATATTGGAACTGTTTGGGACTTTTATATTAATTTATGAATTTTTTATAGCAATATTCCCTTGATTTTTTTTAATATATATTTGGCACTGGGAGATTTAAATTGCATGTAAGTTATTGGATTTTTATTACGCATTTTAATATTCATATTTCTATTCTTTGCAAGCATTAGTACACTACTTAAAAGAAAAATATTTCCTTTATTTTTGGAAAAGCTATGCAATAGGGCATCATGTGGTAGATGGGGTCTCTGTTATGCACAGGTTATGCCCTGCGGCCCTAGAACTTCAGGTTATTCTCCTGCAGATTTCCCAGTCCTCTGTTGGCAAGTCTTCAAAGCAACTTTTGGTTGGTGAAAACAAAAAGCCTCCTACTGAAATGTACAAACCCCACCTGTTTTTGAGACAGATTGGTGCAGGATTTTGGGAACTGTTTCCCAATATGACCTAGTTATGTAGTAATAGTACATTGAAAAACAGTATGTCATTTGGAGCCTTGTAAAGGTTGGTGATAACAGCTATGGACCTCTTGCTGTGCAGTAACGTGCTATTTTGTCGAGAGGCAGGTCCCTGTTTCCGCCAACTGATGTGATAGCACAGCTCCAGTGCTGAGCCAACACTATTGGGAGAGGATGTCAGCTGTAACACAAAGCTGCAAGGGATGAAAACGCTGTTCACGACGTCATGGTGATGGGGTGGCTACTGAAGGTCCCCACATCACTCTACGTATAGAAGAGTCTTATGGATATACTTTCACTTTCAGTTTGTAAACTATACTACATTGCAATGCTATTGCATTGCAATGTACTATAGTGGAAATTGTGCCACCTAGTCTTCAAATCCCAGCATGGGGCCTAGTACAAATGTATGATAAAATAAAAATGTTGTAGACTATGAACTAAAACAATAAAATAAATTAAAAAACCCACTAAGGGCGGGTTCACACCTACGCCCGGTCTCTGCTTTGTGGGTTTCCATCTTTTGCCCGAGAAACTAGACAGGAGACAAAAACTCGGCAGTCAGTGTCCGCCCTTGAATATCCTCTGGTCTCCGCGGCGAAACTTTTTTTTTTTTTAACCGGACACAAAGTCCTGCATGTCCGACTTTGTGTCCGGTTAAAAAAAAAACAGGTTTCGCAGCGGAGACCAGAAGACGCTCATGGGCGGACACTTTGAAAAACCCATTCAAATGAATGGGTTTGAAAACTGACTGCCAGTTTCCGTCTCCTGTCCTTTTTCTCGGGCAGAAGACGGAAAACTGCAAAGCGGAGATTGGGCACAGGTGTGAACCCGCCCTAAGAGCTCTTTTTACATTATTTTTTTTTTGGTAACAGAATACCGGTAATAATAATGATAAAATATATATTTGGTATTGATGCATCTGTAACAAGTCATTTATCCCACATGGTGAACAGTATAAAAAATAAAATTCCGCAACAAAATTCCTGTTTTTCAGTAACACATATAACCCAAGATGTTACAAATAGAAATGACAGCTGATCCCGCAACAAATAAATAAAATAAAAAAAACAAGCCCTCACAGCTCCACACAGCTTTGTGTACAGCATAAAAACTACAGAAATATAAGCTTGTTATCATTGTAGTTGTACTGCCTAGAAGAATAAAGGTAAATGTCATTTATGATGACCAGTGCACTACGCAAAATTTAGAAAATAATTATTTTGCCATCTTGCTAAAAAACAGTTAATAAGCTAAATATTACCCAAAATGTTGCAATAGAAAAGCACAACCCTTTTCACAAAAAACAAGCCCCCATATGGTTATGTCGGCATTATAATGAAAAAGTTATAGCTTTTACATTGTGACAATAGTACTGCAGCCGGAGGCCAGGGAAGGTGAAAAAAAATACTCACCCATCCCCGATGCTACAGTGTACCATGTTACTGTCTGGACCACAAGGCATCTTGAGGTTTGTTTTTTTTCCGGCGGAAGTACTCACCACACGTGACTGTTGAGGCACATGAATGATGTCTTATGTCCTTTCCTTAGGCCACTGGTTGGCCACAGCAGTAACGTGCGGTGGGAACTATCACTGGTAAAGTCCTGGGGTACCTCGGGGATCAGACAGCAGCCTGGGACACCAGAGCACTGGGGAGAGGTGAGTATGTTTTTATTTATTGATTTTTTCACCTTCATCGGCCTCCTGCTGCAATACTACAATATAAGTAAATAAGTATCAAAATGTGTCCCACATTTACACTAGTGTCTAATATCACAAACAAACAAATATCACACACAAACAGGTGGCACTGTTTGCAGGGGATAACATCCATGGTTTTCTAAACCTCGTACACCCCTGTAAGGATTTTGTAAATTACATATAAACCTTGACAACTCAGTAAATGAGCCCCAGCTAGAGCAGATCAGAATTCGATGTAAATCCTCCTCCCCTATAGTATGGACACATGGACTGTGCCAGGAAAAAAGCAAATAGCCTTGGTCAGAATTGCAGGTCTGGAAATTGCTGCAGGGAATGGAGGCCAGACCGGTGAATTATTGATACTGAACATGGCTGATCTGTCACATCTCAAGGAACTTTGACTTCTTCTATTTAATTACAGTCGTTCTCACACCGCCAGGGAGCGGAATATATAGAAAGTATTCACTTGTGTACGATATGCAATACTGTAGGCATTATACTATTGGGTTTTGCAATATTATAGGATATCGATCACTGGAGAGACCCTATAAGGTTCAGTTACTCAGTGTCCAGACATGTGTCTATGGTACTGAATGCCAGAAGATTGCTAAATGTAGAGGTGCAGTGAAGTCATTTATGCTATGCTGGGTATTGGGAATCACATTGTCAATAATTTCCTATTTTCAGTGGTGTAAGGGGCCCCATATTGAAACTTGTAAAAAGACAACACCATTAAACAGCTTCAAAAGTGAGATTAGAACATGAAATACATATGTTTTGTCTCCACTCCTCTGCCAACTTTTGTTCTCTAATGCAGGGATGTCAAACTTATTTTCACCATGGCCATATTATCCTTATGGTTGTCTTCCCTACACCTGGAGACAGTAGTGAGTTGAAAGGGCCTATGAGGCCCACTTTTAGAGGCCCGGTCGCAAGGGCGACTGCTGTGACCACTAACGCTCTTTATTTCTAACCCCAAACCCATAATTTAGCCCCTTTTTTTTTGGCCCCCACACAATATAAGCCACCTTTTTTGCCCCAGCACAGTATAGGGTCCCACCACACTATATGAGGCCCTTTCTCCCCCCCCCCACTCAGTATATGGCCCCCTTTCTTTTTTGTACCCCACACAGCATATGACCCCCTTTTTTCTCCTTACAGTATATGACTAGTGACCAATAATTTACTGACCTATCCACTCTCCTGTCTATATCAGCCTCCACTGTACCAGACACTGAAGAACTGCTGAATGTAACGTAATACATACAGCAGTGGAGGCCGGACTGGACACAAGTGTGGATAGGTGAGCAAATTATCAGCCACTACCTACTGCAATGAAACAATAGATAGCAGATGATTAAAAACGAATACTGTAAGTACAGTGATGTCACAGTACAGGGATAATACACACAGTGATGTCACAGTACAGGGATAATGCACACAGCGATGTCACAGTACAGGGATAATGCACACAGTGATGTCACAGTACAGGGATAATGCACACAGCGATGTCACAGTACAGGGATAATGCACACAGTGATGTCACAGTACAGGGATAATGCACACAGCGATGTCACAGTACAGGGATAATACACACAGTGATGTCACAGTACAGGGATAATGCACACAGTGATGTCACAGTACAGGGATAATACACACAGTGATGTCACAGTACAGGGATAATGCACACAGCGATGTCACAGTACAGGGATAATGCACACAGTGATGTCACAGTACAGGGATAATGCACACAGTGATGTCACAGTACAGGGATAATGCACACAGTGATGTCACAGTACAGGGATAATAGCCCCAGTGATCTCATAGTACATAGTGAGATTTTGTGCACAGTGATGTCACAGTACAAGGAATATAAACACAGTGATGTCACAATACTGTTTTAATGCACACAGACTGTACAGTGATGTCACAGTGCTAGTTTAATGCATAATTCTAATGTATATTACAACAAGGCAGTAATGCCCAAAGGGATGTCAAAGGTACAAGAATTAAGCACATGATGATGACATGGTTGTGGATAATGTGCACTGTACTCACAAATAGTGTGCATAGATAATTCACACACAAATAATGTACAAAGCAGAAATACAACTAACAACTTCAGTGTGCAGATGGGACCTCTTGGTTTTCTCTGATCAGTGGGGGTATGTCATGTGTTGGCCCCCTACCAATCTAATCTGATATTGATGGTCTATCCCAGGGGTAGGGAACCTTTGGCTCTCCAGCTGCTGTGAAACTACAACTCCCAGCATGCTCCATTCACTTCCATGGGAGTTCCCAGAACAGCAGAGCCAGTATGCATGCTGGGAGTTGTAATTTTGCAACAGCTGGAGAGCCGTACGTTCCCTACCCCTGATCTATCCTAAGTGTTAGAAAACCCCTTTAAACTTTGCTCTTTTGTGATTTTTGGCCTCAGGTTACAACCAGAGAGTAAATAGGGTTTAATCCACGATGAAGATATAACCGCTTTACTATTAATATAATCAATAAGGTTTTTGTCCCAATCCACATACAGCCTCAGGTCTCCAGCCAACGTCACAGCTGTCAGCGCTCTTACCCACTGAGCTCTGATCTTTCTAAGAAGTACAAAATCATGTGAGACATAAACCAGACACGTTTATACCAATGACCTTTCCAGGATTTCTAAGAATTCAGTCACCTGGGAGCAACTGCAAAATACAATCCCAGGTCAGGAGAAACTCACATTTCTCAGATTTCCCTTTACAATTATAAGTAGACATTTGAGGATGTAGAAAATCTCAGTACCTACTGTAGTCATGAGTGGTGTCTTGTTCCCTGCAAGTCAATATTTTACACCAGTTTAAATATAAGTCCTTCAGTTCTCCTCTCCTGGAAAAATGTTAAAAATTCAGCTGTCAGTCTTATCTGTTCCAAGGAAAGCTGGGTGGTAGTATGACTGCCATTAGAAGTTCTACGTAGATTACCATCCAAATGTTTCAGATGAAGGGCAGATTTGCCTAGCAATGCAGTAATATATACCCTGCAACGTTGGGTATAATATCTGTCACTTGAAGAACACCACCAGCCAAATATTAACATTGCTGAATATTCTTGGCAGTGCTACATCCCTAAGAAATGGACAGGTTGGTGATAAAAATTATCCCAAAAATCCTTGTTGTAGACAGTGTAGGTTTACTGTAATGTAGTGGCAGACACATGCTGATGAAACCCCGACCACATGTGGCCTATCATGAAAGCAAGATTCCTAATGCTGCGTAATCTTGAGGTTATATGTGCAGGGGTGAACCTGCCCCTTTCGCCGCCCGAGGCAAACTACGTTCGCCGGCAGAGAGCAGGCACGGAGACGACCTGCTCTCTGCCTGAGCGTGAGAGGAGGCCGCTGGAGCAGCGCTGCTCCAGTGGCCTCCCCAAACCACCGCTCGGTGCTAAGCCAGTCCAGGACAGCTTGTCCTGGACTGGCTTAGGTAACCAAAAATGCCGCCCTCCCTGAGGCCCTGGCATAGCGCCGCCTGAAGCGCTCGCTTCAGGTCGCTTCATGGGAGGTGCAGCGCTGTATATGTGAGCGTGGTTTTGCTCACGTGCGGAACGGAATGGACGCCAAAATGATAAAATTCTGGCAGTAGAGGGAAATTCCTGAATAATGTTCGATTATAGTGTCATATGTATATTCTGTTTTTCAAGGACATAACCATTAGTGGTACTATCGTTATAACAGCCATAGCAACTGCCTGGTAGGCCCCTTGCCTTTTTTGTTTTTTAATAGGCCATTTCCTGTTCCTGCCCACAGTTGCCCCCATTCCCCTTTCCTCCCCTCAGGGGTCCCCTGCGTCCCACATCACGTTGCTGACACTGAATAGTGTCAGAAGTCCGCTGACATTATTTGGCACGCATGGGTCCTCCTGGAAGCTGAAGGTACGGCTGAGGCAGTACTGAGTATTTGTTGAGCGAGGTTAGTCTGTTGGTGATCTCGTGGGTCATACCGGCGTCACTATGTAGTCTGTGACATCATTGAAGAGGTCAGCATACTCAAGCCAGAGCTCAGGAGAAGTGAGGGTTTTTTTTTTTAAAAAAAATCTTTGGTCACCTCCCCTGGGCCTCTGCTCATTATATTCTGGGATCTCTTCAGTGGGTGGTAAAACTCAAAAATTTCAGGGTTGGTCGAGTCAAAAATTTTAGCAAAATTCATAACGAAAACCGTAGGGGCCAATATGGGATATTATACTATCTGGAGGGTTGCTATGGGACGTTATATTGTGTGGAAAGGCCACTGTTGGACATTATACTTTTTGAAGGGGCCACTGTGGTACAATATACTGTGTGTTAATGGGGAATTATAATGTGTAGGGCCAGGAAAGGGAGCGTTTTACCGTGTGGGGGACATGAAAAAGGGTGTGCCAGGAAAGTGGGTGCTATGTCGTGTGTGTGTGGGGGGGGTTCCAGTCTTTGCTAGTTACAACCCTAGGCATATACTTGTTTTTAAAATGGCCATATGATTGTTATGCCAAAATGACATGAGAATTGCCTAATTGAGGCAAATCCACTACAACAGACATGTACCCCGTTACTATAACATAAAAATATGGCTGCTTTGGCCATGTTTTTGAAAGAAATCCTTAGATGCTAAGGGTAAGTTCACACAGAGTATTTTGGTCAGGATTTTGAGGCCGTATCCGCCTCAAAATCCAGACCAAAAAGATGGCTCCCATTGAAATCAATGGGAGCCACTCAGGTCTTTTTTCCGGGAGCTGTTTCTTCCGGCTCCCGGAAAAAAGAAGAGAGATGCTCATCCTTCAGGCCGAGTCGCCTTGCAATACGGCCTGAAGACATTCCCTCCTCCCAACTAGGCCCATTCATTGGGCCTAATCCAGAGCAGAGTGCGCGCCTGGATGGCGGTGCACTGGCTTTCAGTCGCGGCTACCCGGTTTTTGGATCGGAACCTGAGGCGGCCTCCACCTCAGGTTCCGATCTAAAAGACCCCATCTGAACTTACCCTCAATATCCAGAATTTGGGCAGACATTCCAGAATTTTTGGAGCCAATCCTGACAATTTAGGGAATACAAACCATGCCCATAAGTGTGTGATTTGAGCTCGCTCAGGTGCAGTCTGAGAGTGGGACCTAAATGTCCCTATATTTGAAGTGTCAATCTTTTTAAGTATGGAAACCAGGCATGTTTTTGTAATACCAAACCAACCCTTTCAAAAGCTTCTTCAGGATTCAGAACTGAAACAGGGGCTTGTGGCATCCCATTAAATTCCCGAGGACGTGTCACATAAGAACACAGGACGATAACCCCAGGGCGGCAAATTACACTTTCCTCACGTTTCTCTGCTTCCATTTATAAGTAGTCATTAAAGGATCATGAAGCACCATAGAATGGGCACCGGTCACACAATCCCCTGCTCCTCCGCTCCACTTCACGAGGAGTAGTAGTAATGTAGTCTGCGCTCTATCAACCTGCGGTGTACAGACAGCTTCTATATACAATCATTATAATGGAAAATCTAATTCCCTTATATTTGACCCTAAAAATTGTACCTGCTGCCAAAGCAATTAAGCATGCAGGAGCCCAGGCAGAGCCATCCAGGTGACAATTAAAGGGTGCAATTTCTTTCCTATGTTAACAAGCATTGCACTGATAAACAGGGGTAGGCTTGTGATTTAGGATGCACCCTCTTTACTGGAACTTCCCCAATTGCAGGTCAAAAAATTTGGACATAGTAGTTCAGCATACTGTGTAGTTTGGTCCAGTAAAATAACAGACTCTCTGAGTTACCCACCTCCATATTTTATGCAGAACTACTACCCCTTTTATTGGACCCCACACAGAATAATACCTTCTTTTCTGGCCCTCACATAGTATATTCCCCTTTGCTGACTCTGACAGTAAAATGCCCCCTTTATTGGCCTTCACAGTATATTGCAACTTTTACTGGCCCCCACAGAATATAATGCTATCTTGTTAGGATGCAACCTCCTCCTATTGCCACTAATATTGCTCCAGCTCTAGGGGGCCATAAAGAAATGTCCCATTAGGGGCCAAGGAACATTAGACCCACTAATAGTTTTTGCACAGAAACCCACTGTTTCCTCAGTCTACCCCAGCAATCGCCTACACTATTTCACTATTTGTAAATAACCAGCCTCAACCGTTTAAAATTATATGAAAAAAAACAAACAAGATGACTTGCATCTGCATATAGAGAGTATAGGCATCTAAACATCCCTGATACACGTGTGAACAGAGGCCTTATAGAAGCATGGCTTTCAAGCAAGGAACACAAGCTGCTTTCTATACACAAGTTAAGTGACCTCTAGTGGTGAAAAAATATATTGCAGTTTTTTTTTCTTTATTATAGATGACTTTGTGGCAGAACATAATAACTTTGCAGAATGTCACACAATGCACATTAACGGCAACCATTTATAGATTCATATAAAAGGGAGCTATGAACCCAAGTCATACTACAGGCATAATGAATGGATGTAGAGGCAATTGATGCTACTAAAAGTGATATATATATTTCGGTATTATTGATTCCATGAAATGTCAGAAACATATAGGAAGCAAGGCAATTAAAGCACAGTCCCAGCAGAAATATCCGTCATCCTAACAGTCCAGTTTCAGACCAATATTGAGAGACAAATGTTATTGTTTGTGTAATGAAAAGTTGTACAATTTTCCAATATACTTTCTGTATCAATTCCTCACAGTTTACTAGATCTCTGCTTGATGTCATTCATTCTGTTTACTCGCAGTGGATAAAAATCAGTCCATGGTCATGTGTTAGGGTGCATGCACACTACGTAACGCCGGGCGTGTATGAGAGCCGTACACGCCGGCGTTACAGCAGGGCTGCTGAACACTTCCCATTCACTTCAATGGGAGCGCTCGTAAACGCCGCTGTTACGAGCGCTCCCATTGAAGTGAATGGGAAGTGTTCGGCAGTCTGCTGTAATGCCGGCGTGTACAGCTCTCATACACGCCCGGCGTTACGTAGTGTGCATGCACCCTTACATAGTCCATGATCATAGGTGTTTTCACTGAATTTTTTTCCTACTGTTTTTTTTAACTGCATTTCACTACATGGGGTATTTTCCTTACACAAACATCTTGGAGAACTAAGCTCAGATCCCAAACAGACTGGATGATGCTGAGATCAGGGCTCTGTGGGGGCCATATCATCATTTCCAGGACTCCGTGTTCTTCTTTATGCTGAAGATAGGTCTTGATGACATTGGCTGTATCTTGGGGCCTCAGAAACATGGCCATGTTTGGGCTGTATTTCCCAGACTGAAAACAGCTGTGTGAAGGGACCTCATTTCATCACAGTTGGGTATCATGCAGTGAGTGCTACTGTACTGAATCAACAGCTTCATTCATTACATATCAAGAAATTAATGCTATCACTCTGACAGGAGTAGTTCGTTCGGGTCTAGTTTCCACGTACCCAGGTCCCTATCAGGTCTCTTTGCCCTGCTACAACCCCTATCTACTGATTTTGGGAGTGGTACGAGAGGAGGAGTATTGGAAGTATTTCAGCAGAGTCTGTGTTATCCCTGGCAACCCTCCTATGACCAAGGCTTTGGAGATTGAAGTATATCTGTAACCCATCTGCAAGCTGCTGGTGAATCTTTTCAAGCTGTTAATAAAAAGTTATTTGGTTTACCCTGCAACACTGGACTCCTGAGTCGTGCCTGCATCACCAACAAGGGCCCTTCTGAACACCATTACAGCGGCTCAGCTAGGAGAGCTCCCCTCTCTCAACTAGAAGTGCCCTGTGGAGAAACAAGACCACTATCATCTCTATCCGGTAGTGCTGCAGGACCCCCCTTGACTGTGCACAAGCCCTGGAGAGGGATTGGAGTGAGTGAGGAGTGTCCTGGGCCTAGCAGGTGGAACAGCCAGTGTCATCTTTACTCTCACTCTCCGGTCTCCTCTACTGGGTTGTACGCTGTATAAGTGGTATAAAACCAGAGATACAGCCATTTCAAGTGACAATCCCACCCCTTTGGCATATCCTACAACTCTACATATTGGCCAGTACAAATGTGTATGGATTTTCTTTGGTAACAGCTCCATTAGGGGGCTGCTAGGGAATACTTAAGAGCTTTTTTTCTCTAAAAGTGTGTTACATAAATGTTCAACAAAGAACCCCTATATGATAGGGGAAAGAATGGTTTTTACACTTTAGCACTAAGATTTGGCTACAATACAAGGCAAAGTCTATAGACAGGAGTGGCGCTGTTTGTTGCAATAAAATAGACTCTTTTTTTAATCTTGGGCAATTCCTTTGAGGATTATGTATGTAAAAATGTAACAGTTTCCTCTCCTTTGTCCCACTCTCCTTAGGTGTGGAAGAAATTCAGTGCACATTAGAGGATCGTAAAGTCTTCCTTCACGAGCTGTCAGACATCAGCTTCAGCGAATGCAAGTTCACCTTATCATTAACAGATTTTTTAATCATTATATTTTCTGGAGTTGCTGTATCCATTGCTGCCATTTTTTCAAGCTTCTTCCTGGCTACCACTGTGCACTGTTTCCAAAGATGCGCCCCAAGCAAGGATGAAGATGAGGATGAGGATGATGACTAGGAACGTCGCTATGCTTTTTGCGCATCTTGATAACAAGAATATTATCCTGTTGGACCACATACATCTACAATGGCCCATTGGTTATAAAGAATGAATTGTCTTCACTTTATAGAACCGGCTACCTAGTTGGTCTACTTAAAGGTCCTCTCCACTAATTCCAGAGCATTTGCAATTTTTTCTACAGTCCCTCCGTACCCAAGAAATCAGTGCAGTTGGTTTTGGTGCCTGCTATGCTAATTAGGTTGTCTATGGTCAGGTGGGTGGTCCTGGGCCAGAGCCCTCTTGCATGTTTCTGCCTGAACCCACCCACCTGTCGGTACAGAGGTGAATTATCATATGAGCCACCAGAATTACCTGGACTTATTGCTCAGGAATGGTGATGGCTAGAGAATAAGTGATGGGGCACCTATTTTATAGAAAGAAAAAAAAATGGTGGAGGTGGTAAAGTCTTTATATGTTAATTACTCCCAATATACATAAAACCCTTACTTTCCAAAACCCTGATATCAATGGTGGCTTCTTGTGGTCCATATCCCTAACTAGGTCCACAGGTGTACAAGCACTTTACATTGCGCCACTGGCCTCTTCAATTTGGTAAAATGCCAATCCCTGATATGTCATTGTGATGTATAAAAAAAATATTTTAAGTTGGGTTTCCCCTTTTATTCATTAAGGAGAAATCGTATTTCAGTGTTAAATGCCAATGTGCATAGCTAGCCAGAAGAGCCCTGCTTGAGGCCTAACCGGCTGAAATAGACCTGTCTAGAGTAAGGTCCTTCTAGTTAGCTAATACCTGAGTCATGTCCTAAGACTCCTTCTGGCATATGATGATTAGAAATGAGCAAACACTGTTCGTATCAGCCGATCCGAACAGCACGCTCCCATAGAAATGAATGGAAGCACCTGTGACGCTGACTTTGCCGGCGGCCGGCCGGCGTCACTAGTGCTTCCATTCATTTCTATGGGAGCGTGTTGTTCGGATCGGCTGATACGAACAGTGTTTGCTCATTTCTAATGATGATCAATGAGATTGATCATAAACGTTAGTTACATGGGGTGATCTCTGTTACCTTTATAATTGCTGAGGTATGAGGTATTCTGACCCCGCATTCACACACCCAAGTTTCAGCCATGTGTTGACTGGATTTACCAGCCTGAATAGTATGCATGGAAAGGGAATCCTTGAAATACTGTTATCTATGATGTTAGGAGTCCCTGCCTCCCAATGACATACCGCCCTATAGTGATTATAGTACTGGGCAGTATGTCGCTGGGCGCAGAGACTCCTAGCATCATACATAACTATTATGGTAGCAGTCTCTCTCCTGGGATACTGTCCAGGTCAGTAAATCAGGCCAACACACGGACTAAGTTTCACAACTAAAACTCGGTCGTGTGAATGCAGGTTAACTTCTTGTTCTTGACTGGAGACCAAGACAAACAAGTGCCACTCATCTTCATAAAGATGAATAGGAATGTGAATAAGACTTGTAGGCCAAGCCCCACGTAGCGTAAACACCGCGGCAAAGATTGCGACGTTTCACAGTACCTGCAAAGTAGATGGGATTCTTGCTAATTCCATCCACACATTACAGAAAAGTATATTATGTTATTTTCAACATGGCGTTTTCTGTATAGGTTTAATAGAGACAGAAAGTCGTCTGAGGAAATCTCTGCGGAATAAAAACGCAATGTGCAGGATTTTTGGCTGCGGCTCGATATGTGGGGCCTTAGCCATAATGTGCTTATTTAGTTCAGTCTAATGATCTGTTATTCATGTTTTTATTTATGGCTATGGAGAGGGATAACACTATATGGGTTATCTAACAGGTCTAATCAATTGTGCGTCATATAACATCGGAAAAAAAAGTGCTTCCTGGATCCGATTTACACGTAAGAACAACCTCATCCTAAAAATCCTTCTGAACATTATGACTGTTAATTCTTTCGCAATAAGGGTTAGACTGTGACTAATGTCTCTTAAATATAAACATAAGGACAGCAGACCCCGCTTCCAATTCCATACATAGTGCTTACTGTACCTTAAGTATATACTTGCTGATATCTAATTTTTCTATATTCTTATAGTAATTAAAACCTTATTGTGGACTAATGTTCCCTAATAGCTTATTATTACCTAAAATACAATGGCATTCTGGTGTTAGGCAGATGCTGTAGAGGAAGCCTGTAAGTTTCTTCTCTAGTACACTCCAAGTCAGTACACACAGGGAACTAGTACAAGGAAGACTTAATAGGGCAGATAATAATCTAATACAGTCTGAATTTTAGACAGTGCAAAGTTGGACTTTTAGACTGCCTAGTCTAACTTTACAACACTTATTAGTTGGTTTAGTTTCTGACAATTCTGGTGCATTTTCCAGCTATAGGGGGTACAGTGGTAGCAGTCACTACCAGGCCTTAGATGCAGAGAAGGCCCCAAATGTCCCGCAGTTACATAAAATATACTTCCATTCTTAGGCTCCGTTCTCTGAGTAACGTGCCGCTCATTTAGACACGTATACATGTGTCAGAGCGCGGCGCTTCAAAACAGATCCCATTGATTTCAATGGGTGCTGGCATGTGTGCGCTACACATTGAAATCAATAGAAGGCTTTGTAACCCATTGATTTCAATGTGTAGTGCACGTATGCCGGCACCCATTGAAATCAATGGGATCTGTTTTGAAGCATAGCGCTCTGACACGTGTTTACGTGTCTAAATGAGCGGCGCGTTACTCTGTGAGAACTGAGCCTTAATGGCCCAACGTCCCATGAAGGATATGACAAAACCTATTGTCCATTATGAGCAGTTTTATACGATTGACTTGCTGTATAATGGTCTTCTAATGTTTTCTTTACTGGATAGCATAGAGCCATGTACTATTTTAAACTTTTGAAAGAACACTATCAGATACAAGTGTGAATTAAGCCTTGCACTGTATTGTAATCTTGCTAAATGCAAAATTTCCACATTCAGTCGTGGCATGTTCCTGAAAGCCTAGTACAGCGGACATTATGTACCGGCCACATCACCACAGTACCCTGCGGACATCATCCAGTCTAAATGGAGCCAAGTGAGAACAGTATGAACCGCTAAGATCTTATGATTGTGATCAGCAGTCACCGGCCGCTCACTAGTCCCAGTAAGTGTAACTGTAACTGCAGCTTACCTACTCTGGGAATTATACATGTTGTATCTACTGCAGTTTTCTGGCACAGAAAAATTACATATTTTTGCAGAAACTTATTTACTTAAAAAATATATAAAATGTTTTTCCAAAAAGTGGGCATAGCATGGGTGGAGCTTAGCAAAACGGCAAAAGAAATGCCAGTATTGATAAATCTCACCCACAATGTACAACTATTCAACTGTCCAACACAGAGTACATTAAAATTTCCTGAATATACATCTGAATACATTAATGATGCTTGTGAGTCAGGTATATGCCAATATATACACCCTAAGAGACATGGTACGTCCAAATAATTAATGTATCGGTCTGTAGAAATCTGTTCATTCATTGGCTCCATACAAGTTAAACTTTAAGACTAGGGCTACATGACCACTTTGGCCACAACTCTTGTCATATGTCCAAAGATCGCCATGTCGTCCTCGCTCATGTTAGTGAATGGAGTAGTATTATGATTCTTGGCCTGGCATTGTCACTCACTATTCACTATCATGACAGAAGGAGCCACAGGGTGACAAGCGAACTTTGTCCACACAATGGCAGTTGCCGCTTGACCCTAGCCTGACGCTAGGTTCACACTAGCGCCCGGAGTCCGTTCTGAGCTTTCTGTCTTCTGCATGCAGAAGACGGAAAGCTGTCAGACCAGGTCTGGTCGAGTGCGCCGGTGAGCGTTTTATGCTCTCCGCCGCGAAACTGTTTTTTTAAAACGGGACACAGAGTACTGCATGTCCGACTCTTTGTCCGATTTAAAAAAAAAAGGTTTTGCGGCAGAGAGCATAAAACGCTCACCGGCTCTCACGGCCGGACATCTTTCGAACCCATTCAAATGAATGGGTGAGAGAGACTCCTGCAGGTGTCCGTCTCCTGCTCAGTTTTGTGCAGGAAACGGAAACCTGCAGGATGGAGACCGGACGCAGATGTGAACGAGCCCTGAATGGTAGTTTTCATCGAAAGGTGCAATCTGTTCTATGGCTGTCTACACCTTTTATTAGTTATATTGTATCTGTTGTTCTGCTCCCTAGCGCTCTTTTATGGTTACAGCACATTTTGCGTTTCTCTCTGATGCAGGGGGTATGTACAATGTCTTCCAGTAGTTTACTGCTCCATACTTCCTGTCCCCTATATCCCATGAGGCTTTGCAGCTCCCTCTAAACAATGAAATCACTCATTATACTGAAACCTGTAGACTCTCTGCTGTTACATACAACAAGACCTGCCAGAAGAAACTGTAAAAGAGCAGACAAAAAAATTAAGGCTAAAATAAGGTATAGTATGATTCCAGTAGGTGGTGCTCGGTCCTGGAGTATTATCTATGCAGTTTGACTCCACCTGCCAGCCCATCACAGCTAACACACACTCCACCTCAGCATTTTCGGGGGCATCATGGTCCAACTAGAGACTAAATGCAACCCTAACCCACTTGGTTTGACTGGACACAGCGCGGGTGACTCTTACTAAGTCACGAAATTCAGTGCCACCTACTGGATCTAAGGCAGACCTGGCAGAACCTTATTTTACATACACCATTATGACATCTAATATGAAGAGAGATCTGCTTCTCCCCCTTCTACTTCCTATGTTCTTTCTTGAGCCTCTAGGTCTCTAAAGACAGCACTTCCCTAGTAACAGTGATTGAACAGTCAATTAGCAGGGAAGGAGACACATAGTGACAGTAACTGTAGAAAGGGTTTTTTATTCTGAAAACATCAACATTTTTAAATAAAGTTAATTAATTTATTTAAGTTAATCAATTATTTAATGGCTGGCTGTCAGGAATACCCTTCTGACGGTGAAGAGCTACGATACCGGCACCAATAGCTCTTCATCTAGGGCACAGATCGTGAAAGCCGACAGTGCGCTGAATTCAGCGCACTGTCGGCTTTCTAGCGGTATATAAAACCGCATGTGACCCAAGTGTTGAAAGGTCCTCTTTAAAGGGATTATGCTGTCATGGGTATTTATTCCCTGTCCACAGGACTGGGGATAAGTGTTTGTTTGCTGTGGGACAGATTGCTGGGTCCCCCAGCAATGAGGGGAACAGGGAGATCAAAAGTCCCCCTTAAACCCTTTTGTGAATGGAGCACTAGTGCGCTTGCATGGTTAGTGCTTCATTCACCTTTATGGGGCTGCGGGCACTGCTGAAGATTACAGGCAGCCCCATAGAAGTGAATGGAGCACTAGTTCGCTTGTATGGCTGGAGCTTCATTCACCTCTATGGGGCTGCGGGCACTGCTGAAGATTACAAGCAGCCCCATAGAAGTGAATGGAGCACCAGTCACTAATCCTCCGTGGATAGGAGATAAGTGTCTATAACGGCACAAGCCCAATAAGAGTGTGAACACTTATGCATTTAATTATTTTCTATTTTTTTAATAATCTTATTTCTTAATAATCTTTGTAGAGATTGGCGCTTGCTTTATCAATAAAGAGTAATTTTCTGTCTATCTATGTAAAGATAAACTATGGTGAACCAATACTGACGTCCAATAATGGGGAGAAGTTCAAGGGGGTAAATACTTTTTTTGTAGACAATGAATGTCTATTTCATTGGAGAACAAGTGGAGTCAGGTTTTCTTTGAACTTACTATTATTCTAGTGCCATTTGTGAGATATGTAAAGAAATATTTATACATGAGAAATGTTTTGTACTACGACCCCCCATTATTTTATTACCCTGTTGTGTTATACATGTGTTGTATATGTTTATATTGCACAATGCAATCTGGTGTGATTGTCGCTCTTCGTATTTATTACTTCTGGGGTCACAAATATGTTGTACATATTTGTCCAACTTTATTAATAAAATAATGGCCTGTTCTGTGTATGTTGTGGTGGAGCTCTCAAGTATCATTCATATATCATTGGTCATTTGTCACAATTTCTCATTGGTCCCAACAAATAGGGTATAACTTATATCCTTTACAAAGGCAATGGGATTAAACATGGTGCCCCATGGTGTAGTGATGATGAAGACGATAAAAATGTAAGCCAAGAAAAACACGCTCATTATTGTCCTATAGTAGACGCAACACTACTGAAGGGTAGAAGCCAGAGATACGTAGTATAGATAAGCTGCATCCTCCTCTAGTACCCTATATCAAAAAGGGACAGCAGATCGCGTACTGGTATGGGGAGGCCAAAATGTACCAGAAGTAGCATTGTGCTGCTAATCATATCAAAGAAGTATAGTTGGACAATGACTATTCCCTTCATCAGGTCAATTATGAGAAACAAGCTACACTGTGGGTCACCGGCATAAGTGTGAAACACCAGTATCCACCCAAAAATGTAGCTTGCTTCTCATAGTTGCCCTGATGGATGGAATATTTGTTAGGGCGGGTTCACACCTGCGCCCAGTCTCAGCTTTGTGGGTTTCCGTCTTCTGCCGACAGGAGACGGAAGCCTGGCATTCAATGTCCGCTGATGAGCGGATCCATCGGCACATTATCTATCTCCATCTGCCTCTACAGAGCCACCATCCACTGGACCTTCATCAAGGGACCTTTCCCCCACCCCTACAGCACAATTGTCCAGAGACATTTTCACTTACTTTTTGTTTTTCGGCCCTAATTCGGGGAGGAGAAGCTGCGGCCTACTTCACATCCCTGCAGCCTGGCTCTCGGCGGCTGTACGCTTCCGCCGCGAGAGTGAACATCGCTACGGAGGTTCAAGGGGACCTGCCTCATTCTCACTGCCTACCTCCGTCCTCTCCGGCGGCCCGATCAGAGACGCTTCATCCCGTCGCTGGGCGGCTTCTCCCGCATCCCGGCCTCTCCTGCCAGCAACGCCGCGCCGGCCTACTTCCGGTCCCGCCGGCTACAGCACCACCGCGCAGACGCCTCCAGACGGCCGGAGTGGACACAGACAGCTGCCGCATCCCCTCTTGCTGGTACACCTGGTCTCCGGTGCCGTCCCTGAGGGAAAGAGGAGAACACACTCCAGGGCAAGTTAAGTGGAGCGGCTCCCCCATTACCCCTGCCTTCCTCAACCATCTTCTCCCCCCTTCCCCCCCCCCCCCCCTGCTTCTCAGCACTGCAGCCCCAGCATATCTCCCACAGACCCAGCCATAGACTGCCCCTGCAACTGGACTTTGGCTACCAGGCGGTAGAGTGCAGAGCCTCTACACATCCATCAGGGAGGCTCCTCATACCGCCTGGTTACCCCCCCTACCGCCTTGTCCTGCCCCCCCCCCCCCTCCCTGTGCCTCAAGCTGTGCGGCCTACCATCCTGCCATAGGCACCTCTGATTTTCTGGAACCTACCTGGCCCTTACACAACGGATTCTCCCTCCTGCTGCCCGCTACTTTACACTAATTTTTGCATATCTTCTTCAGTTTGTCTCTGTCCACTGGCTCACTGCCCCTCATGAGCCTGTAAATCATCGCTATAGGACGCTGACACACACCTATTTAGCTCCCTTCTACTAGAAATGGTCAAGATTGGGAAAGATAGACCCGCTGATCCTAAATCACAGCAGACAACGCCTGTATCTCCGGCTAACATGCAGAAATTCTTGAAGAAACAAAACCTTGCACATTCTGTTCAATCTAATAAACAACAGCGTATTGACAGCTCTTTACAGGGCGCTGGAGCCCCGGACTCGGAGGAGGATTCCTTTAATATGGACTCTGATTCCACAGTTATAACACAAGGTTTCCTCAAAGAGGCTCTCTCCCATGCGCTTGTCCCGGTCCTGTCCGAGATTGCCGAACTTAGAGCTGACATGAAAGCAATGGGGAAGAGAGTTGACTCCCTGGAATCTAAACAGGCAAAGACTCAGAAAACCACTTCTACCATGGCGGCTACGCTTGATTCTCACACGGAGCATTTCAATAAAACGTATTTGTTACTGGAGGACTTGGAGAATCGCAACAGGCGCAAGAATGTTCGCATACGGGGCCTCCCGGAAACGTTTCCTCCGGAATCTCTGTCTGTTGTAGCTGGAGCACTTTTCAAAGTTTTGCTTGGTGAGGAAAAGGCGAAGTCTGTTTTGATTGAGAGAGCACATAGAGCAATCCGCCCACGGCCGGAGGGTAATGACCCGCCGAGAGACGTCATTTGCAGCCTTTTATCCTCCGCCCATGCCTCTGAGATTCTCCGAGCGGCCAGAGACAAAAAAGACTTGTCATATGATGGCACCCCGGTACAAATCTATCAAGACCTTGCTCCTGCCACGTTACAAAAACGCCGCCTGATGCGCCCACTACTGGAGGTCCTGAAGGCGCATAATCTTCCATATGCCTGGCTGTTTCCCTTTGGACTCTCGTTCACCAAGAATGGCAGGAGATACAATGTCTTCACTCCCAGAGATCTAGACCAGGTCTGGACAGTACTCAACATTCCTCCTGTTCCAGTGCCGTCTTGGTTGCCGATTCCGAGAGAGCCGGACCCGACCTCTATTCTACCGCTGATGGACCCACCACGTACTCCAGGTAGACTCCGATCCCCGAGATCCAGGAAGCAGCTCCTGCGTGGACTGGACTCCAGCTGATTTTGCTCACCACGGTTTGCTCTTACCTTATATTTGTGAACTGTATATGTTCCCTAGCTTACCTTAGGTTTTACCCTAGATCGAGTTGGTTCTCATCTGGACTTTAGTTTTTCGCATTTAGTCTAGTACACCCCTCGCTTTCTAGAGGTGTTTTTCTCTGTCGTATCCCAATGCTGACTGTTATGCTCTTCTCTTTACCATTGCAATGTCTAGTATAGTGTTTGTGCTAACATGAGCCAGGTGTGGACGGGTCAGCGTCCTTAGTTGTATCCTCTTTGGTATTACCTGTTTTTGAGATCTCTATAGATCTAAGTTACTCTGATACTGTTTAGCTCGTAGTCACCTTAAGTGGCATTGTCTAATATCTTACTCTTGTTTTCGTCTCAGCCGAAGTTGATTAGATTGTGCTAACCCTAACCTATTATCTTACTGTTGCTGAGCTTACGCCAATTGCCCTATCCCCCTTTCTCCTCGCTCCTGTCTGTTTTTTCCTACCCCCTCCCACTCTTTGTTAGCCCATCTTTTCCTTCCTGTACTTGATTCCCTTATTCCCCCCCCTAGGTGTCTTGTAAACCTACTGCGGTGGAATGCCTTCCTCATCGGCTTCCATCTTTGCTACCCTCCAATGTGTGACACTGAATGCTAATGGCCTCAATTCCCCGAATAAGAGGCATCATATTATGTTCCTGCTCAGACGTTGGAAGGCGAATGTAGTCTTCCTCCAGGAGACACATTTCAAGGGTCTCAAGATTCCCAAATTTCCGGTTAAAGCCTTCAACCAGTGTTTCCACAGTACCCATCCCAACTCAGCGTCAAAAGGAGTGTCCATCCTGATAGATCCTTCCGCGCCTTTCACCCTCAAGGCAAAATATGCTGACTCTGATGGTCGTGCATTATTCGTTAAAGGCAGCATAGCCTCAGTTCCATACACCTTTGCATCCCTATATGCCCCGAACAAAAACCAGACGTCATGGCTTGTCCGAACTTTGCATTCCCTAAGCCTCTTCACGGAAGGACAGCTGGTGGTAGGCGGAGACCTCAATGTGGCATTGAACCATGTATTAGACTCTTCCTCCCCTAAGTCGCTTCTATCGCAGAGGTCCATTAGCACGATCCATAGGGCTTTACAAGAGCTGAACCTAGTGGACTCATGGCGCATGCTACATCCCACTGGGCGAGATTACACCTTTTACTCTACCACCGCAGGGACTTACCACAGGATCGATTATTTGCTCATCACCAAAGATTTGCTCCCTCTCTCCTCAGACGCTAAAATTGGTCCAATAGCAGTGTCTGATCATTCAGCGGTCTTCATCTCTCTTCAACTCAAGCAGATCTCTAAGGGACAGTGGACTTGGCGCCTGAATGAATCCTTGCTTGACTCGCAGAAGAATGTCGACTTCTTGGAGGAACACTTGAGAGAATACTTCCGCAGCAATGAGACGCCAGAGGTTTCCCCGCCAATAGTCTGGGAAGCACACAAAGCATACATTAGAGGTGTACTTATCTCCCTAGCGGTGAGAGTGAAGAGAGAGAAGCAAGCGGAGGTTGATTCTCTTCTCGCCAATATAGCGAGATTGGAGCGCATTCATAAAAGAACCAAGGCGGAAGCTGCGTTTTCAGACTTGCTCAGTCTTCGGGAGACTCTCTTGAACATACTCAACATGAGAGCGGCCAAACATCATCTCCATTTTCGGGAGCTGCTTTACGCCCATGGCAATAAGGGCAGCCGCCTCATGTCGTCACTCCTCCACAAGGCAAAACAGAAATCGTATATTACCAGCATTATGACTGACCAGGGTACGCCCACTGCTGATACGCCTGAAATAGCGAAGGAATTCGTACAGTTTTACTCCAAGCTTTACAACTTGGCAGATGGTGAAGCCCCATATGTGGAAGTGGAGCGGCGGAACTTGATCAGAGATTTCCTATCCTCTCTAGTGTTGCCTGAGTTGTCTTCAGACGAAGTGTCTTCACTCTTGGACCCGGTTTTGCATGAAGAGCTATCTGGCGTTCTCAATAGCTTCCCAGTAGGAAAGAGTCCAGGACCTGATGGTCTCCCGCTATTGTATTACAAAAAGTTCAAATCCATCCTTGTACCTCGTTTAGCGAAAATGTGCAATGCCCTGCTCTCTGGCGACTCTCTCCCATCCCAGACGCTGGAAGCTCATATAACTCTCATCCCCAAGGAAGGTAGAGATTCCACCCTCTGTGGCAACTATAGGCCAATCTCCCTGCTAAACTTAGACCTGAAAATTTGGGCCAAGCTGCTGGCCCTACGGATGAAGCCGCTGGTACCAGCGCTGGTTGACCCGGAGCAATCCGGTTTTGTAGCCGGAAGAGAAGGCAGGGACAACACGAAACGCCTGCTACCGCTGATCTTCAAGGCGAAAAAAGACAACATCCCCCTCATATTACTGGGCGTAGATGCGGAAAAGGCCTTCGACAGGGTATCCTGGACATTCATGAAAGAGACGCTGCTACGTTTCCAATTTCCACCGCCTTTTGTAGATGCGATTCTGACTCTTTATGAGTCTCCCTACGCCAGACTCAAGGTCAATGGAACGCTTTCGGAAACGTTCCAGATTCGTAACGGGACTAGACAAGGTTGCCCCCTTTCACCGACCTTATTCATCTTAGTCCTCGAAACGCTCCTTCAAAGGGTTCGCCAAGATCCATCCGTCCTAGGCATCCGGACCGGAGAAGTCACCACCTCTGCAACGGCGTTCGCAGATGACGTCTTGTTCGTTATCTCGAACCCAGAAGAGGCCTTACCACGCATTATGGAGATCCTACAGGCTTATGGGGGAATCTCGGGATACAAAGCGAATTTAGAAAAATCCGAGATCTTAAATGTCTCGCTCCCGAAGCACCGCGCCTCCCTCCTTCAGGCTAGCACTCCGTTCCAATGGACCACTACTTCACTTAAATATTTAGGCATTCGACTTACGCCAGCCATTGAAGACCTGTATGCGGCGAACTTCCAGCCCCTCCTTAAGTCTCTCAAAGCTGACCTCGATTCTTATCAGCAACTACCACTTTCATGGTTTGGCAGAAAAGCGCTTATACAGACTTACCTACTGCCGAAAATCGTCTACAAGCTGTCTATGCTCCCCATCTATGTCCCGAGAGACTTTTTCACTGCTATACGCTCCATGTTCACGAAGTTCATATGGCGTTGCAAAGCACCTAGAATAGCATGGTCACTGATGGTGAAACCGAAAGCGCAAGGTGGGATTGGCCTCCCGGACGTCCAACTATATTACCGGGCAATCCAACTGGGTTGGTGGTCGCATCTGCTGTTCCCGATCTCCACTAGCACAGTTTGCCTACCCCCCTCCTTGATGAGAGATCTTTGGCTACCTCACAAGAAAAAACCACACACGAACTCCCTCAATCCACTCTTTAGAGGTGCGATCGAAACTTGGCGTTCTATTGGACCAGAACTAGCCCCAGGTCCTTCGCCACTACTGCCTGTCGCCCTCCTTCCAGCCCTATACGGTGATCCAGTCAGGCAGTATGCCTCAGCGTGGACGGCCCTTGGGGATCTCCGACTGAGAGACCTATGGGATGAAGATGCAAAGGAATTGATCACTGACCCGTCTCGCTTCCCACAACTGTCACAATTGTCTTTCCTTCACAAGGAGCACATTAGATTCTTCCTTACGCAACTGAAAGACACTCCTGACTTGAGACTTCGTCTGTCCGCTTTTGAGAAAGTTTTAACCTCCCGCACTAGGATGTTGCGAAAAATCTCGTCCTTGCTCCACAGATTTGTTACACCCCCTGCAGATTACAAACCGGCCTACATTACCTCCTGGGAGATGGACCTAGAACTCAAGTTCTCCTCTGAAGAAATAGCTAACATCCTGAAGTTTTCACACGGCGCGTCCTCATGTGTGCGCATGCAAGAAAACCACTTCAAAATTCTCTCGAGGTGGTATAAGACACCTGAATGGATGGCTAGACGTGGTTTGAGTGATAATCCGCATTGCTGGAGATGCTCGCAGCAAGTAGGCACGTACTTACACTTGTGGTGGACATGCCCTTCTATTGCAGATTTCTGGGCTGAGGTGACAGATCGTATTAGAACCATCACAGCAGCACCCTTTGACCTCACGCCTGCGACACTGTTCTTGGCTCATCCAAACCCCACTTATAAGCCTGAAAAAGACAAGCTAGTTACGCTACTGCTTGCTGCAGCTAAACTTCTGATTCCAAGGTACTGGTTGCAAACCGCCACGCCCCCCTTATCACTGTGGGAGAACACTGTTAACGAGATCTCGAGGTTGGAGGAACTACTCAGCTGGTCTCGAAGGAATCATGACAAATATGTCAAGATCTGGAAGCCATGGCTTGAATACTGGAATACAACACGCGCTACCAGTAGTTGTACGCAATGACAGAATGGACCTCTCTGACAGGTCCGCCAAGCTATTTTGGCCTTTCTTGGAACAGACACCTACCCCCCCCCCCCCCACCTCCCCTCACCACTTCTTTCTTTCGTGTCTGCCGATTTGCTTGTACACCGGTACAGTAAAACTAACTAGGTATGAACCTTATTTAGTTTCTGGTTCCTAGGTACATTTTGACATCCGACATTCTTGGCCCATTTAGTTGTAGCTATGTACCGTCTATATTAGAGATGGCTCTATGTGTGCTGATTTGAATTTCTGTTGTAATGTTCTCTTCCCCCTCCCTTTTTCTTTTCTGTACCCCCATAAAATTTTTTGAAAAACCAATAAAAACTTCTGAATTAAAAAAAAAAAAACGGTTTCGCCGCGGAAGGCAGAAGACTCTCACGGGGGCTCATGGGCGGACACTTTGCAAACCCATTCAAATGAATGGGTTTTAAAACTGCCTGCCGGTTTCCGTCTCCTGTACAGTTTCTCGGGAGACCGGGCGCAGGTGTGAACCTGCCCTTATTTGTACAAATAAATCCTCACTTCTCTGACATCTGGTGTTTCATGATTCGCAGCATAATACTCCTCCTGTTACATCTTGGCCTCTTCATGTTTATTTTCAACACTTTTCTTAAAGTATTTTTTTGTAAATTAATAGTTCAGGTGAATGTAAGAAACTTTGTAATAAATCTTATCAGTGGACAATGCTTTTTACATCCTCATATTAACCCTTTCCTGTCTACTAAACTGCTCAATTCACTGCCAAATCTGACTTCACTGAAGACAGGTTCTAGGGAAGAATATGCAAATCTGTCTCCCAAGATGAAAACAGGGAGACAGTGCCTCTGTTATGCTGCCCTCTATAGCAAGCACCCTGAACAACATGCCCGACTTCCCAGAAGCCTTTACTGCATGATGCGAGGTTATAACCAAATCAATTTCTCAGCTACGGACGGCACCGTTTCTGTCTCCTTGGACTTCATCAGCGCAGCCTAGAGAGAATTGATTTGATTTAAGTGAGAGGCTGAAAGACCAGATTGTGGGGATAACGTCTATCCTTAGGGAGAGACCACCTTCTCAGGTGTGTGGAGACTTATACAGCCATAGTTGCTCCACTTGCAATGGAGCAACTATGGCTGTATAAGTCTCCACACACCTGAGAAGGTGGTCTCTCCCTAAGGAAAGACGTTATCCCCACAGACAGGTTCTAGTTCATACAAGTCTACAGAGAGGGGACACATATTGGTGTTGGTTTGGTATTTCGTTTAGGGAGTCTGCATGGGGACCCCCTGAACAGAATACTGAACCCATTGACAAGTGGTGAGCAGTGGAAGTAAACGGACCCCATAAACTATAATGGGGTTCGTGTGCTTTCTGCAGGAAGTCCGCACGAGTCATGCAGACAGAAAAGTAGTTCATGAAGTACTTTCCTGCCCACGTGAAAACACACGGACTCCATTATAGTCTATGAGGTCCGTGTGCTTTCATAAGCGCGTTGCTTGCCAATGCGTTCTATATTCCGTCCTTATGCGGACTCCCTGAACGTAATACCGAACACAGATGTGAACCAGGCCTAAGTTAAATGGTTTCATGCATCACAACACCATGTTAAATAATTATATAGTAACAGAATAGTAATGTAGGATCAGGGTTTATTTCACACAATGTTTCTTTCACAATAATGAAATTCCTCAGGCTTGATCACATTGGTGATGCAGTGGGGCATATATGGCAGCCTTATATGGCTCCATATAGAAACAGTGTAGCACATCACACCAGATCCTGCCCATTAAGACTATAAGCAACTAACGGTGGTGGCTTGCAGCAAACTATATTCTTTACAGGGTAGCAGAAGCAAAAAGCAAAGTGTTTAGAAATGCAGGGAGCCCAAAGTAAGATGGAAATAGGTTCCAATATTATGACTCCATGTTTTAGTCTCTAGCTGTAAGGACTTGGTGTTTGGTATCCCCAGGGCAAATCCTCCAGAATGGGGATCCCTGTAGAGATTCTCGCTACACAGTAACAAGGTGGATGGAAACAACCAGGAGTGAGGTCCTCATTATCAAGCACTGTTTTGCAGCATGTAAGGTATGTACATCCTTTAGTAGAAGCCAATAGTACGTAAACATAAGTAAAATGTAACAGAGGTATGAATATTCACTAATGGGCCCTATCAGAGGTGTACATGATCAGGATTAGATACGAACAGGATCTAGGAATTAACAGGGGAATTGGTGTTAAAATAGATACACAAAGTAGAAAGCAGCAAAATTTGTTATTATACAATAACGCTTTATTGAAATGTAGAAACCTCTCGGATCTTTGGATATATAGAGCTATGTCTTAAAGCTACTATCACACAGGTTGAACATAATATGTGACCATAGAAATCAGCAGCAAGGTTACCCTTCATCCATCTAGTAATTTTGAGAATGGACGATACATGACAAAATGAATTAGAATTATAGGTTCTACAGTGTTAAAGATGTGTCTGTATGTAAGCACTTGATGTATTTATATAGATCCACCTTATATTTCTGGACTAGCCCAGTTCTTTATTTAAAGCAAACAGAGAATTTTATCGCAGCATCTTCCAGGGGCCCCATCTGATTTCCAAATGATCGTCTTCCTTTTTCCTCTGGGACATTTATCATTGCATAATTTGAAGTTGCACGTGCATTGACTGGGTATAGTTGGACAGCACTGTCTGTAAGGAGTATGGGGCTTTGTAGCCACAGAATCACGTGGGCACGTCAGTGGTACTACTTCAGGACAAGTCACATTGGCGCAGAGCTGCTCCACTGTAAGGTAAGAACAGATATATTTGTATAACATTACAATTCTAAGAAATAAATAAGGAGATATAGGCACAACTCTACTGTGCTCCAATATGGATATGTCAAAAGATATTGCACCAAGCCCAAGCTCCCAATATTTTTTGCTAAGCCTTTTAAGTAATATTTCCCCATCACCTTATCTTGCCTTTACATGTGACAATGCCTCTTCACTATTGTCTTACAGAGAACCCCACTATTTGCATATTGAGTAATAATTGGAACCTTCATTTCTTGATTATTTTCTCCACTTTGATCTCGTTTAGGTCTGATTGTCCTGATTGATAGTATTGGTAATTGCTCCAAGGAGAGGAATGAATTGGGAGTCACCAAGAGAGATGTATTCCAGCAAGGACAAGGTTAAATGTGTCCTCATTCTACTGACTACAGTCTGGCACTTTAGCTACATACTGTATATAACACTTTACATCAGGTAGGGAACAAATGTCATACTCATCACTTTGTGGCAACTCTTTCTGTCCGGGTACTGAAAAGTACGGTTACATCCGCTACTTTCACATTTACAGTCATTGTCCACAATGTCGCAGCCGGAGCGAGTGCATGGTTTGTTGTGCATTTTTTCGTACAGGGCTTGAACCACATTGTCATAATAGGCTTGAAAACAAAAGAGAAGAGTAAGCATGAGATCTAAGAAAGGTTTATGTTCTTTCTATTGGTATAAAGCACATTACTCACATATGCAAGGCCATGTCACCTCCTAAACTTAATAGTGGACTGGGACTTACTAGTTTGAGATTGTTAGAGATCTAAGATAACAGACAATTGTACTTTATATAACACTAGCATGTGCCGCGACTTCGTCTGTGGGTTGGTTGTGGCGCTGAGCCGCTTATATGTAGCGAACTCATGGTGGTTATGATCCGCCGCACTCCTTACACCATTGGGTCCCCTCCCTATTTACCACTCCCCCCCCACACCTGGGCCCTTCCCCCCCTGCACGCGCTCCTGCACCCTTTTCCCCCCCGCACGCCTGCCTGCGCCCATGCCCCTCTTTCCCTTCTGGTGCAACTGTAGCTGCCCCTCCCACTCACAGGCTCCCCCTCCCCCCTGAGGCGCGCGGCATTGGCCCCCACTGGTTAACTCCCCCCCCTTGGAGGCCCCCCAAACCACCAACCCCCCCAAACTCCCCCCACCACACCCCAACCCCCCTCACTCGCCCAAGCAACCCCCTCAAACTCCCCACACCACTACCACCCCAACCCCCCCCCCCCCATACATGCCCCACTCCTACACCGGGTGTCGGCACTGCTAGATCACAGCCTATGCTGCGCAGCACCACCAACCACGGCCCAGGCTGGGCAGCACCTGGCCCCGGTGTACTCACAAAAGAAGTTGAGGCGATACACTTCTCTTGCGGCCGCTACCTATGCCGGAATGTGCAGTCCTTTCCCGAGCGTGTGCTCGCGCAGCCGCAAGCTAAGCCGGCATGTGCGATCCAGTCCCGCACGTGTGCTCGGCCAACCATTAGCGAAGCTAGTATGTGCGCTCCACAGCCTAACGTGTGCAGAGACGCCATTATGTTCGGCTCGCAGTCTGGATGATAGCTCCGCCCACACAGTAGGGCCAGCCAATTGGGGAATAGCTCAAAGACCTGTGATGACGTCATGTCAGGTCCTTGAGTGTAGCCCGACCTGCAAATTTTTGTTTGTGGTCAGGAAGTGCGGGCATGCAGCGGGCTAGTATGCAGCCAATGTTTCAAACGGGGACCCATTGTATATGTGTGTAAAATTGCAGCCAAATCCATTTGGCCATTTTGCTGTGATTGAGTAACAAATATCCAAACATACAAACTTTCACATTGATAATAGTAGTATTAGCCCATTTATCAAATCAACTAGAGAGTGTAGCTTACAGTGCAGAGTGCAGCGTCCATTTACAGAATAAGAGAAGTGGCACTGTGCAGTGTCCATATGCAGAACAGAAGCGCTACTTTACGGTGTCCATGGGGGGAAAAATGTGGTATCCCAGAGGATGCAGGTGTTATAGTAGGACCTAATAGGGGTAGTGGTACCTCTGATAGCTGAGCTGTTGGACTGGTGACGGTAGCTGTAGTGGTGGTCCCTGGGCCGGCGTTAGTGGGGGGAGCAAACTGGGTTATAGCCCAGGACCCCCACAGCTTAAGGGGGCCCCCTGCTCTGCCTAATATTTCACTACTATTATTATGGAATGACGGACCGTTTGTTCTCACTGACAGACAGTCGGGTCACTCTCTGTGCAGCAGCCTCTGGGCTGTGTAATCTCTTGTAGCTGCGCAGCGGCCGTTCTAGCAGGGACTCCGGGAAAGGCTCTGTATGAGATGCTGTATGAGGTAGTAGCCCCACCTCCGCCCCAGCCTCCAGTTCAGCAAGGCCTGCGGGTGCTGTATGAAAAGTCTCCCCCAGGGGGAGAGGAGAGGAGGAGAGCGCCGTACAGGAAATTGAAAGTAAAAAAGAAAAACACACCAGGTACATGTGGGGGTTACTATTCCTAGTAATGTCAGGCATTTTGGGTTATTAATTTAGTTTTAGTAACTCCATGTGCCTCACATTAATAGCAATTTACCCCATCATGTCCCTCATATTAACCCCTGTGTACCTCACATAAGGGTTACTAATATGTGAGATATATGGGGTACTAATGAAGGTCCTTACTTATTACCTCCATATATCTCACATCAGTAACCCACATGTAAAGCACAGGGGTTAATGTGAGGGACATGATGGGGTTAACTGCTATTACTATGAGGCACATGGAGTTACTAAGCTGTAATACACATGACCTGACTCTATATCCACAACTGAGGATAAAAGTAAGGACCTGTACATTTCAATGGTCCTGTACAGACAGACATTCTTTTTGTGGAATTTTTTTGACAAACTGAAGCGCTGCAAATTATGAAGCAGATCCTATATCTATCCTATATCTATCCTATAGCTGTCTGCAATTTTGGCTCTGTCAATTCATTTTTAATGTATAAGTCAGTGATAACCATATCCGTGCCATTTATGTGCAGGAGACCTCGTAAGCCTGGTTCACATCATGCAGCATCCAGGTACATCGTGTATCACAATCCTACTCACTCTGCCCCCAGTCACATACATTTACCTCTAGTTGTAGGTTACACGTGTACTGACATTGCTTCTAATGGAAAAGTACACATATATCCGGGCAAATAGCGGTAAACATATGTGTCCGGGAGCACAGTATGACAGCACCCCTATGTTACAGTTTGTGGTATGACTTTAGTGTAGGTGTCATCAATATTAAAATTAGATTGCCTACTCCTGGTGTAACAAAAACCTCTTTAAGACCCCATTCACATCTGCGTTCGGATTTCCGTTTGGGAAGTCCGCTTGGGGATACCCCTAACAGAAACCTAATCTGGATTAAAAAGCAGTTACCAGGGAAACCCGCGGACCCCATAGATTATAATGGAGTCCATGTGGTCTCCAAATAGTTCCCTGAAAACTCCACTTTTCTCTCCGCATTATTCGTGTGGAAACCAAGCAGAAACCACACAGACCCCATTATAGCCATGGGGTCCATGTGGTTTCCTTCGGTAACTACTTTTTAATGCGTATAGGTTTCTGTTCATGGGGTGCCCAAGTGGATTCTCCGAATGGAAACCCAAACACAGATATGAATCGGTCCTAAGGCTGGGGCCCCACGTGGTGAAGACACCTTTTTTTATGCATCTATGTGAATCTAGCCATTAGGATGCAGAATTTAAAGTTCTATTAAATAATGTTTGGTTTATATTACATTGAATTTCTTTAATATAATTAAAATATAGTTTAAAGTGATTATATGTGTGTTTAGTTTCCGAATTGTGACGTTGGTACGGTATCTTAGAATTTAGGGCCCCACTTGAAAAGCCTAAAGCCGGCCCTGTACGGTCCAGACTGTGGGGCACCTCTCATGGGACACACAGCAAGTCAATTGTCAAAAGTAGTATAGCAAAAGACACAGTGCTTTGTTAACCAAAAGTTTACAATACAGTGGGTGCATGTGCGGAGGATTCCCTGTTAGCTGGCTGGAGAGGGGTGAGGCTGACATAACTCTCCTCAGATTTTGTAGTCCAGTTTATAGCTACAGAAAAGGGATCTGTACTGGTTGGTTCCCGGTGGGTGACTAATTTGGAGTATATGTAGTTACTCATGGTTACTGAGCCGTGGTATCCAATAGCTGGATGTGGACCTATCAGACACGTGGCCTGGAAACTATGGAGCAATGGGCTTGATCGGAGGCCTATGTTAAGGACCAGGAATGCAGAAAGGCTTTCTAGCTGTTCCTTTCTGTCAGGTCCACTCCTTCTTGGAGGCAGTAGCAGTCTACTTGTTATCCCCGCTGTATGGACTGATGAAGGGTCCTACTAGGAGAATCTGTACTTTACATGGGCCGTGAGATTCACCATGCAGCTCCTAGGTTTGGCAGGTGTTGGCCTAGCAGGAGGTGCTGTTACCTCATACACTAGACTCCCTAGAACATGGCAGGACTGAATTTCTTGCCCCCTGCTAAGAGGAAGGCTGGGCTAAAGTCTCCATCGATAGCTTGCTAGAAGCTTCTCTGCAGAGCCTCGTGCTGTGTATGGAGTGATTGGGATCCTACCATCACATCACCTACGTAGAGAAACCTTCTACCATATGGCAACTAGTCCTGTCACGGCAGTAAGGAGTGTACTGGGACACTACAGAAACACTTGCACTTGTAAGTATCCTCATGTACAGGCTATCCAGAGTAGTCATATTCCTGTGGGTAAGGACATATAAACATGTGATGTGATCTTTGACCTTAAAGGGGCTAAAATCAAACAAAGACAAAGGTGTTGATATGATTTCAAGCAGGATTTCTAAATAGAAATTAAGACAAAATCCTGACAGTACTCCTAGGATAGATAATGGAGTCCCAGTTATCCCAGATAGCCATACATGATAGCTCTTCCTATATCGATGTGTGTGAGCGGGGTAATCTGGACACTCTCCTAGGAGTCCTGTCCGGATTTACTCTGCTGCTTACCATATAAATATACAGACCACAGAGCTCAGCTTCTCTCCCTCTATCATACCCTGCTCTCAGGTAAGGCAGCAGAAATAAGCTGACAGGTTCACTACTAGAGATGAGCGAGTAGTGTTCGATCGAGTAGGTATTCGATCGAATACTACGGTATTCGAAATACTTGTACTTGATCGAACACTACTAGCTGTTCGAAGTTTAAGGTTCGATGCAGAACCAGCATTGATTGGCAGAATGCTATACATTCTGCCAATCAACGCTGGTTCTTCTCTTACCTTTAGAAGTCTTCTCCGTGCAGCGTCCCCGCGGCATCTTCTGGCTGTAATTCACTCTGCCTAGGCATCCGGCCTAGGCAAAGCCAACTGCGCATGCGCGGGCATGCCCTCGCATGCGCAGTCAGCTCTGCTTAGGCGTCGGGCCGGGCAGAGCCGACTGCGCATGACCGCGCATGTGCAGTCGGCTCTGCCTAGACCCTGATGCCTAGGCAGAGTGAATTCCAGCCGGAAGACGACGCGGGGACGCTGCGCTGGGAGAAGACTTCAAGGAGAATCCAGCCCGACCGTCACTCGTGGACTTGGTAAGTATAATTTTATTGAATTTTGCGTACCCCTGAAACGAGCATTTCCCCCCATAGACTATAATGGGGTTCGAAATCCGTTCGAACAGTCGAACAGTGTGCGGCTGTTCAAATCGGATTTTGAACCTCGGACATTTTAGTGTTCGCTCATCTCTATTCACTACGTTCCTCAGATGTAAACCGCCCTCTTATTCAACACTTATTACTTACAATACTGTGTTCTGAGTGTCGTCTACCTAGTAATACCATTGCTAATCCTGAATGTTAGTGCTCACATCACATTGTCACTAGGGCCACCTAGTACCTACATTGTGTCCCAAGCTCAAAGGTGTTGCACACTTCCCTACCACTACAAAACAGTAATGTATTTCACACTGAACTCCCTTACCATTGTGTTCAGAATAATCACATAGCAGTACCCACAGAGAAATAACGGCACCTCCCAATTATATGTGCCCAGTGTCGTCCCCTGATACTATAGTGTACAACTGCAACCAATTTCTGCAGACCACCCTGAGAATTGATAACGTGCAGCAATAACAAGATTGGGATAGAACTACAAGCAGATGAGCACATGTTCTCGATAGATTTGCGGGCCCTTGGTATAATGTCACCTGATGAGAAAACCCAGTCCCAAGCTGATGTCTTAGGTACTAGTGACCACAGTACAGAACAATAATATATTGATGGTGTTTTACATTACAGACTGGGTAAATAACATTGTAACTAATAATCAGGGACCAGGCACTGACCACCATGTACTGGACATCAGGCATATCTAAGGGCTTGCACTATAAACTACGGACAACGATTTAGCAGAATAATAGTCAGCAATAGGTTTGTATCTGCATAAATAATAAATTCTGAAATATGATCATAAACTTACGATCATCATACATAGGATTACAGTATAGAGGAATATAATGTGAAAGTTGGAAGTCTGGTACGCATGTACGCTTAGTTGGACAGTCACACATTCCCATGACCTTAAAACAGCCAGTATGCTCTGGACAGTTCTCATCATCATCTTCAGCATAGTGTGTGGCTCTTCTATAACCAGGCACATCTGTGAAAGAGAGAAATAATAAATGTACATGCATTATACATACTGTGTGTTCCCCATTGAAGCACTGGGGGACTGTATGGGGTGTATTTCATGTGTACTTTGGCATTCTATGCACTGACATGAGCATATAAAACATACACCAAAGGTTACCCAATGAGATCAATCCCCTTTTATAAATCTGAAAGCTCCAATGATCGGCCCCATAATTGGGGCAAGATGCTATCTTGAAGATGCCACAACTTTTCAGTCACAACCTAAGGATAGGTCATCAATTAGATTAGTGGGGGTCAGACACCCGACACCCCCAAAGATCAGTTGTTCTTAGCACAGAGAAAGGAGCTGGAAGCAGACAGTTTTGTCCTCTTGTTCTCTGTGTAGTGGCCAGAACGTGAATGGTTGTGAAGTTGCAATGACTCAGTTCAGCCACTACACAGAAAATGGAGCTGTCTGCCTCCTGCCTTATTGTGTATCAGTGGTCTGAACTGCTGATCGATCTGATATTGATCGGGTATCCTTAGGATAGGTCATCAATATTTTTAGACCTATAAACTCCTTTAATAAACCACACTATAAACAAAAATAAAAAAAAGTAGGTAGACATAGTATAGAAAAACAAGGACCCTGAGAGCATGGTCTTATAAATGTAGTGCAGTACAATCACAACCCAGAAGATACTTCTGCATTTCTCTGCAGCCCCATAATAGGGTCAATAAAGTTTTATACAGCGCTAAACTGATGGGTTGTCCATGTAATGCTCAATTGCTTTGTAGCCGCTCAGATTATTACCGAAGGATCCCAAATTGTGGATTTCTCTGTGGACTGAGAATACCCTAATATGATATTTGAAAATGGGGATACAGGGGCCACTTACCTTCCCCATCCACATTCCCGCCCTATGCCCTATTTATAACACTTGAACAACTGCTACATACTTACCTTTGCATACTCCTATATTTGGGATGTCTACCAGCCCTGTGCCATTGATAGGTGCACATTTATAGTCAGAGTCACAGTAGCCATATTCCCAGTCTGTCCCTCCGCAGAGCTCTCCATATTGCTTTGCACAATGGCGACAACATCCACATGGATCTATAGCTTCACTTCCAGGGCAGGGATTTATCATCGGAGGACATGTTCTTTTTTCACATGCCGTGCAGTTGTAGGCTGACTGTGCCGGTTGAAAAAAGTATGGGAAGATAAAAAGCAAAAATAAAACCAAAGTCATCGTCTCCAAAGTGATACAAACTCTAGGGAGCTTGGTTTATGATGGTCCAAGAGTTTTCACTGATCTACTAATGAAATGTCTTGAGCAAAGGCGGATTAAAACCTCCGAGTATCATTACACAATAACTGGTACAGTAAATATAACAGGGGTCTCTGAACTACCCAAGCAAACAAAAAGGAGCAAAGTGCAACCAATAAGTCACTTCACATGGAAAATACACCAGTACAGCCAATATCTCAGCACACACAGCAGCCATGCACGTCACATACTCGCTTGTTTTATGCACTACATATTGTGAAGTGCTATACTCTTTTGTAAGTGAATTATTGAAGTAAGATATTAACTGCGTCAGGAACAGACCATTTTAAGGAATTTTGCAAAATATTACCAGACACATTTTATTATTAGAGATGAGCGAACACTAAAATGTTCGAGGTTCGAAATTCGATTCGAACAGCCGCTCACTGTTCGAGTGTTCGAATGGGTTTCGAACCCCATTATAGTCTATGGGGAACATAAACTCGTTAAGGGGGAAACCCAAATTCGTGTCTGGAGGGTCACCAAGTCCACTATGACACCCCAGGAAATGATACCAACACCCTGGAATGACACT
Organism: Leptodactylus fuscus; assembly: GCF_031893055.1. Taxonomy (NCBI): domain Eukaryota; kingdom Metazoa; phylum Chordata; class Amphibia; order Anura; family Leptodactylidae; genus Leptodactylus; species Leptodactylus fuscus. Next base: position 46,153,956 of record NC_134270.1, on the reverse strand, counting down.
GGGACAGCAGGGGAAGCATGTCTGGGGGCATAAAAGTCACTTTATTTCATGGAAATCCCTGTCAGTTTGCGATTTTCGCAAGCTAACTTTTCCCCATAGAAATGCATTGGCCAGTGCTGATTGGCCAGAGTACGGAACTCGACCAATCAGCGCTGGCTCTGCTGGAGGAGGCGGAGTCTAAGATAGCTCCACACCAGTCTCCATTCAGGTCCGACCTTAGACTCCGCCTCCTCCGGCAGAGCCAGCGCTGATTGGCCGAAGGCTGGCCAATGCATTCCTATGCGAATGCAGAGACTTAGCAGTGCTGAGTCAGTTTTGCTCAACTACACATCTGATGCACACTCGGCACTGCTACATCAGATGTAGCAATCTGATGTAGCAGAGCCGAGGGTGCACTAGAACCCCTGTGCAAACTCAGTTCACGCTAATAGAATGCATTGGCCAGCGCTGATTGGCCAATGCATTCTATTAGCCCGATGAAGTAGAGCTGAATGTGTGTGCTAAGCACACACATTCAGCACTGCTTCATCAAGCCAATACAATGCATTAGCCAGTGCTGATTGGCCAGAGTACGGAATTCGGCCAATCAGCGCTGGCCAATGCATTCTATTAGCCCGATGAAGTAGAGCTGAATGTGTGTGCTAAGCACACACATTCAGCACTGCTTCATCAAGCCAATACAATGCATTAGCCAGTGCTGATTGGCCAGAGTACGGAATTCGGCCAATCAGCGCTGGCTCTGCTGGAGGAGGCGGAGTCTAAGATCGCTCCACACCAGTCTCCATTCAGGTCCGACCTTAGACTCCGCCTCCTCCGGCAGAGCCAGCGCTGATTGGCCGAAGGCTGGCCAATGCATTCCTATGCGAATGCAGACTTAGCAGTGCTGAGTCAGTTTTGCTCAACTACACATCTGATGCACACTCGGCACTGCTACATCAGATGTAGCAATCTGATGTAGCAGAGCCGAGGGTGCACTAGAACCCCTGTGCAAACTCAGTTCACGCTAATAGAATGCATTGGCCAGCGCTGATTGGCCAATGCATTCTATTAGCCCGATGAAGTAGAGCTGAATGTGTGTGCTAAGCACACACATTCAGCACTGCTTCATCAAGCCAATACAATGCATTAGCCAGTGCTGATTGGCCAGAGTACGGAATTCGGCCAATCAGCGCTGGCCAATGCATTCTATTAGCCCGATGAAGTAGAGCTGAATGTGTGTGCTAAGCACACACATTCAGCACTGCTTCATCAAGCCAATACAATGCATTAGCCAGTGCTGATTGGCCAGAGTACGGAATTCGGCCAATCAGCGCTGGCTCTGCTGGAGGAGGCGGAGTCTAAGGTCGGACCTGAATGGAGACTGGTGTGGAGCGATCTTAGACTCCGCCTCCTCCAGCAGAGCCAGCGCTGATTGGCCGAATTCCGTACTCTGGCCAATCAGCACTGGCTAATGCATTGTATTGGCGTGATGAAGCAGTGCTGAATGTGTGTGCTTAGCACACACATTCAGCTCTACTTCATCGGGCTAATAGAATGCATTGGCCAGCGCTGATTGGCCGAATTCCGTACTCTGGCCAATCAGTGCTGGCCAATGCATTCTATTAGCTTGATGAAGCAGAGTGTGCACAAGGGTTCAAGCGCACCCTCGGCTCTGATGTAGCAGAGCCGAGGCTGCACAAGGGTTCAAGCGCACCCTCGGCTCTGATGTAGGAGAGCCGAGGGTGCACTTGAACCCTTGTGCAGCCTCGGCTCTGCTACATCAGAGCCGAGGGTGCGCTTGAACCCTTGTGCACACTCTGCTTCATCAAGCTAATAGAATGCATTGGCCAGCGCTGATTGGCCAATGTATTCTATTAGCCTGATGAAGTAGAGCTGAATGTGTGTGCTAAGCACACACATTCAGCTCTACTTCATCGGGCTAATAGAATGCATTGGCCAGCGCTGATTGGCCAGAGTACGGAACTCGACCAATCAGCGCTGGCTCTGCTGGAGGAGGCGGAGTCTAAGATCGCTCCACACCAGTCTCCATTCAGGTCCGACCTTAGACTCCGCCTCCTCCAGCAGAGCCAGCGCTGATTGGCCGAATTCCGTACTCTGGCCAATCAGCACTGGCTAATGCATTGTATTGGCGTGATGAAGCAGTGCTGAATGTGTGTGCTTAGCACACACATTCAGCTCTACTTCATCGGGCTAATAGAATGCATTGGCCAATCAGCGCTGGCCAATGCATTCTATTAGCGTGAACTGAGTTTGCACAGGGGTTCTAGTGCACCCTCGGCTCTGCTACATCAGATTGCTACATCTGATGTAGCAGTGCCGAGTGTGCATCAGATGTGTAGTTGAGCAAAACTGACTCAGCACTGCTAAGTCTCTGCATTCGCATAGGAATGCATTGGCCAGCCTTCGGCCAATCAGCGCTGGCTCTGCCGGAGGAGGCGGAGTCTAAGGTCGGACCTGAATGGAGACTGGTGTGGAGCGATCTTAGACTCCGCCTCCTCCAGCAGAGCCAGCGCTGATTGGTCGAGTTCCGTACTCTGGCCAATCAGCGCTGGCCAATGCATTCTATTAGCCCGATGAAGTAGAGCTGAATGTGTGTGCTTAGCACACACATTCAGCTCTACTTCATCAGGCTAATAGAATACATTGGCCAATCAGCGCTGGCCAATGCATTCTATTAGCTTGATGAAGCAGAGTGTGCACAAGGGTTCAAGCGCACCCTCGGCTCTGATGTAGCAGAGCTGAGGGTGCACAAGGGTTCAAGTGCACCCTCGGCTCTCCTACATCAGAGCCGAGGGTGCGCTTGAACCCTTGTGCAGCCTCGGCTCTGCTACATCAGAGCCGAGGGTGCGCTTGAACCCTTGTGCACACTCTGCTTCATCAAGCTAATAGAATGCATTGGCCAGCACTGATTGGCCAGAGTACGGAATTCGGCCAATCAGCGCTGGCCAATGCATCCCTATGGGAAAAAGTTTATCTCACAAAAATCACAATTACACACCCGATAGAGCCCCAAAAAGTTATTTTTAATAACATTCCCCCCTAAATAAAGGTTATCCCTAGCTATCCCTGCCTGTACAGCTATCCCTGTCTCATAGTCACAAAGTTCACATTCTCATATGACCCGGATTTGAAATCCACTATTCGTCTAAAATGGAGGTCACCTGATTTCGGCAGCCAATGACTTTTTCCAATTTTTTTCAATGCCCCCAGTGTCGTAGTTCCTGTCCCACCTCCCCTGCGCTGTTATTGGTGCAAAAAAGGCGCCAGGGAAGGTGGGAGGGGAATCGAATTTTGGCGCACTTTACCACGTGGTGTTCGATTCGATTCGAACATGGCGAACACCCTGATATCCGATCGAACATGTGTTCGATAGAACACTGTTCGCTCATCTCTATTTATTATTATTATTATTATTATTATTTGGAATACAAGCTCAGCATCTGTTTGGAGTGCTTTGTATCTGTTATATAAATGTTGAACATATTTTTGTGTGGACAGGGATAGAACCTGTAACGTGGAAGTGGTAGTGGCGGTATTTTTTTTTTCTTACTTTTTGTAATTCTTACCTTGTTATTTATTTGTGTATATATTGTGCTCCAAATAAGGTCATCCTACTAATATTATAAATGTGAAAGTTTGTGTGTTTGGATGTTTGTTATTCAATCACGCAAAATGGCTGAACGGATTTGAATGAAATTCGGCACATAGATAGATTGTAACCTTGATTAAAACATAGGCTACTTTTTATCCCAGTAAATAACATGGCTTCACAACTGTTATGAATTTATATTCACAAACTATATTACGCTGCACTTGCATCAGCCTTATCTCAGGTCTCAGGTCTGTTATCTCTCTGTGTAAACACTCAGCTAACCCTCAGTGGATTGTGTACATGCATTTGCATATTATCTGATCAGCTCCAGGCAGTGCTCAGACACTGAATGGGAAAACACCTTTAAACCAAATTCACAGTTTGCTACTTTTAAACATGCCAGGAAAAAGAAAATCTGATTTGTTGCAAAATTCTCAAACAACGACAGATATGAAGGAAGCCAGAAGTCAACAGAGTTCTCCTCAAGCAGAGCTGATGGGGATCATTGGCGCCAACAACACGCTCATTATATGGTGTCCCAGCGAGCTGCTGAGATGCCAGAACAATAATGGGCACAGCGCAAGGAATGAGTTCAGCAGCAGGACAGCTAAAGAGCTGTCAAAACGCTGGAGCAATCAAACCATCGACAGCAGCAATTTGCTGAACATAGGCGGATCATGGACACCAACAACATTCAGACAAAGTCACAGGCAGAGACCTACACACAAACGACATACAAAATACATGAGTGCAAAACTGGGCAATTATTATAGGACCACTACACAAACAAAAAATGAAATATACCCGTGCAAAGCCGGGTCCTCCTGCTAGTGTTATATATAAGGTCATGTTATATAACTATTACAGAGATCAGGTAGGTAGAGATAGAGGAAGAGACTGTATGAGGGTTCTGGCTCCCCAATTCTGTAGCTGCGCAAGTACATCCTTGCAGGTTTAAAAGTGCACTGCCCAGATGTACTGTATATAGCCAGTTGTTAAAGAAGAACAACTGTATCTCACAGATCATTCTTATCTAAGACTGTGATACTGTTTGACAGCTTTCCACTTGGCTCTTCTCACACAGTCATGTTGGCAGGAAAAGGAGGGGAGGTTTCATGATTCTCCAACCCCGGACAGTTGTCCAAGGTTACTATAATAATAATAAGAATAGCATCAGCATATTCTGTAGAACTTTGCAAATCAGAGGGTTCGTGTATTGACAAAACCAGACATTACAGGGTAATAAAGTAAAAAAAAAAAACGTAGAAGTGGGGAACCTGTTCACAAGAGCTTATAATTTAGGACAAAATAGAGTGGACACAAGAGGTAAGAGTGTTTGTGCAATGGCCCATCCATCTTTATAAAGCAAGGTAATGCAAGTGAAGCTGAATGTGGTTCACCATGTGGGATACATATTTTTTATATTTATATTATTACAGTGCATAGATCAGGCATGTTGGACACAGGGACATCTAATGTGTATGTTTATTCTTATTTGGAATCTAGAGATGGGGGGTGATTTGAAATTTTAGATAAACAGTGAAACCTCTCCAAAGACCACCTCTTTAAGACAACCACCTCTTTACCCACACCACATTTTCTGTGATGGATTGTCAGTTTCCCATACTAACTACCCTTTTTGAGAAGACCAGAAGACCACTCTTTAAGTTTGGATGGTATGTACATATATATATATCGGATCACCAGTATATTACTACTTTTTGCCGTATATTGTAAAGTCCTTTACGTTCTGACTACAGGAATTTGTAATAGGAGTATATTGAAAACAGGCCTGGTAGCCTTCAATACGCTTCTGGCTGTCATTGAGACACATTGCCATTCCAAGGTACTGTGATCTCCTTCTACATAGCTGATCCCACATGTCACTGGACCTCAGATGCCTCATTCACATTTGACCATGGCATCTGAGGTTTTAATGCCCATGAACAGAAAGGAGATTGATCGCAGGGATTGTTGCAGGGTCTCCAGCGTATAATAGAGCTAAGACCTGGTGCTTATGGAAACAATGTTTAAGAAATTGTGACTTGTGTATAAAGTCCTCCTTGTGCCCCATACACAGTGTAATGCCCCCTTTGGCCTCCACACAATATAATGTCCACTCTTACAAAGTATAGCATCCCCCTTATGCTCCCACTCCTCATGGCCATCACACACTATAATGTTCCCTTGTATCCCCTACACAGTATAGTGCCCTCCCATTGCCATCCCTCAATATAATGCACCTTCCTTGTGGACTCCACTAAAGTGAAAAATAAGTGACACTCACCTCTCCCCACTACCCGAAATAGAATACTATATTTGCTCAACTTGGTGAACTGCAGACATGATGTAGTTTAGAAACTGACCTCAGTGATAGAAGGGGAACAGTGAAAAAGGGAGCTGATTCCGCCATACTGTATCACAGTACTCACCTCTCTTTGTCTACTGCCAACCTGGGGGGAAGCTCATATTAAAGGATAGAATAAATATAGAATAAATAGATAGCCTCAATATAGCAGTCCTTAAAGGCCCTGAAGTTGCTAAGGAAAGGGCCATAGACTAAGGGGCAAGAAAATTGCTATTCACATTTGAAATAGGTGACGTTTTGGCAAGTTTCAGAGTAAGGAGGGGGTATGAGCGTATGTAATGCAGTGGAGAGCAGCGGGGAACGGTCTTACCTTCTGCCTGTCCGGTGAAAAGTACACCTGCCCACTCTGCCCTTTTTATATGGTGTTCTTGGTGTTTTTTGTTTTTCTTTATTTGTAGATGTCACAGTGTGGCGGTAGAATATGCCCACAAAAATTGTGGTAAGGAAAGAGGTACCCACATGCCCGCTGAGTAATTCGGGTAAGAAGTTGCTTGAATTACAGGACATCATCGTGGACATGGAGATTTCTTTGTTCACTGTTGGAGATATATTATTAATAAAGCTGTGGCCAACCCCACATTTATCCACACCACGGTCTGGTTTCAGGTTTAAAATGGTGTGGATTGTGACCAATGGGTATAGAATCTGATGCAAGTCCACTCAGTTTTTTGTTTGACTGAAGAATATGATTCATGATTCTTACACAAAAATCCTATCCAGAACAAAAGTATTAATTTCCTTCTAGGATTCTTCAACTTGAGCCGCAAATCAGCAAAGGGAGTAGTGCTTAGCCAAGGGTGGGGCCTAAAACTACTGCACACAAGGCACACCAGGGAGGCTCTTGTTGCAGCCACTTGTATTAAAGAAAATAACTTTACTGAGAGGATTTAGAGGAACATTGCTGAACTCCTGGACCACACAAGCTGGTAATAAACCGTCTCTGCCCTTCCTATAGGAGGTCTGGCTATAGTGACATCCAACGGCTTGCTTCTACAGCTGCACAATGTCATGCAGCTGCTTAACACTGCAAGGCCTGAATTATGAGGAGGTTTGCACCTTGTCATAAATGTCATAAATGAGATGCATCCTCTACCAGCACAAAGGATATGAAGACTGGTGCAGAAATGCCAGTCTTCATAAATCTCCCCCATTTTCTCCCAAGAAAGTGGTGCACAACAATGAGAAACATTGGCTTCTTGTTTAGGTGCCGAGCAGAATTGAATATCTGACCAGCTTTGTTTCCCTTGACAGCCTGTTTTACAGAAATTAGGATCTTGATCAAATCCCATGCTGTTTCTCTTCCTCTCCTGCTTAGGCTAGGTTTGCAGAAAATCAGTGGAGGGAAAGTCCAGGTTCAGTATAAAAACAATGGACACCCTGCGGGCCTCATTAAAGTCTATAGTGTCTGTGGTTAGACGTTCTTTTACCGGTCTGGTTCTCCATCCTTTGGGTCCATCGGCAGACCAAAACAACTGAGACTCATGCACAGTTTGAACCTAGCCTTATCTGTATACTGTCACACAGAGCAGAATATGTTCCTGGGGGGGTGGTCATATCTTAGAGAGGTTCATAGAGAACAGAGGCCGCAGGCAATTGCCTAGTTTTCCTTGCTCTAGAACTGGCCCTGCATATTAAGATAATTGTTTTATCTTGCAGCAAGCTATATTCAGGTAGCAAGAACAAAAAGCAAAGTGTATAGAAGGAAAGGGAGCTCAAAGCAAGATCAAATTGGGCCCCCATTAAAGAAAATAACTTTATTGTGAGGGTTTGGAGGAACATTGCTGAAATCCTGGAACACACACAGTGGTAATATAATAAACCATCTCTGCCCTCCCTAGAGACATCACCAAAAAGTAAAATGAAATGGAAGGTGTAAATGCTCGCTACTGGGCCCTATCTCAGATGGGCATGACCAGGACTGGATATAATCTGTATCCTTTCATTAACAGTATGAGGAGGAATTGGTGAGAAATTGACACATAACATGGAAAGCAGAAGAACTTTTTATTACACAATTATTACCTTCCATGTCCTCTAGCCCATACAGTGTTATATACAGTTAGATAGCTGCTGCTTTGCTGAATCCAATGCTGAGTTTCCATTTAGTTGCTGTCCAAGTTGCATGAATAACAGTGCCATTCATTTCAACTACCAAAATCTCTGTACTGTGAAGTAGGCAAACTTTACTGCCCATCATTATCAATGGGCAGTGGGAAATGCCCCCTTCACACTACAAGACAATACAAGTTTAATGTAGTCTAACCTCCACCACCTTATACTTCTGGACTAGTTCCATTTCTTGATTTATAACAAACACAGAAATTTATCGCAGCATCTTCCAGGGGCTCCATCTGATTTCCAAATGGTCACCTTCCTTTTTCCTCTGGGACATTTATCATGGCACAATTTGAAGTTGCAAGTGCATTGGCTGGGTATAGTTGGACAGCACTGTCTGTAAGGAGTATGGGGCTTTGTAGCCACAGAATCACGTGGACACGTCAGTGGTTCTACTTCAGGACAAGTCACATTGGCGCAGAGCTGCTCCACTGTAAGGTAAGAATAGAAATTATTATATCTTAGTCAACATGTCCTCTAACTTTTTAAAAAAGTAAACTATTAAAGAACTTCTATTGGCACGGCCTAGTATATGTTGTATATGTAGTATACGTTGTAGCAGGCTGGTGTATTAACCTGTCAATCCCCCTCCATACAAGAGATTCCATGTTTCCTAGATTATAGGTGGGGTCATCCTAAGAGAACTACATACAGGGTGATTCTCTGAAGATAGTTTGTTACATGCCACCAAATACAACCAAACATTACAGAAAGAGATGAGGAGATACTCTTCATGAAGAATAACTATATGGAATATACAGTATACAATATAGTGATTAGTGAAGTATATACAGTCGTTATAGGTAGAGGAGTAACATGAAGTTCCTGTGCCCCAATGCAAAATCTGTCCCAGACCAGCCAACCCCACTATAATGTTTAGTTTATAGCACTGGTTTCCTAATAATGGAAAGAGACGTCTTGTGGGCCCCTTAAGGCTCCTGGGCCTAGGAGTGCCTGCACCCTCTGCACCCCTCAAGTTTTACCCTTGCTTATAGATGAACACTGCTAATTCAGTTATTACATGTTGTCCGGTTGACACTTGGCCTTAGATTTGATTGGCTAGAGTGGATAGTTCTGTCCGTGAATACGATGTGCTTCTTCTCTATTGCTCTTCTTCACACTATTACAAGAACTAATAGACCTTTTTTTTTGGGGGGGGGGGGGATTTTAACTTTCTTTTTTCATGATGATTTCTCTTGTAACTGGGGCTTTTATATACATCCCCAGTTACAGGAGGAGTGCAGCCTCCTATACTTTACTCCAGAGCTGATCTCACAGTTACTGTTTCCTGTGGTGTCACATGACCACCGAGTCAGAGGCGAGCCACATCATGGCGGCTCCCATAGCTGTTTCACAGATTTTTATTAACATTAGAATGCAAAAATGAAAAATTACTGTTGTTTCAATAAAGCACCCAAGCCCCAAATTTAGCTCCAAAGTGGTTAAAGAAGATAAAGATACCAGAGTTTGCTACACAGTTTTTCCTGAACACATCAATACCCCATATGTGGTTATAATGTCCTGTATGGGTACATGGTGGGGCTCTGAATGGAAAGAGCACTATTTGGCTTTCGCAGGGCAGATTTTGTTGGAATAGTTTGAGAGCAATGTTGCAATTGCAGAGCCCCTAAAGTACCAATACAATGGAAACCCCCAAAAGAGACCCTATTTTAGAAACTACAAACCTCAAGGAATTTATCAAAGGGTATTATCATTTTGAGTGCTTCCCAAAAATTGAATTTTTTAAAGAAATATTCCATTTAAGTGCTTATTACATTGTACCCATTTTGTGTCATCAGAGACATGCAATTCTAAATGGGCTATCCTGGGTACCAAAAAATTGTATATGTGAATGTAACCTACTGCTTGGGCACACAGGGCTTAGACAGAAGGAGAAGTGCACGTTTTAGCTTTTGGGGTAAAGATTTAAAGGGATTGTCTGGGCGCCATGTTGTATTTGCAACTTTAAGGTCTATGCAGACGTTACATGGCATCCAAAAATTAACAATCTCTTTCTGCCCTCCAAAAGCACCTAGTGCTCCTTCATATGTGTGCCCAAACTGCAGTTTATGCCCACACGTAGGACACTGATGTACCCAGGATAACGTACTTAGCAACATTATATGTGGGTGTAAACTGCTGCTTGGGCACAGCCGGGCACAGAAGAGAAGGAGCAATATTTACCGTAGATTTTTTGGAGCCCAGTTTGGTTTGGCACAGTGGTTCTGCCACATTTGCAGAACCCCTGAATTGCCAGTAAAGTGGAATCCGTAGATATGTGAACCCACTTTGAAAACTACATCCCTTAAAGTATTTATCAAGTGGTGCAGCGAACATTTTTAACCCTTAAGTAATGCATTCATTTCATTTCCAGAAATGTCGGCGTAGCTGATCATGAAAAGTGAAAACTGCAATTTTTCCACCGATATACCATTTTAGTGCCCAATATGTTGTGCCCATCTTCTGACAGCAGATACACTCAATCCAAAAATTGTTAAGTGGATATCCCAGGTACAGCGGCTTTTGGAGCGTTCATCTCTGATAGAAGCCTGGCACAACATATTGTGCACTGAAATGACGTATTCCTGGAAAAATTGCCATTTTCACATATCACATTTTTATTGCATAGGGTGTTACAGATGGGGTAATAATGAATCTTTATTATTTTTATTAATATTTATTTTTTGGTTGATATAATTAGGAAAGGGGCATTTGGGGGGCTTTATTTAATTACTCTTTTTTTTTTTTTTTTTTTACAAATTTTTTAAAACATATTCTTGATGGCCCACTAGGGAACCTGAACCAGTGATGCTCTGATCGCCGGTTCAGTACTATACACTGCAAATACATATCAACATCCCTTGATCGAGCCACGGGGGTTGTCGATGGTGGGCATTATGACATCGGAACCCCTCAGATGCCACAGTCAGGTTGGACCACAGCATCTAAGGAGTTAAAACCCCTGATCGGAGCTCAGTTCTGAGCGGGGGAGAATCGAGCAGAGTGTTAGAATTAGAAGACATAAGAAGAGAGAAGGGTCAGGGCACGCAAAATGGGTGGGTTCTGCCTTTAAATTTCTTTGTGCAATAATTTGAAGTCTTCAACCAGCTAGTAATGCTGTAGGTTCTTGGGTCCTGAGTGAGTGTTTAGGGTTAGTTCATATACTGTGCTAAATTTCAGGGACAAGGATTTTGGATGAGCACTCTGAAACTGATGCTAGAAGAGTTTGTCCTGTATCTGGTAAGAAGTATGACTGCATAATCAGACCACACACGGTTTGTTTGTAGTCTGTTACCTTGGAGATATGCAGGCCTGTATAGTAGTAATGTAAGGTTAGTTGTCTCTTTTTAAATTCACAAAGATGGTTGCGATGGTGGGACCTTTCCTCTTATTTAAGGTCTCCAGTTTAATATAGAAAAAATGTTGCTTGTGGAGCCAGATGGGCCGTGAGAGCGTTTGTACAATATGGCACTATAGGCACTATAAGGTACTATAGGTGCAAGCTGTAAATAATTTGTTATATCAGGTAGGAAACAAAAGTTTTACTTATCACTTTGTAGCAACTCTTTCTCTCTGGAAACTGAAAGGTACGGTCACATCCGCTGCTTTCACAAACACACTCGTTGTCCACAATGTCACAGCCGGAACGGGTGCAGGGGCGGTTAAACAAATGGTCAAACAAATGGTCAAAAGCGGCTTGCAAAGAAAAGAAGAGATAACATGAGAAATAAAAACTGTTTTTCTATATGACAGCATCATGTGAAATGTTACCAGTGGTTACTATTGGTGTTTTACTGTTGAATTATTTTTGACTATTACTATTGACTGTCTATGAAGTCCCAAATGGGCAACTGTCTTTTGCCCCCTGATGAACTGCATGGAAATGATGTATGGTGATATTATTTTGGAATTACTAATACTCATACTGTAATGGACTTCTGATATCTACATAATATAGTATTATTTTATTGCATTTTTTCATTCCAATTTAATGATCTGCCTTAGAGACCGTGGTGGTTGGGATAGAATAGCACATTTGGGTTAGGTTTCTGAAAAGACAGGTCCCATTGAAATCAATGGGAGCCGCTCAGGAGTTTTTCCAAGAGCCGGTTTGTTCTGGCTCCCGGAAAAAGAAGCGAGATGCTCATTCTTCAGGCGGAGTCACCTTGGCCTGAAGACACTTCCTCCTCCTGACTAGGCCCATTCATTGGGCCTAATCCGGAGCGGTGCAGTGCAACGGCTTTCAGTCGCAGCTACCCGGTTTTTGGATCGGAACCTGAGGCAGCCTCCGCCTCAGGTTCCAGACCAAAAAACTCAGTGTGAACTTACCCTCATGGGGGAAACTATTCTATACATGTAGACAAGGTCCTAGGTGTTAGGGTGAACTAGGCTAAATTTCTTTTGGCCCCTGGGTCTTAAATTTACATTTGTGTTTACCTTTTAATGATTTTAAATAAATCTATGTTTTATTAAAAGTGATCTTATGACTCCAGTTTTACCAGACTCCGGTTGTGTATCCAACTTACTGACATTTAACCCTTTTCTTGCCGAGGACGTCAGCTCTATGTCCTCCCAGGGTGGCACCACAGTAGCGGAGGACGTAGCTACTACGTCCTTCCTACTAATGCCGATATCTCTGGACTGCATAAACATATCTTGATGCTTTAAGATTCATTTTAAAGATGAGAATCTCCTCTTTAAATTGATACCAAGCACTTGATGATAGAATTTATACTTTTGGAGAGATTCACTGTTGAAAACGCTATTTGGCATTGAGATCCAACTGCAGATCTCAATTCCCGACAGCGTTTTAACAGTAAATCGCTCCAAAGCTTTCCACCTCTATCATCAAGTGCTTAGTATAATTTTAAAGATGAGATTCTTCTCTTTCAAATGCATTTTAAAGCAGCAAGATATCTTCATGCAGTCCAAAGATATAGGGCTCTAAAGTGTCCGTCCCTCCCAACTGTCTAAGCAAGCAACTTACGAACTGTAAAAGGAAGGGGAGGGGCGAGGAGGGCTCCTGCAGCGTGCACTCAGACAGAGAAGCAATCTGATCTTTGTGCACAACCTGTATGTGACCCCAGGAGGGGGAGAAGGGGATGGATTCCCTATTTCCCCCCTCCTGTCAATCAGAGGGCGTACTATACTTTTGCGCTCAGATTGTCACATACAGGTATAATATAATTGCCCCTGAGCCTTACTAGTGGGGTATTCTTATGTAATACCCCTAAACATAACCAGGAAGTTTATTGGTGCTGTGATCCAGGCATTTACCATTGTCCAGGTTGCAGCACCAAAAAAAAAGTTGCACCAAACACTTACAAAACACATACACAAAGTCATGAATAATGTTTACATTTCACCCAATCCCTGTCCTGTCCATACCTGAGCTTTCTAGAGTTAAATACGCCTCTAGGGATGTCCATTACACGCTAAAATAATAGTAATAACTATTATCACTAGAGAAGAACGTATAGGTTGCTAAAATTTTTATAGGGGGTTGGAAAATAATATTTTTATGTAAAGTCCTATTTAATTTGCATGCACAAAATGAGTTGGCGCATTTCTGCGATTTTGGCGTTGCTTTAACACCCGCCCCTGTAAATATATACATGTGTGGTATGTATGAACTCCTCACATATTGCAGTTTTTTAGAAAGTACACTTTGTTTGCAGAAAGGGATTGCTTGAGTTACACTTTCCTGGCAAATTTGAATTTTTGTGCAATTTTTGCTTGCAATCTCTGCTGCAAAGTTGCATGAAGGTGGTTATATATATATGAATTATTAAATTGCATTTTTATATACGGTATGCTGTGCAATCTCAAAAAGTTAGATTTTGGTATCACAGTCACAGTTTGCTAGGTGCAGTATAGCTTTTTAACATATTATTGAATAACAGCAAAATCTTGCTTGTCTTCTGTATTCGTGTTTTAGGGAGTCTGAGCTCTTGTTGTAGTTGATGTTTGTGGTACATATAGTATATACAGTCCTATGAAAAAGTTTGGGCACCCCTATTAATCTTAATCATTTTTTGTTCTAAATATTTTGGTGTTTGCAGCAGCCATTTCAGTTTGATATATCTAATAACTGATGGACACAGTAATATTTCAGGATTGAAATGAGGTTTATTGTACTAACAGAAAATGTGCAATATGCATTAAACCAAAATTTGACTGGTGCAAAAGTATGGGCACCCTTATCATTTTATTGATTTGAATTCCCCTAACTACTTTTTACTGACTTACTGAAGCACAAAATTGGTTTTGTAACCTCAGTGAGCTTTGAACTTCATAGCCAGATGTATCCAATCATAAGAAAAGGTATTTAAGGTGGCCAATTGCAAGTTGATCTCCTATTTGAATCTCCTCTGAAGAGTGGCATCATGGGCTACTCAAAACAACTCTCAAATGATCTGAAAACAAAGATTGTTCAACATAGTTGTTCAGGGGAAGGATACAAAACGTTGTCTCAGAGATTTAACCTGTCAGTTTCCACTGTGAGGAACATAGTAAGGAAATGGAAGAGCACAGGGACAGTTCTTGTTAAGCCCAGAAGTGGCAGGCCAAGAAAAATATCAGAAAGGCAGAGAAGAAGAATGGTGAGAACAGTCAAGGACAATCCACAGACCACCTCCAAAGAGCTGCAGCATCATCTTGCTGCAGATGGTGTCACTGTGCATCAGTCAGCAATACAACGCACTTTGCACAAATAGAAGCTGTATGGGAGAGTGATGAGAAAGAAGTCGTTTCTGCACGTACGCCACAAATAGAGTTGCCTGAGGTATGAAAAAGCACATTTGGACAAGGCAGCTTCATTTTGGAAACAAAAATTGTTTGGGTATAAAAAAAGGCGTTATGCATGGCGTCCAAAAAGAAACAGCATTCCAAGAAAAACACATGCTACCCACTGTAAAATTTTGTGGAGGTTCCATCATGCTTTGGGGCTGTGTGGCCAATGCCGGCACCGGGAATCTTGTTAAAGTTGAGAGTCGCATGGATTCCACTTAGTATCAGCAGATTCTTGAGAATAATGTTCAAGAATCAGTGACGAAGTTGAAGTTACGCCGGGGATGGATATTTCAGCAAGACAATGATCCAAAACACCGCTCCAAATCCTCAGGCATTCATGCAGAGGAACAATTACAATGTTCTGGAATGGCCATCCCAGTCCCCAGACCTGAATATCATTGAACATCTGTGGGATGATTTGAAGCGGGCTGTCCATGCTCGGCGACCATCTAACTTAACTGAACTTGAATTGTTTGTCCAAAATACCTTTATCCAGGATCCAGGAACTGATTAAAAGCTACAGGAAGCGACTAGAGGCTGTTATCTTTGCAAAAGGAGGATCTACTAAATATTAATGTCACTTTTCTGTTGAGGTGCCCATACTTTTGCACCGGTCAAATTTTGGTTTAATGCATATTGCACATTTTCTGTTAGTACAATAAACCTCATTTCAATCCTGAAATATTACTGTGTCCATCAGTTATTAGATATATCAAACTGAAATGGCTGTTATAAACACCAAAATATTTAGAACTAAAAATGATTAAGATTAATAGGGGTGCCCAAACTTTTTCATAGGACTGTATACACATTGTATACACCATAAGCTATTATTTTAAATGTATTTTGTATATGAATGTGAGATTGAACATGATTTTTAGGTGCAAATATGTGTTTTAGTGCATTGTTTCAAAAAATGTTTTGTGTTTGTCTCAAAGTTGCATGAAGGTGGATGTGGCTATCGATGACCCATTGAGACATATATAATCTTCAGGTTGTCTACTTTCAAAAAATATATAGAGTTTAGGAGTTCACTTGCTTCTCGTGGTGTGTAATCCCTACATTTTATAGGATGATACTTTTTTAACATTTCCAGCTTCAAAGCAGATTTTTGTTCCTTCCAGTTCTAGTGATTTTCTGTAGACACGTGCATGCGGGTTCAGGCCATAGTGATATGTATGAACTCTGCACATGTTGAACTCTTATTTTTAGGAGGTTTTGTGCATATAATTTATTCAAAATTGCATGAAGGTGCCTGTTCTTATACAGTACCAAGTGGCATTCTGACCATGCCGCAGGTGTCTACTTTAAGAAAATATATAGGTATGGGGGGGGGGGGGGGGTTGGATGATTTTTTTAATGTTGCAATTTAGGTTTGATTTATCCATCTCAAAATTGTGAAAATTTCTCTGGCTACTGGAGGTGCAAAATTTCCAGAGACCCTTGGCAGTGAAAGGGTTAATTGGTGAGTCAAATTTTTTTATAGCTGAAAATAAACCTTGTAGGTGAACCCCAATAAGGACTCTGGTAACAGACTTCCTTAATCTGTTTAGCCTCGAGGAAAGTAAGGAAACCTTACCGAAACCTTTAACTATGTTATAAGGTACAAATAAGGTTCAAAAGGGAAGTGTTTCTAATAAAAAAAAAACAATAAGAATAAGAACACAAACACGTCAAACATAAGATAAAATGGTAATAATGTAAGGACAGGTATTGGACTTTACGCATATACTGTATGCTACAGACAAGGGTTTAGCAGAATACCTACAATAAGAGTTAGGAATATGTAGATATAAACTTACGATCATCATACATTCGATCACAATAAAGAGGGATATAATGAGGGAGGTCGAAATCTGGTATGCATGTACGCTTAGATCCACAGTCACATAATCTCATGACTTTATGACAGCCAAAATGCTCTGGACAGTTCTCATCATCATCTTCAGCATAATAAGATGCTTTTTTGTATCCGGGTATGTCTGCACAAGAGAAAAATAAAATACTGTATATTATACATGTAACATCTACACCCTCATGTAATATCTAAAGTGGGAGCAAACACTTGTATGTAGCACAACACTGGAAACCAATGGAAACTATGGCCTTCCCATTCAGAATGCTGATGGATTGTTTAACGATAAGGCTAAAGCCCGGCATAATGGGCCGCATTAACAAAGCACTCTGTTCTTCAACTCAAAGTTTTATTGAAAATTTTTACAATGAGAAAAGAGAACGGACAATTACAAACAACAGGGCAGATACATGCCCTGTGAACAGAAAAGCACACAGTTCAACACAAGTAATAAATAACCATAATACAAAAACAACATTAAGAGAACAGCACAAGGCCTCCAGGGAATCCCGGAGGACCAAGACCAGAGGAGTGAAAGGACGAGAAAGAGAAAAGGGAAGAAAGAGGAGAGGGAAGGGGAGAAAGAGAAAAGAAAAAAAAGGGGGGGGGGGTTGGAAGCTTGGGGGGTGGGAGGGCAGGGATGAGTGTGAGCAGATAGGAGACCGATGAGAGCGCCCCTACCGTCAGACCATGCAGGCAATAGCCAGAAGGAAGGGCTCGGGAGCAACCAGTGCCCAAGAACCTGAGGTGGATAACAGGGGTATTATTCAGAGAGGGGATCAGAACCCAGGAGCACCTGATACTCTGCAGATTGTTGAAACATGAACCAGTAGAACCAGTTTCTGGTGTATGTTTCAGTCGTGCCATGCAGGAAAGACATGAGGCTTTCCATGCGCATTATCTCAATGATCTTCAAAATCCAGAGGGAGAGAGGAGAAGGTTCCACTCACTTCCAAAAAAGTGGGATACAAGCCCGGGAAGCGAGAACCAGGAATCTGAGCAGGGAACCTTTGAAGACTTTTACAGAAGACTCACAATGATTGAGGAGGAACAGGGCAGGGCCCAAGTAATGAGAGGTTTCAGTGATCTGAAGGGTTATCCACTTGACCCCTTCCCAGAAAGACGACAGGGCAGAGCAGGACCAAAAAACGTGGAGCATGGTGTCCTCCTCTTCACCACAACGCCAACAGAGCGGTGAGACCTGAAGAAACATAGCATGTACTCTTGTGGGGACCCTATACCATCAGGACAAAATTTTGTAGCTGGTCTTCTGGTAGCGAGAGCTGATAGAAGCAGCATGAGAAAGGCGAAGAATACACCTACAGAAACTGTGAACATTTTCTGCTTCCATTATACCCATAGGGAAACTGACAGCGTTTCCGTAGGTATAATTGTCATGCTGTGGTTTCCAAATCGCAATTTCTGCTGCACAATGACTGTAATTTTTGCAGTGACTGTAAAACGCAGCGGTTTCGAATGCGGCTAAAACGAAGTATTAACACCACCTGGAACCCATCCTAAAGGAGTTTTTCCATGAACACATCCATAGGATTTTAAAGGTGCTGTTGTATAATGTAAAGTTGTACATTTTTCCAATATACTTTCTGTACCAATTCGTCACTGTTTTCTAGATCTCTGCTTGCTGTCTTTTATTGTTTTCTTCCAGGTTATGAAACTCTGTCCATGGTCATGTGATATACAGTCCATGGTCATGTGATATACGGTCCATGGTCATGTGATATTCAGTCCATGGTCATGTGATATACAATCCATGGTCATGTGATATACAGTCCATGGTCATGTGATATACGGTCCATGGTCATGTGATATACCGTCCATGGTCATACAGATGTCTGATTACTGTGTTCTGACTATAATGAGGTGTATTCACAGTCTATAATGTCTATTTTAAGGGGGTTTTTTTCTGGTCAATGCTTAGGATAGCCATAAATATCTGATTGGTGGGGGCCAACAATCCAACCGTTTTGGGCTGCATTTGATAACCATACTATATCATCCATAGAGCCAGAAACAGATAGTTCCATAAAATATATGGTAGATATGTAGCATTAACGCAGCTTAGCTCCCATTGATGATCAGAAATTATGATATCAGATATCCATAAAAAAATACTTCTGTACAAGGAGGTGCCACAAATCAGCCACATTGTCACTTTGATATTCCCCCATCTACACATTCCTGCCCCTTTTTTAAGTCACTGTAATATAATGTACTTACCTTTGCATACTCCTATATTTGGGATTTCTACCAGCCCTGTGCCATTGATAGGTGCACATTTATAGTCAGAGTCACAGTAGCCATATTCCCAGTCTGTCCCTCCGCAGAGCTCTCCATATTGCTTTGCACAATGGCGACAACATCCACATGGATCTATAGCTTCACTTCCAGGGCAGGGAGTTATCATCGGAGGACATGTTCTTTTTTCGCATGCCGTGCAGTTGTAGGCTGACTGTGCCGGTTGGAAAAAGTATGGGAAGATAAAAAGCAAAAATAGAACCAAAGTCATCGTCTCCAAAGTGATACAAACTCTAGGGAGCTTGGTTTATGGTGCTATGAGGTTTCTCTCTATTTGTTCTACTAGTAAAAATGTATTGTACAAAAAAAACGTATTAAACACATAAATCATCTGTGCAGAATAAATGGTACAATAAACAACATAGCGGGCAATGAACTGATCCAAGCAAACAAAATCGAACAGAGTGCAACCAATAAGTCACTTATGAATTCATCACTGGAAAAATACATTGATACAATTAATATGTGCGAATACGCAGCAGTCATTTATACTCACATGCTCTATGTACTATGCATCATGAAGATATCTTTTATTTTTATGCTTGTGAATGATTGAAATAAAATAATTTATCTCTCCAGATGACACAGATCAGCTCTGATCCAAGACAGTGATTCAGTTTGATGAAGCTCTTACCTCTTCTTTATACATTTATTTTGCAGTAAGAGAAGTAACAATAGGCAATTCGTGCAAGTTCTCCACCAGACTGTTACCCGATTTGTTTTCAATCATTGGAATCCCATTTTTTCTCACTAACATGTCAGAATAGCCTTAAGAAAGGTTATTCTTCTCCTACCTTTAGATGTCTTCTCCGCACCGCCATTTGGTAGAAATCCCAGTTTTCTTCTTTCGTCTGGTTCTGCTCTAGTGAACATGGTATCTGGGTGTTTAGGTGGCAAGTCCCCCCCCCTGCCTTTCAGCACCTTGGATCCCCCACGGTTAGATCACAGGGTCCAAGGGTTTGCCATGGCAGCCAAGCCAAAGGGTGTATTGAATTTAATAATGAAAATGGCAAATTGATCAGGGGCACAGTGAGAATCAAGTGATATATGTCATTTAGTATTTTATCGTTGGTGACAGATCCTCTTTAAGCAGATTGCCAGAAGCTAAAGAGAGACTCGCTTAAAGAGGACCTTTCACCATATCTGGGCACATGCAGTGTTATATACTGCCGGAAAACTGACAGTGCGCTGAATTCAGTGCACTGTCGGCTTTCCCGATCTGTGCCCGGTGTGAAGAGCTTACGGTCCGGTACCGTAGCTCTTCTATGGTCAGAAGGGCGTTTCTGACCATTAGCCAGAGACGTCCTTCTGCCTCGCGGCGCCAATCGCACTGTGCTGTGGAGCAGGGAGGAACGCCCCCTCCCTCTGCTCACAGCGCTCGTCCATAGACGAGTATTATCAGGAGGGGGAGGGGGCGTTCCTCCCCGCTCCACAGCACAGCGCGATAGGCGCCGCCTGCTAGGAGTACCGTAACACCGGATGCAGGGGAGGTGAGTTAGTAACAGTCTTTTTTATGTTTCTTCACTTCCCCTAAGTCTCTGCGGCCCATGCAAACTCTATTATGCCCCACAGCAGCCCCTGCAACCTTTATTATGCCCCACAGTGGTCCACCCAACCTCTATTATGCCCCACAGTCTATTATACCACTCTGGAGCACATAATACTGTCCCAGTATTGTTTACATGCCGAGCGCTGCGCTGCTCACTTACCGTATTGCAGTTGTGGGTATGAAAGCTGTATCCCTTTCAATATATTCGCACAATGTAATCTTCAGTATTTTAAGACCAAATAAATGCCTCCTGTGAGGAATATAGCTATAATATATAGGATTCCCATGCCTTATTTTCCATACCATCCATCCTGTCACACCTGGAAATGTAATATTTGCAAAATGACTTTTATATGTTTGTTAGTAGAATGACCTAAGGCTTATTCAAAAATACCAAAGTGGGTAACAAAAATATCCCTATTGTCTGTTATAATACTTCACATTAATCTATTAATATAGCCTGACAGATCCGCAGTGAAGGAGCTCTATGCTTGCCGTTCCAACACTGCTTCAGGACTAAAGTCATTTTTCAGAAGCCAGTGCTGGCTAAACATCCAAGTTGCTCTTTGTGATTTGACATCTTGATGTTGATACATAACAGCATAAAAGGCCATAGAAAATACACAATATAAATCTGGAATTTCTTGTAACTTTGTGACTTAAATGGAATATAAAATAGATATGGAATAAAATTATAATCTGGGAGGTTCCAGTTGCTGGGAATTCCACCTATCCCAAAGATAAGTTACCTATTCCTATTGTTGATATATGGACACATGTAGCATTAACATAAAGTAGACCGCTAACTTAAAACAAGTATTGTCTGTAAAAATATAGCCAAGCCTATTGAATATGGAGTAAACAAGATACACATTAGTCCAATGGGAGATGAATATCAGGAAAAGTATGTTGGTTGCTTGGCTGTGAAGGGGTCACGCCAGTGAAGGAGTAATGGCACTTGCACCAGTGCCATGGCACCTTCAAACAGGAAATCAATGGGGGTCCCAGGTTAAAAGGAACAAGGCAACCTCTCATCTAATTTGAGGCCCCCTACACCACCAGCATGCCTGTATGCTGCTAGGTTTTAAGGTCCCAGACCTGAAAGTCTCCATCACATCCATCCCACCCTCTGTATTTTGACTTTAAAGAGGACCTTTCATCACTTGTTGGCACATGTGGTTTTATATACCGCTAGAAAGCCAACAGTGCACTGAATTCAGCGTACTGTCGGCTTTCACGATCTGTGCCCCGGGTGAAGAGCTATTGGTGCCGGTACCATAGCTTTTCACCGTCAGAAGGGCGTTCCTGACAGTCAGTCAGGAACGGCCTTCCTCACAGCAGTGTCTATAGTGCTGTACTGTGAGAGTGGGAGTAACGTCTCCCCCAATACTAGTCTATGGACGAGTACTATCAGGAGGGGAGGAGGGGCGTTCCTCCCCGCGCTCACAGTACAGCGCTATAGGCACTGCTGTGAGGAAGGCTGTTCCTGACTGACTGTCAAGAATGCCCTTCTGATGGTGAAGAGCTACGGTACCGGCACCAATAGCTCTTCACCCGGGGCACAGATCGTGAAAGCCGACAGTACACTGAATTCAGCGCACTGTTGGCTTTCTAGCGGAATACAAAACCGCATGTGCCCCAAGTGATGAAAGGTCCTCTTTAATAAAAATTTAATTTGCTGGAGTTCAGTTTCAGATTCATATATGGTGACTATGGGCACACACACACATTGCACCATTGAAACCAAGGATATTAAACTTCATTTTATGTGCAGTGAAGCAAGGTGTACCACCCTCAATAATGGCGCATTGTCTCCAGTAAAGTGATATTTATTAAAGAGGGATGGATAGAATGAAGACTACCAGTTTTGGGACCCTAAACACCAGTAGCATAATGACATGGTGATTTAAAGGCATTAAACCTCTTGACAGGTCCCCTGGTGTGATGGACCAGAGTAAGCGTTATGCAATACTGTACTATAATTTCAGGGGCTGTCCACCCCCTAATTCAAGGTGTGAAATATAGGAAAAGATCATGCAAAAACTACAAGGTTCAGAGACAAGGATTAGAATACAATGACCACAAGAACAAACCACTCTACAGAAGAAAACTAGACTAAATAAGCCACAAATACTAAAAATGCAAACATTGCTATAAGTGCACAGAGTGTAAAGAGGTAGCTGTGCACAATTCCTAACCGCCTGGGTGGGACATACTGAAACATACGGGCAGTGCTCTATGCTGTTCAGGTAACTCTTTTTCTGGCCTTTGGGGGAAGTCAGTGAGAATATAAGAAATTAAAAATGTGATAAAGCAAGTAAAAAGAGCCCAGGACTAGAGATGAGTAAACACTGTTCGGATCAGCCGTTCCGAACAGCACGCTCCCATAGAAATGAATGGAAGCACCTGGCACGTACACTTTGCCGGTGGCCGGTCGCCGTGCCAGGTGCTTCCATTCATTTCTATGGGAGCGTGCTGTTCGGAACGGCTGATCCGAACAGTGTTC
This sequence comes from Leptodactylus fuscus, assembly GCF_031893055.1. Lineage (NCBI taxonomy): Eukaryota > Metazoa > Chordata > Amphibia > Anura > Leptodactylidae > Leptodactylus > Leptodactylus fuscus. The sequence continues at coordinate 46,130,863 of NC_134270.1, read as the reverse complement.
GCTCATCTCTACCCAGGACTGTTCACCTCCAGCTTTTGGCTGTAGCTTTAACACCAGTACAGCCACTCTAACCAGAGTCATCGTCTAATAGAAGTGCTGGGATTCTGCTATTCACTGCAGTACTGTATTATTGCAGTGAATAGTATGAGCGATCAGACCCCCTAGGTTTCAAGGTACCTAAGGGGTCTGATCATAAATGTATAACAAGAAAAAAAAAAGTTTTTAAAAGTATTAAAAAAATAAAAAAAATATAAAAGTTCAAATCACCCCCCTTTCCCTAGATTAGCTATTAAAGTAATTAAAGAACATTAAACATAAACATATTAGGTATCCCCGCACTCCAAAATGCCCGAACTATTAGAATATTAAAACATTTATCCCGTACTGCGAACGGCGTAGCGGCAAAAAAAATAAAAACAGCCAAAAAGCGTTTTTTTCAACACTTTGCCTCCTATAAAAAATTGAATAAAAAGTGATCAAACCATCAGATCTTTCCCCAAATGGTATCAATAGAAACGTCATCTTGTCTCGCATAAAAAGACACCACAACCAGCTCCATACATGGAAATATGAAAAAGTTACAGGTGTTAGAACATGATGACACAAAATTTTTTTTCTATTTTGCAAAGTTTATCATTTTTTTAAAAGTATCAAAACATTTCAAATACTATATAAATTTGGTATCACCGCGTTCGTACTGACACGTAGAACACAGGTAACATGTCATTTGTACCAAACAGTGAACGCTGTAAAAATTAAACCCATAAGAAAATGGCGCAAATGCATTTTTTCTCCAATTGCACCTCATTCTGAATTTTTTTCCAGCTTCCCAGTACATTGCACAGCATATTGAATGATGCCATTACAAAGTACAATTTGTCCCGCAAACAATAAGCCATCATGTGACTCTGTGAACTGAAAAATGAAAAAGTTATGGCTCTTGAAATGTGAGGAGGGAAAAACGAAAATGCGAAACCAAAAAATGGCCTGGTCCTTAAGGGGTTAAAAAACCACCTTTATATTTTCCATTCTTTTTGGTGCCACTCCTTGGTTTGGATCAAAAAATGCAGCAAAATCTGCCCTCCACACAAGCAACTTAGTGGCTCCAGGGAACTGTGGCATATATGAGTGATAGTACAGGGAATGCATTGATAAACTTTATTACTCTGCGGATACCTCCTTTAACCCTTAAATTACTACTGAACTCATGTCAAGCTTCATTGGTGATTGAAGCTTGAGTTCAGGCTCTTCAGGTGTCCCTGTTAATGTTTGGCTCAGCTAACAACACTGTAAACTACTAATTGCTACATCAAAACTGAATCCATGTCAAGGCTAATATGCAACATCCACAAGCAGGCTCTGCTACATGTTTTATGCATACAACAGGGGCGTAACTGCTAGGGTAGCAGCGGTAGCCACTGCCACAAAGCCTGGGACATAAGGGGGCCCGGCGGCTCCTCATTTGTTTGTTTTTTAATATGTCGTTACCTGCTGGAGTAACCCTAGCAGGTAACAGGCCCAATTTACTAGTCGTTGGGCCAGAGAAGGTGAGACAACATAAAAACACTGTTACTTACCTCTCCTGCATCCTGGCAGGCTTCCAGCCTGTTTAGTGATGTCACAGATGTAATGTGGCCCAGGCCAGCGTCCTTATGCATTGCGACTCCGGCCTGGGTCATTGTGAGGTCTGGTCTAACATTGCAGAGCTCTGCGGGGAGTGCACGGAGCCAGGGAGAGGTAAGTAAAAGTGTTTTTTATGTTTGTATCCTCCCCTGGGTCTCTGATCATTATACTCTGGGGTCTGAAAAGACCAAAGAGTATAATAATTGTTCATGGGTGTCCACAATGGGGCTTAATACTGCATGCAGGGCCACTATGGGGCATAATACTGTATACAGGGGCCAAAATGGGGCATAATAGTATGTGCAGGGGCCACTATGAGGCATAATAGTGTGTGCAGGGACCACTATGGGGCATAATACTGTGTGCAGGGGCCACTATGGGTCATAATAGTATGTGCAGGGGCCACTATGGGACATAATACTGTGTGCAGGGACCACTATGGGGCATAATACTGTATACAGGGGCCAAAATGGGGCATAATAGTATGTGCAGGGGCCACTATGAGGCATAATAGTGTGTGCAGGGGCCACTATGGGGCATAATACTGTGTGCAGGGGCCACTATGGGTCATAATAGTATGTGCAGGGGCCACTATGAGGCATAGTAGTGTTTTTGTAGGAGCCACTATGGGGCATAATAGTGTGCACAGGAATGGGGTTTGTGCAGGGGGTGAAGGTGCTAAGGGGGGTCATATGTCAAATGTTAACCTTGGGGCCCCGCCATTCCTAGTTACGCTGCTGGCATACAATATAATGTACGTATTAGAGTATCATGCATGACATAGGAACAGTGGCCATGTTTGTCATGAATGTAACCCCAGTTACAGACAAGACAATTTGCTCCAAGGTGATTTCACTTGTGATTTAGTCTAATTTCATTAAAGTTTAGAAATATTTGTACTTTATGTAAGAAAGACATTTCAGGAATGACATTTCAATTCGCTCTTGTTTTTCAGAGGCTGCCACCCAGAATCATTGTTTCCTTCTCCTGTTACCCTTAGAGCAATACTGTCCAACCTATTTAAGAACTGGTATGAACACCTTACACATCATGACATTAGTGGTGCATCATACCAAGGAGACCGAAAATCTTTTAATCTTGTGTTCAGGAATTTGGGTTATTTTTGTACCTAGACCGGGCTCATTTAACTGAATCGCAATTCTAAGGGGAAGAGTTGTGTTTTTCTTACCTCTGTGGTGCATATGGACTATCTCTGATGGTCGGAGAATCTTCTTGAAAAGCCATAGAAGACAACGAAGCATCACCATGGTAGAAACTTACACGAGATTAGCAGACATGGAAAAAGAAGAGGAGCGCAGTGGCAGAATTACAGGTTTCATGGTGCTTGCAATGGTGACAAGCACCCACACCACATCTTGCACTCTCACCAGAATTTTGACCAACTGGCTGCCTGACCAAGTGCTACTGTCATGTAAAGAGTTTACACATATGGCATAAAAGGGAGCCATAGAGCTGCTGAAGTACATCTTATGGAGCGACATATTGAGTACAAAGTGTCTTCCCAGATGCAAAGGATGACTGAAAGACATTGACGACATCTCAAATGGAGTATGCCCCTCCAATTGTGCTTTCCTCAGCCATCCAGAGAGACAGAGGTAGCTCTTCATATCTTGGCCAGAGCCTGCCGTCAGGCCTTAGGAGAGCACACAAAGACAACTTCTGTCCATATATCTACTAAGGCTTTTCCATTGTGGAAAGCTCAGAGAAACTCCTGGTCTTTCAGATTTGGCGCAGTGATGATTTCAATCCTATTCCATTACTGCCATGTAGACAATGCACATTAGAACCATTGGATTTCTGAATAATACATTATAATATTAGTTTTTTTAGGTATATGATATAATTTAAAGGGGCTCTATCATTAGGAAAAGTCATTCTTAACTAAGCACATCCTTGCATAGCCTTTAGAAAGGCTATTCCACACCTACCTTTTGTACGTAAATCGCCTCAGTGGTTTTTGAATGAGCCCGTTTTTATTCATATGCTAATTAGCCTCTCGGTGCACCCTCTGCCTATTGTTCCCTATGTATGTTTACAGCACAGGCTGCTACTGATGACTTCCTGTTTGCATACACAGATAGGAGATAATAGCAGAGAGCAGTGCTGCTGGGAACTTCCTGTGCTGGCTGGAAGCTCATTAGCATATGGAAAAAATGGGCTCATTCAAAAGCTACTGACTTAATTTACATACTAAAGGTAGGTGTGGAATAGCCTTTCTAAAGGCTGTGCATATATGTGCTTAGTTAAAAATGATAATGAAAGAAGAAGAAAGCGATGGCACTGCGTCTAAAACCTTTAAATTACTCCATGTTGCATATTAGGTGGATATTGTTCATGGAAGTATATTTTCAATCGTGCCTTTTAGGGAGGTGCTCGCACCCAAGAAGTATTTATTAAACTGTTTTCAAAAAAGAAGAAAAAGAAAAGGTGGCACTCACCCGGGCACTTTTTTCATAAAAGATTTCCTTTATTCGTCATCTTTAAAAACACTGGGAGAGAATGACAATTGCATCAGGGCGAAAAGAAAAAGGCGACAGCTGTTTCGCGCAAACAGCGCTTTTTCAAGCCATATGATGTTCAACAAAGATTTATACTAAACAGGTTTAAATAATGAAGTCTATTTCGGATATAGCCAATAGGGAAAGACATAAGTACTTCCCCTTTCTTTCAAAGACACTCCTCTCACCTAGGCGGACCTGAATGAAAACTACCTTAGGCAGCCTGAACCAATCACAACAGTGCCTACTTCTAACTTAGGAAAAGGCACCCAGACGGTCTTCAAAATATCAACTAGCTTCTAGGGATGAGCGTTAGCCAATCCAGCTTAAGCATTAGATGGACTAATAGACTTCATTATTTAAACCTGTTTAGTGCAAATCTTTGTTGAACATCATATGGCTTGAAAAAACGCTCTTTGCGCGAAACGGCTGTCGCCTTTTTCTTTTCGCCCTGATTCAATTGTCATTCTCTCCCAGTGTTTTTAAAGATGACGAATAAAGGAAATCTTTTATGAAAAAAGTGCCCGGGTGACTGCCCCCTTTTCTTTTTCTTCTTTTTTTGAAAACAGTTTAGTTAAAAATGACTTTTCCCAATGATAGAGCCCCTTTAACACGATTTGTACACTTTAATACAATTTCTCTTCTGAACTTGTTATTGTCATACATGAGATTTTTATTAAAGTTTACAAACACATATACTGTGCTTAAGACATTTCACAATGGCATTTTAATTCCTTGATGTTTTTCTGGGACTGCCATTCAGTATCATTGTTTCCTTCTAAAATGATCCTAAGCAATACTGAGCAAATTTTTTGAGAACCTGTCTAAACACCCTACACATCATAAAAAGAAAAGCAGATTGGAGGAGCAAGGTGACTGTGTCTACAGATGTACTATATACAGAACTCATGACAGTGGAACTTCGACTAGGAATAAACTAGGGAATGATGCCAACTCTGTTGTCTAGTTCATGTCAGGAGTCCTTAACCTTAAGTTCCTATGAGGTCTGGAGGACGATGTCACTTAAGGTTATGTCATCAGACCACAGAGATTGTGACCGTAACTGGACCACAGAGAAGTGGCTAGCAACTTATACACAGCGAGTGACCAGGATACCAACACTGCACTCCATAGACTCTATAATAGTTGACTATGGTTGCAGTTTCCTTTCCTTAGACATCATAGAAAGCAGCACTGGAGCACAAACTGCAGCTCGAAACAAGTGAAGTTCTGTCCATGAGTACGTGTGAGTTTATTTGCTCATGTAGCTGCACTGACAAAATAACAGTAATAAAATACTAAAAAAAATATGATAAACTTGATGCAGATTAGAATGAGCACACACTTATGAAATCAACATGACAACCATGGAAGCTAGTGTCAGGATTAATCTGTTATGCAAATAGTCTTAGTGATAAAGGTTTGTGGGTCAATTCCCAGCTGAGTATAAGGTATTGCATTCTGTAACGTCTTTAACTATTCAGATTTTGTGCAAAACCCTGTAAAATATAAATTTTCAGTATATTCTTGCCCATAGGTGGCGGTATTGATTATTGAGCGCTGGATGATGACACATATACTGTTTATTTTTAGGCCTTTGGGGTATGAAATTCAATGGTCTTATATGGTGACGATGAGCACAAGAAGGGCATCTTCTCTCCTTTCTATGTTAGTCTTAGGGTTCATTCACACTACGGATACGCTGACTGATTCTGAACATTAAAATCAGTCGGCATACGAGCGCTCCCCATTGAAATGAATGGGCTGCTTTTTTCTCTACGAGCGCTCCCATTGAAGTGAATGGGAAGCGCTCGTGTGTACGGCTCGTGTATAGGGCCCCTTCACACGGCGTAAGCGCTTGGCTCATTCCGAGCCATACACGCGAGCACTTTCCATTCACTTCAATGGGAGCGCTCGTAGAGAAAAAAGCAGCCCATTCATTTCAATGGGGAGCGCTCATATGCCGGCTCCCATTGAAATGAATGGGATCTGCTTTATACGCGCTAATTCTGAACGTGTCACATCTGCCCTCAAAAATCCTTCTATGACATAACAAGGATAATAGTAGGTAAGGGCCCTAATTACAGATTTTATACTGGACCCACAATAAGGATTGTCTAGGATTTGATTTGTTCCTTTATGGCCTGATTGAGGCCCCTCAGAATCTGTTGCATTGAACGTCACCGAAAAGTCATTCCTTGAGATAACTCCGCTACAAGACATTTTACCCATAGCAACCCGACTCCAGCACTTAGATTACTACAAAAAATATAAGAAAACTTTTTAAAGAAGGTGTGACATTTATTATCATATTGATCTATCTTGACAAGTTGATGTTGGTGGGATTTAGGATGTTGTGTCGTGGTTGATGTTAGTTCTTCCACCTGGGCTGTCTGGGACCTGGAGGTACGCTTGGCATTTAAAGTCTAAAGCTTTGTTGGTGTTATTGGGTTGATGCATGGTACTGGACAGGATGCGGGGCGCAACTCCATAGTGGGTTATGATTAAGGCGGAGGGTGGGGGTTGCCTGTACGACGCAGAATAAACACTTCTCAGATCTTCAGAGGCTTGGTTCTTCCAGAGCTTTTGCTTTTCTTGCAGGAGACCAAAATTGGTTGGAGGATCTGAAACACAAACAAAGACGGCTGATAAGAATAAACATATAATGGGACCACATTTGTAGCATATGACGGATGCTATTTAAGGATTTTGGGTTAAAAGAAGGACTTCCACTTTCATGACTGCCACCATTTAACCAGGTAGGAGAGCAACCACAAGGAGTGTCTCTCTTGTTGCTATTGCACATGTTACTATACAGTTACTACTGGCAGAATTCCATGTAAATAGTAGTAGTGGTAATGGATAGGGGAGGGGGCAGACTGCTCCTTATTGTGCACACCCACTGCCCTAGACAAGAATACAAAATGTGCTGCAGCCATAAGGGAGCTTTTAGTAGCAGAAAAACTAATAGACCCCCACATATGAAGGCTTATACAGTCAGAGAATAGATTACCTAGCAAGACCCTGGACATATTTCAACTTTAAATGAAAACGGATTGACCATGATCGCAACTTGCACTCAATCCAGACGATATGTTTCAGATCTGTGGGGTCTGACCACTGAGACCCCCACTGATGACAAGAACAAGGGTACCTTCACCCATGTCTGAGTGGAACAGCAGTCACATAGTCAGGCTGCAGCTCCATTTATTTCTTTGGGACTAATGGCCACGCATTGTACTTTGGCTTTCTCCAACAGTCCCATGAGAAATGGGTAAGGCACGGCACCCACCAAACCTGCACCATACCCCCCAGTTTCCCCGTTTGCATGATTGGTTGGGGTCTTAGTGGTCAGTAGGGAATAAGTTGCATTCATAGGTAACAGAGCTAAGCTGCTAAGTCACATGTCTGACAACAGGGTGGAGCTTAATTGCTGTCTGTTGTCAAGGGCAACTGGCAGAATATGGAAAGAAGTTATGTATTTGAATAAGGGAAAATATATGATTCAAGTTGAAATCTGAGGACTCCAGTGAATTGACTATATAGTGAGAATATTACTTTTTGATAGTTTTAGTAATTTAACATTTTCATGCCATTTCAGCTAATTAAGAAAACATTAATTTTACCTGTAGAAGGAAAGTCAGATTTCTCGGGAGCCCAGGTCAGACTGTTCCCATCCCAACTTCGAAGAGGAGGCAAAGTAGAGTTGCCACGTCTCATATAATGGTCATCATACTGTGATACTAAGTTCCTCATACTTGGTTCTCCATGATGTGACAATAAATGATGTCCAGGTAATCCCTGGAATGAAACACAAAGACATTGTTTACTGGTATGCAGTTTTTAGGAATCAGCTATTACATCAGGAAAATCACAATGGAAACAAATTGTACGGCACCGAAACCATTGCATGCTCCATAGTGGACTACAATGGGCTCCTGAGATGGAGGTACAACATGAAACTTCAGAGCCCCAATGAAAATACTCTACAAAGACCGCCATATACAATGTGTGATTTGTAATACTGCTTTTTAATATGGCAGAGGGATCTTTGGGTGCAGTAACGCAACTGCTAACACTCAGTTTCCTATAGATACTCTCCTGCCAGGAGCTAAGAGTGGCTGTAAGGTTAACCATGTAATTTGGGGATCTCGTATTCATGAGATCCCCTATATTTGGCCAGTATATGTTAACTGGCATTTAAAAACCCAGGAGATGACTAAAACTGATATTCATCTACCTTTTGTCTGCCTTCATTTGTACTTGATACCTACTGCCCACCTACTTTAGGCCTACTGTTTAGGATAGCTGTCTTTGAAAGTGGACAGGTCATGTACAATCTGTCACATACTTTGTATCGCTATAACATAAATTGAAAAAGGAATATGCAAATAAGTTTTCCTTGATGGAAAAAGGAAAACTTACTCTAGTTCCACCTTTTGGAAAGTAGCTCCCTATAGATCAATGTTTGATTGTCTAGAGATGTTGGAAGGGGGGGGGGGGTAGAGGGATGATATTGTGGTGCACATTTCATGCGTCAAACAGGCACCACAAGCCAGGAGACACACCTTACTGACCACATTGTGCAAATCTGGATGGAGCAGGTTGCGGATCAACGTAGACCAGGTTTTTTGGCATGAGTTATAATGGAAATCTATGCCAGTTCCTAACTGATGTGAATTGGCAGTAGGGCCCTTTATTAGGACTGGTGTAAGATATGCCAGTCTTAATAAATCTGTTCCAGTGTCTGTGAATAATGCCAAACTAGAACATCTCTTACTTTTGCATAGATAGCTGTTATTGCCCCTCATCAGTGCAAAGCAGGGTATTGATTTGGTGGGTAAGAGGTCCTATACATATGCTAGGATAGGAGACATTGCCTTTGAAGGCCACCTTACTGTGTGTAGTCTCAGACTATGCATGCTCTATTAGGAATTGTAGGAAAAGAACATGCAAACACGTTCTCTTTGATGTAAAACGAAAACTCACTCTAGTGCCACCTTTTGGAAGGTAGCTTCCTATAGCTCACTGCCTGGTTTTCTAGGAAACCTAGAGTCATTGTCTGGAGTTAAAGGGGTATTCCCATAACTCTTGTTCTGCAGCCTTCAGGCTCTGTGCTCTCTTCAGTTCCTGGATTTCTCGGCACATTGGTGGGCAGAGTTTCACTTGCTCTGCTATCTGCTATGTTTGCAGTCAGTAATGAGGGATTGGGTGTAAATGCATTACCACAGTATAAAGCTGATGTGGAAACTGATGTAGCAGAGCTGGATTTGAGTCAGCTTGCATTACATACAGAAGTAACACACTCCTTATCTCAGCCCTTATCAGCCAAATTCAATAAAAACCAGCTGATAAGTGGAAAAGCTGAAGATAGACAGCACAGTAATCCCGGAGCTCTCACCTCCCCCCTCCCCTATCCGAGGAGCTCCGTTGCTTGTCAGCCCTTCCCTCCCCCCCCTCCTCCTGAGAGCAGGCAGCTAGTCACTTGGGAAATGCAGATAAGCCCAGTGGCCATAGAAACGCAGTGTCAACAATGAAGTGAATAAATTAAGATAGCGGCCAAACAAAGCAGTTTTGATGAAGCAATGTATTTAGGAAAAGTCTTAAATCCACATAAACTACAGTATAGATCGGATCCTTGTGATGGGACAACCCCTTTAAAGTTAAACCAGTACATCTCTTCCAAAAGGAAGAGAATCCAATCTATTTGACAGTTATCTAAGGATTATTGGCTGGTTTGGCTGGGTAAAATACAATAACACTAGATGGCGCCACAAACTAAAAATTTGAAGAAACACTTCAAGCAAAAGTGGTACAATATAGCATATCTGCTAATACTGTCTAAGGCGGCATGCACACGTATGCGTGCTTTGTTAGTTTTATGGTGGGATTAGAATTATGGTGGGGTTTCATTCATTAAATCTGCTCAATGGTGTTATGTGAACTACAAGGCCCAGCCGGTCAGTGCATGATACAGGGATCCTTTCACTATTGCATTAAACCACCCATTTGAACTGAGACTATAATAGCCACAAAAGTTGGGCAGAACAAAAACAGCTACAGTCCAAGAGACTCACTTTCAATATGAGAACAATTTTACCTCCATTCTTTTTAAGAAGTATCTCCTCTGTATTCGATCCGGCGCGGTGTTTGAGAACCGTACAAAGTCTTTTCCATAACAGCTCTTGGATACTGGAAGGTTGCTCCTCATAAACTACAAAGAGGTAAAAAGAATGTAATCAAAACCTGTATAATGATGAGATATGGATGCTATAGTGCAGCATACCTCTCAACTTTCAAAGGAGAAAAAGAGGGACAAAATGTGTGGCGTAATATGCACGCCATGGGAAATTTAGCTCCACCCATTTCTATGCCGACTCTGCCCATTCTTACCAATTTTCCATGTGCCTCCACACAGTATAATGCTCCTACAGTGACCCTACCATTATATGCCCCCACATTATAACTTTCCCCTCCAACTACCCCACAGTATGAAGTCCCTCTCCTCGTGCCCCAGTTTGAACTGGGGGCAGATAGAGGGGGACATTAAACTGGGGCACTGGAAGGGGACATTAAAGGGGATCTATCAGCAAAATCATGCTAATAGAGCCCCACATGTGCGTGAATAGCCTTTAAAAAGGCTATTCAGGCACCGTAAATGTTATATTAACCCCCGGTCCCGTTTTTAAATAAAAGGATAAAAACATATATGCAAAACTTACTTGAACGTGCACCCTGGGCGGGGGTGCACGGTGCGACGTCATCTTCGGGCACGCCTGCCTCTTCTGTCTTCTTGGAGTAACGCCCTCTTGCTCCGTGTCTTCTTTGGCTTCTTCTCGGGAAATCCCGCGCCTGCGTAGTAGCGCTTCCCTCCGACTCGCTACTGCGCAGGCTCACTTGCCATTTCACTTAATGGCAGTTCGCGATCGAGTATGTCTACGCAGGGGTGAACCTAGCTTTTATGCCGCCTGAGGCGGACGACAGAAAGCCGCCCCCCAGGAGGAGGGGGCGGAGCAGAGGGGGCGGACGGAGAGAAGGGGGGCGGGGTGGAGCAAGGGGGGGTGGGGTGGAGCGGACGGGGCGTCGTTAGCAGGCAGAGAGCAGGCAGGGAGTGGACCTGCTCTCTGCCTGAGCAAGAGGGGAGGCCGGTGGAGCAGCGCTGCGTCCACAGGGCCTCCCCAATCCACCGCTCGCTTCCCGTGCCATGCTGCCGAGATGGTGATGCTAAGCCAGTCCAAGACAGCTTGTCCTGGACTGGCTTAGGTCAGCAAAAATGCCGCCCTCCCCGGGGGCCTGGCATAGCGCCGCCTGAAGCGGTCGCTTCAGGTCGCCTCATGGGAGGTGCGGCGCTGTGTCTACGGGACTGAGCCTGCGCAGTAGCGATTCGGAGGGAAGCGCTACTACGCAGGCGCGAGATTTCCCGAGAAGAAGCCGGAAGAAGACACGGAGCAAGAGGGCGTTACTCCAAGAAGACAGAAGAGGCAGGTGTACCCGAAGCTGACGTCGCATCCTTTATCCCCGCCCAGAGTGCACGTTCAGGTAAGTTTTGCATATATGTTTTTATCCTTTTATTTAAAAACGGGACCGGGGGTTAACATAAGATTTACGGTGCCTGAATAGCCTTTTTAAAGGCTATTCACGCACATGTGGGGGCTCTATTAGCATGATTTTGCTGATAGAGCCCCTTTAAACTGAGGGCAATAATTAATGTTTTTCGGCGGCAGAGAGACCCTTTTTCTTTCCCTTATTGCTTGAAACTTGTGGCCTGCTTAATAATGTGAAACGTCCTTCTTTAACAGCATACTAGTATTTTCTAAAATAGACAAGTTGGGAGCTGTCAGGTCGTCTTTAAAGAACTTTTCAAGGATTCAGCAGGCTATAATAGTGATGTTGAGTACTGTGGATCAACTACCCTCCACTTGAATGGGAGTTGATAAGCTATAACTCAGCACAAACAATACACAGTATACAGAGACTTTTGCTTCCTGCTCATACACTGCGTAGTTTTGGTACCACAGCTTGCACAGAATTTCCTTGCACCAATCTGATATGTTCTGACAAAGCCCAGAAAACCTCTTTAAGTTTATTCATGTTTGCAGTTGCTGTGATGTCCTTATTCAAATGGTAAAACTCACACATTCTGATTATTCTTTGCACAAGCAGTATTACCCCTTGCTGACATCTGCGTTTGGTAATCCATTTGGGGAGTTCGCATGGGGACCCCCTGATCGGCCTACCAAACGCATGGGGTCCAGATTGCTGATTAAAGTTCAAAGAGTTTAGTATCACATCATAGACTGCAGACAGTAGCAACTTCTAGAAGTATTGTATTGAATGGCGGCACCATGACTACCATGATGCCACTTCAGCTGTGCTCGCAAAAATGACCATTACTGTCAAAATATTCTCAGTGGACAGAATACCAACAATGCCTGAAAGGGTTTTAATCCTAAAAACAATTCCCTCCGCCTGATTCCGCCATGTGTAGACAGACATTCTTACATTAATTGCTGACACCTAGTGGTCATTGTTGGTATTAAACTCTATGTATTAAGTTTTCAATTTTGTCCTACCAAGTCACGTGAAGTATGACCAAATCTGAAAATACTGAAAAAATGAACTTAGAAATTTTAGATCACAGACAGGGCAGGGTTTTCTACCAAAAACTTTCAGACCCTGGTGCAGGAGGACTGGACCACGCTAGGAGACACCAGTGTCCGCTCCTAGTGTCCGTTCAAAATCTTGCACGGACATTAGCAGCGGACACTAGCTGTGTCCGTGACACTTTTCATTCATTTAAATGGCGATCGGGTGCGTTCTTTTGCACACCGTGCCCTTCCATCACTGTCCGCATGTAAAGATGTCCGACTTTTCAAGCGGACAGAAAAACCCTACATGTAGGTTTTTGCTGTTCGCTTGAAAAGTCGGACATCTTTGGGAACGGACAGTTAAGGACTCCCACGGACAGTAAAACAACGCACCCCATCTCCATTTAAATCAATGAAAAATGCCACGGACACAGCTAGTGTCCGCTGCTAATGTCCGCGCAAGATTTTGAACGGACATTAGCAGCGGACACTAGCTGTCAGACACCGATGGTAGTGTGAACGGCCCTTACATGTGTTTATTGTGCAGCTTTCCCTGTTGGTTTCCCCCTTAAAGTTCAAAACCATGCCTTGGTTCAGCCCTGGCCAATCACAGGCCACTGGGCGGGGTTTTAGGAAGACTATAGTCTTCCCAGCGACTGTTGAAAATTAGTCTAGTGCTAGCAGTCACCCTGTGCAGTTCATGCTGAGCTGTGCAGAAGGAAGACCCAGACCGGACTTCAACAGCCGCCAGTACAGCCTCTAGGCCCAGGGTCATGCAGAGACAGTCCTGAGTCAGGGAAATCCTTTGTGAGTCTCTACTGAACATTTTCCAGCCGTGCCAGGAGGAGCAACGGAGGATCCTGACAGGATAAACTCATTTGGGCCTAGTCTCCAGGTAACCAGATCCCTGTCAGGACTCCTTGCCCCACTACAACCCCTATCATCGCACATTGGGAGTGGCATGAGAGGAGGAGGAGTTATAGACACTGAGCCTGGAACATCTCTTGGCAGCCTCCTATGACCAAGGCAGGGGTTTGGAGTGGGAACTACTACCCCCATCTGCAGGCTGCTGGTTCTGCTGTCCGTTCCGGTTAAGGGGGCGTTCACACTACCGTCTGTGTCCGACAGGTAGTGTCCACTGCTAGTGTCTGTTCAAAATCTCGCACGAACATTAGCATCGGACACTAGCTGTGTCCGTAACATTTTTCATTCATTTAAATGGTGATCGGGTGCGTTCTTTTGCACTCCGTGCCTGTCCTTCACTGTCTGTTTGTAAAGATGTCCGACTTTTCAAGCGGACAGAAAAACCCGACATGTAGGGATTCTCCATCAGGACTCTTCTAAACACCACCACGCGGCTCAGAGAGGAGAGGTCCCCTGAGGGGAATACTACTACTACATACAGTATAATGACCCATTAGTTGCTCCCCATAGTATAATACCCTGTTAGTGACCCCGCACAGTAGGTATTTTTGTTGCATGTGGATGAAGTTGAAGTCTCACCATAACACAGTGGACTCACCATCCATAATTCTGAAACTCCATCCACCCAGCCCACAAAAGAGGTGTAATACAGACAAAATCCCGCTTCTCCCCATCTATAATCCTGCTATTCCCCCCTTTACATGTCCCAGCCACACCACTTGTATATGGACGGTACCTTTTTTCTTTCTTCCACCCAGTTTCCAATCAAAACTTTGTTAGAATATCTCTGCTCTATCCTCCATCCCGGCGCAGACCACTTCTTGGCACTATCAGAATAGGCGGCCATAGTCAGACTGGTTGGCTCTTGTGTAATGTCTGGTCTGTCTGGTCTCCCGGAGATCACATCTCACTGTTCTTTCTGCAGTCAGACTGTTTACTGCTGCCATGGGAACCACAATGACAGCTCGGCCCCATTCACTGCACGTATCCAGTACAGCCATTGTATCCCATGTATCAGCCACTAACCCTAAATGAACAGTGGTTGGATACTAAATGACCAAACAATTTTCAGAAAAATTCATATACCAACTACTATTCTGATATGGTTTATAACATGACCTAGTTAGGGTCAGGTTGGGGCTTTGCATATAATATATATATATATATATATATATATATATATATATATATATACACACACAGTATATTTATATATACACACACACATATTTTTTTTAATATAATACAATTTTTGTAATGCCCTCTATAGACTTCATACACATCACGGTTGCACAGCTTTTTTTTCGATCGGTTAAGGCATTGTAGTTGTGTTTCAATTTTTCACCACTTTCAGGATCTCAGCTTGCTATCAATGAATGAAAACCTCATTGAAGTGTTTAAATAACCCAATGCCAATGATCAATACCTGGGAGATCTCTGACATATTTCATCCAAATGAGCATCATAAAGGTTAAGCTCACATCTGCGTTGAAGACTTCACATTAAAAATCCTGTACAGAGAACTCTCCGCCAATTCAGTATAAAAACAGTGAACACTTGAGGGACACCTGGCAGACCCCATTATAAGTCTTTGGGGTTTGCCAGTGTCTGAGGGTAACCCAAGTGGACCCGGCCCAATGAAGAGCCCAGCACAGATGTGAACCTAGCCTAAGGCTTCTACATTTGGCCATCCACAAGTAGCAGTAAAACGATACCAATATTGATGGTATTTTACTTCAACTCACAAAATGTTGCTAAGGACCGTTACAAGTAACACAGAGGTAGATTTTCATGTTTTTAGGAAATGTGGCATCCCATTGCAAAAAAAGCACTGCGGGAAACCAACGCATGGTGGTTCTTCCCGCAGTGCTCTGCACAGAAAGCTCACAGAGGTTTTTCTTCTTGCTTCCATTATACCTACAGGGAAAACACCGGCGTTTCCGTAGATATAATTGACATGCTGCAATTTCCAAAATCGGAATGGCTTTGGAAATCGCACTATGTCTGCAGCACGTATTTTCCCGCATAGTGGGGATGGGATTCGCTAGAATCCCATCTACTTTGCTGTGACTGTAAGACACCGTGTTTTTTCCACCACAAGCTAACCGTGGCATTTATGCCACGTGGGGCCCCAGCCTTGGTGGAAATTAATTTGTAGATTTTGCTGTAGACTTGGGTCATGGGATTCTTCAGTGTGTACATAGATATGAGGTTACCAAGAAGGCCCTAATGACAGACGTGGTCAATAATTAACCATTTATTTTCAACTAACTTTATTAGACATTGTAAAATTTAGTTCCGTTAGGACACATGGTCCAACTTCTGCATGTGACCAAAACTCTGCCCATACATGGTGGCCAATGGCTGTATGGCTTTGATATTAATATTTCCGTTCTGTCTGCAAGTCATGGCCATCATGGAGAGCGGCTAGTACATATGTGGAAGCCAGACTGCGTATTCGTGTCCTAAAAACATCAATGACTTAAGCAATGGATTCCTTGATCAAACATCCTGTTTATTAAAAGCCGTTGAGATGTGTATCCAATCTGGCCCTCACTGGAGTCAATGTAGTAAGTAAACCAACATGGTGTCCAACAGTGAATGTGAGTGAAACTGGAACGTCAAACATCATTGATGAACTTTACGATGCTATCAACAGCCATCTTTCCAGACTCAAATGAGAGTTTTCCATTATCGAAAAAGCTAACTATTCCATGGAAGCCATCTTTAAGATGAAGCCATGTGACTGGGACTCCATTGTCCTCCAGGCGCTTCTTGTAAAGAATTCCATCATCACGTAAGACATCAAATTCACATGTTAGAATGTATGCTTTTGGGAGAAGACTGATGACAGAGTCTTCGGCCAACAATGGAGAAAAGTTAGTTTCAAAAGCTTGCTTGTGGGTTTCATAGACATCCTCTGAATGTGAGGCCATCACACGAGGCCTGTAACCATGGGGTTTGAATTCATCAGGAATATTATCAGGACCCAACCACTTCCTAAACTTCATCTTCAAGTCGACAGGAACATGATCTCCATCAAGAACTTCTTCCATCATGTTGAGGTCACCTCCTTCCAAATAGTTTATCATGTAGAACGCGGCACGTTCTCTGTACAGAATGGGCACTGCGCTGTTTTGTACATATGATGGTAAGTGGAAGTCAATAGCTTGGACCGCTGGGTAGATCAGCACCTGAGCAAGAGGTTTTGGAAGATCTCTTCTATCCACAAGGGCTTGACAGACGGCAGCGGTAAGATTACCCCCAGCACTGTCTCCACTGATTATCACGGAGGACGGGTCTACACCATATTCTTTGGCTGTCTTTAGAAAATGGACCGTGGCATTAAGACAGTCATCGAATGCTGCAGGATACCGGTGTTCTGGTGCCAGTCGGTACCTAAACAAATATATACATAGATTTCATTTCAGATCTCAGATACTTCTGAACAATATGGCCAGTTTCACACAGTCAAGTTTAGGAAACCTGGTCCACGTATTGGTCAGATTTACCACCCCAAACCTGGCTCAACTGAAATGACATGCTGGATTTAGTTCTGTTGTATTGGGTTTGAGCTGGTAAATCCAGCTGATACACGAACCGAGTTTTACAGCCTAAACTTAGGTGTAATTTAATGGTTGAAAAGTAGCAATCTGTATATGGATTTTTCACCTTGCTTACCTGTGCAAATAGTCATGTTCTACGATGGCCATATATTTTCAATAGGTAAACATTTCTCTGTTCCAAAACTACTTCTGACTCCATTGCATGTGATCTCATAAGGGAAAGTGAAATAAGCTGCGACCAGATTAACCTTTGTTCACCTCTGCGCTTGGTATTCCGTTCAGGGAGTCCGCATGGGGAACCCCTGAACGGAATACCAAAGGCAACTGGAAGCGGTGTGCAGTAAAAGTACATGGACCCCACAGACTATAATGCTGACTCAGAATCCGGTCAAGAAAATGGCTAGCTGCGACTGGATGCCGATACAGTGCATCAGCGTCCAGTTGCAGCATTCCACTCCTGATTAGGCCAAATGATGGGCCTAGTTGGGAGGAAGTGTTTGCGCCGTGGCAAGAATCTGCGGTAAGAAAGGGCAGGTCGCTTCTTTTTTTAATCCAATGGGAGGCGGGTTTTTGAGCCGGATATTGACACGGATTCCGCTTCAAAATCCTGACCAAAAAACCCATTGTGATAAGGCTAAGGCCCCACGAGACGTTCCGCAGCCAAAAAGCGCTGCCGGAAAATCTGCGGTGGCAACGCATCACAGTTCTTCCCGCAACACTTTAGATAAAGTTCCAAGAGTTTTCATCTGTGGACTTTCTTTTACAATTATACCTATGGTGAAACTGCCAGTGTTTCCGTAGGTATAATTGACATACTTTGATATCCAAAACCACGCCAGCGTGTCCACACCACAGTTTTTACCGCAAAGTGGGCATAAGATTTCCTACAATCCCATCCAATTTGCCCTTACTGTAAAACACAGTGATTTTTCCACCGTGGGCAAATAGCAGCGTTTATATCCCGGGGGCCCTGGCCTCAAGCTAAGGCCCCAGATAGCGAAATGCAGGGAAAAAAAAAAAAAAAACACTGCAGAAAAAAACACATGGAGAATACCCATTTTTTTGGCAAGCCTTTAATTGAGTTTTTGCAGTTTTTCTCTGCAGACTTTCTGCCCTTATTATACCTATATAAGTGTTTCCATAGGTATAATTGTCATGCTGCGATTTTTTATTATTATTTTATTATTTTAAAACACAGCTTTTTCCGATTTTTTTTCTGTACTGTGTGGATAGGATTAGCCAGAATCTAATTCACTTTGCAGGTGATGTAAAGCACAGTATTTTCACAATGTGGGGCTTCTACCTAAGGCCCCACGTTGCGGAAACGCTACTTTTTTAATGCAAATTTTGATGCATTGCTTTTTTTGAGCCCAAACTAATCGTGGCCCTAGACTATAATGGGGTCCGTGTTCTTGCCGCCAGATCTTCGCAGGGATCATGCAGACAGGAAATTAGTTTACAATCTACTTTCCTGCCTGCATGATTCATGCGTGCGGCAAGTACACAGACCCCATTATAGTCTATGGGGTCCGTGTGCTTTCACTGCGCAGCTCTTGCAGTTGTGTTCGGTATTCCGTTCGGTGGTGGGTCCTCATGCGGACTCCCCCGGACGGAGTACCAACGCAGATGTGAACGAGGCCTGAAATTGAGGCCCCATGTTGCGGAAAAGCAGATTTTGCTGCGGTGGATTAAGACTAGATTAAACACAAGGAAAAAGTATAAGTTTCCTAGATATTTCCCATTACTTCTATAGCCACTGCTAGAGAATACCGAACGCAGATGTGAACGAAAGGTAATGGGGCTGTATGAGAATTAAGTGAATCTATACTCACATGCTAGTTCTAAAATTGGCCATCAGATGGGTAACTAGAGAGGTTTTATCCCTTTGTAGATTTTTCCCCATTTTCACATACACAGCGCCACCCTTGTCCATGTGCAGTGTCCGGTATTGCAGTTCATCTCCCCATTCATTTTAATAAGGCTGAGCAACAATGCCTGAAACTACCTGTGAGTCGGGCTGTATATAGGAGCAGGGGGAATATTCTCTCTTATCTAGGACCGTTCCTTTATATGCCTTTCCAGACAAGAAGTTTTATCTTTTGTTCTTTTTTTACATTCATAACATATTAAGGCTGCAGGGAAAGCTAATGGTTCAATGGTCAAAAGTCAGTGAAACAACATCTTATAGCCAAGGACGTACCCGACAGAGACAACCACCGATTCTGATCCCTTTGAGATGTAGCGGCATAAGACATCATAGGAATCTGAGGAAAAGGAGAATATATAGAAGTGATAGGGATCAAGCGGAATTAAAGGGATCTACTGTTATTCCAGAAAAAACTAATACCACCATGTATTATATATCTTATATCATTTTATTTGATATCTAAAATGTATCCGGATTGAATTTGCTTACCGATACTCCCAAACATCCATCCTCCACCATGAAAAAACATCACTCCCTTTCTCCTGCCAGCAGATGGCGACCTTGGCTGGTAAACTCTCACTGGAATTCCTTCAAACTTCAGATTTTTGATAAGAAGTTTGGGGTCTTCTCCTAACTTTTGGGCCATAAGTTTATCTCTGACAAAGCGAGTAAAGTCAATCTGTTTGCATATGAACATGTTCTGCAGGATCTTTCCCTGTTTGATAAGAAGGAAATAAACATTTTTGAGAATGATAGATCCTGTACTTAGTCTCGTAGATTGTAAACTCTTGAGAGCAGACCTATGATATGATTTGATTCATTAGGGTATGTTCACACAGAGTTTTTTTGCAGGCATCCGGAATCCGCCTGCAGAAAGGCCCCCCATTCATTTCAATGGGAGTCTCTCACTCAAAGAAGTGACATGCCCAGACTTGCCGCGGATTCCACGGCTGAGTCAGCAGCGGCGTTCGCGGCTCAAGACTCGCTCCTGATCAGGCCCATTCATTCGGGCCTAATCAGGAGCAGCATGCACTGTATCGACATCCCGTTGCGGCTAGCCGCGCAAAGAATTCACACAGCGGAAAAGGTTACCACCATGTGAACAGACACTTACTCTGTAATGTCTTCCTTTGCCTGTACATGAACCCTGTGACTTGTAAAGTGGCACAAAATTAATCAAAAAAATATTATTAACCCGAAACTGGTTAAAAAAATTAAAATTGGCAAAACTTTTTTCCAGAATATCAAAGGGAAATTACAAAAAATTAGATGAAATAGGCGACCTTTGCACCAGATTGCTATGCAAGAAGAAAATTGGAATGCAGCTTTGAGTGTAAATAGTGTATAAGCCACTTATTAAAATTCCGTAGGCAAACTTAAAGAGGTTGTCCCATCACAAGGATCCTATCTATACTACTAGTTTATGTGGATTTAAGACTTTTCCTAAATGCATTGTTTTATCAAAACTGCTTTGTTTGGCCGCTATCTTAATATATTCACTTCATTGTTTACACTCCGTTTCTATGGCGCTTGGGATTATCTGCTCATTTGTCAAGTGATGTAGCTGCCTGCTCTCAGGGGGAGGGAGGGGCTGGGAGCAGCTCTGAGCTGTTTGAGAAGCTCCGCTACTTAAATGACACAGATAGGGGAGGTGAGAGCTCTGGGATTTCTGAGCTCTTATCAGTCAGTTTAATTGAATTTGGCTGATAAGGGCTGAGATAGGGAGTCCATTACCTCTGTATATAATGCAAGCTGACTCAAATCCAGCTCTGCTACATCATCTTCACACTGTGGTAATTCATTTACAACCAATCCCGTGCAAGAGAAACCCCGCCCACCTATGTGCCGAGAGAAGCAGGAAGTGAAGAGAGCACAACAGGCTGCAGGTTAGTGAACAAGCGTCATGGGAATACCCCTTTAATATATCATGTCATGTCTAGTTCAAGGCCTGGAGAAGCAAGGCAAAGATATTTCCAGCAGGGGTCTATTAGGAGATGTGGCATCAATATTAACATAAAACAAACAGAATTTTGAATGCAGCTCTGGAAGTAAATGGAGACATAGATTCAAAATTGTTATGGTGTTTCGTATCAATGTATTATCTGTTACTATGGGAGAAAATAAAGTTAGTGATAAGGGTTACCTCTGTGCATACTGCAGAGCCATGACGCAAGAAGATAAGGAAGTATTATGGTATATCCGTGGTATATCAAATGTGGTCCCCTACTGTCCGTCTCGCAAACCTCAGATCTGATCTGTTTCTAACTCTAACAGTATGTTCACATACTTATTTTCAGGCAAATAATAATTCGACATGAACTATCTTCAAGCTGATGAATATCCCACTGAAATCAATGGGAGGCAAAAAAAAAAAAAAAAAAGTGATGTTTTTTGACACGGTTTTTGATGCAGTTTTACAAAAACTGCAAGCGTTTTTAAAAGGGAAGTTTCCGGGTCCATACAATGTGCTGAAGCAAAAAACCGCGATGAAAAATGCAACAAAAAAACTCAACAAAACTGCATCATGTAAAAAAAAAAACCTCATCAAAAAAACATTTCCTGATTCCTGAAGGAGATTTTCAGCCTGCAAAAAACACAGTGTGAACATACCCTAAGGAAACTGGTTGCAGCAGGAGTCTTTCCCCTTTTCTGTCTGCAATAAAGGGTCGACACCCAAAATGCTGCCCCCAGCGGCGTAAGTTAAGGCCGGGGCCCCACGGGACGTAAACGCCGCAATTTGCCCGCAGCGGAGACGCTGTGGGAAAAATCATGGCGTTGTACAGTGCAGGCAAAGTGGATGGGATTCATGTGAATCCCATCTCCACTTTGCGGAAAAGATCACAGCGCGGACAAGCTGCGATTTGCAAAGTCGTTGCGGCTTTGCAAATCACAGCATGTCAATTATAATGCCAGCGGCGTTCCCGTAGATATAATGTTAAGAGAAAGTCTGCAGAGAAAAACTCTGAACTGTCCCTTAAAAGCGCTGCGGAAAGAACCGCAATGCGATCACACAGCAGTTCTTCCCGCAGCGCTTTATCACTGCGTTTACGGCCCGTGGGGCCTTAGCCTAAAGCTCCAGGTACCTACCTTGTGCTATTTCAAATGGTAGTATATGTTATCTGTTAGAAGGACCTTTGGTGCCCGCTCGTCCAGGGCCTGGTGACCACTACTGTTCTACCCCCTTTAGCTACGCCCAACGCCACAACTATATGCCAAAATATGTGTTAATTCTTGTTAGTGTGGTTGTATAGCTTACATTATACATAGCATAGTGTGCTGTCCACTCGGTTACATTTTGTCATTTCTACAGGGAACCACTTGGGTTATCTTAGCCAAAACTTTGATGAAATGAATCGTGAAACAATACCACTGATCAGTAGTGCGGAAATATTAGGCAGAGGGCGACTATGGGGAACAAGCATTCATGAATGACGTGCGGTATCATTGGTAGGCTTTGTATATTTGCTATAGCAGTGCACGTAAATGACTTTGCAAGGAGATTCGGGAGGGGAACGTCATTCATATCCATGACCAGATTCTTTCTGCCTAATATGTGAAGTCCACACACCTTGTGCCCTTTCACATATACAATCTTTGACTACAAAGTTGAAGTTTAATGGTCTGAGATTACAGAATGTTAATGGATAAACTTGTATTATCTTATATGTTGGAGCTTTACACAGTGATAGTAACTGAGTAGATAAACTGAAATATCATTGTAGTGTGTGACTGCATCTAAAGCTGGGCGCACATTCTCCATTGGGGAATCCATCACAGAGACCACTGAAAATCGGTTTTTGAAACGGCGGACCCCATTATAGTCAAAGGACACCACTGGTCTCTATCGCTAACTGTTGTGGTAGAGGTCTGGCTCTCCGGACAGCCCAGCGCTAGTGTGAACCTAGCGCAATTAATATGCCAACAACCAGTGACGTAACTAGAAACTTTTGACATTTTACTATTAATATCTGTAAGACAGATTAGTGGGGTCTTTTGGGTTCCCAATATTTATGAACTATGGTTAGGATAGACCATCAATATCAGATCAGTGGGGTTCTACTGTTGGCACCCCTGCTGACCAGTCATTAGATAGGTCTGCTGTGCCTAGGCAGTCTTTTTATTGCTTATATTGCACGCCAACAATTGTGACTATAAGGGTATAACAGATTTGTTCCCTTCATATGAGATGAGATACAGTGTCATTTGTGTAGGGTGCTAAGAGCCAGACATGACTAATCTCATATTAATGACCCATCTTCTTATGTGGCACTTGTATGCTCTTATGCCCGGTTCACACATGCTGATGTGTTCCATCCGTATGGGTCCGCATGAGGACCCCTATGGACGGAACACAAGCGCAACTGCAGTTCAAATGCTGTGCAGTTCAAGTGCACGGGCCCCATAGACTATAATGGGGTCCGTGGGCTTGCCGCGCACTGCCTGCACAAATCGTTCGTGACTGGTATCAGGAGCGCATTCCGTGTCCATCACTACAAGTTTTTCTCGTTTTCATTTTGTAAAAACCTGAATTTAGATAGACAGTAGCTCAACCAGTTCTGAACCTCCCATAGACTATATACATCCGGGAGGTCCACTCCATATCTGTATTTCCTTGCAGTGTGAAAGGGGTTGTCCAGACTAATTTTTTTTTTTTTAAAATCATGCCAGGGAGATGAAAAAAATAAATACACACCGGTCCTTGGTGCTCCTGTGTCACCCAGCACAGTTTGGTCCTGCAACTCCTTTGTTTTCTTGTGGCAGAAGTTCCTGACACACATGACCACTGAGGCCAATCACACGGGATACCACTAGCTGTGACGTCCCTGGGTCCTATCCTTAGGCCGCTAAAAAAACAAAAATGTGTCCAGCCCTGAACCAGGGAAAATAGTCTGGTACTGAAGTGTCCACTCCGAACACATCAGAAAATAATGGGGATATGCATGAGATGGAAACCTCCACCGACTCCCACACTGCAAGGTATCCAAAATCCTTAAAGGAATTGTCCAGGATAAATTCATAATTCTATAATAAACTAAACAGATCAAATCAAAGGATTACATTTTAATATGAAAACTGAGGTGGTGTTAAAAATTAACCTACTGCAAATACTGCTCGAGAGAAAGTTTAAAGGGGTTGGCCACTTTCATGCCAATTTTGAGAGTCAAATGTTATTTTTTGTGTAAAAAAAAAAAAAAAAAAATTGTACAATTTTCCAATATACTTTCTGTATCAATTCTAGATCTATGCTTGCTGTCATTCATTCTGTTACTTCTAGTGGGTAAAAGTCTGACTGTGGTCATGCGATTTACAGTCCACGGTCACGTTATGTGATATATGGTTTATGGTCATGGTGGCTAGGAGGAAACCCGGGACTGTGGGGTGGTGGCGCGAGAGAGTTGCTTTTGGCCCCTCTCTCCCTCCCTGCTTCCTCTTGTGGCTTGGGGTTTTTTCTTCCTTGCTGCTCCGCCCCTGCTCCGGTTGGAATGGTTTGCCCCAGTGTCCTCCAGGGTTCCCTCCTCCTATGCTTCAGGGCGAGTGGTTAGGGCCGCCTTCTATTTAAATGCGGTGGCCCCACCCCTCATCCTCTCTACAGCGTTGCACGCTAGGAAAAAACATTGCCACCCTCCCTCCCTTGTAAAAAAAAAAAAAAAAAAAGTGTTGATAATGACCATGGCGCGATGGCTGGTATTTTCTACAAAATTATTTTGTTGAATTTAATAAATAAATAAATAAATAAATAATGAGAGGTATGGTTTGGTTTAGCTGGTGTTGGTTAATGGAAGTGTGGTTTGGTTCCGTTGGTTTTGTTTATTTCATCATAACATGCTTTTCTTTTTTAGTTACCCATGATTCATACTGGCAAGTCACAGCTGGAGAGCGGCGCTGCACAGGAAACAGGGTAGACGGGGAGGTGACCGGCCCTCCGGAGGGTGGTGTCAGGCCATCCGCTCCCGATCCAGAGTTATAAACGGTTATATCCGGTTTGGATTCTCATAGAAACGCGGTTGCCATGGCGACGAGTTGTTACTCAAAGTTGTTTACAAAATAAAAGCTATGGCTGACCTTCTGCCCACATAACACGTAACTTATGTGTCTGTCATTATTTCTCCAGGTTGGGGGGGGGGGGAATGTTTGGTTAGAGATGGCTATAGGCATCCATGCAGTCTGTGATATACAGTCCATGGTCATGTGATGGACACAACTAAGCACAGCTCGTTAGCAGGCAGATGTCTGATTACTGCCCTGCCATTCCTAGTTATGCTACTGCCTGAGCCTAAAGGGGTTTTCCATTCCCCAGATTGATTTTTCATAATGATGATTAGTATGTGATTTGTGGGGGTCTAACACCCAGACCCCGCACAGATCAGCTATTGCAGCAGCCTACGGGTGATAGAAGCTGCTAATGGATGTTTAGCATTAGGAACATTGCATTGCTTCTGTTACTTGAATAGAAGTGGTGCTGTATGGGCTTCCCATCTACTAGATTCTGGGACCCCCACAGATCACATATTGATGACCTATCCTGTGTATAGTTTATCAATATGAAAACAAAATAAAGAAAGAAAAAAAAAATATTGATTTGGTGCCGGTATATCCCTTGAGGCTAAAGCCCCACAGTAGTGAGCCACAGTCAAAAAGCGCTGCAGAAAAGACAGCAGAGATAACGCATCACGTTATTTTTCCAATTATGCCTATACAGAAAGCTCCAGCATTTATTTAGATATACTCGAGTATAAGCCGAATTTTTCAGCACAGTTTTTGTGCAGAAAAAACCCTCTCGGCTTATAATCGAGTCAGCAAAAAAAAAAAAAAAATATATATATTTTTTAAGGAGGGGGGGTGGGGGTCTATGACCAGCCGCAATATCAATGTATACAATCTCCCATAAAGTAGTGGGGGGGAAAAAAGAAGCTTTAAAAAAAAAATAAAAGTTCTAAATCCCTCCTTTCCCTAGAATACATACAGAAGTAGAAAATGACTGTGAAACACAAACACATTAGGTATCCTGTGTCTGAAAGTGCCCGGTCTACTGAATATAGGGGATCTGCAGTGCTCCTGTTCCGTCGGAAAGGGGTTAATAGGAGCACTGCAGATACCCTATATTCAGCCAGGCTGAATTTCACGTGGGGGGGGGGGGAAACCTAAGTCCTCAAGCTCAGAGAAGGGGCAGACAGACAACCATAACAGCCCCTCCCCTTCCTCAGCAACTACTGCACCCAAAATCACCCAATTTTTGAAATTTTCCAGTAGCTGCTGCATTCCCCCCCCCCCCCCCCCCCGGCTTATACTCGAGTCAACTTGTGATAAAATTAGGGGCCTCGGCTTATATTCGGGTTGGCTTATACTCGAGTATATACGATAATTAACATGATGTAATTCCCAAAAAAGAACGAGTTTTGAAATCACTTGAGATATTTTTCTGCAATGTGTGGATAGGATTAGCCAAAATACCATTCACTTTGCAGGCACTGTAAAATATTGTGGCTTTTGCCACAACGTTTCCATCACGGCCAAATCGTGGCATTTTCACAACGTGTAACCCAGGCCTTAAGGATTTGATCTTCAACAGTGTATACAAAACTATGGTGCAATTATATCGGTTAGATGACATAAGAGAGTTCACACACAAGTTTTACGCACAGTTCTAGTTTTTATGTCCTTTCTGGTAGAAGTTTTTTAAGAAATCTGGTTTAGCTGGTACTTGTAGTTCCACAACGACTACAGGAAGGCTAGGTCTTAAATACAGGGTGTACTTACCACTACAGCAATACCAATCGTGATCCCATGGATGATCCTCAGCTTGACAGGATTTGCAACTCCTGGTGGGATGTTGGAGTTAGTCATTTCAAAGTAAATGATGCCCAACAGCAGCAAAAAACATAATGCAATAAAGATGGCGACGGTGAGCACTACCAACACCATAGCAATGCCCATGGCTGCGGGTGCTAGGAGCTCAGTGCAGCCCGACCTGACTTTGAATTGACTCTTGGCTAGTTCCTGTTTTTCTGCTCACTACTTCAGCTTGGTATCAGTGTCTGCTGCATGCAGCGAGGTGTGGGAGTGGCAGGTAGTAGCCTGGAAGAGGTGGGCGTTGCAGACACTGGCCTGGAAGATATATATATATATATATATATATATATATATATATATATATATATACAGTCCTATGAAAAAGTTTGGGCACCCCTATTAATCTTAATCATTTTTAGTTCTAAATATTTTGGTGTTTGCAACAGCCATTTCAGTTTGATCTATCTAATAACTGATGGACACAGTAATATTTCAGGATTGAAATGAAGTTTATTGTACTAACAGAAAATGTGCAATATGCATTAAACCAAAATTTGACCGGTGCAAAAGTATGGGCACCTCAACAGAAAAGTGACATTAATATTTAGTAGATCCTCCTTTTGCAAAGATAACAGCCTCTAGTCGCTTCCTGTAGCTTTTAATCAGTTCCTGGATCCTGGATGAAGGGATTTTGGACCATTCCTCTTTACAAAACAATTCAAGTTCAGTTAAGTTTGATGGTGGCCGACCATGGACAGCCCGCTTCAACTCATCCCACAGATATTCAATGATATTCAGGTCTGGGGACTGGGATGGCCATTCCAGAACATTGTAATTGTTCCTCTGCATGAATTCCTGAGTCGATTTGGAGCGGTGTTTTGGATCATTGTCTGCTGAAATATCCATCCCCGGCGTAACTTCAACTGCGTTACTGATTCTTGAACATTATTCTCAAGAATCTGCTGATACTGAGTGGAATCCATGCGACCCTCAACTTTAACAAGATTCCCGGTGTCGGCATTGGCCACACAGCCCCAAAGCATGATGGAAACTCCACCAAATTTTACAGTGGGTAGCATGTGTTTTTCTTGGAATGCTGTGTTTTTTGGATGCCATGCATAGCACCTTTTTGTATGACCAAACAACTCAATCTTTGTTTCATCAGTCCACAGGACCTTCTTCCAAAATGAAGCTGGCTTGTCCAAATGTGCTTTGCATACCTCAGGCAGTGACTCTGTTTGTGGCGTGCTTGCGGAAACGGCTTCTTTCTCATCACTCTCCCATACAGCTTCTATTTGTGCAAAGTGCGCTGTATAGTTGACCGATGCACAGTGACACCATCTGCAGCAAGAGGATGCTGCAGCTCTTTGGAGGTGGTCTGTGGATTGTCCTTGACTGTTCTCACCATTCTTCTTCTCTGCCTTTCTGATATTTTTCTTGGCCTGCCACTTCTGGGCTTAACAAGAACTGTCCCTGTGGTCTTCCATTTCCTTACTATGTTCCTCACAGTGGAAACTGACAGGTTAAATCTCTGAGACAACTTTTTGTATCCTTCCCCTGAACAACTATGTTGAACAATCTTTGTTTTCAGATCATTTGAGAGCGGGCTGTCCATGCTCGGCGACCATCAAACTTAACTGAACTTGAATTGTTTTGTAAAGAGGAATGGTCCAAAATACCTTCATCCAGGATCCAGGAACTGATTAAAAGCTACAGGAAGCGACTAGAGGCTGTTATCTTTGCAAAAGGAGGATCTACTAAATATTAATGTCACTTTTCTGTTGAGGTGCCCATACTTTTGCACCGATCAAATTTTGGTTTAATGCATATTGCACATTTTCTGTTAGTACAATAAACCTCATTTCAATCCTGAAATATTACTGTGTCCATCAGTTATTAGATATATCAAACTGAAATGGCTGCTGCAAACACCAAAATATTTAGAACTAAAAATTATTACAATTAATAGGGGTGCCCAAACTTTTTCATAGGACTGTATATATATATATATACACACACACACTGTATATATATATATATATATATATATATATATATATATATATATATATATATATATACAAAAGAAAAAGCAAAAACAAGTCAGTATACACCCAAGTAGTAGAGACAGGAATAGAGTTCTATAGTGCACATATCAATTAGTCTAATTACATGTCCTTAACATATATATAATTACTAGCAGGAGGACCCGACTTCGCACGGGTATATTTAATTTTTTGTTTGTGTAGTGGCCCCATAAGAATTGCCCAGTTTTGCGCTGGTATATTTTCTATATCATTTGTGTGTGTCCATAAGCGTCATGTGATCATGTGTATCTCATTTTGGATATCAGTGAAAAACCTGCGATTGGTTGTTATGGAGACCTGGAGTAAAGCTGTGTGTATGTGACCTTGTGTCATCCACAGCGCCCTGCCCCTTTAAGACTGACATAAAGTAGTGAAGAAAAATGTCTGGGTTGCTATGGAAACCTGGAGTAAAATTCTAATATGTGGTACTCTGTGCAGAGCCGTGTATCTAATCCTCCGGCGTATGGTACTGTGTGCAGTAGCGAGTATCTAATCCTCCCCTGTGTGGTATTGTGTGCATTGGTGCATATCTAATCCTCTGGTGAATGGTATTGTGTGCAGTGGCACATATCCAATCCTCCAGCGTGTGGAATTGTGTGCAGTGGCGCATATCTAATCCTTTGGCGTGTGGATTTGTGTGAAGACGTGTGTATCTAATCCTCTGACGCTTGGTACTGTGTGCATATGTGCGTATCTAATCCTCCGGCTTGTGGTACTGTGTGCAGACATGCGTATTTAATCCTATGGCGTGTGGTACTGTATGCTGTGTACTGTGGTACTGTGTACTGACTTGTGTATCTAATCCTCCAGCGTATGGTAGTGTGTGCAGAAGCACGTATCTAATCCTCTGGTATTGTGTAAAGACGTGCGTATCTAATCCTCCGGCATGTGGAACTATGCACAGATGTGCGTATTTAATGCTGCGGCATGTGTAACTGTGTATAGACGCACGTATCTAATCCTCTGGCGCGTGTATCTAATCCTCTGGCGTGTGATATTGTGTTAAGACGTGCGTATCTAATCCTCTGGCTTGTGGTACTGTGTGCAGACGTGCGTATCTAATCCTCCGGTATGTGGTACTGTGTGAAGATGCACGTATCTAATCCTCTGGCGTGTGATATTATGTGCTGACCTGTGTATGTAATCCTCTGGCGTGTGGTACTTTGTGCAGACACGCACATCTAATCCTTTCGCATGTCGAACTGTGTGCAGACGCGTGTATCTAATCCTCCAGCGTGTGGTACTATGTGCAGTGGTGCGTATCTAATCCTCTGACATGTGGAACTGTGTGCAGACGCACGTATCTAATCTTTCTGCGTGTGGTACTTTGTGCAGATGTGGGTATCTAATCCTCTGGCATGTCGAACTATGTGCAGATGCGCGTATATAATCTTTAGCCATGTGATACTTTGTGCAGACACGCGTATCTAATCCTCTGGCATGTGATACTGTGTGCTGACCAGTGTATCTAATCCTTCAGCGTGTGGTACTGTGTGAAAACGTGCTTCTCTAATCCTTTGGGTTGTGGAACTATGTGCAGACGTGCATATCTAATCCTCTGGCGTGTGATACTGTGTTACACCACACTGCGGGCATCCCCTGTGCTGTTCGAAAACTCTCCAGCGACTCCTCTGTCTTCTTCTCCGGTCCGCCTCTTCACCGGGTCATCTGCCGCATCTTCAGCCAAAAGCGCCGACTACGCATGTCCGTCGGCCATTTTCCTGTGGCTTAACAATCACTTGTGTAAGAGGCCACAGGAAAATAGCATGGACATGCGCAGTCGGCGCTTTTGGCTGAAAATGCGGCCAATAAGGCAGACTGGAAAAGAAGACAGAGGAGTCACTGGAGCGTTTTCGAACAGCACAGGGGCTGCCCCATGTGCTGTCTGAAAACTCGTTTACATATGGAAGAAAGAAGAAATTCCTCTGGAACGGCGGTGCGGATCAGAAAAAGAAAGGTAAAGGAAGAATAGCCTTTCTTAAGGCTATTCCAACGTGTATTTAGTTAAAAAAGGAATTCTAATGATAGAATCCCTTTAACACTGTTAGTGTAAACTGTGACCAAGTGTCATTAAAGAGGACCTTTCACCACCTAGGGCACATGCGGTTTTATATACTGCTAGAAAGCTGTCAGTGCGCTGAATTCAGCATACTATTGGTTTTCACAATCTGCGCCCTGGGTGAAGAGCTATCGGTGCCGATACCGTAGCTCTTCACCGTCAGAAGGGCGTTTCTGACAGTCAGTCAGGAACGCCCTTCCTCACAGCAGCGCCTATCGCGCTGTAGAGTGAGAGGGGGAGGAACGTCTACCTAGTACTTGTCTATGGACGAGTACTATTATTATTATTATTTATTTATATAGCACCATTAATTCCATGGTGCTTTACATTTGGGGGTTACATACAGTACACAGAATATACAGGTAGATATAATACTAACAATGACTGACTGGCACAGTGGGATAGAGGGCCCTGCCCGCGAGGGCATACAATCTATGAGGGAAGGGGGATAGAGACAGAAGAAGAGGGGAGACTGTACAGATGGTGATGTGGTGGCAGTAGTGTTATTGGTGAGTCTTCTTGAAGCCTGTGATTGTGGGGGTCAGTCTTATGTGTCTTGGTAAGGAGTTCCAGAGTATGGGGAATGCCCAGGAGAAATCTTGGAGATGG
This sequence comes from Leptodactylus fuscus, assembly GCF_031893055.1. Classification (NCBI taxonomy): domain Eukaryota; kingdom Metazoa; phylum Chordata; class Amphibia; order Anura; family Leptodactylidae; genus Leptodactylus; species Leptodactylus fuscus. The sequence continues at coordinate 46,099,170 of NC_134270.1, read as the reverse complement.
ATGTGACGTGTGCGGAGCGGAGACGGTGTGAGGAGCGGATGAGAGCAGAGCGGAGTAGGAGGTTATTGGAGCATCTGAGGTTACGTGTGGGCAGGTAGCGGGAGATTAATTCAGAGATATATGGAGGGGACAGGTTGTGGATGGCTTTGAATGTTAACGTTAGTAGCTTGAACTCAATTCGCTGGGCTATGAGTAGCCAATGAAGGGACTGGCAGAGGGGAGCAAATAATGAATTAAGTGAGCAGCGCAGTTAAGGGTGGTCTGGAGGGGGCTAGGGTGTTTGCTGGGAGTGCATGGAGAAGGGTGTTCCAGTAGTCTAAGCAGGAGATTATGAGGGCATGGACGAGCATCTTAGTAGTTTCAGGGGTAAGGAAGGAGCGGATTTGGTGGATGTTCTTGAGTTGGAGGCGGCAGGAAGTGTTGAGGGTTTGAACATGTGACTTGGAGGATAGATCGGAGTCCAGTGTTATCCCAAGGCATTGGGCCCGTGGGAAGGGGAAAATGCGGTTCCGTTAACTTTGATAGATGGGTCAGGTGAAGGGGCCATACAGGGTGGGGTGAACATTAAGAACTATGTTTTCTCCATATTGAGTGTGAGAAAGCGGGAGAAGAGGAAGGAGGCTACAGCCGCTAAACAATCTGGAACACAGAGGTAATATCTGGCCCAGAGATATATATTTGCATGTCATCGGCATAGCAATGGTATTGAAAACCATGAGATTCTATGAGTTGGCCTAGGCCAAGGGTGTATATGGAGAACAGGATGGGTCCTAGGACGGAGTACTATCAGGAGTGGAGAAGGCGTTCCTCACCGCTCTCACAGTACAGCACAATAGACACTACTGTGAGGAAGGGCGTTCCTGACTGACTATCAGAAACGCCCTTCTGACAGTGAAGAGCTACGGTACCGGCACCGATAGTTCTTTACCCAGGGAGCAGATTGTGAAAGCCAACAGTGCGCTGAATTCAGCGCACTGTTGGCTTTCTAGCGGTGTATAAAACCACATGTGCCCCAGGTGGTGAAAGGTCCTCTTTAACTAATCCTCTACTGAATATTCTAAAGCCTCATCTGACACTATTACTGTAAATCATGACTCCCAACTTTCAAAAGACTGAAAGAGGGACCAAATGCGTAGCGCACTATGTGCTATTCCCATCAATATCTCTTTGTGCCCCCTCCAATTGTGCCTACACTATACAGTCCCTCTCCAGTTGCCTCCACACTATACCATCCCACTCAAGTTGCCTCCACACTATACAGTCCCTTCCAGTTGCCCCCACAGTATACAGACTCTCCTCAATTTGCTCCCACACTATACAGTCCCTTCCGGTTGCCCCCACAGTATCCAGTCCCCCTCTAGTTGCCCTCACAGTATACAGTCCCCCTCTAGTTGCCCCCACAGTATACAGTCCCACTCTAGTTGCCTCCACACTGTACAGTCCCTTCCAGTTGCCCCCCACAGTATACAGCCCCACCCAGCTGCCCCCACACTGCATAGAGTAGTTGGAGACAGGATATACAGATTAATCAGCGGGCTTAATGCCATGATTTCTGTTCAAGCTATGTATCCGACAGATAGGATTTCTCTGGCAGCTACAATAAATTCCCGGCACTCCACCAATATGAAAGCAAAGTTAAAGGTTTTACTGGCAAGGTAAGCCAAGACCAGGAATCTCATGGCACAATTGATCAATAAAGTACAGATGGTTCATCTTTCAAGCATTTGATTAGTACAATGTTTTACATACACAGTAGCAGTGGCGGCCATTTTTTTCAACAATCTCACAGAGGCAAAAAGATGCAGGTAGGTGTGAGGGCAAGTATCCTGAATATTTTTTTTTAGTTGTTATTTTTTGGCCTATTCCCGGAGACAACCTATCGCGTTTAAATGACCTGTCCTGATTCCTGATATATACTTAGTAAATACTTGAATTCCCCATAAAATAATAATTCTCTTCTTAGAACTTTGCACCGTTCCTCTGTTATTTTGTACTAGAGTCTGTAAATACATTGACAACTAGATGCGACATTTCCTTTGTCAAAGGGACACAGGGGCGTAACTACCGGGGTAGTAGCTGCCACAGGGCCTGGTACATTAGGGGGCCCGGCGACTGCTGCTACTTCTACTGTAGAGTTACTCCAGCCAGTAACGTGCCCTATTTACTTACCGATCCTGGCAGGGACCAGGATCAGTAAGTGACACTGCGGGCCCTACAAACACTATTATTATACTTGGGGGTCTTTTCAGACCCCCGAGTATAATGATCAGAGGCCCAGGAGAGGTAAGGGAACATAAAAAAACAGTGTTACTTACCTCTCCGGGCAGGCTTCGGGCCTACTTGTGTGACGTCCTACTTGTGCGACGCAGGCCCCCCGGGTCAAGTGACATCCCGGATGTCATTAAAGATGGCCGCCATCGGCGGAGACTGCAGGGATAGGTAAGTAACAGTGTTTTTTTATGTTTGTATCCTTCCTGGGTCTCCAATTATTATACTCTGTGGTCTGAAAAACGGCCACAATGGGGCATAATAGTGTGTGCAGGGGCGACTATGGGGTATAATACTGTGTGCAGGGTCCACTGTGGCGTATATTACTGTGTGCAGGATCCACTGTGGTGTATATTACTGTGTACAGGGGCCACCATGGGACCCCGCCATTCCTAGTTATGCTACTGAACAAGCCGCAACATAATCTGACACTGTCACTAGCGATCGAAAAAGTAATAAATTGTGCAGGGATACCCATAACTAGCAACGAACCCCACCCATCGATAATTAATGAGCTAAATTAGACCTATCCTAAGTTAAGGGAATACATTTTTGCTGTTGGATAACCCATCCATATAACAATACATGTAATCTAATTTTCCCCCACTAGAGGAAGTCACTACATTTGGTTTTATATACTGTAGTTGACTATAAACTGTACAAATCCATGTGTAGGAAGTTCCCTCTAGGGGTAGATACATACATAATTATATCCTATAACTTAGGTTTAGCTTCTTTTCCCACAAGAGGGGTTCCAGGTATTAGGACCCTCTCCCCTAACTGTACGGCACATAAGTAAGAAGAAGTAAAGAATCAAGGGTTATCAGGAACATAACATACCTCACAACCGTCCCGGATTCCACGGGACATTCACGATTTTGGTGTCCTGTTCCGCGGTCCCGGTCAGTGGGAGGTATGTCCCAGTTTCAAGGCTTTAACGCTGCGCTCCGGCTCCTGCATGTGTAGTCGTGATGTGATGACTATGTGAGTGAGTGAGAGCTGCGGGTGAGCATTGGAAGGGTGTGTATAAGTGTTTTTTGTGTTAAACATTGAGGGGAACATAATGTAGGAGGCTAATGAAACTGTGGGCAGATGAAGGAGGGGAGAACGGCATGAAACTGTGGGCAGAGATGGGGGAGACATGAAACTGGGGACAAATATGGAGAGAGGACATGAAACTGGGACAGATATGGAGGGGGACATGAAAATGGAGGCAGAGATGGGGGGACATGAAACTGGGGACAGATATGGAGGGGGGACATGAAACTGGGAAAGCTATGGAGGGGGACATGAAACTGGGGGCAGATATGGAGGGGGGACATGAAACTGGGGGCAGATATGGAGGGGGGACATGAAACTGGGGGCAGATATGGAGGGGGGATGTGAAACTGGGGACAGAGATGGGGAGACATGAAACTGGGGGCAGAGATGGGGGACACGAAACTGGGGATCTGCATATACATCTCTGTATATGCGCAGTATACCCAGGTGTGCCCCAAAGAGAGCAGAGAGGAGTCAGCAGCAGCCTGTGCCGTATATACAGGAGACAGTGCACAAAGAGACTTCCGGGGTGCACGGAGAAGGCTCATTAGCATATGAATAAAAATTGACTTATTCAAAATCTACTGAGGCAATTTACATACAAAAGGTACGTGTGGAATAGCCTTTCTAGAAAACCTAGGATCCTGTACGTGGCGAACACTTCTACCAGCAGGACATTTTGGTGATGGAGTTACACTATCAGGGTCATTGGAGTGCAGCGATGTTGGAAGACTACTGTTGGACGCTTCAGCATGATTTGTCAACTCATCAGTATAAGCGGAAGTCCACAGCCAAGAAATTTAAACCATGAACATGTTTAACAAATTTTTGCACATATTTTACAGCTATTAGACTTCAAACCGAATTTTTGTTTATCATATAATTATGTATCTATCATTTCAGTAGCTATGGCCACGTTCATATTTACATTTAAAATTCATGTAGCAATAACTTTTAAAATACAAGTTTTTTTGCAAAAATTACATTTCTTATGTTTTGAATTAATTAATTGAAATATAAAATTTAAGATCGTGGATATTTTAAGAATGGAGGGTGATACAGAAATACGGATTGCATATTTGAAATCAGCATGTTCAAATTGACTAAGATCGATTGTATAAGATATCCGCGGAAAGTTTTTTTTTGTTGTGTAGTGTTATTAATCACCCCATCAAAAACCCCACACCCAACCAGCCCACGTCTTGAAGTTTGTAAGGCTAAGATCACACTTGCGACGCAGTGTCCACCGGAAAATCTCCTCCAACAGTTTCAGTTTTAGGCTAAGGCCCTGAGTAGCGAGCCACAGCCAAAAACCATGGTAGACGACACATCAAAATTTTTCCTGCAGCCAGCACTTTTCACAGAAAGTCCGCGGACTTTCGGGCTTCCATTATACCTATATGGATACCTCACGCATTTCCACAGGTATAATTGACATGCTGTGATTTCCAAAAACATAAGCATTTTTTACTTCGCAGCATTTTCGCTGCAAATTTTTTTCTGCAGTGTGTATAAGGATGAATTAGCCAGAATCCCATCCACTCTGCAGAAATTGCAGTTAATGAAAAATGCCACAGTTTTTGCCACCACCAATGCAAAATCGCTGTGTTTGCATTACGTGGGGCCCTGGCCTTAAAATGACCAACATTCAAAAGGCCCCATTATAGTCAATGGGGTCCATCAAACTCCATGTGTTACTGCTATTTTAGTGGTCCACCTGTCTGGACCTCCAATGGACTGAAACAACTGAGAGGCCATGCTAGTGTGAACCTAATGTAACCTGCTGGAAGTTGAGAGTAAGTTGTATTAAGAGACAAGACCTCAAGGCCTTTGACTTACTTTAAGTATATAATAAGATGATAAGAAAGCCTTTATGAGGACATAGTTCATATTAATGGATAACCTGTAGTGACAAACAGGTTATTGCATAGTGACACAGTGCTGTATTATCATGTCTGTATATACTGTATTCAGCTTATTGTCATAGAAAGTGTATAACGCTAACATGTAAGAGTGGAAGGGAAAGCCAATATTATTGGTCAACACAATGGAGCAGATTTATTAATGTTAGGGTGACTGTAAGGGCGTTATACTGTATGGGAGCACACATAGAAATGTATGGAAATGGGCAGAATTAGAGTGGACATGGGTGGGGCTAAATTTGCAGCACACATTCCGTCTCTCTTTCTGTCTTTTGAAAGTTTGGAGGTACTGTATGTATTTGTCATGTTGCCTAGAGCAACCCGTCAGGCTTTGATTTCATAAAACTGCTGTGAAATAGGTTGCTATGGGCAGCAAATCGTTTTCTATTGGGCGGTTTAACTAATAAAGATACGTGTCTTTCAAGAAAGGCTGTATATGGCTACACTGCCCAATAACGGCACTACAACCCATTACATGGGGTGGTCAGACAACACAACCTTAGTAACCAGGCAATCTCAGATTTCCAGAGCCTCGTGCCACCATTTTTTTCCTGCTATAGCAACACAATATAATACAGATATATAGATTGGTAGAACCTCCCAAAAATGAATCTCAGGCCCAACTTTCAAAGAACTGAAAGAGGAGAAAAAAACGTGCAACATGGACCATGTTTGCAATGTGGCTCCACCAATTCTCATCCATGTCCCTTTGATCCCCACACAGAATAATGGCTCCATAGTGGCCCTTCCTTGTGACCCTCACATTATAATATCCACCTAACACTAATATCCAATATTCTAACATTGACCTTTTCCCCCTTCCCCTACACTCCTACTATAGCCGTTGGCTATACAACGTCTCAAAGTTTTAATAGCAGTAATAGACATTGTCTGCCTTCCATGTCACAGAGGAGGGAAACAGAGGCGCAAATTTTTTGTGACATTGTACTGTCAAATACTGTCTGTCCTTGCACTCTCTGATTTGTAAAATGCTGCGGAATATGTTGGCGCTATATAAAGTTATTATTATTTGGAAAGTGATCGTCTTAGGCTAGGTTCACATCTGCGTCTCAATCGTTCGGGACGTACGGGGAACCTGAACCGCTGGAAGAGTGGTTACCGGTTACCGATTATAGACTATAATGGGGTCCACCAGGTATCCATCAGGTTTCCGTCATTTTTATAATGAAGCTGGAGGAGAAGAGTCCTCCATGCAAAATTTCACTCTCCAATGATTTTCGGCAGTTTCTGTGGAGGAGTTGGCTACAATACAGATGTGAACCTAGCCTACTCCATTAGTAGTTGTTACGTAATAATACTATAAGTTACATAGTAGATGAGGTTGGATAAAGACATGAGTCCATCAAGTCCAACCTATAACCCTACAATCCCTACAGTGTTGATCCAGGGGAAGGCAAAAAAAAACCCATGAGGCTCATGCCAATTGCCCCATTTCAGGGGAAAAAATTCCTTCCCAACTCCAATTCTGGCAGTCAGTATAAAACCCTGGATCAACGTGTCCTTATAATCTAGAGTCCATAACCTGTTATATTTTATCTTCAAAAAAGGCATCCAGGCCCTCTTTGAACTTGTTTAGTGAATCCACCATCACCACTTCCTGGGCAGAGACTTCCATAGCCTCGCTGTTCTTACTGTGAAGAATCCCCTTCTATGTTTCTGGTGAAACTTTCTCTCCTCCAGACGTATAGAGGATGTCCCCTTGTCACTGTCACTGGTCTAGGAGTAAAAAGATCCTTAGAAAGTTCTTTGTATTGTCCCTTCATGTATTTGTACATTGTTATTAGATCTCCCCATAGACGTCTTTTCTCTAAGCTGAATAACCCAAGTTTGTTAATCTATCGTTGTACTCCAATCCACCCATTCCCCTAATCATTTTGGTTGCCCATCTTTGCACTTTTTCAAGTTCACTTAAGTCTTTCTTGTATATCGTTGCCCAAAATTGCGCACAATATTCTAAGTGTGGCCGTACCGGTGAAATAAAGTTAAAATCCATTTTTTAAACATGATAAAAGATTTTGATTTCCCTCAAACAGAAGCCCACAAATATTTAATCTCAAAGGTTTTTAATATAAGTAACAACATTATCTACGGCCAGCTTTCCAGACACCACCTCCGGATGATCAAAGAAGCTGACAATTCCATGGAAGCCATCTTTGACATGATACCATGTAACCGGGACGCCGTTATCCTCCAGCCGTTTCTTGTAGAGTATCCCATCATCACGGAGAACATCAAACTCACATGTCAGTATGTAGGCCTTTGGTAGTTGCCGGATCACAGCGTCATCAGAAAACAATGGAGAGAATGGAAAGTCAAAAACTTTCTTAGCTTTCTCATAAACCTCTTTATTAAAAGGCGCCATGATGTGTGGTTTGTAGCCTTTTACCATGAACTCCTCAGAACTCAACCATTTGCTTAACTTCTGTCTTATTTCAGGTGGAACATGGCTGCCCTTTGAAAGTTCTTTCGCTAAAGAAAAATCACCACCAATGTATGATAATAAGTAATATAAAGAGTACTTTTGGGGTAACAAAGGGACCATCTTGTTTTGTTGGTGTGAGGGTAAGTTAAAGTCAGCTCTCTGGACACCTGGATATATCATCACCTGGGCAAGAGGCTTTGGGATATCTGATCTACCCACAAGGGCCTGACAAATCCCAGCAGTGAGATTACCCCCAGCACTGTCTCCACATATTATAACAGAAGAAGGATCGACTCCATGTTCTTGTGCCGTCTTCAGAAAGTGAACTGTAGCTGTGAGACAGTCATCAAATGCGGCAGGACATCTGTGTTCTGGTGCCAGGCGGTAACTAAAATCAATAATAAAAAGTTTGTCATTGTCTTAGATAAATATGGGAAGTAAGGGTTAATACCTGGATAATAAAGGATCCAACACCCCTACCCAGATCTCCCTGTTGAAAAGTAATCTGCATATGAAATTAAGGAATCCCGTTCCCACAAAAAGGAAAGGGTTGCAACACTCAGGAGGGGCCAGGGCTGGTATCACGGTAATATATCCGATGTGGCCGGCTTGCAGGGAGTCCCTGGGTCCCGAATGTGCACCAAATCTCCCTTTTGATGTCCCCGACTACCCTCCCCTGCGTGATATCTGACAATGACAACAGACAACCAGGCTTCGGGGGTAATCGTTGCTTTTCTTTTTACTAGCAGGACAAAGTAATACAAATGTACATATGGAGGACTTCTTCACATACAACACAGCGATCTTTGTAGGTAGTGTCCACTTAGCAGAGGATGGGGCAGAATGCTTTGGATAGTAGTTGCTTGGCAGTTAACTTGTATATACTTGTAAAGATGGCCTGTATCCAGGGGGTTAGTCCTCAACAAACTGGGTACACGTATATAGAAGAGGAGATACAATTCGGCAGCGGGAGACCCGCGGGACACAAGGAACGGACACAAGGAAAAGACAGGGCACCGAACAGTAGGGGACAGGAAGTGGCTTAACGAGCTTAATCTATTCTTCAATAGATTCGACTCCAAGCAAATGCTCCCTCCACCAGCATGTCAGCCAACCGCCCTCCCCTCACACACCAAGACCCAACCCCCACCGAACTGCGGTCAACTGCAATCTGACTATCTGATTCTGCAGGAGTCTCAGGTGTGTAAGGAAATGAAGAATATTAGAGCGAACAAAGCGGGGGGACCTGATGGTATAAGCGCAAGAGTTCTTAAAATGTGCAGTGACCAGCTGTGTGGTATTATAACGCACATGTACAATATGAGCCTGAAGCTGGGAGTAGTACCTCAACTGTGGAAAACATCTTGCGTGGTACCAGTCCCAAAGAAACCCAACCCGATGGGCTACAATGACTACCGACCAGTAGCACTGACATCACACCTGATGAAGGTCCTAGAGAGACTGGTCCTGACACACCTACGCCCCCTAGTGAGCTCCGCTCTGGACCCCCTCCAGTTTGCCTACCGGCCAGGCATTGGGGTAGATGATGCCATCATCCACCTTCTTCATAGAGCTCTCTCTCACCTGGAGAAACCCGGGAACACTGTGAGAATAATGTTCTTTGATTTCTCTAGTGCTTTCAACACCATTCAGCCAGGGCTACTGAGGGAGAAGCTGAACCTTGGTGGTGTGGACCATCACCTGTCCAACTGGATCCTAGACTACCTGACAAACCGCCCTCAGTATGTGAGAGCCCAGGACGGTGTGTCTGACACTGTGATCTGTAGTACGGGGGCACCACAAGGTACAGTGCTTGCCCCATTCCTCTTCACACTGTACACTGCTGACTTCAGGCACAACTCATCCAGCTGTTACTTACAGAAGTACTCCGATGACTCTGCTATAGTCGGCCTTATCACTGATGGCGACGATAGGGAATACAGAGACTTAAACCGGGATTTTGTTGAATGGTGCCAGCAGAACCAGCTCAGGATTAATGCTGGGAAGACCAAGGAGATGGTGGTGGACTTTAGTAAACGGAGAGGTGCTCCGACCCCGGTGGAGATCCAAGGAACATGTATTGAGATAGTCAGGACCTATAAGTACCTGGGCGTGCTCCTCAACAATAAAGTAGACTGGGCTGATCACCTGGAGGCGCTGCACAAAAAGGGCCACAGCAGACTCTACCTGCTCAGGAGGCTGAGGGCCTTCGGAGTCCGGGGGACACTTCTTAGGGCCTTCTTCAACTCTGTGGTTGCCTCAGCCATCTTTTTCGGTGTGGCCTGCTGGGGAAGCAGTATATCAACCAGGGACAGAAATAGACTTGACAGGCTGATCAGGAGGGCCAGCTCTGTCCTGGGGAGCCCCCTGGACCCAGTACAGGTGGTGGGTGATAGAAGGATACTGTCTGTGGTGACCTCCATGCGGGAGAACAAATCCCACCCCATGTATGGGACCCTGATGGGACTTGGCAGCACTGTAAGCGACCGTCTGCTTCACCCCAAGTGTGAGAAGGAGCGCTATCGCAGGTCCTTCCTTCCAACCGCGACCAGGCTGTATAATCTACATCAGACCAAACGAAGATCACTCCGCACAGAGAACTAAATGATTATGACGATGACCATGAGGTCTTCCTCTTTCTCTTCTGTTTTTTTTTTCCTTAGCTGCCATGGACTCCTAGTATATCTTCTCTTCTCAGCTTATCTGTGTCTACGTCTGTAATATATTACTCTGTATTATCCTGTATCTGTATTACTATGCTGCTGTAACACGCTGAAATTTCCCCAATGTGGGACTATTAAAGGATTATCTTATCTTATCTTAATAGCAATAATTACTGTTGCAATAATACATGGTGCCCAATGAAACCAATGAGCTATGGTCAAGCTGGGTCAAGTAGGAGATACACTTTTTTTTTGCACCTCCTCGTCTACCTGTCAGGACTTTAGTATAACAAATAGGGCAGGTACCCAAACACAACCATTCAGGTTCCAGCTCTCATATACTGTAGTAATTGTACGATTACACCTTTTCACACTAGCTTTCACAATATCAGCAATTGATTCCATTGAAACTATTACACACATCTTATCACTAAAGGAAATATTAGAAGAATTATGTCACCTTACCCAACAGAGACAACCACAGCTCCCGAATTCTTCGTTACGTATCGGCAAAAACTATCATATGTGTCTAAAATCAAATAAAAGAGATTTCATATCCACTGGCTTACACGGTACAAAGACATTTTTTCTTATTAAAATCAAATAAATAAATAAGACATTGGTTTCTGGGATCATCGTCCATCAGTGTCAAAAAATCTCATAGATTAGAATGTGTAAAAAACAAAAAGAAAAAAATTAAAAAGTGCTGCTGAAAATGTTTGGCTGCAAAACTTCCTGGTTTCTATTTCCTGTTTGTGGGAGTGTCAGTACTTTACAAGGAAGTCTCTCCAAGCCTCTGCACCTCCTAGCAGTTTTTCATTCATGTCCAGTATAATTACAGTATTTACTTATGTATGTGTATAATAAGATATGTATATAGATGTGAGAATAGAAAATCAGACGGCACTGCCAAAAATATGGTGCAATATGGTGAGTTACAGCATTTCAGCTTGTATACAGAAGTCTTTCTCAAGCTCGGGACTAGGATATCTATATACTTCTGTATAATATATATGGCTTGTCCTCGGTTGGAATCAGCGCCGCACCTCCCATGAGGCAACCGCTTCAGGCGGCGCTATGTCGGGGCCCCAGGGAGGGCGACATTTTTGCTAACCTAAGCCAGTCCAGGACAAGCTGTCCTGGCTTAGCACCGAGCGGTGGTTTGGGGAGGCCACTGGAGCAGCGCTGCTCCAGCAGCCTCCCCTCACGCTCAGGCAGATAGCAGGCCCTCTCCGTGGCACGGCCCTCTCCGTGCCTGCTCTCTGCCGGCGAACGGCGCTAAGCCCCGTCCCTTCAATTCGCCACGCCCCCTCTTCTCAGCCACGCCCCGCTCCGCCCCCTCCTCCCGGGGGGGGGCAGCTTTCTGTAGTTCGCCTCGGGCGGCGAAAGGGGCAGGTTCACCCCTGGTTGGAATAGTATACATATTTTTACAATGGGCTCAACATGAGTAATATTTGCCACTGTATCAACCAAATCTGTAAAACTTCAGTTGGATCATCCAAAAATCTAACGTGTTGACTATATGACTATATCTAGATATCCAGATTTTTTGGGGGGGAGGGACAAAAAGCTCTTTCTATAAATCTATCTTTGAATCACAGGCTTTGACTTGCTTACCAATACTTCCAAAAACATATCCTCCTCCATGAAAGAACATGACTCCTTTTCTGCCGCCAGCAGAAGGAGATCGAGGCTGGTAGACTCTCACTGGAACTCCTTCAAATTGTAAGTCTTTCTTGAAGATTTCTGGATCGTTCTTCAGCTTTGGAATGGCTGTTTTTTGTAGAAAACGAAAAAGCTGGAAAGTGTTTGACACTCCAACTTTATCAAGAATATCTCCCTAAAGATTGAGGAACGAAACAGAAAATGAAGAGAGTTATCCTACAAAGACCATCTTTAGTGAAGGTTTCCCAACACAATCAGATATTGATGGGGAGGCCACCATTGTAAAATGCAGCACAGAGAATTAGATCTATTACATTGTACCCATTGAAATCAGGTGGCATCCATGATGTCAGTATTCCTCCAGTGTAGGACTGTGGTAACAGAGCAACAAAGTCAGCGGGACTGAAAAATTTCGGTTTGGAGGGGGCTATTGTTCCACCTCTGAACAATAGCCCCCTCCAATAGTCCAATAGTGACAGCCATAGACCTCATGGAGAGGACCACATGCTTGCATCTCTGCCACTTTGGTTAGATAGTGCAACTGACCTGCTATCAGGGAATTGTGTTTCTTGTGAGCTTCCAGAAAAAGAAAATAGAAAAAAGAATAGTTACATCTTCTAAGTAAAGATGTTATGCCAAACTGAACAACATCAAACTATCTAGGGAAGATGTCACTGACTGCAGAGCCAGGTTTAGACTCTCTTTAGATGATGCTGCAGTTTTAGTTGTGGACTCCTGCAATAGTCAAAAGAGTTTTCCAGAGAAAATAATGGATAACTTATCCTTAGGATAGGTCATCAATTTAAAGATCAACAGGGGTTGGACACTCCGGCCACCAGACAATCAGCTATTGGAAGAGGCTGTAGAATTCTAGTATCTTCAGTACTAACCAAACACAGCACAATACATTTGTGCAACCACTAGACCTGGTATTACAGCTCAGCCCATTGGCTTGAATGCACCTGAGCTCAGGGAGAGACACTGTTGCTTCAAACAGCTAATCCGTGGAAGTCCTGAGTGTCAGACCCCCACTGATCTTCAATTGATGACCTAACCTATGGATAAAAGTCCCAGAAAACCCCTTTAAATCATTTTATTTTTTTTTTAATGTAGATTGTGAGCCCCATATAGGGATCACAATGTACTTTTTTTTTCCATTTAAGTATGTCTTTGTAGAATGGGAGGAAATCCACGCAAACACGGGGAGAACATACAAACTCCCTGCAGATGTTGTTCCTGGTGGGATTCCAACCTAGGACTCCAGCGCTGCAAGGCTGCAGTGCTAACCACTGAGCCCCCCCCCCCCTTAAATAATTTATGTAAAACAAAGATACCTTTGCCTAGCACATTGCAATACTAAATGACCACGGCTTCTATGTGACTTTTTAGATGTGGCTTTCGCTATACAAGTTTCAGAGGCAAATCATGACAAATCCACAGCAAGTTCATGGAAACTTCAAGGTTTCATAAAATTCCTATGTATTATTTGGTTGTAGCAGCAAAAAAGGTTCTATGTAATCTAGCCATAGCCGGCATTCTGAGGTCTGTAATGTAATATACAGTGTAAACTGTATGAGTAAGAAACTCAAATTAAGATCCAGGGCACAAACTCACCAGAATGAATGCAGCAGTAAAAGCGGTATGAATGCTCCGAAGTAATTTAGGATTTGCAATCCCTGGTGGGATATCTACTTTCGAGGATTCGTACCAAGTTAACCCAAAAAATATCAGCAAACACAAGACAAATATAATGGTAATTACTCCCAGCGGAGCAGATAATACTCCCAGCATTGTTGCAGCTTTTCTTGTTTGTGTTGTCACTGGGAATCTTTGCACTTCCTGGATACTCCCCCTAGTAAGGTGAAGAGTTACGGGTTGTTGGAAGGAGATCCTCCCTCTGGAGTCAGAGATCTAGTCTGTTCAGTGTAGAGCAGGCTAGACTAGAGCAGAAAATCTCAGTAATCTAACATGAGCAGACTAGAATGGAGCGAGTACATGGAGGAGTCAGTAATCTAATCTGTAGATAAATATGTCGCTCAGTGTTCCCAAGGTTATGGTGCTCGGAGAGGACCTTCCATCTATTGAACCATAGTAATAAAGAACTCCAGGATTTATATACACTCACCGGCCACTTTATTAGGTACACCTGTCCAACTGCTCGTTAACACTTAATTTCTAATCAGCCAATCACATGGCGGCAACTCAGTGCATTTAGGCATGTAGACATGGTCAAGACAATCTCCTGCAGTTCAAACCGAGCATCAGTATGGGGAAGAAAGGTGATTTGAGTGCCTTTGAACGTGGCATGGTTGTTGGTGCCAGAAGGGCTGGTCTGAGTATTTCAGAAACTGCTGATCTACTGGGATTTTCACGCACAACCATCTCTAGGGTTTACAGAGAATGGTCCGAAAAAGAAAAAACATCCAGTGAGCGGCAGTTCTGTGGGTGGAAATGCGTTGTTGATGCCAGAGGTCAGAGGAGAATGGCCAGACTGGTTTGAGCTGATAGAATGGCAACAGTGACTCAAATAGCCACCCGTTACAACCAAGGTAGCCAGAAGAGCATCTCTGAACGCACAGTACGTCGAACTTTGAGGCAGATGGGCTACAGCAGCAGAAGACCACACCGGGTGTCACTCCTTTCAGCTAAGAACAGGAAACTGAGGCTACAATTTGCACAAGCTCATCGAAATTGGACAATTGAAGATTGGAAAAACGTTGCCTGGTCTGATGAGTCTCGATTTCTGCTGCGACATTCGGATGGTAGGGTCAGAATTTGGCGTCAACAACATGAAAGCATGGATCCATCCTGCCTTGTATCAACGGTTCAGGCTGGTGGTGGTGGTGTCATGGTGTGGGGAATATTTTCTTGGCACTCTTTGGGCCCCTTGGTACCAATTGAGCATCGTTGCAACGCCAAAGCCTACCTGAGTATTGTTGCTGACCATGTCCATCCCTTTATGACCACAATGTACCCAACATCTGATGGCTACTTTCAGCAGGATAATGCGCCATGTCATAAAGCTGGAATCATCTCAGACTGGTTTCTTGAACATGACAATGAGTTCACTGTACTCCAATGGCCTCCACGGTCACCAGATCTCAATCCAATAGAGCATCTTTGGGATGTGGTGGAACGGGAGATTCGCATCATGGATGTGCAGCCGACAAATCTGCGGCAACTGTGTGATGCCATCATGTCAGTATGGACCAAAATCTCTGAGGAATGCTTCCAGCACCTTGTTGAATCTATGCCACGAAGAATTGAGGCAGTTCTGAAGGCAAAAGGGGGTCCAACCCGTTACTAGCATGGTGTACCTAATAAAGTGGCCGGTGAGTGTATCTTTTCTTCAAAACTCCAATTTTATCATATCAAAACAACTAATGAAATGTTTCGGTCTCAATTTAGACCTTCATCAGCCATCGGATGTTGGAGAAATGGAGTACCAAGAGAAATTGAGGATGTTCCATTGGTCATAAGTTTCAATTCTTAAAAAGAGAACGTGTCAACATTTTTTAAACCAAGTTTTTATAGATGATGTCACAGCTTCCTACTCCCATCCTTGCACAGGTGTCTTGAAAACTCCCATAGACTTCAATGAGCTGGACTTCTGCCCGCAAAGGAAAGGTGCACACACACCCGAAACGAGAGTAGTAGCAGACACCGGAAACAACCCCATTAAAAGCAAAAGTGATATGTTTCACTATCTTGTTTTAATTTAAAATGTTTAAAATTAAAAAGGCAATACCTTCCATTTAACATCACTTTTAGAGATGAGCGAACACTGTTCGGAACAGCCGTTCCGAACAGCACGCTCCCATAGAAATGAATGGACCTAGCCGGCACGCTGGGGGTTAAGTGACCGGCCGCCAGCAAAGTGTACATGCCAGCTGCTTTCATTCATTTCTATGGGAGCGTGCTGTTCGGAACGGCTGATCCAAACAGTGTTCACTCATCTCTAATAATTTTCTATTGCAAAATGAAAATTTGACTATACATTGCTAATGTTTGGTCAGCATAATCTCTGCTATCTCAGCTTCCCCATTGACTTCATCACAAAGTGGTCACCAGAGTCATAGACTATGCTATACACAGGGTGCAGAAATAGTGTTGGGCAGACATTGCTTATACACAGCGCAGTATATGGGCCATGCACCAGTACTGTATCCCAGCTACCACTGACTTCAATGGGTGCTCAGCTGCCATGATGGCGCCCAGCTACTATATAGGGATCAGAGCCAACTGCTTCCGTCTCCATGTAGAATATGATATGGACATCAGAAATTGCCCAGTACAAGTGATCCCAGCATTCAGCCCCAAACCGATCAGATATATATATGTGGCGTAACTAGGAATGGTGGGGCTCCAAGGCAAACATTTGACATGGCCTGCTGATGTCGGCCATCTTCAATGATGGAAGAGACATCACTTGAACCGGGCTTGCGTCGCAATGCATAATGACGCAAGCCCGGTCCACGTGATGTCTGGGATGTCACCAAGTAGGCCCGAAGCCTTCCAGAGCATAGATGAGGTAATTAATAGAGATGAGCGAACACTAAAATGTTCGAGGTTCGAAATTCGATTCGAACAGCCGCTCAATGTTCGTGTGTTCGAACGTGTTTCGAACCCTATTATAGTCTATGGGGAACAGATACTCGTTAAGGGGGAAACCCAAATCCGTGTCTGGAGGGTCACCAAGTCCACTATGACACCCCAGGAAATGATGCCAACACCTCTGGAATGACACTGGGACAGCAGGGGAAGCATGTCTGGGGGCATCTAACACACCAAAGACCCTCTATTACCCCAACATCACAGCCTAACAACTACACACTTTACACACTCAATACCACCTCTCTGACAGTAGGAAAACACCTTGAAACATGTGTATTTGGCACTTGCAGTGAGGAGAGCTTGTCACCAGCAGTGAATTTGGCCCTTGTAGTAAGTTGAGGTTGGCACCAACATTTGTTTTGAAAATCAGGGTGGAGGGAGCCTCTAAACAGCCCAGTTTGGGCAAATTCATGGTGGAGGGAGCCTCTAAAACCCCCAGTTTGGACCAATTCATGGTGGAGGGAGCCTCTAAAAACCCCAGTTTGGACCAATTCATGGTGGAGGGAGCCTCTAAACAGCCCAGTTTGGGCAAATTCATGGTGGAGGGAGCCTCTAAAAACCCCAGTTTGGACCAATTCATGGTGGAGGGAGCCTCTAAAAACCCCAGTTTGGACCAATTCATGGTGGAGGGAGCCTCTAAACAGCCCAGTTTGGACCAATTCATGGTGGAGGGAGCCTCTAAAAACCCCAGTTTGGGCAAATTCATGGTGGAGGGAGCCTCTAAAAACCCCAGTTTGGACCAATTCATGGTGGAGGGAGCCTCTAAAAAACCCAGTTTAGACCAATTCATGATGGAGGGAGCCTCTAAACAGCCCAGTTTGGGCAAATTCATGGTGGAGGGAGCCTCTAAAAACCCCCAGTTTGGACCAATTCATGGTGGAGGGAGCCTCTAAAAACCCCAGTTTGGACCAATTCATGGTGGAGGGAGCCTCTAAACAGCCCAGTTTGGGCAAATTCATGGTGGAGGGAGCCTCTAAACAGCCCAGTTTGGGCAAATTCATGGTGGAGGGAGCCTCTAAAAACCCCAGTTTGGACCAATTCATGGTGGAGGGAGCCTCTAAAAACCCCAGTTTGGACCAATTCATGGTGGAGGGAGCCTCTAAAAACCCCAGTTTGGACCAATTCATGATGGAGGGAGCCTCTAAACAGCCCAGTTTGGGCAAATTCATGGTGGAGGGAGCCTCTAAAAACCCCAGTTTGGACCAATTCATGGTGGAGGGAGCCTCTAAACAGCCCAGTTTGGGCAAATTCATGGTGGAGGGAGCCTCTAAACAGCCCAGTTTGGGCAAATTCATGGTGGAGGGAGCCTCTAAAAACCCCAGTTTGGACCAATTCATGGTGGAGGGAGCCTCTAAAAACCCCAGTTTGGACCAATTCATGGTGGAGGGAGCCTCTAAAAACCCCAGTTTGGACCAATTCATGATGGAGGGAGCCTCTAAACAGCCCAGTTTGGACCAATTCATGATGGAGGGAGCCTCTAAACAGCCCAGTTTGGGCAAATTCATGGTGGAGGGAGCCTCTAAAAACCCCCAGTTTGGACCAATTCATGGTGGAGGGAGCCTCTAAACAGCCCAGTTTGGGCAAATTCATGGTGGAGGGAGCCTCTAAACAGCCCAGTTTGGGCAAATTCATGGTGGAGGGAGCCTCTAAACAGCCCAGTTTGGGCAAATTCATGGTGGAGGGAGCCTCTAAAAACCCCAGTTTGGACCAATTCATGGTGGAGGGAGCCTCTAAAAACCCCAGTTTGGACCAATTCATGGTGGAGGGAGCCTCTAAAAACCCCAGTTTGGACCAATTCATGATGGAGGGAGCCTCTAAACAGCCCAGTTTGGGCAAATTCATGGTGGAGGGAGCCTCTAAAAACCCCAGTTTGGACCAATTCATGGTGGAGGGAGCCTCTAAACAGCTCAGTTTGGGCAAATTCATGGTGGAGGGAGCCTCTAAACAGCCCAGTTTGGGCAAATTCATGGTGGAGGGAGCCTCTAAAAACCCCAGTTTGGACCAATTCATGGTGGAGGGAGCCTCTAAAAACCCCAGTTTGGACCAATTCATGGTGGAGGGAGCCTCTAAACAGCCCAGTTTGGGCAAATTCATGGTGGAGGGAGCCTCTAAACAGCCCAGTTTGGGCAAATTCATGGTGGAGGGAGCCTCTAAAAACCCCAGTTTGGACCAATTCATGGTGGAGGGAGCCTCTAAAAACCCCAGTTTGGACCAATTCATGGTGGAGGGAGCCTCTAAACAGCCCAGTTTGGACCAATTCATGGTGGAGGGAGCCTCTAAAAACCCCAGTTTGGACCAATTCATGGTGGAGGGAGCCTCTAAACAGCCCAGTTTGGACCAATTCATGGTGGAGGGAGCCTCTAAAAACCCCAGTTTGGACCAATTCATGGTGGAGGGAGCCTCTAAACAGCCCAGTTTGGGCAAATTCATGGTGGAGGGAGCCTCTAAACAGCCCAGTTTGGGCAAATTCATGGTGGAGGGAGCCTCTAAAAACCCCAGTTTGGACCAATTCATGGTGGAGGGAGCCTCTAAAAACCCCAGTTTGGACCAATTCATGGTGGAGGGAGCCTCTAAAAACCCAAGTTTGGACCAATTCATGATGGAGGGAGCCTCTAAACAGCCCAGTTTGGGCAAATTCATGGTGGAGGGAGCCTCTAAAAACCCCCAGTTTGGACCAATTCATGGTGGAGGGAGCCTCTAAAAACCCCAGTTTGGACCAATTCATGGTGGAGGGAGCCTCTAAACAGCTCAGTTTGGGCAATTTCATGGTGGAGGGAGCCTCTAAACAGCCCAGTTTGGGCAAATTCATGGTGGAGGGAGCCTCTAAAAACCCCAGTTTGGACCAATTCATGGTGGAGGGAGCCTCTAAAAACCCCAGTTTGGACCAATTCATGGTGGAGGGAGCCTCTAAACAGCCCAGTTTGGACCAATTCATGGTGGAGGGAGCCTCTAAAAACCCCAGTTTGGACCAATTCATGGTGGAGGGAGCCTCTAAAAACCCCAGTTTGGACCAATTCATGGTGGAGGGAGCCTCTAAAAACCCCAGTTTGGACCAATTCATGATGGAGGGAGCCTCTAAACAGCCCAGTTTGGGCAAATTCATGGTGGAAAGAGCCTCTAAAAACCCCCAGTTTGGACCAATTCATGGTGGAGGGAGCCTCTAAAAACCCCAGTTTGGACCAATTCATGGTGGAGGGAGCCTCTAAACAGCCCAGTTTGGGCAAATTCATGGTGGAGGGAGCCTCTAAACAGCCCAGTTTGGGCAAATTCATGGTGGAGGGAGCCTCTAAAAACCCCAGTTTGGACCAATTCATGGTGGAGGGAGCCTCTAAAAACCCCAGTTTGGACCAATTCATGGTGGAGGGAGCCTCTAAAAACCCCAGTTTGGACCAATTCATGATGGAGGGAGCCTCTAAACAGCCCAGTTTGGGCAAATTCATGGTGGAGGGAGCCTCTAAAAACCCCAGTTTGGACCAATTCATGGTGGAGGGAGCCTCTAAACAGCTCAGTTTGGGCAAATTCATGGTGGAGGGAGCCTCTAAACAGCCCAGTTTGGGCAAATTCATGGTGGAGGGAGCCTCTAAAAACCCCAGTTTGGACCAATTCATGGTGGAGGGAGCTTCTAAAAACCCCAGTTTGGACCAATTCATGGTGGAGGGAGCCTCTAAACAGCCCAGTTTGGGCAAATTCATGGTGGAGGGAGCCTCTAAACAGCCCAGTTTGGGCAAATTCATGGTGGAGGGAGCCTCTAAAAACCCCAGTTTGGACCAATTCATGGTGGAGGGAGCCTCTAAAAACCCCAGTTTGGACCAATTCATGGTGGAGGGAGCCTCTAAAAACCCCAGTTTGGACCAATTCATGGTGGAGGGAGCCTCTAAAAACCCCAGTTTGGACCAATTCATGATGGAGGGAGCCTCTAAACAGCCCAGTTTGGGCAAATTCATGGTGGAGGGAGCCTCTAAAAACCCCCAGTTTGGACCAATTCATGGTGGAGGGAGCCTCTAAAAACCCCAGTTTGGACCAATTCATGGTGGAGGGAGCCTCTAAACAGCCCAGTTTGGGCAAATTCATGGTGGAGGGAGCCTCTAAACAGCCCAGTTTGGGCAAATTCATGGTGGAGGGAGCCTCTAAAAACCCCAGTTTGGACCAATTCATGGTGGAGGGAGCCTCTAAAAACCCCAGTTTGGACCAATTCATGGTGGAGGGAGCCTCTAAAAACCCCAGTTTGGACCAATTCATGATGGAGGGAGCCTCTAAACAGCCCAGTTTGGGCAAATTCATGGTGGAGGGAGCCTCTAAAAACCCCAGTTTGGACCAATTCATGGTGGAGGGAGCCTCTAAACAGCCCAGTTTGGGCAAATTCATGGTGGAGGGAGCCTCTAAACAGCCCAGTTTGGGCAAATTCATGGTGGAGGGAGCCTCTAAAAACCCCAGTTTGGACCAATTCATGGTGGAGGGAGCCTCTAAAAACCCCAGTTTGGACCAATTCATGGTGGAGGGAGCCTCTAAAAACCCCAGTTTGGACCAATTCATGATGGAGGGAGCCTCTAAACAGCCCAGTTTGGACCAATTCATGATGGAGGGAGCCTCTAAACAGCCCAGTTTGGGCAAATTCATGGTGGAGGGAGCCTCTAAAAACCCCCAGTTTGGACCAATTCATGGTGGAGGGAGCCTCTAAACAGCCCAGTTTGGGCAAATTCATGGTGGAGGGAGCCTCTAAACAGCCCAGTTTGGGCAAATTCATGGTGGAGGGAGCCTCTAAACAGCCCAGTTTGGGCAAATTCATGGTGGAGGGAGCCTCTAAAAACCCCAGTTTGGACCAATTCATGGTGGAGGGAGCCTCTAAAAACCCCAGTTTGGACCAATTCATGGTGGAGGGAGCCTCTAAAAACCCCAGTTTGGACCAATTCATGATGGAGGGAG
This sequence comes from Leptodactylus fuscus, assembly GCF_031893055.1. Classification (NCBI taxonomy): domain Eukaryota; kingdom Metazoa; phylum Chordata; class Amphibia; order Anura; family Leptodactylidae; genus Leptodactylus; species Leptodactylus fuscus. Next base: position 46,077,631 of record NC_134270.1, on the reverse strand, counting down.
CCTCTAAACAGCCCAGTTTGGGCAAATTCATGGTGGAGGGAGCCTCTAAAAACCCCAGTTTGGACCAATTCATGGTGGAGGGAGCCTCTAAACAGCTCAGTTTGGGCAAATTCATGGTGGAGGGAGCCTCTAAACAGCCCAGTTTGGGCAAATTCATGGTGGAGGGAGCCTCTAAAAACCCCAGTTTGGACCAATTCATGGTGGAGGGAGCCTCTAAAAACCCCAGTTTGGACCAATTCATGGTGGAGGGAGCCTCTAAACAGCCCAGTTTGGGCAAATTCATGGTGGAGGGAGCCTCTAAACAGCCCAGTTTGGGCAAATTCATGGTGGAGGGAGCCTCTAAAAACCCCAGTTTGGACCAATTCATGGTGGAGGGAGCCTCTAAAAACCCCAGTTTGGACCAATTCATGGTGGAGGGAGCCTCTAAACAGCCCAGTTTGGACCAATTCATGGTGGAGGGAGCCTCTAAAAACCCCAGTTTGGACCAATTCATGGTGGAGGGAGCCTCTAAACAGCCCAGTTTGGACCAATTCATGGTGGAGGGAGCCTCTAAAAACCCCAGTTTGGACCAATTCATGGTGGAGGGAGCCTCTAAACAGCCCAGTTTGGGCAAATTCATGGTGGAGGGAGCCTCTAAACAGCCCAGTTTGGGCAAATTCATGGTGGAGGGAGCCTCTAAAAACCCCAGTTTGGACCAATTCATGGTGGAGGGAGCCTCTAAAAACCCCAGTTTGGACCAATTCATGGTGGAGGGAGCCTCTAAAAACCCAAGTTTGGACCAATTCATGATGGAGGGAGCCTCTAAACAGCCCAGTTTGGGCAAATTCATGGTGGAGGGAGCCTCTAAAAACCCCCAGTTTGGACCAATTCATGGTGGAGGGAGCCTCTAAAAACCCCAGTTTGGACCAATTCATGGTGGAGGGAGCCTCTAAACAGCTCAGTTTGGGCAATTTCATGGTGGAGGGAGCCTCTAAACAGCCCAGTTTGGGCAAATTCATGGTGGAGGGAGCCTCTAAAAACCCCAGTTTGGACCAATTCATGGTGGAGGGAGCCTCTAAAAACCCCAGTTTGGACCAATTCATGGTGGAGGGAGCCTCTAAACAGCCCAGTTTGGACCAATTCATGGTGGAGGGAGCCTCTAAAAACCCCAGTTTGGACCAATTCATGGTGGAGGGAGCCTCTAAAAACCCCAGTTTGGACCAATTCATGGTGGAGGGAGCCTCTAAAAACCCCAGTTTGGACCAATTCATGATGGAGGGAGCCTCTAAACAGCCCAGTTTGGGCAAATTCATGGTGGAGGGAGCCTCTAAAAACCCCCAGTTTGGACCAATTCATGGTGGAGGGAGCCTCTAAAAACCCCAGTTTGGACCAATTCATGGTGGAGGGAGCCTCTAAAAACCCCAGTTTGGACCAATTCATGGTGGAGGGAGCCTCTAAACAGCCCAGTTTGGACCAATTCATGGTGGAGGGAGCCTCTAAAAACCCCAGTTTGGACCAATTCATGGTGGAGGGAGCCTCTAAACAGCCCAGTTTGGACCAATTCATGGTGGAGGGAGCCTTTAAAAACCCCAGTTTGGACCAATTCATGGTGGAGGGAGCCTCTAAACAGCCCAGTTTGGACCAATTCATGGTGGAGGGAGCCTCTAACCAGCAGAGTTGGTGGAAATCAGGGTGGAGGGAGCCTCTAACCAGCAGAGTTGGGGGAAATCAGGGTGGAGGTGGCCTAGTATTAGCAGAATTGTGCAACGCTTATGGTGGATGAGTATGAGGATGCGGAGGAATTGGAGAGGTTGAGTACAGACATGGAGTTTCATGTTGGGGTGCTTTACACAGGTGGGCACAAAAATGAAGGCTCTATCCAGTGGTGGTTCATTTTTATCAAAGTGAGCCGGTCGGCACTCTCAGCTGACAGACGGGTGCGCTTGTCAGTGATGATGCCACCGGCTGCACTGAACACCCTCTCAGATAGGACGCTGGCGGCAGGACAGGATAGCACCTCCAAGGCATATAGGGCAAGTTCAAGCCACAGGTCCAACTTCGACACCCAATACGTGTAGGGCGCAGAGGGGTCGGAGAGGACAGGGCTGTGGTCGGAAAGGTATTCCCGCAACATGCGCCTATACTTCTCACGCCTGGTGACACTAGGACCCTCCGTGGCGGCACTTTGGCGAGGGGGTGCCATCAAGGTGTCCCAGACCTTAGACAGTGTGCCCCTCGTTTGTGTGGATCGGTGAGAACTTGGTTGCCTACTGGAGGAACTGCCCTCCCTGCCGCCAACGTCACATGCTGGAAACATCTCCATCATATTCTGCACCAATTGCCTGTGGCAAGCATTGATGCGATTGGCCCTCCCCTCTACCGGAATAAAAGACGAGATGTTGTTTTTATACCGGGGGTCAAGGATAGCAAAGATCCAGTACTGGTTGTCCTCCATGATTTTGACAATACGCTTGTCGGTTGTAAAGCACCCCAACATGAACTCAGCCATGTCTGCCACAGTGTTAGTTGGCATGACTCCTCTGGCCCCACCGGAAAGTTCAATCTCCATTTCCTCCTTATCCTCCATGTCTACCCATCCGCGCTGCAACAATGGGACGATTCGAAGTTGCCCGGAAGCCTCCTGTATCACCATCACATCATCGGACAACTCTTCTTCCTCCTCCTCCTCCTCCTCCTCCTCCTCCTCCTCCTCCATTAAACGCAGTGAAGCGGACAGATGTGTGGACCTACTCTCCAGCTGTGACGGATCGGATGCTATCCCTAACTCCTCTGTGTGATCTGAGTTATCCCTGATGTCAATCAGGGATTCTCTCAGAACACACAAGAGCGGGATTGTAAGGCTCACCATCGCATCCTCAGAGCTCACCCTCCTTGTGGACTCCTCAAAGACCCGTAGGATGTCACAAAGGTCTCTCATCCATGGCCACTCATGGATGTGAAACTGAGGCAGCTGACTTTGTGGCACCCTAGGGTTTTGTAGCTGGTATTCCATCAAAGGTCTCTGCTGCTCAACCACTCTATTCAACATCTGAAACGTTGAGTTCCAGCGTGTGGGGACGTCGCACAAAAGCCGGTGTTGTGGCACATGCAGGCGTTGCTGGAGAGATTTTAAGCTAGCAGCGGCTACTGTCGACTTGCGAAAGTGAGTGCACATGCGCCGCACTTTCACCAGTAGCTCTGGAACATTGGGGTAGCTCTTTAGGAAACGTTGCACCACTAGGTTGAAGACGTGGGCCAGGCATGGAACATGTTGGAGTCCGGCAAGCTCCAGAGCTGCTACCAGGTTCCGGCCGTTATCACAAACAACCATGCCTGGGCCCAGGTGCAGCGGCTCAAACCATATTGCCGTCTCATCGAGGAGGGCATCCCTCACCTCGGAGGCAGTGTGCTGTCTGTCCCCCAAGCTGATCAGCTTCAGCACAGCCTGCTGACGTCTACCAACGCCAGTGCTGCAACGTTTCCAACTCGTAGCTGGGGTCAATCTAACAGCGGAGGAGGAGGCGGTGGCGGAGGAGGAGGCGGTGGCGGAGGAGGAGGCGGTAGAGGAGGAGGAGGAGGGGGGTGTTCTTCTCGTGTCCCTGCCAGGAATGTTAGGCGGGGAGACGAGGTACACCGGGCCAGTTTGGCAAGCAGTCCCAGCCTCAACTACATTCACCCAGTGTGCCGTCAGTGAAATGTAGCGTCCCTGTCCGCATGCACTTGTCCACGCGTCGGTGGTCAAGTGGACCTTTGTGCAAAGCGCGGAACTAAGGGCCCGCCTGATGTTGAGTGACACGTGCTGGTGCAAGGCGGGGACGGCACACCGGGAGAAGTAGTGACGGCTAGGGACGGCATAGCGAGGTGCCGCAGTTGCCATCAGGTCCAGGAAGGCGGGAGTTTCAACAAGCTGGAACGCCAACATCTCCTGGGCCAGCAGTTTAGCGATGTTGGCGTTCAAGGCTTGCGCGTGTGGGTGGTTAGCAGTGTATTTCTGCCGCCGCTCCAATGTCTGAGAGATGGTGGGTTGTTGTAAAGAAGCGCCTGATGGTGCCTCTGATGGTGCAGGAGAAGGAGATAAGACAGGAACAGGGGAGGATGAGGGAGAAGTCAACAAAGTGGCGGAGGCAGATGAAGTGGTGTCCTGGCTCGTCCTCTGGAGTGCATCGCCAGCACAGTCAGCAGTGGCAGTGGCAGAGGCAGTGGCAGAGGCAGAGGCAGTGGCAGTGGCGTGAACAGCAGGCGGCCTTTGTCCTGCCGTTGCTGCCTGCCACTGATTCCAGTGCTTGGATTCCAAATGACGGCGCATTGAAGTGGTGGACAGGTTGCTCTTCTCAGAGCCCCTAATCAATTTCGAGAGGCAAATTGTGCAGACAACACTATATCTGTCCTCGGCGCATTCCTTGAAAAAACTCCACACCTTCGAGAAACGTGCCCTCGAGGTGGGAGTTTTTCGGGGCTGGGTACGAACTGGAACATCTTGGGAGATTCCGGGTGTGGCCTGGCTTCGCCTAAGCTGCTGACCTCTGCCTCTGCCTCTAGCTACCCTTTTTGGTGCTGCACCTGCCTCAACATCCACACTACTTTCCCCGCTTGACATCCCCCCTGTCCAGGTCGGGTCAGTGTCCTCATCATCCACCACTTCCTCTTCCAACTCCTGTCTCATCTCCTCCTCCCGCACAATGCGCCGGTCAACTGGATGCCCTGACGGCAACTGCGTCACATCATCGTCGATGAGGGTGGGTTGCTGGTCATCCACCACCAAATCGAACGGAGATGGAGGAGACTCTAGTGTTTGAGCATCTGGACACAGATGCTCCTCTGTTAGGTTCGTGGAATCGTGACGTGGAGAGGCAGGTTGAGGGACAATGAAAGGAGCGGAGAACAGCTCTGGGGAGCAGGGACAGTTGGGGTTATTGTTCTGTGAAGCTTGGGAATTTTGGGAGGAAGGAGGACAAGACTGTTGGGTAATAGGAGGAGAAGAGGCAGAGTCTGACTGGCTGCTGGACAATGTGCTGTAAGCGTTCTCTGACAGCCATTGCAAGACCTGTTCCTGGTTCTCGGGCCTACTAAGGTTTGTACCCTGCAGTTTAGTTAATGTGGCAAGCAACCCTGGCACTGTGGAGTGGCGCAATGCTTGCTGCCCCACAGGAGTAGGCACGGGACGCCCTGTGGCTTCACTGCTACCTTGCTCCCCAGAACCATTCCCCCTACCTCGCCCACGGCCTCGTCCACGTCCCTTTCCGGGAGCCTTGCGCATTTTGAATTCCCAGTTAGAAATTGGCACTATATACCAGTAGCAAAAATTGTGGGTGCACGTAACCCCAATATATTCTTTGAATTACCAGTCAGAAACTGGCACTATATGGCAGTAGCAAGAAATGAGGGTATTTGTAACCCCAATATATTCTTTGAATTCCCAGTCAGACAATGGCACTATATACCAGTAGCAAGAAATGAGGGTATTTGTAACCCCAATATATTCTTTGAATTCCCAGTCAGACAATGGCACTGTATACCAGTAGCAAGAAATGAGGGTATTTATAACCCCAATATATTCTTTGAATTACCAGTCAGAAACTGGCACTATATGGCAGTAGCAAGAAATGAGGGTATTTGTAACCCCAATATATTCTTTGAATTCCCAGTCAGACAATGACACTATATACCAGTAGCAAGAAATGAGGGTATTTGTAACCCCAATATATTCTTTGAATTCCCAGTCAGACAATGGCACTATATACCAGTAGCAAGAAATGAGGGTATTTATAACCCCAATATATTCTTTGAATTCCCAGTCAGACAATGGCACTATATACCAGTAGCAAGAGATGAGGGTATTTATAACCCCAATATATTCTTTGAATTACCAGTCAGAAACTGGCACTATATGGCAGTAGCAAGAAATGAGGGTATTTGTAACCCCAATATATTCTTTGAATTCCCAGTCAGACAATGGCACTATATACCAGTAGCAAAAATTGTGGGTGCACGTAACCCCAATATATTCTTTGAATTCCCAGTGAGACAATGGCACTATATACCAGTAGCAAAAATTGTGGGTGCACGTAACCCCAATATATTCTTTGAATTCCCAGTCAGACAATGGCACTATATACCAGTAGCAAAAATTGTGGGTGCACGTAACCCCAATATATTCTTTGAATTACCAGTCAGAAACTGGCACTATATGGCAGTAGCAAGAAATGAGGGTATTTGTAACCCCAATATATTCTTTGAATTCCCAGTCAGAAACTGGCACTATATAGCAGTAGCAAGAAATGAGGGTATTTGTAACCCCAATATATTCTTTGAAATCCCAGTCAGACAATGGCACTATATACCAGTAGCAAAAATTGTGGGTGCACGTAACCCCAATATATTCTTTGAATTACCAGTCAGAAACTGGCACTATATGGCAGTAGCAAGAAATGAGGGTATTTGTAACCCCAATATATTCTTTGAATTCCCAGTCAGTCAATGGCACTATATACCAGTAGCAAAAATTGTGGGTGCACGTAACCCCAATATATTCTTTGAATTCCCAGTGAGACAATGGCACTATATACCAGTAGCAAAAATTGTGGGTGCACGTAACCCCAATATATTCTTTGAATTCCCAGTCAGACAATGGCACTATATACCAGTAGCAAGAAATGAGGGTATTTATAACCCAATATATTCTTTGAATTACCAGTCAGAAACTGGCACTATATGGCAGTAGCAAGAAATGAGGGTATTTGTAACCCCAATATATTCTTTGAATTCCCAGTCAGAAACTGGCACTATATAGCAGTAGCAAGAAATGAGGGTATTTGTAACCCCAATATATTCTTTGAATTCCCAGTCAGACAATGGCACTATATACCAGTAGCAAAAATTGTGGGTGCACGTAACCCCAATATATTCTTTGAATTACCAGTCAGAAACTGGCACTATATGGCAGTAACAAGAAATGAGGGTATTTGTAACCCCAATATATTCTTTGAATTCCCAGTCAGACAATGGCACTATATACCAGTAGCAAAAATTGTGGGTGCACGTAACCCCAATATATTCTTTGAATTACCAGTCAGAAACTGGCACTATATGGCAGTAGCAAGAAATGAGGGTATTTGTAACCCCAATATATTCTTTGAATTCCCAGTCAGACAATGGCACTATATACCAGTAGCAAGAAATGAGGGTATTTATAACCCCAATATATTCTTTGAATTCCCAGTCAGAAACTGGCACTATATGGCAGTAGCAAGAAATGAGGGTATTTTTAACCCCAATATATTCTTTGAATTCCCAGTCAGAAACTGGCACTATATAGCAGTAGCAAGAAATGAGGGTATTTGTAACCCCAATATATTCTTTGAATTCCCAGTCAGACAATGGCACTATATACCAGTAGCAAAAATTGTGGGTGCACGTAACCCCAATATATTCTTTGAATTACCAGTCAGAAACTGGCACTATATGGCAGTAGCAAGAAATGAGGGTATTTGTAACCCCAATATATTCTTTGAATTCCCAGTCAGACAATGGCACTATATACCAGTAGCAAGAAATGAGGGTATTTGTAACCCCAATATATTCTTTGAATTCCCAGTCAGACAATGGCACTATATACCAGTAGCAAGAAATGAGGGTATTTGTAACCCCAATATATTCTTTGAATTCCCAGTCAGACAATGGCACTATATACCAGTAGCAAAAATTGTGGGTGCACGTAACCCCAATATATTCTTTGAATTACCAGTCAGAAACTGGCACTATATGGCAGTAGCAAGAAATGAGGGTATTTGTAACCCCAATATATTCTTTGAATTCCCAGTCAGACAATGGCACTATATACCAGTAGCAAGAAATGAGGGTATTTGTAACCCCAATATATTCTTTGAATTCCCAGTCAGACAATGGCACTATATACCAGTAGCAAGAAATGAGGGTATTTGTAACCCCAATATATTCTTTGAATTCCCAGTCAGACAATGGCACTATATACCAGTAGCAAAAATTGTGGGTGCACGTAACCCCAATATATTCTTTGAATTACCAGTCAGAAACTGGCACTATATGGCAATAGCAAGAAATGAGGGTATTTGTAACCCCAATATATTCTTTGAATTCCCAGTCAGACAATGGCACTATATACCAGTAGCAAGAAATGAGGGTATTTGTAACCCCAATATATTCTTTGAATTCCCAGTCAGACAATGGCACTATATACCAGTAGCAAAAATTGTGGGTGCACGTAACCCCAATATATTCTTTGAATTACCAGTCAGAAACTGGCACTATATGGCAGTAGCAAGAAATGAGGGTATTTGTAACCCCAATATATTCTTTGAATTCCCAGTCAGACAATGGCACTATATACCAGTAGCAAGAAATGAGGGTATTTGTAACCCCAATATATTCTTTGAATTCCCAGTCAGACAATGGCACTATATACCAGTAGCAAGAAATGAGGGTATTTGTAACCCCAATATATTCTTTGAATTCCCAGTCAGACAATGGCACTATATACCAGTAGCAAAAATTGTGGGTGCACGTAACCCCAATATATTCTTTGAATTACCAGTCAGAAACTGGCACTATATGGCAGTAGCAAGAAATGAGGGTATTTGTAACCCCAATATATTCTTTGAATTCCCAGTCAGACAATGGCACTATATACCAGTAGCAAGAAATGAGGGTATTTGTAACCCCAATATATTCTTTGAATTCCCAGTCAGACAATTGCACTATATACCAGTAGCAAGAAATGAGGGTATTTGTAACCCCAATATATTCTTTGAATTCCCAGTCAGACAATGGCACTATATACCAGTACCAAAAATTGTGGGTGCACGTAACCCCAATATATTCTTTGAATTACCAGTCAGAAACTGGCACTATATGGCAGTAGCAAGAAATGAGGGTATTTGTAACCCCAATATATTCTTTGAATTCCCAGTCAGACAATGGCACTATATACCAGTAGCAAGAAATGAGGGTATTTATAACCCCAATATATTCTTTGAATTACCAGTCAGAAACTGGCACTATATGGCAGTAGCAAGAAATGAGGGTATTTGTAACCCCAATATATTCTTTGAATTCCCAGTCAGACAATGGCACTATATACCAGTAGCAAAAATTGTGGGTGCACGTAACCCCAATATATTCTTTGAATTCCCAGTGAGATAATGGCACTATATACCAGTAGCAAAAATTGTGGGTGCACGTAACCCCAATATATTCTTTGAATTCCCAGTCAGACAATGGCACTATATACCAGTAGCAAAAATAGTGGGTGTATATAGCCCCAATTCTATTGCTAGGGGACTTGCAGGGTATTTCTGAGGTGAAGGTGGGGGGGCACACCGTTGGAACGGGGATTTGGGGTGTATATATGGGGTATACGGGAATACACTGTCAGTGTGTTCCATTCAGGATCCTGGGAAAGCTGGGTTGCGGCGATTGAGCCCGTCAGTGCCACGTTACACTGACAAGCTTCTCCCTGGAATTGAAGTTATATGTAAGCCCAATATATTCTTTGAATTCCCAGTGAGACAATGGCACTATATGGCAGTAGCAAAAATAGTGGGTGTATATAGCCCCAATTCTATTGCTAGGGGACTTGCAGGGTATTTCTGGGGTGAAGGTGGGGGGGCACACCATTGGAACGGGTATCGGGGGTATATATCGGGTATACGGGAATACACTGTCAGTGTATTCCATTCAGGATCCGCGGAAAGCTGGGTTGCGGCGATTGAGCCCGTCAGTGCCACGTTACACTGACAAGCTTCTCCCTGGAATTTAGCTCTTATAAGAGCTGTTGGTTGTCTTCTCCTTCCTATCCTAGCCTGTCCCTGCCTACCCAGAATCTAACCCCTAGCTAACTGGACGGAAACCTCTGTCCCCGGTGAATTGCAAGCTCAGAATGACGCGAAGCTGAGCGTCGCTGTTCTTTTAAATTAGAGGTCACATGTTTTCGGCAGCCAATGGGTTTTGCCTACTTTTTTCAACGTCACCGGTGTCGTAGTTCCTGTCCCACCTACCCTGCGCTGTTATTGGAGCAAAAAAGGCGCCAGGGAAGGTGGGAGGGGAATCGAGTAATGGCGCACTTTACCACGCGGTGTTCGATTCGATTCGAACATGCCGAACAGCCTAATATCCGATCGAACATGAGTTCGATAGAACACTGTTCGCTCATCTCTAGTAATTAACAGTGTTTATTACGTTCCCTCATCTCTCCTGGCCCTCCAATCCTTCTACTCGTGGATCTGAAAAGACCCCAAAATATAATGATAGTGGTGTTTGTGGGGTTCGCAGGCCCATGGCCTTACTTACCGATCCTGGCTCCTGCTCACAGCCGTCTCCACAGAAGGGGAAGCACCGGCACCCGTGAGCATGAGCCAGGATCAGTAAGTAAATAGGGCCCGTTACCTGCTGGAGTTACTCCGGCAGATTAAGGCCTATTAATATAAAAAATCAGCAGTGGTAGCAGCTGCTGCCGGGCCCCCTAATGTCACAAGTCCTTTGGCAGCTGCTACCCCGATAGTTACGCCCCTGTATGTGACCTATCCCTTGAAAGTTGGATTTCTGCTAAGGAAATCCACAGGCATCCTTAGAGTCGATAAAACAGGATAATCCTTTGGGTTTCCATGTTGCACATGCTATTTATTCCTTGAGTTTATTTTTTTCTGCAGTATAAACTAAAATCCACCTTCATATTTTTCTGTAGCATCTCAATGAGGATGTAGAACATGAAATGGAGATTGCCCTGGGATTTAATTGAGGAATCCATGCCATAATCAGTGCTGAATCCAAATAGAGGAGGCTGAATGTATATTCCCCTTCTTCAGGACATTACATTGTAGCCAGCTACCTGCAAACTGTGAAGGTCCTCCCAATGGAGGTAACAAGCTACCCTGTTCAGTGCAGAGCAGGCTAGAACGGAGCAGGGAAACTAAGGACTCAGTACTCTAGTCTCTACTGAGGAGGTGAGAGGTGAATTCCCGGTATAGTAATTATCTCATTTGTAAACATGATGCATCTATATACAAGTATTTCAACTCACCTGAACTGGCCTCCATTTTTTAATATTTCTGCACCTGCACCATTCGCTCGGTCTCTGTCTAGGGCATGCATAGAGACGCTTTCTGATAAAAAAAAAAAAATTGAAGTAGACAGAGGTACAGCAAAGGGATCTAGTACAGCGCCACATCTGGTACCCATCACCAACTCCTCTTGGCTCTGGAAGAAGGAGATGCACACCAAGAGTCAACAACCTTGACTGACAGAGAGTCCTCTGGCCAGGAGGAGTAACTGTGGAGTCAGCACATATGGTGACAGCTCAGTGCGCACTCCATTATGCTCTTGCCCCCCATTCCTTTTCCCCACTTTTCACACATAGCTATGTGTGGCGGTACCGAGAAGTCCATTCATTATACTGTGTGTGGAGGCACCGATGGGAGCAATATGCTGTGTGGGGGCGCTGAGAGGGGGCATTATACTGTGTGTGGTGAAATTGAGCAGGGGCATTATACTGTGTGTGTGGGGGCGCTGAGAGGGGGCATTATGCTGATGTTAGGATTCAGATGCAAGGCCACAATAACAAGGTTGGTAAAGAACAGGCTTTAAGAGAGTAGCAGAAGAAACGGGCTGACAGCTGCAAGCAGTAGAATATGCTACCTACACGCAACACACCTCTGCAAGCCCAGACCATCCCCAGACGCATTCACCAGAGCTCCTCACAAGTACAAATGGACTTTAGGTGAATCTGGGGATAGGAATTGTCACCAAAGCAGAAAAGTCTACTACAAATGTTTCTGCAATGTAGCAGAAACCAAACACCAAATCCACATACTGGGACACAGACAGGGTCGGACTGGGATGTCTAGGGCCCACCAGTGGAATTGTTTCTAGGGGCCCACCGCCAGGACCCTGCAGATCAGCGGTACCGAGACAGGGTGGTTAAAGGTAATAACATGTTGGGAGCCATGCTACTCACGCACTATACCATGTGCACTACATATACCTACTGCTACAGCCTGTATGGCAAGTGAACAGCATGGCTCCTAGAAATGTTACCATTACCCGTAGCTGAAGTGTCCTGGAAAAGCTGATCTGCAGAGGTCCTGGCTGTTGTATCATCGCAGATGTAATATTGATGGCCTATCCTAAGGACAGACCATCAATATTAGAAAGATGGATACATCCTTTAAAGTGGTTGTCCAGGAATTGGAGCAACTCATGTGGTGGGCGGGAGGTGTAAAATAAAAAAAACAAATAAATAAAAAAAGAATACTCATCTGTCCCCGGCGCTCTGTTGTCCGCCGGTAGTGTCTATTCGGTCTCGTACTGGCACTACTTGCTGGGAGTCCTGCACCTCATGTGATCGCTGAGACCAATTAGGTACAGGAACTCCAGAAATGCGGCCATGAGACCGAACAGACACAGGCGGGGACAACAGGGTGCTGAGGACAGGTGAGAAGGCTCTTTTAAAAAATATATATATTTTTTTTTACACCTCCCTGGCGGCCACTACAGTGATCACTCCAGTTTATAGACAACCTGTTTTAAGGGGTTGTCTGGGCCAAATATTTTATGGCCACTTCACTGGTCCCCCATAATGTATGGGATACAATGATGGGGCCATTATACTGTGTGGGAGCAGTGATGGGGCTAACATTGTGCGGAAGGGGGATGGTAAAATGTGTGGGGCATATTAAAGGGGTTTCCAGGGTTAAACTTTTTTATGGCCTATACTCTGGATAGACCATAAATACCTCAAACCTCACATTGCAGAAACACAATGTCTTTGGCTACTACAGAAAAAAACAGCAAAGTGAATGAAATATAATCAAATTTACCTCATCCGCACACTGCAGGAAAAAAGATGTGGAACAGCCACAAACTCTAAAATGTGAGCGCTTCTAAAAACATGGCCGGTTACTTTCAGCTGCGCAATCGGGAGAAAGTGCGGTGAAAAAAACACTGTGGAAAAAATACATTGAGATTCTCTGCTATTTTTTTCCACAGCTATTTTTTTAGCTGCGTCTCACTGTTGGGCCTCATCCTTATTATCTCAATAGACTGAGCATCCTATTAATATTATAAATGTGAAAGTTTGTGGGTTTGTGAGTTTGGATGTTCGGATGTTTGTTCCTCAATCACGGAAAAACCGCTCCACCGATTCGGCTGAAATTTTCCAAAAACATAGTTAATACACCCGATTGCGCAATAGGCTACTTTTCGTCACAATAGCCCACATACGTTTGTGCCAGGACCCCCACAAAACCCAAACTCACATCACTATCTCTGCAATCTCACACACTTTGGACCATAGCAAGCCACAAAATTCATATTGCCCTCTACAGCCTCGCCCCTAACCCCACACAATCTCATATACATATACTTTACCACTTTACCCCTCACCTTAACGATACTCCAGGAGGCTCTCTTTAACGCTCCGGAGCAGCCATGTTTGCCGACCCCCACCACTCTGACAATCCGCGACACCGCCCACCCATATCAATACCCCTAGGCAGCCTAATAAATGCAAAAAAAAAGTTTAAAAAAGTAAAAAAAAATATATAAAACAAAATAAAAAGGATTAAAAATTCAAATCACCCCCTTTCCCTAGAACACATATAAAAGTAGTTAAAAACTGTGAAACACATACATGTTAGGTATCCCCACGTCTGAAATCGCCCGCTCTACAAAGCTATACAAATATTTTTCCTGTTCAGTAAACGCCGTAGTGGGAAAAATGGTCAAAAGTGCCAAACCGCCATTTTTTCACTGTTTTGATTCTGATAAAAATTTGAATAAAAAGTGATCAAAGCAATAACATTTCCCAAAAATGGTAGAACTACAAAGTACACCCGGTCCCGCAAAAAAAGACGCCCTATACATCCCCGTACACGCACGTATAAAAAAGTTACGGCTGTCGGAATATGGCGACTTTTCAAAAAATAATTTTTTAACACAGTTTTGGATTTTTTTAAGGGGTCAAAATGTAAATAAAACCATATAAATTTGGTATCCCCGGAATCGTAACGAAACACAGAATACAGGGGACATATCATTTTGGTTGCACAGTGAACGCCGTAAAACCAAAGCCCGTAAGAAAGTCGCAGAAATGCATTTTTTCTTCAAATCCACCCCATTCTGAATTTTTTCCCTGCTTCCCAGTACATTATATAGAATAATTAATGGTGGCATCATGAAGAAAAATTTGTCCCGCAAAAATTAAGACGTCAAAAACGAAAATCAAAAAATGCCATCGGCGGGAAAGGGTTAACTTCAAATACTTCTGTCCCAAAGACACTATGTAAAGTTTCTCACAACACCGTATAGCAGCTCAAATACAAATTAACTTCAACACAAAAGTCTCACGTATTCTCTGAATTACAGCAAAAACAAAATACAAACTTACATTTCATATCCCATACCTTATACACACTACGAAAACCTTACCCACGCCTGCATATACCCACTTCTACAATCACCGCAGACGAAGTCGCGGGTACCAGCTAGTTATACTATAAGGCTGAGGTCACACAATGTTTTCTGGTCAGGAATTTGGTTCTATTGGGTTAGAGTTCTATTGGGAGGCTTTTTTGGAGATTGATTTTGAGGTGGATTCCTGACCAAACAACTCCGTGTGAACTCAGCCTTAGGGCTCGTTCACATCTGCGCCTGGTCTCTGTTCTGCAGGTTTCCATTTCCTGCACAAAACAGAGGCAGGAGATGGAAACCTGCAGGACTCTTTCATACCCATTCATTTGAATGGGTGAGACACCCCCGGAGCCATCGGCAAAGGGGGACATGACTTTGGGATGGGGGAACCAATAACTCCTGCAGTTTCTTCTTTGTGCAGTAGTTGTGTAGATTTATACAGAATGGTTCAGCTTTAACGGTATATCTGTGTATATTCAGCTTTAGGAGTATGTAGTGCTTAGTGTGTCACTGTAGGGAGGGAGGAGTTTAGGAATAGATGTCACTTCCTGTCTCATCCACCTTCATCCTCTTTCTCATCACAAGACCTGGATGAAGCATTTCCCTCCCGCCCGCCCTCTATTAATCACTATTTTACAATTGTTTTTTTTTTTGTTTTTTTTTTTTTTACATTTTCCTGTATAATGTATTATTGTATCATTTCTTTGTTACTGTCATTGTGTATCTGGCTCTATATATACAATTCTGAGATGAGTTTCGCAAATTATTGTTGGCATTATCCTTCTAAGCCCAAGGGAAGGGCAGTCCTCCAGCCATGGTTCCCTAGAGGTTTCCTCCACAGGGGGTTTTTCCTCTCCTGAGTGCTGTAGGATGACTCTTCGTGAGTCGGGGGTTTGTCGTGTTTGGTCCATATTTTTGTCATTTGCCTGAACGTTTAGTTTTGGAGTTAATTGTTCATGGCATTGGCAATGAGTGTGGAAGTAAATTAATTCAATAAGTATTAAAAAAATAATAATAATAATAATAATAAAAAAATTAAAAAAAATGAAATAAAGATAGTCAAGTAGAATGTGATAAAGTGTTACTTGTCACATGGACAACTGGTAAACTGTCACAGCTTTACTTTTGCGGTTGAGGAGTCAGGTGGAAGTTGCAGGCAAGTTATTGTGGATTTATTTTAACTAATAGAGGAGGTTAAACCTCATGGTGGTGAACAGGCTGAGCTTTAGAAATGGCCAGCCTGAAGGATGTCGTAATAGTAACGTCATCCAGAGGCCGGCACAGTGGTTAAGCACAGGGTCGTTGGTGCCCTTAAAGTGTACTGGCTCTGCTAGAATTGCAAGCCGGAGCGTGCTGCCCCCCTTTATTTATTTATTGCTGTCTGGCCGGGTGCTGTATGTCAGACAGCTGGGGATCTCACAGTATTCGTGAATCCCAATGGTCTAGCACTTCACCTGACTCCTTCTGTCATTATTTTACTTCTGTGAGTTTAATAAAGCTGTGGCCATTTTGACACCCAAAATAAAGTGTTTTGTGCATTTATTCCAAAGTCAATACTTACTGTAGTTTGGGTGGTTTTAGGAAGGAGTGAGGGACATCCCATATCCAAAAGTCAAGAAAGATGTCCGGCGGTGAGCGTTTTATGCTCTCCGCCATTAAACCGATTTTTTAAAATCGGACACAGAGTCGAACACGCAGTACTCTGTGTCCAATTTAAAAAAAAAAAAACGGTTTTGCGGCGGAGAGCATAAAACACACACCGCCGCACCCGGTCTGACAGCTTTCTGTCTTCTACATGCAGAAGACGGAAAGCTGAGAACGGACTGCCGAACGCTAGTGTGAACCTAGCGTCAGGCTAAAGCCCCATGTAGCAAGACAAAGCAAAAAGCGCTGCGGGAAAAACCCCGGCGGCAACACATCAGTTTTTCCTGCAGTGCTTATTGCAGAAACTCCGCAGAGGTTTCCTCTGAGGACTTTGTTTCCTTTAGGGTAAGTTCACGCGGGGATTTTTGGTCAGGATTTTGAGGCCGTATCTGCCTCAAAATCCTGACCAAAAAGACGGCTCCCATTGAAATCAATGGGAGCCGGTCAGTTCTTTTTTTTCCGGGAGCCGGTTTGTTCCAGCTCCCAGAAAAAGAAGCGAGGTGCTCATTCTTCAGGTCGTTTCACCTCGCGATTCAGCCTGAAGACACTCCCTCCATCCCATCATTTATTGGGCCTAATCTGGATCAGAGTGCGTGACTGGAGGCTGGTGCAGTGCACCGGCATTCAGTCGCGGCTACCCGATTTTTGGTCCGGAACCTGAGGTGGCCTCCGCCTCAGGTTCCGGACCAAAAAACCCGTGTGAACTTAGCCTTATACCTATAGGGAAACTGCAGGTGTTTCTGTAGATATAAGTGACATGCTGCAATTTCCAAAACCGCAACAGTTTTGGAAATTGCAGTGTGTCCGCTGTGTGTGTTTTTCTGCAATGTGTGGATGGGATTGCACTCACTGCGTTCAGTAATGCATTCGGGGAGTCCGCATGGGGACCCTCCCAAACAGACTACCGAACGCATTAGCAAGCGGTGTGCAGTGAAAGCACACACAGACTATAATGGGGTCCATGTGCTTTCCGTGCGGTGTCCGCATAGAACATGCGGACAGAAAAGTACTTTACAATCTACTTTCCTGTCCACATGACTCATGCGGACACCGCGTGGAAAGCACACGGACCCTATTATAGTCTATGGGGTCGCGTACTTTCACTGCACACCGCTTGCTAATGCGTTTGGTAATCCGTTCGGGGGGAAGGGGGAGGGGGTTCCCATGCAGACTCCCCAAACAGATCACCGAACGCAGATGTGAACCAGGCCTTATACATATACCATATATACTCACACATATACAATACAATATACACATACAATACTATAGCACATATACATTTATATACATTCATATACCATATAAGTCATATATATACTTGTATGAATACTATATATACACACACACACACACATATATATACATACACATTATTATAGCATAGTGTATATACTCACACATACCTGTATACAAACATACAGTACTCACACAATATACAGGACACCTACTTTACACAAATGTACATATATACATATTAAACATACAGATTTTTAAAAAAAGAGTTTACTCACCTATTCCAGCAGTAGTGAACTCAGCAGACGGCTCCCTGTCTTCCCCACACGCTGGCTGCGATGTAACAGGACTCCGTGTGAGGAGGAGGAGGGGAGAGGGGGAGAGAGGAAGTGCGTGCAGGGGAAACCTCACAGGAGAGCAGCACAGCAGCTGCAGGTAAGTGAAGGGAGCGACCGTTAGCTGATGCTGAAGAAAGACACGTTGTTCTCCGATGTGTACTTCTTCAGCATCAGCTAATGGGGGCCCCTGTGTGTGGAGGCAGATGCATTGGCCAGGTGCCCGGTTGGGGCCCCTGGCCATCCCGATCGGGCCCCGACCAATGCATCTGCATTGGTAAAAATCAAAACTTTAAGTCAGGGCTCGGGGGCCCACCGGGGGATTCCCCGGTACACCGGTGGGCCAGTCCGAGCCTGGACACAGAACATGGACGGGTCGTCCAATCACAAGTCAAAACCAAACAGGAACGCCAGAACCAAATCGTCAGACAGGGGGGAATCCAAAAACATAACCAGAGGTCAGTATAGAGGTTACTAAAAAAAATCAGGACCAAACGGAACTAAGGGATAGTTCACACATGAATAGGGTGTGGCAGAATTTGGCCCGGAAAAAAAAAAGCTTCAGGAATTAGGAAGTGTTTTTTGACATTGAAGCGGTTTTTGGATCGGTTTTTGGTAAAAACCGCCTCAAAAACCACCAGGCGTTTTTTCCCGCCAGCACAATGAATGGACCTGAAAAAAACGCGACACTTTTTTTGGCGCGTTTTTTGCCATAAACCGCTCCACAAACCGCGACGTGGTTTTTCACCTCCCATTCACTTGTATTGATTTCCTGATACGGAATCCGCCTCAAGAAAGGGCAGCTCTCTTCTTTTTTCCGCTAGCGGGAACAAACCGCTAGCGAAAAAAGACTGCTAGCAGTCTACATAGACCACCATTGTGAGGGGGCAGATTTTGAGGAGGATTCTGTGCCAACATCCGCCCCCTCTTGCCCTGAACGGGGCCTAATAGTCCACACATGAGTCAGGAGGGCGAGGCCTTTTATAGGCCTACTCTGCTGCTGTCTGGACCAAGCCAGGAAGCCTCTGGAACTGCAAAAGCTTTCCTGGTTGTCCAGGTAACATTAAAGGTGCAGCAGCCGGATAGAGAATCCTGACAGCTGTGTACGGGGGCACTGACGGGAGCCATCATACTGTATGTGGGGGCAATGTGGAGGCTATTATACTGTATATGGAGTCACTGATGGGAGCTTCAGGGTGCATTCACACGGTGTAACGTGCCGCGTGATGTGGCACGTGTACGCCGCGGGACCCTTTGCGTGCCGTACACGCTCCCATTGATTTCAATGGGAGCGGGGATCGTATGCGCCGCGCTAGTTTGCGGACGTGCATTTATTCACTATGTATGGGGGCACTGTGGGGGCCATTATACTGTATCTGAAGACACTGGTGGGAGATTTATTCGATGTGTGGGGCACTGAGGGACCACTATACTGTTTGTGACATTGATGGGAAGAATAGTACTGCATGCTATGCTATTCTTTCCTTCAAATCTGACATAACTGCTGATGGAGGTTCAAAATGGAGCTTTATTTAGATACTATTTATAACTAATTAAAACTTGGCGGGTAAGGACACTGATAAAATGATGTGAAAAACCTGGGTGGCGCACTCCTCAAATTCAAATCACAGATGCACATAGAAATGTTTGTTTATTGGAATTGACAATACTTTATGGGGTTTTGTGGTTAGACACGTACCCCTTCGTCAGGTCTCCAAAAGACTTAGGCGCCTAGTGTGCTGAGAAGAACCAACACATATCCTAAGTTTGTGTGTATCAATTAATACTTTGGTGTATTTAGCAGGAACTGGAGCAGCATCTTGAGTTGCTCTACACTCCAACTCATAGAAAGATAACATGACATATATGTGGCCGAATGAAGCTCTTGGCAATGGTTGTCGTAGCAATAAAACTATTTTAACAATTGTTACAATTTTGTATCACATAAAACCAAAATGTGTCATTTATCAGATCTTGTGTTACCTCAAACACAAATACACAAATACAAGGGCTTATAAGTTTTTAATAAAAGTAAGGATATTATCCATAGCTAGTTTTCCAGACACCACATCAGGTTGATCAAAGAAATTAAAAATTCCATGGAAGCCATCTTTAACATGATACCATGTGACCGGGACACCATTGTCCTCCAGCCGTTTCTTGTAGAGTATCCCTTCATCACGGAGAACATCAAACTCACATGTCAGTATGTAGGCCTTTGGTAGTTGTTGGAACACATCATCATCAGAAAACAATGGAGAACATGGAAAATCAAAAGCTTTCGGAATTTTCTCATAAACATCTTTATTAAAGGGCGCCATGATGTGTGGTTTGCAGCCTTTGACCTTAAACTCCTCAGAATTCAACCATTTGCTTAATTTTTGTCTTATAGCAGGAGGAACATGGCTGCCCTTTAAAAGTTCTTTTGATAAAGAAAGATCACCACATAAGTATGTCAAATAGAAGTATACCACATATTCCTGGGATAACAAAGGGGCCACCTTGTTTTGTTGATATGAGGGTAGATGTAAGTCAGCCATCTGGACACATGGATATATCATCACCTGGGCAAGGGGCTTTGGGATATCGGATCTACCCACAAGGGCCTGACAAACCGCAGCAGTGAGATTACCCCCAGCACTGTCTCCACATATAATAACAGAAGAAGGATCGACTCCATGTTCTTGTGCCGTCTTCAGAAAGTGAACCGTAGCCGTGAGACAGTCATCAAAGGCAGCAGGGTATAAGTGTTTCGGTGCCAGACGGTAACTAAAATTAAGAATTATAAATTTACCACTTTACCAATTTAACCACAAGTTTCTAATGATGTAAGAAACAATGGTCATTATCTGGGTGTCCATTTGCAGTGTCCCGTCCCCAACCTAGTATTATATGCCCAGCAGTGTCCTCCCCCACAGTATTATATGCTCCCAACAACCCCCTCCGCTCTGGTGCTATTATTATACCCTATGGTCTCCTCAGACCCCAGAGTATAGTAATAGTCAGAGGCCCAGAGAAGGTGAATAAAAATAACAAACACTAATACTCACCTTGCCTCACCTTTCCTGGCCATCCTGTCTCCAGTCTCCAGCTGTCTTCAGAATCTTCGGCCATCTTTCCGAAATCACGTTGCCTCGCCCCATGTGACCGCTGAAGCCTAATCACAGGCCTCAGTCACGAGACGGAAGATCACCAGAGAGGTGAGTATATCTATTTATTATTTTAAGTCCCCTCCCCTGGGCTAGTATGTATAGCAGTCAGGAAACCAGACTTCCCCCTGATCATTACGACCCTGCTGCAACCTGAATCCATTAAAATTACTTATTAATTACACTAATTTATAATGAAATGTTAGCGGAATTACGGCCCCTTACCCAACTGATACAACCACGGCTCCAGAATTCTTCGTTAGGTGACGGCAGGTAATGTCATACATGTCTAAACCCAAATGAACAAGAAATTAATTATTTTCATTTAATTTTTAATTAATTAATATCTGCATATTGATTATCACAAAAATTCATATAATAATATGACTACCAGCATGTAAATTCAATGTATGTCTTTCAATAAGATTACTTCACATTTCAGGGAGAATACATCAACCTTAAAGCTTTGCTAGTTTTCTGGCATAAAATAGTTGCAGGCTTTGAGGCCCTAAGCAACTCCTATTTTGCACCCCAGACCCCAGAGTATAATAATTGTTCATGGGTGTCCACAACGGGACATGTGTGCAGGGGCCACTATGGGACATCATACTGTGTGTAGGGTCCACTATGGGCATAATATTGTGTGTAGGGGCCACTATGGGGCATAATACTGTGTGCAAGAGCTAGTATGGTGCATAATACTCTGTGCAGGGGTCACTATGGAGTATAATATCTAATATATCCAATGATCTCCTGATGGCTAAATCCAATGGTGACTTCTCTCTTCTTATTCTTCTGGACCTCTCTGCAGCTTTTGACACTGTTGACCATCAACTCCTCCTCACTATGCTCCGCTCAGTTGGCCTCAACGACACTGCGCTCTTCTGGTTCTCCTCTTATCTCTCAGACCGCACTTTCAGTGTATCATTTGCGGGCTCTGTTTCCTCCCCTCTTTCCCTTGCTGTTGGGGTTCCTCAGGGCTCAGTCCTAGGCCCCCTCCTCTTTTCTCTCTACACAGCCCCCATTGGACAAACCATCGCCAGATTTGGCTTCAGGTACCATCTTTATGCTGATGACACCCAATTATACACATCTTCCCGGGACATCACCCCTGCACTCATACAGAACACCAGCAACTGTCTCTCTGCTGTCTCAAATATCATGTCCTCACTCTATCTGAGACTAAATCTCTCCAAGACTGAACTACTACTGTTTCCACCATCTAATACAGGGGTGGGCAATTAATTTTCCCATGGGGCCACATGAGAAATTGTAACGGTTCTAGAGGGCCATGCGCACAGCGGCAAATTTAGCTCCACCCACTTATCCGCTGACTCCGCCCATTCTCAATAATTTTTCCAGGTGCCCCACAAAGTAAAATCCTCCTACAGTCACCCTAACATTATACACCCCCCTATTATAACATTTCCCTCCAAATGTCCCACAATATTAAGTTCCTCTCCTGGTGCCCCAGTATAAACTAGCAGAAACTAGAGGGGACATTAAACTGGGGCAGCTGGAGGGGGACATTAAACTGGTGGCAACTAGAGGCAGACATGTCCCCCCCCCCCCATGGTTTAATATCCGCCTCCAGCTGCCTCAGTTTAATGTCACCGTCCATCTGCCCCCTAGTTTAATGTCCCCCCTCCATGTGCATTCAGTTTAACTGCACCCCTACATCTGCCCCTAGTTCCCCCTTCTTGCTCACACACGCTGTCTCTTCTCTCTTTATCATCCAGCAGCTCCCATTGCCAGCAGCTTGCAGAAAGCACATAGTCCCATGTGGCTCCGCCCACTAATGAATCATAGCCTATCCTGGTGATAGGCTGTGATGACATCATCACAGGTCCTTGAAAAAAATACAACTAGCTATGCGGGCCGGATAGAAGCAGTCAGAGGGCTGGATGTGGCCCCCGGGCCGCACATTGCCCAGGTCTGATCTAATAGATCTGTCCCTGATATATCCATTGCAGTCTCAGGCCTTACTATAACTCCTAGGCAGCAGGCCCGCTGCCTCGGGGGCATGTTTGACGCAGACCTTTCCTTCACCCCTCATATTGAATCACTCGCACGTTCATGTCACCTCCACCTCAAAAACATCTCCAGAATACGCCCTTTCCTTACCAGAGATACACTAAAGACACTTATTGTCTCTATGCTGTTACAGCAGGGGTATTGCTGAAGTAATGATTCTTGTTCATATTGTATCATTCATGTTTGATTGTTTGACTTTCATACAGTGTGTTTCATATCTTGTGCAATGCTGGTGCATAGACATTGATATTGTGTGCAGGGCTCTTTAAGTAGTTTTCTCCCATAATTCTCTGTTTCTGTTACTCCTCCCTTCTTGTTGCATCATCTTCCTGGTCAGTGTTATTCAGTCTGTTACCACTGAGCAACCATCTTGCATAGCTGAGAAAGGAATTGTGTTTTGACCGTATGGCATATCATCTCTCAAGGTAAAGACAAATAAACTACCTGAAGCAACTCCATTGCATCTCTCCACATGCAACCTGGGAACGCTGGGAATGAAATGTCAGCGCGTTCTGCTATCTGCCATTAGCTTACACACGGGAATTACAATCTCACATCTTCAGAGATTTCTCTAACATGCAACTGTGACAGAATAGTCTCCCTGATTCATTCTCGCCTTGACTACTGTAACTCCTTACTTATCGGTCTTCCCCTCACTAAACTCTCCCCTCTACAATCTATTCTGAATGCAGCGGCCAGGCTCATCTATCAGTCTAGACGCTACAGCGATGCCTCTGGTCTGTGCGGATCACTACACTGGCTGCCTATTCATTATAGAATAAAATATAAAGTTATCCCCCTCATCCACAAGGCTCTCCATAATGCCGCACCTCCATACATTTCCTCCCTCATCTCTGTCTACCGCCCAACCCGTGTTCTCCGTTCACTCAATGACCTAACACTTACATCCTCTATTATCAGAACCTCCCACGCTCGTATACAAGACTTCTCCCGAGCTGCACCACTTCTCTGGAATGCTCTACCCCGGACAATCAGATTTACTCCCAATTTCTACAGTTTCAAACACAAACTAAAGACGCATCTTTTCAGACAAGCCTATCACAATGTCTAACGTAAACCCTTAACCCTCCTCTGTCCCCGTTCCCACATTACCCCACATGATATGATGTCATCTCATGCTAACTTTATAGGTCCAAGCTCCATCCACATGGTAAAGGACATGACTGTCGACGGCTCATAAAGTCTTATGTTTATGCAATGACAGTCACCTCTATTACAAAAGGGTCTGACCTCTGCATAAGCAATACTGCCCCTGCTACCTCTTGTGTCACCCCCTCTACCTCATAGATTGTAAGCTCTTGCGAGCAGGGCCCTCAGTCCCATTGTGTGAAATGATTTTCTTTGTAATGTATCTTTTTGTCTGTATTTGAACTCTACAAATTGTACAGCACTGTGGAATATGTTGGCGCTATATAAATAAAATTTATTTTTATTATTATTATTATTATTATTATTATTATAATATTGTGTACAGGGGCCACTATGGGGCATAATAGTGTGTGCAGGAGGAAGTCGGTCGGCCGGGGACTTCAGCGTCGCTTGGGGTGGGCACCATGTCAAGAGTTCACCACAGGGCCCCGCCATTCCTAGTTACGCCACTGTGTATAACCACCATGCTTTATGTGCAACACTGATCCAAGTAAAGTGAGATGCATTGTATCACATACTACCAGCTCACTATCTCTGGACTTTCATCTTTGGGGCGTTCCCTTTACCATTACATGGCACAACCAGACATCTACCCCCAACCCATTTCACTGTTATGACCATTGGTATTGAGCAGCATGTCTTTCATCTGAGGCCTTACCCATTTGTTTCATTGGCCCAACCCACGGTCACTACACATCTAATATATATTAGGGCCACACAACTGTCTTTTCATATATTAGTATTTGTTGGGAATAAAATCAAGTAAGGATCAGATTTTGATTTTCTTACCAATGTCTCCATAGACAAATCCTCCTCCATGAAAGAACATGATTCCTTTTCTGCCACCTACAGAAGGTGATCGGGGCTGGTAGACTCTCACCGGAACTCCTTCAAATGTTAAGTCTTTCGTGAAGATCTCAGAATCGTCCTTTGGCTTTGGTTTGGATATTTTTTGTATAAAATTAAAAATCCCTGTAGCATTCACTATTCCAAATTTATCAAGAATCTCACCCTATAGTCCAAGTAAAGAAACAATAAAATTTAACAAAAATGACATCAAAGGGGTTTTCTGGGAGTTAAAAGGATTATATCATTAGAATCTTTTTTTTTAACTAAGACCATATCAGAATAGTCTTAAGAAAGACTATTCTTCTCCTACCTTTATTCTTCTGATTCACGCCGCCATTCCGGTGTTACTTTGTTTTTTCGCCATATGCAAATGAGTTTTCAGAAAGTACAGGGGGCGTTACTCTTGCTCAAAAAGCAAAGGGGGCGTCCAAAGACTCTCCAGCGACGCCTCCATCTTCTTCTTCAAACCACCTCTTCCCTGCGTCTTCAGCTGAAAGAGCCAACTGCATATGTCAGTTGGCCATTTTCCTGTGGCCTCTTACACGAGCATCCATTCGGCCACAGTGAAATGGCTGACGGACATGCACAGTCGGCTGTTTCAGCTGAAGACGCGGCCAATGTTGCGGCGAAGAGGAGGTCGGGAGAAGAAGATGGAGGTGTTGATGGAGAGTCTTCAAACAGCACATGGGATGCCCCCTGTGCTTTTTGAGCAAAGGGAAATGCCACCTGTGCTTTCTGAAGACTCATTTGCATCCGGTGAAAAACCCAAAATAACACCGGAACGGCGGCATGTATCAGAAGAATAAAGGTAGGAGAAGAATAGCCTTTCTTAAGTTCAAAAAGGGATAGGTCTTCAATATCAGATTGGCATGGTCTGACATCCACAGTTCAGCTTTGACATGTGCAACACATATCATGGGCAAAGTCACTGCGTAGCCCTCAGGGAGAAACAATTTAGAATTTTTTCTCTTGCTAATGTAAATATTGGAAAAGTGATTGGAGAAGTGCCAGGTGACTAGTGAGTGACACATTAAACAGCATTGTGCGGAGTTGTAGCTAGACTTTTACTCACCTACTGTAAAAGTTCAGTTTTCTACCCCAGTCCCATAAGATACATATTGATCTTGGCTAAAAGCATCACAGTACCATCTATTTAGACTTTAGACTATATTAGACTTATTAATGGCACAGTAACTAATTAAAGAGACACTTGCCTTCGACATTAAAGGGATTCTACCATTAAAAAACTTTTTTTCTGTGGCTAACACGTTGGAATAGCTTTTAGAAAGGCTATTCATCTCCTACCTTTAGATGGGATCTCCGCCGCGCCGTTCCTTAGTAATATCGTTTTTTTATGGGTATGTAAATTAGTTCTCTGACAGCGATGGGGGCGGGCCCCAGCGCTGAAAATCCGATGAGGGCGTCCCCACCGCTGCCCGAGAACAGGATCCCACGCTGCCTCTGTCTTCTGCTGGATCCTCCCCTTCTTTCTTCAGCAGCGTCCCTCTGTCGGCTCTTACACTAGTAGAGCCGACTGCGCATGTGCGGCCTAGTTCCGAGGCCGCAATTGCGAGTATGCGCAGTCGGCTCTACTAGTGTAAGAGCCGACAGAGGGACGCTACTGAAGAAAGAAGGGGAGGATCCAGCAGAAGACAGAGGCGGCGCAGGATCCTGTTCTCGGGCAGTGGTGGAGACGCCCTCATCGCATTTTCAGCAGTGGGGCCCGCCCCCATCGCTGCTAGAGAACGGCGTGACGGAGATCCCATCTAAAGGTAGGAGATGAATAGCCTTTCTAAAGGCTATTCTGACGTGTTACCTAGAAAAAAGGTTTTTAATGGTAGAATCCCTTTAAGGTACTACATGACCATGAACTTTACACCTGATTTGTAATAATTAATTTCCATCTACTAAAGTTTATCAGGTTATTGTGACAAAATCACATAAAAAATGTGCCAAACAATAAAGTGCAGGGCACCCTGAAAGCTGCATGCTATGGAGCCACAGTGTGCAAACGGAATGGTGTGAAATCCCATTAGCTACAGTATAACATTTGGTTGCGAGAACAAAACCTCTGCATGTAAACACAGTCAAAACCAGCATTCTGAGATCTGTAATATAACAAGGCGAAGTAGAAACACAAATGAAAAAAACAAATCAGAACATGAACTCACCAAGATGAACACACCAGTGGAAAATACATTAACTCTCTTTAGTAATGTAGGATTTGCAATCCCCGGTGGGATCTTGGTTTTGGAAGATTCATACCAAACTGCTCCCAAAAATATTATCAGGCACAGAAGAAGTAAAATAGTGATGACTCCCAGCGGAGCAGATAATACTCCCAGCATTCTTACAGCTTATCTTGTATGTTTGGCGACTGGAAAACTTTGTACTTCCTGGATCCTCCGAATAGTATGGGAAGGTTGAACGTTACGAGTTGTGTGGAGGAGGCCCATCCTCCGGAGTCAGTGATCTAGTCTAGTGTACAGCAGCTAGGACAGAGATGATACATGAAGAAATCGGAAATCTAACCTAATCTATTTTGAATTACGGAAACTGTTTTTCACATATTTTAATATACATTTAGAAAAAAAAATATTTTAATTGTTAAATAGCTTTACGTGACCCTCAAGTCCAAACTGAAAGTTTGACTATACATTGTGCAATGTATACTCAACATATCTGGTGCCCTCCTTATGATCTATCCTAGCTCTGTACGCTCCCCCATTCTGCTCCTCTGTCTTCATCACATAAATGGCCATCACATATTAGTCTTAAACCACATTATGTAAGCAGAGTCATGCCCCTCATCACTGACGTAACTATCTGTTGGAATAATGCATATTTGTTTATATGAAAGGCAACAACTACAACTGCTGTGTTATATGATGAGACATTCTGTCTGTGTTCATACTGTTAAAGGGGTATTCCCATGACGCTTGTTCACCAACCTGCAGGCTGTTGTGCTCTATTCACTTCCTGCTTTTCTCGGCACATTGGTGGGCGGGATTTCACTTGCACAGGATTGGTTGTAAATGAATTACCACAGTGTGAAGCTGTGAGAGATCATCAAGACCAAATAAAGGTATACCAGCCAAACGCCTATCCTATATTGTCAAGGAACTACCTGGCCAGAGCCACACTCATAGGCTGAAATGCAAGGACTACCTGCTCATGAAAGAACAAAGTGGATCAATGCTGCTAATGAGGAAATTGCATCGCTCCATAAACTTCAAACTTGGAAACTCACCAAGCTGCATCAGGGCAAAAAGGTAATCAAGTGCAAGTGGGTTTTTAAAACCAAATATGACTCTGAAGGTAAAATTCACAGGTTTAAGGCAAGATTAGTCGCATAAGGATATTCTCAGAAATTTGGTGAAGAATAAGATTACGATGCTACATTTTCTCCAGTTGCAAAGCAAACTACATTCAGGACTTTGATAGCTATAGCTTCTGTACAGAAGATGCATGTCAGACACTTAGACATAAAAACTGCATTTTTAAATGGTGACATTAAGGAGGACTTATACATGACTCAGCCTGAAGGTTTTGTAAAGAAAGGTAAAGAGGATCTTGTTTGCAAGCTGCAAAAATCTCTCTATGGCCTTAAGCAGTCGGCAAGAGCATGGAACACCAAAATGAACAAAGTATTTGTAGAAATTGAAAAAAATGTCTGAAATTCTGAATCGACATTTTGAAACAAAAGATCTTGGAAGTGTGACATATTATCTAGGAATCTGAATCAAGAGACAGGAAGATGGAAGTTTTCTTCTAAACCAAAGTGCAAAAATTAAAGGGATTCTACAATTAAAAAACTTTTTTTTCTAGGTAACACGTCAGAATAGCCTTTAGAAAAGCTATTCGTCTCCTACCTATGGAAGTGATCTTCGCCGCGCCGTTCGTTCGAAATACCGGTTTGTAGCGGTATGCTAATTAGTTCTCTTGCAGTGATGGGGGCGTCCCCCAGCGCAGGAGATGCAATGGGGGCGTCCTCATAGCTGCTCGAACCCCGACTGCAGCACCGCCTCTATGTTCTTCTGTATCCTCCCCTTCCTTCTTCAGCTTGATGACGGACGCCTGCGCAGTACGCTCTGTTCGGCGAACTTTGCCGAACGTACTGCGCATGCCCGCGGCCATAGTGCCGACACCACAATTTCACGCATGCACAGTACGTTCCTTGAAGGCGTCCTACATCAAGCTGAAGAAGGAAGGGGAGGATACAGAAGAACATAGAGACAGCGCTGCAGTCGGTTTTCGAGCAT
Source organism: Leptodactylus fuscus (assembly GCF_031893055.1). NCBI lineage: Eukaryota > Metazoa > Chordata > Amphibia > Anura > Leptodactylidae > Leptodactylus > Leptodactylus fuscus. The sequence continues at coordinate 46,048,534 of NC_134270.1, read as the reverse complement.
CAATGGGGACGCCCCCATCGCATCTCCTGCGCTGGGGGACACCCCCATCGCTGCAAGAGAACTAATTAGCATACCGGTACAAACTAGTATTTCGAATGAACGGTGCGGCGGAGATCACTTCGAAAGGTAGGAGACGAATAGCCTTTCTAAAGGTTTCTGGTGGTTTCTGAATAAGTCCGTTTTTATTCATATGCTAATTAGACTTTTGCATGATACATCATGCACTACTCTCCTGTTGTTTCCTATGGGAGCCTGCTGTTGCTGCTGATGATGACTCAGCTTCCTGTTTGCTTCACACACATAGGAGATAATAGGAGAGAGGAGGCTTCTGGGAACTTCCTGTACTGGCTGGAAGCTCATTAGCATATGAATAAAGACGGAATTATTCAGAAACCACTGAGGCAATCTACATACTAAAGATAAGTGTGGAATAGACTTTCTAAAGGCTATGCAAGCATGTGATTAGTTAAAAATTACTTTCCCCAGTGATAGAGCCCCTTTAAGAATTGTAATAATGCTGTCTTTCGAGAATTGGCAGCCCCATCGCCTAGGAGCCATGGCTGATAGCCGTACAAGGCCAGCCACGGGCGGTCTCTTTATCACAGGTTCCGAAGCCTGAGGGTGGGTGTCTTTGCCTAGGATGCCAAGCCTAAAGGGTATCTTTTGTTGGTTCCCAAGCCATAATGTTCAGTCTAAGTGGTCTGGAATTGTTGCTGAATTTGCAACATAATCGGTTCAGAGAAGTTGTATTGTCGTCCCATTGCTGTTGCAGCTGGTGTTGGAAGTATTGCAATAATTGACTGCTCGGGAATCCAGCAGGTATCATTTCTCACCGGCCAGTGAAAGAAGCTAGCTGGTCCATGAGGATGCATAAAACTTATTAATGCATCATGGTCGTCGACTGAAATTTCAGAAATATTTCCAATCCACCAGTTGCTATCGTAATTGCAGGTAATGTATTGCCCTGGCTGGAGGTTTGCAATTGGCACAAAAGGCATTTCTGAGCTGACAGATCTATCTACATGGGCAATGAAAGATGATGTGTCATTTGACACTCTTGAAATGCGAATCTTTTTGTCATCAATTGGCACAAACTGATGGTTTTCTCTTGTTCCAGCAATTGTATGTCCATCTTTGAACCTTTCCTCTTGAACTACCGTATTTTCCGGACTATAAGCCGCACATAAAAACCTACGATTTCCTCAGAAATCGTAAGTGCGGCTTATAGTCCGGTGCGGCTTATATATGGATGGAAGCGGCGGCAAAGACTGCGTGCCGCTTCCATACATACATAAAAGGCACCGTAAGGGTGCATTCACACTACCGAACGCCGGCGTGTATCACAGCCGTACACGCCGGCGTTACAGCAGGGCTGCCGGACACTTCCTATTCATTTCTATGGGAGCCGGCATGCGAGCGCTCCCTATAGAAATGAATGGAAAAAAGCAGTCCATTCATTTCTATGGGGAGCGCTCGCATGCCTGCTCCCATAGAAATGAATAGGAAGTGTCCGGCAGCCCTGCTGTGACACCGCCATCCTGAAAGAGAACGTGAAACTTACCCAACGGTGCAGGGCGGGCGGGCGGGCATTCAGGCCTCCTCTGCCTCCGATGTTCCGTCCTTCTCCTCCGGCGCTCGCTGATAATGGCCGGGGCGCATGCGCATAATGCTTCTACTGCGCATGTGCCCTGGCCATTATCAGCTTGCGAGCGCCGGAGGAGGACGGAACATCGGAGGAAGAGGAGGCCTGAATGCCCGCCCACCCTGCACCGCTCGGTAAGTTTCACGTTCTCTTTCAGGACGGCGGTGTCACAGCAGGGCTGCCGGACACTTCCTATTCATTTCTATGGGAGCAGGCATGCGAGCGCTCCCCATAGAAATGAATGGACTGCTTTTTTCCATTCATTTCTATAGGGAGCGCTCGCATGCCGGCTCCCATAGAAATGAATAGGAAGTGTCCGGCAGCCCTGCTGTAACGGGGGGGGGGGGGGGGGGGGTAGTAGTTTAACCTAACGTTTACGGTTGGGCTCTATCAGCATGATTTTGCTGATAGAGCCCCTCCTCGCCTGCCGAGCGCTTCCAATAGAAGCGGCTGGCACGCGAGGGGTTAAGCGGCCGCTGGCAAAGTCTGCCTGCCGCCGCTTTCAATAAGATATAATGCGCACCGGACTGCGGCTTATAGTCCGGTGCGCCTTATATATGAACCAAGACGGACTATAAGGCGCTCATGGGCAATGCGGCTTATAGTCCAGTGCGCCTTATAGTCCGTAAAATACGGTACTCGTATTTCGTAAATTTTTTCTTTTGGAACAAAAAAAAACTTAATTCCATGCAGTTGCTCGTTGCAACAGTTGAATAAATCCACCAGGGTCACTATTTGGTTTTCAGTTGGGCGTTGAAGACTGGCACGAGCTGCCAACCTCTTTGCTGTCCCTCCAAACCCATCACAGGGCGACTTTCCATGACTGGTACCTTGCACGGCTATCGGCCATGGCTCCTAGGCGATGGGGCTGCCAATTCTCGAAAGACAGCATTATTACAATTCTTAATAGGAATATAAAACCAATTCTTAGGGAATTGGTAGTGGTATAACCACCATGGACCAACACAAGGGTTTGAATAGTGCAGTTACCATTCATTGCGTATGATTAAAAAAACCCATGTTCAGTGGCATTTTTCTTTTCTTAAACTGAGAGACTAAAAAAAAAAAACCCGATGATCCTTGTAGAGAAAAATGTGCTCTTTCCAATGATATCAGAATTAATAGATTTTAGGGGTACCCTTTTTGAGAAATTTTACCTAAAAATAGGTAAAATTTGAATTTTATACATTTTTCATCATATGTGGGTGTGAATATCTCCACAAATACATATGCTTTGACCATGATATTGCAGCAATGCAAAGTCATGTACACGTTAGGTGCACAGGGCAAAGCACCAGTTACTATTGGTTTTTGGTCTTGAGTTATATTTGGGCAAGGTTTGGCATAAATGTCATGTGGCGTGATTTTCAAGCTACTTTGACACAAAATTGCGGCCGATATATTGTTTTGTGATCGCCAGTAATAATTTTATCATGTTTAGCAGCAAAATTTGAGCTAGTATGTCAAATTTCAGCATCATAGCCAGTATTGAACTCTAATGGCTATGTGCCAAAGTTTGCAAAATCCTCTTAGCTGAAGCCGCGGTCTTGGTGGAACCTCCAGTGAAAGGTCAACAGTGCCCCAGGTATTTGACATCTGGCCCTAAAAATTTTCAGAACCCAGTTTCAAACATACATGTACATCCTTATAAATTTTCAGCAAAATCGGAGAAGGTCGAGTGGGGACGATTTTAGAAACTGGTCCACTTGATGTGGAATGACCCCACTCTTCATAAATTTCCCCCTTGTAAAGCTGCGGCAAGAGTATTTGTTGGGTGGACCCCAACAAATATTGCTATGATTATAGATTGTGCTCTCTTCAGACCCCAGAGTATAATGATCGGAGACCCAAGGATGGTGAGTGAACATGCAGTCTTTGGCCCTTGTAGTGACGTCAAAGGCCGGCGTCACAACACATAATGATGCCAGCGTAACCCAAATCTGTGAAGTCTTTGAAGAGTATTGCGGAGGAGCCACTGTTTTTTATGTTTGTCACCTTCCCTGGGCTTCCAATCATTATACTCTGAAACTAGAGTATAATAATAGTTTGTGGGTGGTGTATCCCAAAAATTTAGGGTTCTACTAAATGAAACGAAAACCATTGGGGCCAAAATGGGACATAATACTGTGGGGAGGGGACTTATGAGACATTACTGTGTGGAGTGGCCACTATGGCACATAATAATGTGTAAAGCAGGGGTGCCCAAAACATCCATTGCGATCTACTGGTCGATTGCAAAGGAATTACCGGTCAATTGGTGACATTTTTTTTTTCTTAACTTTTTTTTGATTGAACCAGCGCAGGACAGCTGCCGCTCTCCTTGCGCTGGTTCTGACGTCTATGTTTCAGCGTAGGCGGCGTCATCACGCTGCTTACGCTGATACGCAGACGTCTGCCGGTGAAAAGGATGCGGGAGCAGCAGCATCGAGGTCGGTAAGTATGAAAACTTTGTTTTATAATAGGCCGCTATCTGCTGGAGTATCCCCAGCAGGCAGCGGCCTATTTACTAACCTCCCTGGACCTGATCACTGCTGCCCCCGCTTCCCCTTGTACTTTAGGCCGCGGCGGGTGGTAGTGAATAGGCCCGGGCCAGGCCGCGATTCCACTGCCGCTATAATTAACTCGGGGGTCTTTTTAGACCTCCGAGTATAATAATTGGAGCCCCAGGGGAGGTGAGAGAACATAATAAACAATGTTACTTACCTCTCCGGGATCCGATGTCAATCTGACAATGCTGCGGTCCAAGCCCCGCCCACAAGAAGTGGCTAGTAGATCTGTTGACTGGGTCATTTTATAAAGTAGCTTGCATGATGAAAAATTGTGAGCACCCCTGGTGTAGAGGGTCCACTATGGGGCATAAAACTGTATGGAGGCTGCTATAGAAAATTATAATTTGTGCAGGGGCCACTATGAGACATTATATTGTGTGGTGAGGCCGCTATGGGACACTATACTGTGTGGAGGGTCCACTAAATTACATTATACTGTATGGAGGGGCCACTATCGAAGATTATACTGTGTCAAGACATTATACTGTGTGCAGGGGCCACTATAAGACATTATACTGTGTGGAGGGGTTGCTAAGAGACATTATACTGTATGAAAGGGCCACTATGGGAAATCATACCACTCAGTACAGGTGGTGGGTTACAGAAGGATACTGTCCGTGGAGAGCTCCATGCTGGTGAATAAATCCCACCCCACGTATGAGACCTTGACGGCACTGGGCAGTACTGTTAGTGACCGACTGCTTCACCCCAAAGTGTGAGAAGGAGCGCTATCAGAGGTCCTTCCTCCCAACCATGGTCAGGCTACGTAATCTACATCAGACCAAGTGAAGAGCAGTCTGCACAGAGAAATAAATGATCCTGAAGTCTTCATTTTTTTTCCTTTAGCTGCTATGACTCCTAGTATTTTTCTCCCATCTGCTATTCTGAGCTTATGTATGTCTCCGTCTGTAATATATTACTTGTTATTATCCGGTATCCGTATTATCATGCTGCTGTAACACACTGAAATTTCCCCGTGCTGGGACTATTAAAGGATTATCTTATCTTATACTGTGTGGAGGCCACTTTGGGACATTATAAAGTATGTAAATGAGGTGTTATACTGTGTTGGGGCAGGAAAAGGGGCGCTATATTGTGGGAGGAGGGAAGCAAAGTCTAAAGTTTGCTGAGGGACCCAGTCTTTGCTAGTTATGCCCCTGGCAGGACTCATTATTTATAATGGGGACAATTATTTATAAGAGGGAACTAATACTTATAGGGGGATCTGTTTATAAGGGAGCAGTAGTATTTATAATGGGACTATTACTTATAAGAGGGAACTGCTTAATATTTGTATACCCGTAATATGAATGCGTACAACATTGTGTTATCTACAAAGAGAAAAAACACAAATATTAGATATTAAAGGTTTTTAATATAAGAAATGACATTATCAATAGCTAGCTTCCCAGACACCACCTCAGGTTGATCAAAGAAGCTGACAATGCCATGGAAGCCATCTTTAACATGATACCATGTGACCGGGACACCATTGTCCTCCAGCCGTTTCTTGTAGAGTATCCCATCATCACGGAGAACATCAAACTCACATGTCAGTATGTAGGCCTTTGGTAGTTGCCGGATCACAGCGTCATCAGAAAACAATGGAGAACGTGGAAAGTCAAAAACTTTCTTAACTTTCTCATAAACCTCTTTATTAAAGGGCGCCATGATGTGTGGTTTGTAGCCTTTTACCATGAACTCCTCAGAACTCAACCATTTGCTTAACTTCTCTCTTATTTCAGGAGGAACATGGCTGCCCTGTAAAATTTCTTTCGACAAAGAAAAATCACCACCTATGTATGTCATCAAGCAATATACAACGTATTCTTGGTATAACAAAGGGACCATCTTATTTTGTTTGTATGAGGGTAGATGTAAGTCAGCCATCTGGACACATGGATATATCATCACCTGGGCAAGAGGCTTTGGGATATCTGATCTACCCACAAGAGCCTGACAAACCCCAGCAGTGAGATTACCCCCAGCACTGTTTCCATATATTATAACAGAAGAAGGATCGACTCCATGTTCTTGTGCCGTCTTCAGAAAGTGAACTGTAGCTGTGAGACAGTCATCAAATGCGGCAGGACAGCTGTGTTCTGGTGCCAGGCGGTAACTAAAATCATTAATAAAAAGTTTGTCATTGACTTTGATAAATATGGGAAGTAAGGGTTAATACCTGGATAATAAAGGATCCAACACCCCTACCCAGATCACCCTGTTGATAAGTAATCTGCGTATGAAATTAAGGAATCCCATTAATAGCAATAATTACTGTTGCAATAATACATGGTGCCCAATGAAACCAATGAGCCATGGTCGAGCTGGGTCAAGTAGGAGATACACTTTTTTGCACCTCCTCGTATCTCTGGTTAATAGAGGTAGGTCCTAAGTAGATGACCCACTCTATTGTCTCAAAACACTTTAGTAAAAAAATATAAAGCCCCAGGGGTTAGCATTGTGCAGATGGTGCAGGAGGGGAGGCACAACATGGCGGCTACTCGCTCATTCTCATGTCATAGTGACTTTAATGTAATTTTCCACTGGAGCAGTACAGTGATGAGAGGACAGGGATACACTTTTAGGGGGTGCGGCAGTAGCAGTCACTAATGGGCCCTGGACCCTGAGGGGGTCACAAAAGTCTCTCTACCACATAAAATATACCACCATTCTAAATGGCACAAAGTAGGTAAGGGTCACAGATTTTGCACTGGGGTCTAGGAGTATCAAGTTATCATTGGGTGATGTTAAATGGTCCCCAAGGACACTCCCTGCTGTGGGTCTTCTGTGTGTTGGTATTTTGGGGTACCTTTATCATGAGACATGATGACAGTGCCTTAGTAATATTCTTCCAGTCACAAAGTAACATGGAGGCAGAATTCACTTACAACAAGCAGTATCCACACTTTTAGGCACTCTATAAACACTTAAAGAAATGTCGGCTGTTCTTCATTCGCTCTTCTAGTCCTCTCACCCTTTCCACCATCATGATCTGGGGTGACCCCTGAGTCTTAGTCCTCTGTCTCTGACACTACTGGGGAAGTAATGGGCATGTTTTAGCCACCGATACCAGGTTACCTCACTGATAAAGTAGTGAAGATGCTTACAAAGAAGGCTTTTTTTGTGAGCAATGGATTCTGTTGGCATGGGATTGCCTGTTGCGTCCCAACTACCACTAACTAATCTTGGTAGTAAAAGATGCTATCTCACAAATTACAGCTATCAACTGCAGATGGCTACCAACTGAGTAAAACAGGGCCAACCCTTGCTACAGACAACAGCTACAGTAACTCCACCTGCCTTCTGGAAAACTCAGAGTACCACCTAGACCGCAGCGTAGAAATGGCCTAGTAATTTCATATAAACCAGTATAACACTGGAAAAATGAATTTGAGTATATTGCAGATACATGGAAATTGGTTGACTGAAGCAGACAAGACCTTTATTAACATTATATTAGGGAATATGCAAGCAAATATGGAGTAGTTGACTATGGCCACGATGTAGCAGTTTCCAATTTCTAAAAATGAAAACAAAAATTTGAGAGGCTCTTTCGCATTGACTTTTTGCCTTTTAATAAATCTACCTGTCAGGACTTTAGTATAAATACCCCCACATACAACAAATGGGGCAGGTACCCAAACACAACCATTCAGGTTCCAGCTCTCATATACTGTAGTAACTGTAAGATTACACCTTTTCACACTAGCTTTCACAATATCAGCAACTGAATCCATTAAAACTATTACACACATCTTATCACTAAAGGAAATATTAGAAGAATTCTGTCACCTTACCCAACAGAGACAACCACAGCTCCCGAATTCTTCGTTACGTATCGGCAAAAACTATCACACGTGTCTAAAATCAAATAAATAAGACATTAGTTTCTGAGATCATCATCCATCAGTGTCAAAAAAATCTCCTAGATTAGAATGTGTAAAAAAACAAAAAGAAAAAATTAAAAAGTGCTGCTGAAATTGTTTGGCTGCAAAACTTCCTGGTTTCTATTTCCTGTTTGTGGGAGTGTCAGTACTTTACAAGGAAGTCTCTCCAAGCCCCTGCACCTCCTAGCAGTTTGTCATTCATGTCCAGTATACTTACTTACTTATGTACAGTCCTATGAAAAAGTTTGGGCACCCCTATTAATCTTAATCATTTTTAGTTCTAAATATTTTGGTGTTTGCAACAACCATTTCAGTTTGATATATCTAATAACTGATGGACACAGTAATATTTCAGGATTGAAATGAGGTTTATTGTACTAACAGAAAATGTGCAATATGCATTAAACCAAAATTTGACCGATGCAAAAGTCTGGGCACCTCAACAGAAAAGTGACATTAATATTTAGTAGATCCTCCTTTTGCCTCTAGTTGCTTCCTGTAGCTTTTAATCAGTTCCTGGATCCTGAATGAAGGTATTTTGGACCATTCCTCTTTACAAAACAATTCAAGTTCAGTTAAGTTTGATGGTCGCCGAGCATGGACAGCCCGCTTCAAATCATCCCACATATTCAGGTCTGGGGACTGGGATGGCCATTCCAGAACATTGTAATTGTTCCTCTGCATGAATGCCTGAGTCGATTTGGAGCGGTGTTTTGGATCAATGTCTTGCTGAAATATCCATCCCCGGCGTAACTTCAACTTCGGCACTGATTCTTGAACATTATTCTCAAGAATCTGCTGATACTGAATGGAATCCATGCGACCCTCAACTTTAACAAGATTCCCGGTGCCGGCATTGGCCACACAGCCCCAAAGCATGATGGAACCTCCACCTAATTTTACAGTGGGTAGCAAGTGTTTTTCTTGGAATGCTGTTTTTTTTGGGCGCCATGCATAACGCCTTTTTGTATGACCAAACAACTCAATCTTTGTTTCATCAGTCCACAGGACCTTCTTCCAAAATGAAGCTGGCTTGTCCAAATGTGCTTTTGCATATCTCAGGCGACTCTGTTTGTGGCGTGCTTGCAGAAACGGCTTCTTTCTCTTCACTCTCCCATACAGCTTCTCCTTGTGCAAAGTGCGCTGTATTGTTGACCGATGCACAGTGACACCATCTGCAGCAAGATGATGCTGCAGCTCTTTGGAGGTGGTCTGTGGATTGTCCTTGACTGTTCTCACCATTCTTCTTCTCTGCCTTTCTGATATTTTTCTTGGCCTGCCACTTCTGGGCTTAACAAGAACTGTCCCTGTGGTCTTCCATTTCCTTACTATGTTCCTCACAGTGGAAACTGACAGGTTAAATCTCTGAGACAACTTTTTGTATCCTTCCCCTGAACAACTATGTTGAACAATCTTTGTTTTCAGATCATTTGAGAGCGGGCTGTCCATGCTCAGCGACCATCACACTTAACTGAACTTGTATTGTTTTGTAAAGAGGAATGGTGCAAAATACCTTCATCCAGAATCCAGGAACTGATTAAAAGCTACAGGAAGCGACTAGAGGCAAAAGGAGGATCTACTAAATATTAATGTCACTTTTCTGTTGAGGTGCCCATACTTATGCACAGGTCAAATTTTGGTTTAATGCATATTGCGCATTTTCTGTTAGTACAATAAACCTCATTTCACTCCTGAAATATTACTGTGTCCATCAGTTATTAGATATATGAAACTGAAATGGCTGCTGCAAACACCAAAATATTTAGAACTAAAAAATTATTAAGATTAATAGGGGTGCCCAAACTTTTTCATAGGACTGTATGTGTATTATAACATATGTATATAGATGTGAGAATAGAAAATCAGACAGCACTCCCAAAAATATGGTGGAATTAGTGAAAATATTACCTCATAACAGCAACATTTCAGCTTGTATACACAAATCTTTCTCAAGCTAGGGACTAGGATATCTATATACATCTGTATAATATATATGGCTTGTCCCCTGTTGGAATAGTATACATATTTTTACAATGGGCTCACATGATTAATATTTGCCACTGTATCAACCAAATCTGTAAAACTTCAGCTGGATCATCCAAAAATCTAACGTGTTGACTATATGACTATATCCAGATATCCAGATTTTTTTGGGGGGAAGGCACAAAAAGCTCTTTCTATAAATCTATCTTTGAACCACAGGCTTTGACTTGCTTACCAATACTTCCAAAAACATATCCTCCTCCATGAAAGAACATGACTCCTTTTCTGCCGCCAGCAGAAGGAGATCGAGGCTGGTAGACTCTCACTGGAACTCCTTCAAATTGTAAGTCTTTCTTGAAGATTTCTGGATCGTTCTTCAGCTTTGGCATGGTTGGTTTTTGTAGAAAATGTAAAAGCTAGATACTGTTTGAAACTCCGACTTTATCAAGAATATCCCCCTAAAGATTGAGCAACGAAACAGAAAATGAAGAGTTATCCTACACAGACCATCTTTAGTGAAGGTTTCCAAACACAATCAGATATTGATGGGGGGGGTCACCATTGTAAAATGCAGCACAGAGAATTAGATCTATTACATTGTACCCATTGAAAACAGGTGGTATCCATGATGTCAGTATTCCTCCAGTGTAGGACTGTGGTAACAGAGCAACAACGTCAGCAGGACTGAAAAAATTTGGTTTGGTGGGGGCTATTGTTCCACCTCTGAAACCACGACCACCTGACCCCGTATAGCAACGAAATTTAATAGAGGTGGATGTTCATACAGGTGGTCTTACCAATGATGTATGTGGGAGTTTAGGAGATAGCCAAGCTAGTGGCAGCCATAGACCTCATGGAGAGGACCACATGCTTGCATCTCTGCCACTTTGGCTAGATAGTGCAACTGACCTGCTATCAGGGAATTGTGTTTCCTGTGAGCTTCCAGAAAACAACAGTGAGTGCAATGTCTGCACTGAGAGTAATTGCCAGGGGTGTAACTAGAAAAAGAATAGGTACATCTTCTAGGTAAAGATGTTATGCCAAGCTGAACGACATCAAACTATCTAAGGAAGACGTCACTGACTGCAGAGCCAGGTTTAGACTCTCTTGAGATGATGCTGCAGTGATAGGGCTCGTGCACATCTGCGCCCAGGAGTCTGTTTTGCAGGTTTCCATTTCCTGCACAAAACAGAGCAGAAAGGTGTCCGGCCGTGAGTGCCGGTGGGCGTTTTATGCTCTCCGCAGAGAAACTGTTTTCTTTTTAAACGGACACAGAGTTGGACATGCAGTACTCTGTGTCCGGGTTAAAAAAAAACGGCAGCAGCCCTTGTGGGTACCCCTTTAATGCCAATTAACTGGCTGCAGTATTGTTCATCCCTCTATCTAGCAATAGTACGGGCTATATGTGCTCTGTAGTCTTATGGAAGTCAAAGAAGGGCCAGTCACCATCTTGTTATGCCCCACCTTTACTAGTTGCGCCCCTGTTTGTCCCCTGGACAAAGCATTAGTTGTGGACTCCTGTAACAGTCAAAAGGGTTTTCCAGACTAAATAATGGATAACTTAACCTTAGGATAGGTCATCAATTAAAGATCAGCAGGGGTCGGACACCCAGGCCACCAGACAATCAGCTATTGGAAGAGGCTGTAGGATTCTAGTATCTTCAGTACTAACCAAACACAGCACAATACATTTGTGCAACCACTTTACTTGAATGCACCTGAATGCACATTCGCTTGAATGCACCTGAGAGACACTGTTGCTTCAAACAGCTAATCTGTGGAAGTCCCGAGTGTCAGATCCCCACTGATCTTCAATTATTGACCTAACCTATGGATAAAGTCCCAGAAAACCCCTTTAAATCATTTATGTAAGACAAGAAATGCTGCAAAAATACCAAGAAAGTAGTAGGATTTTGCCTTAATAGCAATGGTTTTATACAAGTTACCTTTCCCTAGCAATACTAAATGACCACGGCTTTTATGTAACTTTTTAGATGTGGTTTTCGCTACAGAAGTTTCAGGGGCAAATCATGAGAAATCCACAGTAAGTTCATGGAAATTTCAAGGTTTCAGAAAATTTTTATGTACTATTTGGTTGTAGCAGCAAAAAAGGTTGTATGTAGTCTAGCCATAACCAGCATTCTGAGGTCTGTAATGTAATGTACAGTGTAAACTGACCCAGCGGCAACATATGAGTAAGTAACTCAAATTAAGATCCAGGGCACAAACTCACCAGAATGAATGCAGCAGTAAAAGCGGTATGAATGCTCCGAACTAATTTAGGATTTGCAATCCCTGGTGGGATATCTGCTTTTGAGGATTCATAACAAGTTAACCCAAAAAATATCAGCAAACACAAGACAAATATAATGGTAATTACTCCCAGCGGAGCAGATAATACTCCCAGCATTGTTGCAGCTTTTCTTGTTTGAGTTGTCACTGGGAAGCTTTGCATTTCCTGGTAGTAAGGTAAGAATTACGAATTGTTAGAAGAAGACCCTCCCTCTGGAGTCAGAGATCTTGTCTGTTCAGTTTAGAGCAGGCTAGACTAGACTTTCAAGAGGAAATATAGGTGTAACACTCAGGAAGGCCAGGGCTGGTATCACGGGTAATATATCAGATGTGGCCGGCTTCCAGGGGGTCCCTGGGTCCCAAATGTGCACAAAATCTCCTTTTTGATGTCCCCGACTACCCACCCCCACTCTGATACCTGACAATGACAACAGACAAACAGGTCTCGGGGGTAGCCGTTGCTCTTTTTACTAGCAGGACAAAGTAATACAAATGTACATATGGAGTAATTCTTCACATACAATACAGCGATTTTTGTAGGTAGTGTCCAGTTAGCAGGTGATGGAGGCAGAATGCTTTGAATAGATTAATTAGTAGTTGCTTGGGTAGTTAACTTGTATATACTTGTAAAGACAGCCTGTATCCAGGGGGTTAGTCCTCAACAACTGGGTACACGTATGTAGAATAGCAAATACAATTTTTTTCAGCAGCGGGAGACCCTCAATTTCTGCCAGACTAGCTATGGGCTTCTTAAATATAGATTTGTCCCAAAGACTTACTTGAATAGAGAAATACGTGTGAGGTCCCAGATGTATGGATAAAACAGGTCCATCAACGTTAGTGCTTGTAGGCTTGGAGCTTCAGCGGAAAACACTCTCTGAGGAGAATCTTGAGTACAGAGGAAAAGCCATCTCTGTGGGAAGTGCTCTCAGAGTTGGCTGCCATTTTCAGCTCTCCATGTGCTGCTAGGTCCACATGTCTTGTCTTGTTGCTCGAGACGAGAGTAGTGGCAGACACTGGAAACAACCCCTTTAAAAGCAAACTAGAAAAAAAGTGATATGTTTCATTATCTGGTTTTAATAAAAAAAAAAATTAAAAAGGCAATACATTCCATTTAACATAATTTTCTATTGCAAAATGAAAATTTGACTGTACATTGCTAATGTTTAGTCAGCATTTCTCTGCTATCTCAGCTTCCCATTGACTTCATCACAAAATGGTCACCAGAGTCATAGACTATGCTATACATAGGGTGCAGAAATAGTGTTGGGCAGACATTGCTTATACACAGCACAGTATATGGGCCATGCACCAGTACAGCATCTCAGCTACCACTGACTTCAATGGGTGCTCAGCTGCCATGATGGCGCCCAGCCACTATATAGGGATCAGAGCCAACTGCTTCCATCTCCATGTAGCATATGATATGGACATCAGAATTTGTCCAGTACAAGTGATCCCAGCATTCAGCCCCAAACCGATCAGATATATATGGCCTCTGGCGTAAATAGGAATGGTGGGGCTCCAAGGCAAACATTTGACTTGGCCTGCTGATGTCGGCCATCTTCAATGATGGAAGAGACATCACTTGAGCCGGGCTTGCGTCGCAATGCATAATGACGCAAGCCCAGTCCATGTGACGTCTGGGATGTCACCAAGTAAGCCCGAAGCCTTCCAGAGCATAGATGAGGTAATTAACAGTGTTTATTACGTTCCCTCACCTCTTCTGGCCCTCCAATCCTTATACTCAGGGATCTCAAAAGACCCCAAAATATAATGATAGTGGTGTTTGTGGGGTTCGCAGGCCCATGGCCTTACTTACTGATCCCGGCTCCTGCTCACAGAAGGGGAAGCACCGGCGCCCGTGAGCATGAGCCAGGATCAGTAAGTAAATAGGGCCCGTTACCTGCTGGAGTTACTCGGTAAAGGCCTATTAAAAAAAAATCTGCAGCAGTAGCATGCTACTGCTAATGTCCCGAGCCCTTTGGCAGCTCCTACTGCTGCTACCCCGATAGTTACGCCCCTGTATGTGACCTATCCCTTGAAAGTTGGATTTCTGCTATGGAAATCCACAGGATAATCCTTTGTGTTTCCATGTTGCACATGCTATTTATTCCTTGAGTTTATTTTTTTCTGCAGTATAAACTAAAATCCACCTTCATATTTTTCTGTAGCATCTCAATGAGGATGTAGAACATGAAATGGAGATTGCCCTGGGATTTAATTGAGGAATCCATGCCATAACCAGTGCTGAATCAAAATAGAGGAGGCTGAATGTATATTCCCCTTCTTCAGGACAATACATTGTAGCCAGCTACCTGCAAACTGTGAAGGTCCTCCCAATGGAGGTAACAAGCTACCGTGTTCAGTGCAGAGCAGGCTAGAACGGAGCAGGGAAACTAAGGACTCAGTACTCTAGTCTCTACTGAGAAGGTGAGAGGTGAATTCACGGTATAGTTATTTAGGGAAATTATCTCATATGTAAACATGATACATCTATTATACAGGTATTTCAACTCACCTGAAGTGGTCTCCATTTTTTAATATTTCTGCACCATTCGCTCGGTCTCTGTCTAGGGCATGCATAGAGACGCTTTCTGATTTAAAAAAAAAATTTGAAGTAGACAGAGGTACAGCAAAGGGATCTAGTACAGCGCCACAGCTGGTACCCATCACCAACTCCAACTCCTCTTGGCTCTGGAAGAAGTAGATGTACACCAAGAGTCAACAACTTTGACAGAGAGTTCTCTGGCCAGGAGGAGTAACTGTGGAGTCAGCACATATGGTGACTAGAGATGAGCGAACACTAAAATGTTCGAGGTTCGAAATTCGATTCGAACAGCCGCTCACTGTTCGAGTGTTCGAATGGGTTTCGAACCCCATTATAGTCTATGGGGAACATATACTCGTTAAGGGGGAAACCCAAATTCGTGTCTGGAGGGTCACCAAGTCCACTATGACACCCCAGGAAATGATCCCAACACCCTGGAATGACACTGGGACAGCAGGGGAAGCATGTCTGGGGGCATAAAAGTCACTTTATTTCATGGAAATCCCTGTCAGTTTGCGATTTTCGCAAGCTAACTTTTCCCCATAGAAATGCATTGGCCAGTGCTGATTGGCCAGAGTACGGAACTCGACCAATCAGCGCTGGCTCTGCTGGAGGAGGCGGAGTCTAAGATCGCTCCACACCAGTCTCCATTCAGGTCCGACCTTAGACTCCGCCTCCTCCGGCAGAGCCAGCGCTGATTGGCCGAAGGCTGGCCAATGCATTCCTATGCGAATGCAGAGACTTAGCAGTGCTGAGTCAATTTTGCTCAACTACACATCTGATGCACACTCGGCACTGCTACATCAGATGTAGCAATCTGATGTAGCAGAGCCGAGGGTGCACTAGAACCCCTGTGCAAACTCAGTTCACGCTAATAGAATGCATTGGCCAGCGCTGATTGGCCAATGCATTCTATTAGCCCGATGAAGTAGAGCTGAATGTGTGTGCTAAGCACACACATTCAGCTCTACTTCATCGGGCTAATAGAATGCATTGGCCAGCGCTGATTGGCCAGAGTACGGAACTCGACCAATCAGCGCTGGCTCTGCTGGAGGAGGCAGAGTCTAAGATCGCTCCACACCAGTCTCCATTCAGGTCCGACCTTAGACTCCGCCTCCTCCAGCAGAGCCAGCGCTGATTGGCCGAATTCCGTACTCTGGCCAATCAGCACTGGCTAATGCATTGTATTGGCGTGATGAAGCAGTGCTGAATGTGTGTGCTTAGCACACACATTCAGCTCTACTTCATCGGGCTAATAGAATGCATTGGCCAATCAGCGCTGGCCAATGCATTCTATTAGCTTGATGAAGCAGAGTGTGCACAAGGGTTCAAGCGCACCCTCGGCTCTGATGTAGCAGAGCCGAGGGTGCACAAGGGTTCAAGCGCACCCTCGGCTCTGATGTAGCAGAGCCGAGGCTGCACAAGGGTTCAAGTGCACCCTCGGCTCTGCTACATCAGAGCCGAGGGTGCGCTTGAACCCTTGTGCAGCCTCGGCTCTGCTACATCAGAGCCGAGGGTGCGCTTGAACCCTTGTGCACACTCTGCTTCATCAAGCTAATAGAATGCATTGGCCAGCGCTGATTGGCCAATGCATTCTATTAGCCCGATGAAGTAGAGCTGAATGTGTGTGCTAAGCACACACATTCAGCACTGCTTCATCACGCCAATACAATGCATTAGCCAGTGCTGATTGGCCAGAGTACGGAATTCGGCCAATCAGCGCTGGCTCTGCTGGAGGAGGCGGAGTCTAAGGTCGGACCTGAATGGAGACTGGTGTGGAGCGATCTTAGACTCCGCCTCCTCCAGCAGAGCCAGCGCTGATTGGTCGAGTTCCGTACTCTGGCCAATCAGCGCTGGCCAATGCATCCCTATGGGAAAAAGTTTATCTCACAAAAATCACAATTACACACCCGATAGAGCCCCAAAAAGTTATTTTTAATAACATTCCCCCCTAAATAAAGGTTATCCCTAGCTATCCCTGCCTGTACAGCTATCCCTGTCTCATAGTCACAAAGTTCACATTCTCATATGACCCGGATTTGAAATCCACTATTCGTCTAAAATGGAGGTCACCTGATTTCGGCAGCCAATGACTTTTTCCAATTTTTTTCAATGCCCCCGGTGTCGTAGTTCCTGTCCCACCTCCCCTGCACTGTTATTGGTGCAAAAAAGGCGCCAGGGAAGGTGGGAGGGGAATCGAATTTTGGCGCACTTTACCACGCGGTGTTCGATTCGATTCGAACATAGCGAACACCCCGATATCCGATCGAACATGTGTTCGATAGAACACTGTTCGCTCATCTCTAATGGTGACAGCTCAGTGCCCACTCCATTATGCTCTTGCCCCCCATTCCTTTTCCCCACTTTTCACACATAGCTGATTATGTCAGGGAAAGTCTTGTCTGGATAGACATTCCCTCTACATCATTGTTTCTAAGCCTGTGATTCGTGTACCCCAGGGGTATGCCTGCCATGTTCCTAGGGAGAGTGAGCCACAGCTGAGAAAACCAATGCTCTGAAGCAACGTGAGTAATGATCACTATTCACCGCTCTTTTTCTTATCCTTCTTTTTCTTATTCTTCTGCTTTTCGCTCACTCTCTGCTTCGGGAACCAAGCACTGATATCACGTCATACACCAGGGCAGAGAAGAGCGGTGAGTAATGGATCCATCTCTCTGGTCATTTTACTGTGTCTGGGGGCACCGAGGGAGCCATTATACTATGTATGGGGGCACCTAGGGAGCTATTGTACTACATGTAGAAGCATTGATGGGAGCATTATACTGTGTGCAGGGGAACTGAGGGGGTATTATGCTGTGTTTGGAGGCACTGATGGGACCATTATAATGTCTATACAAAAACTTGCGAGACGCGCGTATGATACTAAGTCCATTATACTATGCGTGGAGGCACGGATGGGAGCATTATGCTGTGTGGGGGCGCTGAGAGGGGGCATTATGC
The DNA here is from genome assembly GCF_031893055.1 of Leptodactylus fuscus. Taxonomy (NCBI): domain Eukaryota; kingdom Metazoa; phylum Chordata; class Amphibia; order Anura; family Leptodactylidae; genus Leptodactylus; species Leptodactylus fuscus. Next base: position 46,030,666 of record NC_134270.1, on the reverse strand, counting down.
TGTTGTTAGTATTCAGATGCAAGGCCACAATAACAAGGTTGGTAAAGAACAGGCTTTAGGAGAGTAGCAGCAGAAATGGGCTGACAACTGCAAGCAATAAAATATGCTACCTACATGCAACACACCTCTGCAAGCCCAGACCAGCCCCAGACGCCTTCACCAGAGCTCCTCACAAGAACAAATGGACTTTAGTTGAATCTGGGGACAGGTATTGTTACCAAAACAGAAAAGTGTACTACAAATAGATGCACTGCAGCAGAAACCAAACATCAAATCCACACACTGCTCACCAGGACACAGAACATGGACTGGTCATCAAATCACAAGTCAAAACCAAACGGGAACGCCAGAACCAAATCATCAGACAGAGGGGAATCCGAAAACATAACCAGAGGTCAGTATAGAGGTTACTATAAAAAAATCAGGAGCAAACTGAACTAATAGTCCACACATGAGTCAGGAGGGCGTGGCCTTTTATAGGCCTCCTCTGCTGCTGTCTGGACCAAGCCAGGTAGCATCTGGAACTGCAAAAGCTTTCCTGGTTGTCCAGGTAACATTAAAGGTACAGCAGCCGGATAGAGAATCCTGACAGCTGTGTACGGTGGCAGTGACGGGAGCATTAAAGGGGTTGTCCCATCACAAGGATCCTATCTATACTGCTTGTTAATGTGAATGTAAGACTTTTCCTAAATACATTGTTTCAGCAAAACTGCTTTGTTTGTCCACTATATTACTTTATTCATTTCTTTGTTGACACATCCCTTGACTTATCTGGTCAAAAGTCAAGTAATGTATCTGCCTGCTGCCAGGGGGGAGGGAAAAGGGGCGAAGTGCATGGGAGCGAGCCTGGAAGGGGGGGGGGGGGTAGTTTACACTTTGGGGGGGGAAGGGGCCGCCAATACAGACCCGGCATCCGCTGTAATAGAGAGGCAGATGCCGGAGAGGGTTAGACGCCGGCACAGGTGCCTGCAACATCGCTACGCTCCTGCCCTGCATGAAGCCAGCAGCGGCAGGAGCGATGCTGCTATTCCGCTCCTCCGCCCCCCCCCCCCCCCCCCCCTCCGCTCCGGAATAGCAGCATCGCTCCTGCCGTTGCTGGCTTCATGCAGGGCAGGAGCGTAGCGATGTTGCAGGCACCTGTGCCGGCGTCTACACTCCCCGGCATCCGCCTCTCTATTACAGTGGATGCCGGGTCTGTATTGCATTGTGAAGGCTGTACGTCCGATGCCTAGCTGCATCAGGAGCGCACACGCAGGGCCAGCGGCATAGAAGTGACGTCTTCTCGCCGCTGGCTTTGCATATGTAACCCTGCCCACCAATGACGCAACAAAGCAGGAAGAAAGAAGATTTTACAGCAGCGAAGACTGGTGAGTATGCGACGTGGGAATACCCCTTTAAACTGTGTGTGGGGGCACTGAAGGAGCCATCATACTGTATCTGGAGGCACTGACGGAAACATTATACTATGTGTGGAGGCACTGAGGGAGCCATCATACTGTATGTGGGGGCACTGACGGAAGCTTTATACTATGTGTGGGGGCACTTAGGGGCCACTATACTGTTTGTGACATTGATGGGAAGAATAGTACTGCATGCTATGCTATTCTTTCCTTCAAATCTGACATAGCTGCTGATGGAGGCTGAAAATGGAGCTTTATTTCGATACTATTTATACTTTGGTGTATTTAACAGGAACTTTTGTTATCTAGCCATACATTTCCCCTGCTGCATCTGTTGCTCTACACCCAAACTCACAGAAAGATAACATGATGAGCGAACACTGTTCGGATCAGCCGTTCCGAACATCAAGCTCCCATAGAGATGAATGGAAGCAGCTGGCACATAGACTTTGCCGGCAGCCGGTCGCTAAACCCCCTGCGTGCCGGCTACGTCCATTCATTTCTAAGGGAGCGTGCTGTTCGGAACGGCTGTTCCGAACAGTGTTCGCTCATCTCTAAACATGACATACAGTCCTATGAAAAAGTTTGGGCACCCCTATTAATCTTAATCATTTTTAGTTCTAAATATTTTGGTGTTTGCAGCAGCCATTTCAGTTTGATATATCTAATAACTGATGGACACAGTAATATTTCAGGATTGAAATGAGGTTTATTGTACTAACAGAAAATGTGCAATATGCATTAAACCAAAATTTGATCGGTGCAAAAGTATGGGCACCTCAACAGAAAAGTGACATTAATATTTAGTAGATCCTCCTTTTGCAAAGATAACAGCCTCTAGTCGCTTCCTGTAGCTTTTAATCAGTTCCTGGATCCTGGATAAAGGTATTTTGGACAAACAATTCAAGTTCAGTTAAGTTAGATGGTGGCCGAGCATGGACAGCCCGCTTCAAATCATCCCACAGATGTTCAATGATATTCAGGTCTGGGGACTGGGATGGCCATTCCAGAACATTGTAATTGTTCCTCTGCATGAATGCCTGAGTTGATTTGGAGCGGTGTTTTGGATCATTGTCTTGCTGAAATATCCATCCCCGGCGTAACTTCAACTTCGTCACTGATTCTTGAACATTATTCTCAAGAATCTGCTGATACTGAGTGGAATCCATGCGACCCTCAACTTTAACAAGATTCTCGGTGCCGGCATTGGCCACACAGCCCCAAAGCATGATGGAACCTCCACCAAATTTTACAGTGGGTAGCAAGTGTTTTTTTTGGAATGCTGTTTCTTTTTGGACGCCATGCATAACGCCTTTTTTTTATAACCAAACAACTCAATCTTTGTTTCCAAAATGAAGTTGGCTTCTCCAAATGTGCTTTTGCATACCTCAGGCAACTCTATTTGTGGCGTACGTGCAGAAACGGCTTCTTTCTCATCACTCTCCCATACAGCTTCTCCTTGTGCAAAGTGCGCTGTATAGTTGACCGATGCACAGTGACACCATCTGCAGCAAGATGATGCTGCAGCTCTTTGGAGGTGGTCTGTGGATTGTCCTTGACTGTTCTCACCATTCTTCTTCTCTGCCTTTCTGATATTTTTCTTGGCCTGCCACTTCTGGGCTTAACAAGAACTGTCCCTGTGGTCTTCCATTTCCTTACTATGTTCCTCACAGTGGAAACTGACAGGTTAAATCTCTGAGACAACGTTTTGTATCCTTCCCCTGAACAACTATGTTGAACAATCTTTGTTTTCAGATCATTTGAGAGTGGGCTGTCCATGTTCGGCGACCATCTAACTTAACTGAACTTGAATTGTTTTGTAGAAAGAAATGGTCCAAAATACCTTCATCCAGGATCCAGGAACTGATTAAAAGCTACAGGAAGCAATTAGAGGCTGTTATCTTTGCAAAAGGAGGATGTACTAAATATTAATGTCACTTTTCTGTTGAGGTGCCCATATTTTTGCATCGGTCAAATTTTGGTTTAATGCATATTGCGCATTTTCTGTTAGTACAATAAACCTCATTTCAATCCTGAAATATTACTGTGTCCATCAGTTATTAGATATATCAAACTGAAATGGCTGTTGCAAACACCAAAATATTTAGAACTAAAAATGATTAAGATTAATAGGGGTGCCCAAACTTTTTCATAGGACTGTATGTGGCCGAATGGAGCTCTTGGCAATGGTTGTCTTAGCAATAAAACTATTTTAATAATTGTTACAATTTTGTATAACATAAAACCAAAATGCGTAATTTATCAGATCTCGTGTTACCTCAAACACAAATACACAAATACAAGGGCTTATAAATTTTTAATAAAAGTAAGGATATTATCCATAGCTAGTTTTGCAGACACCACCTCAGGTTGATCAAAGAAATTGAGAATTCCATGGAAGCCATCTTTAACATGATACCATGTGACCGGGACACCATTGTCCTCCAGCCGTTTCTTGTAGAGTATCCCTTCATCACGGAGAACATCAAACTCACATGTCAGTATGTAGGCCTTTGGTAGTTGTTGGAACACATCATCATCAGAAAGCAATGGAGAACATGGAAAGTCAAAAGCTTTCGGAACTTTCTCATAAACTTCTTTATTAAAGGGCGCCATGGTGTGTGGTTTGCAGCCTTTGACCTTAAACTCCTCAGAACTCAACCATTTGCTCAATTTTTGTCTTATTGCAGGAGGAACATGGCTGCCCTTTAAAATTTCTTTTGATAAAGATAGATCACCACCTAGGTATGTCAAAAAGAAGTATACCACATATTCCTGGGATAACAAAGGGGCCACCTTGTTTTGTTGATATGAGGGTAGATGTAAGTCAGTCATCTGGACAGCTGGATATATCATCACTTGGGCAAGGGGCTTTGGGATATCTGATCTACCCACAAGGGCCTGACATACCCCAGCAGTGAGATTACCCCCAGCACTGTCTCCACATATAATAACAGAAGAAGGATCGACTCCATGTTCTTGTGCCGTCTTCAGAAAGTGAACCGTAGCTGTGAGACAGTCATCAAAGGCAGCAGGGTATATGTGTTTTGGTGCCAGACGGTAACTAAAATTAAGAATTATACATTTACCACTTTACCAAATTAACCACAAGTCTCTAATGATGTAAGAAACAATGGTCATTATCTGGGTGTCCATTTGCAGTGTCCCGTCCCCAACCTAGTATTATATGCCCGGCAGTGTCTTCCCCCACAGTATTATATGCCCAGTAGTACCCACCTCCAACCCCCCTCCCCCCCACACACACACATTATTATATGCTCCCAACAGCCCTCCTTCACTCTGGTGCTATTATTATACCCTGTGGTCTCCTCAGACCCTGGAGTATAATAATAATCGGAGGCCCCGAGAAGGTGAATAAAAATAACAAACACTAATACTCACCTTGCCTCACCTTTCCTGGCTCCAGCATCTTTGGCCATCTTCCCGACATACCAACGTCATTACGCTGCCACGCTCCATGTGACCGCTGGGGCCTAATCACAGGCCTCAGTCACGAGACGGAAGATCACCGGAGAGGTGAGTATATCTATTTATTATTTTAAGTCCCCTCCCCTGGGCTAGTATGTATAGCAGTCAATAACCAGGCTTTCCCCCTGATCATTACGACCCTGCTGCAACCTGAATCCATGAAAATTACTTATTAATTACACTAATTTATAAGGAAATGTTAGCGGATTTACGGCCCCTTACCCAACTGATACAACCACGGCTCCAGAATTCTTTGTTAGGTGACGGCAGGTAATGTCATACATGTCTAAACCCAAATAAACAAGAAATTAATTATTTTCATTTAATTTTTAATTAATCAATATCTGCATATTGATTTTCACAAAAATTCATATAATCATATGACCACCATGTAAATTCAATATATGTCTTTCAATAAGATTACTTCACATTTCAGGGAGAATACATCAACCTTTCAGCTTTTCTAGTTTTTTGGCATAAAATAGTTGCAGGCTTTGAGGCCCTAAGCAACTCCTATTACTGTACCCCAGACCCCAGAGTATAATAATTGTTTATGGGTGTTCACAACGGGACATAATACTGTGTGCAGGGGCCACTATGAGGCACCCTACTGTGAATGCAGGGGGGTACTATGGGGCATAATATTGTGTGCAGGGGCCACTATGGGGCACCATACTGTGTGTGCAGGGGCCACTATGAGGCATAATATTGTGTGTAGGGGCCACTATGGGGCATAATACTGTGTGCAAGAGCTAGTATGGGGCATAATACTGTGTGCAGGGGTCACTATGGAGTACAATATTGTGTACAGGGGCTACTATGGGCCATAATACTGTATGCAGGGGTCACTATGGAGTATAATATTGTGTACAGGGGCCACTATGGGGCATAATAGTGCGTGCAGGAGGAAGTCGGCTGGCCGGGGACTTCAGCGTCGGTCGGGGGGCACCATGTCAAGAGTTCGCCACAGGGCCCCGCCATTCCTAGTTACGCCACTGTGTGTAACCACCATGCTTTATGTGCAACACTGATCCAAGTAAAGTGAGATGCATTGTATCACATACTACCAGCTCACAGTCTCTGGACTTTCATCTGTGGGGCGTTCCCTTTACCATTACATGGCACAACCGGACATCTACCCCAACACATTACACTGTTATGACCATTGGTATTGACCAGCATGTCTTTCATCTGAGGCCTTACCCATTTGTTTCATTGGCCCAACCCATGGTCACTACACATCTAATATGTATTAGGTCCTCACAACTGTCTTTTCATATATTAGTATTTGTTGGGAATAAAATCTTTAAAGGGGCTCTATCAGCATGATTTTGCTGATAGAGCCCCACATATGCGTGAATAGCCTTTAAAAAGGCTATTCAGGCACCGTAAATGTTATATTAAACTCCCCCCCACCCCCCCGTTTTAAAATAATAACCTAAAAAAGAATGTGCATGCGGCTTCTACTACAGCTACTGCGCATGCGCCCAGGTCATTTTTTTTTATCGAAGTCCGTTCGCGAGAGCTGGAGGAGGACGGGACCGGAGGACATCGGAGGAAGAAGAGGCGTGGATGAAGATGAAGACACACCCTGAATGCCCGCCCAGCGTGCACGTTCGGTAAGTAGAGCACATTCTTTTTTAGGTTATTATTTTAAAACGGGGGGGGGGGGGGGGGGGGGGGGTAGTGTAATATAACATTTACGGTGCCTGAATAGCCTTTTTAAAGGCTATTCATGCATATGTGGGGCTCTAGCAGAATGATTTTGCTGATAGAGCCCCTTTAAGTAAGGATCAGATTTTGATTTTCTTACCAATGTCTCCATAGACAAATCCTCCTCCATGAAAGAACATGATTCCTTTTCTGCCACCTGCAGAAGGTGATCGGGGCTGGTAGACTCTCACTGGAACTCCTTCAAATGTTAAGTCTTTCGTGAAGATCTCAGAATCGTCCTTGGGCTTTGGTTTGGATATTTTTTGTATAAAATTAAAAATCCCTGTAGCATTCACTATTCCAAATTTATCAAGAATCTCCCCCTATAGTTCAAGTAAAGAAACAATAACATTTAACAAAAATGACTTCAAAGGGGTTTTCTGGGAGTTAAAGGGATTATATCATTAGAATCTTTTTTAGAACTAAGACTATATCAGAATAGCCTTAAGAAAGGTTATTCTTTGCCTACCTTTATTCTTCTGATTCCGCCATTCCGGTGTTATTTTGTATTTTTGCCATATGCAAATGAGATTTCAGAAAGAACAGGGGGCGTTACTCTATGCTCAAAAAGCACAGGGGTGTCCCTTGTGCTGTCCGATGACTCTCCAGCGACGCCTCAATCTTCTTCTCCCAACCACCTCTTCGCCGCGACTTCAGCTGAAGAGTCGACTGCACATGTCTGTTGGTCATTCTCCTGTGGCCTCTTACACGAGCATCCAGTCGGCCACAGGAAAATGGCTGACGGACATGCACAGTCGGCACTTTCAGCTGAAGACGCGGCTGATGATGTGGTGAAGAGGAGGTCGGGAGAAGAAGATGGAGCAAAGGGGAATGCCACCTGTGCTTTCTGAAGACTCATTTGCATATGGCGAAAAACCCAAAATAACACCGGAACAGCGGCATGGATCAGAAGAATAAAGGTAGGAGAAGAATAGCCTTTCTTAAGATTATTATGACGTTGTCTTAGTTCAAAAAGGGATAGGTCTTCAACATGAGATTGGCATAGTCTGACATCCACAGTTCAGCTGTGACATGTGCAACACATATCATGGGCAAAGTCACTGCGTAGCCCTCGGGGAGAAACAATTTAGAAATTTTTCTCTTGCTAATGTAAATATTGGAAAAGTGCTTGGAGAAGTGCCAGGTGACTAGTCAGGGACACATTAAACAGCATTGTGCAGAGTTGTAGCGAGACTTTTACTCACCTGCTGCAAAAGTTCAGTTTTCTACCCCAGTCCCATAAGATACATATTGATCTTGGCTAAAAGCATCACAGTACCATCTATTTAGATGATATTAGACTTATTAATGGCACAGTAACTAATAAAAGAGACACTTACCTTCGACATTAAGGTACTGCTGTATATGACCATGAACTTTACACCTGATTTGTAATAATTAATTGCCGTCTACTAAAGTTTATCAGGTTATTGTGACAAAATCACATTAAAAATGTGCCAAACAATAAAGTGCAGGGCACCCTGAAAGCTGCATGTTATGGAACCACACTGTGCAAACAGAATGGTGTGAAATCCCATTAGCCACAGTATAACATTTGGTTGCGAGTACAAAACCTCTGCATGTAAACACAGTCATAACCAGCAATCTGAGATCTGTAATATAACAAGGCGAAGTAGAAACACAAATATAAAAATAAAATAAGAATGCAAGCTCACCAGGATAAACACACCAGTGGAAAATACATTAACTCTCTTTAGTAATGTAGGATTTGCAATCCCCGGTGGGATCTTGGTTTTTGAAGATTCATACCAAACTGCTCCCAAAAATATTATCAGGCACAGAAGAAGTAAAATAGTGATGACTCCCAGCGGAGCAGATAATACTCCCAGCATTCTTACAGCTTATCTTGTATGTTTGGCGACTGGGAAACTTTGTACTTCCTGGATCCTCCGAATAGTATGGGAAGGTTGAACGTTACGAGTTGTGTGGAGGAGGCCCATCCTCCGGAGTCAGTGATCTAGTCTAGTGTACAGCAGCTAGGACAGAGATTATACATGAAGAAATCGGAAATCTAACCCAAGCATACAAGAATGAAGTGACTTAGTAAATTCAAGATAATCTGAATTAGGGAAACTGTTTTTGATATATATTAATATACATTTAGAAAAAAAAATATTTTAATTGTTAAATAGCTTTACGTGACCCTCAAGTCCAAACTGAAAGTTTGACTATACATCGTACAATGTATACTCAACATACCTGGTGCCCTCCTTATAATCTATCCTAGCTCTGTACTTTCCCCCATTCTGCTCCCCTGTCTTCAACACATAAATGGCCGTCACATATTAGTCTTAGACCACATTATGTAAGCAGAGTCATGCCCCTCATCACTGACGTAACTTTCACACCTTCAAGTGGACCCAGAAATCAGCTGGCCCTACAGGTCACCCTCACACACTAGGGCTGGATAAACATCTTTCATTTCTTTTCTGATAATGGCTGAAAGTTTTTGCTTGAAAGTTTATGACCCTTCTTTATGAGCTGGAGTGAGAAGATTTATCATACACAGCCGTCCACTGTCAGAAAGGTTGGAATTAACCCTTTAATTGGCTAAAAATAACAGTCAGCAACATATAGTAAAGGAGGGATTCTGTGGAGGAGACAGTGGCACATAAGGGGGCATGATTATTATGTGGGTGGCACCGATGGATGATAGGAATTGTAGGAATCGTATATGCACAGACACGTTGTGAGCATGTCTTCACTTCAATTTTGGACCAAATAGAGCTGGAAGGATACAAAGAAGAGGGGCAGGAGCAAACTGTCCTCTCACTGTCCAGAAGCATAGAAAGTGGAAGGGGTAACACTCAGGTTCTTGTACTCCATGACCAGTTTACCAGTGACTTCCACATTGGAGAGTAAGGCTGCAGGTATGGAGTGCTAGCCTATTAACCCTACAAAGTAGAAGACGTTCCCCACACTCTACAATACCACTTTTTTGACACCAAAGGACTATTGTGGCAGCCATCTTGCTTATGGACATGTTGTTCTGTTAATTACTATTATAACATTTGATAACTTCTTGTGTTGATTGTATGGCTGTCATGTTCCCTGGTTTGAGACCAGCATTGAGCTATTTGTCTCTGTTGTCACCTTATAATTTCCAGCATTATTAGAAGTCAGATTTATTATGTCTTGTACGCCGGTGAGCCGGCATAGATTTCAGTGCAAACAAGTGACATATATGGCCAGTCTTCCCCCATGTAAAGCTGCGGCAAGAGTATTTGTTGGGTGGACCCCATCAAATACTGCTATGATTATAGATTGTGCTCTCTTCAGACCCCAGAGTATAATGATCATAGATCCAGGGAAGGTGAGCGAATATGTATTGTTTAGCCCCTGTAGTGACATCAAAGACCGGGGTCGTGACATATAACGACGCCAGCATAACCCACGTTTGTGATGTCTTTGAAGGGGACTGTGGAGGAGCCCCGGAGAGGTGAGTACCACTGGTTTTTATGTTTGTCACCTCCCCTGGGCTTCCAATCATTATACTCTGAGGTCTGAAAAAACTAGAGTATAATAATAGTTTGTGGGTGGTGTATCCCAAAAATGTTGGGTTCTGCTGAATGAAACGGAAGCCATTGGGGCCACGATGGGACATAATACTGTGTGGAGGGGACTTATGAGACATTACTGTATGGAGGGGTCACTATGGCATATAATACTGTGTAGAGGGGTCACTGTTAGACATCATAATGTGTGGAGGAGCCACTATGGGGCATAATACCGTATGGAGGCTGCTATCGAAAATTATCATTTGTGCAGGGGCCACTATGAGACATTATATTGCGTGGTGAGGCCGCTATAGGACACTATACTGTGTGGAGGGTCAACTAAATGACATTATACTGTGTGCAGGGGCCACTATGAGACATTATACTATGTGGAGGGGTCACTAAGGGACATTATACTATGTGGAGGGGTCACTATGGAACATTATACTGTGTGGCGGGGTCACTAAGGGACATTATATTATACTATGTGGAGGGTCACTATGGAACATTATACTGTGTGGCGGGGTCACTAATGGACATTATACTGTATGAAAGGGCCACTATAGGACATTATACTGTGTGGAGGGTCCACTAAATGACATTATACTGTGTGCAAGGGCCACTATGAGACATTATACTATGTGGAGGGGTCACTAAGGGACATTATACTATGTGGAGGGGTCACTATGGAACATTATACTGTGTGGCGGGGTCACTAAGGGACATTATATTATACTATGTGGAGGGGTCACTATGGAGTATTATACTATGTGGAGGGGTCACTAATGGACATTATACTGTATGAAAGGGCCATATATAAATGTGTAAATAAGGCGTTATACTGTGTGGGGGCCAGGAGAGGGGGCGCTATATTGTGGATGGGGAGACCAAAGTCAAAAGTTTGCTAGTTAACTTTTCTAGTTACACCCCTGGCAGGACTCATTATTTATAATGGGAATATTATTTATTAGAGGGAACTATTATTTATAAGGGGATCTGTTTATAAGGGAGCAGTAGTATTTATAATGGGACTATTATTTATAAGAGAGAACTGCTTATTATTTATATACCTGTAATATGAATGTGTACAACATTGTGTTACCTAAAAAAGAGAAAAAACACAAATATCAGATCTTAAAGGTTTTTAATATAAGTAATGACATTATCCATAGCTGGCTTTCCAGACACCACCTCAGGCTGATCAAAGAAGCTGACAGTTCCATGGAAGCCATCTTTAACATGATACCATGTAACCGGGACGCCATTGTCCTCCAGACGTTTCTTGTAGAGTATCCCATCATCACGGAGAACATCAAACTCACATGTCAGTATGTAGGCCTTTGGTAGTTGCCGGATCACAGCGTCATCAGAAAACAATGGAGAGAATGGAAAGTCGAAAGCTTTCTTAACTTTCTCATAAACCTCTTTATTAAAGGGCACCATGATGTTTCCTTTGCGGTCTTTGACCTTGAACTCCTCAGAACTCAACCATTTGCTTAACTTCTTTCTTATTTCAGGAGGAACATGGCTGCCCTGTAAAATTTCTTTTGATAAAGAAAGATCACAACCAAGGTATGTCATTAACAAATACACAATGTAGTCTTGGTATAACAAAGGGACCACCTTGTTTTGTTGATATGAGGGTAGATGTAAGTCAGCCATCTGGAGCACTGGATATATCATCACCTGTGCAAGAGGCTTTGGGATATCGGATCTACCCACAAGGGCCTGACATACCCCAGCAGTGAGATTACCCCCAGCACTGTCTCCAGATATAATAACAGAAGAAGGATCGACTCCATGTTCTTGTGCCGTCTTCAGAAAGTGAACCGTAGCCGTGAGACAGTCATCAAAGGCAGCAGGGTATAAGTGTTTCGGTGCCAGACGGTAACTAAAATTAAGAATCAAAAATGGTTAGTCCCTCTATCAGTTCAGAAATACTTTGCATATGGTATTAGAAAATTACATTAATAGCAACCATCATAAGCCCTGGAGTGGTACCCAATGACTATTAAAATAAATTAGCATAAACTAGAATAATTAACAGAATTAGTCACATTGGGGCCTCCAGAGGGAGAGATACATCTTATACATGTCCTGGCTAATGGAGGTGAGTACCAAGTAGGTGACACCGTCTATTACCCTAAAGTGTTACATGAAAGTTATATGAACTAGCCTTGTCTATAGCAAACAACACTTTTATTAACATTATTCTAGGGAATATGAAAGTAACGCTAGGTTCACACTAGTGTTTGGGTTTCCACATGAGGACCCAAAAGACAGAGGCCTTGTCCGATTAGAAAGCAGTTACACACAGAAATCCATTATTGTTTATGGGGTTTGCCCGATTTCCACTATTTTTATACTAAAAATAGCGATTTTAAGCAAAATCTGGGACGGAGTCTCTTACGGAGACTCAAATGCCATTGTGAACCTAGCATCGGTTTGATTTTCCATAAATGACAGCTGAAATGTGGGTGGTTCTTAGGAGCAAATCCTCCGCTGTTGGCTTTCTAATCAATTTTCTTGTCTTTTTCTATTTGAAAACTACTACAGAAAAAAACATGGCAGACTCCTAAAAACAATCAAACTCGCTATGTCATTAGCTATTAAAAGATATGTAAAAGGAATGATACCACCTTACCCAACAGAGACAACCACGGCTCCAGAATTCTTTGTTAGGTATTGGCACATAATATCATGGCTGTCTGAAATCAAATAAGCTAAGTATTAGTTGCAGGGATCATTGTACGTCATTGTAAACAATTCTGCCACACTAGGATACATGTAAAAAAATAAGTAAATACATTTAGAAACTGTTCTGTAATCCATAACAACCAATCATATTTATATGTCAAGGTTTACGGTGGAAGCTACTGAAATTACTTGAATCACATGACCAGTTACCATGTAAAACTATTTTATTGTTGTGTTCTGACTATTAGACATTGGGGCAAATTTATTATTTCTGTGCAGGATTAAGTACATCACATGACTATGAACTGTATATCACATGACCATGGACTGTATATCACATGAGCATGGACTGTATATCACATGAGCATGGACTGTATATCACATGACCATGGACTGTATATCACATGACCATGGACTGTATATCACATGACCATGGACTATATATCACATGACCATGGACTGTATATCACATGATCATGGACTGTATATCACATGACCATGGACTATATATCACATGACTATGCACTGTATATCACATGACCATGGACTATATATCACATGACTATGCACTGTATATCACATGACCATGGACTATATATCACATGACTATGCACTGTATATCACATGACCATGGACTATATATCACATGACTATGCACTGTATATCACATGACCATGGACTATATATCACATGACTATGGACTGTATATCACATGATCATGGACTGTATATCACATGACCATGGACTATATATCACATGACCATGGACTGTATATCACATGACCATGCACTGTATATCACATGACCATGGACTTATTTTTTTTCCACTTGGAGTAAGCAGACTCAATGACAGCAAGATAAGATCTAGAAAACTGAGAGGAATTGATACAGAAAGTATATTGGAAAATTGTAGAACTTTTCATTATACAAACAATTACATTTATCTCTTAATATTGGTCTTAAACTGGACCACCCCTTTAATGACCATGGTACATCTGCCTCCAGCAGAGTTTGGATTAAGGCTGGCATATAAAACTATTGCCTTACTAAAGCGCCATCTTTATACTTGGGCTCAGTCCTGACCCTGGATGATAAATCTGATATACCTTCAAACTTTCAGGTTTAAGTTTACACCACACATCAGTTTGCATACTTTGCCCCAGATCTTTGACCTAAAATTTGGCATCCCTAGTTTTGCTATGCCACGCCCCATTATTATTAATGTTATATATTAAGGTGATAGACATTTCTGGTATGTTCAACAGTTGTAGAGCTTTTTTGGAAGAAAACCACTTGAGGCTAAGGTCATCTGTAGTGAGCCACAAACAAAAACCTCTGCGGAAAAGACCACGGCGGAAACGCAGTGCTGCCCCCTTGCAAAAATCCACAATTGTCCCGAATTTGCTGGGACTGTCCCAAATTTTCAGTAACAATGCTGGCAAATTTGGGCATGTCCTGTCCTTAAAGTGGCCATGTTTGCCCAACAATGATCCGAAATCGGCATGTAAGACCAAATTAGTGCAGTCCAGGGGAGTGGTCCTAGAGAGTTTGTCCACTATTCCCCAGACCACAAAGTTGGTAGGTACGGTAAGTCCATCCACTGCAAAACAGTAACACTTCAAACAACCCAGTTCTGGTCCATGTTCACTCTACTTATTTTAACTACATTCAGTATATGCTCCAGTCAGGCTCCCAATGCATAAGCTTCACTTCCATCCATAGGACCCCATTTGCTTGTCATATAATAAGACTCTCCTTACAGTATACAAAGGTCAGGTACAAGTCAGTTTGTGTTTTGTTTTGGCATAGGAAACCCTAGTCTGTTACATTTGCGGACACAGAGTTGTATACATTTTTTACAGTGGGGTCCACTGGCCAACATATGTCAATTTCATTGGGATTGGCCAATAATGTAATACATATTGGGGTCCCACAACTGTCCAGATATCCTGGTATTTGTTGAGAAAATTAAACTTTTGATGTACTTACCAATACTTCCATACAGAAACCCTCCTCCATGAAGGAATATGACTCCTTTTCTGCCACCAGCAGAAGAAGATCGGGGCTGGTAGACTCTCACCGGTACTCCTTCAAATTCTAAGTCTTTCTTGAAGATCTCTGGATAGTCATTAAACTTAGGCTTGTTTAAATTTTGTAGAAAATTAAAAAACTCTCCGCTCTTCTGTATTCCAAGCTGATTAAGAATCTTCCCCTAATGAATAAACATCAAATTAGAAAGTAGAAATTACCATAATAAGACTGTCCATAATGCAGGTCTGCATCACTATCAGTAAGGGCAAGGGCTAATACACAGGGACTTCGGTCCAACTCTGGGGCTGACACATCACACGGCCACAGATCAAAGTCAGGCCTCGTTCACATCTGCGCTGGTATTCCATTCGTTGGAGTCCACTTGAGAACCCCCTCTGAACGGAATACCGAACACAACTGCAAGCGCTGTGCAGTGAAAGCATACGGACCCCATTATAGTGTATGGGGCCCGTGTGCTTTCACTGCCCAGCGCTTGTAGTTGCGTTTGGTATTTTGTTCCGGGGGTCCCCATGTAGATTCCCTGAACGGAATACCAAACGCAGATGTGAATGAGGGGTCACACTGTCTGCATCGCGGAGAATGAAAGCGATATAGCAGTCACCAGCAGTTTGAGGTCCGAAGGGAAGGGAGACTGACCACAAAATCACCTGTGGACATCGCTTAGGTATCCGCCGCTTTTATACTGAAATGTCCCCCATACAGGAGTGGCCTTGCAGATACATAGGTTAGGATCACCTGAGTCAAATGGAGTTTTACCCTTGTGAATTGATACCCACGTTGGAGAATTTTTGTTAATATGCAAATTGTCACTTTGGAGCTATGAGGGCATTGCCGTTGCTACAAAAAGTTAAGCCTTCCACCACTCTTTGCCTACCACTGCCTCCTTCATCTGGTTGACTGGGCCAGAACTCACCTGGTTCTGCTCATACACTCAACACATGCGCAATACTGCTGTGATACTTGTCTGATCTGAGTCATATGCACTGTACATGCCCTGAGAATATGAACATCAGCAAGTGCAACAGAACTGAAGGTCAGGTGAGGTGAGGTGTACACTGCCTGGGCTTGTCAATAAGAGGGAGGAGGAAGGGGCAGAGGGCATGGAAGGCTTACCTCTTTAGATCAACGGCAATGCTCTTGTTGCTCCAAATAGCTGATTATACATTGACATAAATGGTGATATCTCATAGGTGCATATTCACAAGGGAAACACTAAGTCAGGTGACCCTAACCTATCTATCTGATGTGCCATGCTGATATGCTGGGTTTTGGTAACAGATTACCTTTAAAAAGAAGTACAATTTTATCTTCTTAACAGTATAGTAATGGATTTTTAAAAGATACATTTACCATCAGATACTACTGTACATGACCCTGGCTTGTACATTAAATTGTCAATAACAAGGTTTTTGGGTAATTTGTGGCAAAATCACAGCAAAAATTTGGCAAATAATAAAATGCTGAATTGTCTCTGGTTTCAACCACATTCTGCAAACTGAATTTCATAAAATCCAATGTGCTACAGCTCATTTGGTTGCAGCAGCAAAACCATTGCATGTAAACACGACCATAATAACCAGCATAATGAGATATATAATATAATATAGATTGCAGAGAAAACACAAGTAGCAACACAATCTAAGAATAAGGTCATGAACTCACCAGGATTAAAGCACCACCGGAAAACAACTGAAGTTTCCAAAGAAATTTAGGATTTGCAATCCCCGGTGGGAAAACAGCTTTTGAGCATTCATACCAGGCTACCCCCAAAAATATCAGCAGACACAAGACAAGAAAAATACTGATCACTCCCAGTGCAGCAGCTAATACTCCCAACATTGTTGCTTGTGTGTTCAGTGTGACTTTGTACTTCCGGGATCTCTCAGTAATAAGGGAGAGTCTGAATCAAAATTTATTGGAAGGAGGCCATCACTCTGGGGTCAGTGATATAGTCAGTTCAGGAGGCTAGAATGGAGCGAGTACAGGAGGAGTCAGTAATCTAATCTGAGCTGGCTGCTAGAATGTAGTGTTCCCGAGATGATTTATTAACTTTGAGGTTTTCTAAATTAAGGGAACTGTTTTACATATATTTTAATAAGCATTTAGAAAAAAAAAACTATACGAATTGTTAGAAAGCTTTAAGTCACTCTCCAGGTGCCCTCCTTATTATGTATCCTGCCTCCGCTCATTCCCCCAAGAGATGAAAGGGAAAGCTGGCCATTGTACTGGTAGGTGTAGTGGATGGGGTATCCAGACCAACATGGGGTAGAATCCGTAAAAAAAACCTGATAATTCTTATTACAATTTCATTGTGTTAGGAAGTGCAATAGGATAGTCCCCTCTGTAGAAGGTGCAGTTTGGGTACAATATAGACTATAAGACCAGATTGTTGGGCCTACCTGGGATTGTGTTTGAATCCCCTGTTCCTTCTCGCGGGATGCCTCTTGCTCTTCTGAGGCTTAAAAAATGGGATGGACAGTCATCTAGGTCGGTATTGCTGCTAGAGATGAGCGAACACAGTTCAGCACAGCCGTTCCGAACAGCACGCTCCCATAGAAATGAATGGACGTAGCCGGCACGTGGGGGGGTTAAGCGACCGGCCGCCAGCAAAGTGTACATGCCAGCTGCTTCCATTCATTTCTATGGGAGCGTGCTGTTCGGAACTTCTGATCCGAACAGTGTTTGTTCATCTCTAATTGCTGCCAGAGCTTGAATCGTGGTGTGGACTGTATATGTAGTTTGGAGAAGGTGAATCTTTCCATCTGTATACTCGGTGCGTCTTGTAGTCGGTGGAATCCTTCTGAAATCTTTCCCGTTAATGCAATTCTCTGCCCTTATGATACTCTTGTAAGGCTTTATCCTTTTTCTGTTTCAGGTTATCCCAATCACTTTGGTTGTGTGAAGTGGCAAGTTGATCTTCCAGTGAATGTATTATGACTAGTTTTAGTAAATTTCCACTTATCGATCTAAGGTTCTAAAATGTTGTAACATAGCTTTTTAATAACAGAAACCTAAGTGAGAAGCAGAGGAAGAAAGTTCATTATATTATGTTGCACATGCTCGGGCAGTTTAGGGTGGAAAAAAACACATTTTTATGGTTTTAAGGGGTGCAAAGAGGTGGTTATCATCCTCTCTTGTTAATGTCCCTGCAAATCATGTGAAATAGTAAGTGAATTGATAAATTGTGTAAATATGGGATTAAGTTTATCTTTTTATCCTTAAAGATCTTGGGCTTAGTGTCCCAAATCGCCCTCCTCTAAATGCATCTGTGCCCATAAGAAAACAAACCTTTATACTTATCTAGAGAGGAGTCCGATCCCACCACCTCTGGTGCTCCTGAGATTTTTCAGTGAAGCTGAGGACATCCACCACGACTTCATTGCACAGGTGCCAGTGGTAAGTGGCATGTGTAGTGAAGCCAAGGTGTACTGGCTTCAGTGAAGGACAATGCTGGTGTGAAAGGAGTACAGTGACAGGGAGAGTATAAAGCTTTTTCATTAGAACATACCGTATTTTTCGGACTATAAGACGCACTTTTTTTCCCCCAAATTTGGGGGGAAAAGAAGGGTGCGTCTTATAGTACGAATGTGGCGCCTGGCATCCGCTGTAATAGAGAGGCGGAAGCCGGCAAGGGATAGACGCCATTACAGGTGCCGGGGCCTGCGACATCGCTGCGCTCCTGTGCCCTGCATGAAGCCAGCAGCGGCGATTCTATTCCGCTCCTCCGTCCCCCCCGCCGCTGGCTTCATGCAGGGCAGGGCAGCGATGTCTCAGGCCCTGGCGTCTATCCCTCCCCGGCATCCGCCTCTCTAGTACAGCGGATGCCGGGTCAGTATCAGCGGCCCCTTCTCCCCCGGGGCCGGTCCCCACCGGCCCCGTACCTGTAAAGTTGCAGGCCGGCTCCTGCGCGGCGATATCACAGGAGCTGACCTGTTCGGGTGACAGCCGGGAGCCTAATGAGGCTCCCAGGCCTGTCACTGCTATATATTAGTATTGCGGCTGGGTCTATGACCAGCCGTAATACTAATACACAGAATGTCCCATAGACGGCAATACAGTTGTATTGCCGTCTATGGGACTTGCAATCAAGTGACCGCAGGCTCAAGCCCCGGGGGGAGGGATAAAATAGTAAAAAAAAAAGCTTTAAAAATATATAATAAAAATATGAAATAAATAAAAGTTCTAAATCACCTCCTGTCCCTAGAATATATATATAAAAAAGTAGAAAATCATATATCATAAACCACCGTTTTTTTTTTTCAATAAAAGGTGATCTAAGCAATAGATATTCCCCAAAATGGTAAACTAAAAAGTACTTCTGGACCTGCAAAAAAAAAACACTCTATGCGTCCCCGTACAGCTGCAGGGTCACCTGTCAATGTGGCCTTGCAGCTGTTGCAAAACTACAACTCCCATATATTAAATATTTTACCAGTTTTTGCTTCAAATTTTTTTTTCCCTATTTTCCTCCTCTAAAACCTAGGTGCGTCTTATAGTCCGAAAAATACGGTATATCCATGAAAATAAATAGCCTATATACCAAGATTTGGCAAGATTACTACAGAATATGAGATGGAAAACTCCCTATGTATTTCCCCTTACAGTTGCTCTTCCCTCAGATTCATAGAAGGAAAAACAATGCCTCCATGGTATCTAGTGGTCTTCGTGAGACTATGCCATTAGTAATAAGACTCATAACATAAATGCAAAAGCCACAATTACAAGGTCTTAAAGGTTTTTAATATAAGTAATGACATTATCCATAGCTAGCTTCCCAGTTACTGCCTCAGGCTGATCAAAGAAACTCAGAATTCCATGGAAGCCATCTTTAACATGATACCATGTGACCGGGACGCCATTGTCCTCCAGACGTTTCTTGTAGAGTATCCCTTCATCACGGAGTACATCAAACTCACATGTCAGTATGTAGGCCTTTGGTAGTTGTTGGAACACATCATCATCAGAAAGCAATGGAGAACATGAATAGTCAAGAGCTTTCTTGACTTTCTCATAAACCTTTTTATTAAAGGGCGCCATGGTGTGTGGTTTGGAGCCTTTGACCTTGAACTCCTCAGAACTCAACCATTTGCTTACCTTCTCTCTTATTTCGGGAGGAACATGACTACCACGTAAAATTTCTTTTGATAAAGAGAGATGGCCACATATATATATCATATAGTAGTATACAGCACATTCTTGGGGTAACAAAGGGACCATCTTGTTTTGTTGATATGAGGGTAGATGTAAGTCAGCCATCTGGAGCACTGGATATATCATCACTTGGGCAAGAGGCTTTGGGATATCGGATATCCCCACAAGGGCCTGACAAACCCCAGCAGTGAGATTACCCCCAGCACTGTCTCCACATATAATAACAGAAGAAGGATCGACTCCATGTTCTTGTGCCGTCTTCAGAAAGTGAACTGTAGCCGTGAGACAGTCATCAAAGGCAGCAGGGTATAAGTGTTTTGGTGAAAGACGGTAACTAAAATTAAGAATCAAAAATTTACCATTAAAACTTTGATGATACTAGAAACATTATCTGAGTACACCATATGTATAGTTCACCACCCCTACGTATGTTACATGATGTTAAAGGGAATTACATTAAAAGCAAATACACAACTCCTCTGCCGCGGTACACAATGCTCACTGAGATCAATGAGCCACAATGGAGGTTCTCCTCAGGAAGTACCAGTTTTGTTACTTCTCTCTGCCTTGGCTATCAAATAAGGGACACCATCTAGCACCTCAAATTGCTACATGAATGAGTAGTTGCCTAATACAGTGGTCCCCAACCTTTTTTGTTCCAAGGACCACTTTAATGTAGGCTTGTAGATTTTGTGGCCCTGCGGGTTGGGGGCCATTGGGTGGCTCATAAGTAAACACAATAAAGTGTATATTTAATGATTACATTTATACATTTGCCTATACTTTATTAAGGGAGATCTCTATCCATATAATGCATAACTTATTGGTAGCATATATATACACTGTATGGTAGCATAAGTATGGACAGCCCCTGTAATAAAAGTATGGGTAGGGCAGGGGGGACCATCACGGGGCAATATTACTGTAACAGTGCCCCCCCCCAGTTTATAACATCACCTGTGTATGAGGGGACTGCTATTAACCCCTTCCCGACATCCACCGTAATGTCAGGTATTAAAATAAGGCGTCCACAAGGGGATTGACTGGCAACAGGCTACACGGTTTAGGGTAGGTTCACAAAGGAAAATGAAGAAGAATTCCTCTTCATCTTCTGCCCATGGGATACCCACGATGGCATTCCGTTGCGGCTTTCCACTGCTTACTAGGCCCAGATAAATGGGTCTAATCAGTAGGAAGTCTCAAGTCGCAGAAGCCGCAGAGCAGGACACTTATTTTTTAAACGTCCTGGTGATCTCTGCCTGCCATTGAAAACAACAGGAGGCAGAATCTGGATGGAATCCGCCATGGATTCAGCGGCAAAATCCACACCGAAATCCATTGCAAATTTCTCCATGTGAACTAAACCCTCAGAGTTTCTACCCAGGCCAGCAGCCTACAAGCAAGGCCAGGAAGTATAGTCCGAAGGGCAGAAAGTGGATGCTACAATCAATAAATGTTTCACTATTTCTATGTAAGCTTTTTACTAATAATTAGCACATTAATTAGACCCTTAATTGGATTGGTTACTTTGGACACTTATAGCCACACTAGTTGTCACAATATCTGCAAACTAAACCTATGAAAATTATAAATTTACCATAACTAGATCATTAGGAAATATATGAGGAATTATGTCACCTTACCCAACAGAGACAACCACAGCTCCCGAATTCTTGGTTATGTATCGGCAGGTAATGTCATACATGTCTAAAACCAAGTAAATAAGACATTACTTGCTCGGATTAACATCCATCAGTGTCAAAAAATTCTCTGTCACCCATAGCAAGCAATACTATTCACATGGAGATTATCACTAGATACCCTAGTTATAGCATGTAAAATGATTCTCTTGTATTATGACTACTATGCTTTATATTATGTATTAATACGTACAATATTAGACATTTATGGCTTGTTCAGAGAGTAGGTGGGTTCAGCAGTTTTTGTATCTTCTAAACTAAATAAAGCTGGGTATATGCAATGTCTTCCAATGTGGACAATGAGGGTTACAGGGCTCTTGTTCTACTGGAAGATGGATGTGTCAGAAGTTAGACGCCTCTCCACCTGTCACACATATATGACGTCCCATGTGTTCATCAGAACAACACATTTCAGGGAACTCGTACAAGTTGAGAGAAGCCTTGAAGACAGGAATGGGGGGTTGAATTATGGAAGATGTTAGTTTTAGATCATTGGCAGAACGAAAACCATAAGTAGGATGGTAGATATAGATGAGGGAGTAGATGTAGGGAGGACTACATCTGTGGAGACATTTGTGAGTAGGAATGATAAGTGTATCCCTTTTAGGACCATGTTTTTATATATAAGTATAGTGAAGTGGGGAAAAATTTGTTGTGAGATGAAATTGTAAAAAAGCATAAGTTTTATTGTTATGCTAATTTGCATAACAATAATCCGGATTTTTTTTTAGGCAAATGGCTGCAACAATCTGCAAATAAAAGGCATGCCTACAATAGCCTTTCTAAAGGCTATTTGAACCAGGGCTTAAAGGAATTCTACCATTAAAAACTTTTTCTTTCTCCCTAACATCTTGGAATAGCCTTAAGAAAAGCTAAGAAAATGGCCGCTTACAATACTGTGTAAGTGGCCGTTTTTCTTGTGGCCACAGGCATGCGCAGTTGGCTTTGCCTTAGGAACGAGGCCTAGAAGTTTGAATCCAACCCCCGGAAGAAGACGCGTCAAGACCCTGTTCCTGAAGAAGATGGAGGCGGCACTGGAGAGTTCTCTTGCAGCATTGGGGACACCCCCAGTGCTGTTTGAGTGCTGGGGCCCGCCCCCAGTGCTGCGAGAGAACTCATTTGCCTACCGGCGGAAAACGGGATTTTAACCGAACGGCAGGGAGGAGAAGACATCTAAAGGTAGGAGACGAATAGCCTTTCTTAAGGCTATTCCGACGTGTTAGGGAGAAAAAAAAAAGTTTTTAATGGTAGAATACCTTTAAGTAAAATCGCAATGATAGAGTCCCTTTAACACTTTTTTTTACAGCTATCGGACACTTATCCTCTATCGTGCAGATAGAGATTAAGTGTCTTTACTGCACCACTTTAGTTTTCAGATGGAGAGAAGACATGCTATTACAGAGAGTGCAAACACATAGACAATGGTGTTTTATAGTAGAGCGAAGGTCATGTCAATGGAGTGGTATATACAGTAATTGTCATCAGCATAGAGATAGTATTGAAAACCAATATGTGTACTGTATATTTTGATCAATATAGAGAAAGCAGAGAGGAGATACAAGCATTCAGAGAGGTAGTAAGAAAACCATAAGAGAGCAATGTCCTTGAGGCCAATAGAGTGGAGAATACTGAGGAGGAATTGATCGTCTTATCTCTCTTTCTATAGATACTAGATTTCAGCAGATCTAGTCACAATTGGTTGGGTACACCAATAAATATATACAGTCCTATGAAAAAGTTTGGGCACCCCTATTAATCTTAATCATTTTTAGTTCTAAATATTTTGGTGTTTGCAGCAGCCATTTCAGTTTGATATATCTAATAACTGATGGACACAGTAATATTTCAGGATTGAAATGAGGTTTATTGTACTATCAGAAAATGCGCATTATGCATTAAACCAAAATTTGACCGGTGCAAAAATATGGGCACCTCAACAGAAAAGTGACATTAATATTTAGTAGATCCTCCTTTTGCAAAGATAACAGCCTCTAGTCGCTTCCTGTAGCTTTTAATCAGTTCCTGGATCCTGGATGAAGGTATTTTGGACCATTTCTTTCTACAAAACAATTCAAGTTCAGTTAAGTTAGATGGTCGCCGAACATGGACAGCCCGCTCTCAAATGATCTGAAAACAAAGATTGTTCAACATAGTTGTTCAGGGGAAGGATACAAAACGTTGTCTCAGAGATTTAACCTGTCAGTTTCCACTGTGAGGAACATAGTAAGGAAATGGAAGACCACAGGGACAGTTCTTGTTAAGCCCAGAAGTGGCAGGCCAAGAAAAATATCAGAAAGGCAGAGAAGAAGAATGGTGAGAACAGTCAAGGACAATCCACAGACCACCTCCAAAGAGCTGCAGCATCATCTTGCTGCAGATGGTGTCACTGTGCATCAGTCAGCAATACAGCGCACTTTGCACAAATAGAAGCTGTATGGGAGAGTGATGAGAAAGAAGCCGTTTCTGCACGTACGCCACAAATAGAGTTGCCTGAGGTATGCAAAAGCACATTTGGAGAAGCCAACTTCATTTTGGAAACAAAGATTGAGTTGTTTGGTTATAAAAAAAGGCGTTATGCATGGCGTCCAAAAAGAAACAGCATTCCAAGAAAAACACTTGCTACCCACTGTAAAATTTGGTGGAGGTTCCATCATGCTTTGGGGCTGTGTGGCCAATGCCGGCATCGGGAATCTTGTTAAAGTTGAGGGTTGCATGGATTCCACTCAGTATCAGCAGATTCTTGAGAATAATGTTCAAGAATCAGTGACGAAGTTGAAGTTACGCCGGGGATGGATATTTCAGCAAGACAATGATCCAAAACACTGCTCCAAATCAACTCAGGCATTCATGCAGAGGAACAATTACAATGTTCTGAAATGGCCATCCCAGTCCCCAGACCTGAATATCATTGAACATCTGTGGGATGATTTGAAGCGGGCTGTCCATGCTCGGCCACCATCTAACTTAACTGAACTTGAATTGTTTGTCCAAAATACCTTTATCCAGGATCCAGGAACTGATTAAAAGCTACAGGAAGCGACTAGAGGCTGTTATCTTTGCAAAAGGAGGATCTACTAAATATTAATGTCACTTTTCTGTTGAGGTGCCCATACTTTTGCACCGGTCAAATTTTGGTTTAATGCATATTGCACATTTTCTGTTAGTACAATAAACCTCATTTCAATCCTGAAATATTACTGTGTCCATCAGTTATTAGATATATCAAACTGAAATGGCTGCTGCAAACACCAAAATATTTAGAACTAAAAATGATTAAGATTAATAGGGGTGCCCAAACTTTTTCATAGGACTGTAATGTCTATGACCAGGTTTAGACCTATATTTATATCTGCACTTGTAATTTTTGTGAATTGGGAAGACCCAACCGCCCCTGAGAGTAGTGGACCATTGGCTCCATGTTCACTACATCTTCATAGAACATTTGTTAAAAGAAAAAAAAAAAAAACACCTTCCCACGATTACCAATTTAGGTCCCCCATGCCTTTGGGTCTTGCAGTCTGCTGAGGTTTACCTAAGTTTAACACAGCTGGGCGGTTTTTACACAAGGTTTTGAGGTGGCCAATGAGCAACATACGTTAATTTTAGTGGAATTGGCTATCATTCTAATGTGTTTTGTGGCCTCCAGATATCCTGGTACTAGAAAAAAGTTCTCTGTATGGATCAGGTTTTGAATTACTTACCAATACTTCCAAACATAAATCCTCCTCCATGAAAGAACATGACTCCTTTTCTGCCACCAACAGAAGGAGATCGGGGCTGGTAGACTCTCACTGGAACTCCTTCAAATTCTAAGTCTTTCGTGAAAATCTCTGGATCATCATTCTGCTTTGGAATGGCAAATTTTGCTAGAAATTGAAAAAACTCTGTACTGTTCAATAATCCGAGTTTATCCAGAAGTTTCCCCTATAGATTCAGTGAGAAAAAAACAAACAAAAATAAAGAGAAATTAGCTTTAATAGGACTGTCCATGTTGCAAGTCTCCCAACACAATCAGTTATTGATTGGTACATGGGTATAACTAGGAAAGACTGGGCCACACATCTGACTGACTTTAGTCATCTATGTATTTCCTAAGGGCCCCTTCACACGGCGTAAGCGCTCGGCTTTACGCGCACTCCCATTGAAGTGAATGGGAAGTGTTTAGACACGCTCGCGTGTACGGCCGTGTGAAGGGGCCCTAAGTATACTCCTGTGATGGTTATTGGTCTTGGCCTAAAAGCATAAAAAGGGGCATAACTATGGGATGGGGCAACTGGGGCTTGTGCCTGGGTACTGGATGTCGGGCGGGGAACAGGCCACTTTCAGCCATTTAGATACAGTGTCAGGCTAGGTTCTATAGGAGACTCTGTCCCAGATTCTGCTAAAAATTGTTGGAGAAAAAAGTCCTGTACGGAGGACTTTTCTCTCCACCGGTTACAGTATAAAATCAGTGGAAACCGGGAGGAAACCCAGCGGACCCAATTATATTCTATGGGCTCCGTCGATTTCCACGTGTAACTGCTTTTCAAGCGGTCAGGGTTTCCGTCCGTTAAGTTCCCATGCAGACCCGAAAGATGGAAAATTGAACACTAGTGTGAACCTAGCGTAAGGGCAGTGGAATGAACCTTTGTCCCAGATGACGAAAAGTCTAGCTACAGCTCTTTGAATAACATGACAAGTTTTGGCTGTAGACTCCTGCAAGTTTCATTTACTGCAAATAGTTGCATTATTAGAACATAATGGTTTTGTATAGTATATATGTGTATACCAGATACTACATGCAGTATTACATGACTGTGACTTTTACTTTGCTACATAACCATGGTTTTCAAGTGAGATTTTTTAAAGACAAGGTAAAACACACAAAACTATAGCAAAAATTTGCCAAAAATATAAAAAAAAATACCTTAATTACCCTATGCAGATTTTTAAAACATATTGTGCATATGGAATTTCATAAAATCTCATTCACTACAGAGCAACATTTGGCCACAGCCAGGGGCGTAATTATCCAGCTACAACTGGGCCCCAGGTCATTAGGGGCCCGGCGACAGCCGCTACGTTCCGTTTTTTGTCTTAATAGGCCATTACGCCAGCCGGTAACGGGCCCTATTTACTTACCGATCCTGGCAGTGGCTGGGATCAGTAAGTGACGCCGCGGGCCCCACAAACACTACTATTATACTCGGGGGGTTTTCAGACCCCCAAGTATAATGATCGGAGGCCCTGGAGAGGTAAGAGAACATAAAGAACACTGTTATTCACCTCTCCGGGATCCAGACATGTTTCGGGCCTACTTCTGTGACGTCCCTGACGTCACATGACCGGGGCCTGCGTCCCAGGTCATGTGACGTCCCGGACGTTATTGAAGATCGCAGACACCACCGAGGAGTGCAGAGGAACTAGGAATAGGTAACAGTGTTTTTTTTATGTTCGAAACCCCCCTTGGTCTCCGATTATCACACTCTGGGGTCTGAAAAGACCCCAGAGTATAATAATTGCTCATGGGTGTCCATGACGGGGCATAATACTGTGTGCAGGGGCCACTATGGGGCATAATAGAGCGCGTAGGAATGCGGGGGGGGGGGGGGGGTTCGGTCGGGTCTTTGGCGTCGGTCAGGTGGGGCCCCATGTCAAAAGTTCGCCATGGGGCCCTGTCATTCCTAGTTACGCCACTGGCTCTAGCAACATAAACCCAGCAAAAACGTTGAAGTGATATAAACTGCATAATGCAATTTCAGGAAACAACACAAGTAACAAATCTTTATCTAAGTTTCAGGACACCGGACACTGACTCACCAGGATGAATGAACCAGTGGAAAGTTTATGCATTCTCCGAAGAATTGTAGGATCTGCAATCCTTGGTGGGATCTCCGCTTTTGAGGATTCATACCAAACTACTCCCAAAAAAATCAGTAGACAAAAAACAAGAAGAATCGTCATTACACCCAACAGAGGAACTAATACTTCCAGCATTCTTGCAGCTTTTGTTGCTTGAGAGTTCACTGTAAAACTTTGTACTTCCTGGATCCTCTGAATAGTAATCGCCTTGTAGTGATTGCAGGGTAGCTTGAGCGGCACTTAAAGGAGACAGAACACTAGGTCTTTATGATGATTATTTCCTAAGGCAATGTAGAGTATTTCAGCAATAACTTCATTGAGACACATACAGCATACGATAGGTTAACAACTGTAAAAATTCAGAAAAATTCAGAATGGGGGGAATTGGAGAAAAACTGTGTTTGTGCAACTTTCCTATGGGCTTTATTTTTATGGCGTTACTGTGCAGCTAAAATAATATATCAGGGCTCGTTCACATCTGCGCCTGGGAGTCCGTTCTGCAGGTCTCTGATTCCTGCACAAAACAGGGGCAGGAGACAGAAACCTGCCGGCATCTTTCAAACCCATTCATTTGACCGTTTTTTTTTTTTCTAAACGGACACAGAGTCGGACATGCAGTACTCTGTGTCCGGTTTTAAAAAAACGGTTTCGCCGCAGAGAGCATAAAACGCTCACCGGTGCTCACAGCCGGACTCGGCATGACAGGTTTCCGTCTTCTGCATGCAGGGGCCACACGGTGGCTCAGTGGTTAGCACTGCAGCCTTGCAGCGCTGGAGTCCTGGTGCTCAAATCCCACCAAGGGCAAAATAACCATCTGCAAGGAGTTTATATGTTCTCCCCGTGTCAGCATGGATTTTCATCCCATATTCCAAAAAGACATACTGATAGGAAAGAAAAAAATGTACATTGTGGGCTCACAATCTACATTTAAAAAAAATAAAGAATGATGGGATCTGAAAAGAGGAAGCATCAGTATTGTACACATCTTTCTGGCGATTTTGGTTAGTTCATAGAGCAGGATCAGGGGCTCTACTAGCAAAGTCAGACATAGAGTCCGCTTTTTGTTTGTTGCCGCTTCACTCAGCTTGTTTTCATAATATAGGCTAATTGATTAATGGAAATTTTTTTGTTGACATGTGCTTGCCAATGGGTTGCGGGCAACAAGCTAAGGATAAGCCACATTTATCCGCAAATTCACAGTAGTGTTTCTTAACGCAGTCTCAAGAATGCAGGTACATTGTTCCGAGGTAGGCGCGGAATTCCTCCGTAGCATTGGGAAGCTCGGTCAGGGTGTCCTGAGAGCACCTCTGCTTGTGTGTCCATTCAACAGAATGAATCTTGGCAAAGTGCGACTAAGGGTGCATGCACACTACGTAACGCCGGGCGTGTATGAGAGCCGTACACGCCGGCATTACAGCAGACTGCCGAACACTTCCCATTCACTTCAATGGGAGCGCTCGTAACAGCGGCGTTTACGAGCGCTCCCATTGAAGTGAATGGGAAGTGTTCGGCAGTCTGCTGTAATGTCGGCGTGTACGGCTCTCATACACGCCCGGCGTTACGTAGTGTGCATGCATCCTAAGAGTGAGAAGGGCAAGATGGGGTGGTTTCAGCTGCTGGGTCAAGAACAAAGTTAATGTCCTCCCCGAGAATCACGACCTCCTCACTAAAGTCTGCTAACCTGCCGACTAGGTCTCTGCAATAAGTCAACTGCCCATGGTTTGGAAGGTAACGGCCCGCTGTAGTAAGTACAGTGCCTGCAATGCACAATTTTTAAAACAAAAAATCTGCCCTCATGGAAACGGATCGTCACCAGATAATCAGAAAATGTCCCTGGGCAGTCACATGGGTAAATATACATTTTTGATTAATTATGCTATTTAGGAAGTAGGAGCGGGGAGGGTGTTAAAGGGGTTGTCCCATCACAAGGATCCTATCTATACTGCTAGTTTAGGTGGATTTAAGACTTTTCCTAAATGCATTGCTTTATCAAAACTACTTTGTTTGGCCACTATCTTAATTTATTCACTTCATTGTTTACACTCCGTTTCTATGGCGCTTGGGATTATCTGCTCATTTGTCAAGTGATGTAGCTGCCTGCTCTCAGGGGGGAGGGAGGGGTTGGGAGCAGCTCTGAGCTGTTTGAGAAGCTCTGCTACTTAAATGACACAGATAGGGGAGGTGAGAGCTCCTGGATTTCTGAGCTCTTATCAGTCGGTTTAATTGAATTTGGCTGATAAGGGCTGAGATAGGGAGTCTGTTACCTCTGTATGTAATGCATACTGACTCAAATCCAGCTCTGCTACATCAGCTTCACACTGTGGTAATTCATTTACAACCAATCCCGTGCAAGTGAAACCCCGCCCACCTATGTGCCGAGAAAAGCAGGAAGTGAAGAGAGCACAACAGGCTGCAGGTTAGTGAACAAGCATCATGGGAATACCCCTTTAAGATTAGTGTAGGGCTTTCCAGTTATCCTGGACAACCCCTTTAATGCAATCAGTGTGGGCACTAAATGTGGGCATTAGTGCCGGGTTTCTGCTCTTTAGTAGAGACCCTTTGGCTATGGCGGCCACTCAGCTTCGGAGCCGATCTTGCCCACAATCAGTATAATACAGTGGAGACAGAGTGGCTATGGTAGATGTTCAGGTCCTGAGCTGGCGGCATATTTAAATACTCCACATCCGTCATACTATTACGGTGGATGTTGGGAAAGGGTTAATATGGATGTAATGCAGAGTAACATGCACTACTCAATTAAAGACTGTATGTAGTTTTTCAATTTATAAGCATTGTGTAAACCCAGCCAAGCTCACATAAATTTACAGCACCAGGCTTTATCTATTTGCTGGGATTTTTTGCAAAGGTCTACTTCTCCTTAGGTTTGGGATTATATAAAATAGGATTAGTGTGCATTCACATTGTGCACCAGTTACTGCAGTACAGCGACCCCTAGTGAAAAGATGATGTAATTTGCTGCTGCGTGTTACTTTTTCATGTGTGCTGTGGTATAATGCTGAGTATATAGATAACACTGGTCTGAGATCTTTGAGAAGTCAGATTTTTTAACACTCATGACATAACCACAGGACGAGTGGACACCGCACAGATCAGCTGTTCCACAAGCCTCAAGGCACCAGAAGCCGATACGGTGGAAAGGGAGCAAGTGCAGTTTGCTGTTATTCAAATAACAGAGGCGGCACTGCAATTCCCCAGAACCCCCGCTATGCAGTGGACACGGATACAGGCCCACTCCTATAACTTGAACAGGAGCAGCTTGCACTGCTGCTGTATCTGATGCCTGGAGGCTGGATAGGGTATAGGCATGAAAAAATTAAAGGGGTTTTCTGGGCAAAAAAATATTTTTTGCAGACTTTCTGTAGAAAAATACTGCACAAAAAATGTGAAGCGTTTTCAGCATGTTTTTTTTCTGCAGTGTTTTTTTTTTCTTTTTTTCTGCATCTCGCTACATGGGACCTTAGCCTTAAAGGGATCCTATCAGTAAATTGCTATTTTTTCTGACTAACACGTAAGAATAGCCTTAAGAAAGGCTATTATTCTCCTACCTTTAGATGTGTTCTCTGTGCCGCCGTTCAGTAGAAATCCGAGTTTTCTTCGGTATGCAAATTAGTTCTCTCACAGCACTGGGGGCGGTCCTCAGCGCTCAAACAGCACTGGGGGAATCCCCAATGCTGTGAGAGAAATCTCCAGCGCCACCTCAATCTTCGTCTGGAATGGTCTCTCTCCGAGTCTTCTTCCGGCGCTGAGGTCAAACTTCTACGCATGCACAGTCTGCTCTGCAATCGGGCCCCGGGCTGTACACTCGCGTTAGTGGCCACAAAAAAAATTTAAGTTAATGTGTATGTGTGCAAAAGACTGTAGAGAGACTGAAAGTGCACCAGATTTACCACAATGGCTGATGCTGGATGATTTGAGCCAGAATTTTACAGCACAATTTTGATGCATTTTTGGTAAATCATGCTCCCTTTTTCTGGGACTCCACACCCATTTGTCTAGGAAATAAATTTTTTTAGCCTAAACTGGAGGTGCCATGTCTATGCCAATGTCTAGTCGTAACAGCCTTAGTAAATCTGGGCCATTGTGTAGCGCATGTTTTTTCCAGAGAGTATATGGGTTTACAGTGTGCTAAAAGTCAGTTCATACAGTAAGATGGCTAATGTACAAAAAAGCTTAACCTCTTATGTAAGAATACTTGAATCTAGCCTCTGATATCTCAATGTGCACTTGTTTGGAGCGGCTTAATATGCAGGGAAGGAATGTGATTACTTTTAATTTTTGTGCAAATTCCTGAATGAGAGTGGAAAGTCTAACAATGTAAGGTCTGTTTCCCAGGCTGCATTAAAATATTTCTTAGGATTTAACAACAGTAAAGCCAATGTCATAAGAACTTGTTCAGAATCTTAGGTTATGCCGATACAGTTTTGCAACATATTCTATGCAAATATATATTTTGGCAAAAAAGGAAATGATTACAATAAACTTTTGAACATTGAACTTTTTTTTTTCTAAATTCAGCCCCAGACCAAGGCTCTATTCGCATGACCATGTGTTTTACCGATCCATTTTGCGTCATGAGCTCACTAGATGAAGTGAATGGGTCCGTGGAGGTGCGAGCAGCAGACAGGTGACATCCCTGTGCCGTCTATGCCATTTTACTGTGGAGCAGACACATGCACACAGACCTTGCAAAGTGGACAAGTGAATCCCATCCGCACATCGCAAATAGCCGCAGCGGAAATGCTATGATTTCTGAAGTTGTTGCGTTTTTGGAAATCACAGCATGTCAATTATACCTACAGAAATAACAGCGGTCTCTCTATAGGTATAATTGAAGCAGAAAATTTGCAGAGGAAAACTCTGACGCATTTTTTCCCACAGCACTTTTTAGCTACAGCCTGCTACATGGGGCCTTAGTCTAAGGCCTGGTTCACATCTGCGTTTAGTATTCCATTCGGGGAGTCCGCTTGGGGACCCCCTCACAAATGGAATACCGAACGCATTCGCATTAAAAAGCAGTTAGCAGAGAAACCAGTACTTCAAGTAGCACTTTTCTCTCTGCATGATTCGTGCGGACAGTGCACGGAAAACACATGAACCCCATTATAGTCTATGAGGTCTGTGCAGTCTAAAGCTGGGAGTGGTACCTCAACTGTGGAAAACAACTTGCGTGGTACTAGTCCCAAAGAAACCCAATCCAATGGGCTACAATGACTACCGACCTGTAGCACTGACATCTCACCTGATGGAGGTCCTAGAGAGACTGGTCCTGACACACCTATGCCCTCTAGTGTGCTCCGCTCTGGACCCCCTCCAGTTTGCCTATCGGCCGGGCTTTGGGGTAGATGACGCCATCATCCACCTTCTTCACAGAGCTTTCTCTCACCTGAAAACCCAGGAACACTGTGGGAATAATGTTCTTTGATTTCTCCAGTGCGTTCAACACCATTCAGCCAGGGATACTGAGGGAGAAGCTGAACCTTCTTGGAGTGGACCAACAAGTGTCTGACACTGTGATCTGTAGTACGGGGGCACCACAAGGTACAGTTCTTTCCCCATTTCTCTTCACACTGTACACTGCTGACTTTAGGCACAACTCATCCAGCTGTTACTTACAGAAGTACTCCGATGACTCTGCTATAGTAGGCCTTATCACTGATGGTGATAAGGAATACAGAGACTTAAACCTAGATTTTGTTGAATGGTGCCAGCAGAACCACCATGCTGGGAAGACCAAGGAGATGGTGGTGGACTTTAGTAAGCAGACACATGCTCTGATCCCGGTGGAGATCCAAGGGACATGCACTGAGATAGTCAGGACCTATAAGTATCTGGATGTGCTCCTCAATAATAAACTAGACTGGGCTGATCACCTGGAGGCGCTGCACAGAAAGGGCCACAGCAGACTCTACCTGCTCAGGAGACTGAGGGTCTTCGGAGTCCAGGGGCCACTTCTTAGGGTCTTTTTCAACCCTGTGGTTGCCTCAGCCATCTTTTTCAGTGTGGCCTACTGGGGTAGCAGGATATCAACCAGGGACAGAAATAGACTTGACAGGATGATCAGAAGGGCCAGCTCTGTTCTGAGGAGCCCCCTGGACCCAGTACAGGTGGTGGGTGACAGACGGATACTGTCCGTGGTGAGCTCCATGCGGTAGAACAAATCCCATCCCATGTATGAGACCGTGATGGCACTTGGCAGCACTGTAAGTGACCGTCTGCTTCACCCCAAGTGTGAGAAGGAGCGCTATCGCAAGTCCTTCATTCCAACCGCGACCAGGCTGTATAATCTACATCAGACCAAGCGAAGATCACTCCGCACAGAAAACTAAATGATTATGAAATCTTCCTTCTTTCTTCTTCTGTTCCTTAGCTGCTATGGACTCCTAGTATATCTTCTCTTCTCAGCTTATGTGTGTCTATGTCTATAATATATTACTGTGTATTATCCTGTATGTGAAAGGAGAGATGACCATGAACACGTTGTTACCTTCATTCACTTCTCCGTCTACACCTGCTCAGCTATTTTTGGAACCACCATAGAAGGAAAATAGACAGAACTGTGCAATTCTAATAAAGCCTCAAACACAGATGTAAATACAGTCTAAGGCATGTGAACTGTCTGAGGTCTGGCGTTACAGAATTATATAAGGTCCCCTCCCTAGCAATTACTGCATTTACAATATTCATCTGCATATTCCCCTCCTTGGTAGACATACTGTAAAATCAGTTTTCAGCTTTTGCCCTGGGCCAAACATAACCTTACCCCACCTCTGTGTCTTGGCTCTGGATGCAGCAGCATTGTCATTCAATCTCGATCTGATTCATGGCAGTGAAGTCAGTGATATTCTGCGAGGAAGCTGGCTGAACTCTCCCACATATGTGCTCAATATGTGCAGAATCCCATCCTGGAGATTAGCGCGCAGCTTCACTGGCGCTCAAGTCTTCGCAGGACTCTGCTTCAGCAGACAAGAAGACGACTACATAAATCCCTGGCTAGGTGCAATGCTTTCTGATTTATGTGATACTCTTAGAGGTGATCTGGCTTCCCTCACCATTCACATATTGAACATTTATTCAGGTTTTTTTTCCATATTTGAAGATTTTCAGACCAGCTGCATTGATGTTCTCATTGTGATGTGTTTCTTGGTTTTTCGATAAATGCCAAGAAATCTAAAATTAGACAATTAAGGAACAGATTACAAATTTACATAAATGGGGGGAATTTCTTAAGAAGTCTCCTACACCAGTCTTAATAAAGGCCCCAACTGGCATGAGGTGCGTCTGAATGATCAAAAGGCTTTGGTATACTGGCATAGATAGGTTAATAAATTCCCCTCAATATCTTTAATCCACTAATAATTGGACCTGGAAGGTGTCAAAGTATCAAAAGTTCTCAATTACCTGCTTGTTATATAAAAAAAAGTACTTTCCTAGCAGTGGCGTAACTAGGAATGGCGGGGCCCTGTGGCGAACTTTTGACATGGGGCCCCACCCCCACATTTCTGCACACAGTATAGGGGCCCCTTCATACAGTATTGTGCCCCATTGTGGACACTCATGAACAATTATTATACTCTGAGATCTTTTCAGACCCCAGAGTATAATAATCAGAAACCCAGGGAAGGATACAAACATAAAAAACACTGTTACTTACCTCTCTTGGGCTCCGGTGCACTACCTGCTGATGTCAGCCATCTTCAATGATGTGCTGGATGTCAGATGAGCAGGGGCTTGTGTCACGATGCATAACAACGCAAGCCTGGCCAATGTGACATCTGGGATGTCACCCAAGTAGGCTGTAAGACTGCCGGATCCCAGGAGAGGTAAGTAACAGTGTTTTTTAGGTTCCCTCACCTCACCTGGGCCTTCAATCATTATACTCGCGGGTCTCAAAAGATCCCTCGTGTCCAATGATAGAGTTTGTCTGGTTCATGGGCCTCACTTTCAGATCTCGGCTCCTGCTCACAGCCGCATCTGCAGAAGGGGAAGCACCGGCAGCAGTGAGCAGGAGCCGGGATCAATAAGTAAATAGGGCCCATTACCTGCTGGAGTTACTCCAGTGGGTAATGGAATATTAAAAAAAAAAATCTGCAGCGGCTGCTGCTGGGCCCCCTGATGTCCCGGGCACTGCTGCTACTACTGCTACCCCGATAGTTACGCCCCTGTTTACTAGAGGGCTTCCAGTTGGATAACACACATACAGGATTCTCAGAATTTCTGGACTCCTAATTTGTTAGGAAATAGGACACATCAGAGGTCAGACTCCTTTGTCACTGCATGGAGCAAAGCACCTTTGTTTGCTATAGTGATTTTATCTCCCCACAATATAATGGTGTATGTAAGTGTAAGAGCAGCCGAAATAGACTTTACATAGTTTAGTCACCCGCAGGCGCCAGTGAACCTTACCCCACATCCCCTTATCAAGGTCACCGCTGTCTTATCTCTATATACCTGTATAATCTGGAAGAATGTGCCTTGTATTTACTTTCCATAGTCACTTTCAATGCAAAATACACAGGGAAATACCTAGCAAGGACAACTGTATATAGTGCTATAAACTATCTGTAACATGACCCCAAAGGACCCCATTATAAGGCTGTGTTCACATCTGCATTGAAGGCGCCGCTTTCTGACCTTAAATAATTTTATCACTTAATGGGGTATTTTGATATCAAGTTATCAAAGGGACAAAGGACCCCATTCTGTTAAACAGTGGAGCTCCCAGCATCAGACCCAATCCAGCAGTGGATGGATTACAACCTCATATTACTGGAATACCCCTTTAAGTTTGTTATCAAGGGCACAGCGGTTCCCAGTACTCTCAAACCTATCCCCCCTTCTCGGAGAGAGTGCCTGGATCCAGACCTTCATTGGAATCACTGCCTTATTTTGGGGGTATGCCCAGAAATCACAGACATGGCAGACATGTCCGCCTAATGGAACTAAGTGTTTTTATGTCAATTCTCCCCTGTTTACTGCACATACACAGTCACCCTTCATTGTAGTGAGCAGGACATATAACTACTGCGGTGCAAGCTTCGTGTTTCTATATCTCCTATACGCTATAATTGAATGAATGTTGATCAGGACTCCGATATCCTGCCATACTTTTAGGTTTGAGAAGGTTCCTGAATGTTTCCTCATCCTGAAATTGACAAATTCTTTATAGGTGTCTGTATGATGTATTTTGTAAGTCACTTCCTTACAGGTAGGAGTATTTTTGAGTATGAGAACTTTTGTCTGTATTATATGAGACGGCAGGTAATTTAGCCGGCATTCTAATCCTCATCCACTAGAGGGCCCCAAAACCCACCATAGAGTAAAGGGTAAACTATTGAGCTCAGTGGATATTGGGTTTGAAAGGAATAGTGATCTCAGATCTATCAGCTCTGTTTTGTGATCGGAAGCATCTTATATCCCTCACGCCATATACATGCAGAACTTTTAGGGAATGTTACCTTCCCTGGGCCACCCTGCAAATCTTCTAAAGGGCCCACTAGCACAATTTAAAAGGTTCTTCCTATGTGGGTCATTTATGGCACATTCACAGAATGTCTTGTCTCACTGAGCCGCGGCATCCGCCTGGCGGCAGCAACCTCCAGGCTCAGCCCATTCATTTGAGCTGACTCCAGGGACAGAAGCCGCGACAATCGTGGCAGGCGGGTTTTGACCAGAGAGTCACTCTCAGGGACAAAACCGGCTATACCGCCCCCCGTGTGAATTAGCCCTTAGGACTAAGTAATTTCTGTAACAACCTGCAAATGAATAACGAGACGCAGGCCGCTGTAGTTCCTAGAGGTGAGACTTGTATCTATCAGGGATTTATCACATGGATATAACCATAGATACCAAAATAGGGATACCCATTTATGCTGAGGCCCCACATTGCAGAAATGCAGCTTTTTTGTTGCAGATTTTACTGCAGTTTTTTGAGCCAAATCCAGGAACAGATTGAGTGCAAGGAAGAAGTATAAGAACTTCCTATATACTGTATTTCCCATTCTTAGCATGGATTTAAAAAAAAAAAAAAAAAAAAGTAGCAAAATCTGCAATAAAAAAGCTATGTTTCTGCATGGTGGGGCCTCAGTCTTAAAGGGGTTGTCCAAGATTAGAAATACATTGCTGCTTTTTCTTCCAGAACCAACTCCACATCTGTCCATAGGTTGTGTCTGGTTTTTGCACCTCGACTCCATTAAAGGGATATTCCAGTTGTAATAATATGAATTGTCTGAGAGGGCATTGCCAGGAGCAGTGCAATAAGTGGGGATCAGCACTACATAGACCCCTAATATAGCTATTATACACAATGACCACTAGAGGGCTCCACAAACCCAAATTCCAATTTACATGGAGAGATGAGCACAATGTAGCTAGGAGATACGGAACAGATTTTCTGGCATACAAGATATAAATAGACGCATTTGTGCAAAAATCGGCGTTTTGTGGAAACAAAAATTCCAACTTTTTGTTTTCTGCTCTGCCTTTACCATTATCCTGAAAAGGGGGCACAAGACATGGGTCATCTGGTTATGACCTGGTGTACATTTGCGTCCAGGAGCACAGCTCGGTGAAGTGTTCATTTTGTCATATATGAGACCGGTGATGGGGCTATGAAGACGGGTGTTAACAAATGGCTCCAGATTCATTGTCAATCCGTTGACTTTATCACAGTTGGCCAAAATATCACTATCTGGACAAACTAGAGAGATAAAGAAGAATTCAGACCAGAAGTAATATACTATAGGCTTCACTTCTCAAAACTGATAAATAATAAGGGTATGTTCACATGGAAGAATTTGGTCAGTCAGAAAAATCTGTATCAGGGAATTTCAAGTAGATTTTAATGCGGATTCTGAAAATCTGCTTCAAAAAAACTTCTCCAAAATCGACCCCCTATTCATTGCAATGGGAATTTGAGGCAGAATCTTCCTTTAGGCCACAGCCAGAAAACACTGCGGAAGAGACTGCGGCCGAAACGAATTGCGTTTTTCAGAGAAAGTCCACAGAGTTATTCACTGTGGACTTTCTGCTTCTATTTATCCACAACCTGGCCCCTCCATATATCTCTGACCTAATCTCCCGCTACCTGCCCACACGTAACCTCAGATCCTCCAATGACCTCCTACTCCGTTCTGCTCTCATCCGCTCCTCACACAACCGTCTCCAAGATTTCTCCCGTGCATCCCCCATACTCTGGAACTCCTTACCAAGACACATAAGACCACAATCACAGGATTCAAGAAGGCCCTGAAGACTCACCTATTCAGGAAGGCCTACAACCTCCAATAACACTATCACCGCACTGCCATCTGCACAGCCTCCCCCCTCTCCTTCTGTCTCTCTCCTCTTCCCTCATAGACTGTAAGCCCTCGCGGGCAGGGCCCTCTACCCCACTGGGCCAGTCGGTCACTGTTAGTATTATATCTACCTGTATATTCTGTGTACTGTATGTAACCCCCAAATGTAAAGCACCATGGAATTAATGGTGCTATGGTGCTATATAAATGAACAATAATAATAATAATAAATAATAATATATGGAAACCACACTTGCAATTTTTTCTGGGTGGGATTAGCCAGAATCTGCCTCAGTATCAGCTACTAATTCCTCTGTGTGAACATACCCTAAGGCTGAGGCCCATGTTGCGGAAATGAAGCTTTTTTTGTTGCAGATTTCTCTGCACTTCTTTGAGCCAAAGCGAAGAATGACTACAAAAGGAATGGTAAAGATATAGGAAGTTCTTAAACTTCTACATTCTGCTCAATCCACTCCAGGATTTAACTAAAAAAAACATGGCAAAATCTGCATCTCTGCAACGTGGGGCTTCAGCCTTAGGCTGTCTCTGTGGTCCAAAGCATTTCTCCAGGTAAAAAGCAGAGGTCTTACTGTTAGACAGGTTAGATGAATGAGGCCTACTGTGTTATGTCCAGTGCAGGGCCTGAGGGGACACAGAAATAATGCCAAGTGCCGCCATCATACACACACCAGGCCTAACAATAGTAATACCACAGTATATCAGTTTCACCTGGAGTGTTTAAAGGGATTATCCAACTCATTTTAATTAATGATGGGCTGTAGCCGTGGCCAAACCGCGACATTTACACCATGTGGCTTAGGCTGGTTCACACGGGGTTCTATGGTCCGGAAACTGTGGCAGAGGCCGCCTGAAGAATGAGCATGTTGCTGACTGGATCCCATTGATTTCAATAGGAGCCGTCTTTTTGGTCAGGATTTTTAGGAGAATTCGGCCTCAAAATCCTGACCAAAAAACTACATGAGACTTCCAGTATATCTTACACACCTTCATAGCCGGACGGCTTGGTAGATTAGCCATTCACATAGGAGCAGTACTAGAGGTCTTATTGGTTGTGGCACTATTTCCATACAAAATATATATTACTAAGTTCCTGTAGGTCTATAAATATTCTGCACATTGTGCCTCATTTCAGGGCTATTTTACCTCCTTTGTTATAATGTATTATTCAGAGCAGGCACAGGCAACCAGTAACACCCCAGGCTACATACCCCTGAGCTCTAGATCAACCCTTGACCTCTCCTTGAGGACCTGATTAATTACCGATAACCACAGGGGGGCTCACTGCTGTTTTGTTTCCAATTTATCCCTGGGGACAACTGTGATAAAAGCCTCCATAGAAGTAACACTTAAACTTGCATTTATCATGAGCCTTAAGAGGCTTGGCCCCCGGAGCTGAAAGATCCCAATCCATTTCATATATATCCCACTGAACCTATTAACAAACACGTATCTACCTGCTCTGTAAGGCCAGGGTACAGGGCGTTTTTGCCATTTTAATGCCATTTTTTCCGTTTGACAAATATATGTAAAAAAGTTTTTGCACATGGTAGCAGAGATGTAATAGGCGCGTGTCCTGTTACTATATGTTGTGCAGGATAAAACCAAGGGCAAATCAGACCAGGCCTTGTTACACTCTAAACCATGGTAGCTGAAGGAGACCAATAGTGTTTCTACCCTTAAGGCTTAGTTCACACGGGGTTTTTAGGTTCGGAACCTGAGAAGGAGGCCACCTCAGGTCCTGGTCCAAAATACAGGTAGCTGCTACTGGATGCCGGTGCACTGCACTGGCATCCAGTCGCGTCTCTCCGCTCCAGATTAGGCCTAAATGAATGGGTCTAGTCAGGAGGGAGTGTCTTCAGGTGGATTTGCGAGGTGACTCAGCCTGAAGAATGAGAATGTCCGTTATTTTTTCCGAGAGTCTTTGATTTCAATGGGAGCTGTCTTTTTGGTCAGGATTTTGAGGCGGATACAGCCTCAGAATCCTGACCAAAAAAACTCTGTGTGAACTCAGCCTAAAGGCAAGGGGCCCCACGTAGCGAGCCACAGCCAAAAAGAGCGGCAGAAAAGAGGCGGAAACACATCATGGTTTTTTTTCCACAGTTTTTATTTCCTGGACCAAATCCATCTGGGTGAAGTTAATATAAAGGGGTTTTATTGGATTAGGATATTAATGGCCCAGAGGTAAACTGACCATACAGATATTTATCTGCAGATCCAGGTAATTTGTGAAATCTGATGAGAATCTGTTGTCTTTGGTGATCATACACATAATATTAACTAAAAAAAAAGCTGAATCTGCCAATGATCTGCAGATAAATATCTTGTGTATGGCAAGCCTTAGTCATCAATATCAGATCAGTGGGATCCAATTCTTGGCAGGCACCTCTGCAGATCAGGGGTTTGCTATAAGGGTACACTATAGGGAAGAGTTGTATGGCATGCTGCGGAGAGTAAACTGGGCACCAGTGGTTGTATACAGAGACCCCCAGTTACACGGTAAACTGGTTTGTACTGTTTTCCTTGTAAAATAATTGGCGACCAAGAATAAATCAGCGTTTTCCCATAGAGATGACAGAAGGTTTACGCAGTCTTTCCCTTTAATAGATGTTCACATCGACTACACCCTTAAGCTGTTACATCCATGTAATGGAAACACTGATGTATACATTAAGGATTAACTGATGCTGCTTTTTTGGCTACACTTGTGATGTTTAGCAATGGAAAACCTAACACCTTTCATCACTTCTCTTTACAGGAAAATTCAGCTGCCCAGAAAGAAATCAAGGCGAAAATGACTTTCCTTAAGTTACTTAAAGGGATATCCTCAGCATCGGCTCCTGCCGTCACTTCCATAGGCTTAGAATGGAAGAATAATGTGCATGCTTAGACCCCGGCCCCATTGCAATCATGCAGCAGGAGGGGATCAGACAAGGCATTAGGTGGTAATGGGATCATTTATTTTCCTGAAGTATCCCTTATATTGTGGTTTAATTTACTTAAATTTTCGGGTCCACCTTATAGTTGATAGTATTGCACTGCTACAATGCAGGAGCAAAGCTCAGATCACAGTATGCACACCCTTGTATATGGCGCGGACACATGGCCACAAAATATGAGGTCATGTATCAGGGCCCATACACATGAATGGGTCCATATTTTTATCCACAATTGCAGATTACAAACTACGCTCATGTGCAGGAGGCCTTAAAGTTACATAACCTATAGAGTTCCCCCATCACGGTCAATGTCCACCAGCAGAATCCTGAACGCTCGGTTATATATTCATCCATAAGACCTGTGGACCTAGTGCTAGGCTTTATCTCTGCATCCATTGATTGAATGCTATTATCTCATTTGTACTGTGTAGGGTGAGATAAGAGCAATAGGCCTGGAAGGAATAATGGTGGTCATACACATTAATGGGACCCGCAGACTATCCATTGTATATGGGAACCTCCAGGTGATCCTTTTGTCCCCTTTGAGATAAGCTGCCCTCAGATGTGTCCAGCAGGGACCATTGCCAGTCCACAGAAAACACAAAAGTGCTCAGGAGAGTTTTGTATGGGGGAGTCAGAAACAATAGGTGCTGGTCAAACAAGTTCAGCCAACAGGTATTGTAGGGACTTGAACCTTAAAGAAAAGCTGCTTTTTCTGATGCAAATTTGGCTCCTTATTTGAGCCAGGAAGTGGATTGAGCAGAAGGTAGATTTTGGTCCCCCATTCTGAGTGGAGCCATGTCTGAGCAATGGTCGGGCGGTAAGTCATTTCAATGGGACTCCATTGAGTGGAGTGCTGTGCACTGCCCAACCATCACATGACCACTGCTCCATTCAAAACACAGGACAGAAATTCCCCATTCTCCTGGTCAGTGGGGGTCTGAGCTGTTAGACCCCCACCGATCTGCAGATTATCCCCTATGCCCAGATGGGAAGACCCGTTTAAGGCTTTGGTTCTAGCGAAATTAGCAAGTTTGCCCAACCTTAAGGCCCCGTTGCATGTCCCTATTATCAGGTACAAGAGCTCACAATGGTATAAATGTCCTCCTGAGCAGCCGACACTC
Source organism: Leptodactylus fuscus (assembly GCF_031893055.1). NCBI lineage: Eukaryota > Metazoa > Chordata > Amphibia > Anura > Leptodactylidae > Leptodactylus > Leptodactylus fuscus. The sequence continues at coordinate 45,987,710 of NC_134270.1, read as the reverse complement.
TTTTATCGTCTGACCGTATCTCTTGTGAAGTACAAAAGTTGCAGATTATAGGAAGCAAATTGTCCTGTGTGAACAGGGTTGTTTTACCTCGGCACAAAGTCCTACTGATTTTTTTGGACTTTCTATGGTTTTGATCCGATTTTCCTGTGTGCTCCCGAGATGGGAATAACTGATCCCCTTCCCATCCTCTATGCCCGGGACTTACAGGAACAGCCAATCAGCTACGTTGTACCTGTACCTTCATAGAGGAGAATGGGAACGAGGCAGTTTCTGTAACTTCAGATTAGCTAGGGGTGCTAAACTGTTTCTGTAGCTCCCATTCTAGTCTATAGGAGTTACGGGACAGTGTAGAGAGCAGCGATTTGCCGAAATGGGAATAACCTTTCAAGGTTAAGACTGCATCCCTTTATGGTTAAATCCCTGATTATGCGACCACCATAGATTATAACTAGAGATGAGTGAACAGTGAAATATTCGAGATTCGATATTCGTTTCGAGTAGAGCCTCAGTATTCGACTACTCGATTGAATATCGAATCCCATTATAGTCTATGGGAAAAAATGTTCGTTTCAGGGGAAACCACTATTCGACCAAAGAAAAGTTACCAATTCCACGAGTAGCAGGAGGAGAGTGTTTAGGAGGAGCGCTGTGCAGTTGAAGCGCACAGACCCCATTATAGTCTATGGGGTCCGTGCGCTTTAACTGCACAGCGCTTGCAGTTGCGCTGATAAAAAGTAAGCTCCTTCGTAACCGCAAGCTGCCAGCTCTCCTGACTAGCAAAGACGAGCCTGCAGAAAATCAACGCTGGTTCTGCAGCAGGCTCGTCCTTGCTAGTCAGGAGAGCTGGCAGCTTGCTGTTATGAGGGAGCTGACTTTTTCTCATAGGAATTAATTGACCAGCATTGATTGGCCAGTGTACAGCATTCGGCCAATCAACGCTGGTTCTGCTGGAGACTTGTCTGTGAGGAGGTGGAGTCTAAAACCAGACCACAATGGAGACTGCTGTGGTCCGATCTTAGACTCCGCCTCCTCACAGACGAGCCTCCGGCAGAACCAGCGTTGATTGGCCGAATGTTGTACACTGGCCAATCAACGCTGGTCAATTCATTCCTATGAGAAAAAGTCAGCTACCTTGAAACAGCAAGCTTCCAGCTCTCCCGACTAGCAAGGACGAGCCTGCTGCAGAACCAGCGTTCCTTGACCGAATGCTATACACTGTATAGCATTCAGCCAATCAACGCTGGCTCTGAATCGAATATTTATTGCGAATAGCTAGTAGTATTCGATCGAGTACGAATATTTCGAATACCATAGTATTCGATCGAATACCTACTCGATTGAATACTACTCGCTCATCTCTAATTATAACATAAAACCAAAAAAATTGATTGTGCTGATATCACTGTTGATTCTGATGATGTCATCACAGCACCAGAAATTGTCTTTGTCACTGAAGCCTAATGGTTTAATTGGTTTATGTACCCAGCACAGGAGAATCCATTTAGCAGAGGGGCACAGCTTTAGGCCAACAGGTTTTCTGTGCTTTGGGAACACAAACATCTCAGCGAGGAATATTTACTTCTCATCACAATGTTTGACTTGCAGCCCTGTAAAGTAATGAAGTTGTGGGAGATAATTAACACGAGGTGACGGACGGACGTGCGGGGACACTCGCCAATGGGATCGTTGTAGTTAGGGGATAGCTGAAAATTTCTATCCACATGGCCAACCAGGACATATGGACATCATGGTGGTAAGGTCAGAGAAAAGCCACTAAGAGAGGGTGTTTTTAACATGGGCCAATATCATATTCAGTGTCAATTGCTGATATAGCAAGTGGAGCCATGTTCATATATAGGGCCTTAGGGCTCCTTCACACGGGGCAAGAGGGGGCGGATTTTGACGCCAAATCCACTTTAAAATCTGCCCCCTCACAATAGAGGTCTATGTAGACCGCTAGCGTCCTTTTCTTCAGGCAGATTCCGCGGCTGATTCTTCCGCGGCGTCCATCTCGTGACAGCGCCCTCCGGACTAGGCCCATTCATTTGGGCCTACTACGGAGCGGGAAGCCGCGACTATTGGAAGCCGCAACAGTCGCGGAAGGGACATTTTGGTCCTATTCTGGCGCAGCTTCTCGTGTCAAAATCAGGACCAAAATATGCGGTCCCTAGCCCTGTGTGAACTTGCCCTTAGTCTAAGTTCAGATGTGAATTGAATGATGCGGAGGCCGCCTCAGATTCCAGAACAAGAACCGGCTAGCCGTGCCTAGATGCCGATACAGCGCACCAAACAATTTATACCCCCTGGTAACAGCACACTGCCAGAGCAACTTTAAAAAAGAGTTTGTCTTCCCTTAAAAGGCAACCAATATAAGCCAAGGTGTCGGTGAAATTAGAGGTTACTGTTCCTTTAAGAAAACAAAAAATTTTACAAAACTGATCTTTTTTAATTAAATTTTAACTTTGTATTACCACTCTGGCCTCAATGAGCAGACCATCCTCCATTCAGCACATGTCATAAAGCCACTGAAGAAGTACACACTATGACATGGCAGACAATGGATACAGTGACACTTAAAGTAACATTTTCAGGCACATGGAGCCCGGCACATGACCTGACAGCAGAGTACATAGGGATTCCCAGAAAAGAAACCAACATGTAACAAACGCTGCAGACCTGTCCGTCAGCACAGTCCTGAAACATTGTCCATAGAAGCTGTGCCCCAACTTTCCACAGAGCCTGAATGGTATACAGCTCTGCATGGTTATCCACACCTACACCGCTGGCTCCTTCTCCCACTTCTTAGTACAAAGCTGAAATAATACTGCCATATGATTCCCAAATAATAGAGCCATATAGTGTATACATGACAGGACCCAGATAACATCTCCTCATATCATACAGTGTATATACTGTATAATTCCCAGATAATACTGCCATCTAGTGACCTATATGCAGATAAATAATACCACTGGCAAGGACATGAAACCAGTTAGCAATGAGAAGGAAGGAAATGTAGAACAGATCAGAGTGATGGGACGTCTATGGCTAATTTATATAGGGGGACAGCCATTTTTTTTTTTAACATCCATGACGTGACCATTTTAAAAACAATGACAGCGAATGAGTGTATTCCTGTGTCGCTTATTTACGGACATACACAAATTCTATATTTGCCTGTTTTGATGCCCAATAGATATCAATGGGTCCGTTTTTTAACGGACGTAAAAACAGTCAGGGCTCGTTCACATCTGCGCTGGCGTCTCCGCTTTCAGGTTTCCGTTTCCTGCCCGAAACTTGACAGGAGACGGAAACCTGCAGGCATTTTTTAAACCCATTCATTTGATGGGTTTGAAAAGTGTCCGGCCGTGAGCGTTTTATGCTCTCCGTGGCAAAACCGTTTTTTGTTTTTTTTTAACCGGACACAAAATTGGACATGCAGGACTTTGTGTCCGGTTAAAAAAAAACAGTTTCGCCGTGGAGGGCATAAAACGCTCACCGGCGCTCATGGCCGGACACGGTCTGACAGGTTTACGTCTTCTGCAGGCAACCTGAGAACGGAGACCGGACGCTGGTGTGAACCCAGCGTAAGGTCCAGTTCATATCTGCGTTAGGGCCATTCCGTTCTCCTATCAGCATTAAATATGCGGAAATGTCCTGCAAGCAGCGCTCTTCTCTCTGCACTTTTTGTGAGGAAACCACATGGACTCCATCATAGTCTATGGGGTCTGTGGGTTTCTTTAGGTCACCGCTTTTTTATGTGAATAGGTTTCCATTTGGGGGGCCCCCAAGAGGACTCCATGAACGGAAACCCGGACGCAGATGTGAACCGGGCCTAAGACTGGATTCACATCAGGACTTTTGCTCAGGCGAACCCCATTTTAGTCACTAGTGGTTACATTCGGAGCCCATTGACTATAATGGGGTCCTCTGTTTTTAAACTGAAAGAAGCGGACAATAAAACTCGACTTTTTCATACGCCAATTTCAGGCAGATATTGTGACGATGACTTTAATGCAATTGTGAGTGGTACAGCTGCCACCAAACTGTAAGGGCAGAATACGTATGGCTGCGGTATTAGACATGACTGACACTGATGTGGAGTGGTAGAAGGGCCATATTGGTTGTCACCCAGCTTTCCCAGCTGCTGATATTTGGAGGTGTTAGAGGGTCTGCTCCATGTCCCACCTCACAGCACACAGGTCTGAGCCCCAGCTGTGAGGTAACGTGGCTCCTATACAAGTCCTTTCATGCAGACAGCCCTGAGGGAGGGAGGAGAGAGGCAGGAGGAAGGAGTGTGTCTCCTGTGCTCAGGGGGGAGGGGACCAACTACAAGCAGGAGCCGCTCACAACATAGTCATCCCAACACTTTATCCGTCAATCAGGCTTAATGGGGTATAAAAGCTGCAGCCAGCCAGAAAGTTACCCTGCACTGGCCGGGCATCAGGGCTAGCGGCTGAGCCTGGCACTGCGCTCCGGGGCTCCTGTCACTGCATGTGGCACAGCTGACTGGCGCCCACTCCTACAACTGGATGCTAAAGTTTGTGGCGGACTGGCACGGAGACATCAGCATGGACTGGCGCTGTCTGGGCAGGCTGCTACTTCTACCGGTGCAGATGGTCCTGTGTGTGCTGAAGGCTGCCGCCTGCCTGCTAGTGCCCACCCGGCTGAGAGACCTGCGGGGGGACACCGTGCTCATCACCGGCGGGGGCAGGGGCATCGGCAGGCACCTAGCCAAGGAGTTCGCCAAGCAAGGAGCCAAGAAGGTAAGTGCCCACCTGGAAGTCATGCCAAGTCAGTGACTGACTACTTAGTTACGTGGTCTGGTAGCCCTCTCTTATATTGTGTAATGTCTCTATTAAAAGCCTGGGCATTGGTTAGAGGGGTCTTTGTAGCCCTCACAGACTGGCATTAAATGGGTATAAGGTCAATGCAATCAACAAAGGCTGTGCTGTATCGTCTGTGCAGCACCACTGAATGGAAAGCATAGCCAGACTGGCATCTATAGGAAGCAATGCCAGGGACTGTATCTTGTATAATGCACCCCTTATACCTCAGTGCATACATAGACTGGCATATATAGGAAGCAGTGCCAGGATCTTGTATACTGTACCTATATACCTCAGTGCATACCCAGACTGGCATATATAGGAAGCACTGCCAGGATCTGTATCTTGTATACTGTACCCACTTGCATACCCAGACTGGCATATATAGGAAGCAGTGCCAGGATCTGTACCTTCTCATATAATGCACCCCCTTATACCTCAGTGCATACCCAGACTGGCATATATAGGACGCAGTGCCAGGATCTGTATCTTGTATACTGTACCTATATACCTCAGTGCATACCCAGACTGGCATATATAGGAAGCACTGCCAGGATCTGTATCTTGTATACTGTACCCCCTTATACCTCAGTGCATACACAGACTGGCATATATAGGAAGCACTGCCAGGGACTGTATCTTGTATACTGTACCTATATACCTCAGTGCATACACAGACTGGTATATATAGGAAGCATTGCCAGGATCTGTATCTTGTATACTGTACCTATATACCTCAGTGCATACACAGACTGGTATATATAGGAAGCATTGCCAGGATCTGTATCTTGTATACTGTACCTATATACCTCAGTGCATACACAGACTGGCATATATAGGAAGCATTGCCACGATCTCTATCTAGTTGTATAATGGTGCACTGCTATGTATATAGCACCCACTTATATTTCAGTGCATACCCAGACTGGCATTATCCCCACATGAATAAAGCAATAACTCAAGCATGGGCACAACTACCACCTCGTTGTATATCATCTGGTGATGGCACTGGCATGGCTTAGAGCTGTTTCTCCCAGTATATAGGACTGTGATATATACATGGCACGGCTTGTTACCTATTTGCATAGCAGTCTCTGTATATCCAGATTGGCATGATCTGCCTCATATTCTGCTAGTGCAGCACACACACTGCAGTGCACACCTATACTGGCACTAACTAATATAAGTTCAAGGTACATTGGCATGGGTTACCACCTATCTGAAGAGATCTCATTGTAGACATTGATTCTGTAGACAGCATGGCACTAACTATGGATACCAAACAGGTTGCTTCAGTGGAGCTGGTATGGCAGTGTATTGGTTAAACTATTAGGCATCCATACTTCATGCCATCTTAGTGGGTCTGAATTTTGTTGTTAAGCCCTGGGGACACATTTTTGTTGGTATGCCCATCTTTACCCCTGGTATCATCTGCCCCCTTAGCTGCAGAGCTGGCTTGTGAATTGACTTCCCTTGACTGACTGCTACTAACACCAACCCAGGTACTAGAGCGAGCAGACTCGTCTGGCAGCTTATGTTTTTTGTTTTTTTTTCTGCTCTAGTGTTGTGTGTATGCTTACTTGGATAGTTGAAGAGAAGCCAAGACAGTCTGAGATCACTTGCACCTTCCCTTGCCTGTCTTAAGTGGCGTCAAGGTTTAGGCAGGAGAGGTGACTGCAGGCTGAGGTCATTTGGCAGTGCCCCACGTTGCATTGAGCCTTCAGGGCACCATACAGAGTAGCACTGTGAGCGGAGCTTTGCATTGAGTCACTTGTAGTTCTGTCCTTGTAACTATATTTGGTTTGCATGTTGCTGTGAGAAGACTCGGTGCAAGGTCCACATTGAGGACACAGCCTGATCTTTAGACCCTAATGGTAGATGCATGCCTGTGTGTACTGAGAATAAACCAGCCGCTTGTTGCAGTCAGGTGGTTCAACCTCATGATCTTCTCTAGAAATAGATCTGGGTGGAACATTAGATCTTGGCACATTTAAAATGCTAGATCAGCCCCAGACAGTCTGCTGCTTCCTTCCGCCATTCATTGACTATGGGCGGCCTCATGGTAATGTGCATTACTGTATGTGCCCTGTAAACAAACTAGGCATGTATTCCAGATGCCATACGTGCTGGGCGTAGAAGAGTCACCACAAAAGTAGTCTGTCTTTCTTGCGTCAATACTCGAGGAACTTTGTAGGGTGTGGATCATAGTAGGACATCGTAAAAGCCTATTTACACAGTGATTATTGGTCTTGCATAAAACATAACAAGCACTCATATCTGTGACTGGCCTGGATGACGGTAAGGAGAGGTCTAACCTAACCATACCGGAGACTGATAACTATATATAATCATTTACTGGGATCTAGAAAACAACTTTGTCCAATTTCATGAATATAATGGCTGCTTTCTTCTAAATATAGTGCCCCATGTGTGCACAGGTTGTGTGTGATATTACAGTTCAGCCTATTGCCCTTTGACGGGACTGAGCTGTAATACCAGACACAATTTATGGACTGGTGTGGCACTTTTTCGGGGGAAGACAGCAGACATGTTTTTCCAATTTTGGACAATTCCTTTAAGGCTGGGGACATACAACCTGGAGCACAAACTGACCTGTGACCTATGGGAATGGAACCCGCAGCATATCCATTATTGCTGTAGCTTTTATCATTTGCGGTGCCCTGACGGAAACTCTGCAGTGTGTCCTCAGCCTTAGTGTCCGATACTTGCCTTCGCTCACCGCGCAGCATAGCCAAGCAATGATGGCCGTGAATGTGCACCATATGGTTGTCATCCGTCTCCCCCACTTCATAAGCAGTGACTCAAGTGGTCAGCGCTCCGTGTTTATATCATGTCTGCTTTATGAGCTTCAGAAGCTACTTGTCAATGGCCTCTAATGTAACTACAATGTAATCTCTCCGTGCATTGGCAGAAGTCCAGCGCTTGGCACTTTCTCCAGTTCGAGACCTCCTGCCTGTGGGCGACGTGACATCAGGATTTATTTTGTTACATTTTGGAAAAATTGGCTCATTGTGAAGTACGTCGAATGTTTCAATATGTAATCTTGATATACATAGCAATTCCACTACATAGTACTGCGAATGCCTCTGCCCGTACCCGGTGCAATTACAACATTAGCCATATAATGGGGGGGGGGGGGGTAAATAACAATGACATAATTGTAATCGCCCTGCTATATACATAAGTGGATATGCCGTGTTACAGGAGAGCAGTCTGTCGCTGGGTTTTAGAGTTCCTCATCAGAGTCCAAGCTTTGGGTCTCCATCATATATGAGATTAGGAGCTGGTGTAAGTGGCATGCTGTGCTGTCCTCCATACAAGGGGCAGTAACTCTTTCTGCCTTGGAAGACGCTTACTTGCCTCATGTCTGCCCTCGTAGCTGCTCATCCACTATAGGCCTTGTATACTTGGCCAGATTTGTGGCCTGTGTTCTCTCTCGCTGTCACCAGAGGGCAGAATAGAAATCTTTACCTTCAATAAAAACATACAATGAGAATGTGGACCTTAAATATGGTTGTGTAAGGTCACTGCCTTAGGTGTAAGAAATCCTTCTAAGGGTACGACTATCTTGAGATGCCAGGTCACTAATAATACTCCCTTTGCATGAGGAGAAATGGAATATGATGGGGGGAGGGGACTCTTCAAGTGACTAGTTGCAACTTTTTGAAACCTTTAAATGTAGCATTGAATACAAACACTCTACTTTATGGGGAGAGTCCTTGACTTAGGCTGGTCTTACACGACTGTAGTTTTGCACCACAAATGGTCCGCAATTGCAGGTTCAAAATTGCGGACCATTTACGGTCCCATAATTTTCTATGAGGCCTCTTACACAATCGGAGATTTTGTCAGTGGTGTGGCGTGCCGCAACCGTGGTCCGGACAGTAAACCGCATGTCCGTAATGGCCGTGCTTGCACGGCACGGAAGGTCCAATAGAAGTCTATGGGCGCGTGCATTTTTGCGGATATACACTGAACATACATCAGTGTATATCCGCAATTGCGGATATCAACATGTGTGTTTTGTGGTGAGTTTTGTTTTTTGCGGATCCGCATAATACTGATGCACACGGAACGTTGCGGATGCACTTTGCGGATGTCTGCGGAATTAATTTTTAAAGTGAAATTTGTGTTGCGGATCCGCAAATTGCGGACCGCAAAAACCACTACGGTCGTGTAAGACCAGCCTTAAGCGATAAGGATGGATGTAGACACTAGATATTCCTTGGAGAAGTCGGACACTTTGATGGGTCTGTGGTGGGTTGACAGGGATATTGAGCCCACTATATACTGACAATAGCTGTAAGGAGGGGGTCCATGTTCATCTCAGTGGGGAGAAGGGTCTGGCAGCTGCTTATCTTCAACTGGAGCAAAGGGCTAGGTGTGTGACTAGAGGGTTTGGATGACTTATTTGGAGGTCCAGCCAAGGTCTATCTTCTTTGGTGGCAGAAGTTTGTTGGATCTTGCCATGTCCTGATCTTATGAGGTGCTGATCAGGGCCCTTCAGAATTGGGTTTGCAGTAAATAAAAGACATCTCAGCTGGTCCGTTAACTGTAAGACTTTTCTCATAGGTTTAAAGGGCTATATTATTTCGAAATCCTGTATTTACATAGTGATATGCACAAATAGCCTTTAAAAAAAAGCTATTCAGGTGCTGCTAGTAGATTTTGAAAAGACACCTCTCCCCCCCCCCCTGTTTTATTACATGCAAATGAATCTCTCCATGCACCTTAAGGCGTTCCCCAAGCCATCGTGCACCCCCCAGCGTTATACCTTTGTAACGCCCCCTCCTTTGCTTGTGCTCCAAGATGCCCGGTTACACCTACGGAGGAGCGGGCCATCTTTGTGCACAACTAAAGGAGGGGGCGTTACAAAGGTATAACGCTGGGGGGTGCACGATGGCTTGGGGAACGCCCAGGGTGCATGAGAGGCTCATTTGCATATCAGTTTTACTGATATGTAAAAGAAAAAATAAAACGGGGGCCTTTTCAAAATCTACTAACAGCACCTGTAAACACACGATTTCCAAATGCTAGAGCTCCTTTAAGTTGTTTTGTTGGCTGAAGGAATGTCAGCTAAGACATATCTTCAAGTCATATGGATGATGTATCACCAAGAAAGACGCCAAGCAATGTCGTAAATAAAACTGTCTCTCTTAGTTCCAAATCTGCTGCTGTTCCCCTTAGAGCTAGAAAGAAGACTCCCTTGCAGAGTGACTGGAACATATTTTGAGGACAAGCATGCCTCTCACTTCACATGTAGCAAGCTGCACTCCCAAGAACTTCACACTGGCATAAAGGGGCATTGTTCGAGTCTGCCGCATGTGGAGGCAATTATTTGAAACTCATTCTTGTGATCTTGGGAATCCATTGAGATTTTCTTCCCCTCCTAATGAATTGTAGCACAAGGCTTAAAGTGTTCCTTAGCTGCAGCTTGTCGCTTTCTTGTCTCCGGTGCCGAGTGTCATTTTTAACTGCACTTCTATGAGGGTTTGGGAACTGAACGTGTGAAACTTAACCTGTCATCCTCGTAAATGTACCTTTGTCAGGGAGTTGTGAACAGTCTGTCCTCACAGCTACCAAAGTTATTCTAAGCTGGTGAACACATGGAGCCTGCCCCCTTACTTGTGGCTTTTGAAGACTAAAGAATGAAGTGAACTTTCTACAGAGATTCTAGAAACATGACATTATGAAGACCATATGATATTATTGGGTCACCAGTGGATTAGCGTGGCTGATCTGTAGCTCCTGAGTTGGAAGCTAACCAGAACAACATTTACGTGGAGTTTGTATGTCCCTTTAGATTTCCTTCAGATTCTTAGGCTCCATTCACACAGGGCACAGGACCGCATATTTTGGTCCTGATTTTGATGCGGGAAGCCGTGTCAGAATAGGACCAAAATGCGCCTGTCGCGGCTTCCGACAGCCGCAGCTTCCCGCTCCGGCATAGGCCCAAATGACTGGGCCTAGTCCGGAGGGTGCTGTTGCAAGGTGGACGCTGGGACTGAATCAGCCACAGAATCTGCCTGAAGAAGGGGCAGCTCACTTCTTTTTTCCGTGAGCGGGAACATACAGCTCACGGGAAAAAAGAAAGCTAGGGGACTATATAGACCTGTATTGTGAGGGGCCAGATTCTGAGGTGGATTCGGCATCTAAATCCACCCCCACTTGCCCCGTGTGAACGATCCCTTATATTCCAACATAGAAAAGTCAACTGTCTTTCGAGTATTTGGAACAGATTTCTTCTTGACAGTATTTTCTCACCAGAAATGAGTTGGGTTCACTTTAGGCTCTGTTCAGATCCCACTTGGAGAGGGTTTCTTGATGAATACTTCCAGTGATGGGCTACAATATATACTACTGGATATCGGCAGCAGATATTGCCCAGAATCTCAAGTTATTGGCGCTCCTTACCATCTCATTGATGCATCTAGTTACAGAGAACTAAACTCCTAGCTGGTGGTGCCCATTAACACCATGTTGCCAACCCTCTGCCACCCGTGATGGTCTGTTTTTGTGTTTTGCTCCAATACGAGAAAATTCTAATAAAGCCCTGAAGAGTTTAAAAAAAAAAAAGCTGGTCAATATTATCTCCAGTCCACAGACTTGAGAATGAAAATGCATTTTTTTTTTTTTTTTTGCTTATCTTGAATGTTCTTTGGAAAGAAGAGCCTTTTGTTTCTTACAACCTGTCCTTGTGTACTTTAATATTGTTATAGAGCAGGGATAGGGAACCTTCAGCTCTCCAGCTGTTGCAAGACTACAACTCCCAGCATGCATACTCGCTCTGCTGTTCTTGGAACTCGCATGGAAGTGAATGGAGCATGTTGGGAGTTGGAGCTTCACAGCAGCTGGAGAGCCGAAGGTTCCCTACCCCTGTTCTAGAATGTACACCAATGGCAACCAGGAGAAGTCTGAATGCAGCTCTGGATATGGCCGGTGTAACCTAAAACTATAAAAGAGCTAGCTAGAACCCTTCAGGTTTGCTTCTGACCACAAGTTTTTGGAAGCTGTGTCTACCTATGGCACCATATTATAGGAGTATTGTCCATAGAAGTAAGGTGACATGAACACGACCATGTGCGTGTCACCGAGCCATGATTGGATAGTACATAGATGACATCCATGGCCCCATGCAGGTTCATGGATTAATATGGATGTCCTATTATGACTCCATACCACTTAGACCGGTACATAGCGGTAATATAACCTCTAGTATTGTTCTTATTATCCACTTTCAAAAAATTCTTAGCCTTAAACTTTTCTGCTTCAAGTCGAAATCTAAATTTGGCAGAAAACCCCTAGGTCAGCAAAAGCACAGGAACCATGACGTAAAGTAGAGTTGTAATGTAAGCCATTACGGAGTATCAGACCTTCTCGTTCTCCATGTCCAACATCATCAGCCGCGCCATTAGTAAACCTTATTTGACAGTCGCCGGTCTCGGCTTACAATCTCTACCCTTCATTTCCTACCAGCTCTGTTTCTTTCTATGGTCATCAATAATTGTTACTGACAAAACGTTGTTCCCCCTGGAGGCCTTGAAGTTGTTGAACGTTTCCCTAACTTCCTTTCTTGTCCTTGTAGACAGCAAACAGTCAGAATTGCAGATAATTGTCCTCCATTTCAGATAACAGGGCTGAGAATGCATTCCCCCTTCTAGAGGAAGGAGATCTTCAGTTCTGTCAGACATCCACTTTTGACGATGATCCAAGACTAGGCAATTTATTCCGCCTGGGATAGAAGCTCCGAGCTCTCCAGGATTTATGGTTCCTATTGATTTTTTTTTCACAGTACATTGAGTTTGAATTATCAAGTGCTGAAGCTCGGCTATTTGTCTATAAAAATACCATTACAGATATTAGTCATGAAATGGCTTTCTAAATGCCAGTGGGCGCGCGATGAACAAGGGTGAACTCGGCAGGGCAGCACTCCTTCACATCAACATGGATTTGTGACCTTCATTTTCTTTTCGCTTGAAGTCAAGTTACGTAATTTGCTATTATCATTTTTTTTTTCCTCTGCCGCACTTCTAGCCTGTGATCTAATTGTTATCCTTCTTCATATATAACTTGGTGTATAAAAGATTGTCTATGGAATGAAATATATGACTAGAGTTATGACATCTTATAGCGTTTATTCAGTCATTTTTGAGATTTAGCTTCTTGGGGTTAGTTCATATCTGCGTTTGGTAATCCGTTCGAGGGACCCCTTCCTTCCCAAACCGAATACCGAACACATTTGCAAGCGGTATGCAGTGAAAGCACATGGAGCTCATAGACTATAATGGGGTCTGTGTGCTTGCCGCGAGATCTCCTGAGTCATGCGGACAGAAAAGTAGATTGTGAAGTACTTTCCTGTCTGCCTGTTCTCTGAGCACACGGACGCCATTATAGTCTATGGGGTCCGTGTGCTTTCATTGCACACTGAACGGCTTACCGACACAGATGTAAAAGTGGCCTTAGACTGAGGCCCCACATTGTGGAAACACAGCTTTTTTTGTTGCATTTTGTTGAACCAAAGCCAAAAATGGCTACAAAAGGAATGGGGAATATATAGGAAGTTCTTATAGTTCTACCTTCTGCTCAATCCCCTCTTGGTTTTGGCTAAAAAAAAAAGGCACCAAAAAAAGCTGCGTTTCCGCAACGTGAGTCTTTAGACTTAATGGGGTTGTAGACTATTAAAAGAATAGTAGTGGATTATTCTAGTCTCCCTGTGGCTACCTTATCTCAGACACTGACTGGCATGTAGCTTTCATGATAGTCTCCTCTCTGTTCTCTCAAACGTGGCAGAGAAAATTGTATTGGCATTATTTTCTCGGCTGAAATAATGGAAACCCGATAGACCCTTTTACAAGTCATTGGGGCCCATTGGACAACGTCATGTGACAGATGTATAGCAGCAATAAAATGTAGTTTTTCTGCAGCTATGACAGAACAGAACTCATGGCACAGATGTGATCCAAGCTTTAGATTAGAGGGTTGTTCAACACGTGATGATGGCCTATAGGATGCATAATGGTGACCATAAAAACTGCACCTCATAAGTCGTTTTTCATCTGCGACCACAATGTATGAGAACCCTCCTGGGGTGGTAGTTTAACACCTCTGCCTTTGCAAAGTACTGTTTTTGAAAAGAGCTTTTCGTTCCTTCTGAAGCCCCTCTTGGTTTTCGGGCAGCATCTTTCAGTTGCTAATTTCTTTCTTCTTAGCCTTCGGGAGCGCACTGGCTTTCTTTCCATTATATAAGTCAGTGGGTGGGGGACTCTTTCAGTACAGCAAAGAAAGGCGGAATAGGTAATGAAAAATCCGTAATAATGGCTTCTCAGCAGTATACAGTCTTGCCACAGGGATATTGTAAACCGTCATTATTTTTGGCCATGAACTCTTCATGATGGTTTCTAGAGGACTCCAGCTGGCATTCAGGCTATAGTAAAATGGGCCCCGCTGAATTCTCACATAATAATTTAATATATTTCATAGTAATGGTCATTCTTGATTATTGAACATGGACCAATGAAACCATTTTATTTTTCTTACTTTTATAGCACCATCATATTCTATAACGTTTTACAGATATTGTCCATCACTGTCCCATCTACAGTCCCTATCAGTACGTCTTTGGAGTGTGGGAGGACATAAACATGGGGGGAATATAGACCTCCTTGTACAGTTCCTTGGCTGAATTCGAATCCAGGACTCCAGTGCTTAAAGGATACAGGGTTAGCCATAACTATCATTATGATCCAGGATAATGTGCGGAGCCCTAAGCCACCATTCCTGTAGATTTCCATTGGTGTCGTGTTGGTGGATGATACATCACTAATGACCTGAATCATATGCATTGTGATATAATGGAGACTTAGAATGTGTCATCCCATTGGTTTCCTAGAAATCGGGAAGAAGTGGTGATTTAGCCCATGTATCCAACTTTTTTTTTTTTTTTTTTGTACCATTTCTCTACTTCACCTCTAAAGAGTTATCATGTAACTGTGCTCATTTCAAAGGACTTCAAAAGCTTATAGGGTTTTGTTAGGCCATTGTGACCCAAAGATTACGGTCTTATCTTATTTGAAGAGTTGACTGAGTGTTCTATAAAAAGGCCTTGAACTCTAGCAGCCTTTGATGTCCTGGCTGTCTCTATACAGAACCCATCTCCCTGTCTCCAAGAAGTAGATCTAATTTAAAGCATTGAGCCATTGACCATTTGGGAAGAGCAGTGTGTAAGCTGAGCTACTGACCAGATAGTGGTTACACTTCATTCATTCCAGCGTATCTGTCTAGAGAGATCCCAGTTTGGGTGAATTCAGCTAGTCCTAGACCTTTTTAAGTTGGTTCATTTCTGTGGCATTTCCAGATCCTCTCCCAATGGCTACTACAACAGTAGAACCTAAACTGGGTAGGATTTCTCATATGGCATCCCCAAAGATGGTGGTGTCTTCGACATTTGTATACTGTTTACTGTTCTCTATGTAATAGTAAAATTCCAATGGATGGTGCTTGGTTGGGGTATGACTTTGGTGCCCCTACAATATCATATGACCACTAATCCATCTTTTAAGATGATGCAGATCTTCCCTATAAATATATACTGCTCTATATACTTATTTCCATTCTATATTTGTTCAATAGTTGGTCAAGTTGGGTTTGAATTCTTAGCCATTGGTAACCATTGCTTTGATAACCTCTTGGATAATCTTTCAAACACTTTTTTTTTTTTTTTTCCCTAACTGAAGGGGTTCCTTACTATGTTAATTTCTAAACCTGGCTACGAATAAGGGCTCATTCACACGGGGCAAGAGGGGGCAGATTCTGATGTCGAATCCACCCCCTTACAATAGAGGTCTATTGTATTTTATGTAGACCGCTAGATGTTCTTTCTTCAGGAGGATTCCATGGCTGATTCAGCCCCGGCGTCCGCCTCGCGACAGGACCTTCTGCACTAGGCCCATTCATTTGGGCCTACTCCGGAGCAGGAAGCCGCAACTGTTGGAAGCCATGGCAGGCACATTTTGGTCCTATTCTGACACGGCTTCCCGCATCAGAATCGGGGACCAAAATACGCGGTCCCGTGCCCCGTGTGAACAAGGCCTTACTCTACTGTATCCCAAAGAACGTCTGCTAGTTAACAGACTGATCGTATGCCATGGTTGGGTACTTATGACCAGTTCACCACTGGCAAGTGTTACATAGCTGAGTGACATACTAAGCTATGGAAACCTCCTTCAATAACCTCAGAGGTCCGTCCTTTAGTGTTAAAATAATACACAATATGTGGGACTGGTTTTGACGCTGTCACTATGAAAGCTGTTGAAAGCTTATAGCTGTAGGCCACCATTTGTACAGCGCTCACTCCATCATTTGTGTAATCGAATTGTGTAGAACGATTCCAGGAATGATAAGACCGCTTCTCCAGAGTCTAAAACTTCTAGAATTAGAAGCAATCTTTTTGCCCCAAAGGGAAGATGAAAGGAGTGACTCATGGCTGGGTCTGATTATTGGGTTTATTCATCACACATTGCGTTTAGCCTTCTGATAAAGGGATTTAGGTGACCTCTTTATGAAGATTTGTTTTATATCTGAACATGTAATGTGTGGTTTTAGGAAGTAGCCGCCTCGGCCTCTAGACTTGGATTGATCTAGTCATAGTTTTCCAGAACAAACACATTATTTTGCTTCTGCAGTTGTGGTTTTCGCCTCTAAAAAATCTGGACGATTTATTTGAAGTTCAGTCATGGCTTGGCTTAAAATGTCAGGACATTATTGTATTCATTGTTGTTCTGTTTAGGTATTGTCAAGTCACCTTAAGGGGGTCAGAGGTGAAATCCTGGGGATGGGATGGCAAAGTCAAGATGGATCGCAGAAGGAAGATTCCTTATGAGGTCCTAGTCCTTAGTATACATGGCCATTTGTAATGCGGATCCTTCTAGTATTAATAGTCATCCTTGTAAAAAAAAACAAAAACACTTGTTGGCAGTCCCTAGTCACATTTTCTCCTTCAGCCCATAAAATGGCTGGCTCCATGTGTCTCCTTTCTTGACATCCCTTTCTAACACCCAGCGGCCACTTCTCAGGAACTCAATGTGTCATTTCCCACCAGTTTTTATGACGTCCAAAAAACATATCCTGTGTCAAACACCCGGTCCCCAAGACACATAAAATGGAGAAAGAACACTTGTGATGTGTCCATTGTCTTTCTGTCTTTGTGAAGCTCTTGTGGTTTGGTCAGTGACACTTTAGCCCCTGCGTGAGTCTGCGTATAGCAGGCGAGAGAGAGTTGGCACCTTCTCATTTACAGCCCAGGGTTCATCGGCAGGTCAGCCAACTCTTAATGACATCACTACACTTGTTTACCAGTCTCCGAGGAAGTGCAGCAACGATGGGCTCCAGTACGTAGCAAGGACTATGCCAGACAGTGCATGGACCAGGTAATGGCACCACATCGCCTACAGCAAATGACTGGCACCGCTCCAATCTGGCCAACCTAATAATTAGCAAGTTTACTGATGCCCGCCGCTTCTCATCTTTAGTTGCAATTTCTATGGTTTTACAGTGGAAAGCCATGAATAATGGAGGGAAGTCTCGCGTGTCATAAAATGACATGTCTGGAACCTTCACCTATCAAATATGGATTCAGTCTTCTTACATGGTACAATATAAAAAGTGTAGTCAATAGATTGGTCTAGGAAATAAAGCAATAACCAGTCTCGTAGCAATGGGCTTATCCTACCCATGCAGAGTATCCTCCCTTCCCACCCTGCACCATATGATTGGTTTAGACCAGGGGTAGGGAACGTATGGCTCTCCAGCTGTTGCAAACTACAATTCCCAGCATGCATGGGAAACTCATACGTGAATGGAGAATGTTAGGAGTTGTAGTTTCACAGCAGCTGGAGTGCCAAAGGTTCCCTACCGTGGGTTTAGACCCTTGAAGATTGTGATACATTGACCTTTTTCATGGTCCCCAGCGTTGACCACCCCTCCATATTAGAGGTTGATGTGCCGGTTATGGCGCCTTTCCGTAATACCTACACCTTATAATATGAGTTTATCATTAACAAATATTGTCTCAAAGATGGAAAAACTTGCCCATACTTTCAAGTATTAGCCATCTATTCCAACGTCCTTTTCCATGGTTTCCTGACGCAGGACCAGCATCTTGATACAACTGTTGCTTGTGGTCTTTACCTCCCTTTTTGCCTGAGTTTTGCAGGATAAGTTTTCGAGCCCCTTGATGCTTTAGGGAGGCTGCACTTTCAATGACCCTAACCTGTGTTAATAGGATTGCAAAAGTTGACTCTTACTTGACCTTTTTTTTTTGCAAACAACCCAAGCCCTCCCTTGTTATAATAATTCTGCAAAAGAATGGGAATGTGAGGCTTAATCTGCAGTTGTGCATATTGAGGACTGGTCAATGGCCCACCCTGCCACCTCCACAATGCTGTATTTGGATAACAATGGGCGACAGAAACAAGTGATTTGTTTTTGGCTGAAACTAATTGCAAAGTGTTAGCAGATTAGCCGCCATTAGCATTAAACCTTTGCATGGGCTTCATTGTCAAAAATTCGGCCTGACTGGTTTTACCACATGGACGCATTTCTATCAGTTTTATCTAGATGAAGCCTTTTTACATTGCTAACATGGATCTAGAGAAGTCCCTTTATAATGGTGATATGGAACAATTCAGATTGTAGTAGTCTGGTAGTCTGTTTTATACAATAAAGGCTTTGATTTGTGAATGGAAAATAAGCACATATAGGACCACTGATTCAGTGACCCCATGATTGTGAGTACTAAGGCGCTTGGAAACTCCATGATGGCTAGTATAGCAGTCACCTCAATTCACTTGGTTCATGGATGGAAGCAGTGCTACTATATATCTGGTAAAGCATGGTGTCCTCTTTATTCTCAATCGCACATGGTTCATTGTAGGAAGACCTCTTTTTAAAGGGTTTTTCCCACCAGTACTTCAATACTTCCCCCACCTCCCCCATAGTACTTCATCTGTTTCATAGAACTGAATGGAGCTGCAACACATCTGGCCGAACACCGCTCTGTTTAGACTGAGGTGCAACGCACCCCTGTTTTTGTTGTCATTGAGCCATCGCACACCCACCAATCTGCGGCTTATTCCCTATGCTGTGGATAGGTTGCATTGGTGAGCAAACGCCCTATAAGGCTCTGAAACTGGTGGTATGGGATCCATTCATAGCAGACTCTATGACTGGATTTGGCATATGATGTCAGTGGACGCGTTATAGGGGTCTGTTGGGGGTTTATTAAGGTTTCTTTTCATCAAAAGTGATCTTAACCTCAGTGGACCACAAGGTAAGAGCCAAACGGCTGTGGGGGCAAAATGCAAACTACTTCAGTAGCCATAATCTAGGTTCTAATGACTGTCCTAATCTACTCCTCATGTCTTCCAAGATGCTTGGCATCCGTAGTCTAGAAGTGAATCAACCATCACCCCTTCTTAAATCTATTGGGACAAGACTAATGTTCATTGTAATGGAGAGCTGAAGACAACTCTATTATATCCTGATTCATGCCATCCTGAATAATTTATTTTTTTCACTAAACTTTGGTCTGGATGGACCGGATAAGATAACATAGTTTCCTATTTTAAGCAGCTTCCTGTACTTAGCACTCAGTCAGAAGTAGGAGTTGACTTGTAGACCAGACAAAACATGGGTGTCCACCTCAATAGGATGAGACAGAATCTGAGACAACTGTGCCAATATTATATCTAAAAACCAACGTTAAGAGGTGTAAAACTCATATAGAAGTCTTCTCTAGTGTAAGTCTACCTTGATAGTAATATTTGTCCTTTAAGATGTCCCGATGCAGATAGTATCGCAATTCAACTTTTATTAAACTGAGATGTAGCCTGAAGATCCTCAATGCAAAATCTGTAATGTCACCCACACCTGTCATTTATATTACTGGTGTCCCATATAGCAAAAGGGATTTTGGGATTCCTAGGTATCAGTCCGTGGGTGCCTATGCACTGCCTATAGCTATGCTCTTGACTGACTGTATCATCATGTCAGATACTAGGCTAAACCCCACAATCATATACAGTATAACACTAGGTTCACACTAGGTTTCTGACCTTCTGATCCTCTTGGAGACGCAAAAGATGGAAACCCTATCTGCTTAAAATGCGAATAAACACAAAAAACCTGTGGACCCCATAGACTATAATTGGGTCTGCCCCGTTTCCGACAATTTTATACTGAAATTGGCAGAGAACAAACCTTGCAGGATTTTTCTCTTTGCCGATTTTAAGCAGGCTCTGGAATGGAGTGCCGAACACGAGCGTGAAGGTTTCGGGGGGGGGGGGGGGGGGGTTTGAATACCAGGCGCATTGTGCCTGTTGTGGAATATCCTGGTGATCTGACTCTTCTCTTGATAGACAGCGGTTCCATTTGATAACCTACCATTCTTCAGAAATGGGACGTACCGATGAAACTGGCCTTTCACTATTCATGATGATATAACATATTACCAATTCTGTAACCTTATCAAACCTCCGTATTGTCCAGCGTAATTTGTGCTAATTAAAAGAGGTGGAGGGAAACTCGGCGAGTAGTTTCAGGTGGCCTCTAGGATCGTTGCCATCTACTGAGTCCTGGTTATCAGGTGGCTTACATTGTCCGCTTTGGAATAATACTTGCACATTCCACCTGCCTCGAGGGCTGTCGGGGCCCCCCTGGGGTCAGTGAGAGGTAACACCAGGGCAGAATGCTTTTCAGGGCAGTCCTGACTCTACGGGGATTTGCCGCCTCACCGGGCCGCTGCCCTAGTCAATTTTCTGGTCAGTAATTATTTGAAAGAAGAGCGTGTCTTGTTCTGTAGGGAGGGAATCAAAGGGAATAGTGTCTGGATCCCATCCAGGGGAGAGGAACGGATCTGTCCATGAACTTTACAAAATGTGCAAAACTTTTTTTCATTTTAATTTCTTTCCCTTTGAATTTCCAGTAAAACCACACTTCCCGTAAACTGTAATGAAACCTTTATTACCTACCATGTCTGTTCTGTAGGTGACCAGTGCATTGTTAATTTTTATGAGGTCATCCACTGTGTGGTGTAAACGAAAAGTCTCTTTGTTCCTTTTTAATCCTGGAGCAATACAGACAGTGAACTTTTGGCCTATATGTTAGAAACATCTGGTAGTTATAATGAAGACATGGTGACCTTCATGTACGGCAAGCACTAGGCGGATATGATCAGATTCGGGGGCAGGGGGGTGGCAATGTCATTGCGCTGATGAGTGTTTAGACACGTGGATTTATTTTTAGAGAGTTTATCCTCTTTTTGTGAGAAGCGAAGGGCACGTGTAATTTATATGTTCTGGAGGAATTACTAGAATGGGGAATGTGTGAGATGATTGAGGATTGGTGGCCATTGAATGCGGTTCCAGTGTCTGGTGAGGCAGCTCCACTAGGGTTAAGCTGTAATACCACGCCCAGCCTTTGGACAGGTGTGGTGCTATTTTTGGAAGAAAGCAGTCATGTGTTTCTAAACATGGAAAACTTGTATAATCTCTCTTTACAACCAGCTCTGCTATTTTTACAGACTGGTTACTGTTGGCACTCAAGCCCCCCCCGGTCTCCCTAGTGATCACTTCTAGAAGAAAACTGACTATATTTGCTAGCTGTAAGCATCTGCTGGATTATCAGTACGTTTCTGTATAGTTTTTCTAATCTCCATTGACTGGGATTTAGCCATGGTCTAACGTAGACCAAATCTCCGACTCCTACTCTTGACTCCATCGCCTTCACAAATGGCTGACAAACGTGGTCAATAGCCGTAAAGATAATCTAATTCATTAAAAAGCCCCAATAAAAGTAAATGTGTACAAATCAAATTATACAACATCAATCACTTTATGTTTGAAGCCTGAGTCAGCAACTTTATCCAAAGCCGACTCCAGCCAAAATTGGTTCTAGCTCCGACTCTACAGTCCTGACTTAACAATGGCCCAATAACACATACACTACAATATATATATGTTGTAAGCCAATAAGTACACTATAAAGTGCATGTGATCTGCTGGAACTCAGCCAGCTCCTATAACAGGATGATCAGGTTTGTAGGATGCCTCAGGATGCCTGAGGCCATGGTGTCCCATATAGATTGTATAGACTCATCTGCAGATGTACTGTATATGATCTGTACATTGTTTGACTATTACAATACACAGAAAGTTCTGCAAAATAGCCTGCCCTCACATTCAGTAGTATGTCTACTAGGGCCATAAGGTCTACCCCATACTTCCTTTTTATGGCCACAATAAGCCAGTAATATACCTACATGTCTGGAGGGGATCATCAGGGCTATAAACAGACTTTGATCATGTGGCATTGTGCTCCAGCCAGGAGAAGGATCAAAGTCTAGTATGGTCATCTACATGAAGCTAATTGGTCATTACTTTATGTCCACCACTTCTCACATCCTGCCAAGGACGTGTTGGAACAATCCAATGACCTGACCTTCTGACCACCTTTCTATTAGGTCAGTGTTCTCCAACCTGTTGTGAAACTACTACTCCGAGCATGAGCATGGTATGACCGCTACAAGATGACAAAGTTTGGTGGAAGTTGCAGTTTTTAAACATGTCACTGACCACTACTCTTTTAGCTAAAGACCACCGAATTACAATTAATCTTGGAGATGTCAGCAGAACTACTTTGGTAGAGTGGGCGGTAAATGGCTCCACTGATGTAAAGATTTATACAGTTCTCAAGAGCTAAGTCTCGTATTAATGCTTATCGACAAAGTTGCCAAACCTCTAAGGAGGAAATTGGGCCACATAGTAGTACAGAATGAAAACGCTGGCCCACTCCCCATCCTGTCTGGTAAACCCTTCCCTTTTAGCTGGGTCAATGTGCACATTATTGGTTAAATCTACCATTTTGACCAATGTCTAAAAAGATGTTTTCACCGACGATGGCTTAAAACCGGGGTCAGTCCTTCATTTCACATCCTCAGTACTTCACTACTAACCTGTGTGCGTCTGTCTATGCTGAATCCTTATATAATTTTCTTTCTTTTTATATTTGTAGGTAATTTTATGGGGACGGACAGAAAAATGCTTACAGGAGACGGCTTCAGAAATTAAGCAGATGGGGACTGAATGCCATTATTTTATCTGTGATGTTGGCAACAGAGAAGAAGTTTACCAGCAGGCAAAGGCAGTCAGGGAAAAGGTAAGACCCAAGTGTGTACCTTGTATAAGTGGGGCCCATGTCCAAATTTTTCTGATCCTCTTTACGTACTGAGATGTGGTCTCCATGTAAGTTACTAGAGACATGAAAATGGGATGGGGGCACTAGGACCCCCGGCCTGGACGGTTAGTGATGTCTTAGTCTCAAACATCTTCTAAAAGGATCTTTAAATCATTGCTATGGGGGCTGCTTCCTCTGTATAGCACACAGCCAAGGCCACCAAGGTCAGTTCTTACAGGGGCTAGAGCTTTACCCTATTGATATACACTACTTCCCAGTACAGATACACCAGCCTAGCCATGTGCATATATTTTAATCTGGTATAATCCATACAATACCTTAGTCCATTGATCTGAAAATGACACACTTTTTCATTTTCCAGGTTGGTGATGTCACCATCTTAGTAAATAATGCTGCGGTGGTTCATGGGAAGAGCTTAATAGACAGCGATGATGATGCTCTTCTGAAGTCCCAGCACATTAATACATTAGGACAATTTTGGGTAAGTTATTTTTCCACTCAATACATTGCGTAAAACTGTATTTTTCATATTAAAATTGCACGCCATGCTCGGTACAAGGGCTCTGACCGCAATGTTTTTGTCTTGCAGACCACTAAAGCTTTCCTGCCACGTATGTTGGAATTGCAGAATGGCCACATTGTCTGCATAAACTCTGTGCTGGCCTTATCAGCAATCCCTGGCGCCATTGACTACTGCACATCTAAAGCTTCCTCCTTCGCCTTTATGGAAAGCTTGACCTTGGGGCTGTTGGACTGCCCGGGAGTCAATGCCACAACAGTATTACCCTTCCATACGAACACTGAGATGTTTCAAGGAATGAGAGTCAGGTTTGTGCAGATTCCATATTTTGGAGATTTGTTTCCTCTGTCAGTGGTGAAGCCACTAAAGTTATTGTGTGACGTGGCCGGCAGTAGTGGAGAAAAAAACCCGTTAAATTATAACGTCACCTCTGCTACATGTGGGCATCAATGTACTTGCATGGGGAACCTAAAACTTATACTGTGTATTAATTCTTCAAATAATATCCTGTTCCTGTCAAGTGATCTAATGACACTTGAGGTTCCACCTAAGAAAAATTGGGTCCCTTCCAGAATAATCAACATGACTCAATGCAGTGTGTTCACTGCCGCCTCTGATACGTGAGCTCTATTCATTGCTGAGATTTTGGGTGTGGGGCAGTGATACAATGACTGTCAGTATGTAACGACAAGGAAAGTGTTATAGATGCAACCTGTAAATGCCCATGTCCTCTATTTGGCCGTGTGGAAGACTCACGAAAAAATTAATAAAATGTGTTCCATACCAGACATAGTTATAAATCTATATGTCTTCTTCATTTTCTAGGTTTCCTAATTTATTCCCTCCTCTGAAACCAGAAACTGTAGCTAGGAGGACGGTGGAAGCCGTTCAGAAGAACCACGCTCTCTTACTGCTCCCCTGGACCATGCACCTTCTTGTTATCCTAAAAAGGTTAGTGTTCTCATACGTAGCTCATGATGGGGTTTCCAAGGCTTAGGGAAAAAGGAATATCAACAAATTCACTCCTGTATAAATGAGTTACTACTAGGGATGTCCCAAATAATCAGTGGGTCCAGAGTTGAACTTGAATGGGACCCCACTCCACCATGAAAATGTCATCTATTTGCTGCATCATGGCTTAAGCTGGCCATACATCATGTTAGCCCATCCCACTATTTTGAGGTCATCTATTCACAGTACCACTAAAATAGCGGATACACACTGACATGATGTCGGCCATTCTAAAAGTGAAACTGGTGGAGAATAAAGACCTTCGTGCAGGACTTTTTTCTCCACCAATTCTGCGGAGACTCTGGCACAGATGTGATCCTGGCCTTAGGGGTTTGGCAACTACTTGCTGCTTGTCCAGTGTGTATTTGGGGGATCAGAAGAGATGACTATTGGCCATACTCCCATGCACACGCCCAATCTTAATCTTAAATATCCACATTTGCTATTACTCGATGGGCCCCACATCTTCTCTACCCCTCCTTACACTACCATGCCTCTTCTTGCCTGTTTTTTCTCTTCCCTTCCCCCACCCTTTATATTTTCTTAAGTCCTGTTAAAGGCTTCTTTCAGCATCCTGTCTCCTCCTTGTCAGCAGTAAGACCAGTAGCATTTCCTTCCCCTTTTGTAGACATGAAACCACAGGTAGTGTGAGTTTCACATCCTTTCTTCTCCAGAGCCAGACGTGATACAGTTTGTTTATCTTGTGTTTCTGCAGCATTCTTCCCCAGTCAGCATTTGAAGAAATCCACAGGTTTTCTGGGTCTTATACTTGCATGAACACTTTCAAAGGGAGGACATAGATCCAGCTAAAGAATAAAGGAATGGTTAATGAAGCGGAAACGAAGACCCCTCCCCAAAAAACCATCTAGACCATGGTTGAGAAGCTTGGTGTCTTCGGATCTATAAATGCTTTTGAAGCAAGGTTGATCTTCCGGATCACAGACATTGCAGTACGGCCTCTGTTCAGGCCTAGAAATTGCTGAACTGTAAAGTTTCTGGAGGTTAAAGGCCGAGTTATGTTTTTAAATGTTAATTTTTTTTTTTATTTTTTTTTTAATCGGCCAATAGTGTAACGACTTACACGTCTGTTTTATTGTTCTGTGTTTTAATTGGATTATTCTGCTGGTCACTTGTGTAATGTCATCTTGACTTTCAGCCCTCAAGGAATGAGCCCGTTATATTGTCGCTGTTATTTTTCTCAAATTTTATTCTTTGTTGTCCTTGTGTCTCTTATGCCATATTTACATACAATGACTGTTCAATACGTGTAAATGGGGATGTGGCGGAAATTTTTGCAACACATTTGTGTGAGGTTTTTTTTTGTTTTTAAAAAATATATTTTTAGAAGCCTTTTTGGGGTGTGTGTGTGTGGGAGGGGTTGTATGTATTTTTTGTTTGTTTTTTAACATTAAGGCTATGTCCACACACATTCCACCTCCATTATAGTACAGAAACGCCAGAAGAAAATTAAATTCCAGGATGGAGGAATCCGCTGTCCAGCCAATGCACCAGGCTCAGGCGTAGACTTGCAAGGAGCCGGGCAGTAAAAAGCTGCACATCAACTAATGCACTGATCCCAAAGAAGACTGTGGGATCCATTCTGACATCGGTTTCCATCCTGCTTCTCTGGGCTACCTTGAGGGATATGCCATACAAATGTGAATGGATATGTACAATTATAATTTAGCGTCTTTTTCATGACTCCATAACCCTGTACCCAGAGCCTTAGGCGGGGGTCACTCGGGGGGGTTTTGATCTGTATTTTGATGCAGAATCCGCGTCAAGATCTGGCTGAAAACACCACCTCCCATTGAATTCAATGGGTTCCTTTTTCTGCAAGCAGTTTGTTTCCGCTCGCGGAAAAAAGAAGCAACATGGATTCAGGTGGATTCCGCGGCGACGCTCTCTCCCGACTAGGCCCATTCATTGGGGCCTAATCAGGAGCGGAGTGAGCGACTGGATGCTGGTGCACTTCACTGGCATCCAGTTGCAGCTAGCCATTTTTTGGACTGGATTCTGAGGTGTCCTCCATGTCAAGGCAAGAACCCAGCATTAGAAAAAAAATCACTGCCCCAAAAACCACCATCAAACTAACATAAAAATGCATTGTTTGCAATGCTTTTATATTTTGCTGTAGGCTTGCATGTAGAGTTGACCACAGTATTTTTGGGCATGGAAAAAAAACACCAGAAAACCTTTTTTTTTCCCTCAATGATTGTTGCTTTTCTTTACGTTTCCTATATTTTATTAAAGTATTTTTTTTAGTTTTTTTTTTTCTCCTGTTTTCTCTCTGCCTTTGTGGTCTGTCAGTACTTACATTTTGCTTATAGAATTCCCCATTTAAATATGTTGTGTGGCTTTTTTTTTTTTTCCTGTCTTCATTCCATTTGTTTGTACCAATTGTTTTTTTTTTTTTTTTTTGTTTTTATTCACTCAAAAAATAAGGCAATCTCGCTGTAATTCACCTTACTATGAAGTAGTTTTTTTTTCTATAGAACTAAACTTCTTGACGTTTAACATCTTGAAGTGTTTTTTTTTTTTTGTTTTTTTTTTGTTTTTTTGGGCTTGAAGAAGAAAATCAGGTTTTGTACAGTTTTGTTTGTCTTAAGTCCTATTTAAAAATAGCGAGGAGGAACCTTTTGTTCTTGCTTTGACATTTATGTAGACGTAAATCAGATGTCAAAAACGACAATAAATCATCAGCATTGTATTTTCATCAGAGCAACACAAGTGCGATTGTTTTAGTGACTTGTTTCTTGAAATTTTAAAATATTTGAAAAAAAATAAATAAAAATATTAATAAAGCAGAGTCTGTGTATCGTTATAATCAGGGGAATTGATTCATTATACAATATTAATAATTTTATTTTGAAAGATTTGTTAATTTTTTACCAAATCCACACAACTGTCCCCCTTCCATAGTCCTGTCACAATTGTTACTGTACAAGCCAGAGGCTGAATTCACACCGGGTATCTTGGTCAGGATTGCGAGGCCGTATTTCCCTCTAAATCCTGATCAAACAGACCGCTCCCATTGAAATCAATGGGAGCCGGTCAGGTCTTTTTTCCGCGAACCGGTCCGTTCTCTTTTCCAGGAGCTGTTTGTTTCAGCTCCCAGAAAAAAGAACGGACATGCTCATTCTTCAGGCGGAGTCGACACTCCCGACTAGGCCCATTCCTTTGGGCCTAATCTGGAGCAGAGTGTGTGACTGGATGCCGGTCTATTGGGAGACTTTTTTTTTTTTTTTGAGGTGGATTCCTGACCAAAAACACTGTGTGAACTCAGCCTTAGGTTCCAAATTCCACAAGTCTGTGCTATAAGGCACAATATAATACACTGTAACCTCCGTAAATTTTAGATTTCAGAGCTACATTCATAGTTCCTGCAGGTAGTCAATGAAATCTGTCAACTAGACACAACAGGTTTACGCTGCTGTATAAGGCAGCCGGTTTGGCAGTTACAAACCATATCAATGAAGGCACAGGCTTGGCGGTTCCATTCTTTGTATGTCTGTAAAGCAGCAGTGTCTTGTATGTAACTCCATTGGACATTTGCTGGTGACCACACAGTTCCGTTCTCGCACACCCTGACAGTAGTAATCCTGTATAATGGATCCCTCTCTCAAAGCAGGTTTCTCAAATGGCGACACCACAGTAGTCTTGTGCTGTTCTGACCTCACATAATTTTTTTTTTTTTTCCCCACACCATTTGGCTCAGTACATACACTGGTCTTTGTGTGGTACACTCCATAGTTTCCACACAACAGAACAATGGACACACAGACTGCTAAACCTGTGGACACCAACAGCGCCCAATGACTATAATGGGATTCTCAGGTTGCCCATTGCTTCAAAGTGAAACTACCGACGATAAATGTTGGACTTGCAGCACTTTTCAGTATTCAAGAGAAGTTATTTGTTGCTCCATTGTGGTGTTATTTGCTGATGTCAGGGGCTGGAATGGTTCCATATTTAAAGCCCAATTCTTCACCCACGGAGAGTGAGCCATCTTGGATGGAGGACAAACTTGTAAGTGGAACCAACTTGAGAGTCCACTGGGGAGTTTGAGAGGGAAAGTCTCCTTGCCACAAAATGCTATCTGGTTCTGCTAATAGGGCAGCTTAGGACATTCATAGGTAAGAGGATGGTTTTTCCCAGGATGGGTAGGGCATGTCCCATGACAGCAGAGGTGTGCTGTTTGCTTCTGCGGCTTGCCTTCTTACATATTCTGTACTGCCATTATCTACCCCAGTAAAGGGGACTTCAGTGAAGAACAAAGTGTCTGTCCTTCAATGTGCAAGGGTGACTTGGGGTGACCTTCAGGTATTAGTGTTCGGGTGGCAGCTCAGGAGCTCAGACTGGGCATGGTGGTTGTAGGGCTGCCATATTGTCACTGATCAGATGCTGCATCTAGCAGTCTAGAGTCAGATGTGAGTTCTTTTTCCCCCCTTAATACTATCTAATTACTGCCATAAGATGCACATTGGCACCCTAATATATAGAGCAGGTCCATGTAAGTGTGCTGCATGATCCTGTAACAGGCAGTGAATCTAGGAGTCACTGTGCTACCAAACCAGTTTGCCTTATAGCCACCTCTAAGGGAGCCTTCACACGATGTAACGCTGCACTCATTCTGATCGTAAAAACACGTTCAGAATGAGCGCGTAAAAAGCAGCTCCCATTGACTTGAATGGGAGTCGGCATACGTGTGCTCCCCATTGAAATCAATAGGAGGCTTTTTTTCCCCCTATGCTTTCAATGTATTACGCGCGTATCACATTGAAAGAGTAGGGAAAAAAGGCTCCCATTGATTTCAATGGGGAGCACACGTATGCCGACTCCCATTCAAGTCAATGGGAGCTGCTTTTTACGCGCTCATTCTGAACGTGTTTTTGCGATCAGAATGAACGCAGTGTTACATCGTGTGAAGGCTCCCTAAGGGTGTTTTTTCAAGCAGACTTTGATCTGATCTTTGCTGTGATGAGTCTGCTAGGTCGCTACCTCATGAGGCAGTCCGGTTTAGTAGTAACTGTCTGTGTGGGTCTGGACTACGGTACAGTGTGCCACAGAAACCAATAAAAATGCTAAAATCTAAGTGGACACAATACAGGCTGAAAGCTGACAGGAATAGAGAGCATATGGATAATAGAAATCAGGTGTCAACCAGGAATCCAGGGCAGGACATAGGATAGGTAGCAGAAGCCCAAAGGCCACAGAGCAGAAACAGAAGCCATAAGAGGAGCATAAGGACAAGTCATAGACCAAACACATAACAGAAACCATAGGCCGAGTAGATAACACAAACAGCACCCATAGGCCAACATGACCATAAGGTAACAAGTAGCAGAAACAGAAGCCTTAGCCCAACAGGAAAAGAACAACGTACTTGCCTAAAACAGACAAAGACTCTGGAATAAAACGGCAGATCAGCATGCCTGCAACAGATCATGAACAGGTAAGAAAACTTATTTCTCAGTAACCATGGGGCAAAAGAAGTAGAATTACTTACATATAGACACACAGGGATTGGCAGGAGGACGTAAGCATGTGAGTACACAAATTGTTAAAGAGATTGGAGCATCCCTAGAGGTAGCCAGTCAGCTAGGTCTGCAGAGAAAGGCAGTATGCTGACCCAGCGCTGTGGCTTACACTAAAAGCTATACAACCATACAATATAATGCTTGTTTCCCACACAATATCTAGGTGTGCCAGCCCTACACTTAGGGTATTATGCCAATATAATATACATTACATTCAGTAGCAGTATAGTCATTACTATGGTATACATATATACATGGTTGTAACATAACATGGGAAACAAACATAGTAACAGGCTTGAGATGAAGGGGAACATTGACTGTCAGCATCGGGATTCAACCCTCGTAGAAACTTACCGTGAGCTACACCCAAACAGCTTATCTGAACTCCTACAATGCAGTGGGACAGTTCGGCTTTACTTAGCTGGCTTTCTCTTCTGACTCCCCCATACACCCGCACACTTAGCTCAGCTGAGCATCCATGTTTTCTGAATGGGAAGATGGAAATACGCTGCGCCAGATTGTCTTCCGTGAGAACAAAGACATGGGATATGTTGAAATCCAAAAGCCTAGTCCATCCCTAACTCTGCTATAGGTGGAGACATTGATCTACTATGTATGGCAGGCGATGCCAAACTCATTTTAGCCAATAAGCCTTATATAAAGTGGGTCTGATTTGGGGTCTTTATGGACCATATCTGGGGTCCGTAGGGGGTTTGATTTATGGTCTTTTGTAAGGAGGATTTGAATTGAGATCTGTATTTATTTATGGGGTTCAGAGTCTTGATCGGTTTAGGGGCCATGGGAAGTTTCTATGTTGGGTCTGAAGGAATAAGTATTTATGGATGGATAACAAAATAATCGCATTGTAGCCACTATTTGACTATGTTAATTTCCAATGCTGTAGGGTGGGGACATGGCCCATTAAATGGGCAGAAATAAACTATATAAAAACACAGTGGTTTGGAGGTGACCACTTTCATATGAAGCTTCCCGGAGCTGGTTGATTTCAATGCCAATGGTTAATATCATTTTCAAAGGAAATTCCAAGTTATTGCAACCTCAAACCATTCATGTTCCCTTCACCCTTGGAATCAGAGGGAACCTTCTGACGGTTCTTAAAGGAAATGTGTCACCAAAAAAACCTATTTTTTAAACCAAGTTTTTAATGTAAAACATATTTTTGTCAATGTTCTTTTTACATTTTCCATGTCACTGTCTATATTTTAAGAACACAGTACATCCCAATATTTTTACTCTGACCACTAAATATACTAATAGACTGAAATGCCAATTCTATAGGGGTTTTCAGTAGACATATTTATACTACAGACAGGATTACAACAGAACATAACACTACTGTAGATAAAACCACTGGCCCATTATTGCACCCACTACTGAGAATGTCACACCTCATCTACTCCCTTTCCCTGCACAGAGCATGCATATAACACTTTCCAGGTGACCTCAACATGGTGGCTCACACCTGCACCTGCGTTTCGGGAGTCTGTTATGAATTTATGTTCATATACTATATTACACTGCTCTTGCAGCAGCTTATCTCACTAATTGCACTTTGCTGATAACAGACCTGCCTTTATTTCTCTATGTAAACACACAGATACCACTGAGCCCACTGCATAGTTTCTGATCTGCTTCAGGCAGTGTTCTCACAAACCTCTTTAATCCAAATTGGCAGTTTGCCCATTCTAATACAATAAGAGCTATGAAGGTAGCCAGAAGTCACAGACTTCTCCTCAAGCGGAGTTCAGGGGGATCAACACCAACAACACACTCATTATATGGCGTCCAAGCGAGCTGCTGAGATGCTGGAACAATCACAGGCACAACGCGAGGAACAAGTTCAGCGGCAGGCCAGCTTGACAGCTGCTGAAACACCGAAGCAGGTGGATCATTGACCCCAACAAAACGCTTATTATATGACATCCCAGCGAGCTGCTGAGATGCTGGAACAATCATGGACACGGCGCGAACAATGAGTTCAGCGGCAGACCAGCTTGACAGCTGCTGAAACGCCAGAGTAGGCAGATCATAAATGCCAACAACACGCTCATTATATGATTATATGGTGTCCCAGCCAGCTGCTGAGATGCCGGAACAATCACAGGCATGGCGCAAGCAATGAGTTCAGCAGCAGGACAGCTTGAGAGCTGCCGAAACACCGGAGCAGGAGAACCATCGATGGCAGTAATTTGCTGAATATAAGCAAATCATCGACGTCAACAACACGAAGATGAAGTTGCGGGTAGAGGCTAGTAAATAAATAGAAGTGTCAATCCATTCCTTCTCAGTCTCCTCTTTCTGTCCTGTCTCTTAGATGTTTCTGTATAGACTGCCACTCTGTACGATTATTATTACAACATTTTATGGCCATTTTTAAATGTTCACTAATGGGTTGTATCAACAAGAGACAGATGAAGAGATAAAAGAGAACATGACAGCTACACAAGTCACCCTGCAGGAAAATGCAGCCAGTCTTCTCAGTTGGGGATACAGTAAAAATGAAGAATTCCAGAGCCTCAGTGATAAAAAAATTACTGCACAAGCAGAACTGCAATATTATTCTACAGGAAGAAGTCAAACTGAAAGAATTCTTGAGTTTTCCATCCTTGATGTCGTTTTTTTCTTACCCTGGGTCAGATGGAGGGGGATCTGATGCTGACATGAGCCTGCTGGGGGACAAGAGGAAGGGGGTAATGGGGGCTAGGTTCAGATCAGGGTTAGCCAAATAGTGGATAAATTAGGCAGGACAAACAGACAGCTCACCTCTCCATGAACTCTTTACCCAGCTAACCTGCTCCTCACCCGGCCCAGCACAGGTGGAGTGCAACCAGTGCACAAGGCAAGCCCCACTCCTCCAGCCTCCTTGAGCATTC
The DNA here is from genome assembly GCF_031893055.1 of Leptodactylus fuscus. Taxonomy (NCBI): domain Eukaryota; kingdom Metazoa; phylum Chordata; class Amphibia; order Anura; family Leptodactylidae; genus Leptodactylus; species Leptodactylus fuscus. The sequence goes on along the minus strand of NC_134270.1, from coordinate 45,954,646 downwards.
ACAAAATGTACTTTCCTCTGGGAGAAAATTGCTCTTGGCCTCATTAACATCTTCCCAGGAACTGCCTGAAATATCTACTGTCCGGAGAATGCAGAAATCACCCAGGGAAAAGTGAGTCTAAAATGAGAAACGTTAGGAACCACAACCAATGAAGTGTCCAGGATTGGATGGAGATGGAGTTGGCTCTGGAGAGGACCACAATATCCTCCAGCGACATGACACAAGGAACCAGAGTTTCATCAGAAGACAACCTGATATAGAGCTTTGTCTATTGGGTGGTCCTCAGCAATGGGCAGCCATCTATATACACTGACACTAACACTACCAAATATTGAGTTACTCCGCACTCTCCTTTTTTGGGATGGTTGCAGTGTCATCGGCACAAGGTAAATTTGGTTTTCTCATAACGTTTCATTTCATCAAGACTAAAGGCCAAGAGAAAAGTCGGCCAACTCTACCAATTTTGCCACAATCGGTGGAGTTGTCCTGACTCTCAACCAGCAAACAGCAGATGTTGAATCGAAACACCCCCAAACCCTATGCCCTCTCTCCATTGACTAAGCCAGGTGTGTATGGGTATAGACGAGTTGGAAGGAATGGCTGTCAGCCAAACAAGCTTTGACTGACAGCTACTGAAGGTGTATGATATCACCAAGTCCTCTTCACTTTGAGGGTGGCCACATGAGTCATTGCCAATCATTGAGGACGGATGCGGGGGAGGAAAGAGGCTCCTGGCACTGTAGACCGAGATATCTGCCCACATTTGTGCTATGGCAGCTAATACAATATGATCCTAGTGACAGCAGACGGGTCTCGTCAGAACTGGGATTATGTAAGATGTTATTTGATTATACAAAATTATCCTGGCAATTTACAAGTAGGAAAGATGCCCAGTGCTGAATTCCTGCAGATTATGAAGGTACAATTTATGACTTGGCAATAGCAAGAGAATTCATACCAGGATAGTCATTTTCTTAAAAAATTTCCAGAACTAATGTTGGGTCAGCCAGCGGGGCAGAATTATAAACTTTCAATGACCTGTGATATTGATCTGGTTATGGCTACATTATCGCTATTAGTTTGATTCCTGTTATCCATACTTTATATTGCTCAAATAAATCAAATGTAATAATTGTTCATTAGTCATAATTGGTCAATAATATATAACTTTACAACACGCTGAAATTATCCGACCGTATTGTGTATACAGCTCCTATGCAGATTCATGTCCGTGACAAACCCCCTCAGTCTAGTGAAAGTACATTAGCGAGAAGTAGGCTACAGATGGACAGGAATATACTGTAGGTCTGAATAGAGTACATACAATCCAGAGAGACGTCTCTTGATCCCCACTGCTTTTAGCAAAATAATTTGTTTCGGGAATTTTTGAAATGAACAAATCAGCCAAAAAAAATTGCTGTGCTAGTGTCTTGTAGACAGGCTGTTGTGCTTTTATTGAGTTGTATTTCTGTCATATAACCCAATGGAGGCTGAAATAGAAAACGGTGCTAAAATATTTTCGCCTCCATTGTCTTACGTGACCCGTATGACTTTATAAGAGGAAGTTTCACAGTTTTTTTAATTTTTTTATTTTGGACAATCTTATATGGATAGATAAGGACACGAGGTACATTGGGCCAAACCCAGGAGAGGATTTAGGAGAAGGGAGAAGTATAAGAAGCACTTATTTTACATTCTTTATTCCTTTTGAAGACACTTCTCACTTTGGATGTTGGCTCCTGGTAGTACACTGGGGTAAGAGCCCATGTGGAGGCCAGGAACAAGAGGTCTCCCTTGCTTCGGCGGGGAGACCATTGGTGCCCTGACCCTTCCGGTGCCTTTTGGTTAGGAGGGTTGGGGTTTTGTTCGGGTGCTCCTCTATTCTTACAGAGGGCTTATGATAAACACAGCCATCCACACTTTTTTTTAGTGTGGTACATCCCCATTTTCTTTGGATGAAAGAGCACAATCTCAGGAAAAACAAAAATCTGTTCTTATCATTGGATAGTACTTACCTCCACCAGTGGGACTGGTCACCCCTCAGAAGGGAGGGAAAAGAGTGTCAGTGATGGAGGGCAGAGAACACACAGGGGTATGGAAGGGGCCACCGGCTCAAAGCCACTAGGTTCATGAGCCTGAAGGCTCCAGGTGCCGAATTTTTATAGAGCGGAGAGATGACTGAGCTGTGTCACACGGCTCCCAATTATTTATTTTTTTTTGTATATTCACCTTTGTTTGTTACATTTTTGTCACAGGACTGAGGAATGTGGTTGCGCTTTTGGGACCTTCCTGAGGTCTAGGGGGAGGAGTTTTGTGGCCATTAGGTTCTCTCCTCCCCTGCTACCCATTCCCCCTCTGCTTTTGTAGAGGTGGGTATTGTGCTGGCTACTGGGTGAACACTGGGGTGAGAGCCTGGAGCAAGACATGTCTCCCTTGCTTCAGTGTGGGGCGGCCATTTGTGCCATGACCCTTTTAGGGCCTTTTGGCTCCGAGGGTTGGTGACCCTTCTTCTATTTTCAGAACGTTTGCCTTGTATATATATATATTTTTTTACGTGGCACATCCCCACTTTTCTGGGTGAAAGAAGGCATGACCTCGGTCCTTCATAAAAATAAAAAGTCTCTTTGACTTTGCTGGGACTGTAAAACATAGTGTTTTTTCTGTACAACGTGGCCTTAGCCTAAAGGAGTTTTAGATACAGGATTTAGATACCGATGATTTATCCATCGGCTAGGTCAACAATATGAGATTGTGGGGGTCTGATATGTGTCACTCCCACCGGTTTGCTGATATCAGGAGGCACAGCCACCAAAGCTGGCAAAGTTTACGGAGCTGGAAGTAAAGAAGTTATAGTCTGAGTCTAAACTGAGTACAAATCAATATGGCTGACATGAAGTCTTCCAAAGGGGTTGTAGCTAGCTAGCCAAGAGGGATAATGCTTAGGAGCTTACTACATGCTACTTATGTGTCCAATAAGAACACAAGATGCACATAGCACCCTCAAGTGGTGGCTGAAGGTAGTAAGAAATTTAGAATCTATAATAATGCAGAGGATTTGGACTTCTGGATCAGAAAAATAACATCTTCCACACAAACAAATATATGAAGATATACAGCTCAAAATGTTGGGCCTACAAAAAAGACATGTGGAGATGTATTTCAAGAATACATTAAGCAGAAAAATTAAGATATTATGGAAAAAATACTACAAAAATATCTATATAATTAATTCTATATAGGATATAGAAACACAGAGCATCAAAAATTCTCATTAAATACAGAACATGTGCACGTGTAAAATGGTAATAACACAAAGCAGATAACAATCTGCTACACCCAGGTTTGGGTTACATTTGATTTGACTTGGCGTGCACATGCAATTTACTATGAGTCAAAGTAATCTTTGTTCCCACTATTTGGCACCGTATCTCAGTCCAGAATCATCCAGAGTCAGGAGGGAAAATATCACTGTGTAAGACAAAAAATGTATTGTAGCTCCAAACAGGCAATGATACTAAGTACAATGATTAAATGAGTCAAGATGTTCCCGGTAGACATGGCAGCAGATGTTACACAACAATTAGGGGTACGCCACACAATGGGAATTGGGGAGTACCTGAATTATAGGTGTTATGCATTGACAAGTGGTGAGCTTATGAGAGTACATGCACCCCATAGACTAAAATGGGGTCCTTATGTATTCTGCGCGCTGTCCGCATGACTCATACGGACACTGCATGGAAAACACACGGACCCCATTCTAGTCTATGGGGTCCGTGTGCGTTCATTGCTTACCAGTTGTCAATGCGATTGGTATTCCGTTCGGGCGTCCCCAAGCGGACTCCCCGAGTGCAATACTGAATACAGATGTGAACCGGGCCTAAGAGAAGTCATTCTCTGTGTACAATGTATCTTGACTCTAAATAAGAATAAAGTGTGAAAGTGCCATCTTGTCCATGGGCGGTGTCTGATATTAAAGTGAATAGTCTGACCTGAGTTGCAGTACCATGTAAAGACTATAGAGAGGTGTGGCACAATCACATAGACTATCCTGCCTACCAAAAGTAGTAGTCTCCATGGTAAAAGACTACAAACACTATGTAGTAGTCTGATCTTACAGTCATGCTTTCTTCCATCATTCTGATACCTTTTAGTAATCTATTGAATATATCATAGCATAAAATTATCAAGAGATGGAAGAAAGTATGAATTCACGATAAGATTATACAGATTTCTAGGTTGTTAGCATGGAAATACACAATGCTGGGTTCACATCACATTTGGAGACTTCATCCGAAAATTGCCAGATGAAAGTGCTGCAATTCCGACTTTTTCGTCCGGCAGTTTCAGTTTACAAGAAGAGTCACCTGATGGATCCCATTATAGTCAGTGGGGTCCATTGGGCACCTTTGACGTTTGCTATTTTAAAGGTGTACTGTGCAAGCGGCCACAAGAAAATGGCCGCAGGCATGGCAGAGGAAGAAGAGGCCGTTGCTGGAGAGTTCTCTCGCAGCACTGGGGACGCCCCCAGTGCTGTTTGAGCGCTGGGGACCGCCCCCAGTGCTGCAAGAAAACTCATTTGCATACCGATGAAAACAGGGATATCTACGGAATGGCGATGCGGAGAAGACATCTAAAGGTAGGAGAAGAATAACCTTTCTAAAGGCTACTCCTACGTGCTAGCGAGAAAAAATGCAGTTTTAATGATTGAATCCCTTTAAAAACAAGAAAAACCTAAAAAAAAAAAAAATTTAACTTGTACATGTGATTGTTTTATTGCTTACCTAATATCCGGAACAGCTCATAGCTTGTTATCCCTGTCACCTGTTTGCTGAAAGGCAGCTTAATAGTCCCTGCCTCTGGCTGTTCTAGAGGCCACGACCATGTTATGAGGGGTCAATGAAGTAAGAAAGAGAGCCCCTTCCTCTGAAACCATTTAGATGCATTTTAGAACATTTACATGTAAGCACCCACTGCACCCAAAAGGCTGGGATGTAAAGATGTGTCCTAAAAAGGCGCATGGGGAGGATTTTTTCCCATTACTTAAAGGGTTTGTGGGGTGCTAAGGACACTTATCCCCTATCCACAAGCAGTCAGGGCCCTGGCGATAAGGAGAACAGGGGACCGAAAGTCCCCCTAAAGCCCCCTTGTGAGTGGAGAGCTTGAGTGACTGGTGCTCCATTCACTGCTATGGAGGTGTCTAAAATGTATTCTTTGGCAGCGCCCACAGCCCCATAATAGCTAATGGAGCACCAGTCGTGCTGGCAGGCTTTAGGAGGATTTTTGGTCCCTCTTTCTCCTGACCCTGTGGTTAGGCCTCAAGTTATCTCCTGTCATGTGGATAAGGAATAAGGGTCCTTAATGGCTCGACCTCTTTAATTTTAGATGCAATTAGACAAAAAATAAATTTGGTTGTAAAGGTGGTTATTTATGGCATATATATCAGCCAGATCGTGTAAGGGAGCCTGCACACGGAGTTACACTCCGCTCATTCTGAACGTAAAACTTGTTCAGAATGAGCGCATAAAAACCAGATCCCATTGAAAGCAATAGGGAAAAAACCCTCCCATTGATTTCGATGGGTAGCGCAGTATGCCGGCACCCATAGAAATCAGTGGGATCTGGTTTTTACGCGCTCATTCTGAACGAGTTTTACGTTCAGAATGAGTGGAGCGTAACTCCGTGTGCAGGCCCCTGTACATGGGATTTTTCTTGCAAATAGGGTGCCTAATCTGCATTACGCACTTCATTGGGACTATGCACCCTGCCAAATTTTAGCAATCTCAGCATTCTGCACCTCTGAATTTCTGGGTTTTCATGAGGTATCCCAATAAAACTATGATCTGTCCTAAGCAGATTCTACAAGTGTCTATTCGTATTCTTTACAAATCAAGATTGTCCGAGTATAAATTCCAATCGAAACAGCTGACTGCAATCCAAAAATTCTCCATCACTTCAAAAATGTTCATTTAATTCACATAAATCAAGAAAAGAATTTCATTTTATTAAAACCCATAGTCGGCAGAATAAAGTGGATGTATATCATAACTGCACAAAGACGTTGTCGGGCGATCTATAAATTACCAACCTTAAAGTGGGCATATATCAAAAACTAAAAAGGGGAAGGTGTCCCGGTGCGCCGCCGTATATTTCAATGAATCCAATTTGTTTTAATTTATTTGTTTTAATATCAGCTACTTTTTGTATTAAATGCTCGATTCTCAAATTTATAGGTATTTGGCGCGCCATAAAAAACCTCGCTGCCATTTGCCGCTTGTGCAAATCACAAAAATGCCACCGCTGCTGCCTCATCTGCTGCTGTGAACCTCATAGACAAGAGCGGGAATTTATGGCCTTCCTGGGTAATACTTCACCTATATATTCAGTAACAGGATTGCAGCAATTAAAGGCCTCGAGTAACCTCGCCGGTTATTTATGATCACTTTCCAAAGCCTCGGAAAATGAACTTTAGGAACTTCTGTGCTCATGGCGCGATGGTGAACAGTGAGAAAGTCCAGCGTTCAGCAAATCCATTGTATTGTGATGACAGGAAGATTCTGTTACACCACACTTCAGCTGCCAGCTTGCTGCAGGCACTCAATTCATCATGGTGGGCTGTTGGATCACAAGCCAGTGAAACTCAGCCTGGCGTGTTATTTTAGTCTTAGAGGACTGTGAGATAAACGGGGCATGAACCGGCCCCCTGGCAGGGTGTCGACCCCTGGCGCCCTCATTAAAGTGTCAATCAAAAAGAGTAATGAAACAGAGGGAAAGAATCCCAGCTCTGTGAACTTCCATTGTTTTCAAACTGTGAGACTTTTACAAGCCAAAATCTAAACAGCTTTTCTCAGAGGGTCCCCCCTCCTCTCCCTACAAAAAATTCCATGCCTACTCGAGGTTGTGTCATTAGGACATTCCTCCTGGCTACTTTACAGATAAGAGACTTGTACAGGAGCTCAGGCCAATGGACTTTGGCTCCAAAAGACCCCAAGTCTGGGTAGACTCATACACTATGAGTGGTTGACTCCAGATTCTCTAAGATGGTACAATGTGAGACCCGATTGTGGCAACATTCTAGCTGAAAGTGACTCTACTAAGGGCTCCTTCACAAGTGGCAAGAGGGGGAGAATTTTGATGTGGAATCCACCTCAAAATGCGCCCCCTCACAATAGAGTTCTATGTAGACCGCTAACGTTCTTTTTTCTGCTAGCGGTTTGTTCCTGCTCGCAGAAAAAAAGCCGCAATGGGATGCCAGTGCCAGCGCCATCCCGTCTCGGCAGCCACGACAGAATGTGTTCACGCAGAACCCCGTGTGAACTAGGCCTAACAGTCTATAGATATACTTTGTCAACCAGAATCAGCCGCTGTCTTCAATCTGGCATATTTTAAGACTGACTAGTCTAGGTTTACATAAACTGTTAGTAAATGTGGCCCAGAGTCAGTCACAGCTGTCTTCCTGTGGTTGATAGTGCAGGAAGAGATAGTGTGGCACACTGCTCTGTAACTGGGCCCATGTTGTAACCCCAGAAGAAGGCGTACTTGCTGGCTAGAGACTAGACTGGAAACCAAGTAATACATAAGCCAGGGTCAAAAATAAGGCAAGTGCGAGAATAGCCTAAACAAACACAGAGGAATAACAGAAGTCCAGGCCATGGTCAAGTCCAGGAGGTCACAGATGAAGACAAATCAGCAAGAGAGGAAATAACAGGGAAAGCAAACCAGGGAATCTTCAGATAACAGGGAAATGAACTGGGAATAAGGAGTCTAGAAAAAGGAATCACAGGTACCTGAGTAAGGAATGTGTTAGATTAAAAATCCCTGCCTCAGCCCTGGTTTGGATGCTAAAGTAGAACCCTAATTGGCTCTAACCTCTGACTGGTTGAACAGAACCAGCCAAAGTTTGATTAGTAAGCATAGCAACCATAAAACTATAGCAATGTGGCATATGCAGTTGCCATACAGAATCCTCCCAGAGAATGACAACTGCTAGATGAAGGAGGAGCATGGATATTTTGATTCTTGACAACCTGTCAGTTGACTGATTTGGTCAAGGTATCTCTGCCTGAATACTGTGTTATGCTTAGTGCAGGGCCCCAGGTGGAGGACCATGACATAGGGATTAACGGGACACCAATGAGAGGAGTCCTTTGTAAAGTTCCACCCCCTAAGGCCCAGCATTAGGCATAACACACATTCAGTTTTTTCCTCCGTACAGTACTGGCAGATCTTAACAAACACGTACATAAAATATCTTCATTGGCTGTGTGCTAATCGAGCAGTTTTATGATTGATTTGATAAGTAACGCTACCTGAACCGAGACAACGTTCTCTTTCATTCCACCATAATAAGTCTTACAGCTGAGGATTTTGTTGGTCTAGACAGAACTTGTAAACTGAAAGTGTGAAGAATTTTAATACCAACTAAGAAAAAAGTATCTTTCATATTGCAGGTAATTCAATGTTTACACTATAGTGGACCTGAAAAAGTCGCCTGAAGGTTGAGAAAACACCGTATAACGACTTTATTCTAAATGCTAGAAATGACTCATCTACTCCTTTCCAGGCATAAGCAATTTTTCTCTTTTAGAAAAATACCATACCGTGTAGATCCCGAGGCGGCCATAAATTTACAAAGGAAGTTGCCTGTTATTATAAAGTAACTTTAAAACCGCACAATTAGAAATTAAAATGCCTGGTTAGAGCGGTCAGACTTCTTGTACTCAAATCCAAGGTCTACTTGAGAAAACAACCAAGGCTGTAGAAATTGAGCTTACAAATTATTAGCTGGAGGTTCCAGAAGAGCTCGATGTAAAATGCCGGTCTCACAATTACTAAATATATTTGAAGTTAATATAAGGCTTCATGTACACTTGTCCTTTACTCCCCTACAAGTCAACGGGACCTGATTTTAGGGAAAAAAGATGTGTATGGGGGATATAAGGGATGGAGCAAGGGGCCTCGTGTGTATGGCTCTACTATGGTTTTATCAGGGGCGGATTAAGACTAACATGGGCCTTGGGCTATATGAAGATTGCGGGCCCCCCACCAGGCAAATTTTCAGGGTCCTTTAAATGGGTTATCAGCTTTAGACTAGTCATAGGAATGTTCCTTAGGTTGGCTTTAAACATTGCGGATGTATGCTGAACACATCCAGTACTTACAGTCATACAGTTTATACTGTGCGGGGGGCACAAATGCGCCATTATACTGTATAGGGGGCAACTAACGTAATTTGGCATTATACTGTTCAGGGTCAACTAATATGCCATTATCCAGGGTGGGGGCAACTAATGTGACAACACACTGTGTAGGGGGCACTAAGGGACATTTATACCGTCAGCGGGGACATTAAGGAGCATTTTACTGTGGGGCACTAATAGGCACAGTATAATGCCCCATTATTGTGCCTCCAAGCAGTATGCTCCTTAGTATTCCCCCATCCATCCACAGTATAATTAGCCCATTAGTGCTCCCATATATAATTTACATTAACAGTGGCTGGGCAGAACATTTACCTCCCAAGCACTGATCTCTTAGGCTAGGATCACACTTTTGCCTGGCTCCTGAACGACAGAGAGCCCGTCCACTATAAGAACAGTTACCCCCAAACCTCATAGACTATAAGGGGGACGTCGGGGGTCTGTCAGGTTGCACGGATGGGCTCTCCATGTTTTTTCTCTCTGCCAAATTTCGGTGTGTAGCAAAGTCTACTACGTCTCTGCTGCCTACACAAGAGCCCACGTGTGAAGGCAGCAGGGATGATTACTGATCCCTACTGTGGCTAGTGCTAGCGAGTGGGGAGGGACAACAGTCATAATGATAGTGGCAGGAGTGCAGGAGGAGCTGCTGAGCCCAGGAAAGCAACCCCTTCTAGGGTACAGTAGTGAAGCGACAATTGCAATACAAGGACTAAGCAGAACTCCGCAACTTCTTCAGGTAGCACTTGGCTCTGCAGAAATTTTAAAGGAGCTGGATGGATAAATGCTGCAGGTAGCACAGATCCGGTGCCCTACGGTGCCAGAACTGATGACTCTTGTGCCAGAACCAATTTCATAGTATACTATGGGATCTGTTATGGCATCAGTTTCCCTCCGGCTCGTGTACACCACGCTAGAAAGAAACTGACTGTAGAGACATATATATGGGTATGCACCCTTAGTGGCATGCATTTGCTAAAGTTGTTGAGATATTTCTGTGATCCAAAAAAGAAAATTTTACATAAACAGCCCAACTACACACCATATAATAGAAAAGTCAAAAAAAAAAAGGGAAAAAAAGAAAAGAAAATGCACTTACATGCCCCAGTATATATATCCACACGAGTGATGAAAAAATGCACAATATTTCTGTGGCCACCCAAAAAGGTCATATTATAATTGACTGGAGCCATACTGACCATACCGTACCTTGATGAGTCCTATTTCATATGGAGATAATGTAGCCTAGGATTGCTGTAATAAGGTGCTATAGGGACACATGATGGCATTGCTTACAGCTTTGTCATATGGACGAGGACTAATATTTAGATGACATTGCATTGAGGTGGTAGCTCGAAAAGAAGCAACTACTATGACAGCATGTTCTTCTTATCAAAGCTATAAATTATGAACTTCACCTATCTAATACCAGTGAAGTCTCCTTTTTCCCTCTTAAATATTAGGAATATTTCCGAATTTTGCTATGGATTGCAGACTGGGAGGAAGAACGTTTGTCTGCATCTCCTGCCGTGTCTCATCCTTAAAGATGACAAATGGAATTTAAGGTCAGGAAACTGTTAAAGGCTTCTGAGAGAGGTGAAGGTCATAGCCATGTTCCATCAAATGTTCCATTAGAGGTGTCTTCAAGACCAACAATGGGGGCCTGGGTGACTGATCTATCATCTGCAATATAACATAGATCTAACACCCCCCATATAGTAAATGCACCATACAGTAAGCGGTTGCCGTATCCCCCATACATTTCAGTAGAGAAGGGTTTCTAGGTGCCAGGACGTCATTATTGCGGTCACACTTTTATGGCATGTCCTAGTTATGTAAAGTGGTGGACAGGTGGAGCTCTGGGTTGACTATGATTTCTATAAATACAGATTATTTGCTTTTTTTTGTTCTAATTCTGCGACATCAAACTTCAATCTAGTGCAATAAACAGTGCAATAGTAATCTCCGGAGAGAAATTATTCAGCATAAAGGTCAGAAGACATCCAAACAGAACATCACTGGTTAACCCGCAGGTCACCAATACAGCTGTTGTAGTGGAGGAGACTGTGAAATGAATGGGCATTCGGCCAATGTAAAGAAATTGTACAGTAAAGAGGAACAAAAATCTCTCCGTAGCATCTATCAGAGGAACGGCGAACCTTGACACGGGTTTAAAGTTTATGTTAACTTAAGATAAGCCCCGCAGTATTAGAGGAAAGGTCCACCTTGTATTGTCATGTATTATTTTTGAGGGTGGCCACAAAGAAACCAGAAATAACAGAGAAAGTATTAAATTGGAAATAAAATAAACATATAAATGCAAGACCGGAGGCCATATAGTCAGTGGATTGTGCGAGGACACCAGGGTGAGATCATTTGTTCTTGTTCCACCTATAGGTGTACTGTGGACCTGCAGCCGAAAGTACACGTAACGTTCTCTGACCCTTGCTCCTACCCTTAGATTCTAGCAAAGCCCATGCCCACTTTAAGGTAAATACCATAGTGCAGACATGCCGTGATTTCGAAAACTAGCACGGTTTTGGAATTCACAACATGTCAATGAAACCTACGGAGAGGCCGACAGTTTCCCTATAGGTAGAATTGTAACAGAAAGTCTGGAGAGGAAACCTAAGCGAACTTTCTGTCTAAAGCGCTGTGGGAAGAACCGCGATGCATTGCTGCTGTGGTTTTTCTCACAGCGCCTTCTTGCTGCGGGACGCCCCGTGGGGTCTTAGCCTTAAAGGTGTATTCTCTTCTTGACATTTCTGGCTAAATGCATGAAGGATGGCGGCCCTAACTCTGGGACATGAATCTATTTTGACAATGAGGCCCCCGTTTGTAGCCAGGGGTTCTGAATGCAGTATATTTGAGGCTGCTACAGGACTATAGACATAAATACGTAAGATAGGAACGCACATTTAAAGGGATTTTCCGGTTCCAGAGACTCAAGAATATTATTTGTATAATTCAATGTTATATATACAGCATTCTAAGACATTTTCTTTAGTACTTACAGTTTATGATGTTTCTTGAAGCCAGTAATGTTTCAAGGGCATACATTTCTGTCTAGATGATGTGATAGATATAAATCTAACATTGCATTCCCGCATCTATCACCTACATTGGTGTCCTCCTGGCACCAGGCACCCAAGGCAGACTCTTTATGAGTATATATATATATATATATATATATACACACACACACATTGGATAGTCTGTTTAAATGACAAGTACGTGATACATCTTCCATATTGAAATTGGTTTGGTTTTCTTTGTAAGATCATGTAGCCAAGTGAACTGACTCTTACATCTGCGTCTGGTTATTCTACAGTAAACTCGACCAAGACATTTCCAGTTCAGATTCTCAAAGTGAATAATAATTCAATGGAAAATAACAGAGAACTGGTCATTTCTGAGTGAATCCATATGAAAGACATTTATAGTTCAGGGTTTCCGGGATCACAGTAACAACTGGGAACCACTAAAACTAATACAGGGAAAGAGCAGCCTCCCAAGACAAACAGATACATTGATATACTGGAGAATTTCACTAGGGCCAATGTATAATACCTATAAATGGGAAGTTAGTGAACAAGTTAAGAGGGTTTTCCAAGCTAAAATGAAGGGTAGGCAGAATATCACTTGTCTGTAGGCAGAATATCACTTGTCTTGTAGGCAGGCCTTTCCATGTTGGTAGGTAAGTCGTAATCTATTGGCAGGTATGACATTACTTGTTGGTAGGCCGGACATTACGTGTCCATTAGCTGAATATTACACTGCGAGAATACGGTAGAATATTACTTGTTGGTAGGCCTTTGTGCACTATTAGGTAGGATGTTAGTTGTTGGTAGGCCTTTGTGCACTTTTAGGTAGGATGTTAGTTGTTGGTAGGCCTTTGTGCATTATTAGGTAGGATCTTAGTTGTTGGTAGGCTTTTGTCCACTATTAGGTAGGATGTTAGTTGTTGGTAGGCCTTTGTGCACTATTAGGTAGGATGTTAGTTGTTGGTAGGCCTTTGTGCACTATTAGGTAGGATGTTAGTTGTTGGTAGGCCTTTGTGCACTATTAGATAGGATGTTAGTTGATGGTAGGCCTTTGTGCACTATTAGGTAGGATGTTAGTTGTTGGTAGGCCTTTGTGCACTATTAGGTAGGATGTTAGTTGTTGGTAGGCCTTTGTGCACTATTAGGTAGGATGTTAGTTGATGGTAGGCCTTTGTGCATTATTAGGTAGGATCTTAGTTGTTGGTAGGCTTTTGTCCACTATTAGGTAGGATGTTAGTTGTTGGTAGGCCTTTGTGCACTATTAGGTAGGATGTTAGTTGTTGGTATGCCTTTGTGCACTGTTAGGTAGGATGTTAGTTGTTGGTAGGCCTTTGTGCACTATTAGGTAGGATGTTAGTTGTTGGTATGCCTTTGTGCACTATTAGGTAGGATGTTAGTTGTAGTTAGGCCTTTGTGCACTTTTAGGTAGGATGTTAGTTGTTGGTAGGCCTATGTGCACTATTAGGTAGGATCTTAGTTGTTGGTAGGCTTTTGTCCACTATTAGGTAGGATGTTAGTTGATGGTAGGCCTTTGGGCACTTTTAGGTAGGATGTTAGTTGTTGGTAGGCCTTTGTGCACTATTAGGTAGGATCTTAGCTGTTGGTAGGCTTTTGTCCACTATTAGGCAGGATGTTAGTTGATGGTAGGCCTTTGTGCATTGTTATGTAGGATGTTAGTTGTTGGTAGGCCTTTGTGCACTATAAGGTAGGATGTTAGTTGTAGGTAGGCCTTTGTGCACTTTTAGGTAGGATGTTAGTTGTTGGTAGGCCTTTGTGCACTATTAGGTAGGATGTTAGTTGTTGGTAGGCCTTTGTGCACTATTAGGTAGGATGTTAGTTGTTGGTAGGTCTTTGTGCATTGTTAGGTAGGATGTTAGTTGTTGGTAGGCCTTTGTGCACTATTAGGCAGGATGTTAGTTGATGGTAGGCCTTTGTGCATTGTTATGTAGGATGTTAGTTGATGGTAGGCCTTTGTGCACTATTAGGTAGGATGTTAGTTGATGGTAGGCCTTTGTGCACTATAAGGTAGGATGTTAGTTGTAGGTAGGCCTTTGTGCACTTTTAGGTAGGATGTTAGTTGTTGGTAGGCCTTTATGCACTATTAGGTAGGATGTTAGTTGTTGGTAGGCCTTTGTGCACTTTTAGGTAGGATGTTAGTTGTTGGTAGGCCTTTGTGCACTATTAGGTAGGATCTTAGTTGTTGGTAGGCTTTTGTCCACTATTAGGTAGGATGTTAGTTGTTGGTAGGCCTTTGTGCACTTTTAGGTAGGATGTTAGTTGTTGGTAGGCCTTTGTGCACTATTAGGTAGGATCTTAGTTGTTGGTAGGCTTTTGTCCACTATTAGGTAGGATCTTAGCTGTTGGTAGGCTTTTGTCCACTATTAGGCAGGATGTTAGTTGATGGTAGGCCTTTGTGCATTGTTAGGTAGGATGTTAGTTGTTGGTAGGCCTTTGTGCACTATTAGATAGGATGTTAGTTGATGGTAGGCCTTTGTGCACTATTAGGTAGGATGTTAGTTGATGGTAGGCCTTTGTGCACTATTAGGTAGGATCTTAGTTGTTGGAAGGCTTTTGTCCACTATTAGGTAGGATCTTAGTTGTTGGTAGGCTTTTGTCCACTATTAGGTAGGATGTTAGTTGTTGGTAGGCCTTTGTGCACTTTTAGGTAGGATGTTAGTTGTTGGTAGGCCTTTGTGCACTATTAGGCAGGATGTTAGTTGATGGTAGGCCTTTGTGCACTATTAGGTAGGATGTTAGTTGATGGTAGGCCTTTGTGCACTATAAGGTAGGATGTTAGTTGTAGGTAGGCCTTTGTGCACTTTTAGGTAGGATGTTAGTTGTTGGTAGGCCTTTGTGCACTTTTAGGTAGGATGTTAGTTGTTGGTAGGCCTTTGTGCACTATTAGGTAGGATCTTAGTTGTTGGTAGGCTTTTGTCCACTATTAGGTAGGATGTTAGTTGTTGGTAGGCCTTTGTGCACTTTTAGGTAGGATGTTAGTTGTTGGTAGGCCTTTGTGCACTATTAGGTAGGATCTTAGTTGTTGGTAGGCTTTTGTCCACTATTAGGTAGGATCTTAGTTGTTGGTAGGCTTTTGTCCACTATTAGGTAGGATGTTAGTTGTTGGTAGGCCTTTGTGCACTATTAGGTAGGATGTTAGTTGTTGGTAGGCCTTTGTGCACTTTTAGGTAGGATGTTAGTTGTTGGTAGGCCTTTGTGCATTGTTAGGTAGGATGTTAGTTGTTGGTAGGCCTTTGTGCACTATTAGGTAGGATGTTAGTTGTTGGTAGGCCTTTGTGCACTATTAGGTAGGATGTTAGTTGTTGGTAGGCCTTTGTGCATTGTTAGGTAGGATGTTAGTTGTTGGTAGGCCTTTGTGCACTATTAGATAGGATGTTAGTTGATGGTAGGCCTTTGTGCACTATTAGGTAGGATGTTAGTTGATGGTAGGCCTTTGTGCACTATTAGGTAGGATCTTAGTTGTTGGAAGGCTTTTGTCCACTATTAGGTAGGATCTTAGTTGTTGGTAGGCTTTTGTCCACTATTAGGTAGGATGTTAGTTGTTGGTAGGCCTTTGTGCACTATTAGGTAGGATGTTAGTTGTTGGTAGGCCTTTGTGCACTATTAGGTAGGATCTTAGTTGTTGGTAGGCTTTTGTCCACTATTAGGTAGGATGTTAGTTGTTGGTAGGCCTTTGTGCACTTTTAGGTAGGATGTTAGTTGTTGGTAGGCCTTTGTGCACTATTAGGCAGGATGTTAGTTGATGGTAGGCCTTTGTGCATTGTTATGTAGGATGTTAGTTGATGGTAGGCCTTTGTGCACTATTAGGTAGGATGTTAGTTGATGGTAGGCCTTTGTGCACTATAAGGTAGGATGTTAGTTGTAGGTAGGCCTTTGTGCACTTTTAGGTAGGATGTTAGTTGTTGGTAGGCCTTTATGCACTATTAGGTAGGATGTTAGTTGTTGGTAGGCCTTTGTGCACTTTTAGGTAGGATGTTAGTTGTTGGTAGGCCTTTGTGCACTATTAGGTAGGATCTTAGTTGTTGGTAGGCTTTTGTCCACTATTAGGTAGGATGTTAGTTGTTGGTAGGCCTTTGTGCACTTTTAGGTAGGATGTTAGTTGTTGGTAGGCCTTTGTGCACTATTAGGTAGGATCTTAGTTGTTGGTAGGCTTTTGTCCACTATTAGGTAGGATCTTAGCTGTTGGTAGGCTTTTGTCCACTATTAGGCAGGATGTTAGTTGATGGTAGGCCTTTGTGCATTGTTAGGTAGGATGTTAGTTGTTGGTAGGCCTTTGTGCACTATTAGGTAGGATGTTAGTTGTTGGTAGGCCTTTGTGCACTATTAGGTAGGATGTTAGTTGTTGGTAGGCCTTTGTGCATTGTTAGGTAGGATGTTAGTTGTTGGTAGGCCTTTGTGCACTATTAGATAGGATGTTAGTTGATGGTAGGCCTTTGTGCACTATTAGGTAGGATGTTAGTTGATGGTAGGCCTTTGTGCACTATTAGGTAGGATCTTAGTTGTTGGAAGGCTTTTGTCCACTATTAGGTAGGATCTTAGTTGTTGGTAGGCTTTTGTCCACTATTAGGTAGGATGTTAGTTGTTGGTAGGCCTTTGTGCACTATTAGGTAGGATGTTAGTTGTTGGTAGGCCTTTGTGCACTTTTAGGTAGGATGTTAGTTTTTGGTAGGCCTTTGTGCACTATTAGGTAGGATCTTAGTTGTTGGTAGGCTTTTGTCCACTATTAGGTAGGATGTTAGTTGTTGGTAGGCCTTTGTGCACTTTTAGGTAGGATGTTAGTTGTTGGTAGGCCTTTGTGCACTATTAGGCAGGATGTTAGTTGATGGTAGGCCTTTGTGCATTGTTATGTAGGATGTTAGTTGATGGTAGGCCTTTGTGCACTATTAGGTAGGATGTTAGTTGATGGTAGGCCTTTGTGCACTATAAGGTAGGATGTTAGTTGTAGGTAGGCCTTTGTGCACTTTTAGGTAGGATGTTAGTTGTTGGTAGGCCTTTATGCACTATTAGGTAGGATGTTAGTTGTTGGTAGGCCTTTGTGCACTTTTAGGTAGGATGTTAGTTGTTGGTAGGCCTTTGTGCACTATTAGGTAGGATCTTAGTTGTTGGTAGGCTTTTGTCCACTATTAGGTAGGATGTTAGTTGTTGGTAGGCCTTTGTGCACTTTTAGGTAGGATGTTAGTTGTTGGTAGGCCTTTGTGCACTATTAGGTAGGATCTTAGTTGTTGGTAGGCTTTTGTCCACTATTAGGTAGGATCTTAGCTGTTGGTAGGCTTTTGTCCACTATTAGGCAGGATGTTAGTTGATGGTAGGCCTTTGTGCATTGTTAGGTAGGATGTTAGTTGTTGGTAGGCCTTTGTGCACTATTAGGTAGGATGTTAGTTGTTGGTAGGCCTTTGTGCACTATTAGGTAGGATGTTAGTTGTTGGTAGGCCTTTGTGCATTGTTAGGTAGGATGTTAGTTGTTGGTAGGCCTTTGTGCACTATTAGATAGGATGTTAGTTGATGGTAGGCCTTTGTGCACTATTAGGTAGGATGTTAGTTGATGGTAGGCCTTTGTGCACTATTAGGTAGGATCTTAGTTGTTGGAAGGCTTTTGTCCACTATTAGGTAGGATCTTAGTTGTTGGTAGGCTTTTGTCCACTATTAGGTAGGATGTTAGTTGTTGGTAGGCCTTTGTGCACTATTAGGTAGGATGTTAGTTGTTGGTAGGCCTTTGTGCACTTTTAGGTAGGATGTTAGTTTTTGGTAGGCCTTTGTGCACTATTAGGTAGGATCTTAGTTGTTGGTAGGCTTTTGTCCACTATTAGGTAGGATGTTAGTTGTTGGTAGGCCTTTGTGCACTTTTAGGTAGGATGTTAGTTGTTGGTAGGCCTTTGTGCACTATTAGGCAGGATGTTAGTTGATGGTAGGCCTTTGTGCACTATTAGGTAGGATGTTAGTTGATGGTAGGCCTTTGTGCACTATAAGGTAGGATGTTAGTTGTAGGTAGGCCTTTGTGCACTTTTAGGTAGGATGTTAGTTGTTGGTAGGCCTTTATGCACTATTAGGTAGGATGTTAGTTGTTGGTAGGCCTTTGTGCACTTTTAGGTAGGATGTTAGTTGTTGGTAGGCCTTTGTGCACTATTAGGTAGGATCTTAGTTGTTGGTAGGCTTTTGTCCACTATTAGGTAGGATGTTAGTTGTTGGTAGGCCTTTGTGCACTTTTAGGTAGGATGTTAGTTGTTGGTAGGCCTTTGTGCACTATTAGGTAGGATCTTAGTTGTTGGTAGGCTTTTGTCCACTATTAGGTAGGATCTTAGTTGTTGGTAGGCTTTTGTCCACTATTAGGTAGGATGTTAGTTGTTGGTAGGCCTTTGTGCACTATTAGGTAGGATGTTAGTTGTTGGTAGGCCTTTGTGCACTTTTAGGTAGGATGTTAGTTGTTGGTAGGCCTTTGTGCACTATTAGGTAGGATCTTAGTTGTTGGTAGGCTTTTGTCCACTATTAGGTAGGATCTTAGTTGTTGGTAGGCTTTTGTCCACTATTAGGTAGGATGTTAGTTGTTGGTAGGCTTTTGTCCACTATTAGGTAGGATGTTAGTTGTTGGTAGGCCTTTGTGCACTTTTAGGTAGGATGTTAGTTGTTGGTAGGCCTTTGTGCACTTTTAGGTAGGATGTTAGTTGTTGGTAGGCCTTTGTGCACTATTAGGTAGGATCTTAGTTGTAGGTAGGACATTATAAATTTATCGTATTAGGCATAGAAGGAATTTAATAATGACCGTCAGTATATGGGAACAAAAAATAAAAAAAATCCTAAGCCAAAACCATCAGGAATGTGAAGTCCTCGCTCCAGCCTGTGGACAAGGTTTATAAACTGGAAAAAAAATCTTCTATTCCATCTTTTAATCTTGCTGCTGTCCTCTCACTGACCCGGGCATTTTCTAAGGGGAGACACATACTTGCTGTTTACTTCATACTTTTTATGTGGTGTGTATTTTTTCAAAGGAAAACCAGAGTAGGAGCACAGCGGGCTGCGGCCGGGAACGCATGGTAACAATTAGATCTGTCAGGAAACAGATTCTTAGGAAAAGCAGACAGGGAGGCAATTTTTTGACTAATAGTATTCAGTGGCCTTTAGCCTTCAATTAATCCTAATAGGGATCACTACTAGAGCGACGCACATTGTACAGTAGAGTATGTACCCCGTTGTGCTCCAGCTGCCGCAGAACTACAGATCCCAGCATGCCTTACTAGCTAGGATGATACATATCACTATGTATGCATGGGCAAGGAAGTGGTTCCTACATCACAACATTTGGAGAAAAGATCTTGACGACAGAAGATCATAAAAATTGCCAGTTACTATAGGACAGATTTCCAAAGTGGAAAATCTGATTGATGATGAAATTACGGACTATATCACTAAAAATATAAGACATTCAGCAGCTGGTGACAGCCTATGGTGAAGCTGCAATCTGTTTCCCAGTAATAGCTATACAGAATGTCTACAAGAATTACAATTTAATAAAAGCGGAGACGAAGTGTATTTCCATCATATCATTTGCAGATAGTATGCACTTCACCACTTGATGGTCCAGTCTATCAAGCATGCCTGGGGTGGCCATATATACAGTCCTATGAAAACGTTTGGGCACCCCTATTAATCTTAATCATTTTTAGTTCTAAATATTTTGGAGTTTGCAGCAGCCATTTCAGTTTTATATATCTAATAACTGATGGACACAGTAATATTTCAGGATTGAAATGAGGTTTATTGTACTAACAGAAAATGTTCAATATGCATTAAACCAAAATGTGACTGGTGCAAAAGTATGGGCACCTCAACAGAAAAGTGACATTAATATTTAGTAGATCCTCCTTTTGCCTCTAGTCGCTTCCTGTAGCTTTTAATCAGTTCCTGGATCCTGGATGAAGGTATTTTGGACCATTCCTCTTTACAAAACAATTCAAGTTCAGTTAAGTTTGATGGTCGCCGAGCATGGACAGCCCGCTTCAAATCATCCCACAGATGTTCAATGATATTCAGGTTTGGGGACTGGGATGGCCATTCCAGAACATTGTAATTGTTCCTCTGCATGAATGCCTGAGTTGATTTGGAGCGGTGTTTTGGATCATTGTCTTGCTGAAATATCCATCCCCGGCGTAACTTCAACTTCATCACTGATTCTTGAACATTATTAGAATCTGCTGATACTGAGTGGAATCCATGCGACTCTCAACTTTAACCAGATTCCTGGTGCCGGCATTGGCCACACAGCCCCAAAGCATGATGGAACCTCCACCAAATTTTACAGTGGGTAGCAAGTGTTTTTCTTGGAATGCTGTTTTTTTTTGGACGCCATGCATAACACTCTTTGTTTCATCAGTCCACAGGACCTTCTTCCAAAATGAAGCTGGCTTGTCCAAATGTGCTTTTGCATACCTCAGGCGACTCTGTTTATGGCGTGCTTGCAGAAACGGCTTCTTTCTCATCACTCTCCCATACAGCTTCTCCTTGTGCAAAGTGTGCTGTATTGTTGACCGATGCACAGTGACACAATCTGCAGCAAGATGATGCTGCAGCTCTTTGGAGGTGGTCTGTGGATTGTCCTTGACTGTTCTCACCATTCTTCTTCTCTGCCCTTCTGATATTTTTCTTGGCTTGCCACTTCTGGGCTTAACAAGAACTGTCCCTGTGGTCTTCCATTTCCTTACTATGTCCCTCACAGTGGAAACTGACAGGTTAAATCTCTGAGACAACTTTTTGTATCCTTGCCCTGAACAACTATGTTGAACAATCTTTGTTTTCAGATCCTTTGAGAGTCGTTTTGAGTAGCCCATGATGCCACTCTTCAGAGGAGATTCAAATAGGAGAACAACTTGCAATTGGCCACCTTAAATACCTTTTCTCGTGATTGGATACACCTGGCTATGAAGTTCAAAGCTCAGTGAGGTTACAAAACCAATTTTGTGCTTCAGTAAGTCAGTAAAAAGTAGCTAGGAGTATTCAAATCAATAAAATTATAAGGGTACCAAAATTTATGCATCAGTCAAATTTTGGTTTCATGCATATTGCACATTTTCTGTTAGTACAATAAACCTCATTTCAATCCTGAAATATTACTGTGTCCATCAGTTATTAGATATATCAAACTGAAATGGCTGCTGCAAACACCAAAATATTTAGAACTAAAGATGATTAAGATTAATAGGGGTGCCCAAACTTTTTCATAGGACTGTATATATGGCCACCCCACTGGCCACTGTATTACAGTGTTGTCTGCAGACGCTGCAGATTTGGTGGGACTAAGAGACCATCTTATGTGTATAGGGTTGGTTGGAACAATGAGCGTCTGCTGACATCTATCTAAATGGTGTGGTCACTTTCACAGTTTTCTTGGGCTGATCTAGCAGGTCGGAAACTTGATGCAATTGTGTCTTATGAAGGTGGAAGCCAATGTGTCACGCTGAATGTTGCAGAGCTCTTCACAAAGGTCCATTTACTGATAATATCTACATAGACTGGATTATTGCATAACACAAGTAGGTAGGCTGAACCGAATAGTCACACAGCGTCTTCACAAAATAAGGCAGATTTATTAAGACAGGTGTTTCACAACCCAGATTTAATAAAGGCCCTGGGACCAATCCACAAAGACTACGCACATCCAAAAAATAACATATATCCAATTCTTTATTCCACACTTTAAGTTTAGGGATCACCGGAGTGAAGAAAGATATACATAAGAAGGTATATAAAGGTTTATCTTTCTTCACTCCGGTGATTCCTAAAGTTAAAGTGTGATACACGCTTGAAAAATGGGCATCTAAGAGCCTGAAACACGTTGTGTGTTTGACTGGTGTTTTCTGGAATAAAGAATTGAATATATGTTATTCTTGGATCTGCACAGTCTTTGTGGATTGGTCCACAGCACCAGCAACCAGCACCAATGACTGCAAACAACCGGTAGCCATGCGCTGCAGCTCATTTAATGGCCGTCCAATTGATCGGAATATAAAACATCAGTATTTATCGTGTGCCAGCTTTGGATATGAACCAGACATGATTTCATAGCCATACTAAATATATAGAACATTCAATATATAAGCAAACACGAACGCCGTCACGTCGTGCTGCAGATATGTAGATTTAGTGCAAGTTATCAAATATGTTCTATCCGGAACACAAACAAATGTGACGCGTTGCACAATCCAGGTTTCATATTGTCATATATTTACATCATACCACAGATGTACATATTTACAGGTTTAACAAAATAAAGGGATTTTTTCAAAATTGGTTCAAATTCATCTATTTATAATTATATACCATATTAAATAGTCATTACCCACATTATAAATTATCCCCCCACCCCACCCCCACCTCAGTATACTGGAAAGGCAGTAGTAGTGTTCTTCACACAACAATAGTAGTACTGTATGCATATACAGGTTTACATATTCACACAGCAACATATTTATACACATGTATGTTACAGGAGATTACATGTTCGTGTGAAGCTGGCAGGGAGATGCTCGGACCTCTGTGCTTCTTATTAATAATTCAAGTCCAAGTTCTCTTGTTCCTCTGTTTGTCTTAACATCAGCTGCTGCTCGTAGTACAGACTCTTGGCGTAATTTATCTCCTGGGATATTTTCACTGCAAGTGCTTCAGATTTTACATGGACCTGAAGAAGGAAAAAAATAAAAGAACAAACATTCACATTCTTCCAGAAACAGCGCCACTCCTGTGCAAGGCTATGTTGGGTATTGCAATATTCAGGTAAATGAGAGTATGCTGTAATACCACTGGTGAGCCATGGCCAAGAGTGGTGCTATTTTAGAAAATTGAAAAAAAAAACAACAAAAAAACAAAAAACCTTTTGTCTAATTTCAAGTAACTACAATCAGAAGTCTTCTTTGAGAAGACCACTCACTTAGTGACCACTTTTTAGTACAATTTTGGGTGGTCGTTTCAAAACAAATTTTAGATACTTTATGTAAAATTTTGCATCTTTTCTATATTTTTTCCCCTTTTTCTACTGCCATTGGAAATCCCCTCACTGTGTGTATGGAGGGGTGGGCTCCTGTGTAATGTAAGAAAGCTGAGACTTGAGCGTGGTCACTTTAAACAGTTATATCTCTGGCGTTATACAATTTAGAACAGTGGTTCTGGTGTCATATGAAAGTCCTACCTCCTATGGGAGCAGCTGCATATAAATATACCAGTCCTGACTATGTTTTCTACTGGTGACATCTCTAGAAATAATACAGGTAGAATTGCAGTCTTGATATATAATGAAAGCTGA
Organism: Leptodactylus fuscus; assembly: GCF_031893055.1. Classification (NCBI taxonomy): domain Eukaryota; kingdom Metazoa; phylum Chordata; class Amphibia; order Anura; family Leptodactylidae; genus Leptodactylus; species Leptodactylus fuscus. The sequence continues at coordinate 45,931,100 of NC_134270.1, read as the reverse complement.
GAATCTCTTCTTTTACAAGACACCGTTGTTCTAAGCTTTACAATGCCAGCGATACAACTGTTTGAAGGCCCCCCAGCCTAAACTTTCCTACACTATACAACAGCCGACCCATCTGTACTCCAGTGAGAAGCAGGGTACAAATTTAAAGAGGACCTTTCACCACTTGGGGCACATGCGGTTTTATATACCGCTAGAAAGCCGACAGTGCGCTGAATTCAGCTTTCACGATCTGTGCCCTGGTGAAGAGCTATCGGTGCCGGTACCGTCGGCTTTCTCGCGGTATATAAAACCGCATGTGTCTCAAGTGGTGAAAGGTCCTCTTTAAGTTATGTAGAAATGGAAAAAAAAAATAGGGGTCAGAGAGTGGATTTTGGCACAGAATTTCACAGAAAGGAGCCAAAAGGTCACAAATGCTTCCAGAAAATCAAAGGTTTAGTTATGCTTTAAATATCTGATAAAAACAGTCAGACATACAAGAATCTAGTAAGACATGGGCAACTAATCTGATAATGTCACTACCAGGGCAAGAAATAAGGATGATAGCTGCTTTAAATGGTCACTAACTTTTCAGATAACTTACACTAGGTTCACATTAGTATCCAGGGACTCCATCCCCCATTCCGCTTTAAATAGTTGGAGAGAAAGTCCCCAGTCAGACCCGAAGAACGTAAAACCCCAACGCTAGTATGAACCTGGTGTTAGTCTCATTTCATAGAGCATATATTTCGGGATCAAAATGTAAGGTACTTTAAATTAAACATATTGTTGCTTTCTACCTCAAAAATCTCTCTAAAGTTACTGCCGCTAGGTATCTTCCTTCTATCTATTTTGCAGTTCACTCCCTGTTACTAGGGAGCTTCCATCCATAGATGCAAGAAGGGTTCACAGTGAGTGGTGGGAGAGGTTCTGTTCTGTTCTTCACACACTGACTAGAGAGTGGAGGGGCTGATTCTTCACACAACCTCAACACTTGTCTGCAAACGGCTTTGTCTGGGTACTGCACTGAACATTCTCAGCAGCTTACAATGTAAAAAAAAAAAAAAAGCCTTCTATGTACTTGTAACTTTTTCTGGCTGCGTGTGTGATTACAGATGGTATACACTGTCTACCAGTAAGTATTTGGACACCTGTGCTCCAAGCAGTACAAGCGGCAATTACAGCCTCAACCCTCTGGGGCTTTCCACAAGTCCTTGTATGACGGCTAGTGGTATTTTATTCCATTCGGCTTGCAGAAGACAGGTAAGTTCTTTCATCGATTTTGGTCGGCTGCTGCACCCCTTAGTTCGGCAATCCAACTCGTCCCAGAGGTGCTCGATAGGGTTCAAGTCTGGGCTGGCCAGTCCAGTTGGTTAACCTGATTGTCACTGTACTAAGCCATGGCAGCCCTCGCTATATGACAGCTGGCATTGTCATCCTGGAAGTTACATTGGTCCGACCCATAGAACCGCCATAATGTATGAAGCACACTGTTATCTAAAATAGTGTAATAGGCGTCAGCGTGGAGTTTACCATGCACTGGGACCAAGGGTCCCAGTCCATACCAGGAGAAACACCCCAGACCATAACTCCACCTCCGCAGAACTTTACTGGGTGTCCAAATACTTATTGGTAGACATTGTATTATTCACAAACAAACAGCTTTCCTGACTATACTCTATATAGACTGCACTGTTCCTGTGTCAGGGACCGTTTTAGCTGTATCATGCCTGCAGGTATTTTCCAGTGTTCCTGGATCTTCTATATTATGCTAATTTGGGCTTTTCTTAGCTATTTGTTTCCGGTTTTAAAGATACTTCAGGCAGAATTAGTCTCTATTTAGATACTAACAGGTGCAAAAAATGTAAGCAAATGTGTGGCCATCCATTTATATAGACATCAATGTTAAAAATAAAATAAATAAATCTAAAAATCATCCAAAAATGAATTAACACTAAGTCAGCATAAATCACATCTTACCATGGGTTTCTGGTGTGATGGCCCCGGTATAGCTATTCCACTGCTTGTTGTTTCAGCTTTCTTAGTCAGCTGAACATAAATTTTCCCGTGATCTTTTGAAACAAGACAGTGATAGAGATCATCATACTTAATTTCCAAAAAGATTGCATCGCGGTCCACATACTCGCCCCATTTAAGAAAGTAGACGGCTTTGGATGAGATGAGAACGCAGTAGCTGTCTATGTGTTCAACAGCGATGAAACTATCAAGTAAAAGAATGAGAGTGTGAATCAAAAATGGCAAACCATCATCTCATATAACTACATAATAAGACTCTATATGAGCTCTCCAACTTTTGCAAAACTACAACCCTTAGTATGACCTGGCAGCTGTAGAACATATGATGGGTGTAGTGGTTTTGCAACAGGTTGAGGACCTCTGATCTACCTTACTTATGAAAGTAAAAATGATGAGGCATTAAAGGGATGGACATTATTCCATGTCAATAGTGTATAACTTCATGATTGGTGGGAATCTTACCACTTGGGTCCCCAAACCATCTAGACAACCAAGGTCCGGTTCTCTCGTCTAAGCAGGCTGGGCATGTGCTCTGCAGCTCCAATCATTCTCAATGGGAAACTTGGTACACACCTTTTAAAGGACAATTTTTTTTACAAGTGCTAGGGCACCAACATGGCTAAGGTGATGATAACCCAGAGGTGGCATTCACTCCAAAAATATCTGCAAATGAACATACCCAGTAATGTATGCACCAAATTTCTCCAGTGAATAGGTGAATAGGGACATGTGGGATTGTAGGGCTTTACTAGCTATGTTTTAAATAGTCCAGTGGCACAAGGGTTATGGGGCTCACTTAAACCAAGCAAATAGAGTCCATTTCATTGATAAAGATGTATATAACTTACAACTCATCCTGGATATTGTCTGTCAGTCTGAACAGTTGCTCCTGTCCCTCAGCTTGGGTTTCTGAATACCGCGGAAGGAGACCCTGTGGACTGGTGCAGCATCGTGGCCTTCTTATCCTCTGAATTTGCATTCTACAGAGACCCAAGGAGAAAAATATTTAGGCTATTATAAAGTACTTCAGATAGAAGTGTCTTGTTTTTTGGAAAGACGGCCCAAGAACTAACCAGTAATGGACTCAACATGGCCAAAGAATAGTTGAACACTTGAGAATGTCTTGGAGAAAATTCCAAGATTCTGCTGTACAAACTGCCAACGTTTTTTACCTTAGAAGGATCAGAGCCAAGCTGTAAAAGAAAATCCACCCAACACATACTCAAACATTTCCGTAACTGGCTTTTACTACTGGCAAATATGACATTAATCCAATGCAAAGGGGAGAACAAAGAACGTCAAAGATCCCTCTCGATGAAAAGTAACTCTCTCTCTCTCTCCATTCTATTCAGTTAAAAGTTAAGGCCATAAAATTTATTCTTGCATATGGAATAGAATTCACTGGGCTCCAGAAAACTTTTTTTAGTATTAAGTTAAAAGGAATGTATACAGAGGAAATGGGGGAGAGGGAAAAATCAGGCCCGAGAACAAAGATACTTCTGTATCCAGCAACTCCTGGTAGCATAACATTCAACTTGGTAATAGAATGTGTCACTAAGGACCCTCAAGTGTAATGGGGTTTCACACTTATTTCTCCAAGTGTTAGAATGAACAGCAAGGATTGTCACAGTCCATCAGTGCCTGCCAAACTTGTTGGTTTGGTCTGGAAGACGAGCCACATTCCACACTATGTGATATATTATTTTTTTTTTTCTTATAAACTACAGTCTGTTCCGCTGTCTCAAGTTTCTTTCTGTAAATAATAAGAAACACTGATGAATCTCAAAAAAAAAAAAAAAAAAAAAAGTTGAAAATTTGAAAAGCAGAGCAAACCCTAGTGTGGCTCACATCTGTGTTACATTAAACATGCACTCAATAGATTTTCTGATTCTTTTTTAATGAGCACACAAAGGCAATACAAGACAGAAATGCCCCAATGTCTGCTGGTCGCAGCGGGGGAGAGCACGGCTCAATGAAGAGACAAAAAGAGACCAGGGATGGTGTCAGAAAGTTCAAGCACGGGTACAGAGCCTTACTGTGAAGAAGAGAAAATGCAGAGGCTTCAGCCAGAGACTGCCTAACATAAGTGTCCTTACTCCGTACTCCAAAATACGACGCCGGCAGAAGCTCGTGAAATATCGACATGATGTCCTTTGGAGTTTTTATATACCTTCCGCGACTTCAAGTGTAATTCCATACTAATACGAAATTGTGGTGCTCACTTCAGGAGATGTACTCTACCTGAGGTCAGACATGGAGGTCAAGCAAGGCCAGAATTCTCCAAGATGTATTATACGAAACGGACACATTTCTTTAATTTGCTAGGGGTGCACTCACAGTTTACCGTAAACTTCTGGCGTGGCGCTGAACATTACAGTTCTTTCGGATATTTCATGTGACTCACTGTAGAGGTAAAACTTCAGAGCCAATGGAAACTGGTGATGAAGACAGATCCAATAATACATTTTCTAGATTAATTCATTTATTATGATTGTTGTCCAGCAAATCTGTCGTCTTCTGCAGAAAGTCCAGGCTGCCATAAAACAGCCAGTGTCTGCTGATGGGCTGCCATGGTAATTGAAGTGCTGTATAAAATTGCTATCTTGCTATTGCCTAATATGTTGTACCCTAAGGGCACATTCACACAGAGGAGTTTTTGTGGCAGAATCGGTTGAAAAAAATTCTACCTTATACTCACTTCTTTAGGGTATGTTCACATGGAGGTTTCTGCAGGCGGATTTTGATGTGGAAACTGCCTCAAAATCCGCCTGCAAAAATGGCTCCCATTGACTTCAATGGGAACCACTTGCTTTTTTTTTCCACTAGCTAGTAGCGGACAAAAACATGCGACATGACCTATCTTGCCGCGGATTCTGTGGCTGAGTCACCTGCAATGTCTGCGGTTCAAGACATGCCTCTGTTTAGGCCTAATCAGGAGCGGGATGCCACGATGTACTACATTGGCATCCCGTCGCGGCTAGCCGTGCCACAAAACCACAAGACGGAAAATTTTCCGCCGTGTGAACGAGCCCTTAGAAGAAACATGCTTCATTTTCCACTACCCAAAAAATATCAGCTAGCAGTAAAAAAAAAAAAAAAGAAGAATCCTGCTCGATCTTTGGGCAGATTCCACCCAAAGCTCCCATTGAAGTGAATGGCAGTAGGGGTACTTTCTGCCAATGATAACTAACCCTTAAACAAAAAGCCTGCCTCATACAAATGACTTTGTTGATCTATGTTCAACATCCACGCTAGAGTCTCGCAACATCCATTGAAAATTGGCGGAGGAGAGAGTCCTGCAGAGACTTTTTTCATCCTCCGGTCTCAGTTTAAAAATGATGGACAACCTGGCAGATCCATTTGTATTCAATGGCTCCACAAGGTTCAGTGTGGAACCGCTGTTTCAGTGGTTCTGTTGGGGAACCAATGTTAGGTGTGAACCTAACATTAGAAGGGCCCTCCATAAAAAAAGCTGATCACAGAATGTTTGGCTACTGGGATTCACCTGAAATCTGCAATATAGACCATTAGCAAGTCTTATTTTCCCCTGCAGCACCTCCACAGGGGAAATAATGCATTACATGGTTTCAACTCAAATGAATAGCTTGGTCTGTGTAACAAAGAGATTTCCATATAATTGGTCACTAACTTCTGCCCTGGTATATAGGGTCATATAAACATTTTGGGTTGTAGTGTCCATTAATGCATTGTACAATGTTGCCAGGTTCCAATACTTTGTTTCTGGGTCATTTACTATACATTACAGGTAACAAGAGTATAGCAATATGGAGCTTTCTGAGCAGTAGTGAAGGCTGCCAATCACTTGGTCACGTCTCAGCCTGGCAGGAGCCGGCCACTGTCATAAGCTACTTCATACAATGTTTATTCAGCTGAGGCGGCCAGGCATCTTGTATTGTGTCTCCATTGTCAATGGTAATGACAGGCTGTGGTATTTACTGAGGGGCAGGTTATAAACAGCAGGACGACCCAATACTGAAAATACAATATTACTGAACATTTTATTTCCCTATACACAAGGTTTAGATTTGTTTCTGTTTGAAGTGTTTCCTTTATAATGACAATAACTATGTCTACATACAACCCCTTTATATGGGAGCAATGATGGGCTTCCTACAGTAATATTGGCTGAATCAGTCCTGGCCACCCACTTCAAGGATTGATTGACCCCATCAGAGTAGGAAACCCCCTACTACAGACCATTCTGGCTTGCACAATGTAGTCTATGATATCCATATGCCCTAAGAGAGGGTTTGAATGGGATGTCTACATAAGAAAACTCTCTTTAGGCGAAGGCCCCACGGGACGTTTCGTACTGCAGGAAAAACCGCAACGGCCCCACATTGTAAACACACTTAGGCCTCATGCATACAACCATACTTTTTATCTGCGATTGCGGTTAAAGGGGTATTTCCATTGTATATTTTATGGCATATTGATCAGATATGCTACAACATTATGATTGACAGGAATCCAGCCCTACCCTAAATCAAGTAAGTCAGCAGTTTTAACCTTTGCAAAACTGCTGACTACTAGATTCTGTAGAAGACCTGGCGACCTGTGTATGGCTGGTCTTACACGACCGTAATGTAAGTCCGCAAATGAAAACCCTCATTTGCGGACACATTATACTCAATGCGGCCTCTTACACCACCGGATATTTTATCCGTGTTGTGGCCGGGCCGCAACCGTGGTTCGCAATTTATAGAGCATGTCCGTAATGCCCGTGAATTGCAGCACTGCACGGACTCGCCCATAGAACTCGATGGGCGAGTGCGGCAGGACATGGACATCTGCGGAGTGTATGTTGCTCATCAGCAACATACGGACCGTAGAATCATTACGGTCGTGTAAGACCAGCCTAAGGGTATTGAGGCAGATTTCTACCCTCCACAGCTTTCACCCATGAGTAGGCTCAGATGAATAGGCCTAAACTGCAGAGTGTCACTAAGTTAGTCTCAGCTACCTAAGGTAAAACTACTCCGCACCCTTCCTCTCTTCTCTGTCACCAGCACATTATAGGTCATGTTGCTTCTAAAACCACCCACCAATGTGCCGGCTGTCAGGATTCCTACCTAGCGCTGTGGGCAGTTTGGTAGGGACAGTCCATGAAATGGCCGGAGGATGCTCAACAGCACTTGGCTTGAAATTAACACATACTATATTGGAGAAATTATATTTAAGACGTTCCCTAAAGCATCTCCACAGGTTCACTAAAGGTGAACCTATGCTTCTAGAACACATATACATACCTTACATAAGAAGAACCTGTTCTACGACATGACTGCGCCTTCTGACCCATGTCAGCAGAGGTGTCTTCACGTAGAATGGAAAATGTATTTTCCATTGCATTGAAGAATTTTCATTGCATAATGGAACTAGAGAAATTTACTCGTGTGCCAAGAGATGAGCCATAAGAGTAGGATTAACAGCGGGCAGTAATGAATCACTCATGGATCTTATAATCACAAGCAGATGACACATTGATAGAGAGGCCTCCACTATATTAATGTATATAATCTCATTACCAGTCAGCTCTTTATTAAGGATTCATCAAGTACAGAGAAGATGCTCTATCGGGATAAGAAGTCTTTGAGATGGGACTCTGCTTGGACCACACACTACAAGATGATCAATATTTCTAAAAGAGAGTGTGTCACCGGTTCCCGCATATCAACCCAGCCCATAAAATAGATTGTTATGCATCTAAAATAAATAAAAATTAAAATAACTTTGCAAATTATCTTCTTTTTTTTTTTTTTTTTTAAAGACGTGTGTGTGATAAGTGTATCTTCGTGGTTAAAGACTACAATCAAACCTGTACTTTCACAGATAACGCAGAGAGTTTTATATTTCAGCATTCTCTTTTCCCAGAATTTTCTAAACTAGAAGGATTTTTCTGATTATAGTTGCCCTTAAAGGGAATACCCTGCTGTGTCCAACATCCAGAATGACCTCTTAGTCCATTGGAAAATTAATAAATCTGGCCTCAGACTTCGGTGACTGGGAGCTGATTTGCAGTATCTTGGTCTGGCCACTGCACTGACAACGGCGCTGTCTGCTTCCCGCTCCATACCCTAGCCGCTGAGAACAGCTGACTGGTGGGGGGAGTCTTGTCAGATCCTTGCCAATCTGATGCCAATGACCTATTCACAGTTCAATGCTTTGCCATTTATCCCATACATTGGAGGATGAGCTGTGAACTTTTTTGTGATTTTTAAAATCTAAATATTACCCCAAAATATGGGCAGATTAAAGGGATCCTATCATTGGACACCCTTTTTTTCTGGCTAACACATAGGAATAGCCTTAAGAAAGGCTATTCTTCCACTACCTTTAGATGTCTTCTCCACGCCGCCGTTCGGTAGAAATCCAGGTTTTCTTCGGTATGCAAATGAATTCTCTTGTAGCACTGGGGGTGTCCCTAATGCTGCCAGAGAACTCTCCAGCGATGCCTCCATCTTCTTCTGGAACGCCCTGTTCCTGTGTCTTCTTCCGTTCTGGGTTTCAATCTTCTAGGCATGCGTAATCGGCTCTGCTATCCGGCCTCAGGCAGAGCCAAATGCACATGCCCATGGCCACAAGAAAATGGCTGCTTACACAGTTTACTGTGTAAGCAGCCATTTTCTTGTGGTCGCGGGCAAGAGCAGTTGGCTCTGCCGAGGACAGAGTAAACTGCGCATGCCTAGAAGACTGAACCCCAGGACGGAAGAAGACATCGCGGGGAGGGCGTTCCAGAAGAAGGTAGAGGCGTTGATGGAGATTTCTCTCGCAGCATTGGGGACACCCCCAGTACTGTTTGAGCGCTGGGGACCGCCCCCGCTGCTGCAAAAGAACTCATTTGCGTAGCGAAGAAAACCTGGATTTCTACCGAACGGTGGCACAGAGAAGACATCTAAGGGTGCAGGAAGAATAGCCTTTCTTGAGGCTATTCCTACGTTTTAATCAGAAAAAAAGGGTATCCAATGATAGGATCCCTTTAATTTTAAATATATCTGTATAGAGCTCAATTTTTCTTTTACACAGATCCAAATCCCTTGTTGCCTCCACATTGCATTATCACTAGGGGGTGCTGATAAACTTACTGCACACAATTTACTGTATACAGTTTATGTCCCCCGGTTTGACGGGAGTGCAGGCTGAGCATGCGCCACTCTATTCAACTCTATGGAACTGGTGAAAAGAAGCAGAATAGGAATAGAGTTGAAAGCACTCATGCATGACCAATGCTTTATTCAGAGAGCGGGACCCCTATTCCTGTGATCTTTGGGTGTTCCAGCAGTCGGACCCTCACCAGGCATTTATCACCTATCTTAAGTTGTAATCTAAAACAACATGCTGTAAAAACGGGAATCAATACGGTCTTACTTTACAGTAGGACTACAAGATATAACTTGGGGAAGGCATGCTGGGGGTTGTAGTTTTGAAAAGCATAGGTTCTATATGACCACTATAGAACTAGCAAAAGAAGCATTTAGAACAGTCCGAGTGAATGGCCTGCGGTTCGTGAACACGTAAGAAATAAATCAGATGTCAAATATTCCCTTTTTATTCCTTTGACCTCATTATGGTGTTACAGTGAGCAGTACATCAGGGTAGATCATGGCGGGGTGTAATTGACTGGTGTTTCATTGTTATTCAACCACTAATGATTAAAAGCAAAAGTGCTGCCCTAAAGTAGGATAAAGTATGTGTCTGTGTGAGATCCTTGACAAATTAATGGAAGCTTATCTCAAAATTTCCATTTTACAGCATATATAATGTCAACCAGAGACTGATGGCCAGCTCTGCCGAGAACAGAGATTGCAGCACACTCTGCTCCTGGAGGGAAGCTTAACACAAACCAGTCCCATCGAGCCTGGATTTAATAGACCATTCAGAAACATGTGAAGCAAATAATCTCATGCACCACAAGTGTTTTCATAAAGGGTGTTTATTTTTTTCCCTTTCCTTCCATCTGATTGAAAGAGTCAAGATTACCTAAGCATGTAGCGCCAGATGACTTCATGTAATGGCGCTTCATTTTTTAGTTATGGTGTAACAGAGAGGTCAGACTTGAGGCCATGTATTACATATTAATCAGAGCTTTGTCTCAAGTTGCAACCTATAATGAACCGTAGACTGGGCCATCGAGTTTTAGTTGGGGCCAAGCAATAGTTGGCCAGTGACTAAAGAACATCTATGATCTGAACAGGTCCATATTATGGAGGGGCATCCATGAACCATTGGTTCTATAGTCTTAGTCTATAGATGAATTGGATAATGGACTACCTAGTCATCATACCACCACGAGTCAGGGTTGAGAGGGTCTTTGTCTGAAAGTACTGGGGCATCTTCATTGATCATAAGCTGGACTGGTGTGCAAAGGTTGAGAAGGTCTACAGGAAGGACACTAGTAAGCTGATCTTCCTCCGTCAATTTAGGTCTTTTCCGGTCGGCAGCAGACTCGTGGATACATTCTATCACTCCGTGGTCAGAGCATTATTCTTTGCAGCGTGGAAGAATAACACAAGACTGGCAGACGTAATGAAGCTGGATAAGCTAATAAGGAGGGCCAGGTCTGTGACGGGAACCCAACTGGACAACGGAGACATGGCGGAGAAGCGTAGGATTCTCAAGAAACTGAACTAAATTCAGGGTTGTCTATTCCACTCCCTGCATCAGACTGTGATCTGCCAACAGAGTACCTTCAACGGGAGTTTTGTCCAGCTCTGTGGCTGCAGCGAAAGGCTCAGGGGGTCGCTTGTTCCCACCGCTATATCTTTCTTCAATTGAACAGTCACCAACAAGCTGAATCACCATGAACACTGTGCCAAACCAGCCATGGTCAAGAAGTTGTCCCAGCTCCCTCACTCCCCTGTTCTTGTAATTATTCAACACTCACCCCACCTTCCCATAACCAATTCTCCATCCTCTACCCTAATGCTGACTGTCCAGTCACACCCCCCACCCTCCAGCAACAACCCCCCTCCCCACCGTTAACAATGTGTTTCTGCTCATCATCTGATTCTATGATGTTATACATTATGGAGCTGTCAGTATTGTTGTGTTTAGGGGTTGCGGCACTGAATTTCCTTTGTGGATTAATAAAGTATTTATCAATAGATTTTGCATTGAGGCTTAGAAGCTTCACACTGCACCTCTGATCATAGGCAAACCAGAAGTGTGTTGATCATGAGATTCTTTAACCCAGTTACCTTCCAGGCTTTGCTATCGCCACGTAGGCCGAGAGGGTCTTCTTACCCCAGCAAATAATGGTAGTCTCACCAATTGTAAATCGCTGAGACAAAAAATGATCTTATAGTAAATTGGATTTCCTCTTGGCCGCTTTTGCAATTTGTGTCAACCATCTATCATCCTGGGAATGGTTGGCATATAATATTTTGCCTTTGTTTTCTATAATACAGGTACTAATCGCCCCTCTTTTTGGATTTTACTGTAAGGTTTGTCTTTTTAGAATTGGCTTTCATACTAGGATCCCTCTGAGGCCAGAAAATAATCAGATCTAATAGGTCTGAACATTATGTAAATGGATATATGGCCATTATCTCTATCCATCTTAGATGGTGATAAAACTCTATGGTATAGTGATATAAGTGAACACAATACTCGTAAGCAATAATAAATATATAGTCTGGATTAAATGCGAAAACAAGTTCAAGATGGTGTAACAAGTTGTTGATATGCACAATGTCCATGGTGTTCCTATGATAAGAACAGCTTGTCTTTCCCCGCGGTTTTGAACACAGAGTGCGCTTGATAGTAAATTCTGGGTCTTCCAGGCATATCCACTATTTGCCGAGAGTACATCTGTATTCCCTCTCCTCAACAAACTGTAAAGTGCTTGCTTCAGAACGAGTTCCCCTGAGTGTCGATTCGTGTTGCTCTTTAATCCACTTGACATGTTTTGCTATTGTTTCTGGCAATTAAACCCTGTTATTCAACAAAGGCACATTTGACCTCCTATCCTAAGCTTGTTGAGTCACTGGATTTCAGAGGGAACAGAAGAAGTAGAAGCAGCAAATCCCAAATAAAACAAGATCTCACGTCTGTTTATGGTATGCTTGCATTTATAATATGAGCTCGCTGAAGGGAAATATTAACTGAGAAAAGCCCCACAATCATGGGCCGGAAAATGCAGGAAGCTTCATCTGCAAAGTTACATTACCGGTAGAGGCACAGGACCCCCCACCACGTGCTAACTTATAATACTGGTGCCTTTATATGTGGGCTCCCTAAGGCACCAGTGGCTGCTACCTCACCAACCCCTACAACCTTTTTACTAGACCAGTAAACACATAACTAACCCTCAAATTAGTAATTTTTACCAGGCATCCACTGGCTGGCCATCCACTGACCTAAAACCAAATCCGTCTGAATCCCAGCCTTTCCCTTTGCGAGGTTTTCATGAACATTTAAAGCATATGGAGGCCTTCTAACTCTTCCACAATGGCAGATGGTGGGGAAGATAAGGATTGGGCAGCTGAAGGCACCTCTTCCAGTTCAGCACACATGCAAGGCTCAGTCAAACCGAGTGTGCATGTGTATGGAAGAGACAGTCGGTCAAACAAGTTGCTGGCTAACAGAAGATATGGCTAAGCTTTAGAAAGCTGGTAATAAACAATACTTCTCTAATGAACACCTAGGATATATAGGAGAGGGACTTGAGCAAGAGGGCAGCCACACTGTCCTGCATGTCCGACTTTGTGTCCGGCTTAAAAAAAACAGTTTCCCCGCGGACAGGTAGAAGACGCACATAAGCGGTCAGCTTTGCAAACCCATTCAAGAGAATGGGTTTTAAAACTGACCATCGGGTTTCCATCTTCTGTCCAGTTTTGCGAGGAAGAAGATGGAAACCGGCTGGATCGCACAAACTGGACAAAAAGTGCAGGTGTGAACCCCTCCCCCTTAGAGACTTTGTGGCAAGCCAGGACCAGTAGAAGCCGCATGCTACTGCGCATGCGCCCAGGCCATTTTTTTTAAGCAATGTCAGTTCGCGAGCGCCGGAGGAGGACGGGACACGAGGACATCGGAGGAAGAAGAGGCGTGGATGAAAAAGACGGCGCACCCTGAATGCCCGCCCACCGTGCACGATGGGTAAGTTTATCACATTCTGTTTTAGGGTTTTATTTTAAAATGGCGGTGGTAGTTTAATATAACATTTACAGTGCCTGAATAGCCTTTTAAAAGGCTATTCACGCATATGTGATTTTGCTGATAGAGCCCCTTTAAGGGCTAAAAGAGAGTGAGCTATTTGGTTTCATGTAATTTTACTGTATTAGGGATATATCTTAATTTTGCTGCAGGCCGATCAGATAGATGGATCATATTATGGAGGCCATTGTTTATGGCAATGATCCTTACAGAATGGTGTTGTGCTGTGACTACCAATAAAGCACCATTTCCCCCTGGAAATTGGGCATTTCCTACATAACCTGACCCTGTCCAATCAGTACCGGCATGCACCACTGACAAAAGAAAATGTATTGCTCAGTTGTCAATTTATACCTTTCCAGGAGGACTCAAAGAGGGTCGGCACAACACAAAGTTTTACGTAGAGACTATTGAGAATATAAGTATTTACTAAAGCAAACACAACTCTCTCGAACACAGGTTTGATCCTGTATTATAGCTCAGCTCCATTCAGTTGAGACTAAGTTGCAGTACCACACACAGTCCACATATTGGAGTGGCACTGTTTTATAGGGGGAAAACAAACAGATTAAAATAAATAAATTAAATGCATTTTTTATGATCCTGGGCAACTCCTTTTAAGATACAGTATAATGAAAGGCTTGGACTGCTCAACCTCACTATATAATAAAGGTATAAATAAAACTCAGCGAACCTGCAGACTATCACTGACTCCAGGTTCTAAGCATACGTAAGACCCAGCTGACGTGCAGACCATCACCTCCAATATTGATCTAACCGCCCCAATGCTGAGTGTTAGTAAGACCCATCTGACTTGCAGACCATCACCCCCAATAGGATCTAACTGCCCCGCTGCTGTTAGTAAGACCCAGCTGACTTGCAGACTATCACCACTAGCAGGATCTAAGTGCCCCAGGTGCTGTGTGTTAGTAAAACCTGGCTGACGTGCAGACTATCCAACCCAACAGGATCTGGCTGTCCCCAGTTGCTGTGTGTTAGTTCCACATGTGAGTCACCGGCTGGATTCATTTGCATGTAAATAATGCAGACTTTGCTCCATTTTGAACAGCGTGTTCTGCCCTTCACAAAGGAAGAATTACTGCAAGTAAGTTAAAATAATACTAAAAACACATGTTTCTCAACAGCAGTGAACCAAAAAAAGAAAAAAAAAGACCTTAAAAATACAAAAACATTTCTTTTTTTTTTGTCAAGTCACAAATAGAAAAAAATAAGCTATTGGGAAAGACTGCAGTAGGTTTGGAGAGGGAACACACATGCCTGTCAGGGCTCTGACTGTAATTGTTATTGAAAGATGCCTTTTATGAATAGCTGGAGTGTACATTACATGCAGTGTGAGAGGGTTAAACAGCGCAGCCTCAACTCTTTATAAACTTTTGCCCTTTGGATGTGTACTTATTGGCTGCGGTACAAGTTTTCAGCTGTATAACACGCCTTAACTATATGGTTCAACTGCCGGTCAGGCTTAGGAGCTGGCAGTCGGCCAAACCGCAATCAACGTGACACACATATCCCCCCCTCTTCTTCTCAGATCATCCTCAAGCTTTCTATCTCTGTTTCAACCCATGTTCCCCCTTCATTCACTTAAGGGTAAAAAAAAAACAGAGACCCAACACCATAAAAGCTGCAATGATTGGCCGCGGCCGGCCCACGCGGGCCTCCTTTTCTCTGGCGAGTGGCGCTGCGGTGGCTTGCGAGGTCCTTAGTTCAGTTTACTGTACTTGTTCGTTTTTTGAAAGTTGAAAAGTTCAATAATAGGGCAAAAGGAGAGGACACGTGTAAAACGCTATCCCAGCAGGCACTGGAATCTAATAGGCGGCCTCTCGTCTGGTCAGGAAAACATAACATTAAGGCTTAAACCGCGGCATCTCATCATAGAGTCAAGTCATTACGCTTATTAGATGTGGGAGGTCATGAGAACATTCCAGGAAAACATATAGGGATTGAAATAGAAGCAGCTCCATGTTTAGGGAGGAAGTTTGACTTCCTTTTATTTCTATTATTTCCTGTTGCTAGACAGTTGGTTGTGGCATCATTGTGTGACAGGTGCCGCCTCATTGATTTCAGCGCAGTTGAAATTGTGTCTCTAGCCCCCACCCCACGGTTCCCAAGCAACAAGCACAGTTAATTTCTGAGCTTGATGTGCTAATTAAAGACGACCTTTCACCGCCTCTACAACTCCAGTTCCAATTAGAATCTTGTAATAGGCCCAGCTCCACTGATTCTGGTGCCATTAGAATTTTTTCTCTAGCCCTCACCATTCCTGAGCAATCTATGCTGTTAGATTTGGTCCCTGATATACTATTTAGGCTCTGTACTGTCAGGTGGATGGTGTCAGGCAGGAGCAGACAAAGGGTGTGATTCTGAGCTCTGACACTGGCTGACTGTGATTGGAGCGACACTGCCCTTCTGACATTACACAGCTTAGAGACGACATTTCACCACCTCCACCAATTCAGGTTCTTAGCACTGCTCCACTGATTCTAGCACAGTTGGAATTTTCTATCTGGTCTCCGCCATTCCAGAGCAACAAGTACAGGTAGTTTTGATGCCTGATATACTATTTAAGCACTGTAATGTCTGAAGGGTGGTGTCAGGCAGGGGGTGTGATTCAGAGCTCCAATCAGTGGCAGCCATTGTCTGCTCCTGCCTGACACCGCCCTCTTGACAGTACAGAGACTAAATAGTATATGAGACACCAAAAATAACAGCAATGATTGCTCAGGAATGGTGGGGACTAGAGATGAAAAAATTCTTACTAACTTATTAACAGATGCTAAGAACTGAAGTTGGTGAAAGGTCCTCTTTAAAGGAGCTATCTGATCATAGACATTGGTGGGATATCACTATGCTATGCCATTTGTAGTTACATTTAATTCTAACATAGGAAAGGAATAAGGTCATCTACAAAGTACCAACACTGAATATCAAGCTTACCAAATTTAACATAACCCACATGGGATAGACAGCTGGTCATGAGATAGGCAACGGGAGGATGAATGGTTGAAGGAAATAGGGAAGAAAGGCCTGCATATAGAGGCACAGAATGAGCATTGATTGGCACCGGTTTCCATCAGTCTATTACAAAGACAGCTCCACTGATTATCGGAAGCACATCCCTGTTCGCACAGGGTGATGTGCCACCGATAAGCTCCATTTTTTTTTTTATGCTGCTTGAACATTGGTCAGATGACCAGCAGAACATCTAGACCAGACAATAATTTTTCACATTGTTATAATTAATCACCCTTAAAGAGGACGTTTCATGGTTTGGGGCACAAGCAGTTCTATATACTGCTAGAAAGCCGAAAGTGCATTGAATTCAGCGCACTGTTGGCTTTCCCGATCTTTGCCCAGTTTAAAGAGCTTTCAGTCCCGGTACCGTAGCTCTTTACAGTCAGAAGGGCGTTTCTGACAGTCAGTGAGGTACGTCCTTCTCCACAGCAACGCCTATCGCGCTGTACAGTGTGAGCGGGGAGGAACTCCTGATAATACTCGTCTATGGATGAGCACTGTGAGCAGAGGGAGGGGGCGTTCCTCTCCGCTCACACTGTACAGCGCGATAGGCGTTGCTGTGGAGAAGGATGTACCTCTCTGACTGTCAGGAACGCCCTTCTGACTGTAAAGAGCTACGGTACCGGGACTGAAAGCTCTTTACCCAGGGCACAGATCGGGAAAGCCGACAGAGCGCTGAATTCAGAGCACTGTTTGCTTTCCAGCAGTATATAAAACTGCCTGTGCCCCAAACCATGAAAGGTCCTCTTTAATATTGGACAGGTTAATAGGACTTTTAGCTAAATGAGCAGTCTTCTGATCGGCTGGGACTACAGAGGTTGGACCTCCACCCATTAGACACTGGTGCCATATGTTGGGAAGATGTCGTCAGTGTCTATGATAACGACTTCTCTTCAACCCCAGAGAATAGAGATGAGAAAGTGTTAATTATAAAGCGGATGATTCATGCAAATGAAGACTGTAATGAATGTTTGGATTACGCCAACCGTCATGTAAAGAAAAGGATGAGAAATCTCTTCTCTACATGTGACTGGAAAACTGACGTACCATGACCCAGATTAATGTCTTCATACATTTGATTTTCTGATTCATTTTTAGACGGCGTCACTGAAATTACTCAGAGCGAAATCTTTCAAAATGTTCTCTGCACCGAGCCTACAAGTGTGACGTCTTCAAAGTGAAGCAAAAGGTAGAGGAACATTGCCCCCTCGATACCCAACAAACAGGATTTCTAAAAGCAGTTATGTGGAACCTACACAATGAACACATGTGAACCAGGGCATACAGTGATACAGAATGGATGTTATTATTGGTCAGAAAATTCAGTGGGATGTCGTCTCTGCAGACTGGATAATGCCAGAGCCTTTGACAGCCATACATACAAAGATAGGGAACTAGGCAGTGCAAGGGTAGGATGGAAGATGCGTCCAAAATCTAATGTATAAGAACAGCCTAAGCAGCTAAGCTCCCTAGTCAACAAGTTTAGATCCAACATGCCCAATTCCCACCAACATTGGCTGAATAATGCCAGACATCTAATACAGATTCAATTGTAGACTAGTCCCACTGTATGTGGTTGGTATGGCTGACATTTATCATATGTTTAGTTGCCTTTACCACAATTGCACAGCGTATCTAATCTGCCAATACAAGTGCATGGACAAATTTGGCATATTTGTTAGATCTACATTATTATTTCATGTGTTTCCACCTTTTATATGCTACTGGCAAGAATAAATATCAAATTTATCAACACAGAAAGTAGAGAAAAAATGGTATCATCATCATTCACAATTCTGTCATGGGCTCTAATCCTTTCTCCTTCTTCAGCATTTGATCAAATGGTGATTGCTCTAGGAAGTATCATCCTTATACCAGGCTCTGTACAGTCACCATTTTATAGATCAGCCTAGCTGTTAGGGGTATGTCTGATATCAGACTTGTAGACCGTATTCAATATAGTGTGTGTGTGTACTGGAGAGCATTATGCTGAGGGAGCATTATACTGTGTGGGTTCCACTGTGGGGGCATTATACTGTGTGGGTTCCACTGAGGGGCATTATACTGTGTGGGTTCCACTTTGGGCGCATTATACTGTGTGGGTTCCACTGAGGGATATTATACTGTGTGGGCTCCACTGAGGGGGCATTGTACTGTGTGGATTTCACTGAGGGGGCATTATACTGTGTGGGTTCCACTGAGGGATATTATACTGTGTGGGCTCCACTGAGGGGGCATTATACTGTGTGGAGGCCACTAAAAGGGTGTTATACTATGTGGGCATAATAGTGTGTGGGAGGCACAAAAGTTACATTATACTGCGTCGGGTGCACTTGCTACTGGGCACAACTGGGAGAATTATTACTATGGGCTATACTATTTCATTGGTACTCTTATTTCTGAGGGCACTGTTGGTGATATTAACATTTTCAGGGGATATATAATACGGTTGCAGTATTTGGCTTGTGCATGTGCTGGATCTGTGGTAAAACAGCACATGGATGATATCTATGGGCTGCTCATGCCTAAATGGATCCATTGATTTACTGCAGTGACCCCACACTGTAAAACAGACATGTAGAGGACCTGTTCTGAAATCTGCCTGGGGCTCACAGTCTAATGCACAGACCCAGATGTGTGAATGGGGCCATAGAAGATAATGGGTCAGTGTGCTAGTAGTGCAGTGGCAAAGCACATGTGTACATAAAGTAATGTGGGTAATCTAGTCATCTCTGACTCACTGGATGTAAAGGATTTTTCTGGTGTTACCTGTGACCACATCTGCTTTGTACTGCTGTCTTCGGCATGGCAGGTTGGGAACGGTCTTGGGGCCTTGCAACGACCCTGACTGGACCATTGATGCCGACCTGTATCCAGGATTCTGATTCTGTTCGTGGTAATCGCCCATAAGACTTGACAGTTGCTAGTCCTACAGATGGTGGCTCATGCTCCAAATGTGCATATCAATTTATGTGCAAATCTAAAAGCTATGTGTGTATTATCTGTATTAACACACTGCTGTGAGGAAACCAAGATGCAGGAATGTGGGAGAACAAAGTGACCTCTACCATCAATATAGCACAAGAAGAAATATGCCTGGTGGCTTGAACAGAATGGGACACCTCTTCCTGCTGATATGTCCTCAGTTTAATGCCAACAAACATAAAACAAAAAATACAAGTGCCTTTTTATTAGTCTAAGGTTACAAAAATATTTTTTCCTAAAAAGAATGTGAGTAATGACTGCAGTACTTATTCCAGCCCCGTACCTCAACTGTGCGAGGGACAACAAACAGCTTGGAATCTATTTACTTAGAAAGCACATACCAAATTCTTCAGCACAATCTCCAGGTATCTCAATGCATCCATTTGCAATGTGAGCCAATCACAATACTAGGAATTTATGCTTAAACACATCCAAACTGGTCCAATATTATTAAAAATTGTGACTACCACAAAGTCCTTCTGGGCAATAAATATCTGATCTGGGGTTACTGCCTGAGTCGATAGAAATACAATGACTGGTCAAGCAGTGCCATCGTGGTGAAGGTCATTTACTGACCTCCAAGTACAGTAGGATAGGATGCTTACTGACAGAAGAAGGAGAATTTCTAGCCTTGGCTGCGTTCCCATCGGTGCCAGATACTCTGTTGGATACTTTTTTGTAGCGTCCAAACAAAATCGAAGAAAAAGTGCTGCACAGAGAAATTTTTTCCTCTGCCAGTTTGAGCTTAAAAATAACGGAGACCTGACAGATGCCATTATAGTCCATGAGTCTGCTGGGCTTCGTGCGTGACCGCTATTTTAGCAGTCCATTTCTTCTTTGTATGGGCCCCCCGGTAGACCCAAACAACAAAAAGGCGACACTAGTGTGAACATAGCGTTAAGAAAAATAAAATCGTCATCAACTATAAACTGATAAACCTTCAGTAAAAATTGATGTACCCTCAGAAGCACATCTCAGGAACGGAGTCATGGACCTCATTAAGGTTAAGTTCACACTAGCGTTGGTCTCTACGTTGTTCAGGTCAACTAAAAAGAGCAGTTACCCGCGGACTCCATAGATTAGAACGGGGTCCACTGGGGTTTCACTGGATTTATACTGAAATCAGCGGAGAGAAATGTCCTCTGTGCAGGACTTTCCTACACCAATTTAGGTGGGATCTGCGGTGGAGTCTCCTATGTAGACTGTAATGTAGATATATACAATATAATATGGCATAAGCATATCTGTACCTATTGCAAAAAATATCGAACAATATTGGTGGGGTTTGCCATAAATGTAATGTCCATGGTGGACCACAGATTGCCCACAGATCCCATCTGAATTTTCTCAGTCTTAAAATAAATAAGTCTATGGCCAGTTGTGGTTTACATAGTCATGTCCATGTATTGAGGATGACAAATGTATGCAGGTCATCCGGAGCCCCTGAGGGTTGCATACATGGCTGTTGCTATGTAAACAAACACAGCTGTGTCTTTAAGCTCTGTCTAAAACGTGTCCTCAGAGGACCAAATCGGTAAGTCATACAATAAGCGAGCTTAAAACACTTAAAGGGGACCTGTCACCAAGTACAAAATACTATATGCCATACGTCAATTGCTTCTCGCTGGGCTCCTGATCAAGTTGGTGTTTTTAAACTGTCCACCTATTCCAAAAAAATCACCCATGGACCATTATATGTAAAGTATCTCTTATTCACCAAGTGGGCAGTAACCCTTTAGGTGAATGATCTTTTCTTTACATATAACCTTCTAAGGGCCATATCTTTTGAATGGGTGAACAGTTTAAAAAACAAAATGTGATAAGGGACACAACAGGGGGCGCGGAGATAGAGGAAAAAACCAATGAGGGAGAAAAGCACAGAGAAACAAGCTGTTGTAAAAGAAAAAAATCATACTATTTCCTATAACACATTGTATAACTAGACTCTGCCCGTGACTTCGTCTGCATGTTGTTGGCTCGATGATCCGCTTATATTCAGCAAATTGCTGCCATCAATGTTTCACTTGGCGTTTCGGCAGTTCTCAAGCTGTCCTGCTGCTGAACTTGTTCCTTGCGCCTGTGATTGTTCCGGTATCTCAGCAGCTGGCTGGGACGCCATATAACGAGCACGTTGTTGGTGTCGATGATCCGCGTGCTCCGGTGTTTCAGCTGCTCTAAGAGCCGCTTGACGCCTTGCTTGCTCAATCCTCCTGAGCTCCGATTGAAGAGAAGTCTGTGACTTCTGGCTTCCTTCATAGCTCTCGTTGTTTTCAAATTTTGCAACAAATTAGATTTTCTTCTTCCCTGCATGTTTAAAATTAGGAAACTGCCAATTTGGATTAAAGATGTTTTCCCATCTGAGTGTGTCAGTACTGGAGCAGATCTGATAATATGCAAATACTTGTACACAATGGGCTCAGTCTTATCTGTGTGTTTACATAGAGAGATAACAGACCTGGCTTTATCAGCAAAGTGTTGATAGTCCTGGCAGCAAAAGCAGTTTAATATAGTACATGAACATAAATTCATAACAGTCGTGAAGCCATGTCATTTACTGGGATAAAAAGTAGTCTATGTGTTAATCGAGGTTACAAACTATGTGCCAAATTTCATCCAAATCCGTTCAGCCATTTTTACATGATTGAGTAACAAACACACAAAGATACAAACTGTACTGTACATCCAGCAGAAAAAAAATTACAATGGGAACCTTTGGGTGAAGTACAGGGTTGTAATTAGATGTGGTGTAAAGGTGGTTTTACCTAGGCTCGAGAGCCTTGGGCGGCCCATCTGTGTCTTAGAGTTAAGGGTCTGGTACAGGTATTATGGTCCAGTTTTATGTTAAAATTCTGAAGTGTATGTCTATGCAATGGCATATATTGGGGCTTTGCATCTGAGGAAATGCATATACTTCTACAGAGCAATGAAACGAGATGTGAACAGAGCCTTAGTTTGCATAATATTGTACATAAAACTGAATTGTAGTAAGTATGGGAAGCCATCACACTGCTTCTGTAGCACATTGTAAGAATTAAGGCGAGCCACATACCAGAGACTATCAAAATAAGAAAGAAAAAGCCAAGTCAACTTGCATAAAATCTTATTAAGCGGACACAGTGAGGAGAACTAGACAAGGTGTTCAGGAATGTAGCGAGCACATCGAATTAGAGGCACCGAGCCAAGCAAACCTAAATCCAGCATGATCCAATATGTGAAGGCGTTACTTTAATATCCTTGTCAAGGTTTCCATGCCATGTCAAGACTGATGCATGAAATGTTATACAGTTATAGTCGAGCCAAATGTCACACTTTCTCTGTGATCTGCTATTTCTGGCTCTTAGGACTTCTCACCTGAGCTCCTCATCAGTCTTGAGGATAGAAAAATATTATGTGAAGAAAAACACATCTCACACTATTACAAGCGTCCTGAGTACCTGACATATTACACACATACAGAAATGCCAGGTGTGCGCTTGTATATAGAAAGCCAGACATACAGTCATATTGAATACTCAAAAAAAGGGACCAACAATCTGTCCATATAAAAAGTTATAAGAAATTATTCACAATGATTTTGGGGGCTGAAAGCCTCTGAGAAATGACCATTCATTCCAAAGGAGAACTGTATGTATGTGGGCATGCTCCCCAAATTGGAGGAAGAACACAAACTTGTTCAGTGCATTGGTAAGGGTCCAGGACTCCATGATCTATGCGCAATAAAAATGTATATATACACACGTGGACAAAATTGTTGGTACCCATTGTTTAATGAAAGAAAAACCTACAATGGTCGCAGAAATAACTTGAATCTGACAAAAGTAATAATAACCAAACCACATGTTGACAAGCCACAAAGCTCCTGGGAGAATCTCCTATGGACAGAGGAGACAAAAATCAAACTTTTTGGCAAGGCACATCAGCTCTATGTTCACAGATGGAAAAATGAAGCATATCTTGAAAAGAAGACTGTCCCTACTGTGAAACATGGAGGAGGCTCTGTTATGTTCTGGGGCTGCTATGCGCCATCTGGCACAAGGTGTCTTGAATCTGTGCAGGGTACAATGAAATCTCAAGACTATCAAGGAATTCTAGAGAGAAATGTGCTGCCCAGTGTTAGAAAGCTTGGTCTCAGTCGCAGGTCATGGATCTTGTAACAAGATAATGACCCAAAACACAGCTAAAAACACCCCAGAATGGCGAAGAGGAAAACATTGGACTATTCTGAAGTGGCCTTCTGTGAGCCCTGACCTAAATCCTATTGAGCATCTTTGGAAGCAGCTGAAACATGGAGTCTGGAAAAAGCACCCTTCACACCCGAGACAACTGGAGCAGTTTGCTCATGAGGAGGGGCCAATATACCTCCTGAGAGGTGCAGAAGTCTCATTGACAGTTACAGGAATCGTTGGATTGCAGGGATTGCCTCAAAAGGTTGTGCAACAAAACATTAAGTTACGGCAACCATCATTTCTGTCCAGGCCTGTGTCATGAGTTTTATTTTTCAAAAAATTCTGTTGAAGCGAAAAGCAATGTCTGACTTTCCTTTGTTCATTTTCATAGAATTTTATTATTACTTTTATCAGATTCAAGTTATTTCTGTGACCATTGTGGGTTTTTCTTTCATTAAACAAGGGGGACCAACATTTTTGTCCACATGTGTATGTAAAATAACCCACTGCAGAAATTTAAGACCTGTTTTCTCCATGCTTGCTTGTGAAGCTGCAAGTTCAGAGCACAGTGGAATTACTCTGCAAAGCATAAAGGATTTTGTGTCTACGTCACAAGAAAAAAAGCAACACTTAATCCCACTGAATAGGGCTATATCTGTAGACCAAACAACTAAAGTTCTCATTTTTAACTAGTGTTGAGTGAATAGTATTCGGTCGAATACCTCGCTCTCATAGGAATGCGTGTAAGCGGCCGTCAAATATTCACTGCGCTTAACCCCTCGTTGTTTGGCTTACATGCATTCCTATGGGAGCGAGGGTATTCGATGAATACTATTTGCTCAACACCAGATTTAACCATATGTATTACCTGTCTGAGCACAGACACAGGGGTCACCAGTAGGGATATACAAGGCAGTAGAATACTACATAACTCTAGGATCAGGCTATATACATGGTTTGTTTTAAGCCTGCATCCATGGACCAGCAGCTGTACGTACCTGGTGCATATGAACATGGCAACTGTATACACAAAATGGTAATAAATTTTCCTCTGATTTGTAAATAAGCTTTGATAATAATAAAAAGTACAGAAATAATATAACACAAACATTACGTGTTGCACAATGCAATGAATGGAACTGGATTATTCTGCAGTGAGTGCACAGGATACATTTACAGCAGATTAACACAAGATATTTCTCTTCCCCAGCCTTTAATGTAGAATATGTCACTCTGCACAATGCAGCGGTCTTATTGAACTTCCCCGGGCTCATCAGGATTGCATTGCGTAAAAGAAATGCAGATGTCTCGCAGGTATTTTGGCAACTGCGCTCTACCCTGAAATGTAGTTCTACCGTCATGTGGGGTTACTGGCTGAACTCTGCTTGAACCTGAGCAGAATATCATTTACAGTACACACAAACAATTGTGCTATGATCACCTGCTTCAGACGGAGGGTTCAAAGTAAGTTCGTGTCCCTGCACACCTTTCTTTTCCTCCCCCCTTCACAGTACATTTCCTGAAAACAACCAGAGCGAGCCACAGATAGGAAATAGGAAGGAGACAAATATAAAGACCGATGCAACACAATGGCACCTGCACGGACCAGGGTCCAAGAGCAAAACTGATTCCTGGATCTACATCCTAGCTGGAGAAGACATAGCGTTGTATGTGATGTACGTATAAATACAAATATATATATACTTCCCCAAACAAGGGACTCAAAGCACAGGGAGCATTGTGGATTAGGGGAGATAGTTGGTGCTCATCCCCAACACAAGGGTCAGCTGTTTTTACAGGAAGTCAGTGTATCTATCAATACACTTTTGCCATGTGAGAGGAAACTGGAGTACCTGGAGGAGAACATATAAACTCCATGCAGATGTCCTTGGTCCGATTCGAATCAGGGATCCCATCCGGGATAGTCATCGTGCTGCACAGTTTATTACTAACTTTACGCCCGGTGAGGCGCAGGTTCCTGCCGGTATCAGCTTCAGTACAAAGCAGGGACTTTCAAGCAGGCGCTGCAAATATAATACCAGTCTCTATGGCTAAAAGACCCATGATGACATCATCAACAAGAGTCCACAGATCCTACACAGAAATTCAGCCATAGTAGGCAGCGTGAAGGCTCTAAAACCGGAGACAAAGGCATCACATGCTAGGTTCACTCTAGTGTTCGGCACACCCTCATTTAAGTTTGCATGGGAACCTGAACGATGGAGAGCCCATCCGCTATCATGGGGTCCATAGATTTTATAGTAATTTTAGGTGGAATCTGTGGCGGGGTGTCCTATACTCCAATGCAAATGTAAACCTAGCCTTAGATTGGTACAGGATATAGGAGGTTCTTCTATTATCTGCTCCTAACAAAGAGAAAGGTGTGGAATTGGGGGAAGATTTGCTGCAAGTTTGGAAGGTTTTATTTGGTTAGATTGCTGCTGCGAATGGGCTTGAGGTAGAAAGGGGAGACGGTACCAAGGGACAATGCTTCTACCTGTGATGCCACATTGGTGGTGTTTGGTGCTTCTGCTGGACACTGATGTTTGATGCTGTTAGGGAGGTATATTGTGCTGCCATGCGGATTTGGTTGCTGCTATTAAGTGTATTACATGTACAGTACACTTAGCATTTGTTTGGCATTCTATGAAGTACTTCATTGCTGGCGAGGGTCTGACATCAAAATAGATTGACTGGTGAGGCCCAAGTCAAGAAAGTTTGAGAAGCCTTGCCCAAGACCACCCTTTGTCATTTACTCGGGAAGAGGCTTGTCTGCTTTGGGTATCTGAGAGGAAAGCAGTAAAAGGTCAGTTTCACCTGCAGTGCCTCCACAGGAGAAATGAAGCATTACATTGTGCCCAATGACATCGATGGACTTGTGTGCGGTACCAGCGACTTCTTTCTGGACTCAACTGAGTGCTATGCACAAAGAATATTCTCTAGCCACTCTATGTTTGGGCTAGTCAGGGCCACAACAATGTATAATTCTTTAATAACATATTAGAAAATAAAATGTGTTATCTAAGACCATCCCCTCAAATCATAGTTCAAGACCTACATTCCAACAAGTAAACTCAGGGCAGGAGTCAGGACAACCGGTACCTTGGCTTACCAACTCGCCTAATGCAGGGGATCCCGAAACATCGCGTGGGCTTCTTTTACTTCTCTTAAAGAACCGAATATTTATGTGGTATTGAAGTGGAGTTTGTTTTATTTGAAGGTTATGTTTTAAATATGGCAGTCACATTTACAACATGTGTTAGATTTTATAACACTGTATCTTTCTCAAGAGAAATATCACTCCTAAAATAACAACCTTAGAGGGCGATGAAATAGTTTGGGATGAGTTATATGGTTTCGATGTGTTAAAATGTCTGAAGACAACGTTGATATCAGCGAGTCTTTCAGCGGCGCGGTACTCATTATATATATAATGAGGACATGGCAGGACATATGATAAATATACACGTGTTACATTTTAAAGATCCATGAGAAATTCTAAGCCGAAGCTTTTACACCCCTTCTTGACATTGTGCAGCATCTCTCAAAACTGTAAAATGTTTGGGGAGTCAACACTAATAACTCAGCTCCACATTCTTGTGGGGTTGTCCTGATTTGGAGGCTGAAAGTAAAATTTGCACAAAGTGCTGATATAATCCATATTAAAGAAGGACACAAAAAATGTTTATGCTCAATCTAAAGTATCTACTGTAAGATTAGGTTATAATTGCTGAGAAACTAATTCTTTGGTCTGGATTTTGACACAAATTAAATAGGAGCCAGTATTTCCTTTTTCCACGAGCGGTATTCTACCACTCACAGAAAAAGAAGCGACCTGCCCTATCATGACACGGATTACGTGGCAGAAGGCACTGCGGCACCCGCGTCAAGACAATCCCTCCGTACTAGGCCCATTCATTTGGGCCTAGTCCAGAGCAGGAAGCCGCGACTGTCGGAAGCTAAGACAGTCACGGCTAGCCGTGGCGGGCGCATTTTGGTCCGGATTCTGACACGGCTTCCCGCGTCAAGATCCGGACCAAGCCCTAATCCTTATTTCTCTCTAAGCTGGTGGGCAGAAACTAGCTGCCAAACACTGCACACAGTAAATAGAAGTGTCTCTTTTTCACTGTCAAAAACAGGATCATGCAGGTCATATATAAAGAAGTACTGACCTGTAATGGTCGTGTTAGAAAGCTTCTATTTAGCTCCAGCATCAAACCTAACCCGTCTTTGTTCTCTTATCGCCTACAATTCCTGCTCAATCCCCTTCCACAAATTTCTATAGACATGTGAAATCAGTCTTAAGGCTAGTCTTACACAACCGTAATTTAAGACCGCAAATGGTCCGCAATTGAGGGTTTTCAATTGCGGACACATTATACTCAATGCGGCCTCTTACACCACTGGATATTTTATCCGTGGTTTGCCGGGCCGCAACCGAGGTCTGCACTTTCTAGAACATGTCCGTAATGGCCGCAATTCACGGCACTGCATGGACTCGCCCATAGAACTCTATGCAACAGCAACATGCGGACCGTAAATGCATTATGGTCGTGTAAGACCAACTTAAGATAGATATAACGGATTTTCAGAGTAAAAGTAATTTTCGCAAAGGGAGGGGATGGAGCCTCATAAGAGGCAAAACTCAAAGTATGCGAAAAGTTACTGACCATTTACAGGGATTTTCTTGTCAGGCCATCAATGTCATATTGGTAAGAGTCACCTGAACTGCAGTTTCATTCCCAGCTGTACTGTACAGAGTTGTGCCACAGCTCCTTCAAACAGCTGATCAGCAGAGGTGCAGTGAGTTGGAAAACCACTGACATTGTTGATTTATCCAAAGGAGTTGTGTTCAACATTAAATTCTGCAAAAATACTTTTAATTTTCATTAGGAATATTAAAGAGGTGAAGATTTACTTGGCCTACATGGCAGAAATTTTTTTCAAAGGTATCTGCTACTGCAAGCTGCCTCTCAGATAGCGACTGGATGCCTTCTTGTATACAGATAAGTGACACAACAATTGTAATTTTTGCCTCCTTCGGAATGTGACATGTACTAGAAGAGAATGATAGATGGGGCGATGTTCATGTTCCTTACTTATTGTGGCAGATTTATTATTGCTTGTAGGCCAGTTTTCAGGCATACAAGGCATAACAATGTGTGACTGTTTTTTTGCACTGCCCTTGCCACTTTCACAAATTTATCATCATTTACATATGGCTTGGAGAGGTTTGCCTCATTTATGGGAAGGAGTACGTCATATATGAGGCACACTCTTCACCAGCGATGGTGACCTTAGTAATGCCAGTCTTCATGGATCTACCCTATTGTCTTGTTACTGACAAGTGCACAGAACATAGTATGTTGCATGAAACTGTAGCAGGAAGAACATACCCTCACAATCATGTAATTTAGGGGGAGGTGGACAAAGCTGATTTCTCTGCATAGGCCATTTAGTAATATTCATACTATTAGAGAGGACGGAATAAGGGCGACATTGAACTGCCTCGGAGCACATACTTAGGATGAAAAAATAACTGAAATTTGCATGTTAAATATATATATATATATATATATATATATATATATATATATATATATATATACACTCACCGGCCACTTTATTAGGTACACCTGTCCAACTGCTCGTTAACACTTAATTTCTAATCAGCCAATCACATGGCGGCAACTCAGTGCATTTAGGCATGTCAAGACATGGTCAAGACAATCTCCTGCAGTTCAAACCGAGCATCAGTATGGGGAAGAAAGGTGATTTGAGTGCCTTTGAACGTGGCATGGTTGTTGGTGCCAGAAGGGCTGGTCTGAGTATTTCAGAAACTGCTGATCTACTGGGATTTTCACGCACAACCATCTCTAGGGTTTACAGAGAATGGTCCGATAAAGAAAAAACATCCAGTGAGCGGCAGTTCTGTGGGCGGAAATGCGTTGTTGATGCCAGAGGTCAGAGGAGAATGGCCAGACTGGTTCGAGCTGATAGAAAGGCAACAGTGACTCAAATAGCCACCCGTTACAACCAAGGTAGCCAGAAGAGCATCTCTGAACGCACAGTACGTCGAACTTTGAGGCAGATGGGCTACAGCAGCAGAAGACCACACCGGGTGCCACTCCTTTCAGCTAAGAACAGGAAACTGAGGCTACAATTTGCACAAGCTCATCGAAATTGGACAATTGAAGATTGGAAAAACGTTGCCTGGTCTGATGAGTCTCGATTTCTGCTGCGACATTCGGATGGTAGGGTCAGAATTTGGCGTCAACAACATGAAAGCATGGATCCATCCTGCCTTGTATCAACGGTTCAGGCTGGTGGTGGTGGTGTCATGGTGTGGGGAATATTTTCTTGGCACTCTTTGGGCCCCTTGGTACCAATTGAGCATCGTTGCAACGCCAAAGCCTACCTGAGTATTGTTGCTGACCATGTCCATCCCTTTATGACCACAATATACCCAACATCTGATGGCTACTTTCAGCAGGATAATGCGCCATGTCATAAAGCTGGAATCTTCTCAGACTGGTTTCTTGAACATGACAATGAGTTCACTGTACTCCAATGGCCTCCACAGTCACCAGATCTCAATCCAATAGAGCATCTTTGGGATGTGGTGGAACGGGAGATTCGCATCATGGATGTGCAGCCGACAAATCTGTGGCAACTGTGTGATGCCATCATGTCAATATGGACCAAAATCTCTGAGGAATGCTTCCAGCACCTTGTTGAATCTATGCCACGAAGAATTGAGGCAGTTCTGAAGGCAAAAGGGGGTCCAACCCGTTACTAGCATGGTGTACCTAATAAAGTGGCCGGTGAGTGTATATATATATATATATATATATATATATATAAACATATATTTATACTTTATACACTTTTTTTTTTAAAAAAAAAAGGAAAGCAAGACTTGGACGCCGTCCAGTAAACAGTCTGTATTGCTGAAAATGTTCCTTATTGTGCATACACTTCTGTATCCACTTTGCCAAGATTACATTCTAAGTCAATAATCGACCGGGGGAAGAACAACCTTTCCATGAATAAGCCTCTCAGTTGGCGTTAAGTATTTTCTTCCATGCACACAGGGACGACTCTTCAGGCAATTGCCAAGAATTAAAAGGTTTTTGTCTCTATGTGTTAGTCCAAAAGGTAAATTGACTTAGATGTGGATTACCCAAAATGTGGCATGGTTACAATAACCATATAAAGCTATGTTGTCTTTATTTCAGGACAGGTTTGTGTATATACACTGTATATATTACATAAGTGGCTGACAGGGGTTGATATGTGTTGTTGTAGAGAATGGGCTTCTTGGCCCCAACTTTAAAGTCATGAATGGGTAGGTGGAGGGGCAGTGTCTGTCCCAGTATGTTGTGTAAAATTGTGTCTCTGATGTACGTAGATATATATTTTCCTTCTCAATCACTAACAATCCCTTGTTCATCCCTCTCTTCTTTCTGCTCCCGCTCTGGTGGACCTAGCCTGCATATTTCATAGAGGTCCACTTAAGGGGGTTTTCTGGGACTTCCATATTGACGACCTATCCTTAGGATAGGATAGGTCATCGGCATATGAACAGTGGGGGTGCAACAACTTGAATACTTACAGATCTTGAAAATCCATTTAATCTACAGTGGCTATAGTGGGGAGTTTAAGAAGTCCTATCCACGGCAATAAACACTTATAAGAAAAAGTAAGGGAACCTCATATGAACAATAACATATGACAATTACATTATGCCGTTGCTAACTTAAAAATTAAGCTAAAATACAGAAATTGTGTGTGAAACATTAAGTACAATCTTACTGCGCCATAGGAATTAAAATAGTAAGTAACAGTCAAGTTCTGCTAATCAGCCCTTGATTAACTGATCATCAGTAAGTGTTACCCCCTCTTTAAAAGAAGTAGTTTTTGGCAGTTTGCTGGTCTGGAGCATTCAGGTGTATAATAACACAATATTAAAGAGGAAAGGCATCAGCAATTATCTTAGAGAAGCAACTGTTACAATGCATCGGAAGAGTTATAAGGCCTCTTCCAAACAACATAACATCCATTATTGAGAAGATTATTCAGAAATAGAAAACACTCGAGACAATCTTAATAGCAAATTCAGTCCAGGCTGAAACTGTGCAATCTTAATAGAAATTGCAATCCAAGGGCTACACCTAAGTCTCAGTTAGTAAGTCTTTCAAGTTCATGACAGAGCAAGAGCTGGGAAGGGGTGGAAGTACTGCAGGGAAAAAATTAATCTGGGAGGAATATGCAAATCTGTCTCCCAAGATGTAAACAGGGAGACAGTGCCTCTGTTATGCTGCCCTCTATGGGAAGCACCCTGAACATCATTCCTGACTTTCCCAGAAGTCTTTACTGCATAATGCGGGGTTATAACCAAATCAATTTCTCAGCTACGGTCGGCACCGTTTCTGTCTAGTTGAACTTCATCAGCGCAGCCTAGAGAGAATTGATTTGGTAGAAGTGAGAGGCTGAGCAAACCACAAGACTTCTGTAACAATGTCCTTTGGATAGAAGACCAAACACAGCATATCAGACTTTATACAAACTGTGAGCCAGCCTCAGAACTTGGCACCTTGCGCTCATTGAGTTGACCATGAACTCCTCTCTATACCTAGACCTAGAGAAAAGCGTGTAGAAATGGATGCCCACAAACCTAAAAAAAACCTGTTGCAACACTGTAAAGAGTGGGCCAAAATTCCTCCCGAACGATGTGAGAGACTGATAAAGTCGTACAGAAAACCATTGCTTCATGGTATTAATGCTATAGATGGTTCTCCAAGCTACTGTTTTATTGGGGGCACCTTATTTTTAAGTAAATAAGAAATCCGTTTCTGGACCATCTAAGGACCAGATGTTTTTATTTTTTTTTAGTATGTTCTGATAAGTAAAACCATAGAATTCAAAGAGGATGTACTTTGTTTTTCCATCACTGATAATCCTCAATATGTTTTATTCCAAAATTCACTAAATATCGGATTTGTATGGCCTATAATATTTTTGCAACGCCATAAAAAAATAGAGAGAAAATATGGCTGAATCATATTGTCCCAAGACACTTATTTTATTCCAAAAAATATTGTTCATTTTATTTTTCCACAGGAACTAAGAAGGTTTCATACTCCGGCTGTAATGAGAAATGTATTGTTCTGGGCTTTGGAGGGTTGGGAGCATTTTAGAGTTCAGCCAAACAGAAGGAAAAGTCCTTTCATTAATAAGGAGCCTTTTGAAAAAGCAAAGTGGTAATTGTGAACTACAAATATCACCGAGCTTTACGGGGCTGGATTTACAACCCTTGCCATAAAGCTCATGCCAGCCACGATATGCCATAAATAAGGCTTTGAACAGTCCATGACTTTGGAAGGTAACAAACTGTAAAAGAGAACAGAAGACGCTTTGTGGCCTTGACCACAACTGCTTTTCATTACATTGACTGGTTCCTTAGTAAAGAAACGATATACACATACCAATTTGCTGTCTTATGTCCTGCTGTGAGAAGTTAGGAGCGCAATAAAGAAGAAACAAGCTGCCGCGTTTCACAGCCGACCATTCAGTCACCTGTACTGTCCATCCTAACACACAGGACACTAAAATCAAATGTCAGGAGTTAAAAGGGAGGAAAAAACTGAATAAAAATAACCGTATGATGATAAAGTGAAATTTTGGAAGTCAAATTTTTTTCCTTGCTACTTTCCATTAGATTTTATGTGGATACTAAAAGGCTGTCAGGTCTATAAAATACATTTTAAAGCAGTAAGGAATCCTAAATACGTTCACGCTACCGTTATTAATGTACATTGCTGTCATCAGTTGTAGGATGACAGCAACGTACATTAACTGTAAAGAAGTAAGCCCCCTCCGTCTGTGTCCATTCCCGTTGAGTCAAGTGTACACAACAGGACAGATGCTTTAAGTCATGGCTGTTTACTGCATGCACAACTTTTTCTTATGTCAGAAAAGTAAATATTGTGGCAGAAGAGGAGAAAATGGAGATGGATACGCGCATATCACATTGAAACCAATAGGGAAAAAAGCAGCCCATTCATTTCAATGGGGAGTGCATGTATGCCGGCTCCCATTGAAATGAATGGGATCTGCTTTGTACGCGCTGATTCTGAACGTGTTTTAACGTTCAGAATCAGTCAACGTATTCTCAGTGTGAAAGCACCCTAAGACTAATTTATACAAGCCAGTTATCAGGAACTACCAATACTAGTAACGGTTATACCCGCTACCAGGACCATGTAACACTGTCACTGATCAGCCAACAAGGCTTGTTTGTCAGGTGATCTTGTCTTTTCTGCTGTGCCTAAGGTCATTGTTGGTGGCAGGACATCACCCCATGTAAACATGGCTGCCAATGAATGCAGCCTTTAGGGGAAAGAACGTCCCAGGATTGCTGCATGAATGAATGTTCTTGATCATTGCATCACTCATTGTCTTTTGCAAATGGGGCACTTTTGTCGTGAGGCCTAACAAACGTGTCATCAGCCATCTGGGTGCACTCATCATTGTGGAAGGCACGATGGATCAACACAAGTATGCATCTATCCTTGCGGACCATGTTCACCCCTACATGTGAATTGTTTTTCCTCAGGATGATGGCATCTACCAGCAGGACAATGTCACGTGACATAAAGCTCGCAGTGTATGTGCATGGTTCGAGGAGCACCAGGATGAGTTTACTGTACTCCCTTGGCCAGCAAATTCCCCGGACTTGAACCCAATTGAGAAACTGTGGGACCACCTCAATTGGGTTTTTCGTGCCATAGATGCTCAACTACATAACCTAGCGCAGCTGGCCACGGCACTGGAGTCATCATGGCTCAACATCCCAGTGAACATCATCACAACATTCCCTCTCTTCCTGCACGTCTCGCAGCGATCCGCTCTGCGAAAGGTGGTTATTCTGGACTTTGACAGGTGGTCGCATTAATGTGACTGGACTGTGTATTTACTACTGTGCAGGTAAAGTGCCAGCACAACCTGAACCATGGGTCAATCCTCCGCAGCTAGTTTTTATTGAACCCAATGTTAGCCTCACGCTGTAAGAGATCATATTGTGCAAGGATGCAAGCTGCATAGAATAATCCTACAAAGTCCCCTGACATCTTAAAGAACCACCCTACAAAAACTGCTGGGAAATACATTTTAATAGGTGGTTGGGCAGATTCTTTTGTGCTTTATATGAGCCACATTTTTGTTTATTTTTGATTTTTACTGCTGTGAGGTTTACGTTGCTGCCAAATAAACAAATGCAGAAAACGTGCTAGAACCAGACGATTTTCCACTGTAAACTTTTGTACTCTGCTTGACTCTGCTGAGGAATTTCAAAAGTGGGTTCTCGCTTTCAGTTGGGGCCATGTTTGTGACTTGAAATGCTATTTATGTTAAAAATCTTGTGTGACATTTTGTAGGCCCTGTGGGCACTTTATAAATCAAGCTGTTAGAAAACAAGAAAGGCCTGGCAGCATCGGCCTTCTGTGAGGGAGAACAAAAAATGACCGTGGCTTGACAAACAGCGAACGGAGCCAGCAAAGAGTCATTTGGAGCAGCATTAGAATTGGATTCCAAACCACACATAGCTGAGCAATGAACAAATGCCCTGGGGGACTATGGTGCAGCTCTGCCAAATGAAGTTAAAACACTTTGTTGTCCTCTGTTTCCCACCTCCCCATAGGATCCTGCAGCCATTTAGATTTCTTGTTCCTTTTCACTGTATGTATGTGGGTGGCAAATATATAAATGGGTGTATATGGAGCTATATATGGTACAAGTGGGGGTTATCGTCATAATTTAATTGTATTTATCTAATGGATGTCTAGTATGAAGCTTACCTATGAAACCATCTTCACAAAAAGACTTTGCGGAAAAGGGTTAGCCACCTCTGAACCAGTCATCCGGTTTTAAGGGACAAAATCACCTAAATTACATGTATGATGGATGCAATAAAGACTTTTGGAACCATCTAGACCTGCTTTAGGTACAGATAGAAAATATCCCATCAGTACTGCTAAGGTTCTCCTGGAAAAAGAACTCGAAGGTGATCAATGCGATACATGTGTAAAGTTGGCCACTGACAACAACGAAGATTGTAGGATCATTCTGCTCACACCTACTGTCAACAAAACAAGGATCCAATTGGTTAAAATTTTGCCCATACTTGGTAACTTCCCCGATAAGATAATCTTTTAATAGTTCCACCATGAGGAAATTCAGTGTGTTACAGCAGCATGGATAATACAGTAATATATTACAAGAAAGAACACATACAAGCTCATAGCAGATACAAAAGATACTAGGAGGCATAGCAACTAGGAAGAAAAGAAAGACTCAGGATCATTTAGTTCTCTGTGCGGAGTGATCTCCACTTAGCCTGATGCTGATTATACAGCCTGACCGCGGTTGGAAGGAAGGATCTCCAATAGTGCTCCTTCTCACACTTGGGGTGAAGCAGTCGGTCACTGACAGTACAGCCCAGTGCCATCACGGTCTCATACATGGGACGGGAGTTGTTCTCCAGCATGGAGCTCACCATGTACAGTATCCTTCTGTCACCCTCCACCTGTACTGGGTCCAGGGGGCTCCCCAGGACAGAGCTGGCCCTTCTAATTGTCCTGTCAAGTCTATTTCTATCCCTGGCTGGTATGCTACGGGGAATGAAAAGAAATAACCTACATCTTCCACTGAAGGAAAGATGTTCCACTGAAGGGCGCATTCACATGACAGCATTTCAGCTATGAAACTCAGACTGTGTTGGCTGGATTTATTGTCCTGTACATAATGCCAGGAGAGGTATAGCAATGCAGTTATCTATGCTGCTAGGAGTCCCTGCAACTCCACAACATACTGTCCCATACTGGTACTGTAATCCGGTCATCACATGGACTGAGTTTCACAGCTGACTGAATGCGAATAATATTTCCCAACTTTTCTGGCTGATGAATCTCTTGTTCTTTCCCCTTCTGGCCATGAATACAATAGTTTTTTTTTTTTTTCCACCGCAATTTTGTTGAAAAATGTCTTTACACAATTTTGTGAATTCTGAGCTCATTAGTCATCTCTCCTTACATGACCTAATTCTGGAGCCAAGTCTTCAAATAGGCTACAATATTGCGCAATATACGATTTGCCAAGCGAAAACCTCAACCCAGCTGAACCCTGCCATTGATGCCGAACATTGTTAATAGAAAAAGACCTTAATCGAGAGAGAGAGGTTTTTCATCACTTGGATATCCTCAAATTTAGAGATATAAGATGGCTACAGCACAAGCTAAGGGCGTGGCATGATCATACCTAGATACAACACGTTTCATTGAATAAAAACACCGGTACTAACCTGTGCCCGCTAAGGGTTGCTGTATCTCGCACAGCTTGAGCTGTTTCTGAAGCAAAATCCAAAGCACCAGCAACGGGTTTGGTGACAGTTCCAACTAAGCCTTTTCCTAATCCAGAGATGAAGCCGCTGACACCACCTTCATTTTTAACACCTTCCACAGTGGACGTGATCACACTTGTCAGCCCACCGATGATACCTAAAGGGGTAAGAGTTTTAAGTAATGTTAATGATGTGTCCAAGGCCATAGACACGTCACATGTACCAGATTTCTTCAGCTCTTGCCTCAAGTGTAGGTCTATAGACCTAGTTTCTGAAGCTCGATCCATAAACAAACCTTAAAGAGGACCTTTCACCATATCTGGGCACAGGCAGTGTTATATACTGCCAGAAAGCTGACAGTGCGCTGAATTCAGCGCACTGTCGGCTTTCCCGATCTGTGCCCGGTGTAAAGCGCTATCGGTCCCGGTACCGTAGCGCTTTACAGTCAGAAGGGCGTTTCTGACCATTAGCCAGAGACGTCCTTCTGCCTCGCGGCGCCAATCGCGCTGTGCTGTGGAGCGGGGAGGAACGCCCCCTCCCTCTCCTGATAATGCTAGTCTACGGACAAGCTGTGTGAGCAGAGGGAGGGGGCGTTCCTCCCGGCTCCACAGCACAGCGCGATTGGCGCCGCGAGGCAGAAGGACGTCTCTGGCTAATGGTCAGAAACGCCCTTCTGACCATAGAAGAGCTACGGTACCGGGCCGTAAGCTCTTCACACCGGGCACAGATCGGGAAAGCCGACAGTGCGCTGAATTCAGCGCACTGTCAGCTTTCTGGCAGTATATAGAACTGCCTGTGCCCGGATATGGTGAAAGGTCCTCTTTAAAGGCCTGGTTGATGCTCTACTCCAATATAGCGAATGGGGCCGTTTATAATACGAACACAAACTTTACACCACATAACATGATCTCCCGTTATAAGACAATTTATTCATTCATACCATGAGCAAGTCCATGAATCCCAGCGACTAAATGCTCCCCACTGGTTGCAGCATGATAGCGGATGTATTCTCTCTCTGTCTGATGTCTGTTGTCCATAGTCTTTCCCAGTCCATCAGAAAGCGTTCCGGCAAACTGCAACAAACAACACAATGTTATTATCTGAATAATGCATGGTTATATTGTGGTTGGCTTTTGTGCTACCAGTCTTTCATGGGGACTATGTCGACCTAATTAATATATCACAATAGCAATGGGTTCCTCCATGAGGTCCTTGGCACAAAATGGATTACAAAAAGGGATTTGCGCCTGAGCAGAAATCACATGGGTAGGCCATTGATGTTTAATAGGAACAGAGTAATGGTTTCCATTGAGGTGGCTCTGCAGGGAAATCGATGGCCTGCAAATCAAAACTGGTCTTCAACATAGGACAGCTTCTTTCAATAGATATGGCAGTATCATAAGGTGCATAAAATCTATGAAATTATATTTGTATTGCTTGGTCCAGACATCTCCACTGCTCAGCTATTTGTATGAATTTTGCTTACTAATATTAGTGTCTCCATGGGCTGTCTTCCTTCTTCATGGACGCTTGGCTTCTGGTGACCCCTACTAGCCTTACTCATGGGAATCGCTCATACAAACAGTTGCTGTTGTTTTTGATCAAACATGAATTACGGTTGAGAAATATTCCCGCATATCCAGTACATTTTTATTTATATCCTTGTCGTCAGTAACATTAACAACTAAATGAGAACCACAATTACTTTCACATTATGAAGTCTATGTAAGAGTATTTTCCTCTAAATTCATCCCATGGAAAAGGAATCATTACTAGAGATGAGCGAACACTAAAATGTTCGAGGTTCGAAATTCGATTCGAACAGCCGCTCAATGTTCGTGTGTTCGAACGGGTTTCGAACCCCATTATAGTCTATGGGGAACAGATACTCGTTAAGGGGGAAACCCAAATCCGTGTCTGGAGGGTCACCAAGTCCACTATGACAGCCCAGGAAATGATGCCAACACCTCTGGAATGACACTGGGACAGCAGGGGAAGCATGCCTGGGGGCATCTAACACACCAAAGACCCTCTATTACCCCAACATCACTGCCTAACAACTACACACTTTCCACATTCAAAAAAACCTCTATCAAAGTGGGAAAATACCTGGAAACCTTCTTTACTCCCCAAATGGATGGACACAAACCCCAATTTAAGCTCAACAAACAGTAACAACCACCCCTTTAAATCACGTTCCCCATGACAACCACAAATGGAATAGGCAATGGGAATTCCAAAAGCCCTCACCCTTAACTGTCATTTTGAGTGTGTGTGTGTGTGTGTGTGTGTGTGTGTGATGTGGTAAGACCTTCCAAAATTCACTTTTCTAGCCCTTAACATGAGCCCTTCCAAACAAAGTTACATGACCTTAAGCTGAGCTACCAGCAGAGATTGAGGCCCTTGGCATGAGTAGAGCCTTGCACCAGCAGTGTTTTTGGCACTTAGGGTGAGTTGAGCCTTGTACCAGCGTGTGTCCCTTAACATCAGGCGGGCCCTAAGTTCTGCGCTTTGCACAAAAGTTCCACATTAACTAGGCTGAATGGTACAAAGATTAGTAGGCCCGAGAACCAGGAACAGGTCTTGCAATGGCTGTCGGATAACGCTTAAAGCACATTGTCCACCAGCCAGTCAGCCTCTACCTCCTCTTACCCAACAGTCTTGTCCTCCTTCCACCCAAAATTCCCAATCTTCTCAGAACAATAACCCCAACTGTCCCTGCTCCCCAGAGCTGTTCTCCCTTCCTTTGACTGTACCGCAACCTGCCCCTCCATTTCGCGATTCCACGGACCTAACAGACGAGTATCTGTGTCCAGATGCTCAAACACTAGAGTCTCCTCCATTCCATCTCCGGTCGATTTGGTGGCGGATGACCAGCAACCCACCCTCATCGACGACGATGAGACGCAGTTGCTGTCAGGGCAGCCAGTTGACATGCGCATT
Source organism: Leptodactylus fuscus (assembly GCF_031893055.1). Lineage (NCBI taxonomy): Eukaryota > Metazoa > Chordata > Amphibia > Anura > Leptodactylidae > Leptodactylus > Leptodactylus fuscus. The sequence continues at coordinate 45,891,389 of NC_134270.1, read as the reverse complement.
GTGCAGGAGGAGGAGGCGAGACAGGAGTTGGAAGAGGAGGTGGTGGATGACGAGGACACCGACCCCACCTGGACAAGGCAGATGTCAAGCTGGGAAAGTAGTGTGGATGTTGAGGCAGGTGCAGCACCAAAAAGGGTAGCTAGAGGCAGAGACATGTCCAGAGGCAGAGGTCAGCTGCTTTGCCGAAGCCAGGCCAGACCCGGAATGTCCGAAGATGTTCCCTTTTGTACCCAGCCCAGAAAAACTCCCCCATCGAGGGCACGTTTCTTGAAGGTGTAGAGTTTTTTCAAGGAATGCGCCGAGGACAGATATAGTGTCGTCTACACAATTTGCCTCTCGAAATCGAGTAGGGGCCCTGAGAAGAGCAACCTGTCCACCACTTCAATGCACCGTCATTTGGAATCCAAGCAATGGAATCAGTGGCAGGCAGCAACGGCAGGACAAACGTCGCCCGCCGTTCATGCCACTGCCTCTGCTCACAGTGCTGGCGATGCACTCCAGAGGACGAGCCAGGACATCACTTCATCTGCCTCCGCCACTTTGTTGACTTCTCCCTCATCCTCCCCTGTTTCTGTCTTATCTCCTTCTCCTGCACCATCAAAGGCACCATCAGGCGCTTCTTTACAACAACCCACCATCTCTCAGACATTGGAGCGCCGGCAGAAATACACCGCTAACCACCCACCCACGCAAGCCTAGAACGCCAACATCGCTAAACTGCTGGCCCAGGAGAGGTTGGCGTTCCGGCTTGTTGAAACTCCCGCCTTCCCGGACCTGATGGCAACTGTGGCACCTCACTATGCCGTCCCTAGCCGTCTCAACTTCTCCCGGTGTGGCGTCCCCGCCTTGCACCAGCACGTGTCACTCAACATCAGGTGGGCCCTTAGTTCCGCGCTTTGCTGCAAGGTCCACTTGACCACCGACACTTGGACAAGCGCCTGTGGTCAGGGATGCTGCAGTGCTTATCTTTAATGACAGGCAGGGTGAATGTGGTGGAGTCTGTTCCCCGGGTGCAAACTGGGGTGGCCTATCTCCTCTCCCAGGCCAAAATTCATGGCAGGAGTAGACTGAAACCCTACGACGCTGCAACCTCCACCACAGCTACTAGCGGCAAACGCTAAAACACTGGTGTGGGGAGACGTCAGCAGGCGGTGCTGAAGCTCATCAGCTTGGGGGACAGACAGCACAGTGCCTCCGAGGTCAGGGATGCCATCCTGGCTGAGATGGCATTTTTTTTTCCCTGCTACACCTGGGGCCTGGCATTTTTACGCCTGTGATAATGGCTGGAACCTGGTAGCGGCTCTGGAGCTTGCCAGCCTCCAACACGTTCCATGTTTGGCCCACGTCTAACCTAGTGGTGCAAAGTTTTTTAAAAACATACCCAAATGTACCGAAGCTACTGTTGAAAATGCGGCGCTTGTGCGCCCACTTTTGCAAGTGCACAGGAGTCGCTGCTAGCCTAAAAACACTCTAGCAAGGCCTACATCTGTCCAAACACAGGCTGTTGTCCGTCATTCACACACGCTGAAACCCTACAATACCATATCTTGAGCAGGGTGTGTGAGCTGCACAGACCTTTGATGGAGTTCCATCTACAAAACCCAAGGGTTCCTCAAAGTCAGCAACCAAAGTTTCTGCACCATGAGTTTCCAGGGGTGGCAGAGTTATGGCTAGGGGAAGAGGCATGGATAGGGATGATGTCTAGGGGCAAAAGCAGTGTGGATGTGGAGGCAAGCTAAGCAGGAAAAACTGGGGGTACAAGCTAAGGCATGGACTGGGGTGATGTCTAGGGGCAAAAGCAGTGTGGATGTGGAGGCAAGCTAAGCAGGAAAAACTGGGGATACAAGCTAAGGCATGGACTGGGGTGATGTCTAGGGGCAAAAGCAGTGTGGATGTGGAGGCAAGCTAAGCAGGAAAAACTGGGGGTACAAGCTAAGGCATGGACTGGGGTGATGTCTAGGGGCAAAAGCAGTGTGGATGTGGAGGCAAGCTAAGCAGGAAAAACTGGGGGTACAAGCTAAGGCATGGACTGGGGTGATGTCTAGGGGCAAAAGCAGTGTGGATGTGGAGGCAAGCTAAGCAGGAAAAACTGGGGGTACAAGCTAAGGCATGGACTGGGGTGATGTCTAGGGGCAAAAGCAGTGTGGATGTGGAGGCAAGCAAAGCAGGGAAAATGGTGGCTAGAGGCAAAGGGATGTCCATAGGCAGCAAGGGCAAAGATGCAAAACTCTCCCGTTTCAAGAATTTTCCTGACTTGTTTCCCCACAAAACATTCCTGGGAGGAGGGCTGAAACACCACCCTCCTCCTCCTCCGCTGTTAGATTTACCCCAGCTACGAGCTGAAAACGCTGCAACACTGGTGTGGGGAGACGTCAGCAGGCTGGGCTGAAGCTCATCAGCTTGGGAGACGGACAGCACACTGCCTCTGAGGTCAGGGATGCCATCCTGGATGAGATGGCAATTTGTTTATCCCCGCTGCCCCTGGGGCCAGGTTTTTTAGCTTGTTGGAGGGCTCTGGAGCTTGCCAGCCTCCAACACGTTCCATGCCTGGCCCACATGTTCAATGTAGTGGTGCAATGATTTTTAAAAACATACCCCAAATTAGCTGAGCTAAGGGTGAAAGTGCGGCACTTGGACACCCACTTTCCCAAGTCTACAGTACCTGGAGCTAGCCGCAATACACTCCAGCAAGGCCTACATCTGCCTGAAGCACCTACTGTTGTGCGAGGTCACCACACGCTCTAACCCTAGATACCGTATGTTCAGCAGGGTGTGTGAGCAGCAGAGACCTTTGATGGAGTACCAGCTACAAAACCCAAGGGTTCCTCAGAGTCAGCTCCCTCACTTTCTGCACCATGAGTTTCCATGGGTGGCAGACTTATGGCTAGAGGCACAGGCATGGATAGGGGTGATGTGTAGGGGCAAAAGCAGTGTGGATGTGGAGGCAAGCTAAGCAGCAAAAACTGGGGGTACAAGCAGCCGGTGACATCATCACTGACAAGCACAGCTGTCTGTCAGCTGACAGGCTGACTTTCACCAAAATGAACAGACAATGGATAGACTCATCATATACATGTCAGTTACATGACAAATTTAGTGCAATTTGCAAGTCCAAGATGGTTTGGAGATCTGCGGAGAGGAATCTCACCACCTCTTGCGGGTGCCATCATTTGGAAGGCAAGCCCTGGGCTCAGTGGGTGAGAGCAAGCGCAGGATAATCGTCGTTTGGCCTGGCGGCCACTGCCTCTTCCACTGTTGACAGGGCTGGCGCTGCAGTCCAGACCAGGAGCCAGGACACCTCTACATCTGCCTCTGACACTTTGGGGAGTTCACCCTTATCCTCACCTTTTCCTGCCATTTCTCCTTTTGCCCGCGCCATCATGCGCCTCTTCCCAGCAACTCCCCATCTCCCAAGCCTTTCATTTCATGCTAAAGTACAGCGCAACCCACCCACATGCCCAAGGCTTCAACGGCCTCATCTCAAGAAATCTGGCCCAGGAGATGTTGGAATCCCGGCTGGGGGACACTCTGCCCTTTTTGGGCAGAGTGTCTACTGCGCCACCGCACTGTGCCGTCCACACCAGCACTTTCCCCCAAACATGAGGCGGTCCCTAAATTCAGCGCTTAGCCCTAAAGTTCCATGTGACCAGTTACGAATGGACAAGTGCATGCGGACAGGGACGCTACCTTTCAATTTGGGCACAGTGGTTGAATGTAGTTGAGGCGTGGACCGGGTCGCAAAATGTGGTGGCCTGACTTGTCTCCCCACACAACATTCCTGGGAGGAGGGCTGAAACACCACCCTCCTCCGCTGTTAAATTGACCCCAGCTACGAGCTGGAAACGCTGCAACACTGGTGTGGGGAGACGTCAGCGGGCCGTGCTGAAGCTCATCAGCTTGGGGGCCAGACAGCACACTGCCTACAAAGTGAGTCATGCCATCCTCGATGAGACGGCAATGTGGTTTTTGCCACTGCACCTGGGCCCAGGCATGTTGTCATGTGTGATAATGGCCGTAACCTGGGATTGGCTCTGTAGCTTGGCAGCCTGCAACATATTCCATGCCTGGGCCACGTTTTTAACTCATTGCTGCTAATCTTTTGAAAAAGGTACCCCAATGTTCCTGAGCTACTGGTGAAAGTGTGGCGCTTGTGCGGATAGTTTTTAAAGTGTATAGTTGCCGCTGCTAGCCTCTATGCACTCCTACAACGCCTGTACCTGCTGGAACAACGGCTGTTGTGCGACGTCTCCACACTGCTGGCACTAAACATATCATGTGTTGAGCAGAGTGTGTGAGCAGCACAGACCTTTGATGTAGTTCCAACTCCAAAACCCTCGGGTTCGTCAAAGTCAACTCCCTCAGTTGCTCAACCATGAGTGGCCATGGGTGGCAGACTTATGTGAAATCCCATCCCATCCATTGCACTGGACACGAAACATTAGCATGCGCTCAGCACAACTTCGGATATGGCAGATGCGTTAAGCAGGGTGCAGGGTACAACACAGACCAGGCCCGAGCACCAGGAACAGGTGTTAGAAATACTGCAGCATCTGCCATTTCCTTCCAATTTTGGGGTTTTGGACCCGCCACCGACTTGTCTGGACCTAAGTGGGGATCATGAGACACAGTTGCCATCAAGGCAAGCTGTGGTCATGTGCGGTTTGCAGTAAGGGGGCAGTGCGCAATTGGAAGAGGAGTTGGTGGATGACGAGGCCACCGACCCCACATGGACAGGGGTGATGTCTAGGGGCTAAAGCAGTGTAGATGTAGAGGGAAGCTAGATCAACAAAAAACCTGGGTAGAAGCAAAGGCATAAACTGGGGTGATGTTTAGGGGTGAAAGCAGAGTAGATGTGGAGGGAAGCTAAGCAGCAAAAACAGTGGGTAGAAGCAAAGGCATGCAAAACTCTACCCTGTTGGAAGACTTATTCCTAGGTCTGGAACACGTTAATGGCCCCCCTGGACAAATTACTGCCACTCAGGGGCCTAGTGTCACCAGGAGGGACAAGTATAGGCGCATGTTGTGGGAATACCTGGCCGACACCAGCTCTGTCCTCTCCGATCCCTCTGTGCTCTACAGCCTAAACTTATTTTCTCATCTTTTTTTCTGAACTGCACATCTCTTGCCTGCTTCCTTTGGGATCTTAGAAATGGTGGTCCACTTCCACAGATGGTAACTTCAATAGACAGTGTAACGGGAGTAGCTGAGGGATCGCTGTCTTAACCACTTTTTGGCACAAAATTAACTTCCAAAGCCAAATATGGTGCAAGTATATGATGCAAGGACACCTACACACCTATCTCTGACACATTGGGGAGTTCACCCTCATGCGCCCTTTTGGCCTGCACCATCATGCGCCTCTTCCCAGCCACTCCACATTTCCCAAGCTTTTCATTGCAGGCAGAAGTACAATACAACCCACCCCCATGCCCAAGCCTGTAACAGCCTCATCGATAAACTGCTGGCCCTGGAGATGTTGGTGTTTGTTTATGCTTCTGGAGACCCAGGCCTTCCGTCAGCAGATGGCAGCTGGGGCACCTCCCTATGCTGGGCCTAGCCGTTACTACTTCTCTTGGTGTGCTGTCTCTGCCTTGCGCCTGCATGTGTCCCATAACATCAGTCGGGCCCAGAGCTCTGCGCTTTGCTGCAAGGTCCACTTGACCACCGACACATGGACAAGCGCCTGTGGTCAGGGATGCTGCAGTGCTTATCTTTAATGACAGGCAGGGTGAATGTGGTGGAGTCTGTTCCCCGGGTGCAAACTGGGGTGGCCTATCTCCTCTCCCAGGCCAAAATTCATGGCAGGAGTAGACTGAAACCCTACGAAGCTGCAACCTCCACCCCAGCTACTAGCGGAAAACACTGTAACACTGGCATGGGGAGATGTCAGTAGGCCGTGCTGAAACTGATCAGCTTGGGGGACAGACAGCACAGTGCCTCCGAGGTCAGGGATGCCATCCTGGCTGAGATGGCATTTTTTTTTCCCTGCTACACCTGGGGCCTGGCATTTTTGCGCCTGTGATAATGGCTGGAACCTGGTAGCAGATCTGGAGCTTGCCAGACTCAAACACGGTCCACGCATGTCCCACGTTTTCCAACTTGTTGGTGCCATGTTTCTTTGAAACCTACACCATTGTGCCTGATATACAGGTCAAAGTGGGGCCATTTTCGTAAGTGAGAACTAGCCTCTGCTAGGCAGAAAACATTCAGAGCACACTCCTCTCATCTTCGCACCGTTGGCTGGCGGAGAAAGACGAGGGGGTTGGAGTGGCATCTGATGTCCCTATCCCACACGAGGCTAGAGGGTGCACTTCAGTGCATCCCATTGCTTCACCACAAATGGTGTGAAGGGGAGTGGAAAATGGAGGAAATGGAGAGTGACCCTTACAGTTGGGGCCAGCAAAGGCATGCCAAGTAACACACTGGCACACATGGCTGACTTCATCTTGGGTTGCTTTTCAACACATATTTCACATCATGAAGAACAAATAATACTGGATTTTTTCAAGCCTCGAACCCCGGTCTAGGTCTAATGTCTGTTCCTTTCTTATATTAGGGGAGAGGGAAAAAAAATTACTTCAGTGATACGTTTAGCGTACATAGACTGACTATTAATGTGTATCCCACTTAGTGTTGTTAGGGTTACACACCGTCACAACCTGGCTAAAGCTTCTATAGCTGTTAATAAAGTCAACATAACTTTACGGTATCCAAAAAGACAGCTGGTACCGACAGAGAGCAAGACAAATGTCACCCAAAGCTGTGAGCTCTGAACACCCACAGTGACTTTGGCGTCATCATCATTATAAGGGAGCGGGTGGTAATAAATAACTTGGCAGTGCCTAAAACCCAAAAAGCTTATACAACTATATTTACATTAAGATACACAAATGAAAATTTTCAGTAGCATGTCATGAGACAAGCTGATAAGCTCTTCCTTTGTGCAGTGCTATTTGAAAGTTAAACGCTGCCTTTATTTTAATTCTGGAGAAGGTGCAGACATTAGATTTAGAACATGTTGTCTTCATTGTCCAAATCCTCTATATAGGTAACGTGTTTTTCGGGCCGAGCTGTCTGGGAACGAGCTGGTGCAGCACTGACAACCTGGGTGAATATGGCAAGAGCCTGAGATGTAGGGTGAATGAATCCCCAAATTATTTGTGGAATTCCCAGTGAGACAATGGCACTGTATACCAGTATTAAAAATTGTGGGTGCACATAACCCCCATATATTCTTTGAATTCCCAGTCAGACAATGGCACTGTATACCAGTATTAAAAATTGTGGGTGCACATAACCCCCATATATTCTTTGAATTCCCAGTGAGACAAAGGAACTGTATAGCAGTATTAAAAATTGTGGGTGCACATAACCCCAATATATTCTTTGAATTCCCAGTCAGACAATGGCACTGTATACCAGTATTAAAAATTGTGGGTGCACATAACCCCCATATATTCTTTGAATTCCCAGTGAGACAAAGGAACTGTATAGCAGTATTAAAAATTGTGGGTGCACGTAACCCCCATATATTCTTTGAATTCCCAGTCAGACAATGGCACTGTATACCAGTAGTAAAAATTGTGGGTGCACATAACCCCAATATATTCTTTGAATTCCCAGTCAGACAATGGCACTGTATACCAGTAGTAAAAATTGTGGGTGCACATAACCCCCATATATTCTTTGAATTCCCAGTGAGACAAAGGAACTGTATAGCAGTATTAAAAATTGTGGGTGCACGTAACCCCCATATATTCTTTGAATTCCCAGTCAGACAATGGCACTGTATACCAGTAGTAAAAATTGTGGGTGCACATAACCCCAATATATTCTTTGAATTCCCAGTCAGACAATGGCACTGTATACCAGTAGTAAAAATTGTGGGTGCACATAACCCCCATATATTCTTTGAATTCCCAGTGAGACAAAGGAACTGTATAGCAGTATTAAAAATTGTGGGTGCACGTAACCCCCATATATTCTTTGAATTCCCAGTCAGACAATGGCACTGTATACCAGTAGTAAAAATTGTGGGTGCACATAACCCCCATATATTCTTTGAATTCCCAGTGAGACAAAGGAACTGTATAGCAGTATTAAAAATTGTGGGTGCACGTAACCCCCATATATTCTTTGAATTCCCAGTCAGACAATGGCACTGTATACCAGTATTAAAAATTGTGGGTGCACATAACCCCCATATATTCTTTGAATTCCCAGTCAGACAATGGCACTATATACCAGTAGTAAAAATTGTGGGTGCACATAACCCCAATATATTCTTTGAATTCCCAGTCAGACAATGGCACTGTATACCAGTATTAAAAATTGTGGGTGCACATAACCCCCATATATTCTTTGAATTCCCAGTCAGACAATGGCACTATATACCAGTAGTAAAAATTGTGGGTGCACATAACCCCAATATATTCTTTGAATTCCCAGTCAGACAATGGCACTGTATACCAGTATTAAAAATTGTGGGTGCACATAACCCCCATATATTCTTTGAATTCCCAGTCAGACAATGGCACTGTATACCAGTATTAAAAATTGTGGGTGCACATAACCCCCATATATTCTTTGAATTCCCAGTCAGACAATGGCACTGTATACCAGTATTAAAAATTGTGGGTGCACATAACCCCCATATATTCTTTGAATTCCCAGTGAGACAAAGGAACTGTATAGCAGTATTAAAAATTGTGGGTGCACGTAACCCCCATATATTCTTTGAATTCCCAGTCAGACAATGGCACTGTATACCAGTATTAAAAATTGTGGGTGCACATAACCCCCATATATTCTTTGAATTCCCAGTGAGACAATGGAACTGTATAGCAGTAGCAAAAATTGTGGGTGCACGTAACCCCCATATATTCTTTGAATTCCCAGTCAGACAATGGCACTGTATACCAGTAGTAAAAATTGTGGGTGCACATAACCCCCATATATTCTTTGAATTCCCAGTGAGACAAAGGAACTGTATAGCAGTATTAAAAATTGTGGGTGCACGTAACCCCCATATATTCTTTGAATTCCCAGTCAGACAATGGCACTGTATACCAGTATTAAAAATTGTGGGTGCACATAACCCCCATATATTCTTTGAATTCCCAGTCAGACAATGGCACTATATACCAGTAGTAAAAATTGTGGGTGCACATAACCCCAATATATTCTTTGAATTCCCAGTCAGACAATGGCACTGTATACCAGTATTAAAAATTGTGGGTGCACATAACCCCCATATATTCTTTGAATTCCCAGTCAGACAATGGCACTATATACCAGTAGTAAAAATTGTGGGTGCACATAACCCCAATATATTCTTTGAATTCCCAGTCAGACAATGGCACTGTATACCAGTATTAAAAATTGTGGGTGCACGTAACCCCCATATATTCTTTGAATTCCCAGTCAGACAATGGCACTGTATACCAGTATTAAAAATTGTGGGTGCACATAACCCCCATATATTCTTTGAATTCCCAGTGAGACAAAGGAACTGTATAGCAGTATTAAAAATTGTGGGTGCACGTAACCCCCATATATTCTTTGAATTCCCAGTCAGACAATGGCACTGTATACCAGTATTAAAAATTGTGGGTGCACATAACCCCCATATATTCTTTGAATTCCCAGTGAGACAATGGAACTGTATAGCAGTAGCAAAAATTGTGGGTGCACGTAACCCCCATATATTCTTTGAATTCCCAGTCAGACAATGGCACTATATACCAGTATTAAAAATTGTGGGTGCACATAACCCCAATATATTCTTTGAATTCCCAGTCAGACAATGGCACTGTATACCAGTATTAAAAATTGTGGGTGCACATAACCCCCATATATTCTTTGAATTCCCAGTCAGACAATGGCACTATATACCAGTAGTAAAAATTGTGGGTGCACATAACCCCCATATATTCTTTGAATTCCCAGTCAGACAATGGCACTATATACCAGTAGTAAAAATTGTGGGTGCACATAACCCCAATATATTCTTTGAATTCCCAGTCAGACAATGGCACTGTATACCAGTATTAAAAATTGTGGGTGCACATAACCCCCATATATTCTTTGAATTCCCAGTCAGACAATGGCACTGTATACCAGTATTAAAAATTGTGGGTGCACATAACCCCCATATATTCTTTGAATTCCCAGTCAGACAATGGCACTGTATACCAGTATTAAAAATTGTGGGTGCACGTAACCCCCATATATTCTTTGAATTCCCAGTGAGACAAAGGAACTGTATAGCAGTATTAAAAATTGTGGGTGCACGTAACCCCCATATATTCTTTGAATTCCCAGTCAGACAATGGCACTGTATACCAGTATTAAAAATTGTGGGTGCACATAACCCCCATATATTCTTTGAATTCCCAGTGAGACAATGGAACTGTATAGCAGTAGCAAAAATTGTGGGTGCACGTAACCCCCATATATTCTTTGAATTCCCAGTCAGACAATGACACTGTATACCAGTAGTAAAAATTGTGGGTGCACATAACCCCCATATATTCTTTGAATTCCCAGTGAGACAAAGGAACTGTATAGCAGTATTAAAAATTGTGGGTGCACGTAACCCCCATATATTCTTTGAATTCCCAGTCAGACAATGGCACTGTATACCAGTATTAAAAATTGTGGGTGCACATAACCCCCATATATTCTTTGAATTCCCAGTCAGACAATGGCACTATATACCAGTAGTAAAAATTGTGGGTGCACATAACCCCAATATATTCTTTGAATTCCCAGTCAGACAATGGCACTGTATACCAGTATTAAAAATTGTGGGTGCACGTAACCCCCATATATTCTTTGAATTCCCAGTCAGACAATGGCACTGTATACCAGTATTAAAAATTGTGGGTGCACATAACCCCCATATATTCTTTGAATTCCCAGTGAGACAAAGGAACTGTATAGCAGTATTAAAAATTGTGGGTGCACGTAACCCCCATATATTCTTTGAATTCCCAGTCAGACAATGGCACTGTATACCAGTATTAAAAATTGTGGGTGCACATAACCCCCATATATTCTTTGAATTCCCAGTGAGACAATGGAACTGTATAGCAGTAGCAAAAATTGTGGGTGCACGTAACCCCCATATATTCTTTGAATTCCCAGTCAGACAATGGCACTATATACCAGTATTAAAAATTGTGGGTGCACATAACCCCAATATATTCTTTGAATTCCCAGTCAGACAATGGCACTGTATACCAGTATTAAAAATTGTGGGTGCACATAACCCCCATATATTCTTTGAATTCCCAGTCAGACAATGGCACTATATACCAGTAGTAAAAATTGTGGGTGCACATAACCCCCATATATTCTTTGAATTCCCAGTCAGACAATGGCACTATATACCAGTAGTAAAAATTGTGGGTGCACATAACCCCAATATATTCTTTGAATTCCCAGTCAGACAATGGCACTGTATACCAGTATTAAAAATTGTGGGTGCACATAACCCCCATATATTCTTTGAATTCCCAGTCAGACAATGGCACTGTATACCAGTATTAAAAATTGTGGGTGCACATAACCCCCATATATTCTTTGAATTCCCAGTCAGACAATGGCACTGTATACCAGTATTAAAAATTGTGGGTGCACGTAACCCCCATATATTCTTTGAATTCCCAGTGAGACAAAGGAACTGTATAGCAGTATTAAAAATTGTGGGTGCACGTAACCCCCATATATTCTTTGAATTCCCAGTCAGACAATGGCACTGTATACCAGTAGTAAAAATTGTGGGTGCACATAACCCCCATATATTCTTTGAATTCCCAGTCAGACAATGGCACTATATACCAGTAGTAAAAATTGTGGGTGCACATAACCCCAATATATTCTTTGAATTCCCAGTCAGACAATGGCACTGTATACCAGTAGTAAAAATTGTGGGTGCACATAACCCCCATATATTCTTTGAATTCCCAGTGAGACAAAGGAACTGTATAGCAGTATTAAAAATTGTGGGTGCACGTAACCCCCATATATTCTTTGAATTCCCAGTCAGACAATGGCACTGTATACCAGTATTAAAAATTGTGGGTGCACATAACCCCCATATATTCTTTGAATTCCCAGTCAGACAATGGCACTATATACCAGTAGTAAAAATTGTGGGTGCACATAACCCCAATATATTCTTTGAATTCCCAGTCAGACAATGGCACTGTATACCAGTATTAAAAATTGTGGGTGCACATAACCCCCATATATTCTTTGAATTCCCAGTCAGACAATGGCACTATATACCAGTAGTAAAAATTGTGGGTGCACATAACCCCAATATATTCTTTGAATTCCCAGTCAGACAATGGCACTGTATACCAGTATTAAAAATTGTGGGTGCACATAACCCCCATATATTCTTTGAATTCCCAGTCAGACAATGGCACTATATACCAGTAGTAAAAATTGTGGGTGCACATAACCCCAATATATTCTTTGAATTCCCAGTCAGACAATGGCACTGTATACCAGTATTAAAAATTGTGGGTGCACATAACCCCCATATATTCTTTGAATTCCCAGTCAGACAATGGCACTGTATACCAGTATTAAAAATTGTGGGTGCACATAACCCCCATATATTCTTTGAATTCCCAGTCAGACAATGGCACTGTATACCAGTATTAAAAATTGTGGGTGCACATAACCCCCATATATTCTTTGAATTCCCAGTGAGACAAAGGAACTGTATAGCAGTATTAAAAATTGTGGGTGCACGTAACCCCCATATATTCTTTGAATTCCCAGTCAGACAATGGCACTGTATACCAGTATTAAAAATTGTGGGTGCACATAACCCCAATATATTCTTTGAATTCCCAGTCAGACAATGGCACTGTATACCAGTATTAAAAATTGTGGGTGCACATAACCCCCATATATTCTTTGAATTCCCAGTGAGACAAAGGAACTGTATAGCAGTATTAAAAATTGTGGGTGCACGTAACCCCCATATATTCTTTGAATTCCCAGTCAGACAATGGCACTGTATACCAGTATTAAAAATTGTGGGTGCACGTCACCCCAATATATTCTTTGAATTCCCAGTCAGACAATGGCACTGTATACCAGTAGTAAAAATTGTGGGTGCACATAACCCCCATATATTCTTTGAATTCCCAGTCAGACAATGGCACTGTATACCAGTATTAAAAATTGTGGGTGCACATAACCCCCATATATTCTTTGAATTCCCAGTCAGACAATGGCACTGTATACCAGTATTAAAAATTGTGGGTGCACATAACCCCCATATATTCTTTGAATTCCCAGTGAGACAAAGGAACTGTATAGCAGTATTAAAAATTGTGGGTGCACGTAACCCCCATATATTCTTTGAATTCCCAGTCAGACAATGGCACTGTATACCAGTATTAAAAATTGTGGGTGCACATAACCCCCATATATTCTTTGAATTCCCAGTGAGACAAAGGAACTGTATAGCAGTATTAAAAATTGTGGGTGCACGTAACCCCCATATATTCTTTGAATTCCCAGTCAGACAATGGCACTGTATACCAGTATTAAAAATTGTGGGTGCACATAACCCCCATATATTCTTTGAATTCCCAGTGAGACAATGGAACTGTATAGCAGTAGCAAAAATTGTGGGTGCACGTAACCCCCATATATTCTTTGAATTCCCAGTCAGACAATGGCACTATATACCAGTATTAAAAATTGTGGGTGCACATAACCCCCATATATTCTTTGAATTCCCAGTGAGACAATGGAACTGTATAGCAGTATTAAAAATTGTGGGTGCACGTAACCCCCATATATTCTTTGAATTCCCAGTCAGACAATGGCACTGTATACCAGTATTAAAAATTGTGGGTGCACATAACCCCCATATATTCTTTGAATTCCCAGTGAGACAATGGAACTGTATAGCAGTATTAAAAATTGTGGGTGCACGTAACCCCCATATATTCTTTGAATTCCCAGTCAGACAATGGCACTGTATACCAGTAGTAAAAATTGTGGGTGCACGTAACCCCCATATATTCTTTGAATTCCCAGTCAGACAATGGCACTATATACCAGTATTAAAAATTGTGGGTGCACATAACCCCCATATATTCTTTGAATTCCCAGTCAGACAATGGCACTGTATACCAGTAGTAAAAATTGTGGGTGCACATAACCCCCATATATTCTTTGAATTCCCAGTGAGACAATGGCACTGTATACCAGTAGTAAAAATTGTGGGTGCACGTAACCCCCATATATTCTTTGAATTCCCAGTCAGACAATGGCACTATATACCAGTATTAAAAATTGTGGGTGCACATAACCCCCATATATTCTTTGAATTCCCAGTCAGACAATGGCACTGTATACCAGTAGTAAAAATTGTGGGTGCACATAACCCCCATATATTCTTTGAATTCCCAGTCAGACAATGGCACTGTATACCAGTATTAAAAATTGTGGGTGCACATAACCCCCATATATTCTTTGAATTCCCAGTGAGACAAAGGAACTGTATAGCAGTATTAAAAATTGTGGGTGCACGTAACCCCCATATATTCTTTGAATTCCCAGTCAGACAATGGCACTGTATAGCAGTATTAAAAATTGTGGGTGCACGTAACCCCCATATATTCTTTGAATTCCCAGTCAGACAATGGCACTGTATACCAGTATTAAAAATTGTGGGTGCACATAACCCCCATATATTCTTTGAATTCCCAGTGAGACAATGGCACTGTATAGCAGTAGCAAAAATTGTGGGTGCACGTCACCCCAATATATTCTTTGAATTCCCAGTCAGACAATGGCACTATATACCAGTAGCAAAAATTGTGGGTGTATATAGCCCCAATTCTATTGCTAGGGGACTTGCAGGGTATTTCTGAGGTGAAGGTGGGGGGGCACACCGTTGGAACGGGGATTTGGGGTGTATATATGGGGTATACGGGAATACACTGTCAGTGTGTTCCATTCAGGATCCTGGGAAAGCTGGGTTGCGGCGATTGAGCCCGTCAGTGCCACGTTACACTGACAAGCTTCTCCCTGGAATTGAAGTTATATGTAAGCCCAATATATTCTTTGAATTCCCAGTGAGACAATGGCACTATATGGCAGTAGCAAAAATAGTGGGTGTATATAGCCCCAATTCTATTGCTAGGGGACTTGCAGGGTATTTCTGGGGTGAAGGTGGGGGGGCACACCGTTGGAACGGGTATCGGGGGTATATATCGGGTATACGGGAATACACTGACAGTGTATTCCATTCAGGATCCTGGGAAAGCTGGGTTGCGGCGATTGAGCCCGTCAGTGCCACGTTACACTGACAAGCTTCTCCCTGGAATTTAGCTCTTATAAGAGCTGTTGGTTGTCTTCTCCTTCCTATCCTAGCCTGTCCCTGCCTACCCAGAATCTAACCCCTAGCTAACTGGACGGAAACCTCCGTCCTCGGTGAATTGCAAGCTCAGAATGACGCGAAGCTGGGCGGCGCTGTTCTTTTAAATTAGAGGTCACATGTTTTCGGCAGCCAATGGGTTTTGCCTACTTTTTTCAACGTCACCGGTGTCGTAGTTCCTGTCCCACCTACCCTGTGCTGTTATTGGAGCAAAAAAGGCGCCAGGGAAGGTGGGAGGGGAATCGAGTAATGGCGCACTTTACCACGCGGTGTTCGATTCGATTCGAACATGCCGAACAGCCTAATATCCGATCGAACATGAGTTCGATAGAACACTGTTCGCTCATCTCTAATCATTACATCTAATTTTTTTCCCCTGAGAAATAGCAACATTCTTATCTGGGGGTGGTGTCTGTTACTGCTTAAAGGGGTTGCAGCAAATTTTCAAGTCATCCCCTATCTATAGGAAAGGGGATAACTTCAAGATTGGTGAAGTTATCTTCAAATTTGGTACAATCCCTGTTGACCACCCGCCAATGGCTTGTCTCCTGCTTTCAAAGACATCATTGCTACGTCCTTAAACTTCTGATTTATGCCTGATGAAGAAATTTAATTCCAAAACATTGTAATGCAATCTGGCAATTATGGATAATTTAATTATATATGGATTCTGAGAACAGGGGTCCAGTTTCTCCATCCTAGTGGAGCGGCAGGCCTAGTATGCGTCTTGCCATTCCATTCATTATATATGGGAGTACAAAAAAAAATCTGGTAGTTATGGTGGAAGAGGATGAGGAAAAGGCTAATATATTAAATACCTTCTTCTCAACTGTATTTAAACAGGAAAATGCAATGATGGGTGACATGACTAAACACAAATGTCTGCATACAAGCTGTATATGTTAAACGGAAGAAGATTAAACAAGTGTTCCTTGCTTAGCAGTATATGTTGGTCCAATATCAGGATGCATATCATCTAAACTGTATCTGGAGCAGGAACATGTGTCTTTTCATTCTCGTTCCACCATATTTTCTGCGTTACTTATGTAGCTTTTGCATGCCGTGTTACCACAAGGAAATGCTACGCTCCTTGACTTTGATTTTGTAGCAGCTGCCATGTTTTGAATTTCATAGTCTTCTGTGACAAGACTATTTGTCTTAGGGCTTCCAGAATATATGTAGTATAAGATAACCATGTTACTATACAGCATTCCTATAAGCTTCCAGGAAGGTTAAACAGGGGTCGTCATTTGTAAGTGATGTTTGCTGCTGACATTTGTACATTTTAACACATAGATCATTTTATTCCCATGTAACCTTGATGATTGCTATAGACCTGGATATTCCATTATAAAATCTGCCCCGAGTGACAGAAGAATCCATTTCTGAATCTATATATTCATCCTTTTGGTGACTGGGATCACAAAAAACAGAAACCACAAGGCCAGGTCAAGACTTTGCAGATATTGTTGCAGATTTTTCCATGGATTCCAGTCCATTATATGGAGGAATTATCTCAGACTTTGTACATGGCACATTCAGTGTATATATATACCTCTATCTATCTATCTATCTATCTATCTATCTATCTATCTATCTCTATCTATTTGGATTTGATGCATAAATCTGTATTGGAAAAACTCTAAACCTGCCATAACTGACCTAATGGAGACATAAGAAGCTCTGTCCCCCGATCCTATCGGGATCCTGGGCCCATTACTGACCCATGAAAGGCTGCAGATCCTGCAGCTCCATGAGGTGACAGGAGGTGTGAGGTTCTGTCCTGTAACCCTGAGTCCGCTGACACATTATTGCTCCTGTTTTGTTCATGTGCCTGGAAGTAAGCCACACGTATAGTTAGGGACATCCATTCTGTTTAGTTAGTGGCTCAGACGAGCAGGTATTAATTTAGTTTTTGCCTGAAGTTAAGGCTATATTTTGTTTTGCTCATTTTGTGCCTGAAGTCAAGGTTTATTTATTTTTCTTTTATTTATTTTTTTCTAAATAAACCAATTTGCTGCACATTTTGTGTCCCTGTCTTGACTGTTTGGGTCCGCACCACTGCTTCTACCGAACGAACTTCCCCACACTACATATGTGACAAAGATATGTTATGCATCATTGTAATGTGGCCTGTAGTGGTAACAGGTAAATATA
This sequence comes from Leptodactylus fuscus, assembly GCF_031893055.1. NCBI lineage: Eukaryota > Metazoa > Chordata > Amphibia > Anura > Leptodactylidae > Leptodactylus > Leptodactylus fuscus. The sequence continues at coordinate 45,873,814 of NC_134270.1, read as the reverse complement.
CACGGGGGAGGTGACAGACTACCCTTAATGTACAAACACAAGTATGCTTGGCAAAGCACTGAACCTCTCCTGAATAGGTAACAGGAGGAAGTTGCAGACAGTTGGAGCACAAACTGTATTTGGCAGACCCCTATATACTGCCATATTAGATGGTTGTCTGCTCCTGCTAATATGTATGGCCAGCATAAAGCAATATTCTCATTTTGGCATAAACACCTGACAGACGTGTCTCACATGACAGTGTTACCCCCCCCCCCCCCCCAAGTATAGAGTTTATCGCATTTCTTGGGGGCGGGAGAACTGAGACCATACACCTTATAGAAGCCACCTGAATGTGCTTTTTTGTTGGAAATGGCCAACGACCTTATATGTATAGAGGTCTGTCGGCCATCTCCCCAATAGGAGATATCAGAGATAAGAGAGTGTCTCTTTTTGCTGAAAAAAACATGCATTAGGAGACCCTCATACAGAGACACCTTTAATGTGAGTTGTTTTGTTTCGTCTCTGCTATTCATATACATTGACACGAAATCCTGCAGCTCTGTGCACAGAACATGCCACTTACCATGATTGCTATTGAATACATAGACAATGATGTGAGTGGCAATGAAATAGCAATGATACTTGCTTTCTGGATGAGCTGTGCACTGTGGGTGAACCGCATTCTGGGAAGAAACTGCCGTTTTCTGTCCTTGCTTAATATCCTCTAGTGGCCACTTGAGAAGTGCACGCTGGAACGCAGCCACAAATTGTTTCAGGGTCATGCTCAGGTTCTTCAAGTAGAAATTGGACATTCATTTTAGGTTCTCTAAATCTGATCTAATGTACTTTAGTGCATTCTATCCTAAGGTCACAATGTTCCCCAGTGTATCTGACCAGAACACAGACCAAAAAACACTGCAACAAAAGCCTCACTGTTTCTCCAAAAGACAATCCGATAAGAAAGGTAATGAAAAATGCTTGACTCTATAACATGCAGGCTGAATAGACAGAAGACATACCCCAAATGACATTACTTCTTAAGTATTGTGCATGTGATCAAGTGTACAAACTGAGGGTGGGGGGACAATCTTATAGCAGAATGACTTCTGTCCCCACTCATTTCTATGAGGGCTTCTGTTCCATTCCAATATCACAGAGCAGGATAGGACCTGTTTTATAATCATTGAAACGGAACAGAGCATGGAGAGCCCCTCGGATGGCACAATTGGTCATGTGCAAGGGGCCATAAAAAGGTTTTCGGAGACTACAATGTTAATGACCTGTGCTTAGGATATGTCATCAATATCAAGCCAATGGAGGTCAGTCACGATGAGCTGTTTGAAGCGGCCATAGTGTTCAGACAAGTACAGCAGCCTCTCTACTGCTTACCAAGTACAGTCATTGTATAGCGGCTTGGCATTTACATCATGTGACTTATGAACATGACATCACAAGCCTGAGCGCTATGAACAGATGATGGGAACTCCTTACCAAATGGATGGTTTTAATAGCTGGCCACATACTTTACATTAACATCAGTCAACTTTCAATGGGACCAGCCAACCATCTAACATGTAGGGCCCCCTCAAACAAAATCTCATTGCCGATTAAAGGTGGGACTGGCTGTTCTAAGCCGAGCATGCATCTGTCAGGCAGCTATCTCATGTTTATGGGCATCAGACCTGAAAGGGCCTAGAGCACGTGTAAAGAAGAGAGAAGCCACCAGACATACATAGTACTGCCATTAAAACCTCTAGTTTGGCTGTAATTGGGGGAATTTATCAATCCCTCTGCACTGGTTTTAATAACTTTGTCCCATTGTGTTTTTGGAAGATACAAATGAAATTGTTTCCTTTACAAAAATGACATAAAGGATTTTTGGAAACTATCAGGATTCAACAACTATGCCGCCCCATACAGGGATATGCTAGCTCTCTATACCATGCATTATATGTACTGACTATACTCATAGTAGAATGAACATTGTCGAGATATGGATAGCACTACAATATGTTTGGCACTGCTGAGCGATGGAGTGCCACTGAGTAACAAGACTTGACTTTTCCTAGGCAACTTGTGGATGTGACAAACAACCCGGTATGGGGCCACACGGTGGCTCAGTGGTTAGCACTGCAGCCTTGCAGCGCTGGAGTCCTGGTGTTCAAATCCCGCCAAGGGCATAAAACCATCTGCAAGGAGTTTGTATGTTCTCCCCGTGTTTGCATGGATTTCCATCCCATATTCCAAAAAGACATACTGATAGGGAAAAATGTACATTGTGAGCTCTATATGGGGCTCACAATCTACATTTAAAGAAAAAAAAAAAAAAAAAAAAAAAAAAAAAACAACCCGGTATGGAAGCGAGTTATATAAAAAAACTTTTATTTTCACAACCCTGGTTTTTTATTTTTGCACTGCAAAGATTGAAGGCCACGGCGCAAGACACTTTGCACTGTTGTTTTCTTTCAGTAGAGGGTGGACAGGATTTGTTCAAATCCCATCTACTATATATTGTAGTGGGTTAGATAGGCCATGTATGGCCCCTCTCTTGGGTATAGTTAAAACTGGATAACAACAGAGCCTGAAAAAATGTATGCAGTTTTTGGTACAATTTCTTAATTTAACAGGTGAAGAAGTATTGTAAATATATGCAATTCACCTGTAAAATTAAGAAATGGTGCCAAAAACAGAATTGAAGCTGCATGAAGTTTTTTCCAACGCAAGTTTTCAACCTGTTTTAACAGCTCCCAATTGTACTGTCTAAATACACCCATAGAAAAAGCACAGGAAAACCAGTTGGCAATTTTGTCTGAACACCTATAAGTTTTGGGCACCTTACATGTCCATAGTCATAATATGGGTAATGTGAACCAGACCATAGGGTGTCTAGGAATAGAAAAAAAAACAGAAGGAGGGTTGTCAATGATGTATGTCTGGTACTACAGCTATGGGGGTTTGCCTATGAAAGACACTTATGGCATATTCACAGGATGTGCCATAAATGTCTTATACAGTCCTATGAAAAAGTTTGGGCACCCCTATTAATCTTAATCATTTTTTTGTTCTAAATATTTTGGTGTTTGCAACAGCCATTTCAGTTTGATATATCTAATAACTGATGGACACAGTAATATTTCAGGATTGAAATGAGGTTTATTGTACTAACAGAAAATGCGCAATATGCATTAAACCAAAATTTGACCGGTGCAAAAGTATGGGCACCCTTATCATTTTATTGATTTGAATTCCCCTAACTACTTTTTACTGACTTACTGAAGCACAAAATTGGTTTTGTAACCTCAGTGAGCTTTGAACTTCACAGCCAGATGTATCCAATCATAAGAAAAGGTATTTAAGGTGGCCAATTGCAAGTTGATCTCCTATTTGAATCTCCTCTGAAGAGTGGCATCATGGGCTACTCAAAACAACTCTCAAATGATCTGAAAACAAAGATTGTTCAACATAGTTGTTCAGGGGAAGGATACAAAAAGTTGTCTCAGAGATTTAACCTGTCAGTTTCCACTGTGAGGAACATAGTAAGGAAATGGAAGACCACAGGGACAGTTCTTGTTAAGCCCAGAAGTGGCAGGCCAAGAAAAATATCAGAAAGGCAGAGAAGAAGAATGGTGAGAACAGTCAAGGACAATCCACAGACCACCTCCAAAGAGCTGCAGCATCATCTTGCTGCAGATGGTGTCACTGTGCATCGGTCAACTATACAGCGCACTTTGCACAAGGAGAAGCTGTATGGGAGAGTGATGAGAAAGAAGCCGTTTCTGCACGTACGCCACAAATAGAGTTGCCTGAGGTATGAAAAAGCACATTTGGACAAGGCAGCTTCATTTTGGAAACAAAAATTGAGTTGTTTGGTTATAAAAAAAGGCGTTATGCATGGCGTCCAAAAAGAAACAGCATTCCAAGAAAAACACATGCTACCCACTGTAAAATTTGGTGGAGGTTCCATCATGCTTTGGGGCTGTGTGGCCAATGCCGGCATCGGGAATCTTGTTAAAGTTGAGAGTCGCATGGATTCCACTCAGTATCAGCAGATTCTTGAGAATAATGTTCAAGAATCAGTGACGAAGTTGAAGTTACGCCGGGGATGGATATTTCAGCAAGACAATGATCCAAAACACCGCTCCAAATCCTCAGGCATTCATGCAGAGGAACAATTACAATGTTCTGGAATGGCCATCCCAGTCCCCAGACCTGAATATCATTGAACATCTGTGGGATGATTGGAAGTGGGCTGTCCATGCTCGGCGACCATCTAACTTAACTGAACTTGAATTGTTTGTCCAAAATACCTTTATCGAGGATCCAGGAACTGATTAAAAGCTACAGGAAGCGACTAGAGGCTGTTATCTTTGCAAAAGGAGCATCTACTAAATATTAATGTCACTTTTCTGTTGAGGTGCCCATACTTTTGCACCGGTCAAATTTTGGTTTAATGCATATTGCACATTTTCTGTTAGTACAATAAACCTCATTTCAGTCCTGAAATATTACTGTGTCCATCAGTTATTAGATATATCAAACTGAAATGGCTGTTATAAACACCAAAATATTTAGAACTAAAAATGATTAAGATTAATAGGGGTGCCCAAACTTTTTCATAGGACTGTAGATGTGGGTCCTATCTCTGGAACTTGCACCTATCTCTAAACTGACCCACCAGTTTGTGTCACTGGGCTCTACCTCACCATGACCTCATTGATGGGAAATGGGGTTCATTTTACAGTTTGCTGGGACTTGCATCCATCAGCCATTTACCGCATACCCAGTGTATCCCTTTAAGGCTGAGGTCCCACATTGTGGAAACCGCATATCCTGTGCATCTTTAAAGGCTAAGGCCCCACATTGTGGAAATACTGCAGTTTTTTGAGCCAAAGCCAGGAGTGGATTGAGCAGAAGGATAAGCATAAGAACTTGCTATATTTTTCCTATACCTTTTGTAGCCATTCTTGGCTTTGGCTAAAATCCCCCAAAAACCGCAACAAAATAAACTGCATTTCTGCAACCTGGGTCCGTAGATAATGTCCCATTTATACTGTACATAGCAATACCAAAATGGTCAAAAGTTGCACATTTGTGGGCAAAAAAAAAAATAAAAATGATAGAATGTGATTCTCTATGTAAAATGGAAAACTATTAGCGCCATAGTAAATAAAGTAAACCCCATCACATGCCTAAATCTATACTGTAGGAATGTCCCCATTAGATGGTCAGTAACTAAACAACGAAATGTATTTTGAATACTTGAAGGAGAGAAATATCTTGAGAAGGAATGAAGAAACTTCCAAACATTCGCCAGGAACTCTGCTTGACCTCTGGAATTTCAGCCAAGGTGCAAGCAAACAATTAGCCTATAATATGATCTGTTTTAATCAAAGCAATAATTGGCGGTAAAAGGATTAGCAGAGGGGCACTGAGGCAAAATGATCTCTTTCGCTAACAAAGTGTGTACACAGGTGTGATTAGTAAGGCTGGCACCCTGCGGGCTACTGCCGGATTCCTCCTCGCATCTTTCACCACTTTCCCCTCACTCCCGTATTTGAAGGAAAGCCGAACATCTGCTAGCTTACACAAAATCCTATTTAATGGCCAGATAAGGATTCCGTTTTCTTTGTAAACTCCAGTTTGAAAAATCCATATTGTCTGGGTGAAAAGTTCACCTTCCCAAAGAAATTCGATTGCGGATTAAAAGGAAAGAAATGGATGAGAACACAAGTTCTTGGGTTGAAAGCCACAGAAAATCTGGAGTCTATGGTGTCACTTCCATCCTTCTGAAGATGTAGCTACAAAATAAACTATGACAGATGTCCAACTAGATACAGGTGTTTATAAAGTTCTCACACATCTCCCACGTAGAGTACATGATCTACCGAGGTAAGGAATACATGAAAAATCTAAGTGATGTGCCAAAGTTTTACGTTTTTAGAGGATGGACATTGACTTTAGTCAACATTATCTTCAAACATCTAAAGGTGGCCAAACTCGTGAGACAGCCGTTGGTCAAAAACACCTGTTCTACAGAGAGAGAGCTGCTTCTCCTGCCTTCACCATAGATGATGGACAATTGGCTTGGCCATGGTAACAAAGAACAACGCACGTGATTAATTGAGATTCAGAGAACCTGTGAAAAATTTGATCTCGTCAGGTTTAGATGATTTTTACCCAAACGTGTGCTTGGAAAACACATTGCTGTTTTTTGTTTAGATACTGCAGATGTTCCCAACCAGACACTGTAGTGTTCCCCAACCAGACACTGTAGTGTTCCCCAACCAATGGTACTGGAGGAAAATGAGGCTTCCAATCTGCTGCCAACTCAAGAGTACTGTACTGAATTGCATGCACTGGAGAGGTCGCTAGAACATGGTACTAGGATAAAAATCAGAGCATTGGCCAATAAATGGTTTTTCTGGACAAATGATATTGATACCACCCGGAACCAAAGCTGATCAGCTGCTCTCCGCAACCGCTATACAGAGGACAGTGCAAGAAGCAGATTCCTGCAGTAACTCAGCACTACACACAGAACAGTTCTCTGCTTCCGGGTCTGTGCCTTATTATACAGTACTTTTCCCCCAGTAAGCAGCAAAGATCAATACCATCTACCAAATGGACATGTGACTAGCAACCTATAACTAACCGGGCTATTCTACTGTACAGACCTAATAATTATAGATGTTATAACCTTTGAGACATTTTATAGATAAGGCAGTTGCTCTGAAACTGGTTTAGGAAATGTTAAATACAATAGTTCAGCAGACAACTATTCCTCACAAGTGTACATAGTATTCCTAATAGGGAGAAGAGAATAAGCCGCTGTCAGTCACCTCTGGTAGCAGCTTACCTCTGATGAGAAATAGAACTGGGCATGCCAAAATCCAACAGAGGAGATCCACTTACTTCTGCCGTCGGGACAGTCAAGACTTCCCCATAAACTTTAGATGGTTACTGGATTTAGCCCATGTTCATCTAATGTGTATGGCCATTTTTAGGATCTGGCTAGGTACATATAACTCACTAGCATTTGCCCATGACTTCGTCCACGGGTCGTTGGTGGGGGACGATGCACCCGCGGCCCTGCTGCCCACCCTCAAAGTTATCTTTCGCGCCCACCTCTCCCGCGCGGCACACCATACACTCCTCCCCCATGGGTCACCTACTACACAGCCCCGTACTTTCCCTGGGCCACTCTAAGCCATCTTGTGCGCCCCCCAAACCCCTCCCCCGTGCCCTCCCTGCCCCGGGCACCCCTCTGTCCCCCTAAAACCATCTCCCGTGTGCTCCCCAGGCCCCTTAAACGCCTTGTCGGCCCCACGGTTGGCCCCACGGACCAGCACCCCACAATCCCTCGGTGTACTCACACAGCCGGCACACCCGATTGACGTGTTGTCCCCCGTAGAGTCAGGCCGCGCATCAGCATTGCCCCATGAGCTGTGAGTATGCACCATCTTCTCAGGGGCGCAAACTCTCTACCGCTGTTGAACTTGTCGAGCCCTGCACAGCCAGATGGCATGGTAGCGTCACTCCAGAGCTGCGACCAGCCGTCATGTTCTCCAATCACACAATGCTGCGAATGTATCGGGCCGCGCTGCTTCTCCTTCGGCCTGCCCACAGATTGCCGCAAACCAATCAGAGCCCGGCTGAAAGACCTGTGATGACATCATCTCAGGTCCTGCAGCAGAGCCGGAGCATACTTTTGCTGGTGGCGGTCGGGATTTCGATGGAGTGTACTGCATATGAAGTAGCCTATGTTTCCTTCCTGGTGAAAATCTATGTATGTGTGAAATCTCAGCCAAATCCGTTCAGCCGTTTGGCTGTGATTAAGGAACAAACATTCAAAACACACAAACGTTCACATTTATAAGTTTAGTAGGATAGGACTATGCATAGGGTCAAAGTAGCCGAAAGCTGCAGGTTGTACCAACTTTTCATTTGGTTGAGTTGATACAATCCAGGACTTGAACACGGATGTATCCTTAGGATAGATTAACTCTGATAGCCACACCAGTGTGAGAAATTATTACAGCACTCTAGTCATCACTTTTTTTTGCCTTTGGAGTATGAGAGGAAATCCACACAAACACGGGGAGAACATACAAACTCCTTGGAGATGTTGTCCTTGGTTTGATTTGAACCCAGGACTCCAGCGCTGTAAAGCTGAAGTGCTAACTAGTGAGCCACTGCGCCATCTTTCTAATCATCACTAGAGACGCTTGGGTTGCATCCAGGTATAGCAGCAACACTGGAGTGTTTCATATAATACTATTAAAGGGATTGACTCATGAAGAGGACCATTCTCTGAAATGAAGCCAGTGACAAGCTAAATGACTAAGGACGGGCAATTGAAGAACCCAGAAAACTCCTGAAGAAGTTGCAGTCACCAATACATTTATAGTCCTACATGGCGACCGTTCAAATAAATGTTATTTGATATAATAAATGGATGGGCAAGGTCCACTCTCATCAATGACATAAAGAGGATGCACCCCTCCATGACATCGATAAAAATACAGCATACATAGTAAGTACATTTCTGCTCTGCGTGTATCAGATACACAATGAAGCTGTACGATGGGGGCGTCGGGAGTCCCCCACTGATCTGATATTTGTGATCTTTCTTTAGGATAGGTCACCCATATTTTTGGCCTCTTGGAGCCTTCCTTCTGAGGCATATACACCCCGCTGTATATTGCACATAGTGAAATGCATCTGTCATACATTCCCCTTACAAAATGACTACACTATACCACAATTTCAGAAGCACTTGAAGATTCTGAGCCCCAGTGCAAAATGGGGCTTCTACCTACCTAATGCCACTGAGAATGACAGTGTATTTTCTGCAACAGAAGGACCTTTGGGGCCCACTCAAGATGCAAACGTCTACCGCTGCACCCTCTATAGCAATGCCCTGCATTGTTTGGAATAGTGTAGTCTACTATCTAGTACAGCAATAAAGCTATCCTGGCACATCTGGCCCCAATGTAAGTGCGTCTTTTTGCTATATTCTGAGACGGATTGGATATGCTTAGCGTATAGGTATAATGGAGATGAGAGCAGGGAGACAAAAGATTCAAATTTGACCCAACTTTACAAACAAAAAAGAAAAAAGACCTGGTTTTGGGGCTGAGTGACTTTATCTCCACGTTATCAGCACTAATTAGAGCCCCATTAATTAGCTGACATCCTATTGTTGGGCCAGACAATGAGGCCTTGATTAGCCCCCTTATCCCATAGAGGAGCCCCCCCTGCTGGTCTTATCTGTCAGTTTGGTAGCTTCCCCCCATGGACCTCCTGTGAAGTGCTCCCAGCAGGTGCCCGCTGGCAATAGTTTTGTGTTACAGGCTGAATAAGTGATCCCTGCAGGAGCTGCGGACTGTTTTCACATACACAGAAGGCAGTCAAAAGTCCAAAGCCTGAACTTGGAATGACCCCAACTGTAGAGTCACGATGGGTTCATGGAGAGGGCAACTGCGCTTTATTAAACACAACTAATACTCCTAGCAGATAACTTTCACCAGAGCCAGACACATTAACCCATGGCGCTCCGCAGCTGCCCTTACTACCCCTGCCTTTACCCCCCTTCCTAACCCACAGAAGCCCCAGGCGTAGGGTAATAGTTCCTGACAGCGACACTTCGCTTACTTGTCTGCAAAATAGTTTTATTAGCAGACAAAGCATTGGTTCTATTACGCCTCCCAATGCAGATTTGTCCTGAATGTTATTTATGTAATCGGGGCCTGCTGGTCTCCCCGCATACATGGAGGGGCTGCAACATTTCCTGCAATTAACCCTTGTCACTGGGAGGGGGGGGGGGGATCCTTTACCAGTCCCACCATAAGGGTGAGCTGCAATTTACAGGTTGGATACAGATAATAGAATAAAGGTATAAAAGTGAAGATAGTGTTATTGTACATGACAAGGAGGGAAACACGGTTCAGACAACTGCACCTGTTTAGTAAACAGTGGGGGACGGGAGTTTTTTGGATTACTAGGTTGGGGTCACATGTTTTTATGTTTTTTTCATTGCATGCGTTTGTATTTGCAGTAATGCCTAGCACAAGGTACTATTCACCTACAATCTAATAGCAAGTTAATGGAAAACCTCTGGATTACTGGCATGGCAAAAATGTGTTATTAAACTGAAATGTATAGGACCATGCACTACTCCACTGAGACGTATAGTACCATGTACTACTCCACCGAGACATAAAGTACCATACACTACTCCACTGAGACGTATAGTACCATGTACTACTCCACCGAGACATAAAGTACCATACACTACTCCACTGAGACGTATAGTACCATACACTACTCCACTGAGACGTATAGTACCATGTACTACTCCACTGAGACGTATAGTACCATGTACTACTCCACTGAGACGTATAGTACCATATACTACTCCACTGATACGTATAGTACCATGTACTACTCCACCGAGACATATTTTACCATACACTACTCCACTGAGACGTATAGTACCATGTACTACTCCACTGAGACGTATAGTACCATGTACTACTCCACTGAGACGTATAGTACCATACACTACTCCACTGAGACGTATAGTACCATGTACTACTCCACCGAGACATAAAGTACCATACACTACTCCACTGAGACGTATAGTACCATGTACTACTCCACTGAGACGTATAGTACCATGTACTACTCCACTGAGACGTATAGTACCATACACTACTCCACTGAGACGTATAGTACCATGTACTACTCCACTGAGACGTATAGTACCATGTACTACTCCACCGAGACATATTGTACCATACACTACTCCACTGATACGTATAGTACCATGTACTACTCCACTGAGACGTATCGTACCATGTACTACTCCACTGAGACGTATAGTACCATGTACTACTCCACTGAGACGTATAGTACCATGTACTACTCCACTGAGACGTATAGTACCATGTACTACTCCACTGAGATGTATAGTACCATGTACTACTCCACCGAGACATATTGTACCATACACTACTCCACTGAGACGTATAGTACCATGTACTACTCCACTGAGACGTATAGTACCATGTACTACTCCACTGAGACGTATAGTACCATGTACTACTCCACTGAGACGTATAGTACCATGTACTACTCCACTGAGACGTATAGTACCATACACTACTCCACTGAGACGTATAGTACCATGTACTACTCCACTGAGACGTATAGTACCATGTACTACTCCACCGAGACATATTGTACCATACACTACTCCACTGATACGTATAGTACCATGTACTACTCCACTGAGACGTATCGTACCATGTACTACTCCACTGAGACGTATAGTACCATGTACTACTCCACTGAGACGTATAGTACCATGTACTACTCCACTGAGACGTATAGTACCATGTACTACTCCACTGAGACGTATAGTACCATGTACTACTCCACCGAGACATATTTTACCATACACTACTCCACTGAGACGTATAGTACCATGTACTACTCCACTGAGACGTATAGTACCATGTACTACTCCACTGTGACGTATAGTACCATGTACTACTCCACTGATACGTATAGTACCATACACTACTCCACTGAGACGTATAGTACCATGTACTACTCCACTGAGACGTATAGTACCATGTACTACTCCACTGAGATGTATAGTACCATGTACTACTCCACTGAGACGTATAGTACCATGTACTACTCCACTGAGACGTATAGTACCATGTACTACTCCACTGCGACGTATAGTACCATGTACTACTCCACTGAGACGTATAGTACCATGTACTACTCCACTGATACGTATAGTACCATGTACTACTCCACCGAGACATATTTTACCATACACTACTCCACTGAGACGTATAGTACCATGTACTACTCCACTGAGACGTATAGTACCATGTACTACTCCACTGAGACGTATAGTACCATACACTACTCCACTGAGACGTATAGTACCATGTACTACTCCACCGAGACATAAAGTACCATACACTACTCCACTGAGACGTATAGTACCATGTACTACTCCACTGAGACGTATAGTACCATGTACTACTCCACTGAGACGTATAGTACCATGTACTACTCCACTGAGACGTATAGTACCATGTACTACTCCACTGAGACGTATAGTACCATGTACTACTCCACTGAGACGTATAGTACCATGTACTACTCCACTGAGACGTATAGTACCATGTACTACTCCACCGAGACATATTTTACCATACACTACTCCACTGAGACGTATAGTACCATGTACTACTCCACTGAGACGTATAGTACCATGTACTACTCCACCGAGACATATTTTACCATACACTACTCCACTGAGACGTATAGTACCATGTACTACTCCACTGAGACGTATAGTACCATGTACTACTCCACTGAGACGTATAGTACCATGTACTACTCCACTGAGACGTATAGTACCATGTACTACTCCACCGAGACATATTTTACCATACACTACTCCACTGAGACGTATAGTACCATGTACTACTCCACTGAGATGTATAGTACCATGTACTACTCCACTGAGACGTATAGTACCATGTACTACTCCACTGTGACGTATAGTACCATGTACTACTCCACTGATACGTATAGTACCATACACTACTCCACTGAGACGTATAGTACCATGTACTACTCCACTGAGACGTATAGTACCATGTACTACTCCACTGAGACGTATAGTACCATGTACTACTCCACTGAGACGTATAGTACCATGTACTACTCCACTGAGACGTATAGTACCATGTACTACTCCACTGTGACGTATAGTACCATGTACTACTCCACTGAGACGTATAGTACCATACACTACTCCACTGATACATATAGTACCATGTACTACTCCACTGAGACGTATAGTACCATGTACTACTCCACTGAGACGTATAGTACCATGTACTACTCCACTGAGACGTATAGTACCATATACTACTCCACTGATATGTATAGTACCATGTACTCCACTGTGATGTATAGCTCAGCTTTCATTTTTTCAATAGCCAAATGCGAAATGTGTTAACTTAGTGTGACAAAAGAAGGGGCGCTTAGAATTTGCAAGAACTGGGTCTGTTGTGAGAGCACAGCAAAACTTTCTGAATAAATCTGGTAAATGTACGATTGGTGAAGCAATTTCAAACCACTGGGTGTTTAGGTAATAGGAAAAGTCTGGGCCGCCCAAAAGCTTCAAAATAGACAGTGAACAGGATTTGAGCTCAGTAGAAGTGTGGCCCTAGACCAAACCAACTAGTATGGAGCCATAAACCACAGTAAGGCGTTTCTTAACACAACCCCTACATTGTAAGCAATGCAGATGAAATCTTCAGTAGAGGAAGCCAGACGTCAAACCAAAATGCCACGCCAAATCATATACAACACTTGTAGTGTATAAATAAACCCTGGATATAAAGTGGGCCAGATTTTTTATTCAATGTCAGATTTCTTACATAGATAAGTCACAAACCTTGGGTTTGGCGCAACTGGCGCTTTTGTGCCTCCCAGGCTCTTTCCGGAAAGTGACAGTAACAAGGGAATTCCACTAAATGTAATATCTTTTACACCAGTTTATTGCCAGCTATGGTCAGTGAATAGTTACATGTAAAGACTGGCGATGAATACGTGTCCTTTCAGCTCAAAGCCATACAAGTTATACATCTTTTTGTTTCTTTTGGCATGAATAGGAATTGTTATCATGGCTAAACAGACATATACGTGCATGCCTGCGTGATCTGACTGTACATGATGTATATCATCGTATATCTATGACCACCTCAGAGGATGTTTCCACAACCATTATGAATGCCCATCACACTCATACGTCTAAGGAGAGCAATGGACATTAAAGGGATCCGATCATACAAACGCTTTATTTTCTCATTAACACGTCGGAATAGCCTTAAGAAGGGCTATTCTTCTCCTACTTTTCGTTGTCTTCTCTGTGCCGCCGTTTCGTAGGAATCCCGGTTTTTGTCGGTATACAAATGAGTTCTCTCGCAGGACAGGGGGCGTCCCCAATGCTGCGAGAAAATTCTCTCCAGCGCCGCCTCTATCTTTGTCAGCAATGACTCTTCATCCTCCTCTTCTGGCGCAGGTTTCAGACTTCTAGGTCTCGGGCAGAGCAGACTGCACATGCCCACAGGCCACAAGAAAATGGCTGCTAACACAGTATTGTAAGCGCCCATTTTCTTGTGGCCTGTGGGCATGCGCAGTCTGCTCTGCCCAAGGCCTAGAAGTTTGAAACCTGCGCTGGAAGAAGAGGACGTTGCTGACTAAGATGGAGGCAACACTGGAGAGAGAACTCATTTGTATACCATCAAAAACCGGGATTCCTACGGAACAGCGGCGCGGAGATGACAAAGAAAGGTAAGAGAAGAATAGCCTTTCTTAAGACTATACCGACATGTTAATGAGAAAAAAAAGTGTTTGTATGATAGGATCCCTTTAAGTCCCTTCCATCTGCGTCCATTCCCACTATGAGAAGCAGACATTAAAAATGGTAGTGTGAACCAAGCAGGGGTGCAAGAGGGGGAATTGTTTTCACAAATAATGCAAATAACATGGGATCACCAATGACAAACTTGTTTTGTCCATGGGGACACTTGGTGGAGCGCAGTCACTATGGACAACAAATTATTGTGCCAGATTATATAGAGAGTGTTGCGGGACTATCATGAAACTCTACCAAATTAAAAATTCCAGCACATGATAGAAAGACATAAAATAAAAATTTATCGACTGAAATAATATGAATGGCCGGAAAAAATTCTGCTCCTACAGTAAACTATGAATGAGTAGCGTGAACCATGAAGAGGCGGCTAAGCCACATCCACAGATGCAGAATTGTTGCTTTAACATACACCTTCTGCTGCGCGAAAAATGAAATGCTATACATTCCATTGAACATAATCGAGGGATACTTTGCCCCAAATGGATCTAATCCTGGATATCTGAACAGATGTTAATTCGCTCTGCATGAGACACATGAAAGATCAGTTATCTTATAATCTCCTTAGTCACACTTAACGCTCTCAGCTTCTAATATGAAACAATATCTTGCAGCGATGAACCCCTTTTCCCCTTTCATACTGCAAGAAATCTCCAAATCATCAGAATCATAAAATGGCACCAGGTTTCTTACCAATCTAACCCTTGCGAAGACCTTGTCGGCTATCATTGTCTCGCAATGCACTGGGCGGTGCAATGATATAGCGGCCAGCACGAGTGGTGTCAGGGACCAAGATATTCCCAACGAGTCAATATAACAAATTCTACATTTCCATTCACAAGTGGTAAATTCATGTTTATAGTAGATGTCATGGCCGGCGTTGTGTAGTTGGTAAGCCAAACCACTGACATTGCCTAAGACATCCCGACTCTGGCTTCTATAAATGGCTGACCACAAGCAATAAAGCTCCTCTAATTCAGAAAATAAAAAAAAGTCAGTGATCGAATTCTCATTAAAGTAAATATACAACAAACTATGCATACAATGAATTCAATTAATGACCAGTTAATCAATTAATAACTAATTGTTTTATTTTGAAGCTGAAGTCCATCTCCACAGCCCTGACGAAAATGCTGGGACAGAGTGCCCATTTTCTTCTCCGCCTCTTCTCTTGCATCACCGTCGCGTCTTCATCCAAAAGCACCAACTATGCATGTCCATTTTCCTGTGGCCTCTCTCGTTTGGCCACAGGAAAATGGCCGACGGACATGTGCAGTCGGCGCTTTTGGATAAAGATGCGATGATGACAAGGGAGAAGAGGCAGTCTGGAGAAGAAGACAGAAGCGTCGCTGAAGAGTTTTTGGAAAGCATAGAGGACACCCCCAGTGCAGTCTGAAAACTCATTTACATAAGGAAGAAAGAAGAAATTTCTCAGGAACAGCGGTGCGGATCAGAATAATAAAGGTAAGAGAAGAATAGCCTTTCTTAAGGCTATTCCGATGTGTACTTCGTTAAAAAAGGGAATTCTAATGCTAAAATCCCTTTAAAGGGAGTGTCTCACCAGGACATAGCACCTCAACCCAGCCCACAGATAGGTTAGCGTCACCTGAATCAAAGCGTATTAACCCGCTCCATTGCTGAGATATCAGTGTTAATGAGAACTTTGGAGCAACAAGGGCATTGTCATTGCTCCAAACAGGTAAGTGGCAACATCCTCACTTCTACAAACAGCTTATTTGCCAATATTGACAAAAATTGCAATTTATTGGAAATGGAGGCACCGATTCATGAAGGGGACACATTATATAATTCAAGTGCCCTAACCTGTCTACAATATCTACAGGGATGGGTTGATATACCGGGTTCTGGTGAAAGACTGCCTTTAAAGGGATTCTATCATTAAAATTATATTTTTTCTGCCTACCACCTCGGAATAGCCTTAGGAAAGGCTATTCTTCTCCGGGCTGCCGTTTGGTAGAAATCCTGGTTTTCGTCTGTATGCAAATTAGTTCTCTCACAGCACTGGGGGCGGGCCCCAGCACTCAAAGAACACTGGGGGCGTCGCCAATGATGCGAGAGAAATCTCCAGCGACGCCTTCATCTTTGTCTGGAATGGCCTCTCGTCGCGTCTTCTTCCAGAGCTGGGTTCAAACTTCTAGGCTTCGGGCGAAGCTGACTGCGCATGTACGTCGGCCACAAGAAAATGGCCGCTTACACTGGAGTTTGTATGTTCTCCCCGTGTTTGCGTGGGTTTCCTGCGGGTACTCCGGTTTCCTCCCACACACCAAAGACATACTGATAGGGAATTTAGATTGTGAGCCCTATATGGGACAGTGACTGTCAATGTCTGTAAAGCGCTGCGAAATATGATGGCGCTATATAAGTAACCATAATAAATAATAAAAATAATAATACTGTGGCCAGCGGGCATGTGCAATTTGAACTCAGCGCTGGAAGAAGAGGCAAAGAGAGGCAGTTCCAGACGAAGATGGAGGCGGCGCTGGAGAGTTCTCTCGCAGAATTGGGGACGTCCCTAGTGCTGTTTGAGCGCTGGGGCCCGCCCCCAGCGCTGCAAGAGAATTCATTTGCATACTGACGGAAACTGGGATTTCTACTGAACGGCGGCGCGGAGAAGACATCTAAAGGTAGGAGAAGACTAGCCTTTCTTAAGGCTATTCCGACGTGTTAGGCAGAAAAATACAATTTTAATAACAGAATCCCTTTAAGACGCTCCATTTCACCTTTTAGAAATCAAAGCAGCAACCATGAAGCCAAAGTGAATAAATATCTATTTATGTCCCTTTCCATACAGAGATCTGTCCGGAAGCATTGGACGCTCAGCTGCATTGATCCTGCTTCTCAGAATAACTATCCGACACATCTCGAATGGTAAAATACTGAAGGTTTTATCCTTCTGATCGATGACGGACAGAGCAAAAACAAAGGCAAAAAGACTGGATCCCAAAAAAAGTGACTCATCCCCATTGACTGATGAGGATCCAAGTGGAAAACAGAAAAATGTGAAGACATAATAGCAGAACAGAAGAGGGAGACAGCGCAGCTAAATCCAAGCAGGCTGAACTTTATTTAACCTGCCGCTGTATGCCAATTTAAATACGCCGAACCTCTTCACTTTAGAGAAGGCATTTTACCCACTGCGTGCTCTCCGATACATGGAAAAGCCATTACCGGCACAAACAACAGCACTATAAAACGAAAAAGCCATAAAATGGCCAAACCAGATACAACTCATAAACAGCTTACGCTTCCAACTCATGCAGACTTTTTAAGAGTCTTTAGGTCTTTAAAAGTTACAGGGAATAAAGAGCGAATAAGCGAAACCAGGGCAACTCGACAGAAATCTGCTTCTCATGATAAAACCCTCCAAAACCGGGGACAATACCATTTACGGCACATTGGTTTCTTCGTGAATAGATGGTGCCTGAAGGTCTTAAAAATGACAAGGCTTATTTATAGATCCTGTTTAAAGGAAAAAAAATTTTAAGGAGATGTGGTTGAGGCGAAAAAGCAAAAAAGCTACGGTAAAAGACCAAAAAATTACATGAAAAGCAAACGTCAGAATAAGTAGTAAATCATCTGCTGCTCAACACTTCTATGGGGCATAAAAACGGAGTAACGGAAGAGGTTTTCCTGGGACAAATGTAATGTAATAAACCTTAGTAATATACCAGTAGTTCAGTTATAAAAGCTGCACCAGTGTCACAATTTCAGTACTGGTGCCCGCAGTCCACACAGCGGAGACCTCCCTCGGACTCTGTGTCACCAATGTACTAGAAAAGGTCTGGCTGCCTGATTCATTGCCTAAGTAACCCCTCTTCTCCATTACAGTTGATATAGGCTGCGGAAGGCTAACCTAAAAACCTGAGAAGTACAGCTAGCCCCTTCTAGCACATCAGCCATACAGGGGGCAGGGGATATCACTTCTGCGTTGGAACTTCATGGACTACAGGACTAGCACGGTTTTCGTCATTCAACTATGTTAGGAAGTTTTGCTCAATCTCATTTGCAAATCAAACATCTAGCCATTTGAATTCAGTCTGCCTTATTTCACCAGAAGGTGGCGCTGACATGCTCACTGCATACAGGAGCAAATCTATCAGTCCAAGTCTGACAACTGTCTGACTATATTTGCGCCAAAGTAATGCACAACATTTACGACAATACTGAATAGTATGCACAAGAAAGAAAATAAAAATACGACAGGCTAGACACTTTTCAAAAATGAGCACCAGAATTGGCGTGGTTTGGAACAGAATAGGAGTGGTTTAAAACAGAATGGGCATGGTTTAAAAGTGTCTCACTTTACGGCACATTTATGAAACAGAAAAGAACGAATAAGGCGCAGATTTCCTGCACAAAGTAGATTACGTTTAAAATGGTGTAAAGAATTTACGACAATTTTCATCATGCGCCAAAAATTCCTGTTGTGCGCCACATATTTGTCTAAATAAGCGAGGGATGATTTTTGTCTAGTTATGTTATACCGTTATATCTTACGCCAAATATTCGTCTCATGGTGAGCCAGAATTTTGGAGCTTCTAGAAACATTGCAAAGATAGACAGTATGGAGAAATGTGCCCCACATTGTATTATTACAGGAAAGCTCTCTCTAGTGCCAACAATAGGAATGTTATCATTTAAAGAGGACCTTTCACCACTTTTGGGCACATGCAGTGTTATATACTGCCAGAAAGCCGACAGTGCGCTGAATTCAGCGCACTATCGGCTTTCCCGATCTGTGCCCGGTGTACAGAGCTTACGGTGCCGGTACCGTAGTGCTCTATGGTCAGAAGGGCGTTTCTGACCATTAGCCAGAGACGTCCTTCTGCCTCACGGCGCCTAACGCGCTGTGATGTGGAGCAGGGAGGAACGCCCCCTCCCTCTCCTGATAATACTCGTCTATGGACGAGCTGTGTGAGCAGAGGGAGGGGGCGTTCCTCCCGGCTCCACAGCACAGCGCGATAGGCGCCGCGAGGCAGAAGGACGTCTCTGGCTAATGGTCAGAAACGCCCTTCTGACCATAGAGCACTACGGTACTGGCACCGTAAGCTCTGTACACCGGGCACAGATCGGGAAAGCCGACAGTGCGCTGAATTCAGCGCACTGTCGGCTTTCTGGCAGTATATAACACTGCATGTGCCCAAAAGTGGTGAAAGGTCTTCTTTAAAGAAGTTTTCCTATAGAAAAAGAATAAAACTGGACCAAATTGACATGTCCATCTATCCACACGTTCACCGAAACTCAAGTTCATGATCATGTGGCTGCAGTAATCATGTGAACAAGACACGTCATCATACCTCCCAACCATCCCGATTTCCGCGGGACATTCACGATTTGGGTGACATGTCCCGCGGTCCCGATTGGAGGGAGGTATGTCCCGATTTCAACTCAGATCGGCGTCCAGAGGACGCTGATCTGAGTTGAACACATACGCGGCTGAAGCAAGGAGCTGACACAGGTGAGCTCCTCGCTTCGCCGCTGCACACCTCTCTCGCTGACACATGCGGCTGAAGGAAGGAGCTGAAACAGGTCAGCTCCTCGCTTCGCCGCTGCGTGTCTCTCGCTGACACATATGCGGCTGAAGCATGGAGCTGACATAGGTCAGCTCCTCGCTTCGCCGCTGCGTGTCTCTCTCGCTGACACATATGCGGCTGCTGCTGACATATGTGTCAGCGAGAGAGACACGCAGCGGCGAAGCGAGGAGCTGACCTATGTCAGCTCCATGCTTCAGCCGCATATGTGTCAGAGAGAGAGGCGCGCAGAGAGTGGCGAGGGAGCAGAGGAGAAGGTAAGTGTAATGTGGAGGTGGAACGTGAATCGGGGCAGATGAAGGAGAGGACGGCATGACACTGGGGGCAGAGATGTAGGGAAGGGACATGAATCTGGGGGCAGAGACAATCTGGGGGCAGAGATGGGGGGACATGAATCTGGGGGCAGAGATGGGGGACATGAATCTGAGGGCAGAGATGGAGGGGACATGAAACTGGGGGCAGAGATGTGGGGACATGAATCTGGGGGCAGAGATGGAAGGGGGACATAAAACTGGGGGAAGATGAAGGGTGTATATGAAACTGGGGGAGAGATAAAGGGGGACATATAATTTACGGGTGACTGTAGGAGGATTATACTGTGTGCGGGCACATGAAAAATTAACGAGTGGGCGGAGTCAACACAAAAGTGGGTGGGGCTAAATTTGCCACGACGCGCGCCGCACATTTTGTCCCTCTTTCAGTTCTTCAAAAGTTGGGAGGTATGCGTCATTGCCCCAACCAAGTAAACAAAGTCCAACTGGGTTTAAAGGTTTGTAGTAGAAATACACTGACAAGCAAAAGTAAAAAAACTGAACTTTTGACTTTCAGGCTCCATATTTCACCATCCACTACGTGACAACCATGATTTTCTAGACAATCATCTTGGCTATCTTTGTACATAAATTTGACATGCAAGTATTTGGCATATGATTTGTTAAGCAGATTCTTGTCAGGTAAATGCATTGTTACAGCTTTGAGCAGCTTATACATCATTTGACTAGGCTGAACTTGCCATTCCATTCAGTACTGAGCTCAATACTGCAGAATGAGATTTCTAGTGCCCTTTGAATGGCTCTAAAGACATCACCAAATGGGGTCTGAAACTTTAGGGCTTTGTATCTGAGCCTGCTGTAGGATCCTCTGGTAGACTGGTTAAACAGACTGACATTGGATAAGAACGAGTGTCACTAACCACAGAGAGTAGTGAGGATCTTACGGTGTATGTGCAGGCTAGGGCAATGCTAGGGCACAATGCACTACACTTTATATTTTATTAATACTTAATACTTTATTGCCAACTACAGCGGGTGGAAAGTTCCAATATAAAGCTGGATCTGTAGTTTTGCAAGGCTCATCTTTTCGAGGCATATCTTTGATGCCGTCACACCAGTCTCACCACATATTATACACAGTCCACAATGGAATACCAGACTGATGAGGATTAGGGATAAGGACTGGCCAAGAAACCTAGAGGGAATTCTACAGGATGTCCTGTTTCTCCTCAGAAGGAGCCTGATGAAGGAGATGAAGATAACCGTGCTACTCTTATGACTGCCACTCAGACATCTGCCAGACACAGGTATAAGGTCTGTGTTGGGGACATATATATATATTTCTGTGCAGGACATATTACACTTTTGTGTCCTACAAAAAAGCGGATCATTGATTTATTGAACATGAACCAATGGCCAAGTTTACATCTGTCTTTAGCATCCATAAGTCGCATCTGTTAA
Organism: Leptodactylus fuscus; assembly: GCF_031893055.1. Classification (NCBI taxonomy): domain Eukaryota; kingdom Metazoa; phylum Chordata; class Amphibia; order Anura; family Leptodactylidae; genus Leptodactylus; species Leptodactylus fuscus. Next base: position 45,852,071 of record NC_134270.1, on the reverse strand, counting down.
AACCTGACTGATCAAAATGTGATGTCAATGACTCCTTCTCCTGTCTAACTCCATTACAAAACCCTCTGTCTCACTAGCCTAGCCCCTTCCACCCTGCCTGTGTCACTAAGCCTAGCCCCTCCCACTCTCACTAACTAACGACCCTGCCCATTTACTAGCCGCTTCCATCAACTAGCTCATTAAGTTTATTGATCCTGCCCATTAATAGTCCCTCCCACTTTCTCTATCTCCCTAGCTAAGCTATTCCGCCCACTACTAGAAGACAGGAAGAGGGAGAGGACCCATTCCCCGGACACAGGAAGGCTTGGTAAGTAGACCAGGGGATAGGGGAAGAGTGATGGTGACGTTCCATTTCAGAAGTGTTGAAACGGAACATCAATGGATTATCAGACAGCATCCCTGGAGTGGTCATATGACGGCTTCAGGGATATGGGTAATTATACATTTATTTTTAATTGATGTGAATTAGAAGTTAGGTGGGGCGGGGGGAGTTTAGTTTAGGGGTTAATTAACAGTTTATCCTGGACAACCTCTTTAAGTATAAAACTCTCTGGACAACCCCTTTAAAACCCAAATTACAAGTCATTTGGTCTCAGCACGTGAATGAGTCTTGTATCAAGTACTGCCATAGTAGATTGCAACGCTGCTGCTGATTCCGTGACAGCTTATCTGCTGCAATTGAAAGGGGGCGCAGTGCTAAAAGCAGAACTATGGACCCATTATTCTAAGAATCAATGTAAAAACAGAGGTTTTTGAAGACAAGTAATGATATTGCCTAGTGATGAGCCATCACTTTGTAAGATGCAAATACCTCTTTGAAGATAGGAACACATATACAACATCTACTGCTACCCCTCCCAGTTGTGGTCTCCATTCCCGTAATGTCCACTACCTTATAGCAGACTATACTAAATATTTAAACAGGCCTGCACTACAAGGCGCTGCTAAAATATTAATCCTCTGCTTCAGGTCTGCTCTGTAAAGCTGTAACACACGAGCTCTCATGTACTTCCAGGGACTGACAATGACATATGGCATGACACATACAGTATAGTCATTCTGTGTTTGCAAACGCCTAAGCCCTATAATATAGATCAGTAAAACAGACATGACATCTCTTGTGACTCCCTCCATAAATAAATCTTAGACAAGTACCTTTGCAGCAGAGTTGGAAACGCCGTGTGTGACATTTCGGATTAAGCCGCCAACATTTCCATACTTTATAAGACCGGATACTCCTTCAGACACATCATTCAACAGGCCCATTGGATTGCCAAGGAAATCTACAGAGCCCAAAATTTTTGCTGCTTGACTGAGCAACTCCTTTGAGACACAATAAAACAAGGAGGTTAGTCAGACAACTCAGCAGCGCCATCACATGCTGATCAGTGTGTACTCAGACATTTTAATGGGAAATAGAGGAGAGCTTGGGGAGACAAATCATGCCAAGAGCCTAAAGGTTTTGTTCTGGGATCCTACAGATTGAATAATAGGCGAATGCAGATTCCAACACAGTCGGAAATTTTTTTTACCTTAAAGGGGCTTTCCATGGACATAAACTTATTTAAATTAGTAGAGAATTAGAAAGTTGAGCATTTTTTAAAATATCAATAAATTTTTTTTTAGCAATTTCACAAATTTAGTAGGGACAATCTCTAGTCTTGAACGGTTGTCAATGGATATGACCGTCAATGAAGGAACTGTCCATGGCCTAGGACTTGTCAGAGACCCAGCTATGATCCAAAAACCATTTTTATACACCATATTAGCGAATTCTGAGTTAATAGAGGGGTTCTCTGTCCAGAATCTTCATCTCTTGGCCAGGGTGTAGAGGGGTTAGAGTGTCTCTTATTTCGGAGGACCTATCCTATCCGTTACACACACAACCCACCGATGTGGAAAAATGTTTTATTTCCCCGATGGCGGCACTGCCGGGAAAGTAAACCCTTACTGCCGGGATTACCTACAAGTTACAGGTGATCACTCCCGGGTGTGAACAGGGGAAAACCTTGTGGTCTGCTTATACAAAGAAGGGGACCCAAGAAGGGATTGTCCATTAATTTAACACCAGCCAGTAGTCAGTGAATAATATCCATATTACTAACAGTATTCTGCCGACAGGAGTTTCCCAGATACAAAGTGAATACGGCTCACCTCTTGAAAGTGTTTGAGGACATCATTGATGATGAATTCCCGGGATTCGTATGGATGAACTCTTGTGTAAGGATCCACATCAATAACCGCATCCTCAAATTTGATGAGAGGAAATCCCAGTGTGCTCTTCAAAGCCTGAAAAACCCCCCAAAACATATTAAAGAGGTCTTCTAACTTATAAAGTGATATTAAATACCAGCACTTATGAATGGTAACGGTCTGACCTCGGGAACCAACTGACCCGGATAATAAAAAGGCCGCAACTTTAATGTATCTGCGTCCCCTATCTGAGTTATCAATGCACAATGACACGGCTCCCTGAACACCCACCTAAAAAATACTTTACAGAACAGGAGATTTTCTAGGTTTTTCTTTTGCATAAATTTTACTATAGGAAGAGGAAACATCAGCTCTGACGTGTCTGTTTTACTAAATACGGATAAACATTTTACTTTGCACATTTTTATATTCTGTGGTCTGGCACTTGTCAGAAACCCAGCCATGATTTCCTTATCCAGATCCTTGGTCAGGTTATCTTTTCATACATGGAGCATCCCTGCCTGATAATGCAACTACAATAAGGAAATCATGGCTGTTTTTCTGACAAGTGTCGCCCCCTCTCCCATTCGGCCACAGCAAAATGGCCGACGGACATGCGCAGTTGGCTATTTTCCTGTGGCTGAACAAGAGAGAAGAAGTGGAGGCAGAGAAGAAGAAGGCGGCGGCGCTGGAGAGTTTTATTGCAGCACAGGGGACGCCCCCAGTGCTGCCAGAAAACTCATTACCATAATGAAGAAACCGGGAATATATACCGAATGGTGGTGCGGAGAAGACTTCTAAAGGTAGGGGAAGAATAGCCTTTCTTAAGGCTATTCCAAAGTGGGTTTAGCTAAAAACGGGATTCTAATGATAGAATCCCTTTAAAAATTCTGTAGAATTTTACAAATTTCCTCTAACCGTCTTAATGGCGACAGCCTGTTGTCTTGGTCTGTTGCCAAAGGATACGACCATGCATGCAGAAACTTTCTATGGCCTGGCACCAGCCATGATTTCTTTATTGTCGCCAGGCTATCAGGCATGAGAAGATAACCCGGCCACAATAAGGAAATCATGGCTGGGTTTCTCAGAAGTCCAAGACCATAGAAAGTTCCTGCCTTCACGCTCATATCCATTGGCAACTGATCAAGACAACAGACTGTCACCACTAAGATGGTTAGAGAAAACCTATAAAACCCTGCAGAATTTTTAATTACTTATATTTACAAAAATGTTTAAGTTTTAATGATCTCCAAATTGATGTGCGTTTGTGAGAAACCCCTTTTAAATAACGATAAAAGGAAATAAACTATTGAAGAACAAATCAACAATGTACAAGTTCCATAGCCCATAGACATGAGCGGTAACATGGGAAGTATTAGCTCTCCTTGATACCGCCACCTGTAGACAGGGACTTGGAGTTTAATGGAGCATAACACTATGAAAGTTAATGATGTGTGTGAAAACCCTCTTCTGGGTCGCTGGAGTTTTACTTTTGAAGAACTGATGCGTGACGAGACCTTGTAACGAAACTTTAACATCTGTACTTGCAGAAAATAATTTGAGGCATTAATTCAATAAGATAAGATGACAGTGGAAAAGTAAGACTTGGAGGACATGCACTCTAAAGACAATGGCAGATCTGTATTGGGGGGCAATGGTCCATTAACACAGCACTGGCAGCCGCCAAATAAAAGGCTAACTCTTTCCTTTCTTATAGGTTAGAATTCACACACACTGAAACTGCATCCTGTTCTGCACTGTACAAAGCAGAAACTATTCTAATCATCATCATTAATTATTTTTATGACATCATTAATTCTATGTGTTGTACATATGGGGGATTACATACAATACACACATACTGTACAAATAACATAGTGACCAGCTGGTAAAGTGAGGGATAGATCGTCCTGCCCGCAAGAGCTTACAATCTACAAGGAGACAGTAAGTGAGGGTATGGTCTTTTACATCAGGTAGTAATGTGAAGGAAGAGTTTGCCAAATACGTATTAAAGGGGTTATGACATTAAAATGGTTTTTGACCAGGGAAAACAAATTTGGCCAAACTTCAGAGTGGTTTACAGTATAAGAGAAGGAATACCAATTTTGTTGCGGTTTTTTGAGCCAAACCCAGGAGTGGAATGAGAAGATGGTAGAAGTATAAGGACTTCCTATATATTTCCCATTCATTTTGTAGCCATTCTTGGCTTTGGCTCAAAAAACCGCAACAAAATCTGCAACAAAAAAAGCTGCGTTTCCGCAACGTGGGGCCTCAGCCTAAAGTGGTTTTCGGGGAATTTTTCCTAAAGAGCTATTTTTGGGATAGGCTTTTCATGTGTATTGCTGGGGGTTTAAACCCCAATATACTGAATGTAGGGGCTTCATTAAACTTTTACTTCAGTGGGACACAACCCAAGGAAGGTGTATCATCCAGTGATCATACACTGATGACGCTAGGTTCACACTAGCGTTCGGGTCTCCGTTCTCAGCTTTCCGTCTTCTGCATGCAGAAGACGGAAAGCTGTCAGACCGGGTCCGGCCGTGAGCGTTTTATGCTCTCCGCCGCGAAACCGGATTTTTAAAACCGGACACAGAGTACTGCATGTCCGACTCTGTGTCCAATTTAAAAAAAACACTTTCGCGGCGGAGAGCATAAAACGCTCACCGCTGCTCACGGCCGGACAGCTTTCAAACCCATTCAATTGAATGGGTATGAAAGAGTCCTGCAGGTTTCCGTCTCCTGCTCAGTTTTGTGCAGGAAATGGAAACCTGTATAACGGAGACCGGGCACAGATGTGAACGAGCCCGGAGCTAAAATCCCTCCATTAATAACCTGACATATGAGTAGTCTTATTCTCATGGCTTTTCTTTCCAAACATCCATAAAACCTTATAGGAGAACACCATAATGTAAAAGTAATTACCTTCAGATCAGGAGGAAGCTTATTTGATGTAAATACGCTCAGCTTAATCTGTGGCAATGAAATTTTCAGATTTTCAAAGTAATATCTTTTCGGGGTGGCGTTTTCCTCTCCAGCTTTCTCATGGATATTTTCATCCCACTTTTCAACTTCTAAAGAAAGGAAACAGAAGTAATGAATTAGAATGTGTCAGAAACGATAAAGATATCAACATAAGATTATGAGGATATCCTTTCACTTGAGACAGAATTTGTGGATAAGCTCCATACTTGTCAGAAAATTTAAAGGATAGGTCATCGATATCAGATCTGTGGAGTGTGACACCCAACACACCCAGCAAACATCTGTTCTCAGCAGCTGATACACAGAGAATGGGCCAGGAAGCAGACAGCGCTGTTCTCTGTGAAGTGGCTGAACCGAGGGACTGCAGCTAAGTTCCTATTAAAGTTAATGGAAGCTGATGTGCAGTACCTTATGTCCCAACTTCACAGATAACACAGCTGTCTGCTTCCTGATCCATTCTCTGCTATCAGACACTGAGAGAAGCAGATTCATGGGGGTGTCAGACCCTCACTGATCTGATATTGATGACCTATACTTTAGGACAGATCATCAATATCTTTAGCCCAGGAAACCCCTTGAATTGCAGGACGTATCGTTCATGACCAAGGGCAAATAGGTATAATTCCCACGTGTTCCCTTCTCATATCATATCCTAGGTACTTGTATCCTGGGTAATCTACAGTAGCAACAAGTTTAGAAAGTGAACGACGGGCGCAGGATAAATCTCTCTTTTATTTATTAGACCAATTAGTATTGGCAAAGTAACTAGAATCACTAGAAAGACGCGTTTCTGACCTGTCAGGTCCTTACTCATAGCCCTCCGTGTGTAATTGCTGTATAAACTGCTTTGTTACTTTGATGTTTTTTATCTGGAGGTAATGAAGTTACCCGATGTCAGTCTTCTTCCATCTTCTGGATAAAAGTAATAAAAAAGTCTACAGTCTGTTGATAACCCTGCAGAAAAGACATATGGGTGTTCCCCACAGCCTTGTAGGTTATTTCTGGTATTGTCCTCATTATATAAGTAAATAGTTCTTTGTATGTAACTTCACCATCTCCCAAGAACAAAACCTATCTTAGTATTGCAACCTATTGGAGTTTGATCTGTTCTAGTATAGGTGGCACAAGCGAGGTATTTTTGTTCTTCTAGTAAAAAGCAAATTTGCATGTGTTTTTCCCATTTGGCATTGCCAATAAGACTTCATACATAACTGGTCTCCTTATCCTCTATGCACACCGGAAAATCCAGACCAGAAAATCTAGTCTGAACATTGGCTGGATTTCCTGGCACAAGCCCAGTCAGGAGACCGAGACTCCTTGTGCCATAGTGATCTGTGATGTTAGGAGTCCCTGCCTGTCCACAGCTTTACTGTCCCCTGTACTGTATATAGACACTATATAGGGACTCCTATCATTGCAGATCACTATGATGTCAGGGGTTCTGGTTGGAAAATCTGTGCCAATGTACAGACTGGATCCCTTTATAACCATGGGGTCTTAATAAGAACCAGTACCCCCTACAAAGATGTATTGGTCCCTAAGACTAAGGCCACACATTGTAGAAAAACAGGGTTTTTTTTGTTGTAGATTTTGGATAGGAGTGGTCTTAGCAGAAGGGAGAAGTATAAGGGATCCTTGTATTTTTTCCATCCCTTTTGAAGTCACTCTTGACTTTTCATTTAAAAAACAAAAACACAAAAAATCCCATAGCTTTTCCGCAAAATTGGAATGCCATTTAACCATCATATGACATAGAAGAGCTTGACCTCTTTTTTCTATAAGACAGGAAGGAGTAGGCTGACTTCACCAATGTGACTCTCTTATGGGTATCAGATATGGTGAATAGAGATGAACTAGTAGTGAAATATTCAAAAATTCAAAATTCAATTTGAGTAGACCTCAATATTCGACGATTCGTTCGAATATCGAATCCCATTATAGTCTATGGGAAAAAAAATGCTCATTTCAGGGGAAATCAAAATTCGACATATTGGAGTCACTAAGTCCACAATGACACCTCAGGAAATGATGCCAACACCTCTGGAATGCAACTGGGACAGCAGAGGAAGCATGTCTGGGTGCATCTAACATGCCCAAGTCCCTGTATTATTGCTGCTGCTGATTTAGCCAGCCAATGACGTTATTTTTCCAATACCTATGTTTTTCTAATTCCTGTCCCACCTCCTCTGCATAGTTAATGGTGTAAAAAAAAGCGCCAGGGAGGGTGGGAGGGGAATCGGATTTTTACTGCGTTTACTTCGTGGTATTCGATCGAGTACGAGTATTTCGAATACCGTAGTATTCCATCGAATACCTACTCGATCAAATACTACTTGCTCATCTCTAATGGTGATATATGAATATGGTGGGTTGGCTTTTCTATTACTCTACAACTGAGTATACTTTGCCTCACCCAGCTGACCAGTTATAAAATATCTTTCACCCCTAGAGATCAGTGGGGATAGAGGAGTCGGACCTGCAGCGATCAGGCTAAATACTGCCATATATAGGCTTCCTAAGCTCCCAGCTCATACTGTTAGACTATTCCATGCCGCTCTTAATTCTGCGGAGGTGCTATGGGCGAAGCGCTGAGCCGGGCTTTGTGATGTGCTGGCTAATTAAACGACTAAGCTGTTTTTTTTCCCTCTCATTCCCCTGAACAGCTTTCCTCCCAGCCTGCCCTGGGCATTCAATGACAGCATTATGCAATCTGTTCTGCACTCTCGCTATTCAAGTCCTGCCAGAACTCTGGCTTAGCAGAATGTCTGGGCTAAATAACAACTTGTAAGGGCTTCAATAATGCTTCTATCTCATGATCCGCAGTCCCCTCAGTTTTAGCATGCACTTTTCACCTTTTTCCATCTATTGTGCTGCGCTAACGTCAGACGCAGCTCTACAAAAGCAGGAAAGTGCTGCAGCAGCACGGAGCTCTGTGCCATTGTGGTAATACCCTCGGAGAGGTTCTTGTGGTTCAGTAATGATAACAAACCCTTTCTACCGGGAAAGTCTCATTAGCGGTAGGGCTTATTTTTCTGAAGCACAAAGCGTACCCCTTCCCCAATAAATAGGCGAACTTTAAGACAGTAGAGTAGGAGGAAATGGAAATTATCCAAAGACTGCAGCATCAAAGATGGCCCTGTATATCTGATACACATAGATAATAATCTGATCATGGTCACATGAATAACACTGACTGGCACATGCTGTATGTGTTGGGGCTGGGCAGGAGGTATGTTGTGCCAGCAGACCTTACATGAACAAAAACAAAACATGGAGTAAGATCTTGTACAGATGGTCTCATGAGCAGGATGGATCTTCAAAGCTGAGGACCGGCTGTGTCCATGGCCGGCTCACTGTCAGTACAAGTGCTTTGTGTATTCAATCAAATGCAATGGAAGTGCAGAGATGAGAGCGGATTATAACACTGGGCAGTGCCAACAATGAGATGTGAGAGGTTTGCATGGGAAATTTCTTAATGTATCTTGGTAGAAATCATGCCAGCCACCTAAATATTAAGAATCTCCATTTGTCATTAGAATGATATTATGATATTACTACCAAAAATCTGCACTCATGACATTCCACGTTGCGGAAACACAGCTTTTTTGTTGCAGATTTTGCATTGGTTTTTTGAGCCAAAGCCAGGAGTGGAATGAGCAGAAGGTAGAAGTATAAGAACTTCCTAGATATTTCGATTCCTTTTGGATTCCACAATGTGGGGCCTTAGCCTAATACATCTTTATATTGCCTAGTACTCCTTTTATTCTGATACAGAGCGCCAAATCCACCGTCGCCAATTCAGCCAAAAACTTGCCAAGGGGTATATAGAACTGGCATAAAAGAACCAATACTTACCTGATAATGTTGTGGACGTTCCGCCGCTGCTGGTTTGGTGAACCCTGTTGGTCTTAGTTTATTTGTCCCTGTCTGTCTACATGATCTCAGCAGCCAGTCACTAGTCTCTCTGTACACTCAGCCTGTCACCTTCTGACACCTACAGGCTGCTAGAACAGATGATCTGTGTGGGGTCCAGGTGTCAGATCCCAATAGGTCATCAAAATAATATTTCAATTTGTGGCCAGGAAACCCCTTTAATATAAACTTCCCCCATCTCCTTTGGCACTTTTTGGCCACACTTAGTAAAACATTTAAAAAAAAAATAACATTAGCTGCCTGCGGCGGCCACTAGAGGGAGATTTCTAGATTACTGTTTTAGGCTGACTTCACACCTGCATTGTAGTCTCCACAGAAGAAACTTGGAGGACCTTAATACAGTTTCCGCGTGTAACCACTTTTTAAGCAGACAGGGTCTCCGTCTTTTGGGTCCCCATGCGAACCTGAACGATGGAAACCCCGAGCGCTAGTGTGAACCTAGCGTTACTGGTATACATTGAACTCCATAACAAAGCAGTAATAATGCAGTGAGCTCCATCTAGTGGTGTCCGCAGGCAGCAAAATGTTATCTGTTAAAGGTGATTTCACACTACAGATGCTTATTCTCTATTTGCAAGATCTGATATCTGGCGGTACAACTACAGGGATCCAAAACGATCAGAACAACGATCCCTGAATGACCTATGTGAATAGAGCAACAGTGCTTGACCACAGCTACATTTACTTTTATGGAGCTGACAGAGATAGTACTGCTCCATTCATTGGTGGGGAATCCAGCAGTTTAGATACCAACCAGGACACTTATTCCCTGTCCTGTTATTACAGGGAATACCCCTATAACACTATTGCTACCCTGTGTTAGAAAAATGGAGCCAGGAATACAATGCACATGGCCTATACCATAGGTGGATATAGCCCTCTACGAGTGGCCCCTGTATTAAAGGGGTTGTCCCATCACAAGGATCCTATCTATACTGCTAGTTTATGTGGATTTGGGAGCAGCTTTGAGCTGTTTGAGAAGCTCCGCTATTTAAATGACACAGATAGGAGAGGTGAGAGCTCCCGGATTTCTGAGCTCTTATCAGTCGGATTAATTGAATTTGGCTGATAAGGGCTGAGATAGGGAGTCCGTTACCTCTGTATGTAATGCAAACTGACTCAAATCCAGCTCTGCTACATCAGCTTCACACTGTGGTAATTCATTTACAACCAATCCTGTGCAAGTGAAACCCCGCCCACCTATGTGCCGAGAAAAGCAGGAAGTGAAGAGAGCACAACAGGCTGCAGGTTGGTGAACAAGCGTCGTGGAAATACACCTTTAAGGTCTACAGAACCAGAACCTGTGTTATAAGAGAACAGGAATTCCCCTTTAAAGAAACGATCAGAAGAAAATCAGTTTCTCCAAGAGCGGCCATTCTCCTAAGAACTAATGAGAAGTGCCAGTACTTTAGCCGGCAATCTCCTCTGCATCACAAAGGGGGTTCTCATTGTCCGATAAGCACAGGCAACAGTAAGGCGATTGTGTGGACAGATAGATCTCCCCTTCTCAGCTGTCAGGGCACGACTAATGACCATCTACAGCGCAGGTTATCTGCCGTCATTATCACAATACACTATTTTCTAGATCTCTAATAAAGCGCAGTCTGAACAAAACATGTGCAACAGAATCACACCGGCTTTCTCATGGAGCTCAATGGATGTCGCATTTGATAAATGTAGAGTTCAGTGGAACATTAGTGTCTGATGTCGGTGACTTCCTCTGAATGCCGAGATTTACACAATGAAATGAATAGATCTTTATTTTCGGCAATCTTTTAAGTGCCTACACATAGTGGCGGCTGCTCCGGAATGCCCCTGGGTTACCAATTTTGACATTTTAAAGGCCCATGAAAACTAACACTGGGCATACAGGGATCATTCACAGTCACGTCTGTAAAGATTTCTGGAGGTTCTTATTACTTATGGTATCAGTAGTGATGGGGGAAGGAAGCAGCCTAGGCTGAAATGGCTGACACCAGAAAATATTATGCATATTACATACACAGAACTGTGATGATATGGTCATAAGGTTTAGTGTTCCTTCACATATTGATTCAATCTATAGAATTTATGGCATATGTCTGATAGATGGGACTCCACACCATTGAGACTTATATAGTGACCCGCAGTAGGCTAACAGAAAGATGTTTTCAGCGTCCATTTTTCTACTCTATGAGAATTGCTGAACCGCAGTATTGAATGTACAGTCCGCAAGTTGCTGATAAGCGACACTAGTTGCTGATCGGCAACATAGACTCTGCAGACGTCCGTGTCCTGCCGTACTCGCCTATAGAGTTCTATGGGCGAGTCCGTGCAATGCTGCAATTCACGGCCATTACAGACATCCTATTAATATTATAAATGTGAAAGTTTGTGAGTTTGGATGTTTGTGGGTTTGGATGTTTGTTCCTCAATCACGCAAAACCCGCTCGACCGATTTGGCTGAAATTTTCCACAAACATAGTCACTACACTCGATTGCGCAATAGGCTACTTTTCGTCACAACAGCGCACATACGTTTGTGCCAGGACCTCCACAAAACCCAAACTCACACCACCATCTCTGCAATCTCACACACTTTGGACCATAGCAAGCCACAAAATTCATATTGCCCTCTACAGCCTCGCCCCTAACCCCACACAATCTCATATACATATACTTTACCACTTTGCCCCTCCCCTTAACGATACTCCAGGAGGCTCTCTTTAACGCTCTGGAGCAGCCATGTTTGCCGACCCCCACCGCTCTGACAATCTGCGACACCGCCCACCCATGTCAATATACCCCTAGGAAGTCTAATAAATGCAAAAAAAAAAAGTTTAAAAAAAAGTAAAAAAAATATAAAAACAAATAAAAAGGATTAAAAATTCAAATCACCCCCCTTTCCCTAGAACACATATAAAAGTAGTTAAAAACTGTGAAACACATACATGTTAGGTATCCCCGCGTCCGAAATCGCCCGCTCTACAAAGCTATACAAATATTTTTCCTGTTCGGTAAACGCCGTAGCGGGAAAAATGGTCAAAAGTTCCAAACTGCCGTTTTTCACTCTTTTGATTCTGATAAAAATTTGAACAAAAAGTGATCAAAGCAATAACATTTCCCGAAAATGGTAGAACTAAAAAGTACACCCGGCCCCGCAAAAAAAGACGCCCTATACATCCCCGTATACGCACGTATAAAAAAGTTACGGCTGTCGGAATATGACGACTTTTCAAAAAAAAAATGTTTTAATACAGTTTTGGATTTTTTTTAAGGGGTCAAAATGTAAATAAAACCATATAAATTTGGTATCCCCGTAATCGTAACGAAACACAGAATACAGGGGACATGTCATTTTGGTTGCACAGTGAACGCCGTAAAACCAAAGCCCCTAAGAAAGTCGCAGAAATGCATTTTTTTGTCAAATCCACCCCATTCAGCATTTTTTCCCTGCTTCCCAGTACATTATATAGAATAATTAATGGTGGCATCATGAAGAAAAATTTGTCCCAAGAAAAATTAAGACCTCATATGACTCTGGGAGCGGAGAAATAAAAAAGTTATGGGGCTTAGAAGGAGGGGAGTCAAAAATGAAAAACCAAAATCAAAAAAAGCCATCGACGGGAAGGGGTTAACTTCAAATACCTCTGTCCCAAAGTCACTATGTAACGTTTCTCACAACACCGTATATATAGCAGCGCAAATACAAAGTAACTTCAACACAAAAGTCTCACGTATTCTCTGAATTATAGAAAAAACAAGATACAAAGTTACATTTCATATCCCATACCTTATACACAGTACGAAAACCTTACCCGCGCCTGTATATACCCACTTCTACAATCACCGCAGACGAAGTCGCGGGTACCAGCTAGTGTTCTATAAATTGCGGCCCAAGGTTGCGGCCCGGCCACACCACAGATAAAATATCCGGTGGTGTAAGAGGGCGCATTGAATATAATGTGTCTGCAATTGAAAACCCATTTGCGGACTTACATTACAGCCGTGTAAGACCAGGCTAAGGCCTCATACACATAAGAGAAAAGTTACTTGAACCGGCATATTTCAACAGGATTTGACAACTATCTTATGTGTATGGGGGTCTTCAAACTTGCTCTTGAAAGATGATGTCAGGGAAAGAAAAACCGAACATGTTCAATTTTATCGTGTTCCACCCTTTGTTCCCCCAGGTGTCTGGTAGCCCGTACACATTAGATGTATATCGAGTGAACCTGCTGATCTAGACGGGTCTAGCCGACCATCTAATGAGTATGGAGTCCTCCTGGTTCTTCCTTGCTGACAGATGTCGGGGTAGATAAGAATAGGGCAGTTGCATTTTAATTGCCTGATCCTTTTTCCTTGGAGAGATGTCTCTCCCTGACTCTCCGTTCCAGACACATGCACTGCTCGGCCGAGTCAGGTCCACATGTGTATCATGAAGATAAACCTTATTCAACCAAGTGGCCAGCTGACACCTATATAAAGTATATACCCACAATGACTTCCCTCTCCAAGTAGACTACGCATGTTTGCACCTTTGGATTTGACTGGACAGAGATACAGGGAAGCACAGCCACATCTCCATTTATATCAACAGTAATGGTGGCTGCTGTTGGCTATAAATAGAAGCACCCCGCATATCCAGTGGACATACCATAAGTTTCTAAGATGAGAATATCCTTTATAGGTCCATAATGAGTTCATACTGTTTGCGGACCATGACTTGCAGTAGGACCCCATAATCGGCAGGGAAACTCAATGCTAAATGTGCTTTTCACCTACAGCAGGAAATAGCATTACACAGCACAGAGTTACACAGGTATCACGGGGCCATCCACTGCACAGCGAGAGCCCCTCATACAGGCCAATGAGTACTCAGATCACAGTCCCGTGTAAGCAGAGCAGTCATCAGTTTGTGCAGGGACAAAATGATATTTTCTGGTAGAATATGCCCAGTTTAAAGAGATTCTATCATTAAAATAACATTTTTTCTCGATCACATGTAGGAATAGCCTTAAGAAAGTCTATTCTACCCCTTCCTTTAGATGTCTTCTCAACGCCGCCGTTCTGTAGAAATCCTGGTTTTCGTCCCAATGCTGCGAGAGAAATCTCCAGCGCCGCCTCCATCTTCTTCCAGAGCTGGATTCAAACTTCTATGCATGCACAGTCGTCGGCTCTGCCATCAGGTCCCGGGCAGAGCCGACTGCACATGCGAGCAGCCATTTTTTTTTTTTTGTGGCTGCTTACCCCAGCTTACTGTATATGCGGCCACAACAAAATGGTTGCTCACACCAGGCAGGCATGCGCAGTCGGCTCTGCCAGGGGCCTAGAAGTTTGAACCCAGCTCCAGAAGAAGACACGCAGAGTGGCCGTTCCTGAAGAAGATGGAGGCGGCACTGGAGATATCCCTCGCAGCATTAGGACTGCCCCCAGTGCTGTTTGAGCGCTGGGGCCCGCCCCCAGTGCTGTGAGAGAACTCATTTGCATACAGACGGAAACCAGGATTTCTACCGAATGGCAGCGCGGAGAAGACATCTAAAGGTAGGAGAAGAATAGCCTTTCTTAAAGCTATTCCTATGTGTAATCGAGAAAAAATGTGATTTTAATGACAGAATCCTTTTAACCCGAGGACGTACCACTGATAATAAGAGCCCTGTTTGGAGGTGAATGATTGTACTAACATTTGCTTGCCCACTATACAGTATGCTTTGGGCCATGTAAAGACTCTTTACAAGTGCCAATCGATTTGTTAGATCATCAATTATTATGGGCCTGAAATTGGCTGGTGTATACAAGAATCTACAGATACAACGTGGACATAGCAGGCCTACAGAAGCAGAGTTACTAACCCATCCAATTCATAGACCGTGCAGACTTGATATTATCACAGTGGCCGATACCAGATGATAAATGTGCTGCATCTTTACACTATGTAGTCTAAGTTTATACCGCCTACTTGTATAGCCAGAAATGTGTTCTAAAAAACGGGCACATTACTGATCAACAAGCATCTCCATCTTAAAGAAAAAACTGACTCCTTTCTTATACAGAAGCTTTTCCTTAAATTTGTCAAGACTGTTGCAGTCATTGGATGGAAACATTCTTCCTTACATCCGGGAGCCAAAAACAGAAATGTTCCCATTCACTGATAGCAGAGAGACAATTTTTTGTCAGACATGAGCGTCTTAATAAATTGGATGCATCTTACTGTAATACAGAGGGATCAAGACAGGTGTAGGAAATGGCCGTCTTGATAAATCTCCTCCATAGTGTATTAGAAGAACCTTTCATTATCCAATAAAGTAATATCATTGACATAAAAGAGGGAAAGCACACATGTAGCCATTGTCCCATAAATCTATTCTATTTGCACAATATATGGCAAACACACAAGGACCATTTGTCCCAGTCCATTACGGTACAATGCAGTCACATATGAGGATCAAGTTTACTGTTATAATTATTGTAAGAGGATTTGTTCTTAGCCTAGGGCAGGAAATATTAGCAAAATATTCCAACTAAGCCTCTATGCCTAATACGGCGACTGTCCACTAATACAGTTACCGACAAGGATGTCTTTATTTGCCCTCGCTGTTCTCTATGTAACCCTATTAGTACACGGCCTGGCTGTAGGGTGCTCACTTAAGCTATACAAGTCTTGTGCGCCACCTGGTGGATTTCTGCTTAACATCACACAGTACTTGCATCACCCATTCACAGATCTGTATGTGTATTTTATTGTCACGTCTAGTATTTGTGCTGTTGGAATGGATTACATAAAGCCATACCTGATTCTGATTTTCCAAAGCCGAAATAGCTTAGCAGTTTTAGAAGTAACTTCTCCTCGATCTGGACTGTAAACTTCTGAGCGGTGATCAGCAGATGCTATGAATAAAAAAAGAAAAACCTATATTGAAGTGTTATTAAAGTGGAGATGGCTTAAAGGGAATAATAGGAAGAATGAAGAGGGAGAGATGTCGATCTCTGTGTGGGAGGGCAGGGGAAGGCAGGACTCACAGGCTCTATCTATGAGTGAGTGAGGGATTGCAAGACTCACAGGCTCCATCTATGAGTGAGAGAGGGGATGCAGGACTCATAGGTTTTATCTATGAGTGAGGGGACGCAGGACTCACAGGCTCTAGCTATGACTGAGTGAGGGGACACAGGACTCACAGCCTGTATGAGTGAGGGGACGCAGGACTCACAGGCTCTATCTATGAGTGAGTGAGGGATCGCAGGACTTATAAGCTCTATCTATGAGTGAGTGAGGGATTGCAAGACTCATAGGCTCTATCTATGAGTGAGTGAGGGGACGCAGGACTCACAGGCTCTATCTATGAGTGAGTGAGGGAACTCAGGACTCACAGGCTCTATCTATGAGTGAGTGAGGGGACGCAGGACTCATAGGCTTTATCTGTGAGTGAGGGGACGCAGGACTCACAGGCTCTACCTATGACTGAGTGAGGGGACACAGGACTCACAGCCTGTATGAGTGAGGGGACGCAGGACTCACAGGCTCTATCTATGAGTGAGTGAGGGGACGCAGGACTCACAGGCTCCATCTATGAGTGAGTGAGGGGACGCAGGACTCATAGACTTTATCTATGAGTGAATGAGGGAACGCAGGACTCACAGGCTCTATCTATGAGTGAGTGAGGGGACACAGGACTCACAGGCTCCATCTATGAGTGAGTGAGGGATCGCAGGACTCATAGGCTTTATCTATGAAAAAGTGAAAGAACGCAGGACTCATAGCATCTATCTATGAGTGAGTGAGGGATCGTAGGACTCTCAGGCTCTATCAGTGAGTATGGGATATAAGGATTCGCAGTTTCACTATTAGGCAGCTGGGGAAAGCAGGACTTGCAAGTTCTTTGTTTAAGTGTGTGGAGTAAAGCAAGCAAAACTTGAAGGCTTTCTGTATGAACAGGACCTGCAAGCCCTCTGTATAGGCGGGCAGGGGTATAACAGAAAGCAGGACACTCAGATCCTCTTGACGCATAGATGTGAGGACTTGCATGTTCTATATGTTAGTGTGGACAAGCAGGAATTGCAGATTTTTCCTTTGCGTGGACATGGATACAGGACTCTCAGGCTTCCTCTATGTGTGGACATGGAAAACAGAACTCATGACCTCTCTCTAGAAGTCCTGGTGACATTTACACAGATTTTTAAATAAAAATGGAGATTCAGATTATAGAAATCTACATATTCCTGAATCCAAATTCTCCCTCTCTAACACATACTGCCCGTAGATAGAAGACCTGAAAGAGCCAGGTAAAAAAAAACTCATTGCCTTATGAGTGAATATTAGAAAAGAAGCAGCCTCACCTTGTACAGGTCAGTCAGTGCATTTTTGCTGGGCACTTTCATGGCATTGACCTGTATTGCAGGTCCTGACTCCATCTCTTCCGTTTCAATGCTCTTCGGTGTTACAAAAAGCATGGCGGGCTGAGTGGTACCGATCAACTGGTTGTCAACCTGGGATGAATAACAAACAGTAGGTATCCATTGGTCGCAGACATTCGAGAGAAGATTACAATTACAGCCAATAAATATGTATAGGCCCTGCAAGCCTGTGTCCGGATGGCTGCAGTCCAGGGACACCAGGACCCACAAAATAAAAACCTTTAAATATGTTCAAGAGGTTTTCCTGAAACTTCACATTCTTAATCCTAACCATAATCTTTAAGATAGGTCATCAATATCAAATGGGTGGTGGTCTGACACCCTGCAACTGCACAGACCAAGCACAGTGCTGAATGTTGCTTGCAAGCTCAGTCCCATTCACTTGAATGGAGCCAAGCTGCTGAAGTGAATGTGAATAGTGAACATGGCTGAACAGTTTTGTTCACCTGAATGCATGGGCTCTTTAGCTGATTAATAGGGGTGCCAAGTGTCAGACCCCCACCAATCAAATATCAGTGACATCAATATTAAAATCTTAGAAAACCCCATTACAAAGGAAAGGTACTGGGGGGAGGTGTTTCTAATGAGAGGGCACAATCTGAAATTAGGGATCAATGTCGGAAAGAGTAGTTGGGGCTTAGAACATACTCTCAGCTCATGTTGTTGGGGAATCTATAATAAGTGAAATTATACGTGCCTGGGATAAGCACATTTCTATCTTTAGGAAATTGTATAGGGGAAGACTACATGGACCAGGTAATCTTATTCTGCCGTCAATCTTCTACACATGTTCAGCCAAGAAAAATCTGCCTGTTTATGAGGGAAGTTATTGTATTTGGCCGGTGACTCAATGTTATTGGAAAGCTCAGTGGAAAAATGAGATGGCTAGGTAAGGCAAAACACAAAATGATAGTGATAAGTGAGAAGCTACTGTCGCTTCTACATGAGCCATGTCTTTATGATGATTGGTGAACAAGTAACATCGATAGAAATGTACATAGGAAACAAAGAAGACATCAAAGCATCTCATTCAATAAAACTGCAGACAAATGGCAGACGCCAAGGCTGGGACAATAAGGGGCGTTTTCATGACTGTACAAATTCATGGCCTACCCTAAAGATAGTACACCGATATCAGATAATAGCACTACAGGCAGTAGTCAGCTGACTTATGAGGTCTCAGAGCTGGGGTGAGCACTGCTCTGTGCCTATTTCAATCAACTGATCAGTGGGGGTGTCAGGACTCAGATCCCCACCAATCTGATATTCATGGTCTTTTTTAAAGCCTTTTAAAATTGATGTCCTACACATAAGATCTGACTACCATAACCCCGTATATCAGCTGTCTCCCTGCTGGCGCTAGCTGCAGTGCTCGCTATTCTTTTAATAGCGGCCGTAGTAAATTGTCCCATAGACTTCAATGTCCTATGGATGTGGCAGTAACACTTAAGGTAAGTCCTTGAAAACAAATAGGTGTCATACAGTGCGGTTCCCTGCCTGACAATCCTTTATGAGCCAAAACAGAAAGCTGTCAAATAATACTAATAAAATAAGAATATAATAATTCTCCCATTCTCAGTCACACTTGATCATGTATCTCCTACAATATAAAACTGCCAATACAGATGGTGTTGGAAGCAATAGATTGTAAGATATTGTAAGCAGGGTGTAAACTTCTATTGTATAAATTGATTTATTATTCTGTAGGGTCTCATTTTGTCTGTACATAAACCTTATGATTTGTAAAGTGCCTAGGAATATGTTGGCGCAATTCAAATAAAATATATGATTAATAAATTAGTTATTCCATTTTACTGTACTCAAATACATGTACAAGTGTCACGGTCCTGTACCTGAACGTTTTGTATATGGAGTTCCAGCACCTGGTTGGAGGCCTGATGCATGTAATGAATATGAATGCCTTCGAAACTTGCAAACACCAGCTCCTCCGGGAGTTTATTGATCAGTGAAATTCCAATCCCGTCCTGCAATTTTACAATCACCTGAAAAAAGACACATCCGCACAAATAGTTATAGGTGCACAACACGTGATAGACATGGCTGCTTCCCTAGAAGCACACTCACCTCCAATTCTTGCTCTAGCTCCGGACACTTGAATTTTTTGATCTCCAATTGTCCAAGCTCATCAATTTCACTTGAAAGCCGCTCAGCTCTGCGCTGCTGGAAGTCTGTAATCTGGAAATGGAAATGTAATAATATCAATGAAGTCCAGAGGTGGCTGCACAAAGCTAAAGCATGTCTAAGTCACTATCTTAAGATAATGCCTGCTATTTATAGTCCTTATGGTTGACTCCATTAGAGCATTTCTACAGTCTGTGACTGAATGAAGCTCCTGAGTCATCAGATGCTCAGGCTGCTGCTCTAATTGTCCACCATTCTTTATACAGCCGCTCTGCTTATTCAGAGTGACTGCTGCTAAGGAGAGTGTAATAGAGCCTAGCGCATGCGAAAAGGAGGAGAAACGGTGTTCCAGTTGCTTCGGTGTCCCAGGGACTTTTCTAGTGGAAGTTTCTACTGCACATGTCTGCTGAGGCCAAACAGCGGCCTAAAGAAAGGAACCAGGAAGTCACCTGTGACATCTGCAAATGAAATCCTGTGTCCTTTCCTTAGGCCGTGATTGTCCTAAGCGGTCACGTGTAGCAAGGACTTCCACCGGAGACTCCACAAGAAGGAGAGTGACCTGGAACTCCAGAGCACCAGGGACAGGTGTGTATGATTTTTTTCTTAAATTACTTTCCACCCTTCCTAGCCTCCTGCTGCAATACTAAAATATTCTGGACAACCCCTTTAAGCAATGACCAGTGTGCTACATTAACATGCTAGACATCAGAGATGTGATTTAGTGGTTACCAATCTGTAAATATACACACACGTACCTGTAACACTCTTGTAGGCCCATCAGGGATAACTCTGACGGACAGCACTCCAGACCCCGGCCTCATCTTCTGGTTTATAAACTGCTGCTCTTTGGGGACAGATCCCATATGATCTAATGAAGCATCTGGTCCTAGCACCACCTCAGCTCCATCATACAATCCAGAAACCCCATTTCTTGCCTGAAATAAGCACAAACAGTAAGGATATTTGCACGGCAGCAAGGCAATAATTCACAAATCCATTAATGGTTGACTATAACATGGTTGCAGATACAAACTGACCTGGACAACCAACCCAGGTAAGCTGCAGCTTAATTTTCCATCCCGAAAACACCATGTCTGGGTGGTACTTCGTCGTCTATCAGGCCTCCTCAACATCAGTGGTTCATACCTAAGAATATAAGACAATATACTGCTCAGATGTCCTGGGTTTAGCTCTAACCAGGGCAACATTTACACAGAGTATGTTGTGCTTATGTGCTGTGCTCCTTGTGCTTGTGTGAGTTTTGAACAGGGTACTTTGGTTTATACCCTAACTCAAAAAACATACTGAAACCTCACTGGCATCTTATGTAACTGACCACATTGTATGTGATTTGTACAGGGATCTATCTTTGTATATATGTGCAGATGGTTAGCATATATGTGATTCTAACCCAGGTATGTACACACGTGTTGCTTGGACATTCACTGGTTTCACAATGCAAACTCAGAACAAGTCTAGCATGGATCTTCCTGTATCTCCCATAAAATGGAATGGCGAACTCTATGTACATGGGTGACCATTGCTCCACTGAGCCTGTAGTTAGATGTAGCTGCTACCTTGCCTGGAAAAAATGTGTATCGGATATTTATGGAGTAAGTCACTGTACCGGTTGTCTGTAACAGCTGCAAGTCCAGCAATGTCCAACACCAAGGAGGACTCAAGAGATCGCGTAGTAGATGGCTTATTTGGGTTATGGGGTGGTGAAGATCCTTCATGACACAGCATCCCACTGCCTGTCATTCTCCAAAGCTGTGACCTCTTACCTGGCTCCTGTGATTATAGAAACACATGGTTCAGAATTCTATTAAAACACTTATACTTGAGTTATAGAAGTTATATACCCATCCAGCACATGTGGAAACCTGAATAATAATCTTCCATGTTTACCATATTTATGCTAGATTCACACCTGCATTTTGGGTTCTGTTCATGGCTCAAAAAAGCGTTTACCCGCGGACCCTATAGACCTGTGATGGCAAACCTATGGCATACGAGCCAGAGAAGACACGCAGAACCCACTCTGCTGGCATGCGTGTCGTCGCCCAGATCGCTCTCCAATGGGGAATCCGGTATAAGATTCCCCGCTGGTGAGCAATCGATGCTTTCAGTTCTATGTGCCAATGCACATACAGTTGAAAGCTGTCTGTGTAGTCACGGTCCACCTAACAGGAATACTATTTAAATCCACCACCAAGGCTATCCCTACCTTCTTCTTCAAAACAACCCTGAGGGTTTTGGGCTGAACATCCAGAACCAACTCTGCATAGATGACATTCTTTGACTGAGCGACAGGTAAGACATTTCCTTCTTGCAAGCTGTAAAGGAAACACATAGAAATAAGCCTCAGATCTCTCCACCTCTTCTTAGCTCTGAGACACCCGTCACACCAACTACTCTTACCCTGAAAACGTATAGGTGGCAGCAATGTAGATGAAATTTTCATAGTAAAGCTGCTTGCTGTCCTGGAAGTCATTCATGTTGCAGACAACCTCTGAAGACCCCGCTCCTTTCACCGTCAATGTAATGTATGATGGTAAAATGGGCTCATCCCATGCATAGTCCAGAGAGCTTGAGGCCTTCACCTCTGTCCGCAGCCGAGGCTCGACAACGCCATGTTGCATAAACATAACTGGAACCTGCAAATAGTAAAGAATCACATCAGTAAATAATATACATTGCTGTGATAGATATAGAGAGTTCAATGTGATGGACCAAAGAAAAATTCATGGTATAGGATTTTAGTTGTGCAACCTGAAGCTATACTGGCGTTGTGGGTTGTAGTTATGCAGCCGCCATCGAGCCACAAAATGGACACCACTATCCTAATGTATAAATATAGGCTCCCCATAATGACTGCGACATTAGATAAAACAGTGAATTATTGTGAAATTTAGACACTAGAAATAATCATTTTTTGGACTTACCTTAGAAAAATTATCCACTCGAAACGGAGGAGGTAGTTGATCGGTGTTACTGAATGAGATTCGGTACGTGGCTCCTTGCAATGTAATTTCCACCCTCAAAAAGTAACATTTTCCAAGTGTATCCCTAAGACAAAATGGAAGTGCTTGGTAAGATAAAATGAAAATGCACTAGAATTATAGGGTAACTAGCTGGTACCCGCGACTTCATCTGCGGTGATTGTAGCAGTGGGTATATACAGGCATGGGTAAGGTTTTCGTACTGTGTATAAGGGATGGGATATGAAATGTAACTGTGTATCTTGTTTTTGCTGTCATTCAGAGAATACGTGAGACTTTTGTGTTGAAGTTAATTTGTATTTGAGCTGCTATATATACGGTGTTCTGAGAAACTGTACATAGTGTCTTTGGGACAGCGGTATTTCAGGTTAATAGACCTCGATATACGACATTGTATGATTTGTTATTTTCTGCCAGTAGTGTGTTGACATTTTTTTGTTTGTAAAAGTTGCCATATTCTGACAGCAGTCACTTTTCTGTCTGTGTCGGGGATGTCTTTTTTTGCGGGGCCGGGTGTAGTTTGTAGTTGTTGCATTTTCGGGAAATGCTATTGGTTAGATCACTTTTGATTGATATTTGTATGATAATGAAAATAGTGAAAAAACAGCGTTTTTTGAATTTTCAGTATGTTTGCGGCTACGGCGTTAAGCGTCCAGGCAAAATATTGGTATAGCTTTGTAGAGCGGGCGATTTCGGACACAGGGATACCTAACATGTATGTGTTTCACAGTATTTAACTACTTTTATATGTGCTCTAGGGAAAGGGGGGGATTTGAATTTGTAATACTTTTTTTTTTTTTTTTACTTTTTTTTTTGTTTTTGCATTTATTGGACCGCCTAGGGGTATTGACATGGGTGGGCGGTGTCGCGGATTGTCAGAGCGGTGGGGGTCGGCAAACATGGCTGCTCTGGAGCGTTAAAGAGAGCCTCCTGGAGTATCGGTAAGGTGAGGGGCAAAGTGGTAAAGTATATGTATATGTGATTGTGTGGGGTTAGGGGCTAGGCTGTAGAGGGCAATATGAATTTTGGGGCTTGCTATGGTCCAAAGTGTGTGAGATTGCAGAGATGGTGGTGTGAGTTTGGGTTTTGTGGGGGTCCTGGCACAAACATATGTGTGCTATTGTGACAAAAAGTAGCCTATTGTTTAATCGGGTGTATTAACTATGTTTGTGGAAACTTTCAGCCAAATCGGTCGAGCGGGTTTTGCGTGATTGAGGAACAAACATCCGAACATCCAAACAATAGGATTTGTGCCAAAAGAAACTGGTGCACAGGCTTTACACCTCATAGTCTGTGTGTCTCAGACACATTCTAACAATTTCTGCACGGTGTTCGTCAGGTGGGTGGGGCTTGTGGAAAAGGGGCAGAGCTTAATATGCAACACTGTGCACCAATCAAAATGATGTCAGAAACGATTTGCAAATAGTATCAAGCACTTTGGAAAATCTGCTGAGGTTTGTCTATCTAGTCTAACTGCACCGTCTACAAGTTAGACAGTATTCATTAATTCGCTCCTGTGTGTCGATTTTCTGCACCCTGTGCATGTGGCTGTACGGTATTACACACGTTGCATGTTCTTTGCACCATATGTACCTATGGATGTAACTGCTGGGTGACGTCATATTTGGGGAAGTGCTGTGGTTATGAAGTCGTCATTTATCCTGGCCTCAATAATAACACAATAAATGTGCAATATGAAGACTAAACATGTAAACTAAACTTTGTAAACCTGTAATATTTTTTTAATTTCATTTCTTTATATGAGTATGGAAGCAGCCATCTTGCCCAAGCTTGTGTTATATATTACAGGGAGACAAGAAACTAGGGCCAGAAATGGGGGGACAAGAAACTGGGGGCAGATGCAGGGAGGGACAAGAAACTGGAGGCAGAGATGGGGGGCCAAGAAACTAGAGGCAGACATGGGAGGACAAGAAATATAAGTGGTTCAGCGCCACTGCCAACCCGCAGACGAAGTCGCGGGTAACTGCTAGTAAAATAATAAGTGGATTTAGAAAAATGTCTCATTTCCTGAAGAGTAAGGGCTCATTCACATCTGCGCCCCAGCCTCTGTTCATACAGGTTTCCGTTTCCAGCCCAGAAGTGGGCAGAAAACGGAAACCTGCAGGCAATTTTCAAACCTATTCATTTGAATAGGTTTGAAAATTGTCCGGCTGTGAGCGCCGGTGAGCGTTTTGAGCTCTCCGTGATGAAACTGATTTTTTAACCGGACACAAAGTCGGACATGCAGGACTCTGTCCGGTTTAAAAAAAAATGGTTTCGCCGCGAAGAGCTCAAAACGCTCACGGCCGGACCCGGTCTGACAGTTTTCCGTCTTCTGCCGGCAGAAGACGGAAACCTGACTATGGACACCGAACGCTGGTGTGAACCCAGCGTTAGTCAAACACAAAGAAAAGTCCCATGTATCAATGTGAAAAGCTCATCCAGTCAATGACACAACCCAAACATGTACATTTCTTTTAGTGTTATTTACCTCATATTGATATGGAATGAGTTATTTTTATTAACCTCAAAGCCGCCAGACCATGTGCAGTTAGAAACATCCATTAATCGCACGCATAGTAACTGGTCATAATCATTTCTTGGCCAATGGAAAACAACACTTGAGCCGGGAAGAGTTGAGATATAACCATCAGGGTTGTTGGTGCCCTAGGAATAGGAGACACTCATTAGACTATACTGAAGGGCATGTACTGGGTATCCAACAAGGATTTTTGCAATTTTATAGGTACACTTACCTGACCTCTCGCAAATTCTCTTTGTGCAAAGGCAAGTTTGTGACTAGATTTGTTGATTAATAAGTATCGAGGAGCAAAGGTGACCATACAAGTATCCCTGTACCTTCCTCTTCCTTTCTTAACATCAATGCCTAAAGAGATTATTGAGTTCTTAAGATGGCATGTAATAAAACTATATAATTCGGGGAATTAAGTAGCAAACATATAAGGTAAGGAAGGACTGGGAGGAAAAGATAAGGGAAGAACAGTAGAAAAGGTAAAGCTAGGGAAAGTAAAAAGTTGAGGAAAGACAAAGAGGAAAAAAGGTGGGGACAGAAGAGGGGAAAAGAAAGACAGACAAATGGGGAATGTTAATTTTTTTTTTATAAAGTTGAGGAAAGACCAGAAGGGAAAAGTGAGTAAAGACCAGAAGGGAAAAGTGAGTAAAGAGCAGGAGGGAAAAGTGAGTAAAGACCAGGAGGGAAAAGGTAAGGAACAAACAGGAAGGAAGACCAGGAGGGAAATGGTGAGGAAAGACCAGGAGGGAAATGGTGAGGAAAGACCAGGAGGGAAATGGTGAGGAAAGACCAGGAGGGAAAATAAATAGCGAGGAAAGATAAGAAGGGAAATGGTGAGGAAAGACCAGGAGGGAAAAATTAGTAAAGACCAGGAGGGAAAATAAATAGTGAGGAAAGATCAGAAAGGAAATGATGAAGAAAGACCAGGAGGGAAAAGAAATGTTGAGGAAAGAGCAGGAGGGAAAAGTGAGTAAAGCCCAGGAGGGAAAAGAAATGGTGAGGAAAGATCAGGAGGGAAAAGTGAGTAAAGACAAGGAGGGAAATGGTGAGGAAAGACCAGGAGGGAAATGGTGAGGAAAGACTAGGAGGGAAAAGGTGAGGAAAGACTAGGAGGGAAAAGTGAGTAAAGACCAGGAGGGAAAAGATGAAAAAAGACCAGGAGTGAAATAGTGAGGAAAGGCCAGGAGGGAAAAGATGAAGAAAGACCAGGAGTGAAATAGTGAGTAAAGACCAGGAGGGAAAAGATGAAGAAAGACCAGGAGTGAAATAGTGAGGAAAGGCCAGGAGGGAAAAGTTGAGGAAAAACCAAACAGGAAAAGATCTGGGGAAAAGTTGAGGAACAATCTGGTGGAAAACATGAATAGAGATCAGTGATAAAATTAAGTAATGAGGAAAGGAAAAGACAAGGAAATAATTGAGGAAAAATAGGCAGAAAGTCCAAAGGGAAATGTAAGTAATAATAATGGCACAACTGAAGAAAGTGACAAGGTGAAAACAAGAGAACTGGCATCAACTAAAGCAGATAGATATAGGGAAGAAACTAAAAGACTGATGGCAAGAACAGCAAAATACATAGTGTACATAGCAGACGCATAAGCAAGCATTAGGACGCAGAACCATTGCTTAACTTCACCTCCACTTACCTATATTGTAGATCAGGCCTGGACGGTTCCCTTGCTGGATCACTTTCAAAGCTCGCACTCCACTACCGCCATCAAGAGAAAAGCCCTGACACCATCCTGGAATGCCATCCGGATGGATACCTTTTCCAACTCTCATTGTGCAGCTATGAATTAAAATAAAACTACTTACAAAAAAAAAACCCAAACACCTTCACCTGTATCATATCCGAGTATATCAGATCACAGTGGCTGGGCCTTACGTTTTTTTAAATGTAGACTGTGAGCCTCATATAGGGATCACAATGTACATGTTTTTTTCTCTATCAGTATGTCTTTGTAGAATGGGAGGAAATCCATGCAAACACGGGGAGAACATACAAACTCCTTGCAGATGTTGTTCCTGGTGGGATTCAAGCCATGGCTGCAGTGCTAACCACTGAGCCACCGTGTTGCTCCTTGTGGCTGGGCCTTACTTATTATACAGTGATCCCCAGTGAGAAGGAAAAGGATCTGATATATAGATATGAAATAGAGAGCAAAGAATCATGTGACCTAATCCAAAGATATTCACGTTTTTCTGTACAATTCACTTACAGGTTTGGAAGCTCCTTATCTGCATAACAGAATAAGAGAGGACTCAGGCTCCTGGCAAGTTCATGTTCTTCAAACTGACCGGCAGCATCGGTTTTGGCATTGTCTTGTCTAAAAATCAATGGCAAACCTGCAAACAGAATGAAGAGTGTATACACACCTCAAAGTCTTGTTAACGCATAAGTATACTTTCATTTTTCATTAAACCAATAGTGCAGGTGAAAGGAACAAACGTTGTAATATACTTCACTAACGAAAAATGCCAATGTCTTTAACTAATACTTTTTCACTCTTATCTGAGTGTTTTTGTATGTACTCAAGCAGTGTCAGTTTACAATGAAGTCTATGGAGAGGGAAGGGGTAGCAACAGAGAGATGAGGTTGTCTACAGAATTAAATGAACCATTCACTCCATAGAACAGTTGTCTCTCTACTTTGAGGAGCTATCCTTACCTCCTCCTACCCTTTCCATAGACTTCTATTGTACAAATTGAAGTAACAGGCATTTTACCTTAATAAAGTAAATTACAAAGCATGTTTTCAGCTGCACCATGGATTTATGAAAAACAAAATTTTTAGTTACACTTTAAGGTAGAGATTGTTGTTGTGTACACAATAACTAACGCACACATCTGCTGCTGAACCTTTAGCGAAGGCTACAGGGTCATAGATACTCCTATAACACCCCTGATGGAGTAAGTTTATGTTACACAACTAGAGCAGAGGAACCCGCCCCCTCCCAAAACTACTTTGCGCTAGTATCAGCTACATGGCAAGCAGACATTGCTCAGTTAGTGCTACACAATAAACTTTATTATTGCTAATCATTACTAACCTGTTTTATTAATTAACCAATAAGGAGCTGAGATAAATATCTTCAAGGAGCCCTCTGCCCTGCACATGATGCGTATGGTAAGGTTCAGCTGTCTCTTGTTGGCGTCGTAAAGTCGCATCCTAACCATATAGTTTTGAGTGCCTGGAGGGATCAACAGCTCTTTGCAATGTTGAAAATTTTCTACGGCGATTCCTGTTGAAAAAAACAAGTAGCAAACTTGTAAACTTGTAGTTTCTTGTGGTCCTGCTGCGATCTCTGCCTCCGATTGAAAACAATGGGAGGCAGAATTTGTGCGGAATCTGCAGCTGATACGTGGGTGAAATCCACCCCCCAAATCCATTGCAAATTCCTCCATGTGAATTTGCAAATATAGTGGAGCTGAAGCCCAGTCATGGTCACTGCTTCTACAAGCCAGACAGCGCACATCACACTTGTCACTCTCCCCTCACCATCTCCCCTCCAACACAGTGTAAAGACTGTGTTCTTTCAGTAATAACAGGACTTTATAAAATAGTAGGTCCCTCTCTACAATCACCATGACACTTATATTATCAATATTTTCTCGCTATTTATCTATTCATTTCATCAATCTAATTATTTATCTATTTTTCTGCATATTTTCCATCAGTATTTAGAATCCTAAACAATGAAGACATGCAATATTTTCCTTAATTTTTAGATGACAAATACAATGCTGTACAATACTGTCCTTAGAGACAACATTAAGCAAAGTAGACATCAAACTCAGATCCCTCACTGCACTAGTTTTCACATCAGTATTCACAGTAAGAGCGCTCACCAAGTTCAAAGTTCTGGGATGTATCAGCTGTGTGCAGGGCCATCTCTTTCCCAGATTTTAATGTTCCTTTAAGAGGTGAAGCTTTGACATAAAAGTTAAGTTCACAGGGCAGAAGGTTGCAGATGACCACAGTGGGCAACAGGAAGATGGAATGGCCTGGCTGTCTGTAGATTTGTTTAGCGCTGTCAGAAAATATATTTGACGGCATGTAATCTGGGTAGTTTTCTTTTCTCAGAGCCACGCAGAACCTAAAAAATGAAAGAAACAGATATTCTACATATTGAAAGAGACATAGGGCTTTTCTGGGCTAATAAATTGATGACCTATTCTAAGGATAGTTTATCGATATCAGATTGGAGGGGGTCAAACATCTGGCACCACCACTGAACAGGTGTTCTCAGTAGCTGATACACAGAGAATAAAGTAAGTACTGAATGGCAGTAATCTGGTGTAGCCACTACACTGAAGTCATTACTCCGGCCCTAACCCTTTAACCTATCTCTAGCCAATGGATCCTTCCCCTCCGCCTTCAAACGTGCCACAGTCACTCCTATACTTAAGAAACCGTCCCTCGACCCGTCCTCTCCAGACAACTATCCTCCCATCTCACTACTCCCGTACGCCTCAAAACTGCTTGAGCAACACGTCCACTCAGAACTCTCCTCCTATCTCTCGTCCAACCTGCTCTTTGACAGACTTCAGTCAGGCTTCAGACCCCGGCACTCCACTGAAACTGCCCTAACAAAAGTCACCAATGACCTGCTAACCGCCAAAGCCAAGCGCCATTACTCTGTCCTCTTCCTCCTTGACCCCTCCTCTGCCTTTGACATAGTTGACCACTCCCTCCTGTTAGAAATTCTCTCATCCTTTGGCATCTCAGACCTGGCCCTTTCCTGGATCTCCTCATTCCTGACCGACCGCACATTCAGTGTCTCCCACTCGCACACCACCTCCTCACCTCGCCCTCTCTCTGTAGGTGTCCCCCAAGGCTCCGTCCTAGGACCCCTCCTGTTCTCCATCTACACCCTGGGCCAACTCATAGAATCTCATGGTTTCCAGTACCACTGCTATGCCGATGACACCCAAATCTACATCTCTGGACCAGACATTACCTCTCTACTGGCCAGACTTCCAGATTGTTTAGCAGCTGTAGCCTCCTTCCTCTCCTCCTGCTTTCTCAAACTCAACATGGAGAAAACAGAGTTCATAATCTTCACCCCACCCCGTATGGCCCCTCCACCTGACCCATCTATCAAAGTTAATGGAACCACAATTACCCCTGTCCCTGATGCCTTGGGGTAACCCTGGACTCCGACCCATCTTCAAGTCACACGTTCAAACCCTCAACACTTCCTGCCACCTCCAACTCAAGAACATCCACCGAATCTGCTCCTTCCTCACCCCTGAAACCACTAAGATGCTCATCCAGGCCCTTATAATCTCCCACCTAGATTACTGCAACACCCTTCTCCATGGACTCCCAGCAAACACCCTCGCCCCCCTCCAGTCCACCGTAAAACTGTGCTGCTCGTTTAATTCACCTCACCCCCCCGATCTTCATCGGCTGCTCCCCTCTGCCAGTCCCTCCACTGGCTACCTATAGCCCAGCGAATTGAGTTCAAGTTACTAACGCTAACATACAAAGCCATCCACAACCTGTCCCCTCCATATATCTCTGACCTCATCTCCTGCTACCTGTCCACACGTAACACGTATCCCCCATACTCTGGAACTCCTTACCAAGACACATAAGACTGACCCCCACAATCACAGCCTTCAAGAAGGCCCTGAAGACTCACCTATTCAGGAAGGCCTACAACCTCCAATAACACTATCACCGCACCACCATCTGAACTGTCTCCCCCTCTCCTTCTGTCTTCCCTCCCTTCCCTCATAGACTGTAAGCCCTTGCGGGCAGGGCCCTCTACCCCACTGTGCCAGTCGGTCACTGTTAGTATTATATCTGCCTGTATACTCTGTGTACTGTATGTAACCCCCAAATGTAAAGCACCATGGAATTAATGGTGCTATACAAATAAACAATAATAATAATAATAGCTATCTGCTTCCTGCTCCATTCTCTGTGTATCAGGACAATTGTTGGTTGAGATGCCAAGTGCAAAATCCCCACCAGTCTGACACCAATAACCTATCCTTAGGATAGGTCATCAGTATTTTAGCTTGGAAATCCCTTTTAAGGGAAAGTGAAAACCCATGTCTGAGACAAGTGTATGGCTAGTTACATTGCATCAGGATGCTATCTTGTACCAAGTCATGGGATTCCCTTTCACAGAAAGCTAGCAGAGATCCTAAAGCTTTGTAGAACCGAGCCCCAAATATAGAACCTCACTTATCATCACCTGAAATATCTGCTGTTCTCTGTATCCATGGAGTGACACTCGCGTTTACTGCTTGAAATTTCGCCGGTCTTTGTAACATTCGTCCAATGGATTGGTGTTTTACAGAAGAACACTCCCATCCCTCTTGGTCTAGCCTGCAATCTCCAGGATGTGAGATGTAATGGAATTGCAAAGGAATCACCGGGCATTACAGCAGGGAGAATCACTGGCTCTACAAATACACAGAAGTATAGTATGGCAGACATATTCAGCAAAGAGAGTATGTCAATGGTTAACTATATGAACTAGCATAACCAAAAACTTATTGTCAAGATCAGAGTTGTGCTGAGTGGCAACTATAAGCAAAAGTACGTTTTTTATTTGCACTTGTGTGACAGTGTGCCCCCTTATGCCTAATAGTAAAAAGTCTGTCAGATTGTGGATATTTATCCCCATAACCTCGTCTAGAAGTCTCTTCCCGGCGCTGTCCACAGCTGGGATACTAACTTGGCAAAAACCTGTATCATTGCAGCAAAGGCTTGTTGGAAAGTCGGGCATGATGTTTAAGGGAGCTACCCCTAGAGGGCAGCAAACAGGAAGGGTAACCACAATTTACCAGTTGTCGCCAACACTTACAATTGAGACTTGGGGACAGGAGAATACTGAGCTACTGTCCCAACATAACAAAGAGCAGCATGCAGAGAAGATATAATAATAACGTATTTTATTTTACTTGTAAGCTTTATATGGACAGTCAGTCTCTGGCAGACATAACTACTCACTGTCTGGGGCCGATGGGCTGTCCAGTCGAAGCTCCATAGGGATCTCAAGCTTGTTTTTCACAATTAGAGATGATCGGACAGTCACCACCTTACGAGCACTGCCCTCCATGGTGACAGCAAACACTACCCGCACTGGAGGTAACGCTGAGAACTATAAAGAGAAAAGAGGAAGATCAGCGGAGATCAGGTGAGCTGTGAAAGCGTCTGTCCCCATAGATAGGCTTTCAGTAATATGGAGGTTACTTAGGCGACTTTGTAGTAGCACCGGCACACTTGTAGTTGTGAGGACATATACAGATAGTGGAACAGTCATCTTTTCTAATATCCTTTTATTTCACAAATATTATAAATTCTAAAACAACCTTTCTTAGAGCCACGCTTTCTGCTGTTCCTATGTTACTCGCCCTGGAAATGTAAGAGCAAACCAACAATGAGGTGTCCTGTAGACACAGCCAGGTCCATATCACATTCTGTATGACACCCCAAATGGTATTCCTCACTTTGGATCCCAACTTTCCCCACATAAGTATTGTGTCACTACAAGAAGAAATATGTTGGAAAGACAAAACCTAGCAGTGACACCAAGGAAAAGGTCTGTGACAGGACCATCATACACTGCACACCATTCTTAGGGACACATCAAAAAGGGACAACTAGGGAGAGGCTCCAATAACAAGAAAATTATGGGAATTTATTTTTTTTTTAAACACATAAATTTCATCCCTCCTATCCACAAATTTGTTTGCCAATCATAAGACAAGGCAAACTTCTATACGTGTCACATTAGATTTGCTTACATTTCCGGGAAGAATAATAGAGGGACATCACAAACAATTGAGAAAACAGATGTGTCAGAGAAATAAAAATAATCCTATCATTAAAACAACATTTTTTCTGACTAACACGTAGGAAGGCTATTCTTCTCCTACCTTTAGATGTCTTCTCCGCGCCGCCGTTCAGTACAAATCCCAGTTTTCTTCAGTATGCAAATGAGTTCTCTTGCAGCAATGGGGGCAACCTAATGCTGCGAGAGAACTCTCCAGCGCCGCCCCTATCTTCTTCTAGAATGGTCTCTCTCTCTCTGCGTCTTCTTCCGGCACTCTGTTTATGCGCAGTCAGCTGTGCCGTCGGGCCTCAGGCAGAGCCGACTGCACATGTCCGCCTGGTGTAAGTGGCCATTTTCTTGTGACCACTTACACAGTAAACTGGTGTAAGCGGCCACAAGAAAATGGCCATGCGCATGTGCAGTTAGCTCTGCCCGAGGCCCGACAGCACAGCCGACTGCACATGTGTAGAAGTTTGAACAGAGCGCCAGAAGAAGACGCAGAGAGAGGCTGTTCCAGAAGAAGATGGAGGTGAGGCTGGAGAGTTCTCTCACAGCATTGGGGACGCCCACTGTGCTGTTTGAGCGCTGGGGACTGTCCCCAGTGCTGCGAGAGAACTCATTTGCATACCGAAGAAAACTGGGATTTGTATCAAACGGCGTTGCAGAGAAGACATCTAAAGGTAGGAGAAGAATAGCCTTTCTTAAGGCTATTCCTACGTGTTAGTCAGAAAAAAAATGTCGTTTTAATAATAGAATCCCTTTAAGAATAACTCCATATTTATAGCTCAACCTACGTGCAAATGCAAGGCCGCTCCCAGTATATCAGCTATATAAATCACTAGCTGGTACCCGCGACTTCGTCTGCGGTGATTGTAGAAGTGGGTATATACAGGCATGGGTAAGGTTTTTGTACTGTGTATAAGGTATGGGATATGAAATGTAACTGTGTATCTTGTTTTTGCTGTAATTCTGAGAATACATGAGACTTTTGTGTTGGATGTAATTTATATTTCAGCTGCTATACGGTGTTGGTATAAACTGTACATAGTGTCTTTGGGACAGATGTATTCAAAGTTAATATACCTCGATATACGACATTGTATGATTTGGTATTTTCTGCCAGTAGTGTGTTGACATTTTTTTTGTTTTTAAAAGTTGCCATATTCTGACAGCAGTCACTTTTTATTTGTCTGTGTCGGGGGATGTGTTTTTTTGCGGGGCCGGGTGCAGTTTTTAGTTGTTGCATTTTCGGGAAATGCTATTGGTTTGATCACTTTTGATTGATATTTGTATGATAATGAAAATAGTGAAAAAACAGCGTTTTTTGAATTTTCAGTATGTTTGCCGCTACGGCGTTAAGCGTCCAGGCAAAATATTTGTATAGCTTTGAAGAGCGGGCAATTTCGGACATAGAGATACCTAACATGTATGTGTTTCACAGTATTTAACTACTTTTATATGTGTTCTAGGGAAAGGGGGGTGATTTGAATTTGTAATACTTTTTATTTTTTATTTTATTTTTTTTTCCTTTTTTTTGTTTTTGCATTTATTAGACTGCCTAGGGGTATTGACATGGGTGGGCGGTGTCGCGGCTTGTCAGAGCGGTGGGGGTCGGCAAACATGGCTGCTCCGGAGCGTTAGAGAGCCTCCTGGAGTATCGGTAAGGTGAGGGGCAAAGTGGTAAAGTATATGTATATGTGATTGTGTGGGGTTAGGGGCTAGGCTGTAGAGGGCAATATGAATTTTGGGGCTTGCTATGGTCCAAAGTGTGTGAGATTGCAGAGATGGTGGTGTGAGTTTGGGTTTTGTGGGGGTCCTGGCACAAACGTATGTGCGCTATTGTGACGAAATGTAGCCTATTGCGCAATCGGGTGTATTAACTATGTTTGTGGAAACTTTCAGCCAAATCGGTCGAGCGGGTTTTGCGTGATTGAGGAACAAACATCCAAACACACAAACCCACAAACTTTCACATTTATATTAATAGGATTATCAAATGCTTGTTTCCAGGCAAACATGACATAATAATCTGACACTGTCTATGAAGAAAACTATGGTTCCTGACAGCCAAGAGAACCTACAGATCCTGGGAGTGACAATTCCAACCAATGATTAAAAGTCCTAACACATTACTCCATCATTCTCCAGAACGGATAAGGTCATTTATCAACATTATTCCTTTATAGATCTAGTTTCAGATTTAGAGTAGAGAGGAAAGCAAATAACCATAACTTACATAAACCTGAGGATGTATTATGTTAGTTCTGCTTATTGGACTCCCAACCTATAGAAAAAAATATAACAATTGAGACACACTAGGTATACATAATAGGGATATATATATATATCCATACATAGGAATACAGCTCATTATAGACTAAGGCTACGGTCACACCTGCGTAACTGTTCAGGGATTCCGTCTCTCCTTTTTTTTTAGGCAGAGACCTGGCAGACACCATTTCAGTCTATGGGGTCTGTCGGTTTTGCAGATAACCGCTTTTTAAGCAGATAGGGTTTCCGTTTTTGGAGCCTAAACGGAAACCTCAATGCAGGTGTGAATCTAGCGTACCTATTCCTGGATCCAGTAGGACAGATTGTTTGGACACAGGTTTATAAAACTGACACCCAAGAATTCCTAGAATCTGCAGTCAGAGATACTAGCCTGGCAGGATTACAAATTATCAATAGTCCTATTCTGGAAACACAAAGGTCAGACAATTGGAATTGGTAAACTATTGGATGACAGATTAAAACAATGTTAAACATAAATGAATAGTCTTACTGAGGATGAAGATGTATTCTTATCAGGAGCTGCATAGCGGAAAAAGATCCCGACTTTATCCACAGACACCGGGCTGACTTGTTCCCAGCCACTGACCCGCACCTGCAGCTGGTGGATCCGCAAGTCATGAGTGTG
Organism: Leptodactylus fuscus; assembly: GCF_031893055.1. Lineage (NCBI taxonomy): Eukaryota > Metazoa > Chordata > Amphibia > Anura > Leptodactylidae > Leptodactylus > Leptodactylus fuscus. The sequence continues at coordinate 45,816,185 of NC_134270.1, read as the reverse complement.
TCTGCAAAGACAAGCAAAGTCAGTAAGAGAGAAGAGAACAATAGTGTAACAGACCAATACACCAGCCCTCAGGCGGATACATGCTCTGTTCAGCTAGGACATAAGAGGTATTATGACGCTATCACTTAATAGTCACAAACTTTAAGTATCTCTCACAGATCAAAGTATAGTCTCAGTCAATCACAAAGCCATGAAAAATATCTGAGCTGCAATGTGACCGGCTAAGTGCTCATACAAACCGATACTACATCATTAGCTATCTAGAGACCGCCAAGGTGAAAGCCCACTCATTAATGCAATATTTTATTGGGATTTTTACAGTGGGCGCGGCGTGCTCTATGCAGTATTACCCTATGCACTGCTTGGTGCTGGCTTTTACTTTCGTTTAAGTTAGCTATCCAAAGGATAGGCTATCAGTATCTGATCAGTGGGGTCGGAAACCAACCAGCTGTCTCTGAATGCTAGAAGCTATACAGGGGATGATAACAGAAAGCATCTGACACTGTCCCCTGCTAGCACCCATAGACAGTCAGAAAATCTGATCAGCACCGGGCCCAGATGTCAGACCAACACAAATCAAATACTGATGGGCCTAGACCCCTTTAATGCTTTAAACAAAATCAGGAATGTTATCATTGTCTCCTTCAGTCCCCTAACCCCCCAGAAATGTTATTAACAACCTCTTGACTCCTCTAGCCCTGATACCATCAACCCCTTACCACAGACAAATAAAGTAAAAAAAATAAAAAAATTCATTGATTTTAAAACTTCTTAAATTCACTTGTACAATTCCGGAAAAGTTGATTTACCATTGGAGGAACGCTTTAACAATGTGTCTGGAAAACAGACAGATTCTCTTTATGTGGGTGTTAGTAAAGCACTTGGTTCTGATCAATGTAAATGCATTACACAACATGCTGGTAGTTTTCTTTTAAGCATTTTCTTAGCAGCAGCTGTTTAAAATTCTAAGTGTAAACTTTCAGACAACTTTTGATTTTCTGGCAGTTTTTGTGTCAATAATACATTTTGTAATATATTTTCTTTACAAATTTTGGATCCTTTCTGTGAAATCATGTATTTTGTATGTTTCTGTATTGAGATCAGTTTCTGCCTCTTGCTATATGTTAGGGTGCATTCACACGGAGTAACGTGCCGCGTGACCTGGCACGTATACGCCGTGTGAGATTTTGAGTGCCGTATACGCTCCCATTGATTTCAATGGGAGTTAGTCTCATATACGCCGCGTTATTTTGTGGCCGTGATTTTGCTGCCGTGATCACGGCTGCAAAATAACGCGGCGTATACGATCCAGGCTCCCATTGAAATCAATGGGAGCGTATACGGCGCTCAAAATCTCACACGGCGTACACGTGCCAGGTCACGCGGCACGTTACTCCGTGTGAATGCACCCTTACTATGTATGGAGTACGGGGCTGTGTAACATGTAGGTAAAATGAAGGTGGGGAGAGTCACTTCAATCAGTTATACCATGGACATTATAAAACGTATAAACTTGCTTTTGGTGCCGTATGAAAGAGGAAAGCCATTTTGATGCTTAAAAAATTATTGCAATATATGGCCCTTTAACAAACAGTGTCCCAATAATGTAAATCTGAGATTGCTGTTCTGTTACGATAGAAATACCTGTGTCTCAGCTTTTCTCTTGTCTCAAATTCAAATGGTATCTCTTCTCCCGGGGGCACTTCTCTCCATTGACTCACATTGTGAGCGTCATCCATAAAATTCCTATCGCCATCGGAAACAACTTCTGGACTCCCACTATGTGATAAAGCAGCCCTGCAACCGAATTAAGGTACAAGTAGAAAATGCAATTGAATTGTGTTTCGGTGTTTCCCATCCATATTGGAGATTACAAACAAACTCTACATTTTCTGTATTTGTACGTGCTAGAGAAGCTTCTCCCCTATAAGTCCAATCTTTCCATTTAGCTCCATTAAGCAAAAGGAGGCTGAAAGAGTATTTTTTATTGGCCTATGTTGTGCCGGTGTCCATGAATTTATTTTTTTTTTCATACGTATACCACAAACATACTCTGCAGCGCTTCACAGATTTTGTCATCGTTCACTGTCCCCAGTAAGATTTACAGTCTAAATTCCCTAGAAGTATATGTTTAATGTGTGGGAGGAAACGCAAACACGGGGAGAACATACAAACTCCATGCAAATGTTGTCCTTGGCTGGACTGGAACTCAGAACTCCAGAGCCGCAAGGCAACCATGCTAACCACTGAGCCACCGTAGAGAAATGTGTATTCAACTACTGCGACATAGACTCTGCTAATGTGTGGCCATATGTCAGCTTTTGACTATCATTGTAAAACACCTACATAGACGTATAGGTTGAATCGATTTCTCAGAGCTCTACATGGGAGAATACTCCTGATGTACTTGTCTTAGAACTCAGATGTGATGGTGAAGAGTGCACTCTGACCTGACTGTTTTATGAAATACCCCATATAAGCTGTTCTGAAGCATCTTTTCTTAGAACTTTATATGTTGTTCCTCTGCTGTACTTCCTGGAAATGTATGAATGAACTGACAATTGGGTGTTACCCTTCTTCTTTTCCTTACATAGTTAAGCACGGTCAGCACCCAAAGTGCTAGTTACCTGGTGGGAGTTGTAGTTAAAGTGGCAAACCACAGGGTGCAGCCTGTGTGATTCCTGAGAGCAAATGGTATAAATGGCTGTCTGCGCTTTGGAGTCTTCATTTCAACTGTAAATGAAAGAAGAGACATCAATATTTAATGTTCTTAACATCCCATAAATGATAAACTAAGAGACCGTAAAGCAAAACTGATATAGTTAACTAAGGAAAACGAGAAACATAAGATTCCGCTTTTACAATCGCAATCTACTTCACAGGGGACATACGTGAAAGTGCGATCAAACGTAGACTAATAATGATCACACGTGAGAACATTTGATCGCTCAACCATAGTGCTAATTTAGACAAACATTGCACAGAAAACCACTTGTCATGTGTTTGGTGTCAGAAAAGGCAGCAGCCATTGCCAGGTAGTCTGCAGTTCTGCTGAATAGAGGAGCAGACCCCACAAGACATCCAAACATCCTATAATGGATTGCATGGAAGAAGGACTGTCTGGATTGTATTTGAATTAAGACATCTTGAAGACACTTTTCTGTATGTCCCCCTATGATTTTAGTACTGTACCTCTAGCATAGACCTGATGTTCTAGGTTAGTCAGACTGGCTGTGCTTCTAGTTCTAAGGTAGGATAGAGGAAGGCCTGGCAGACAGGAAAGGCAAAATTAGAGAGAATAAAAAGGGGGAAACAAGAGGAACTGAGAGGAATACTGCAAAGACACTACACACACGGGTTAGGAGAGAAACAGAATCATGGAAAACCAGAGAACTTACAAGAATAGTAATAATCTGTACATATTAAAACAATGCTAGGAAACTTGAAAAGCACATTTTCACAGGGTTAAAGAGGCTTTCCAGGACTCCTCAGAATAGGTCATCCATATATGACAGGACCTCCGTCGATCAGAGGTTTGAAGAGGTCACTTTCTTGTGTCAATGAAATCATATTTGTGGGTCACATAATAAAATGGCAGCTCGGTCCTATTCAAGTGAATGAGACATATCTGCACAGCCCTTATGCAATATATGTATGTATTGTCCTTGGTATACAGAAAATAGAAGAAGTGGCCATTTCACCAGTGTTCAGTGTGCATGTGGCCTGTCACCACACACAGTAATAGCTGTGAATCTCAGAGATGAGATCTCTCTCCAAGTACAAAATGTATTCCGTGCATCTGAGGTTAGATCTTACCATGGATGGATCTTAAGATGGATCTTATCCATCCACATAAAATACTACTATTCATTTATATTCTCACATTGTAAAATGTACTCACTTGGTCCAATGCATGGAGGGTCTACAGAAGAACCCATCCACTCCTCCTCATTTCCAGTTTCGATGGTGGCTTCTTTCTCCTGTTTACAGTAATCCGCCATCCAGGACTCCTTAGTGTTCACATATTGTTCTGCAAAGCACAAAGAAAACACAATGGCTCACATTTACTAATAGACACCATAAGCTTAGACTAATAGCATGAAAATGGGCCAGATTTATCACAGCAGGTGATGCTGGATAGTAAACATGATGCGCCTTTAGACTGTCTATACTAAGTTTACATCACGTAAGAGTTGGCTTACGTTGAGCCAGAACCTTAAAACAGACTTTTGGTGCAGCCATCATTACATCTGAGGACATATACCCCTATTTTCATTATGACCTCTTTCCGTCTAAGCTGCATATATTTGCAACAGTTGTAGAAGACATACAAAAGTGTCAAGGTAAACTTTGCTAACGGTGTAAGACGACGGCAGAAGGATGATGTACTCAAATTCTCAAAGAGGATGTCTAAAAAATACTTGTTTATGTAGCAGTGCCCCTGAGGTGAGGTGCACATGGGACAATTTCTGGACCATAAAAGCCCTTGTGCAGCTTGCCTTAGAAGTTCAGATCATCTGGGGGAACCCTACTGCTGGAACCACTCTGACTAGAGGTCATAAATTTAGAAGATGTCGTTGGAAACCACCAGTGAAAAGGCACCAGGAATACACTAACAGCGGACCTACCTATCAACACTGAGGTGATATTGATGTCCAGTCGCTGTTTAGCCTTCAGATCAATCTTTAGACGAGAGGGATGGAGTCGGCTTGCTTCTTGCTGCTGCCAGGATATTGAGCAAGGCCATGGCTCAATAAACGGTTCCCAACCTTGAAATAAACAGAAATATACGTATAAACCAGGAGCATTGATGGGGTAAATCTTCCATAATTCATTGTAACCCCAATCATAGCAAAACAAACATCACACCTGACAGTTCTCGATTGTAATAATCCCCTGAGAGTGCAAATTCAGCAGATCCATCAGGATTGGATACCAAGTGTTGGAAAAAGTTCAGTCCTAAAAACAAATAGAAAACAAAGTGTTAATAACAATTACACTGGTACAAGGGCCTTATACATCTTATTTTTAATTTACTCAATTTACTATACTTTAATATGATAGGTCAATATTGCTATAAAAAATACACATTGGAAGAGAGGATTAAAATGATCCTGCATTGTCTACCTTGCCCCTATGCGGATGTAGGATATAGATATGGAATACAATTTGCTTTCTGATCTGCAGATCTACGCCTTTCCACCTGACCCAGACATCTTACTAGCAAACATTCAGCAAAATTTGTAGTCTGTAATCATGGAGATCTACATAGCAGCGGAATACGTATATAAACAGATACAAAGTCACTTCAATCTTTATATTAGCTTCACGTGTTGCCCGGTTTTTCATATTCTAGGCATTATCCATTTTATTTTGTACAGGCTGAGGACTAAAATAAAATCAGATAACATAATTCTATAAGAATGACTTGCTATTATATGTTGTGGTTTTGCCCACCCATATCCCAGTTTTGGAGGGAGGTAGTGGATATTATGGCTGAGGTCTTGGGCTATCTGTTTCCTTGATTCCTGAAGAGGCACTGGTCACACCACAAAGGGATTTTCCTCAGGGAAGTTTTGTTTCTGGGACACAAAGCGATAGCTATGACATGGAAGGGAGATAAATTGCCTACGCTCACACAATGGAGGAAGCCGATCAACCAGACCCTTACGAAAATATTGTGTATAAAAATAGGGACTCTGAATAAATTTCAACAGTTTGGGGTAGATGGTGCGCCTCCCCAATGACAAATTAACATATAAGAAATTTTATCCCTATTCACCATGTATGGTTTTCCTATTATTGCACTTTTTTGTTTGGACTTTGTATTTCAATCTAAGATAAATTAAAGATTTTTAAGTTTTAGAAGATTCGGTGCTTTGCGGACCATCTTTTTCTTCTTTCACATGACCAATTTACATGCTCAAGGACTGAGTGAGGGGTTGGTAAGTGCCGAGTACCATAGTTGGGTAGATGCCCTCCCCTGTGTTGGCTGATCAGATTGGGGTTCCCTTCGACCCTCTAAGTCTCCTTTGTCTTCTTGTCCTTCCTTAGCTATTCTGTCAGTATTATGTACAATGACCTGCTTATGGAAATATACAGGTACACTCAGGTACTACTTGTGATACGCTGTAACACACAGTAAAGATAATGTTATACATTTTGGATGTGTTTCATCAACTTGTTCAATAAACCAAATTGAATGAAAAAAAAGTGACTCCATGCCACCACTGCCATCTTTTCAGCTAAATAATGTTTGACATGTCTGTCAGCCAGGCTTCTAGGGATACATTTCCTAACAACATAGTGTAATGTACTGAAAGATCAATCTGCTATCCCCTGAGAATCTGGAACAAAAATTGGAAGTCTACCTGTGTGACCAGAGGCATAAGCCATAAGGTATGGACATGCATCTCCCTGGAATTCTAAAACACTATGGGGCACTCTTACAGGTAAGTTATTACCATATTAATAGACGTAAACAACATTTTTAATAATATCTTACAAAGATGATGTTTACTAAATTTGGAGTTTTTTTATGGTATTTTTAATGATGGGACTGAAACGATTCCTTTGCATAAACCTGGTACTAGTGCACAGATCCTACTACCTTACAGCCTATCCTGTGGCGTCTAATAAGCACGTGCAAGGTATAAGTAACAGAGCACTCTATCCACAGAAGTGGATCCATTACCCAACTGTGCATCCTACTGGAAATAACACTTGCTATACTGACGTGAAAAGGTGATCTCTGCCAGGGGGACATCGCAGTCCATGCAGTCATCAATGAAACAGATGCAGACACTCTCCGCCTTTAGCTCCACTCCAGAGATCCAGCGAACGGCTCCGGTTCCTGCGCTCTGTTTATTAGGCTTGAGGGGCTCAGCATTCTTAAATAGCCATGTAGCCGCTTTGTTGAGTTGACCTTAAAGAGATGGAAAAGTCATGAATTTCTGGAAGTAGCCACACTTAAAACAGAATTTACTTATTCTTTTTTAAAAAGGGGGTTTGGCCAAAAATCCCCCCTATAAAGACACATGAATGTCACAAAAAGAGACATGATGTGTTATAGCACGATCAACAGACTGTTGGGGGATCTTCAGTCTAAGACGAGGTTGTCCATTTGAGACTACCCCATGAAATATGTCTGTTCACAGGGAACCCTACTGATCACAAAAGAGAGGCTCCGAGTCCTGACAGTCATATCACTGCTGACCCATTCTCTATGAGACTAATGGAGAGAGACAAGCAGAGCTCTGAATAGTGGGAGCACACATGGGCAACCAGCAATCCATTCAAACCTACTGGATGAATTATTAGGAACTGCTGGAATTACAATCTGGAACAAAGGACTTCAGCTGTGGGTAAAAGGAGCTTCAACTTTAAAAATATCACATGAAAGCCAGACATGACACCACCGGCATTACAATGGTTTACCTTGACAAGTTAGCAACGCCTTTCGACAGTCCTCAACAGCAAATCCCAGCTCCTGCAAACGGGCAAGTTGGTTTTCTAAAGATAAAACAAACACCATGAGATGTTACAGATGTTATACAGGATATTTCTACTAAAAAATCCCCAATATGTTACGCTCCATAAACTAAAGGGGTTATTCAGTTTGTAATATTGATGGCCTATCTTAAGAAAGGATTGTGAAACCTATTGCATGACACCATCAGCATCAGATGTACCCCCCACCACCACCACTTGGGGTTCACTGGGTTTCCATCAGTGTACAATAATTTATTGGACAAAAAAAAGAACAGGGATCTTCCAATGCAGATGTTGACAGCATAACATGTCTTCTTACCTAGAAGAGGATCCATCACATGTCTGTGAACTTCTTTCACAGTTAAAACTTCATTCTCCTTGTTGTTGCCTTGAACGCTGTCAGAGACATCAGAGACTGCAGACTCCGAGGCGCTGGTGCTGGTCTGCTCAGGAATGGATTTTGCAATCGCCAGAAACAATTGCACATCATTGTAGGATAATCTGATGTCCAGCGTCTGTAACTGAATCTGGTGATGGAAACAAGCTCCACACATTACTACATAGGCACAACACAATTTACAGATTAGACTCTGTTCACATTTTGTTTAACTTTAAGTGTAAATCATGTGGTAAATGTTTTCTTGCAGTGACCACTGTAAAGAAAAATGCAAAACATACTGCTCAATGGCAGCCAAGGGAAAACTCTCTTGGCCTCTGTCAGGTTAAAGGAAGTTTTCCCAGTATATGTGTTGGACATTCAAGCAAAATGCAGTGAGAACAGAGCCTTAAAGGGATTGTCCCATCTCAACGATCCTATCTATACTGGTAGCTTATGTAAATTGAAGACTTTTCCTAAGTATATTGTTTTAGAAATGCTGCTTTGTTTGCCTGCTATGTGAAATTATTGCTTACATTGTTTATACAGTGTTGCTATAACCATGGGCCTATGAAATAGGACAAGTGATGTCACTTACTCCATGTCAGCAGGACAATCAGCTCAGCTAACTGTAGTTTGCTGATAAAGCCCTGTCAGTTATCTCTGTATGCAAACACACAGATAACACCAAGTCTGTTCTCTACAAGCATCTTCATATTATCTGATCTGCATACCTCCTTGTACGGTTCAGCAAGCTGAGAGGAAGGGGAGGAGAGAAATACAGGAAGTGGGATAGTTAGGACTATGGTGGTCCAGTAATAGAGACACCTCATCGGTGGAAGGATGAAGGCGATATGCCCTTTTGGCTGTATTCAGCTTTGTATGGCTGATGTTCGGAGAAGCAGGTTAGCAATGTAGGGGTCATAATCCTATGACTCCATCCACCGCTCTACTTGTCCTTCCGAGGAGAGCTGAAAGAAGCTGATCATAGCTGAAGAAGCCTTAAATCCCTTCATTCTGATAAAAACATGGAACTAAGATGTTGGAGGAGGACAATGGTGCAGTTCTTCTTTTACCTCTAGAACTGGAGGGAAATCTTCAGTATTAAATGCATCCATGAGGCCAGAGCTGTTCTGGTAGGTTGAATTTCCAACCAGTTCTACTTGCACATGAACGGGATCAACGATGGAGAGAGCAGTGTCGTGTTCATTCCCCAAACGGCAAGAAAATACCTATAACAACAACAACGATGAAGATGATGATTGTGAAAATTCAATAAAACATGTCGCCCTTGCCAATAGTATTTTATTTAACCAACTCAAATATACAACAATCTAATGGCAAGGATGACATGAGTTGTTACAGTGCCTGACATGGAGAATTGTGCTCATCACTGACAGTTAAAGGTGCCTTGACAATAAGCTGATCACAAAGCATCCCTCTGCTGAATCCCCAGAGATTCGGTGTTATTGTCACAGAAACCTAGCAATGAGTGTTCAACTTCCCTGCAGCGCTCCCACAGGAGAAATTAAGCATTACACTGTGTTTATTCAAATCAATGAGTTGTCTATGTAACAGGACAGGTCAAAATAGGACACACCCTTTATAACTGGCACAAAGGATAGGAGCCTGGATAGGAATCCCCTTTATAACAACTCAAAATTACAAAAGTAAATGAAAATTGGTTTTCTGAACTGGACAACCCCTTTAAAATAGTTCTCTAATATGAAGTCTCCATGCGCCCCCGGATCTCAGCTTCTTAGGATGTATGACATCAAAGGAAAAAGGCGTTGACTGCAGTTACTCTACAACTAGTTTGTGTGGAGTTCGTGATAAAACAACTAAGCAACCGGCTTACCTCAATACCAAATAAGCTGCCCGAAAATGGACGATCCACTAGTTTGGGTTTGTAAGTGAGAACAGTCGTCCCCTTGAGAATTATAGCATTTGTATCAATACAAGATGCATCTTCAACAACCACAAACTCTGTTCCTGTAATAATAGCAAATATTCTTATATACAAAGACATACATATATTATATACACACATCAGCTAAAGACATTATCAGGTCTAGTGCGGAAAATGGGACTAGTAAAACTTCATACCTGGCAGAAAGGAGTAAATATTAACTAGAGGGCGCTCAAAGAGGACCTTTCACCACCTCCACCAACTCCAGTTCTAAACATCTGATAATAGCTCCACTCCAATGATTCTGACACGGTTTGTATTTTCTTTATACCCCCCCCCCCATTGCTGAGCAATCAGTGCAGTTAGTTTTGGTGTCTGATATGCCACTTAGTCTCTCTACTGTCAGGCAGGGGATGTGATTCAGAGCTCCAATCAGAGTCTGCCAGTGTCAGAGCTCAGATTCACACCCCTTGCTACCCCCTTGACAGTACAGAGCCAAAATATTATATCAGGCACCAAAACTAACAGCATTTATTGCTTGGGATTGATAGGGACAAGACAAAAAATTTCAACTGTGTGTTTTCTACTTGCAACTGTTATTTGCATGCAGTGAAGCCGTGGGCAAACTACATTTTTAATGATTCAACTTCGTTCCTTCATTGCTTTGTCCGCTCTCCCTTGCAATGAAATCACTTATAATAAATCCCTCCCATGTTCGAGGTCATTGCTGTGACATTTCCTTTGCTGACTGCACTGCTCACTGTGAGGAGTAGTGAGATTGCAAATGAAACATCACAGCTGAGATCAATGACCTGAAAATAAATCAAACGATGCTGAATATATATTGGAAATGGTTTGTATTGATGCATCCTGTTATTTGACTCATGATATTTTTAGAAAACTGGATAACCCCTTTAATAATTGCATCAACAAACCAGTGCCACCATTCCTTAGTACTGTTCCTTTTATTAATCCATAAGAGGAAACTGAAAGCCAAAGAAGGGAAGCATGCCCTAGGCTTTCCTTTTTGTAGTCAATTATCTTAATGGCAGATTCTGCTCCTGTAACACAGTGCATGGTCCAGAGACTGGCAGGGAAAATTTATGGTGCTATAATGATATACAGGCAAGTATAGGGGAATGTCTCACCAGTCACATTGATCTTCACTTCCAGCTGCTTTTCAGGAGTCACTTGTACAGAAGACCTCTTTGTTACAACGCCAGACTTCACTGTCTTAGGGACCACGGCTGATGAACTGCTCTGTCTTTCTAGAGGCTGATGGCTCAGGTTTACTTTCTTAGTTTCACTGGGCGTTTGAAGAAACTTGTGCACAAGTAGCAACCAATCAAATATTAAGAAGACTCTGAGGTTGTTCAGGACGACGGTGAAGCAGGAGGTGTCCTTTGTGGATCTACAATGTATGACAAACGGTTGATAGAGGAAAACCAGAAATACTTTAATACTGATAGGTCACACAAGCATTTTGGCCAGGGCTATGCTGGTAGATCAGGAGCTTGCAGCGATACATGCAACCGCTCTTTTAGGCTATCCTACAAATAATATTGTGCTTCTATTCTTAGGGAATGTCTATTTACATACACTCATTCATACATGTGCACTAGATATAAAATACAGAGTGTTCAAAGTTCTTTGGAAATGCTGAATCCAGAGAAAACAGAGCAGTCACGGGGCATTGTAGGGGACATTGTGATGAGCACATCATACCTTAGATAGTCCAATAGATGCACCATGTCTTGAATAAGTAATTTTTAAACATATACAAATGAAGCTCCAGTGAAATGAGGCACGCCAAAGTCTGCAAGGGCTCTGTATTCAGAATTGAAGAGCTGACTCTCAGAGGCATCTACAGCACTGTATAAAGGTATGATGGTGCTCAGTGTAATGTCCCCTACAATGCATCATGGCTGGTTGAAGCAGAGTTTCCTGGTGACAGATTCCCTTTAAAAGGGGACCTTTCATGTTCTCTGGCACTGGTGGTATTAGAAAGCCAATGGGGCGCTGAATACTGTGCACTCTCAGCATTCCAGGTATGCGACCTGATGCTAGAGATACCGGTGCCAGAATTTTCAGCACCAATATCCCTTCACTGTCAGAAGGGCGGGCTTTACAGCTCTGTGTTGCGATGACGAGGAGCTGTAAGGCCTGCTCTTCTGACAGTGGGGAGATATTGATGCCAAAATTAATGGCACCAATATCTCCAGCATTGGGGCACATGCAAGGAAAGCCAACAATACGCTAAATTCAGCAGACTGTCAGCTTTCTACTGCACATCTATGAGGACGTGAAAGGTCCTCTTTAAAAATAAGAAGGAGAAATTGTACATACTAGAACGTTTGGACAAGTCTACATAGCTGATAGCATTGTAATTCATTCAAATATCAGCAAACTATACGTGTTACTTCCTTACCTGTGATGTAACTCTATCTGTAAGGAGCCAGGGTTGCTGTAGCTTTTAGATGGTTGTAAGATGCAGTTAAAGACATTCGGCTTTTGGGTGGTGGGTGGCTTCTGCCCTGTGTAGCGGGTGTCAAAGGCCATCATAGAGTGGGAAACCAGGTTAATGGATTTAGTCTGATTTGAAAAGCTCTCAAAAAGAAGCTTTGATTTTTTAAAGTCAAACCTAAAATTAAAGAAAATAAATTAGAAATAACAAAACGCACCAATGACATCAACCATTGCTCTAACATATTCTGAACAGTGTAGGCCAGGAATGAAAAAACATGGCTGGTTTCTTACATAAACAGTACCTCGCCTGTGTACAGGTTGTGTGTGGAGTTACAACTGACCCCAATCTACTTTATTGGAGCGGAGTTGCAATACCACTCACAACCTATGGACAAGCGTGGTGCGGTGTATGGAAGAAAGTAGATGTTTTTGTTTAATTCTAGACAACTATTTTAGAAATTAAAGAGGACCTTTCACCACTTTTGGGCACATGCAGTGTTATATACTGCTGGAAAGCTGACAGTGCGCTGAATTCAGCGCACTGTCGGCTTTCCCGATCTGTGCCCGGTGTGAAGAGCTTACGGTGCCGGTACCGTAGTGCTCTATGGTCAGAAGGGCGTTTCTGACAGTTAGCCAGGAACGTCCTTCTGCCTCGCGGCGCCAAATGCGCTGTGCTGTGGAGCGGGGAGGAACTGCGCTGCGCAAATGCGCTGTGAGCAGAGGGAGGGGGCGTTCCTCCCCGCTCCACAGCACAGCACGATTGGCGCCGCGAGGCAGAAGGACGTTCCTGGCTAACTGTCAGAAACGCCCTTCTGACCATAGAGCACTACGGTACCGGCACCGTAAGCTCTTCACACTGGGCACAGATCGGGAAAGCCGACAGTGCGCTGAATTCAGCGCACTGTCAGCTTTCCAGCAGTATATAACACTGCATGTGCCCAAAAGTGGTGAAAGGTCCTCTTTAATGGGGATTTCTAATATACTTTGCGTTGAAATTTTCAAGCTCCATTTGCTGCTGCTCCATCCAACTATATGGGAATTACAGTAACAGCCTATGTACATGAGACATCACCATTTCATAAAGTTGAGCTGGTGGGAGGCAGAGGTCTATTGATCAGTGATTGGAGTCCCACTAATCTAAAATTTATGTTAATCACCTATCCAACAGAAAGGTGATCATTTTTTACTGCTGAACAATCCCTTTAAATGCAGACATTTTCTTTCCTTACCGAGCCAGAGAATGGCTTACTCCATCTTTTCCTATGTCTTCAAGAAGTTCAAGGCTGACATTAACCATATCAATAAGAAATGAAACACCAGTGTAAACCTCCCCGCTCAGGACAGTCTGTAGTTAAGAAAAAAAAAAAAAAATAAAATAAATAAATTATATATATATATATATATATATATATATATATATATATGAATCAAATGTAAAGATTTCATCTAAAATAGAATTTATGCAAATGTATACAAAACCCCCAATAACAAGCACTGCATTGTAGTTTGCAGGGAAATAGTGGTGGGAAATGTGCGCAGAAGATCTGCTGTGAGTCTTCAAGCATTTTATATTGATCGTCTATTCATAAACATTGTCCTCTAAATCAGATATTTGGGGATCTGAGACCCAGAGCCCCCACCAATCAGCTGAAGCAGTTGTGTCATGTGCATGTAGCCTTATAGCAAGGTGTCCCACAGATAACAGATGATCACTGGCAACTCCAGCATCAGGACACGTTGTGATCGTATTATTGATAGGGGATAATTGTCACATTGCTGGGGGTCCAATTGCTGGGTATAGCAGAATGGGGAACCAAAAGGACCCATGCATCCTACTTGTGAATGACTGCAATCTTTGGCAGCCCCGCAGCAGGGAATGGAGCCCACTCCCACAAGTGCAAAAGGGAGGGGGGGGGGGGGAGACTTTCAGTCCTCTATTGCACTCATTGCTGGGGGACCCAGCAATTGAACCCCCCCCCCCCCCCGCAATGCGGCACTTATCATTACCCTGTGGACAGGAGATAAGTGTCTGTAATGGTACAACCCCTTTAAAGGACCGTTCTAACAATCCCTTTAAACACAGCCTTACTCTTATTTCTTTCCGTCTGCTTTCTGTGAGGCTCCCGCAGTGGGGTCCTGAGCAGTCGCGTCTGTGACAATGAAATCTAGATAGCTTATGCCATCCATCGATAATATTACCAAGCCCATTTAAACTTAGACCTAAGATATTATACAATTTCCAAATATTTCCTTGGCACCTCTGTTAAAGATGGGCAATGGCAACATGGTCTACTCCCAATAATTTTTACAGGCTGGGCAGCAAATTATCCATGTTGCCCAAGTCTTACATGACAGGAGTAAGGTATAGTTTTATACAACTATAAAACACATTACACACAACTTCTTACATGAATCCTCGGATCCTGCAGGTCATATGGCCGCATAAAATCTTCAACAGGTTCTCCTAAATTATTCTCCAGCAATCCTTTGATTAATTTATATTTACCAAGATCAAGCGAGCAGTGTACAGAGGACAGACTGCCATGGATTGACATGTCAGGAACAGAGTGGCTGATTTCTCTGGAAAATAAAATTAGAAGCAGAAAGCCCATAGGTTTCATTCTCATTTTTTAATGATCTAACTATATCTGTAACACATTTCCAATTCCAGACTTACTTATCCAAGTTCCTCTCTAGCTGTAGCTTCAGTCGGCATCGTTCTGTTAGAAGGCTCCCTCCCATCTGTCTGACCACGTAAGAGGGAAACAAAAGGTCTGTCCGTAATTTTTCCTGACCGTCAGCAATATTTCTAGGGTGCCTCTCTGCAGCAAAGATGTCCATGTCCTGAAGGTCAACCACAATGCAGTCCAACAAGCAGACGTGCTCATCTATGTGGGGGGAAAAAATAAGAAAAATCTTCCAATCAGGTACACAAGTGAGAAACACTTATCTATCCACTTGAGAAAATACTGAAGTCAGATAAGTGGGGTCTCATCGCTGCAGAAGAAGACAATAGACCTCTTTTGGTCAGGGTACTTATTTGGTACTTACTTATATAGAATATAGAATAAAATATAAAGTTATCACCCTCATCCACAAGGCTCTCCATAATGCCGCACCTCCCTACATTTCCTCCCTCATCTCTGTCTACCGCCCAACCCGTGCTCTCCGCTCACTCAATGACCTAACACTTACATCCTCTATTATCAGAACCTCCCACGCTTGTATACAAGACTTCTCCCGAGCTGCACCACTTCTCTGGAATGCTCTACCCCGGACAATAAGATTAACTCCCAACTTCTACAGTTTCAAACGCAAACTAAAGACGCATCTTTTCAGACAAGCCTATCACAATGTCTAACGTAAACCCTTAACCCTCCTCTGTCCCCGTTCCCACATTACCCCACATGATATGATGTCATCTCAGGCTAACTTTATAGGTCCAAGCTCCATCCACATGTTACAGGACACGACTGGTGACGGCTCATAAAGTTTTATGTTTGTGTAATGACAGTCACCTCTATTACAGAAGTGTCTGACCCCTGTATAAGTAATGCCGCCCCTGCTACCTCTTGTGTCACCCCCTCTACCTCATAGATTGTAAGCTCTTGCGAGCAGGGCCCTCAGTCCCATTGTGTGAAATGATTCTCTTTGTAATGTATCTGTCTGTATTTTAACCCTACAAATTGTACAGCGCTGCGGAATATGTTGGCGCTATATAAATAAAATGTATTATTATTATTATTATTGGTGACCCATTATCTTTTAAACCAGTTTTTATATTAGCTTAGTCCATTTATATATGCCCTATCAGGGAAACAATGTCACTGGGGGCAGGGAGAGAGGGATGTCCCTCTAGGGACCCTATTTAATCCAAAGCTTACAGCTGGAGGACTCAGTGTCAACAACTAATGCACTGTCACCAAATGAAATCAAAAAGCTTCATGCAATACCATATTTATCCTGCAGTGGCCGCCACATGAAAAACAGCTGTACAGCTGCCCAAAACTTGCTGATCAGCTGGGGGTTTTAAGCTGCTGGGTTCACAGCGATCAGCTGATTGCCAGATGGTCTTGCAAAGGGGCTTGTCCAAATGGGAAAGGATTGGCTGCTGTCTCAGTACTTACCTGGATTACCTGGATCAGGACAGTCAGGTGCACTAGATATTTTTGTTTCCTTCTTGGCCTTTGAGGTTGACGCCATAACCAGACCTTCCACAGAATCACAGTCCACACTTGTTCTGTGGTCACTTCTTTTAGAATGGAGTTTGTGCTCTGGAGTAACAATGGGCGATGAAGATTTACCCAGGCTCTATTAAAAGAGAAACATACAGTTACTGACTAACATTCTTGTCTAGCTGATACCTCAAGTATTCCCAACCATCAGGTTATCGTTTCTCAATATTCAATATTATATTTCTAATTGATCTAATACTACTCTTGAAGGGATTATCCAGGATTAGAAAAAAAATATCTGCTTTCAGCTTCACAACTATCCACGGGTAGTATACTGTATTATACCTACATTCATTTCAGTTGAGATATAATACAAGAATTAACCATGGATCAGTGTAATGCTATATTGGGAAGAAAGTAGACAAGTTTTTCTAACCATGGATAACCTGCTTAATGAAATTAGTTCAAGGTGATTTCACACAAAAAAAATTCCTAACACATTTAAATGAAAAAAGGAGACATTTTGCAATAGGTCCTAATGACACTTTTTCTATCATTTGGGGTCCATAGCTCTATACAGATCTATGTATCTCCATAGGAACAGACAACAAACAAACCCCGGGTAGTCTGACGCTGCTGTCATAATTCTTTCCATCTGTTCCCAACATACATTGAACACATCACCAAAACTTAAAGGATTGGGGAGAAAGTATGACGGCAGGATCAGGCAACCACTGAACAAACCATCAAAAGCATGCAGTATGGCCACCAAAAACCCATGCATAGCACAGAACTGGAATATCAGAGGCAGAGAAGTAGGAGCTCTAGACCTAAAGGACAAAAAAACCCAAAAAACGGAAAAATCTGAGATGAGGTGTCATCTACACAAAGTAGAGCCTCTCAAACTGATCTGATTCTGGAAGATGTAACAGCTGGTGGATGACATGGTAAAGACCATTGGTGTACAGGATTCAATTGGAATCGCAAACTAACCTCCTAAGAGAGGTCCCATGTAAACAGGCCAATCCAGACTGGACTATGTGGTCCGTATAGTGGCCAGATTTCCCAGCCCGAACCTAGGCAGAGAATGGGACTCCTTGCATCGTAGTGTTCTGTCACGTGGAGTCTCTGCTTCCTTGTAGCTCTATATACAGCATGGGATAGTGAAGCTGCAAAGAGGCAGAAACTCCTAGGATTACAAATCACTATGATGCAAGCAGTCTCCATTCTTCAGATTGGGTTCAAAGCAGGAAATATGGCGGATACACGGACCAGATTTTCTGTTCCAAACTGCACTGTGTGTACCAGGCAAACAGCACAAGGTACGTGTCATTTATCACGAGTCTTCATAAACGTGCCTCAGTGTATGGAGCTGGAAGTGCACGGCGCCATACACTGTGTAATGGCCAAGCTGGGTTACTGCAGGCCAGCTCGGCCTCTACATAGCGTACCCTACATTCCTACATCCTGGCTGCTAATATCAGCACAATGGAATAGGTCAATATTAAAATACCAGAAAATCCATTTGGGCTGAGGACACACATTGTGGAAAAAAAAGCTGAAAATCTGCAACAAAGAATGAAGCTTTTCTCCAATGTGTGGACTTTTTTAAATCAAGGATTACAATAGTGACAGCCTATGCTTAGTATTGGCTTTCTGACCTCTCTCAGCACCCCAATAGTTCTGGGGAGTGCCTTGGTCTCTTTATTATTTACATTGGTCCAAACTGCACAACGCCATGTTTTCTTGCCTTGCACCTTCGTTCCATTCAAGTTAATGGGACCATGTCGCAATAGCCAGCGCAGCTGCTACTAAGTGTACACTGGTGTATAGAGGGCTGTAAACAATGAGGAAGATATAGGCTTTGCCTGAGAATCATGCCCCCTTGAATCATATGATTGGTTGGGGTGCCAATAGTCAGATCCCCACCAACTGGATATCAAAGCCATATACCAAGGATAAGCCATTACATATTATGATATGGGAATCCCCTTTAATGTTTGATCTTTACTTTACCCCTATCCATTCCCCATGGTTTACACTGCACATCTGAAATAAGAGAAGCAGAACGTCAGCCCTCACCGGCCGAGAAAAGCTTTGGATAAGATATGCATCACATAAACCAACCAGAGAAAGTTTTGGCACACGCTATAGAAAAATAATAGCAATAATAGTGGAAAACCGCAGCGCACACTTATGGGAATTCTTGGATTATGTTCTGCAATATGTACATGTAGATTTGTGCTCTTTATTAGGTCAAAGTACATAAGTGTGTTGACTCGTGTGCTGCTACATCTGATGCCGGCCGTAGATGCCCAGGCTCTAGGTGGCGCTTACCTACTATTAATTTACTTCATCGTTGGCTGTTTTATTTAGCTTTTACCTTGTCATGCATCTAAGGTAGTCTGCAATACACCTTACCTATCTATAGCGCTTTATCATCAAAGAATGGTGGAATTATGGGCCAATGTCATAGGTAAGGGGGCATTCACACGGAGTAACGCCGGGCGTGTATCACAGCCGTACACGCCGGCGTTACGGCAGACTGCCAAACACTTCCCATTCACTTCAATGGGAGCGCTCATAAACGCCGCTGTTACGAGCGCTCCCATTGAAGTGAATGGGAAGTGTTCGGCAGTCTGCCGTAACGCAGGCGTATACAGCTGTGATACACGCCCGGCGTTACTCCGTGTGAATGCCCCCTAACATTGTACATTTGGTTCATTGACACAATGTGAACACTTAGTTTAGTGAATAATCCAGCAGAATTCCATAAGGTTTAGAAAGGCACTCAAAAACCCTTGAAGTAAATGCTATACCTTTAATAACACAGGATCCTTGTAGGAAGACCCATGTAAAATTACGTCCTTCAGAACAAATAGAAATTACAAAAAAATCTTACTCCTGAAGGAGACATAATAACTAGAAGATCTGTGCTGACATAACAATTACAGCTCAGACAGTGAAGACAACATGAAAATAGCCTGTATAATTTATTATGGAGTATATATAGGAAGATCCTTAGTAAGCGTACACAGCAAATTCAAAGAGCAGGCCCGCTGACTTCATTTGGTACCATGTAATGCTTCATTTACCCTGTGGTGGCGCTGCAGAGGAATTGGAAATATGAAGCCAGGTGCTCTGTATACTTGGTACCTTGGTGATTTTAAGATTTTAGCAGATGCAGCTCATTGTAAACTAATAAAAGACCTAATCGTTTAGTTATAATTGGTTACCAACAGGAAATTCCTTAGCATATGTGTAACTAAAGGGGTACTCCTGTCATGAGAACAGGACGGACCTCTGTCTCCCTAGTGCAATAAGTGGCGAGGTGGCCATGTACGTCTGGCTCTCTGCATTCGCTATGGAAGTTATGAGAATAGCTGAGCTCCCCTGCAAGCCTATTTTAAGAACTTCCATAGATATAAATGGAGAGAACCATGCATGGCCACCTCTCTACTGGCTGCAGCCACAAGATGGGCACAGGACCCCTTTGTTTTTGTAATGGACATGGGTCCTGTGAATGTGCCCTAAATGTCCCACATGGGGAATTCTGGCCTCTCTCAGTAATAATCTGAATCCTTAAAGGGGTTGTCCCATCACAAGGATCCTATCTATACTGCTTGTTAATGTGGATTTAAGACTTTTCCTAAATACACTGCTTCAGCAAACTGCTTTATTTGTCCACTATCTTAATTTATTCACTTCATTGTTGACACTGCGTTTTTATGGCCCTTGGGATTATCTGCTCAAATGTCAAGTGATGTAGCTGCCTGCTCTCAGGGGGAGGGAGGAGGGGCTAAGTGCACGGGAGCGAGCCTGTGTCTGTAGCTGTTCCTGTGTCTGCACCACACATGTGACCTAGCTTCCTGCTCTCAGATAAAGGAAGGGGGAAATGAGTGCTGCTTTCTTATATAAAACAGTCTAAATCCTAGTGGGACCTGGTCCCTTAGCCCACTAGGATTTAGCTGACTCTATGTAGAACAAGCTAAATCCAAGTGTTATAGGACCTTTGATGACATCACAGGCCCTTCAGTTGTCCCATAGGATCACGCTATGTGTTGGGTGGAGCTACACGCTAATTTGTGGGCGGAGCTAAACTGGAGGTAGTCGGACAGTATGGCTTTGCATATGAAACCCCGCCCACCAATTGACGTCGAAAACCAGGAAGAAAGAAGTCTTTGCAGCAGCGAAGACTGGTGAGTAAGGGACATGGGAATATTCCTTTAATACAAGCCTGCAAAACTTGCAGATGGGGTGGCAGAGTAGAGCAGTATACCTATGAGGCATCTAGGCCAACTTGGAGAACTATGCTGTTAAAGGGTTTACCCATCTCATAAAATGATAGCATATGCCAGCATCCATTATCACCATATGATCAGTGGGGATCCATAAACTAGTTTACTGCTGCATCCCATGCTCAGCTGCGCTTCCGGCCTTCGAGCTGTGCATGAAGCTGTAGCCCTCTCAGAATTGGGCCATGCAACAACTTCATCCAAAGGTGGTTAGGAGCTGCAATGGAAAAGGATCCTGTGGGCGCAAATGACTGGAAGACAAAGAATGTGCTTCTAATTCAAGTAAGTTACTGTAAGTACTAGGAGACAATGGATCATAACTAAAGGAAATTCAGTACAAGCAAATGGTAAATTATATTCATGTCTGGGGATAAAGGTCGCGCTCCAAGACTAAGGAGGCCATTTTCTAAAGTCTACTCTTTCTGTATGTCCTGGAATGGAGTGAGGTGGTCACTCAGGACCTCCACAATGATCCAGAGCAGCTCCGGCCTTTTCAGAGACCGTCTGTATATCTATTACATGAACAACTATTCATCTGAATGGCTGGCCTGTATGGCAAGCTAAAACTTCCCAATACCATCACAGCTTATGGAGAAGCTATATTTATGTAAGGGTTTATCTTCAAGACATAACCCTTTCAATGCTTCACCGCACCCAGTCTATATACTGGAAAATCTACTCATGGTGCATATACTATTACAGGTACATCTGATGGACATACAGGTTATAGAATAGGTTTAACTTTCAATACCTTATCTTTTAAACAGAATGTCCCTGCGGCTCCCGAGAACAGAAAGCGATTCTTCACTTTGAGTTTCCCAAGGTTGGCAACAATTAAGTTATTAGATCGTGAGCTCTCAGGTATGAGCAACACAGGGGCTCCAGCCTCAATGTCCAGCAAGATCCGAGAGGCCCTCTGCGCCTGGTCTCTTACCTTAATAAACACAAGAAGAGATTGAGATGCAGGATATTCTCCCTTTATACACTGCAGGACAATTCAGATTTTCTCTACTTACAGTTTGGCCTTGAATAGCCGCTCTCTGCCGGCCGAGGACATCTTGTAATTGTGTAAAGTGCTGAATAAAGGAAACGACTTCAGATTGGAAGCGCTGAGTGTGTACGTACTGCACAGAGGCCATCCTCAGGCTCACACGCATGTCATACTCTCGCTTCAGTTTGGGATCAGGAGGGCCATATCTGCAGAAAAAAAACATTCAATGTTGCTTATACTAAAAATGAAAAGTTTAAATAGCACAATATAATACCATATACACACAAGTAACAAAAATCATACTTGAAAATGTGGAAGATCAGAGCCTCATCTCCACTAGTGGTGAAGCGCTCGGTATACAACTCGCCGTGTACAGTCAGGTCACTCAGCGACAGGCTGCCAATGCTTCCCTGCAAGGCTAAGTCTCCCTCTAAGTGAAGGAAAGGAAAATGAAGAACATTAAGACGAAAACACACAAATCAATGAAAATGTTAAAAAATTAAACATGACTCCACTAAGTGGTAGATTGGTTCACACTAGCACTCAGGGGTTTTACCCCCAACTCCCCTTATATAGGTGGAGAGAAAATTCCTACAAACAGGATTTTTCTCTCCTCCGATTTCAGTATAAAATTGGCAGAAACCGGGTCTA
The DNA here is from genome assembly GCF_031893055.1 of Leptodactylus fuscus. Taxonomy (NCBI): domain Eukaryota; kingdom Metazoa; phylum Chordata; class Amphibia; order Anura; family Leptodactylidae; genus Leptodactylus; species Leptodactylus fuscus. The sequence goes on along the minus strand of NC_134270.1, from coordinate 45,793,831 downwards.
TGGGTGCGCTGGTTTCCTGCAGGTAACCGCTTTTTAAGCAGATAGTTATCATTTTTTGGGGGCCCCTAGCGGACCTGAAGAATGGTGTAATATATAGCAAGCAGTCCTGTCTCTTTAAGAGCAGGGACTCATGGGAACAGGAACTAGGAATGAGATGGGGATTGCTTGCTAGGAAGAAGTTGCAGATCTATGTGTGGAGATGCAAATAAACAAAGTTGCTGTTGGATTTCATCCCTGACTCCTCATACTTCTTGAAGTCATTACAAATGGAAACTCGAATGGTAGTGTGAAACTAGCGTAAGCAAAGCAAAGGCATATCCAGACTTTAGAAACCTGTTTTTTGTTTCAACACTTCTAAAATATAAAATGAAGCGATTTTGCAAAGAATCTTAGGCCTGGTTCACATCTGCGTTCGGGTCATACCGTTCTCCTCTCCGCATGAAATATGTGGAGAGAAAAGTCCCGCAAGCAGCACTTTTCTCTTCGTATTTTTCGTGCGGAAACAGAGAGGAAACCACACGGACCCCATTATAGTCTATGGGGTCCGCGTTTTTTTTTTATATTATGAGGATATGTTTCCGTTCTGGGGTGTCCCCAAGTGAACTCCCCGAATGAAAACCCGAATGCAGATCTGAACCGGGCCTTAGTTATACACATTACAGTCTTGTGTACATGGCTTCTATGCAAAACTCTGCATCTCCTGATGCTGCGATCATGGTATACTCTATATGCACTGAGATCCTGCCAACCCACTGTAGGCACATGAACAAGTGAAAGGAGAACAAATGGAAGAGAGCGATTTAATGAGGAGTTGTCTGTTATTCCTTCTGAAAACATACAGCGAAACTCATAACTGGCTGCAACCATTCCCATTGGAAACTGTGACATTATTTTTTGTGATAATATTTTTTGTCATACATTTCCAAGGTGATTAATAAAGGAGCAATGTAAAATTCTTTCCAAAGATGCTCCAAAATTCATGGCAAAAATACAAGTATTTAGTAAAACAGATACATCAGGAGAGCTGACACTCCTATCTAATCCACACTCACCGATATTTTCAAGGTGGACAGTAAGCTTGGATACACTCGCTTTAGCCAGTTCACTAGATGTCTTCTTTAGAACCAATGAAAGCGAATGAACCTACAAAGATAAAAAAAATGACATTTACGTAGAACACAATCACTTAGTGTAACCGTGCACAATAGATGTGGGACAAAAGAAGCGTTGGAGGTGCAACATGTTAACATGCAAATAATTCAGTTTTTGAGAAGCCTGCATATATATGGAGGAGAATGGGGGAAAGATAACTATAGGGTGAATGCCAGTGTGTGTAAGCCAGTCTATGAAGTTTTGTATCTCATCCCTTCTCATACCTTGAGATCCAGCTTTGTGTTTGTATGTTCTTGGACAGCAGTATCGCTGGTTGTGCTTGTCTCTGATCTCACCGACTGTCTAAGATCTGTAGGTTCAGGCTTCAAAGCGTGGTTATCAGCTGTTGATCCAATTCCAAAAAAGTCTAAAATCACTACCCATGTTTGCAGCGTGACCAACACGTCCAAACAGTTAAAATCCACATTGACGCTCCGATTGATGCGTTTATACTTCGAAGAAAACTCTGAATGCTTTCTATCCACCAGGAAGACGCTTATATGTACCAAGGACTCATCGAAACCGTCCTTTGTATAAGATGTCTTTGATCTCTCAGCTGTAGGAGAAGGTGGTGGAGTCAGTGGGTATTCAGAATCTATTTCTTCACTTGGTTTCTTGCGAGAAGGACATGTTGGTCTTTGGTATAACTGAAAGACATTTGGAGCCTCTTCCATATGAGATGGTAAGGACCTTGGCATGTCTGGATATTCCACATGTGACACTAATGGACATGACTGTGACAGATACTCTTTATGGGCCAAGCTTGAAGGTTTAGGAGCTCCTCTTGAGACCATGAGGTTCTTGTACTTTGAATCTGGGTTCTTTTCAAGCAGGTCTTCCATGAGGAGTGAGCGCAATGCAATCTGGATAGCTAATGTGTGCGGGTGATCCTTATTAAACTCAATGTCAAAATCTTGAAACTTCAAACTTACTAAGCCTTGAGCACCAAGAGTAAGATCCCCGCTGAGCTGAATCTGCAATTCGGAGATACGAAAATTTGCTTGAACCTGAGTAAATGGCGTCTTCTCGTGAATAGAAACAGATTTGCTGGACATTGACCTAAAGCTGTTACTGTCAAACAAATGTCTCTCTCTTTGGTCGCTGAAGACATCGGTACCTTTGCTGACAACTTTTTCTGGCGTCACCGGGCTGGATGGAGTGGCAGAGCTTTGAGGAAGTTTGTTGACATCTTCACTGTATACCAGGTTATCTAGAGTCTGCAGAACCTGCTCATACACATGTTTTGCTAGAACCACCTGAGGAGGAAAGCACAAGGTTAAGAAACTTCGCAAATGTATGGAATAGCTGAAGAGGCTCTGATACGTGCAGAAGTACCACCCCCTTCCTTTACATTGGCAATTGGGTTTTGGCACCCACCAATAACACAACGATTTTTCAGATTAGACCCGTGATGGCGAACCTATGGCACGGGTACCAGAGGTGGCACTCAGAGCCCTCTCTGTGGAACAGATTATACTGTGTTGGGGCTTCTGTGGAGCATATTGTACTGTGTTGGGTCCATTGTGGAGCAGATTGGACTGTGTGGGGACCACTGTGGAGCAGATTGTACTGTGTCGGGGCCCTTTCACTATTTATATCACACAGTATCTGTTTTATAGCAGACGTGATATTATTATAGGTCATAATAACATTGCACGTTCACTAGAAAACAGATCTGTGCGATGTAAAAAGTGAATATTAATTGTTCAACTTATACCAAATGCAGTACAAAGTTGATTGTATCATTAAAATCTCTGTAAAGCCCCATTCACATGACCATATTTTGCGGGTCCGTAACAGCCCACAATTGTAGATCCGCTCAGTATTAAGGAAAATTGCCATGCTGGCACTTTGTGATAAATTAGTGGGTTTTGGGTTGCAGTTTGGGCACTCGGTCTCTAAAAGATTCACCATCACTGGATTAGACCATCAAATGTTTATTCATAATTCTGGCCAATTAGAATACGGGTAGTGCTAAATGATGATTTTTTTTTAAAGGTTCTGTCTAAATTCTTTCAACTGTTACTTAGCAACAGGAGGTTGAGAGAACTGGTGACTACCCAGGATCCATGTGATCGGTTATTAGTTACCCACTATATTATACAGAAGATACATCACATTAATATCACTTCTTCCACCAGGATTCTACAAGGAAAATGGCTTGCGGCCACATTAAAGGGCAGAAGTTTACAAAGTATGTATTTTTTCATATGCAGAAGACTTTGACTCCTTGCCAAAGTTTTATTATAATAAAATCTACTTACCTGAACGTAATTGACAAAATTTCCCTCAATCTTCAGAATGCTTCCCACCTCTAAGGAATCTTCCAGGTAGGAAAAGGTCAGTTCACAGTCACGCTCTATATTGAACTTTTCCATCTTAAACTGTATGGTAGTGTTGTGTAGTATATGGAAAGCTGAAGAGGAAACCAAAATTTATCAATGAGCCGGTTTAGGAAGATTAAAGCCACATTGTACAAGTATTACACAGGGTCCACTCAATGTCCCACTCATCACACATCTGCAGGATATATAGAGACATCTATATGAGTGGCAGTTTCCTTATCTCAGCATTTCAAGGCTGATATCGGAATAATCATCAATCTGTGGCAGCAAGGGGTAGCCGAGAGCACAGAAACATTAATGTTTCTAGAATTCCCATTCACTTCTATTGAACGAAACAAAACAGCAAAGAAAAGCCCACCCAGCTATTTCCACACCCCCACCTGCCACTGACATATGGGCTTTCAGATCTCAGGGCAGGTTCACATCTGTGCCCCATCTCCGCTTTAGTCAATTTGGTGGGTTCCCGTCTTTTGCCCCGAGAAACTGGACAGAGGACGTAACCCTGGTGGTCAGTTTTCAAACCCATTCCTGCATATCCGACTTTGTGTCCGGTTAAAAAAAACGGTTTCGCCGTGGACAGGCAGAAGACGCACATGGGCGGTCACTTTGCAAACCCATTCAAGTGAATGAAAACTGACCGCCAGGTTTCCGTCCCCTGTCCAGTTTCTCAGGGTAGAAGATGGAAACCCGTCAGGGATTGGCTAAAGCAGAGATCGGACGCAGATGTGAACCCGCCCTCAGTCATACAAGGCACTATAGAGTACCCCTATAACTTCCATTCACTTTTATAGAGTTTGGCCACACAAGTACTGTAATAACTCTTATAGTAAACAGGGGCCCAGGATTCATCAGTTTAGACTAGAGATGATGTCATGACTTTCGGCATGTCCTTGTGACTGCTGCGGCCCAATCACAGGCCTAAGAAGTGACCCCCAAGCATATGAGGTTAATAGGACAGCACTGGACACCGAAAGAAAATGCAAAATAGATAAGGAACGGAGAGTATAATGTTGTTTTTTTTTATTTATTTATTTTTACCTCCCCTGTACCTCCACCTAATATCCTCTGGGTGTCTAAAGAGTATAATAATTTGTCGCAATTCAAGTTGCGGCAGCCATTTTAGATTGAAAATTTAAAATTCGTCAATTGTTTGGTTTGGTATACTCAGGTTGAATCCAGTCTGGAACATATCAGTTCACCCATCTCTAGTCAGGATTATTAGATTGGATAGCCTGACGTTGGGATTTTCCAGATTACTGGACCACCAGATATATGAAATATTACTGTATATGTGTATTGGAAATTGTTATTGTTGCTCCTTGGTGGTTCTTCCACTTCAATTTTAGCTTTGCGGAAGGTCCTGGCAATGTCTGATAGTAAGGTCACATTCAGAATCAGTGACTATAAGAGACGCATGCATAGTAACACAGCTTCTGGAAAGTTCTATACATTAAGGAGGGGGCAGCAAGATTATAAATGCCAATGGCAATACCATTAGAATGCACTATTATAAACCTATTAATAAGATATTATATTATGATATATGCAAATCTGTCTCCCAAGATGTCTCCCTGTTTACATCTTGGGAGACAGATTTGCATATTCTTCCCATGTTCCCTTGCAGTGGAGCAACTATGGCTGTATAAGTCTCCACACACCTGAGAAGGTGGTCTCTCCCTAAGGAAAGACGTTATCCCCACAATCTGGTCTTTCAGCCTCTCACCTAAACCAAATCAATTCTCTCTAGGCTGCACTGATGAAGTCCAAAGAGACAGAAACGGTGCCGTCCGTAGCTGAGAAATTGATTTGGTTATAACCTCGCATTATGCAGCAAAGGCTTCTGGGAAGTCGGGCATGATGTTCAGGGTGCTTGCTATAGAGGGCAGAATAACAGAGGCACTGTCTCCCTGTTTACATCTTGGGAGACAGATTTGCATATTCTTCCCATAAGATATTATACATACTAAAGTTAGCTCACCTTGATTCTTTTGCAGCGATTCAAAGAAATCACTACGGGTAAAATGTGGTTCCTCCTGGCTGCTGACACTAGCAGAGCTGGACGTTGGCCGTGAAGACGCTTGCTCTGAGCACTGGAATTCCTTGCGACCACTAAGTACACTGCTATTCAAGGAGTAGAGCTTAATATCTTTGATTTCGACATGTAACCTGTCGCTTCTTGACTGCTCATCATCCGATACAAAATTCTGGATAAATATCTGTCCTAAATGGCCCACCAGAAGTTCATGACTCCCAGGGCTGCGAGGTATCGACACCACTGGAGACTCAATATTAATGTTTAAGATAAGTTTCACAGTGTCCAATTTGACGTTCACAGGACAGATCCCATTATATTCATCCACCTCGCACTGCATAGAGTCCCGATGTTTACGGGGGGTTTCAAATAACGAAACCATCTCACTGTACTCTGCTGTCTTGGTGGCAAGGACGGAAGACACTTTGGAAGCAGCGGTCTTCAGCATGTTCCGGAAATTATCTTCAAGCTCATCCATGGATAAGGTCAGCTCTTTGAGGAACTTGGCGGAGTGGTTATAGTGTAAAGACGCCATTTTAAGGTCAAGGGCAAATTCTTCTTTGGACTGCTCAATAAATGTAAAACTTAAGGCCTCCATTGGAACGTAGTTTGAATCACTTCGGACAAAAAAACTTTCAAAACATTCGGCATCACTTCCTTGATTCTCATAGGCTGCTGTATTACCTATGCTGATCACATATTGGTTTTTAGAAGAATCCTGTGCCAGGTCCATTAGTTGGAGACAACCAAGGGAACCATTGATGGAAAATCGACTTCCTAAAGAGACATTGACTTTCGTTCCACCAATGCTAGCGGTTGCAATTTTCCGCCCACTGCTATTACCATCAGGCATGGTGATTGTCCTGAAGAGGAGAATGTTTAACCTGTTAATGTCAATGGCTACTTGGGTGTTCTGCTCATACGTCGACTGGTAAGACTCCCGTTCACTATAACGTGTCTCAAAGTCAACTTTTAAAGGCTGAGGACTGCCATCATCATTATCTCGGGGGAAAGACTTCTGAAGGAAGGCAATAAGTTCTACCATAGTTTCAGGGTTCAGAATGATGTCTAGATTATTAACCTGCACAGTCATCACTTGCAAGGAGCTGTCCAAGTTCATTGAAGGGCACTCTGAGCTCACAAACTGGTATTCGATCTTGATAAGAGATTCTTGATCTTTCAAGTTGATGTTTTCAAGCGAGTTAAATATATTTTGGTTCATGCATGAATTAGATGGTGAAAAGTCATTGGTATCAGACACTGGAGACTGTGCTCGGCTTTCACGTAGACTTCCGGTTGGGGCATCTAAACACAAATTTTTGTGAGAAGCCATCAGAAGGTCAAAGTCAGATCCATATGTCTGCATGGTGTCCACCATGAGAAGTCCATGGACGGTAAGAGAAACCTCTGCGTCATACGGTCTCTTTACAAAATGTGCATTAGTGCCAAAGACTTTAAGGAGTGAAATATAGCGGCCACAGCTTTCTACACCGAGTTGCATGTAGTTGATTTTAAACTCAGCGAGAAGAAGTTTTGACTCTACAAGGACTTCCCTGGTGTGCTGCTCTAGAGTGACTATGCTCTGGGTCAGGTTCATGACGGAGTCCTGGATTCTTCCATTGTTCTCAGTGTCAATAAATATTTTCTCCTTCCTAAGTAACATATTATCTGCTGTCCTGTTCTCCGAATTGGACAAGCTGGTAAAGCATTTTCTCAAAGCGAATATCTTGTCCTCATTAATATGGATTTTCAGATCCGGCAGGGTACCAGAAAGTACAGCACCAGGGTACTGAGGATCTGAGGTGTAGATGAGTCTGCGCTCAAGTTGTAAATGGACATTGAACTTTTCCACAACATGGGTCGGTCCAACCTCATTGTCTTGAATGTGCTTCCAATTGTCCTTCACATGTCCGACCATGATCTGCAAGTCCTTAAAGGACAGGGTGTATTTTTCATACATTTTGTTGCTCAATAAATAGGCTTCTAACTGCTCTTCACTCAGTTCACTACCACTGCCCATAGATGTTTCTATCCCAGCTTTGATATCCATCTCTGGTGGAGGACTGCTGGTAGGTGTTGCTAAAGGGGTTTTATACTCGTCATCGCTTATATCATTTCTTTCATCAGAAAACTGATCTAAAACTTTTCGTTTGCAGTGGTCTGTAAGACAAAAAGTAGCAATAAGCATTTGTGATATGCCCTGTAGAGTAAGTGCACTCATAGATATGTAAAACGATAATCTGTGAATGCAAGATCTTTATATCCCCACTTCAAAAGACTGCGCGCTTCCCTAAATGGTGGAAATATAGATAAGCATTCCTGAGAATATATGACATTATCAGTGTATCAAGTTTTGGTAGAAATCCCGGTTTTCATCGGTATGTAAATGAGTTCTCTTGAAGCCCTGGAGAAGGTCCCCAGCGCTCAAACAGCACTGGGGGCGTCCCCAATACTGTGAGAGAACTCTCCAGCGCTGCTTCCATCTTCGTTTGGAACGGCCTCTCTTCGTGTCTTCTTTCGGCGCTGGGTTCAAACTGTGCATGCCCGCCAGCCACAAAAAATGGCTGCTTTCACTTACTGTGTAAGCGGCCATTTTCTTGTGGCCGGAGGGCATTCAGCCGGCAGTCAGCCGGAAGAAGAGAGGCCGTTCCAGATGAAGATGAAGGTGGTGCTGGAGATTTCTCTTGCAGCATTGGGGACCCCCCAGTGCTGTTTGAGTGCTGGGGACCGCCCCCAGTGCTGTGAGAGAACTCATTTGCATACTGACAAAAACTGGTTTATATACCAAATGGTGGCCCGGAGAAGACATCTAAACGTAGGAGAAGAATAGCCTTTCTTAAGGCTATTCCTATGTGGTAGACAGAAAAAATACAATTTTAATGATAGGATTCCTTTAACACCTGTTTTATAATGGGATCCGTCCCGTGTTCGTCCTATTAAACAGAAACCGTCGGCTGAAAAAAAAAAATCAGACTTACATCAAGTGACTTTCAACAGTCACTGTGACAGAGTCTACAAATGGAGACACTGATGTAGATGTGAACCCAGTCACAAGCACCAAAAATGATGAATGAATACAATAGAAAATTCACATTAAGAAATAGGTTACATGGAGTTATGTTTAATCGAATCTCAAGTTTATTACCTTGAGAATTGGTCAGTAAGATTCTTCCTAAATCCACCATGACTAGAACTGGATCCTTGCTCAAAAAGTCATCAGGAAAGATGACCTGAGGGGCACAGATATCAAGGCGTAATGTCCAGCGCCTGCTGTTTTCCTGAGGAAGGATAACAATAGTCAAAAACATACAAATAAAAGACTTTTAGAGATCACAGAATCTTGAAATTAAAGCAATATATTTCCTAGTAAAACGATAAATCCTCATCTCTAATCTTTTACCGTAATTTAAGTTACGTCACTACAATATAGAAACACTTACAATAAATTCCCCGACCAGTAGTCGATCAATCGTTTGCCGAATTTCAGCTTTTGTTTGCATTTTTAACTTATTGTATTGTCTTCTGGCAGCTTCAGCCACCCTAAGCTCCAGCTCCGACTGGTACCCAAACCCTGTACGAGAAAAGTAACTTGTGTGTAAAAATAATGGACTGCAAGATCTTAGCAAACAGCTTTATCATTAATAGGGAGACAGAGGGATAGAGAGCAAGAGATAGAAAGAGTGAAGTATAAAACACAAAGAAGCAGAAAGACAGTGAGGGATAGATACAGCAAAAGAGAGGGGCCCAAGTGATAGATAGAAAAAAAGATGAGAGTGTGAATGATGGAGAAATGGAGTGAAAAAACAGACAGAAGGAATGAGACAGAGAGAAAGAGAAAAAGCCATAGTGAGGGATGGAGAGCAAAAGATGGAAAAAGAGAAGCATGGAGAGAGAGAGAAGACGACGATGGATAAAGGAGAAGCCAGAGCCAAAGCCAAATCGCCCAAGATGGAGAGAGTAAAGGATGGAGGATACAGAGATAGTTATGGAGAGTGGAAGATGGAGACAGTAAGGGATAGAGACACCTCCACAGTGATGATATATAGTAAGTATCGTAAAGCCTGAAGGATGGAGACAAGAAAGAAACAAGAAGCCACAGGGAGAGATTCAGAAAACAAGAGTTGGAGAGAGAAAGATGGGCTGGCAAACATTCTATTGTCTACATCCTAGAAACATGGTTGAGATCACACCCCAGCCCTTCTTCATGCCTTAAACCCGGCAGTTCCCTAGGGCTATTGACGTTGCAATTCCTCTACCGGCACTTTGTACCATATCTCTTGGACTTGTCTTGTTATCCTGGGCTTCTGGAGGGAGGTCAGTGCTATAACGGATGCCCTCTTTTTGCAGGGGTCCCCTTAGATCCCCCTTTTGAACCTCCCTCCCAGGCATCTGGGTAGCAGGACCTCCAGACTACTTTTATATCTTTGTACGGCCGCTAAGACCCTCATCGCTAAACATTGGCGAGGTGCAAACCCTCCTTCCGTCACTGAATTTCTAGCCCGGGTCAAGGATGTGCGGTGTCTTGAATCCCTGACTGCCAACCTGAACAACACCCTGGATGCCTTCAAATCCATCTGGTCCTCCTGGGACACATACTGCACTCTGCATGGTCTCTGACTCTAGATTTTTCTTCCCCTTTCCTCCCTCTTGTCTCTGTCTGTCTGTCTCCCCCTCTTACTTCCTCTGACCCTTTGTGTACCTCGCAGTCTACTGTTTGGGGTCTGGGGGTTTTACCTTCTACCCATTTTTTACTGTTTATGGTTGTTATATTGTATACACTGTTGTGGAAAAAGTTTTCAATAAAAATCACAGTTGAAAATAAATAAAATAAAAAAAGAAACATAGTTGAGGGCTAGGTCTGGTCAAGCATTGCGGTACAGTACGACATGCAGATACCTTACCTGAACTATGAACTTTCCCTTGATAGAAGAAGTCAGCCACTTTAGTAATGGCTTGAGGATTATAGATGATATTCAGTGGTCTTGTGCTAACTTCTAGACGTCGCTCAAACACACTATGAGCTGGATTTTTTTCATACAACATTTTAAATACAGGATCTTCTCCAGTGGTGGCTGTGGAAACACCAGGTAAGAAATGAGGACAAATAAGGGAAAATTCTGGTATAATAAACCCCAAGTAACACCCAATGCGCTGAACTAATTTATCTACCTATATTAACCTGACGATTTTTACCAAGTTTATTTTTTTATTCTTAATTTTATAAAATTTTTCAATTTTACAGGAATATTAATTGCTGAAAATATATTGACAATAATAATCTTCACAGCAATAACAGCAGATCGCAGGCTTATATGCTGAAAAGTACAGAAATACTGCTTTGCCCAGCACAATGCCCACGGCGGTGAATTACAGGACTACAGCACATCATGTTTAGAGATGAGCAAGTACTATTTCAAACGGCAGCTTCAAATAGCACGCACCCATAGCAAAGAATGGAGCCGGCTGCGTCCATTCATTCCTATGGGTGCATGCTATTCGAAACTGCTGTTTCGAATAGTACTCGCTCATCTTTAATCATGTTCTATTGTCTGGCCAGTGGTCATGTAACTAGGGTCACATGACTAACTCCATTTGTAATCTTGTTAACCTAGCTCATGTATGTGCTGCACAGGACTAATCTCTGAGCTATGCCATTCAGCTATACAGACAAAGTGCTCGACCATAAGTTATCAGCAATGGCTTAAAGAGGGTTCTCAGATATTAATAACAGGACAGGCCCACAATGATGACCTATCCTAACAGTAGGATAATACCTGTAACCGGGAAACCCGTTTTAGATAATCTGCAAAACAGTGGCGTAACTAGGAATGGCGAGGCCTCGTAGCAAACTTTTGACATGCCCCCCCCCCACTTCCTGACCGACACCGAAGACCTCGATTGACCGACCCCCTGCCGCATTCCTGCGCTATTATGCTCCATAGTGGCCCCGGCACACAATATTATGCCTATAGTGGTCCCTGCACACAGTATTATGCCCCATAGTGGACCCTGCACACAGTATTATGCCCCATTGTGGCCCCTGCACACACTATTATGCCCCATTGTGGCCCCTGCACACACTATTATGCCCCATTGTGGCCCCTGCACACACTATTATGCCCCATTGTGGCCCCTGCACACACTATTATGCCCCATTGTGGCCCCTGCACACACTATTATGCCCCATAATGAACACCCATGAGCAATTATTATACTCAGGAGTCTTTTCAGACCACAGAGTATAATAATCGGAGACCCGGGGGATACATAAATAAAAAACATACCTATCTCCGGCTCCGCTGCAGTCTTCGGTGGTGTCGGCCATCTTTAATGACGTACGGACATCACATGACCCGGGACGCAGGTCCCGGTCAAGTGACGTCACACAACTAGGCCCGATGCCTGTATGGAGCGTGGAGAAGCAAGTAACTTTGTTTGTTATGTTCCCTTACCTCTTCCAGGCCTCCGATCATTATACTCAGGGGTCTGAAAAGACCCCCGAGTATAATAATAGTGCTTGTGGGGCCCGCAGCATCACTTACCGATTCTGGCCCCTGCCAGGATCAGTAAGCAAATAGGGCCCGTTACCGGCCTATTAAGAAAAAAAAAAAAAAACGCAGGGGTAGCGGCTGTCGCCGGGCCCCTAATGTCCCGGGCCCTGTGGCAGCTTCTACCCCGGTAGTTACGCCACTGCTGCAAAATTATCTATTTTATAAGTAAATACATTAAATAAAAAACGAATTAACAGAAAGGACTAAAGATAGGAAGACAAAAACAGAACTCACAACTGCTGGGGCTTAGCAAGTCTGCCATGAATACACTGGACTGCTTGGACCATGCCATTTCCTTATGCTAAAATAGAAAGTTATGAATGTTTAACATACAAATATATATAATTATTGCATACAGATAAAAGCAACACATACATAATAGAAGTAAATGCATCTCCATACAATGAGCACTTTTAAGAAATTCATTACACAACAACTATACTAGATGACAAATAACAGTGGTGAGTTGTACATTACTTAAAAGTGACCGTCTGATAGAGCAAGCTGAAAGTGTATTACAATATCCAGACTGATCCACAGTCAATAATAGGCGATCCAAGCAATAAGACCCCCCGCATCAGCAGTAGACAGGTGGAAGAGCATTGGGAGATGGATTTGTCAAACTAGATAATCCTAATTAAAGCCGTTCTTACAAATATGCTGCTGCATAGACAACACTTAGGGCAAGGTGTCACTGTCTAGTACCCAGCACGTGCCAGGACCATCTTTCTAAACTAAGCTAAAGGACCAGACGTGGAGATCTAAGATAACACATCCTAGACATGTTTTACTAGAAGTAGTTAGAATATGCAGCCAAGAAGACAAAGAGACACCGAATTACCTACAGCATTAGGGTAGACCAGTTCAGGAAATATGGTCCCATGTGTAGCCAAGTCTCGAAGGAACAGTCCACCCAGCTGCACCAATAAAAGAGATGAATCTCTTCGAGGTGAAGACTCCACTCTGACCGCCATGCCTTCAATAGTAAACATAAAAAAGGTCAAAGCAATTCTGCATATTACATATAAAATATGGGATGCAAGTGCAATATTTAACCCTTCAGCGACCTCTGACGAACATATACATCAAATACACATAGAGTGGAAGGAGTGGCCATACAACTGACACCAGCTTGCCACAAATGGGATTGGAGATAACTGGAGGTCTGACATAGGGTTTAGTGAGCAGAGCAATTGCTGCTCACTTGCATACAAGATAGACGTACTGGTGGAGTATTGGTGGTAACTGCACCTCAGTTGGCATGAATTTAAGTAGTTGTCCCATTATGGACACTTCTCTCTTATCCACAGAACAGAGAATAAGTGTCCGATCGTTGTGGGCTCAATTACCATGTCCTCCAGTGATCCGGAGTGTCGAGGACTAAAATTTCCCCTTTAGTCTGCCTTGGGAATGAAGTGCCAGTGCACTTGACTGGCCAGTCATCCATTCACTTCTATGGGACTGTGTATGCTGCCAGAGATTATAGTCTCAGCAGCCCCAGAGAAGTGAATAAAGCGCCGGTCACACAAGCTCAAATCACAAGGAGAACTTAGGGAGACTTTCAGTCCTGATCACTGAAAGAACCTGTGATCAGGCCCCAGCGATTGGATACTTATTCCCTGTCCTGTGATAGGGGATAAATGTCCTTAATGGAACAACACCTTTAAAGGGATCCTATCATTCAAACGCATTTTTTTCTGACTAAGACAGCCATAGAACTACAGGAGAGTACTGTGCATGCTCGCGTAAGCAACCACAAAAAATGGCCGCCCGCATGTGAAGTTGGCTCTGTCCAAGGCCCGCTGGCAGAGCCGACTTGCGTATGCGTTGAATTTTGCCCCATTGTGCGCTGGAAGAAGAAGGTGAAGAGGCCGTTGCTGACAAACATGGAGGTGGCGCTGGAGAGAGTTCTCTCGCAGCATTGGGGACACCCCCAGGGCTAAGAGAGACCTCATTTGCATACCGACAAAAACTGGGATTTCAGGCGAACGGCAGCACGGAGAAGACAACGAAAGGTAGGAGAAGAATAGCCTTTCTTAAGGCTATTCCGACGTCTTTGTCAGAAAAAAATGCATATGAATGATAGGATCCCTTTAAAGGAGTTTACCAGGTCCCAGAGCAGATCATAAATCTGCTCTGTTTCTGGGATCATTTGGAAGAGCCACATACCTGAGAATTCTAGTTGCATAAAGGAGGCCTCCGAGGCCTGGGAGCTGTTTTTCTCTTTGTGCAGAAGTGTGATGGTTCCACCCTCCAAGCGGAAGTTGAGTTTTACAAACACGTGATCCCTTTTTGTAAATGTATTTAGATTTGCAGCATCAGAAGTGGGATCGAAAAACTCCTCAGTTCCTAGAAACAACAAATAACAATTTTGTTTTGTAAATCAAGAAATTTGCATTGGTGTTTCTGATTTCCCTGAATCCTATCCTGCCTGATATGTTATTACACTAGGTCTCAAAAGCTCAGACCTCCCCAACCATAAAGTGATGGCAGATCCCCTTTAAATGGGCCTTCAAAAAACCATCGAGAGGTTAAAACGATGATATAAGAGACCTGGCACACACCTAAAATGTCCTCTGGATTCCAAGACTTCTGTTCCTGGCGCTGTTCTTGTGTTAACCGCTCTAAATCCTCTCTTGCTTCTTGGGGATTGCCATACCAACCTCCCCAGCCTGGGAACCAGGACTGGAGATACTGCAGCATGCCACTGCCCTGGCTGCCTGTAGGGCTCGGCACTGGAGAGCCACTAGCGGGGTCTGACATAGGTTCTCGCACACTCTGTACAAAGACAAAGAAGTTTAGCAGTGGCACTGAAATTGGAAATTTTCACAGAACAACTCATACAATCTCTTCCATTAAGAAAAGCTTGTTAAGCAGGGTTCACAATAGCGTCGGTGTTCGACAGCTAGTGTCCGATGCTAATGTCCGTGCAAAATCTTGCGTGGACATTAGCATTGCACACTAGCCGTGTCCGTTACATTTTGCATTATTTTAAATGGGACATCATGCAGTGTCCTTTACTGTCCGTGTCTGTCCTTAAAGGGGTTGTCCCGTCAAAAGGATCCTATCTATAATGCTTGTTAATGTGAATGTAAGACTTTTCCTAAATACATTGCTTCAGCAAAACTGCTTTGTTTGTCCACTATATTACTTTATTCATTTTTTTGTGGCCACAGCCCTGACCTAGCTGCTCATGAGTCAAGTGATGTATCAGCCTGCTCTCAGGGGGGAGGGAGGAGGGGCTAAGTGCACGGGAGCGAGCCTGGAGGGGGGGGGGGGGGTAGTTTACCCTTTGGGGGGGGAGGGGCCGCCAATACAGGGTTAGACGCCGGCACAGGTGAAGTCAGCAACATCGCTATGCTTCTGCCATGCATGAAGCCAGGAGGGGCGGAGGAGCGGAATAACAGCATCGCTTCTGCCGCTGCTGGCTTCATGCAGGGCAGAAGCATAGCGATGTTGCTGGCTTCACCTGTGCCGGTGTCTAACACTCCCCGGCATCCGCTGTAATAGAGAGGCGGATACTGGGGACTGTTAAGACGCCGGCACAGGTGAAGCCAGCAACATCGCTATGCTTCTGCCCTGCATGAAGCCAGCAGCGGCAGAAGCGATGCTGTTATTCCGCTCCGCGGTCACATATGCAAAGCCAAGCGGCAAGATGCCGCCGGCCCTGCGTGCACGCTCATAGACCAGTCTAGCCTTCACAATGCGAATACAGACCCGACACCCTGTCGGGTCTGTATTTGCATTGTGAAGGCTAGACTGGTCTATGAGCGCGCACGCAGGGCCGGCGGCATCTCGCCGCTTGGCTTTGCATATGTGACCCCGCCCACCAATGACGCAACAAAGCCGGAAGAAACGAAGACAGAAACGAAGACGGGTGAGTGCGCGACGTGGGAATACCCCTTTAAGTGTCCATTTACAAAGATGTCCGATTTCTCAAGCAGACAGCTAAATCCTGGAAAACTGAACAGAGCTTTGACTTTAACCCCATCCAACCACCTTTAGGATGATTTGTAGCGTCAACTGCAAACCAGACATTTTTAACTTCTATTAAAATAATTCTTATACGTTTCTTCTTGTCCGTCTCCCCACAGAAACACGCCATCAGTAACGTCTAACCTCAGCCAGTTCCTGTTCCTTTCTGAATCGGTCGTGTACTTGCTGCCGCAAAATTTTTAACTCTTCAAACGATTGTTCTTCTTCAATCCGATCGAGCTCAGCCTGAAACATAAGCAGATCCAAGGTTGTAAACTATCAAGCAAAATGACAATAGGGAATTACTCTGCTAATATTACATGGTATGTGCTGTACGTGGCTTTAAGTTACACTGACTTCTATAAGGAACAGGGTGGGGGTTCTGCATGCTAAAAAATGCGGTTACCTGCAGACCCCATAGACTATAATGGGATCCACTGGGTGTCCATAGGATTACAGCCAGTGTTATACTTAAACCAGCGAAGAGAAAAGTTCTCTGTGATTTTAGGTGGAATCTGTGAATGAAACCCTCTTGGACTTCAATGGAGAAAGTTGCATTCAGGCACAAGCCACCTCTTAAGAGGAAATGAGTTCATGTAGTTGTGGAGGTCTTGTAGCAGTAACAAAGCAGTTAACATCTGATTTTCTAGCATTCTTGTACCATTATATATTCTAAGGAGTTGTCCATTGAGACGAGTCCCCTTGCTAAGTTTAAAGGGATCCTATCATTGGATACTCCTTTTTTTCTGACTAACACGTAGGAATAGCCTTAAGAAAGGCTATTCTTCTCCTATCTTTAGATGTCTTCTCCACCCGTTGTTTCGGCGGGTTTTCTTTGTTATGCAAGTAAGTTATCTCACAACAGTGGGGAAGGTCCCAAGCGCTCAAACAGCATCTCAACATCCATCTTTTTCTGGAACGGCCATTTTCTTGTGGCCAGGGCATGCGCAGCCACTCTGCCCGAGGCCTAGAAGATTGAAACCCATGATGGAAGAAGACACAGGGAGAGGCCATTCCTGAAGAAGAGGGAGGTGTCGCTAAAGAGTTCTCTTTGCAGCATTGGGGACGCCCCCAGTACTGTTTCAGCACTGGGGCCCGCCCCCTGTGCTGCGAGAGAACTCATTTGCATACCAAAGAAAATCCAGATTTCTTAAGGCTATTCCTACATGTTAGTCAGAAAAAAAGGGTATCCAATGATAGGATCCCTTTAAGCTCCATGGTAGTCAGATTATCCCTGGCATTTGGCTGCAGATTGCTGAGACTAAGTGGCTGATAAGGATTTAACATAACAATGCTTACCTCATGCTCCTCAGATAGCTGTATCCCCTGCAGACGATTATAATGTTTATTGCAGTAAAAAACTGAGTCCCGAGCTCGCTGCAACAAGAACTCCAGGCGTAAACGCTGCCTCTGCTTTTGGATCTCAGACAAGTTTGCGTTCAGTGCAAAAAGCCACCATTCTCTACAGCTGTCAGGGGAATGATCAAAGGTTCACACTAGATAACACACATATTTTTGCTAAATCATAACAAATATGCAAAGGTTTTGCTAAATTAATTGAGATCTGAGAAAATCGCTGCTAAAATACAGTATAAGAATACACCCTATAGTTTTAGTCATATGGCTTCTGTCTGGGGCCAAACTGGTATCTGTTTTGAGACAGACCCAGCAAAGCATTTTGGCTTCCAGTATAAAACAGTCATATATTCAGAGACAAGATTATACATGCAGAAAACACCAGTGTTTCCTACTAATCCCTAAGGGCAGGACTTAAAGGGGTTGTCACTTGATGTAAAGTCAGCAGGACCTTTCTCCCACTCCACATTCATCCTGAGCGCAGCCATGTTGAAAGTGGGTGGGACTGGCAGTGGTTGGCGCTCCCATTCAAGTAGAGCACTTGTCTACCTCCAGCGCTCCAACTGAAGTATATGGGAATGTTGTCTGTCACCAGTCCCATCCGCCTTCAGCCTGGCTGCACTTAGGTTCAATGTGGACTGGGAGAAAGGTCCTGCTGACTTTACATTATGGGAAAACCCTTTAATAATCTCCTACTGTCATGCATTACATACACCAATGTTTGCGATCAGACAAACCCTTTGCACAAAGAAGCAATTGATTTTATTCAATGCATTTGGATTTCATAAGGCTTACTTTTTTAAGACTGGAACCTTCGGTCGCCACTTTCTGTACTTCATCTGTCGTTCTTTTCTATCAAATTCGTCAACAAATTCCATAATTTGCTGATATTGTGCCTGGATGAAAAATAAAGATATCTAGAACAAAACTGTGCTCTGTCTTATAACCATGTTTAATAACGTAAAGGAAGACAAAACCTAGCAATAAGTACAAGTAAATGGGAGAAGTTCATTATGTAAATTCTTGTCGGCCTGTAGCATTCTCCACATCGTTCCTGAAACAGTCCACCTGGAATAAAGGAGGCTTCTGCTCCAGCCAGTTGTCTTACAACTTGCCACAGGATAGTAAAGGGGACCAAGGGCAGGTCTAATCTTACAGAAAAAGCTTCTATTGTTTTTTGTTTCAGGGTTTTTTTTTTATATCAATATGAACTAAGACCGAAGAAAAAAAGAAGGGGATAAAGAGTTGTTCACCGCTCCATGTATGAGACTTGACCAGGTCAAATGTGCAGGCAATTCTATAGGGAAGATAGGAGCCTATTAGCTATCTCTAGCTGATCATCATGATCATGATCTGTGTATACATGTGATCAAAGAAAAGATTACCTGTTTGGAGTCGCACAGATATTAGTTATACACAATCCCAGATAGCCAGTTACTTGCACATCTCTACACAGTGACGCTGGGTTCATACCAGCGCCTGAACTCCGTTTTCAGGTTTCCGTTTTCTGCATGCAAAAGACGGAAACCTGTCATGCTGAGTCAGGCCGTGAGCGCTGCATGTCCGACTCTGTGTCCGGTTTAAAAAAAACGGTTTCGCCGCGGAGAGCATAAAACGCTCACCAGCGCACATGGCCGGAGACTTTCCAAGCCCAATCAAATGAATGGGATTGAAACATGCTGGCAGGTTTCCGTCTCCTGCCATTGTTTTGTGCAAGAAACGGAAACCTGCAGAACGGAGTCCGGGCGCAGATGTGAACGAGCCCTGAGCTATTCCATGATCAGGGCAGTGATATGATCAAGGCTAGACAAGGGCAAACACTATCATCTTACTCATCAGTCCACAGAATAGAATTAAGAATAGAGATGACTCTTATTTTCCTAATGGACAGCAGGTAAGAAACCTATTTGTAATATTCCAAAATGGACAACAATTCCACTGACTTCTACCCAAGATATATTGTCCCCCGCCTTAAAGGGTTTGTCCCATCACAAGGATCCTATCTCTACTGCTTGTTAATGTGGATGTAAGACTTTCCCTAAATACACTGCTTCAGCAACACAGCTTTGTTTGTCCACTATCTTACTTTATTCAATTCTATGTGGCCACAGCCCTGACTTATCTGCTCAAAAGTCAAGTAATGTATCTGCTGCTCTCAGGGGGAGGGAGGAGGGGCTAAGTGCACGGGAGCGAGCCTGTGTATCTAGCTATTCCTGTGTCTACACCACGTGACCTAGCTTCCTGCTCTCAGATAGAGGAGGGGAGCTGCTTTCATTTCTGAACTCGTCTTCTGTTCTCCCAGTTATCAGGCTAGCTAATTCAATTGTGTTCATTATGGCAGAGACAGGCAGTCTCTGTATGTAACACAGAATGGAGTTGCTCCTGCCTGTACTTCATAGTCCAATATTGTGCATATAGTGTTGTTTGAGGACCTTTGATGACATCACAGGCCCTTCAGCCGCCCTATAGGATCATGCTATGTGGTGGGCGGAGCTACACGGTAATTTGGGGCGGAGCTAAAAGGCAGGTTGCCTGTGAAACCCCGCCCACCAAATGACGCAAGAAACCAGAAAGAAAGACAATTTTACAACAGTGAAGACTGGTGAGTATGCGATGTGGGAATACCCCTTTAAAGAATGAAAACATAAGTAATGATAATAGATTAGATGTCCTTTAAGGGATGCAAAATCCACAGCCAAAATCTCCCTTCCATCAGCATAAAGCATTTCTACTCCCTTTCACTTCAATCAGAGGATCAGGCAGGACGCCAGTTTTTCCCATTCGCGCCTTTTTTTCAGCTTGTGGAAATAAAAGAATCCGCCTCTCACTGAAATGAATGGGCAATGGAAAAATTCCATCTTGTGAACGTATCTTAACTCTTTTTATTACATGGGAATACAAGGTTACCTGTGAAAGAGTGAGAGGTATTGTCTTTAAAGATATGTCGCACTCTATTCGTGGCTGCTGTCTTGACCGCAACGGCTCTTTGGAGCAGTTTCTTTTCAGGAGGGCAGAGGTGCACACCGGTTTCAGGATATACTGGTGCTCACGACTCTCCATGCTTTTGTCCATTGCATCCTGCACAGGGCAGACATTGGTACAAAACAAGAGAAGACATTTTTACAGAAGATGTCATGTGTGTCGGGCATTTCCAGGAATTTCACAGTTACAATAAAGTATAAAATTAGGTATCCTTTTTGTTCTCTGTATACCTGCAGCTCCCCAGGAGGTAGGTCACCCAGTAAAGTGCTATTCACATCCCAGTATATGCTGAAATCTTCAATCTCCAGTTGTTTATTACGTATTAATCTCTCTACCTGCAGAACAATTAGAAACATTGCATAGATTTGTGAGTGGACACATATATACACTATAGCACCAAAAACACATAAACAGCCCTTCAACAAGTTGAAAGAGTATTTCCATTTGGACATTTATGGCCATATCCACAGAATATGTCAAATATGTTAATCTGTCCACCAGTGAGAACGGGGGTCGCGCTAACCCATTCTGCAACCACAGAGAAGGGACAGATCCCTAACTGGGTCTCTCCATTCACATGTATGGGAGCTACAGAAATGACAGGCAGCCTTTAGATATAGCCATAAATGTCCACATAAGGGCACCTCTTTACACAACAATCATAATCCATACAATCAAGTTTATGGCTAAGCAATCTACACAGATCTTAATGGCATATAAAATGGATTTTCAACAAACTAGTTTATTAAATTTCTGCCCACCTACAAATGTCAAGGCGCAACACCTTGAACCTGAAATGGTCGCAAAAAAACTCTTCCAAAACTGCAATAAAATCAGTACATGTGGAAGATCATTTGTTTTCAGTTGACTATAATTGTATTGTCCAACCATCTTGCCTATAGAAAGGGCAGAGATGTTCCCACAAGAGACTTAGGGTGAAGAATTTCTTTGCAGGGAACTACAGTGCAGCCCCAGGGAATGTCACTCGCTATAGCTCTCTCCATAGACAGGGGGCTGTGTGGTGAAAATTTAGAAAGGGCAAATTGCTAAACCATCACTGTGGCCTTTTCAATCTAAGGCTTTCCAGAGTTTGGATGTTCATTGGTCATAAAGTGACTGCATATCCTAGAGACACAGCATCATTGTATAAGATGGGTATGTTATATAATGTGCAGTGTGGCAACAATTTAGAAGAGAAGTGTCCAGAGAATCTGCCATGTTTGCAGTGACCTCAGCTGTGGTTGTCACCTCTAACCTTTGTACAGACCTCCTGACGTCAATGAATGTGAATCACCACAGTCATGTACTAAAATCTAATAGAATAGCAGTCCTACACAATAACTAGCAGGACCCTGTAAAAATCACCTGCAGAACCATGTTGTGTATTCCCTTACCGGCTCATGACTGGCGTTTTGCACTGCAACATTTTTTATGCAGACTCCAAATGCAAATGGATGGGAAGGATAAGTTATACCGTCTTCAAATCTCAAATGGACATCCTGAATTTTCAGCTATAATGGTAAAAAGAAACAGCACACATTACTGCAAGTGTCAAATCTCTACACATGGAGGTCAGGTTGTCCATATCAGGTGGGTCAACAAAAGGTATTAAAGTAAATCTGCATCTATTAACATCATGGCAGGTCCGCCATTCTGTGCAGACCAGTTTTAGTTATAGTTGGAGTTTCAAATATCCTGTATAAACATAGACTTACATGTTAATCTTCTGGTACTCTGCAGGAACCTCTATAGGAAACTTGGGAGCTTACTGCAGACATTCAACTAAATGAAGTGCAACCTTGAGCTCCCTCTAGTGGTGGCAGCAGGTACAGAACATTTTCTATTTTAAAGGGGCTCTATCAGCAAAATCATGCTGCTAGAGCCCCACATATGCGTGAATAGCCTTTAAAAAGGCTATTCAGGCACCGTAAATGTTATATTAAACTACCCCCCCGTTTTAAAATAATACCCTAAAAAAGAATGTTATCTACTTACCCATCGTACACGCTGGGCGGGCATTCAGGGTGCGCCGTCTTCTTCATCCACGCCTTTTCTTCCTCCGATGTCCTCCGGTCCCGTCCTCCTCCGGCGCTCGCGAACTGACACTGAAATGGCCTGGGCGCCTGCGCAGTAGCCGTAGTAGAAGCCACATGCTACTGCGCATGCGCCCAGGCCATTTTTTTATATCAGTGTCAGTTCGCAAGCGCCGGAGGAAGACGGGACCGGAGGACATCAGAGGAAGAAGAGGTGTGGATGAAGAAAAAGACACATCCAGCGTGCACGATGCATAAGTAGATATTCTTTTTTAGGGTTTTATTTTAAAATTGGGGGGTAGTTTAATATAACATTTACGGTGCCTGAATAGCCTTTTTAAAGGCTATTCACGCATATGTGAGGCTCTATCAGCATGATTTTGCTGATAGAGCCCCTTTAAAGCACTGAAAATGAAATTTTGGGAAAAACTGATGTGTGTACATGAGGAATAACACTGTTTCTGGACATTATATGACTTGTCTTCTGAATTTTTGATCTCTGTAGCATCTATGTATAAGTATAATTCTCAACTTACCTTTAGCTGGGGGTGAATACAGGTAGTCCTCGACTTACGACGTTGATCCGTTCCTGCGCGGCGTCGTAAACCGAATTTCGACGTAAGTCGGAACCTACCATACCGACGCCGCGTAGGAACGGATCAACCTCCCTCCCCCCCTTTAAAACTTACCGTACGGTGCAGGGTGGGCGGGCGGGCATTCAGGCCTCCTCTTCCTCCGATGTTCCGTCCTCCTCCAGCACTCGCAAGCTGATAATGGCCTGGGCGCATGCGCAGTAGCCGTAATAGAAGCATCATGATACTGCGCATGTGCCCTGGCCATTATCAGCTTGCGAGCGCCGGAGGAGGACGGAACATCGGAGAAAGAGGAGGCCTGAATGCCCGCCCGCCCTGCACCGTACGGTAAGTTTCACATTCTGTTTCAGGCTTTTATTTTACAAGCTCACTTGTAACAGCAAGCTGCCAGCATTGATTTTCCGCAGGCTAGTCCTTGCTAGCTGGGAGTGCTGGCAGTTTTCTGTTACAAGGGAGCTGTCGTAACGACGAAACGTTGTAAGCCGAGACCGTCGGAACCCGAGGACTACCTGTACTATGTATGTCTGGCTTTGTTAGCACATGGAGAAAACAGGAGATTCTGCTCTCCAATTCACACTCTCTCATACAGGAACAGAAGTAATATACACTCACTGGCCACTTTATTAGGTACACCATGCTAGTAACGGGTTGGACCCCCTTTTGCCTTCAGAACTGCCTCAATTCTTCGTGGCATAGATTCAACAAGGTGCTGGAAGCATTCCTCAGAGATTTTGGTCCATATTGACATGATGGCATCACACAGTTGCCGCAGATTTGTCGGCTGCACATCCATGATGCGAATCTCCCGTTCCACCACATCCCAAAGATGCTCTATTGGATTGAGATCTGGTGACTGTGGAGGCCATTGGAGTACAGTGAACTCATTGTCATGTTCAAGAAACCAGTCTGAGATGATTCCAGCTTTATGACATGGCACATTATCCTGCTGAAAGTAGCCATCAGATGTTGGGTACATTGTGGTCATAAAGGGATGGACATGGTCAGCAACAATACTCAGGTAGGCTTTGGTGTTGCAACGATGCTCAATTGGTACCAAGGGGCCCAAAGAGTGCCAAGAAAATATTCCCCACACCATGACACCACCACCACCAGCCTGAACCGTTGATACAAGGCAGGATGGATCCATGCTTTCATGTTGTTGACGCCAAATTCTGACCCTACCATCCGAATGTCGCAGCAGAAATCGAGACTCATCAGACCAGGCAATGTTTTTCCAATCTTCAATTGTCCAATTTCGATGAGCTTGTGCAAATTGTAGCCTCAGTTTCCTGTTCTTAGCTGAAAGGAATGGCACCCGGTGTGGTCTTCTGCTGCTGTAGCCCATCTGCCTCAAAGTTCGACGTACTGTGCGTTCAGAGATGCTCTTCTGGCTACCTTGGTTGTAATGGGTGGCTATTTGAGTCACTGTTGCCTTTCTATCAGCTCGAACCAGTCTGGCCATTCTCCTCTGACCTCTGGCATCAACAACGCATTTCCGCCCACAGAACTGCCGCTCACTGGATGTTTTTTCTTTTTCGGACCATTCTCTGTAAACCCTAGAGATGGTTTTGTGTGAAAATCCCAGTAGATCAGCAGTTTCTGAAATACTCAGACCAGCCCTTCTGGCACCAACAACCATGCCACGTTCAAAGGCACTCAAATCACCTTTCTTCCCCATACTGATGCTCGGTTTGAACTGCAGGAGATTGTCTTGACCATGTCTACATGCCTAAATGCACTGAGTTGCCGCCATGTGATTGGCTGATTAGAAATTAAGTGTTAACGAGCAGTTGGACAGGTGTACCTAATAAAGTGGCCGGTGAGTGTATATTGTAGGACATTACTGATGTAAATAAAGCACTTGAGGAGAGACAGAAAACTAACTGACATCTCCAGCAGGCTCTGTTCTATTTTACTGCAAGGTTTGTTAAAAGTAAGTGACTGTATAACCCTATGGCTAAACAGCAGATCTGGAGTTCAACATAAGAAAAACATACAGTATACAACTGTAGAAAACACAAATCATATTTTTATTTTACTTACTTCAATGTTATCCACAATTCTGGTGACGATAGAAGCAGTGACAGAATACCAATAGGATTCTCCCTTTTGTTCCCTTTCGCTCTGCAGTGAAGTAAATGGAAAATGGAAAATATGGCGCAACATTATAGAAGACACAATCTCGTAAATCTCAAAACTGAGTTAATATAAGAGAATTTATAGAACTCAGTGTTTAATGCACTGTAAGTAATTTAAGCAAAACTAGTATAATTGGGATATAAATACACATGAATTCAGTGTCATCACATCAGCTTGTTCATTGGTAGATACCGCCTGTCCTCTATGTCCCTATGTCAATCACACCTTCAGTAGTCCATGTGTGACACTAGCATGTCACCAAACATCCCCCTTCATCTCCCTGCGCCCGTCTTAGCCAAATGCTGCAAATAAACCGTGTAGAGCAAATTCACCAATGCAAAGACTATCCATCTGCGGTGGAGTCTTGTACGGAGCCTCCAGTGTGAACCTTGCCTAGCAGTACTTGTATGCTCATCCCTGGTGACAGATTCTCTTTAAACAGAGGATGACTGAACATGCATGGTCAACTTTCACCAGAGAATGGCATAGCACCCACATTCTCATAACTGGTGGGGGGCCCAGTAGTTACAACACCAGCTATGACGGCTGCTGACATACCTTCCATTTCTCTTCCAGTGCTTTCAGCAGCGCTTTCTTGTGTGCGCTCTCTAATAACTTTTCCTTCAATTCATCAAAATCTTCTTGTTTGTCAGGTGATCCAACTAGGTGAAGCTTGGAGATCGAAATAACCCACGGATCCAAATGTGGGCGGTAAAAAGGGATCTGGATTCTAATCTTTCCAATAAAACCTAGTAGTAAATAAAGGGGATCACTTACTGAGCAGTGGATACAAACAGACAACTTAGCATTTAATACAAACCAAATGCAGTTCTTGGGTCGTGAACCAAGTATAACATGGAGTCTCTGCTTTGCAAAAGAATGTTACTTTCTGCCAGTAAAAGTCTGAACACAGGAGTGATTGGAAGATACATTGGAGGACTCGACAAAGCAGGTAAGGCACAGTGATAACCAGAAGGTTAGGTGAGGAGCAGCATAGTTGTAAACAGGATAGGAAACTATTCGGCAACCTTCAGCGCTGCAGCTGTTGTAAAACTAGACAATTCGGGGTTGTGTTTGAAGCAGACCTTTCCCTCACCCCCCCCCCATATCCAATCACTCGTATGCTCATGTCATCTTCACCTCAAAAACATCTCCAGAATACGCCCTTTCCTCACCAGAGATACACTAAAGACACTTATTGTCTCTCTGATTCATTCTCGCCTTGACTACTGTAACTCCTTACTAATCGGTCTTCCTCTCACTAAACTCTCCCCTCTGCAATCTATTCTGAATGCAGCGGCCAGGTTCATCTATCAGGCTAGACCAGGCATGTCAAACTCAGGGCACCCTAATGGGGCCACACGGTGGCTCAGTGGTTAGCACTGCAGCCTTGCAGCGCTGGAGTCCTGGTGTTCAAACCCCGCCGAGGGCATAAAACCATCTGCAAGGAGTTTGTATGTTCTCCCCGTGTTTGCGTGGATTTCCATCCCATATTCCAAAAAGACATACTGATAGGGGAAAATGTACATTGTGAGCTCTATGTGGGGCTCACAATTTACATAAAAAAACAAAACAAAAAAAACTCAGGGTACCCCGAGGGCCACATGAGTAACAAGAGGTTGTTGCGAGGGCCGCACACAGCAGCTAATGTCACACACGTATTTTAACAGCAGTCATGAAAACAAGATATGAAGTAGTAATATGTAACAGCAACTAATATATTTAACAAAAATACAGCAATTAAAAACTAAACATTTATTTGCTATCATTTTTTTCAATCGTTTTTAGATTATCAACCTTGTTCTCTGAGAAGATTTTGTTAGTTTCATAAAAGAAAATTATCTGTTTACATATACACCCTTCATCTGCCCCCAGTTTCATGTCCCCTCCATCTCTGTCCCTAGACTTATGTCCCTCCCATCTCTTCCCCCCAGATTCATATCCCCCCATCTCTGCCCCCCAGATTCATATCCCCCCATATTCATGTCCCCCCATCTCTGCCCCCAGATTCATGTCCCCCCCATCTCTGCCCCCAGATTCATGTCCCCTCCATCTCTGCCCCCAGATTCATGTCCCTCCATCTCTGCCCCCAGATTCATGTCCCCTCCATCTCTGCCCCCAGATTCATGTCCTCTCCATCTCTGCCCCCAGTGTCATGTCCCACATCTCTGCCCCCAGATTCATGTCCCCCCATCTCTGCCCCCAGTGTCATGTCCCACATCTCTGCCCCCAGATTCATGTCCCCCCATCTCTGCCCCCAGTGTCATGCCGTCCCCTCCTTCATCTGCCCTCAGTTTCACGTTCCACCTCTATGCGTACACACATTAAACTTACCTTCTCTGACGACTCCGAGTCCTCGCTCCCCCGCCGCACTCTCTCTCTCGGGCTAGTTCACACGTGAACTGCCCGCGTGGGTTTTGACACTGAGAGAGACACGGTGAGCCGCGTCTCTCTCTGGTCAAAACCCACCTGCCGCGACCATCGCGGTCGCGGCTTTCCCCTGCACTGTCGGCTCAAATGAATGAGCCGACATAGGAGGGTGCTGCCGGGGACGGAAGCCGCGCAGCTCAACCCGCGCGGCTTCCGCCTGAAGAGTTAGACGCGATGTGACGTCATCACGTCACATCACGTCTACACAGCAGTGTGTAGCAGCGAGTAGCCGCGTGAGTATTGCACCTCTGCGGCCCCGCACAAAAGTCTCAAACTTTGTCTCTTAGAGACAAAGTTTGAAACTTTTGTGCGGGCCGCAGATATGCCTGTAAAGGGCCGCATGTGGTCCGCATGTTTGACATGCCTGGTCTAGACGCTACAGTGATGCCTCTGGTCTGTGCCAGTCACTACAATGGCTGCCTATTCATTACGGAATACAATATAAACTTATCACCCTCATCCACAAGGCTCTCCATAATGCCGCACCTCCATACATTTGCTCCCTCATCTCTGTCTACCGCCCAAACCGTGCTCTCCGCTCACTTAATGACCTAAAACTTACATCCTCTATTATCAGAACCTCCCACGCTCGTATACAAGACTTCTCCCGAGTTGCACCACTTCTCTGGAATACTCTATCCTGGACAATCAGATTAACTCCCAATTTCTACAGCTTCAAGCGCAAACTAAAGACACATCTTTTCAGACAGGCCTATCACAATTCCTAATGTAAACCCTTCCGTACCGTAATTAGAATCTCTAAAACAAACCCTCCTCTGTCCCCGCTCCCACATTACCCCACATGATTTGATGCTGTTTCAGACTAACTTTATATGTTCAGGCACCATCCACAATGTTAAAAGACATGACTGGTGATGGCTCATACAGTTTTATGTTTGTGTAATGACAGTAACCTCTAATCCAAAATTGTCTGACCACTGTATAAGCAATGCTACCTTCGATGTCGCCCCTGCTACCTCTTGTGTCACCCCCTCTACCTCTTAGATTGTAAGCTCTTGTGAGCAGGGCCCTCAGTCCATTGTGTGAAATGACCTTCTTTGTAATGTATCTTTTTGTCTGTACATGAACCCTACAAATTGTACAGCACTGCAGAATATGTTGGCGCTATATAAATAAAATGTATTATTATTACATTTCCCAACAGGGGGTCACTGTTAGTTCCTAACAGTCACCTTCTAATCTTAGCTAAAATCCGTAACTTTTATGGATTCTGGTGTTCAGTTACCTTTTATGTGGAATTTTCCATGAAAATGAGGCAACACAGCAACTAAAAGCTCTAAGTATTTCTCATGGACATTAGAGTCTGCATTAGCAGCCACATAATAACCTGAATAT
The DNA here is from genome assembly GCF_031893055.1 of Leptodactylus fuscus. Lineage (NCBI taxonomy): Eukaryota > Metazoa > Chordata > Amphibia > Anura > Leptodactylidae > Leptodactylus > Leptodactylus fuscus. The sequence goes on along the minus strand of NC_134270.1, from coordinate 45,764,887 downwards.
TCAGTCACTTTCATCAGAGATGTCTCATAAGATCCAAGTGTTCCACATTTCATACAATACCTGCTTTTACTTCAAATGGTAGTTCCAGCTCTTTCAGGGCATCTTTTTTTAATGGCAGGTTCTCCAATTCCACCGCCCCTATAGAAACATTAATAGAAGGATTATGAAACAGATCTAAAAATGTCTCTGCATTATTATCCTGCCTTATGTAACCATGCCTTCCTGAAACTGAGTCAGCACCAGACAGGGTTAACCCAGTAATGTGATCCATCCAGAACAGGGTGTACATACTGCAGGCTTGTCTGCCTGATAAATCATACAATGCCTAATGTAATAGCAAGAGACAAGTTTATACAAGACCTTATCTAGAGAGAAAAGCACACATTGCGATTTCCCCATAGATTTCTATTACAGTATCCTGGTGATGGACGGAAGGGCTTTGCTGCTTTTGTCCCTAGTCAGACCAGTCCCAGTCAATACACAAGCTTAGATTCACCCCGGATAGAAGCTTAAAGGAATTTTCCAGCTGATTCATAGGTAACTAATGTATGATTGGTGCGGTTTGACTCCCAAGCCCCTACTAATAGTCAGAACAAAGAGGATATGCTGGATTGCACAGCCCGTTTATTTTTAACCAAGTGCAGCAACCTCTATACCAGCGATACTGTACTGGCAGACAGTGGGATCTGTCTTAGATATAAACTTCAGTGAGAGCTTTGACCAATCATGTCCTGTGTTGCTCAGCAGTGTATACGGTAACATGTTGGGCCAGTTAGCGGTCAGGTGAAGAGGCTTCATTTGGGTGGTGGAGGGTTGGGTACCTAAAGAATATTTATGAGCAGACATTTAGATACAATGCACAGATTACAATGAGAAAGTTTTACATTACCTTTCAGCAGAGCTACAGACAGCTGGTCTGTGTTCAGGTTATTGACATATTTGCCCAGGTAGGTGTTCAAAACCCAGGCTACCAACCCCTCTAACATGGCGGCTGTAGGGGGCTCCTCCAATCATGTGCTCATAGTAGACACCTAAAATGAAAAGCATATCAATTGTATGAGTCGAGAAGAAGCAGAACAATCAAAAATACCCAAAAATAATAACGCAATACTTCCTTTAACATCTCCTCTTCTGTCAATAGAGTCCTACTGGAGTCAGGAGATATCCGCTACGGCTCCCCCTTCTCCCAGACATATGTGTGACTGCCGTAGGAGTCTCCCCCCAATGGTATATCGGCAACTCTAGACTAAACTGAGCCCGGCCTTTGGTTAAACTCTCTCCCTCCACAGGCCGTGCACAAGGATGTTGGTTGGTGCATAAAACAATGACAAACAGTTGTAATGCACTTTACTCTCACAAGAGAAAGAGTAGGGGAGACCCCCAACATCCACAAGGAGTTAGTTATTTTATGGGTAGTCAATTTACATATTGTATTGTATATTTTTGGCATGCGAGAGGAAACTGGAGTACCCGGAGGTAACCCGCACAAACACAGAAGAATATACAAACCCCATGCAGATGTTGCTCTTAGTCAGTTTGAACCCACGACTCCAGTGCTGCGAGGTCACAGTACAAATTCTATAAATCTGTGTGTGTGTGTGTGTGTGTGTGTGTGTGTGTGTGTGGCGCAATCAAACTTAACATAATGTGTAAAGCAGTTACACGTGAAAAAATGAGACTCCACCAGGTTTGCGCCTTGCAGGACTTTTCTTTTCGACGATTTTAAGTGGAATCTGGGGCGGGGAGGCTCGAACGCTAGTGTGAATGCAGCATTAGAAAATAGGGGTTGTCCACTTCCAGCAAATAAATGTTACTGTTTGTATAATAAGTTTTACAATTTTCCAACATACTCTCTGTATAAATTCCTCATAGTTTTCTAGTTCTCCGTTTGTAGTGATTCATTCTCCTCACTTTCTTTAGATGATGCACAGCGCCAAGTCACGTGATGCACCAAGTGGTGTAAGCGCTCAGCTCAGCCCTATATACTTCTTTACCTGTGTCCAGCTCAGCCCTATATACTGCATTACCCGTGCTCAGCTCAGCCCTATATACTTCTTTACCTGAGCTCAGCTCAGCCCTATATACTTCTTTACTAGAGATGAGCGAATAGTATTCGATCGAATAGTAGTATTTGATCAAAAAAATCCATTTGCATAGTTATTGGTGTAGTTATTGGTGTCAAATACCACGCGGAAAGGCAGGAAATATTTGTTTCCCCTCCAACCTCCCCTGGCACCTTTTTTTTAACACCAATGTCTATGGGGAGGGGAGGTATTTGATCGAATATACTCGCTCATCTCTATTCTTTACCTGTGCTCAGCTCGGCCCTATATACTTCTTTACCTGAGCTCAGCTCGGCCCTATATACTTCTTTACCTGAGCTCAGCTCGGCCCTATATACTTCAATCCCTGAGCTCAGCTCGGCCCTATATACTTCATTACCTGAGCTCAGCTCAGCCCTATATACTTCTTTACCTGAGCTCAGCTCGGCCCTATATACTTCTTTACCTGTGCTCAGCTCAGCCCTATATACTTCATTACCTGTGCTCAGCTCGGCCCTATATACTTCTTTACCTGTGTCCAGCTCGGCCCTATATACTTCTTTACCTGTGTCCAGCTCAGCCCTATATACTGCATTACCTGTGTCCAGCTCAGCCCTATATACTTCATTACCTGTGTCCAGCTCAGCCCTATATACTGCATTACCTGTGTCCAGCTCAGCCCTATATACTTCATTACCTGTGTCCAGCTCAGCCCTATATACTTCATTACCTGAGCTCAGCTCGGCCCTATATACTTCATTACCTGAGCTCAGCTCGGCCCTATATACTTCTTTACCTGTGTCCAGCTCGGCCCTATATACTTCTTTACCTGTGTCCAGCTCGGCCCTATATACTTCATTACCTGTGTCCAGCTCGGCCCTATATACTTCATTACCTGAGCTCAGCTCGGCCCTATATACTTCTTTACCTGTGTCCAGCTCGGCCCTATATACTTCTTTACCTGTGTCCAGCTCGGCCCTATATACTTCATTACCTGTGTCCAGCTCAGCCCTATATACTTCATTACCTGTGTCCAGCTCAGCCCTATATACTTCATTACCTGTGTCCAGCTCAGCCCTATATACTTCATTACCTGAGCTCAGCTCGGCCCTATATACTTCATTACCTGTGTCCAGCTCAGCCCTATATACTGCATTACCTGTGTCCAGCTCGGCCCTATATACTTCATTACCTGTGTCCAGCTCAGCCCTATATACTTCATTACCTGTGTCCAGCTCAGCCCTATATACTTCATTACCTGTGTCCAGCTCAGCCCTATATACTTCATTACCTGAGCTCAGCTCGGCCCTATATACTTCTTTACCTGTGTCCAGCTCGGCCCTATATACTTCTTTACCTGTGTCCAGCTCGGCCCTATATACTTCTTTACCTGTGTCCAGCTCAGCCCTATATACTGCATTACCTGTGTCCAGCTCAGCCCTATATACTTCATTACCTGTGTCCAGCTCAGCCCTATATACTTCATTACCTGAGCTCAGCTCGGCCCTATATACTTCTTTACCTGTGTCCAGCTCGGCCCTATATACTTCTTTACCTGTGTCCAGCTCAGCCCTATATACTGCATTACCTGTGTCCAGCTCGGCCCTATATACTTCATTACCTGTGTCCAGCTCAGCCCTATATACTTCATTACCTGTGTCCAGCTCAGCCCTATATACTTCATTACCTGTGTCCAGCTCAGCCCTATATACTTCATTACCTGAGCTCAGCTTGGCCCTATATACTTCTTTACCTGTGTCCAGCTCGGCCCTATATACTTCTTTACCTGTGTCCAGCTCAGCCCTATATACTGCATTACCTGTGTCCAGCTCGGCCCTATATACTTCATTACCTGTGTCCAGCTCAGCCCTATATACTTCATTACCCGTGCTCAGCTCGGCCCTATATATTTCATTACCTGAGCTCAGCTCGGCCCTATATACTTCTTTATCTGTGTCCAGCGCAGCCCTATATACTTCTTTATCTGTGTCCAGCTTGGCCCTATATACTTCATTACCTGAGCTCAGCTCGGTCCTATATACTTCATTACCTGTGATCAGCTCGGCCCTATATACTTCTTTACCTGTGTCCAGCTCAGCCCTATATACTGCATTACCTGTGTCCAGCTCGGCCCTATATACTTCATTACCCGTGCTCAGCTCGGCCCTATATATTTCATTACCTGAGCTCAGCTCGGCCCTATATACTTCTTTATCTGTGTCCAGCGCAGCCCTATATACTTCTTTATCTGTGTCCAGCTTGGCCCTATATACTTCATTACCTGAGCTCAGCTCGGTCCTATATACTTCATTACCTGTGATCAGCTCGGCCCTATATACTTCTTTACCTGTGTCCAGCTCAGCCCTATATACTTCATTACCTGTGTCCAGCTCAGCCCTATATACTTCATTACCCGTGCTCAGCTCGGCCCTATATATTTCATTACCTGAGCTCAGCTCGGCCCTATATACTTCTTTATCTGTGTCCAGCGCAGCCCTATATACTTCTTTATCTGTGTCCAGCTTGGCCCTATATACTTCATTACCTGAGCTCAGCTCGGTCCTATATACTTCATTACCTGTGATCAGCTCGGCCCTATATACTTCTTTACCTGTGTCCAGCTCAGCCCTATATACTGCATTACCTGTGTCCAGCTCGGCCCTATATACTTCATTACCTGTGTCCAGCTCAGCCCTATATACTTCATTACCCGTGCTCAGCTCGGCCCTATATATTTCATTACCTGAGCTCAGCTCGGCCCTATATACTTCTTTATCTGTGTCCAGCGCAGCCCTATATACTTCTTTATCTGTGTCCAGCTTGGCCCTATATACTTCATTACCTGAGCTCAGCTCGGTCCTATATACTTCATTACCTGTGATCAGCTCGGCCCTATATACTTCATTACCTGAGCTCAGCTCGTCCCTATATACTTCTTTACCTGTGTCCAGCTCAGCTTAGCTCTCCTCAGACACAGGGGTTAGCAGGCTCATAGAAAGAACATGAGTCCACACATCAGGCTCGAGTCTCCGAGGATCAGACACACAGAGACAAACACAGACTCAGCTGAGTGTGTATACCCCCTCTGTTTCATCAATCAGCAGGGTCTCAGCACCCCAATTCCTACAGATGAGACTTTCTCTGAATTTAAGGGCACACTTTAATAAATCTTGGGGATCCAGTTCACCATTCCAAGAACCAACTTGACTATTTTATTAGACAGAAACTACCCGTCCATAGACATCAGTAGTAAAAGGCAAGCAGATTTATTAGTCATATTGGGCACTGGGCCATGTCCAACCCCGGCCCAGTGGCTTACGGCAAATCCATACTTCCCCACCCCCATCATGGCTGCTATCACTATGTAGAGACATATATAAGACAGTAAACATCACATTACTACTCCTTGTACTTTACAACACAGTAAGATGAATAATTTATCTGAAGAGCATATGTAGTGACTGCAAGACGTCAAAGGCAACACAATACAGCACGCCAAGTACAAAGGACAGGATGAAGTCATCAGGGCAGACACTACTAAGAATGGGGTCACCACTTGGATTTCCTAAAGCCTTGAATAGACAAGTACAGAGGACTGGATGGAAAGAAATGAGCTGGCCTAGTGCAAATATGGTGGTTTATTCTAAGTCTACACTGAGAGGTGGCAACTGCATGGGGTCTGACCGGTTATAGGTGAGCGGGATGGGACCAATGATGTAGTAGGAACTAGTAAGGAAATCGGTGGTGAGCACAACCAGAATAACAACAGACTGGGCACAAGTACTAGCCAATGACTACTGTCTTTATGCACCATGGAACCCACCTGGACACCAGGATGATTTTGGGCTGTCAGCCCTTGGTCCAACGGGGGTCAGAAAACAAATATCAAAGGAAAACACCATAAAAGTAAATTCCCTTTAGTCTCAGATCCAATCCAGAGTCTGATAATCCAGAGAGGTACTTACAGCAGGGGCGACCCAGAGGTTCAGTGGTTAGCACGACTGTCTGGTGATACAACCATGGAGGTTGTAGGCTCACTACTTGTTTCATGGGATTCCTCCAATATCCTCAAACACTAGATATGAGCGAGTACTGTTCGGATCAACCGATCCGAACAGCACGTTCGCATAGAAATGAATGGACGTAGCCGGCACACGGGGGGTTAAGCAGCCGGTCGCCGTCAAAGCGGAAGTACCAGGTGCATCCATTCATTTCTATGGAGCGTGCTGTTCGGATCGGCTGATCCGAACAGTACTCGCTCATCTCTATCAAACACCGATAGTAACCTCATATGAAATAACCCTATTATGAGACTAGGAAATTAGACTGCAAGTGGTTTGCAGTATGTGGTATTGGGACAGATGGGAGTGATGGCAATCTCTGTACAGCGCGGCAGAACATGTTGGTGCTACAAGAGCTAGAGGAAATAAATATTGGCATTATTTTCAATAACCGGTTTCTCCATCCATGTAAGTGACAATCCTATAATCCAGGGGGGTTATTAGGGGGCGTTCACACTACCATTGGTGCCTGCTCAGCAGTGTCCGTGGCTATTGTCCATACAAGATTTTAGCAACGGATACTAGCTGGTCCGTTTGCAATTTCCATTCATTTCAATGGGATTTTATCTTGTGTCCTTTAGTGTCCGTTTACAACCATGTCCGTTTTTTCAAGCGGACAAAAAAATCCTACAAGCAGGACTTTTTTTTTTTTTTTTTTTTTAACATTGACGTCTATGGCCATCAGTTACTGTCTGTTTGTGTCCATTATGATAGGTGTCCGTTTAAAAAGAAAAAAAAACGGACACCTTCTAAGCTGTCACCAATGGTAGTGTGAACCCTACCTTAAAGGGTTTTTTAGGCGTAATAACTATTGACCCATCAGTTCCAGGCCCCTGGCCATAGGGATGTTGGTCTACGGTATTCTTATGAGTGTTGCAGCCTTTTCAGTACTTACCTAGCACATCACTGTACATGTGTGCAGGGGCAATGCTTAGTATCACTGCTCAGCCCATTGACTGGAATAGGAAGGAGCTGCGACCAAGTCATGTGTCCAATGAACATGACATCATCAATTAAAAAGCCCTGGACAAGGGCACCATTAGGCTTTATTGATTCTGGACTGAAGCAGTTTTATTGCATCAGAAAACATTTGTTGTATTGCTCCACTAAAAACACTGAAAATACGTCAAAATGACTCATGGGCTGAGTTAGGGCGTGGGCGCTCATATTCACTGGGCAGATGATTGAGATGCACAGACACAAAGCATAGGAATCTGTGGAATGCCTCTGTGCTGCTAGATATACACGTACCTGGGTTATGTTCCCAGAGGAAGAGAGCAGAGAATGTTCTAAAGTTTTCTAACATATTTTGTATTTCAATTCGTCGCTGCTTTCAAGATGTCTGTCTGCTGTTAGTGAATGGAAATGTTCTTGTTTGCATCCATTTTCTAACAACTCTCATCCCCGATCCACATGATAAATGATAAGTGTTTAATCACCAAGGGGCCCCCAGCAAACACAAGTATGGAGGGAGCCAGGTCCCCTGTGTCAATAGAGTAGTAGTGCACATAGGTGACCTCCACTTCTATGAGACTGACTGAGACAGCCAAGTAAAATGAGTGGTGGTCCCATCCATACCATAATGCTCCATTCACACAGGTTTACAGTTCCCATTATTGATGGGGGTTCCAGCAGTCGGAAAATGTATCCTGTATTCTGTGAATGGAGGATAAGGGTATACAATGGGAAAGACCCTTTAATAAATAATTTGCAAATAAAAATGTAGGATACATCCATATAGGACATACAGCAAGATAACCAAAAGAGACTTGACCAAATCTCATCTACAGGCTACAACAAAAACCTGCAGTGCAATGTGCCCAGTGCAGGAGGAGTCAATATCCAAGTAGATAAAGCCCTCTGCTGAGTCCATCCATAGAGTCATCCAATGTACATTACTGAGGGTGAAGAATCTTCATCGATTAGATAGAAAGCCAACAAAAAGGGTCTGTCACTCTGAAGGACCCCGATATATCCATGTATTACATGAAGAGTCTGTCACCAGGGCGAACTCTATTAAACCATCAATACAAACACTTGGTGGAATCTGGATGATTCCATAGTAAAACCAGGGTGCACTCCTCGTAAGAACAGACTGGAACCGTGAGGTACACAAACAACTTAAATTTTATTAGATAACGTGTTTTGGGGTGTAATTAGGGTTCAGTAAAAACGCAACCCCTTCATCAGGTTCCAACTGTTAGGACTTTATGAGACAGCAAGGGTCGCCAAGGTTCAGGCATAACAGCAACCATCGGCCAGAAGTGACGTCACATCACATAAACCATCAATACAGTTAGACAGGTCAGGTTCACCTAAATGTAATGCCTTTTCCCCATGAAAATTTGGGCCAACATCGCAGAGATATTCACTTATTTCAAAATATGCAAATGAGCAGCAAGGACGGCTCTTTTGGTCAAAACTGCTATATCCTACACTGCCCAAGAACTTCCTCCTTCACCCCCTCCCTTCTCTGAATGACAGGGTCAGAGCTGTGCTAAAATCTTACCAGGCCCTGTCATTCAAAGAAGTAAGGGGGTAGAGGGTGTAACAGAGCAGTGTGGGGCGCAGCAGTTGGGAGCAATGGAGACGGCCTTAGTGCTCCAGATTACTCACTTGTATATTCGGAAAATATATTAATCTCCCTTCCAAATAGACATGATTATTTATGGGGGGAAAAAAGCGTTATATTCCGCTAAGCGTGACCTGTCTAATTGTGTTGCTGGCTTCCTCCTGGTGACAGACTCCCTTCAGTCAGCTGATTTTTCTTAGTGATGACCTATCCACAAGATACGATCTGTGGCAGTCTGATACCAGAAAGTTACAGCAGTGGACAGGGAGCACACTTAGACTAAAAGGAGTGGTGCTGCATTGGAAACCATGATATACAATGGACAGGGCTTCAGCGCCACTCCTATTACTTGAACAGCAAGTGCTCTTTGTCCACTGCAGCAGCTTCTGATACCTGGAGGTTGCCGGAGCAGCTGAACTGTGTGGGGTCTGGGCGTCAGACCCTCACAGATTACATACTGATGACCTGTGTTGGCGCTGCAGGGAGTTTGACAATTGGCTGATGGTTCTCCCACATCGCTGCTGTGTCAGTAATCCCTCTCAGTCTGTTTGCCACCCTGCACTGATGACATGGTATACATGACCACTGCGGCCAGTCACATGCTATTTATACTAGTGTCACCGCTAAGGCCAGTGAATGGCGACACCAGTTATCTGTATGTACATCATGTCACCACTGCAGGCCAATAAACAAGGAGAGGTGGGCCGGGGTCAGCCAGGTGAGTAATGGGCAAGTGTTGTAACCCACCACAGGTTACATTTACAGGAGTCATTTTTTTGATCGCTGTCAAACCCACATCAAAACACATAAGACCTTTACCATTTCAGACACATTTTTAAAGAGGGCACCCTCAAAAACCACAGCGACATAAAAACCGCACCCAAAACAACCCCCCAGCTGGAGCGCTCATCGCCACTTTGTGAAGAACCTTATATAAGATATAGGACTTCTCTCTGCCATTATGGAGAACACACAGCCTAGACACGTCCTATATACCAGGCCACAGTATACGCACACCGGCGCTGACAACAACCAATCAGCTGACTACTTTCATTTTCATTGAGCCCTGCACAGGGGCTGCTGTCAGGGAGTCATTTTGTCCTAATATGAGAGGAAATGACAGTAAAAGTGAAAGTGCTCGTCCATGTCCCTGACACACACAGTAATGACAACCACAGCCCTACATACTGTCAGACACCTGCCTGTCACAGGGGACTCATCTGACAGCTCAAGCACTTTCCATCTTACACCCACTAGGGGGCGTGTCCCGAATATTCTCTCCCCCCTCCTCCAGAAACACCTGTCACCTAAACCACCACTCACCAATAACAAAACGCGGCCTACAGCACCAACTCGTAGCTCCCAGTGTAGCTTAGGGCGTAGTGTCCCACCAAGAAGAGCTGCGCACTCACACCGCCATGTTTGTACTCCGGTACAGCACAACTACTAGCCGGACACATTCTACAACCGGCGAGCATGCCCCATTTCCGGTCGGTTGGTATTCTACACCGGAAGTGGGGCATACAGGGGCTGTCAATGTCATTCAATGTTTGTTTTACAGCCTTTGCGCGCCCTCTAGAGGAGCCTGTGGTCATGACTCGCAATTCCCGTAAACTCAGGACCATGAACTACTGGCAAAACAACTCCTTCCGGGTCAACACGAGCGACTTCCTGTCAATGTCGGCACCCTGTGGTACTACATGTTTGTAGAGTGAAGGGCAGCCTGTGGAGCAGTCAATGAACCTGCCGGCACTACTAGTGTGAGACCAGTCAGGTATTACTGGGACACCGGTGGACGCTGTTCTATGTCACGTGGTTTATGCTGCCGCTTCTGACCTTGTCACTTGTGTTTCCTCCTCAGGACATCCAGGACTAGACACCATGGTTCATCTAAGTGAGTAATGCTCGTCATTGCCCCAAGGCCATATAGCCATGTGGTTGTCACCTGAGCATCCTGGGAGTTGTAGTTCTCATCAGATAGATTATTTGGGCAGTACAGCGCAGGTGGTCATGTTTCTGAGGTACAGCCCCTATTCAGCTCTTCTTGGTTCTGAAGTGTCCATGTATTGGGGGCTAAATAATATAGCAGTACGCTAGAGGAATAAAGGGTGTCAGTAATAAAGAAAGTAGAAGATGTCTGCCAGAAAGCCCTTTAAACTACTCAAAACCTTATAACACTAAATCATAATTTGTCTGAAGTGATAGTCTGTATCATACTCCAGAGCTGCACTCACTATTCTGCTGGTGTAGTCACCATGTATATACATTACTTATCTTGTACTGATCCTGAGTTACAGTCTTTATTATGCTGCAGAGCTGCACTCACTATTCTGCTGGTTTAATCACTGTGTATATACATTACTTATCTTGTACTGATGCTGAGTTACATCCTGTATTATACTCCAGAGCTGTACTCACTATTCTGCTGGGGCAGTCACTGGGTACATACATTACTTATCTTGTATCCATCCTGAGTCAGAACCAATATTATACTTCAAAGCTGTACTCACGTCCACAAACTTCAGAGCTGAAATCTTCCAATTATCTCTACCGGCTCCATGTCTGTAAAGATCTTGCTCTGCTGAGTTAATTCTCAGAAAGTATCTCCTTTATATGAGGCAGTGCACAGTAATTTGTAAAGAAAATTAAGTGTCCTCCCTGATATTGGATCTTCGCTCAGGGCTCGTTTACATCTGTGCCCGGTCTCCGTTCTGCAGGTTTCCGTTTCCTGCACAAAACAGAGCAGGAGACGGAAACCTGCAGGAGTCTTTCTCATCCATTCATTTGAATGGGTTTGAAAGATGTCCGGCCATGAGCGCCGGTGAGCGTTTTATGCTCTCCGCTGCGAAACCATTTTTTTAAAATCGGACACAGAGTCGGACATGCAGTACTTTGTGTCCGATTTAAATAAAAAAAGGTTTCGCGTCGGAGAGCATAAAACGCTCACTGGCGCTCACGGCCGGACCCGGTCTGTGGTTTCCGTCTTCTTGTATGCAGAAGACGGAAAGCTGAAAACGGACTCCGGCCACTAGTGTGAACCCAGCGTCCTATATGTCTAATCAATGAAACTCCACAATCTAGCGTCCTAGTACCCCTGACACAATGAGGGAGAATCTTCCCAAGTATTCTTATAACACAGGATGATTAATACATTTCTATCATCTTTATTTTCCAGCATCTCAGGTCCTGAAGCGCTATCATGGAGGTTACGTGGTGATCAGAATGGCTCTTGGTGGCTGCGTTAACAGACCCTTTTATCGCATTGTCGCTGCCCATAATAAGCGGGCACGGGATGGGAAGCACTTGGACAAACTTGGCACATATGATCCATTACCGAATGTCTACAATGAGAAGCTTGTCAGCCTCAACATTGATCGGATAAAATACTGGATTGCTTGTGGAGCCCATATCACAAAACCGGTGGCCAAGTTATTAGGTGATTACTAATGGTTAGAATGACAGGTCTAGGAAACGGGCTGTGAAAGTTAAAGAGGGTGTCCAGGATAAAAAAAATCATATTAGGACAGAGAAGGTGAAAAAACAAACAAAAAAATTACTCACCTGTCACTGGTGCTCCGGTGTCTCCCAGTGAGGTCCAGTCCTCCTCTGCTGTCTTGTCCTCGCCGCACTGTGATGTCCCGTGTGCCTTACCTTAGGCCACTGATTTGCCTCAGCGGTCACATGACTGCTCAGGCCAATCAGCATCCTAGCCAAAGATCATGGGACGTGTCGGGTACTGGCATCCCTTTGCTGAAGCCACTGATTGGCCTCCGCGGTCGTGTGGCGGGGACTCTGGCTGGAGATAAATATTGGAGCAGCAGTACTGGACAGCGCTGGGAGACACTGAGCACCAGAGACAGGCGAGTATGGATTTTTTGTAAAAAAAAAAATTATTTACTTTCCCGTGCCTAATTTAAAAAAAAATTCCTGGACAATCCCTTTAAGATGAGTGGTTAAGCTACATTTCTAGAAAAGATCCAGAAACAGGGAATGTGCTCTTTGTTTAAAGGGGTTGTCCAGGCAAAAACCTTTTTTATTTAAATCGGCCGGTAAAAAAAAATTACATACTTGCTTTTTCCCGGTGCTCTGGTGCCTCCGGATCCGTTGTTGTCTTGCATTGGAAGTCCCTGCTGCACATGATCACTGAGGCCAATCGGTGGCTTCAGCAGAAGGGATGCGGAAACGCACAGCCAGTGAGGAGTTTCACATCCTGAAGACAGCACAGCAGAAGGACCGAACTATGCAGCGACAACACCGGAGCACCGGGGATAGGTGGACCCCCAGAAATTTTTACATAATACATAGGAAAGTGAGAGGAATGTTTGTTTTGATTTATTTATTTGTATGAATTTTGGTGGTTAAAGAGAGTCTGTCATCAGTAAAGCCAATGTCAAACCAGCCACAATGCGGCATAGGCAAAATTCTGCTGAGCGCCATTTAATCACATGTTAAAAAGAACATTTGAATTCGAAATTTTGTTTGCTCATTTTTTTTCTAGTAGAAAACATGGGAGAGTCTGTCAAAGTAAACCAGATATCAAACCCGCTACAGGAAACATTAGGCCGAGCACCAGCGTTCTTTTACATGCTCCAGTAGATGCACATTTTCTTTGTAAAAGCAGTTTTTAGAAATATGCAAAGTGTAATGGGACGTGCCAGAACCTCCGAGGGCTTTGTATTCATGTCAGACAGGCACCTTTGCACTTAAGCCTCATTTGCATATTTCTAAACTCTGCTTTTTCAAGGAAATGGTGCTACACTATCTAATAGTATGATGGTGTTTAGCATAATATCTTTTACAATTCACTGTGGCTGGTTTGAGATCAGGTTTCCTGGGGACAGACGACTTTATAGATGTCTATGTATGTTATCAGTGTAAAAAAATAAATATATATATATATATATATATACACTCACCGGCCACTTTATTAGGTACACCTGTCCAACTGCTCGTTAACACTTAATTTCTAATCAGCCAATCACATGGCGGCAACTCAGTGCATTTAGGCATGTAGACATGGTCAAGACAATCTCCTGCAGTTCAAACCGAGCATCAGTATGGGGAAGAAAGGTGATTTGAGTGCCTTTGAACGTGGCATGGTTGTTGGTGCCAGAAGGGCTGGTCTGAGTATTTCAGAAACTGCTGATCTACTGGGATTTTCACGCACAACCATCTCTAGAGTTTACAGAGAATGGTCCGAAAAAGAAAAAACATCCAGTGAGCGGCAGTTCTGTGGGCGGAAATGCGTTGTTGATGCCAGAGGTCAGAGGAGAATGGCCAGACTGGTTCGAGCTGATAGAAAGGCAACAGTGACTCAAATAGCCACCCGTTACAACCAAGGTAGCCAGAAGAGCATCTCTGAACGCACAGTACGTCGAACTTTGAGGCAGATGGGCTACAGCAGCAGAAGACCACACCGGATGCCACTCCTTTCAGCTAAGAACAGGAAACTGAGGCTACAATTTGCACAAGCTCATCGAAATTGGACAATTGAAGATTGGAAAAACGTTGCCTGGTCTGATGAGTCTCGATTTCTGCTGCGACATTCGGATGGTAGGGTCAGAATTTGGCGTCAACAACATGAAAGCATGGATCCATCCTGCCTTGTATCAACGGTTCAGGCTGGTGGTGGTGGTGTCATGGTGTGGGGAATATTTTCTTGGCACTCTTTGGGCCCCTTGGTACCAATTGAGCATCGTTGCAACGCCAAAGCCTACCTGAGTATTGTTGCTGACCATGTCCATCCCTTTATGACCACAATGTACCCAACATCTGATGGCTACTTTCAGCAGGATAATGCGCCATGTCATAAAGCTGGAATCATCTCAGACTGGTTTCTTGAACATGACAATGAGTTCACTGTACTCCAATGGCCTCCACAGTCACCAGATCTCAATCCAATAGAGCATCTTTGGGATGTGGTGGAACGGGAGATTCGCATCATGGATGTGCAGCCGACAAATCTGCGGCAACTGTGTGATGCCATCATGTCAATATGGACCAAAATCTCTGAGGAATGCTTCCAGCACCTTGTTGAATCTATGCCACGAAGAATTGAGGCAGTTCTGAAGGCAAAAGGGGGTCCAACCCGTTACTAGCATGGTGTACCTAATAAAGTGGCCGGTGAGTGTGTGTATGTGTATATATATATATATATATATATATATATATATATATAATATATATATATATATATACAGTCCTATGAAAAAGTTTGGGCACCCCTATTAATCTTAATCATTTTTAGTTCTAAATATTTTGGTATTTGCAACAGCCATTTCAGTTTGATATATCTAATAACTGATGGACACAGTAATATTTCAGGATTGAAATGAGGTTTATTGTACTAACAGAAAATGTGCAATATGCATTAAACCAAAATTTGACCGGTGCAAAAGTATGGGCACCTCAACAGAAAATTGACATTAATATTTAGTACATCCTCCTTTTGCAAAGATAACAGCCTCTAGTCGCTTCCTGTAGCTTTTAATCAGTTCCTGGATCCTGGATAAAGGTATTTTGGACAAACAATTCAAGTTCAGTTAAGTTAGATGGTCGCCGAGCATGGACAGCCCGCTTCAAATCATCCCACAGATGTTCAATGATATTCAGGTCTGGGGACTGGGATGGCCATTCCAGAACATTGTAATTGTTCCTCTGCATGAATGCCTGAGGATTTGGAGCGGTGTTTTGGATCATTGTCTTGCTGAAATATCCATCCCCGGCGTAACTTCAACTTCGTCACTGATTCTTGAACATTATTCTCAAGAATCTGCTGATACTGAGTGGAATCCATGCGACTCTCAACTTTAACAAGATTCCCGATGCCGGCACTGGCCACACAGCCCCAAAGCATGATGGAACCTCCACCAAATTTTACAGTGGGTAGCATGTATTTTTCTTGGAATGCTGTTTCTTTTTGGACGCCATGCATAACGCCTTTTTTTATAACCAAACAACTCAATTTTTGTTTCCAAAATGAAGCTGCCTTGTCCAAATGTGCTTTTTCATACCTCAGGCAACTCTATTTGTGGCGTACGTGCAGAAACGGCTTCTTTCTCATCACTCTCCCATACAGCTTCTATTTGTGCAAAGTGCGCTGTATAGTTGACCGATGCACAGTGACACCATCTGCAGCAAGATGATGCTGCAGCTTTTGGAGGTGGTCTGTGGATTGTCCTTGACTGTTCTCACCATTCTTCTTCTCTGCCTTTCTGATATTTTTCTTGGCCTGCCACTTCTGGGCTTAACAAGAACTGTCCCTGTGGTCTTCCATTTCCTTACTATGTTCCTCACAGTGGAAACTGACAGGTTAAATCTCTGAGACAACTTTTTGTATCCTTCCCCTGAACAACTATGTTGAACAATCTTTGTTTTCAGATCATTTGAGAGTTGTTTTGAGTAGCCCATGATGCCACTCTTCAGAGGAGATTCAAATAGGAGATCAACTTGCAATTGGCCACCTTAAATACCTTTTCTTATGATTGGATACATCTGGCTATGAAGTTCAAAGCTCACTGAGGTTACAAAACCAATTTTGTGCTTCAGTAAGTCAGTAAAACGTAGTTAGGGGAATTCAAATCAATAAAATGATAAGGGTGCCCATACTTTAGCACCGGTCAAATTTTGGTTTAATGCATATTGCACATTTTCTGTTAGTACAATAAACCTCATTTCAATCCTGAAATATTACTGTGTCCATCAGTTATTAGATATATCAAACTGAAATGGCTGTTGCAAACACCAAAATATTTAGAACAAAAAATGATTAAGATTAATAGGGGTGCCCAAACTTTTTCATAGGACTGTATATTAGTGTTTCCTTTCTTTGATCACAGGGTCAGACTCTCTGTCATTTTCTGACCCAGTCTGGCCGCATGATCTTTCAAGTAACACAGCCAATATATTGCTTACCATCTCTTTGTCACTTCCGGGACTCGCTCAGACCTAAGAAGAGGTGCTGCTGTCAGGGGTCAATTCATTTCACTCATTCAATCACGCACTCACCCTTTTCTCAGGCTGCAAACTCACCCTAACACAGTCCATGCACCGCAAATCACACTGCTACTAACAACCAAGCAAAACAGTTTTTAAAATAAAAGGAGGAAAAAAACAAAAACACCTGGTAACTTAGAGTCCTTTCGTTTCCATGGATCTTGGAGGATCTCTCCTATGTGTTGGGGGCAATTTATGCTAAGTTTGCAGCCTGAGGGTGAATGCAAGATAGAGTGAGTGAAGTGAATTAGACATCCCTTTTAAGACTCAGGCCCCATGTTGCGGAAACACAGTTTTTTATTTTGCAGATTTTGCTGTGTTTTTTTTTAGCAAAACCCAGGAGAGGTTTGAGCAGAAGGAAGAAGTGACTTGTTATATAATGACCATTCCTTTTGTAGTCATTCTTGGCTTTGGCTCAATAAACTGCAACAAAATCTGCAACAAAAAAATGCTGCATTTCCAAAGTGTGGGCCTCAGAGGTGTTTTTTTGGTGACTGACTCATAAAGGATGGGGTGCCCTAAACTTAGCGCTAAGACACCCCAAAGCCCTTTCCCCTCAATAACAGGTATATTTGAAACCTGTCGAATCTCCTTTACAAGGCACTGTGATTAGTTTTATAACCATTTTACTGCTGGCAGACTCCAGAGACTTCTGTGGGTTTCATGTAACATTTTTGTTATTCCCTTCCATGTTCTAGGACTTGCAGGATTTTTTCCTTTGCACCCGATGACAATCACACAAGCTGAGAGGTTGCGAAAAGCCAAGGAGCAGGCGCCTACACAACCTGAGGAAAGCGCTAAGGAGGAGGCCGAAGCCTGAGCCTCAGCAGGACCTCCTACATGGAATTAAGAGACATTTTTATTACATTGTGATTCCCATGACATATGGATCAGGAGAATGTTATTTCAGTTTTTGTGTTTATATAGAATAAAAATGAAAAAGTATTTTAATATGTTTAGATATTAATGGAGTCGGGGGGGATGTGACAGTAGTCGCCTGAGAATCTTTACTTGCTTCACTGGAATAGAACCTCCTATATGGTGCACCTTTTTAAAGTCTGGTTAGTCCTGAGTTTTCCAATATTTTAGCTTTAATAACCCAAGCAGTGATGAAGAGGACATACACTCACCGGCCACTTTATTAGGTACACCATGCTAGTAACGGATTGGACCCCCTTTTGCCTTCAGAACTGCCTCAATTCTTCATGGCATAGATTCAACAAGGTGCTGGAAGCATTCCTCAGAGATTTTGGTCCATATTGACATGATGGCATCACACAGTTGCCGCAGATTTGTCGGCTGCACATCCATGATGCGAATCTCCCGTTCCACCACATCCCAAAGATGCTCTATTGGATTGAGATCTGGTGACTGTGGAGGCCATTGGAGTACAGTGAACTCATTGTCATGTTCAAGAAACCAGTCTGAGATGATTCCAGCTTTATGACATGGCGCATTATCCTGCTGAAAGTAGCCATCAGATGTTGGGTACATTGTGGTCATAAAGGGATGGACATGGTCAGCAACAATACTCAGGTAGGCTTTGGCGTTGCAACGATGCTCAATTGGTACCAAGGGGCCCAAAGAGTGCCAAGAAAATATTCCCCACACCATGACACCACCACCACCAGCCTGAACCGTTGATACAAGGCAGGATGGATCCATGCTTTCATGTTGTTGACGCCAAATTCTGACCCCACCATCCGAATGTCGCAGCAGAAATCGAGACTCATCAGACCAGGCAACGTTTTTCCAATCTTCAATTGTCCAATTTCGATGAGCTTGTGCAAATTGTAGCCTCAGTTTCCTGTTCTTAGCTGAAAGGAGTGGCACCCGGTGTGGTCTTCTGCTGCTGTAGCCCATCTGCCTCAAAGTTCGACGTACTGTGCGTTCAGAGATGCTCTTCTGGCTACCTTGCTTGTAACGGGTGGCTATTTGAGTCACTGTTGCCTTTCTATCAGCTCGAACCAGTCTGGCCATTCTCCTCTGGCATCAACAACGCATTTCCGCCCACAGAACTGCCGCTCACTGGATGTTTTTTCTTTTTCGGACCATTCTCTGTAAACCCTAGAGATGGTTGTGCGTGAAAATCTCAGTAGATCAGCAGTTTCTGAAATACTCAGACCAGCCCTTCTGGCACCAACAACCATGCCACGTTCAAAGGCACTCAAATCACCTTTCTTCTCCATACTGATGCTCGGTTTGAACTGCAGGAGATTGTCTTGACCATGTCTACATGCCTAAATGCACTGAGTTGCCGCCATGTGATTGGCTGATTAGAAATTAAGTGTTAACGAGCAGTTGGACAGGTGTACCTAATAAAGTGGCCGGTGAGTGTATAACGAGACGTAGAACAGTGTATCACCATGTAGGCTTAGCTGGGAGTCTGTCACCAGGTATATCTCCTACAAGCAAGAAATTTTGAAGCAACTGAAGCTAAATCATATCAGTAGTTCAATAAACTCTAATGTGGAGCTCGGACTCTAAGCGTACGCAATATACAACCATGCCATGAAGTTGCTGCCCAGTGATATGATTTTAAGCCTCTATTAGATACACATTCTCTCTGATGGCAATTTAGTTCAGGGGCATTTAACTGCTGACTTTGGTCCAAACCCAGACCACATCTGTCGACTTACCAGACACCTGCCTCCTTGATCCTTCAGGATCTTGAAACGGCTGTCCCTTGTGCACTGATGTATCACAGTAGCAGCAGCAGAGACAGCACTTATCCTGCTGCCTACAAAAACGTAGCACAAGCGCAACTATGATGCTGTGTGGTCAGTGGGGAATATTGATAATCCCTTTGGCCACTACGATGATACAACAATGCAAAATGGACACCCTTTTGGAGATCAATCTTTCAACCAACGGCTGTCATTATGTAGGAACAAGGAAGGAGTTTCTTGTGGGTCCCCCTACACCTAAGCACATGGTTGGCATAAAGGGAGCTATGTAAGTGTTATTTGGTGTGAGGGCACATGGGGTCAAAGGTGGCATGGATAGACTGGGCAGGATTAGAGTTCTGCTTTAACTTCTAAAATACTAGAGACGTTAAAAGTTGATGGCTATCTCTGCCCTCCCATAATGTATTAATCAGTGTTTATGTGGAGTGTCTGCACCGGCATGGGAAATTTGGATTAGACATGGAAATGCCAGGAAACATTCAGAACAGTCAGCAGTGAATAGATAAGACACAGGAGCCAGAACATCCTGTAGAACTGATCATCCAAAGAGAAGATCCTGATAACCAGAGATGATCTAATATTCTGCTCATCTCAACCCAGACTGTTAAGGTCTAGGGATCTCTGACCATGGACTGGCCCCTGATGGATAACCTCTCAGTCAAGTGTAAGGAAAAAAACACAAAAGAAAAACAAACAAAAAAAAAAGAGTATGAGCTGTTTGAAATATCTTATGTGTGATGCTCCTAATCCCTGCCTTGCAGATTAGAAGTAGCCGTGGGCCCGACTAACTGACCTGAGTAGGCGCGAACACCGCCAGAGAAATAACTCACCTACAAGAGAAACAGAAACCTGACTAGTTTCACATTAGGAAGGAGAGGTAAGATACAGAAAAAGCCCCCACAGGTGTCCGACCGGACTAACGGTGAATATATAACTGTGAAAAGTATAAAACAGAAAATAAATGTGAAACACTGACACTATGCAAAGGGATAGGATAAACAGAACTTAGTATCACACACAAAAAACCCTACAAAAAGACCCCCAAGTATAATGATAGCAGCGGTAGCAGCTGTCGCTGGGCCCCTAATGTCCCGGGCCCTGTGGCAGCTGCCTCTGCTGCTATGGCAGTAGTTACACCACTGTCATAATGCTTCTTATATTCACCTGTACTTTTCATTTAAATTGGACCTTTCATGGTTTGGGGCACAGGTAGTTCTATATACTGCTGGAAAGCCGACTTTCGGCTTTCCCGATCTGTGCCCCGGGTAAAGAGTTATCGGTCCCGGTACCGTAGCGCTTTAAAGTCAGAAGAGCGTTCCTGACAGTCAGTCAGGTACGTCCTTCTCCACAGCACCGCCTATATTGCTGTACAGTGTGAGTGGGGAGGAACGCCCTTCTGACTGTAAAGAGCTATGGTACTGTCACGATAGCTCTTTACCCGGGGCACAGATCGGGAAAGCCGACAGTGCGCTGAATTCAGCCTATACAACTGCCTGTGCCCAAACCCATGAAAGGTCCTGTTTAAGCAAAGCTTGTAGAACCTTTAGGGAGCAAAATAAATGCTGCCACATTGCTTTGTGTCAAACCAACCTTAATATGCTTGCACTTATTACAGACTTTTCTTGCTGCCCACCAGTGGACATGTGTCTTTGCATGAATGCTAAACACTGTGCCCATAAAACTCTATGGCCCCATTCATACACAGAGGGATTGCTTTCACGGACATGTCTAAGAGGAAAATAACATTGGGTGTTTTATTATGGCGTGTATTACTTGCAAAAAGCAGAGATGTCAAGCTGAGAGAGATCTACACATGGGGGCTTGCTAATGGCAGCTCAAATCAATAGCGAGAGGGGCTTTTTCAAGCCATGTGGCCTTTCAAAAAAGTGGATAGCTGCATATTTTCACACCCCATCTTAGGCTGAAGCTCCACATTGTGAAAATGCTGCGTTTCACTATGTGGTGACTTAATCTTAAAGGGTTATTCTCATCCATGCTGTTAATGGTGCAATGGGAATAGCTCTCTCCCTTCGTCAGTAATATGTTTGAAACTCAGAATTAATAGGGACAGCCAAAGGGGACTGTTCTATAGAAATTACAGAAATAACATATAGGTTAGGAGTAGGAGTCACAAAACTCAAATAGGAGTCACAAAAACACAGCAAGTTACATGGTTTTCCATAACTCCCAACCTTGTGACCAAGAGAAGGAGCTGAATATCAAGTCAAATAGGCTTTATTGGCACGTCCGAATGGATATTTGGCATTGCCAAAGCTAGTAAAGTGGGGGGGGGGGGCTGATTTGGGGTATAACAGTCCATGGAGTCTCAACTTCCTCTTAGTTGGTGACCGCTATATGGGGAGGTGGGGTGGGGCAGGTGGTTTGGGTTATAACAGTCCGTGGGGTCTCATCTTCCTCTGGTTTGGTGACAGCTGGACATGTATTGGGCAGTGATCTCCACAGTGGTCTCTTTAATGTAGCATGGCCAAAAGTTTCAGTGTAACCCTAGCTTTATAGTGCAATATGAAAAGGAACACAGAGACACCCAGGGTGCGACTGTTTCATCTGTTGCAAACACCAGAGCCACCACTAGATGGCGCATTTTACATGACTTGCTGGTTCGCAGTACTACAGTTTTATGATCCCATAATGCTCTATTAGATTGCTCTGCCTATTGTTCTGGTCTTTTTGAGAATTGAAAGTAAAACTACAGCGGAAGATATTGCTAATCTATAAGGATATTGCTAGTGTCTCAAAGGTTCAGAGAAAAAAAAACTTGGACAAGACAGGTTCTAAAGAGGACACGGCTTAAAAATTGCTGTTAAAAATTAATAAATAAATAAAATACTTACTTGTTCTTGGCACTCTGGCTTTGCTGTTCTAGGGTCTAGTTTTGGCGGAGGTCCCCACCACACATGATCGCTGAGGCCACTGTGCAAAAAAATGTTTATCCTGGAAAACCTGTTTAAACATAGCAATCTAAATATTGGTAAAATATGGTAAGGCCCGGTTCACATCTGTGTTCGGTATTCCGTTCCGCATGGAGACCCCCTGAACAGAATACCGTACACATTAACAAGCAGTAAGCAATGAAAGTACATGGACCCCATAGACTATAATGGGTTCCTGTGTTTTCCGCGTGGTATTCCATTCTTCGGGGGTCTCCATGGGGACTTCCCGAACAGAATACCAAACGCAGATATGAACTAGGCCTATCTCAACCAATGCTAATTTCTTTGGTGAAATTGAGAGAACTTTGAGTGAAATGAAACCTAAACTTGTCTTCTCTCCCCACGGTGCAGTGGGATATTAGTTCTTGTTCTCTAATATTTGCCATCTCACACTGGAAAGAGGCCAAATGTACCTTCAGTGCTAAGAAATATCAGGGACAATGACATCCACACCAGTGACATCAGCTGCTTCTCTAGTTGGGATGAATTCACACACAGCACATTTGTTACAGAAATTCTTGCAACTTTCCCATTCATCTGAATCAGCTTGAATCCATACATCGGTAGAAGAAACAACCCCATACAGATGTTAGACTAAGTTTCTACAACTAATCTGCCACAAGCAGCTTCAGACTAGAACAAATAGCAGTTTTGTATATCGATACAATTGTCAGATTATTCACTAGGGGGAGCTCTGAGTATTACTTGTTCAATACTGGGAACTTATTCCAGTGGATTCTAAATACAAAATAACTCAATATTGCAAATTCATTTGGAATATGGCAAAACCATTTGGCGTTATTTTTCCTTTTTTAAACATTGCTTTGGAGCAAGGTACATTTAGGAATGTATTTTGAGAATGACATAAGTCATGTATGTATCACAATTGCTCTACTACAGTACTGTAATAACTATGATGATCCATAATGAGGATGAGATAGATCATTTAGACACCTGGACTTCTTTATTAATTTTCCATTAAAAGTTAGCGGGTCCTCACAAAGGGTCGACCTTTAGCACTCAAGAGATGATAAACCCTCCAGTGGAGGAAACCTGTAGAGGACCATAGCTGAAGGTCTGACCTTTCCTTAGGCTGTGGAGAACAGAAACCGATCCCATGCAAGATACCTTGAAGGTGAAGGAGCAAGGCGCCTCCTTCTGGAGGTCCAAGGCCAGTAGGTGAAGGAGCAAGACTCATCATTATGGAGGTCCATGGCCAGTAGGTGAAGGAGCAGGAATCGTCATTATGGAGGTCCATGGCCAGTAGGTGAAGGAGCAAGACTCATCATTATGGAGGTCCATGGCCAGTAGGTGAAGGAGCAGGAATCGTCATTATGGAGGTCCATGGCCAGTAGGTGAAGGAGCAGGACTCGTCATTATGGAGGTCCAGGGCCAGTAGGTGAAAGAGCAGGACTCGTCATTATGGAGGTCCATGGCCA
Source organism: Leptodactylus fuscus (assembly GCF_031893055.1). NCBI lineage: Eukaryota > Metazoa > Chordata > Amphibia > Anura > Leptodactylidae > Leptodactylus > Leptodactylus fuscus. The sequence continues at coordinate 45,741,140 of NC_134270.1, read as the reverse complement.
GTAGATGAAGAAGCAGGACTCGTCATTATGGAGGTCCATGGCCAGTAGGTGAAGGAGCAGGAATCGTCATTATGGAGGTCCATGGCCAGTAGGTGAAGGAGCAGGACTCGCCATTATGGAGGTCCAGGGCCAGTAGGTGAAAGAGCAGGACTCGTCATTATGGAGGTCCATGGCCAGTAGATGAAGGAGCAGGACTCGTCATTATGGAGGTCCATGGCCAGTAGGTGAAAGAGCAGGACTCGTCATTATGGAGGTCCATGGCCAGTAGATGAAGGAGCAGGACTCGTCATTATGGAGGTCCATGGCCAGTTGGTGAAGGAGCAAATGTATCCTTCTGGCAGTTCATAGCCAGTTGGTGAAGAAAGAAGAGGCTTCCTTATGGCAGTAGATAAAGGGGTAAGATCGTTTCCACTGGCCATCCATTTCTTGAAGTTGAAGCATCTAGGTGCATCATTTTGCCAGTCCATGGCTGGTAATAGATGGCAGAAGCAATATTCATTATGATTGATTTATAGATTTACTTTATTATGGAACCCAGGGGTAGGGAACCTTGGCTCTCCAGCTGCTGTGAAACTACAACTCCAAGCATGCTCCATTCACTTCCATGGGAGTTCCAAGAACAGCCGAGCAAGTGTGTATGCTGGGAGTTGTAGTTTTGTAACAGCTGGAGTGCCGAAGCTTCCCTACCCCTGCTGTAACCTGTTCATATAAAACAGGGGTAGGGAACGTACGGCTCTCCAGCTGTTGCAAAACTACCACTCCCAGCATGCATACTTGCTCTGCTGTTCTTGGAACTCCCATGGAAGTGAATGGAGCATGCTGGGAGTTGTAGTTTCACAGCAGCTGGAGAGCCGAAGGTTCCCTACCCCTGATATAAAGGATGTGATCACGTGATATAATCAGGGCCTAAATATGCGGTATATGTATATGGGGTGGAGAAGTATGTGTAGTAGGGCTGGTTTTTTAATCCTAATCTAAACTTTATACCGTCCCATAGAAATAGATTGTACTTAAGTATCTATCATGTGTGATACAGTCTTGCACACCTCATAAATTACACGTATCCTCCACCGTGTCCTACTAAACTTTCCATCATGGATGAGGTTTTAGTACATTCACAGCTATACAATGGCCTCATGTTCATACCACGTTCCATTCAATTTCTGGAACATCTCAATATCTGGATATACTGTACACACCTTTTCACAAGCACATTCATACCCGACATCCAATGACTGGTGGATTATTATATAGGCAAGTGACATAAATGATGTGTTTTATAGGATTTACTATACTTATGATGGATCTTCCTGTTGTGGATCCTGTTGTAGAGGCCATATCCCAAGACAGTACCAGAACTTGCTATTTCAGCAAGGCGCTGAGCAATGTTGCCAGAAGTCACTGTCTTGTGGCCACAATAAGAAATGAATGGACATTCTCACCTCGAGATCTCCTGTTTTGGGTTTTTTTTTACATGAGCAGAGTTTTCTATGCATTTTTGCTGTACTGTAATGGACATTAAATTGAAAACATGATATACCATACATAGTAAAAAATGTGCTTATGTGGTAATCATTACTGCAATTAAAAAAGCGTCATGTGAACCCAGCCGTAGGGTGTGTGTGTACAGGGTGCAGGCTGGCCGCATTAATCATATGTGAATGACCTCTAATTGTTGGACTTCACCTGCACTTTCCAGTTAAACCAGTACCGGTATAGCCAGACACTCACTGGTATTTCACAAACCATAACTGCGGACTGGTCACAGTGTAAGGACAAAGGTGGGATCCTTTTACATACACAAAGGAATTATTTTTTATGTCTACATAAGTAAAACCTTTATAGCAGATGCTACTATACATTTCTGCTGTACTCCCATGGCCATTAAACTGACCTGTTATACTATACACACTATAAATGAGTTACTAAGACGAATGTATAGTAAAATGTTCTCATTACAGTTATTAATTAAAAAAGCACCGTGTAAACCAAGCCTAATATCCAAATTTATATTTGGAGAACTCTGACCATTAGGGTAAGTTCACACAGAGATTTTTGGTCAGAATTTTGAAGCCGTATCAGCGTCAAAATCCTGACTAAAAAGACGGCACTCATTGATATCAATGGGAGCCAGTCAAGCGTTTTTTCCGGGAGCCGGTTTGTTCTGGCTCCCGGAAAAAAGAAGCGAGGTGCTCATTCTTCAGGTGGATTCGCCTCGCGATTCGGCCTGAAGACACTCCCTCCTCCAGACTAGGCCCATTCATTGGGCCTAATCCGGAACGGAGTGCGCTACTGGATGCCGGTGCAGTGCTCCAGCTTTCAGTTGTAGCTACCAGTATTTTGGATTGGGAACCTGAGGCAGCCTCTGCCTCAGGTTCCGGTCCAAAATACCCCGTGTGAACTTACCCTTACAGTCCGAGGTGAGAAATGGCAGGGTGTGACTACTGCTAAGTACACGTCTGTCTGATCATCTGGTTATAGGGATACAGTTACCTAACAACCACAGTCAGGCAATGCATCCCTAACATATATCATATCATCTATAGCAACCCCCCCCCCCCCCCATGGTAATCAGATTACTTTAAAATAATGTCAATTTTATTTTATGGTTTTACCATAAAAATATGGTTTTAACATGACAATGGAGCTGATATCTTTGGAAAGTGTAGTAGCAGCTCTATAACATACTGCCATTACAGTAGTTTCATACCAACTTTCCTGCTGACAGATTCCCTTTAACTCTCATCCAAGTAACCGCTGTTATATTGTAGATTGCATTGGGTTAGCCATAAGCCATGAGCCATGAGGTCACCAGGGCTTAATTAATTAAATTCCGGGTTTTCCAAAGGGGGGTTTGAAGGGGTTGTAATGCTGTAGTACAGGGTAATAGACCCAGAGGCATAACATGTAGCTCCTGGGCTCCTGAATGCAAAATCTCTAAGCCGGGTTTACACAGGTTTTTTTGGTCAGGATTTTGATGCGGAATCTGCGTCAAAATCCGGCTCAAACAAACGCTTACCATTGAGTTCAATGGGTTCTTTTTTCCGCGAGCGACATGCCCTTTCTTGAGGTGGATTCCGCCCTTTCATTTGGGCCTAATCCAGAGTGGAATGCCACAACTGGATGCTGATGCACTGCACCGGCTAGACGTTTTTTGGACCGGATTCTGTGGTGGCCTCCGCGTCAAAATCTGGTCCAGAAAACCCAGTTTGAACCTAGCTTTATAGAGCCCCTACTTAGTGGTATACATTGAATTGGCCCATACACGGGGCAATTATTACGAACCAACATACTGTGGGTTACTGTATTGGGCAATCCTTTCATTCATACTGCCCTCGTTGTAAGATGCTTATAGCAGGAACAATATACAGTACAGGGCAAATATGAAAGAATATATATATATATATATATATATATATATTTATATATATTTTTTTAAATATCCTTGCAAACTCTAACAACCCAAAACACACCCACACCAAGCCAAACCCTAGTAACCTGTGCCCCTCGCCCCTAGAAAAGGTTTTCAAATGTTGTCACTAGCAGCGTAGCGCAGTATTGTGCAATCCTGAATGTGACTGTAGTGCAGCCAGAACACCTTCGGACAGGACACTTAATCCTTCTTTCTTTTGTTCTAGATGAGAAGAGTTTGACATTAACCCTTTGCCTGCTGCCTGCTTTGTGTGATAGGGAGGGAGCAGGATATGAATTCCCTGTGTTTTCTGCAGCAACATACAGAAAATTCTGCAGTCTTTTATCAATCATTTCTAGGTTTTGAGCCCCTTTATTGAGAGGCTACCTGTGTCACCACCAGTAAGTCAGTGTATTATTGTACTGTGTGAAAGTTTCCTTGTCTTTTACTATGTTTATTTTAATACATTTGCTTTTCTCTCAGTTTTAACAGCTGTGCTCATGAAATAGGCCGAGCCTCTCCTCTTAGATAAAGAAGTACAACACCTATTTAGCCAAGAACCTTGCCAGAAACAATGGAGTAGACTGATTTTGCCTTCTATAGTATAGTCTGCCATACAAGCCATATATTTGCCATATATTTGTATGTCCTAGTTGTCAGGCTCGATCTTACAAAGTTACGGCATATCCTGTGGATAAATAAAGGTATAGCCGAGTTAACCTGCAACTGGTAAAACTGCTGCAGCGGGATATCTTATCTCAGAAGACAACAAAAACCAATGAAAAGTCATTGTAAAGACATTTTTCAATAATTTTCCATTGTATTTTTTATCTACTGTATTAAGATATCAATCTGGAGCAAGTAACAATTGCAGAAATTGGGCTGACTCTGCTACATGTGTAGGTCCTGCCTCTGGGACCCTCACCTAAAGAATGGAGTTTCCTGACTGTTTCCATAATGTAACCACTGCCTGGATGGTTAGTGAATGGACAGAGATATGAGAATTCTACCATTGATTTTGCACCTGGGTGTGGGTCCAGTGGGTATAATAAGGATAGAAAGTCCGTAGAGGAAAACTCTGTGAAAATGCAATGAAAAATGTTGCGGAAAAAAAACATGCATTTCCACTGTGTTTCTCTACGTCGGGCCTTAACCTTAGGGTAGGTTCACATGGGGATTTTTGGTCCATTGACCTGTATTTTGACAATGGACCGTTAAAAGGATTCTACCATTAAAAAACTTTTTTTTCTAGGTAACATGTCGGAATAGCCTTTAGAAAGGCTATTCGTCTCCTACCTTTGGAAGTGATCTCTGCCGCGCCGTTCGTTCGAAATACCGGTTTGTACCGGTATGCTAATTAGTTCTCTCACAGAGATGGGGGCGTCCCCCAGCGCAGGAGATGCGATGGGGGCGTCCCCATTGCTGCTCGAAAACCGACTCCAGCGCCGCCTCTGTCTTCTTCTGCATCCTCCCCTTCCTTCTTTGGCTGGACGTTGGACGCTTGCGCCGAACAGAGCCCTACTGCACAGGCGTCCGACGTCCAGCCGAAGAAGGAAGGGGAGGATGCAGAAGAAGACAGAGGCGGCGCTGGAGTCGTTTTTTGAGCAGCAATGGGGACCACATGCAATTGCGACCACATGCAATTACCGATGGTTAAAAACCAAAGAGCACATGAAAAGTATATTAAGGCCCCACGTAGAGATGTACAGCAAAAAACCATGTTGGAAACACATCACTTTTTTCTGCTGATTTTTCATTGGGATTTCACAGAGTTTTCCTCCCCTATTATACCTATACGTAAAACGTCAGCGTTTCTGCAGGTATAATTAACATGCTGTGATTTTCAACAACCACAAGCGCTTTTGAAAACACAGCTTTTCTGCTACAGATTTTTTTCTGCAATGTGGAGGGGATTAGCCAGAATCACATCCTCTTTTCAGGTACTGTAAAATGCAGTGGTTTCGCAACGTGGGGCTTCAGCCTAAGGGCTTTCCAAAAAGCGAATAGGAAAAATTGACATACCCAATACAAATTACTAAAGGTAAAAATCCCTTTATTTTATATTAATCAGAGAATAAAATCTTTACAAATACATAGAAATATGTCCATACAATATGGATGAGAAAGAAAGATGGAAAGTATGTATATATATACCCAATATCACCCCCCACAGTACACCTTACACCCCACATCCCCCCCACAGTACAACCATGCACCTCACATCTCTCCCCCACAGTACACCTTATACCCAATATCACTCCCCACAGTACACCTTACAACCCACATCCCCCCCACAGTACACCCATGCACCTCACATCTCTCCCCCACAGTACACCTTATACCCAATATCACCCCCCCACAGTACACCTTCCATCTCACCCCCAGTACACCCATGCACCTCACATCTCCCCCTCACAGTGCACCTTATACCCAATATCAACCCCCACAGTACACCTTACACCCCACATCTCTCCACTCCCCATAGTAAACCCTGCACCCCACAAGTATAACCTGTTTGTTTCACAATAAGTGTACTAAACTTGTCTTTGTACTTTTACCAATTAATAACATTTTTCATTCTTCTTTATTCCATTTCTTGATTCTTTTTAGAACAGAGAAGGCTCTCTATCTGTAGATAGAACAGCTATGTACATAACCTGAGATTAGCAGCATTAGGACTATAGAGACTTCTGTGTTTCAGCAGTTTACATCATGAGTCTAATTTTATCAACTCAGATATTGCTGAAATTCCAAGTATTTATATTTCACGTGTCTTAGATATTACTGAGACTTCCTCATATCTCCACACTGTACTCTATTGTTTAAAGCATTTTCTTTAGAGGGTTATTTCCCATCTTGGCCAATTGCTACTAAAATAAAAGTAATTGGCTCAATGTCCTGACCTCCAGGCAGTGGTTCGCCAGGATGGGATGACCCTTTAAGGGAATTACTGGGATTTCTGTATTGGTTACTAATAGAGATGAGCGAGTAGTATTCGATCAAATACCTTGCTCCCATAGGAATGCGTGTAAGCGGCCGAACACCAAGGGGATAAAAGCATCAAATATTCACTGCGCTTAACCCCTTGGTGTTCGGCCACTTACACTCATTCCTATGGGAGCAAGGTATTTGATCGAATACTACTCGCTCATCTCTACTAATAAAATATGGTCTGATTATTATCTTCAGTCAATCTGCAAATCCATCCACTGGCAGCAATCACCTCGACAAAACATTCCTATATCTGCAAAGGAAAATCTTGCAGTATTTTTCCCTGCAATTAATATGTTAGGGATGCCTTGTGTTCACAGCCCTGGTTAGATCATGCCAGGACATTTCAATAGCATAAAATAGCTAGTCAATATCAGTATCATTGGTTAGGGTTTGACACCTGCACCCCTACAATCACCTGCACTACACAGTGGACAGAGCTGTCTGCTTCTGGTTATGTCCACGGCTACAATTAGCAGCTACCCAAAGCAACTGCTCGGTGAGGGCTGATCAATGAGAAACTGTCCAGTATATCTCGTCCTGTTTGGTTATAGTGATGTTTACCCTGCAGGAGTTTGCACACTAATAGTCACTAACATCCTCTCCCATATACATAAGAGTTTATGTAGATTTCTCTGCATGTTTAATTTTAGCATGACATATGTATGACGGAGAATATTTATTGGGGTACAGTACCATCTCATTCACTTTGCTGGTAATGTAAAACGCATCATTTATTTCCTATGTGGGCCTTAAAGGGGTTGTCCAGGCAAAAAATAGACAACCCTTCTAACTTTTAAATCAGCCAAGAACGCTGAAAAAAAAAAGCATACTCACCTGTTCCTGATGTTCCAGTGTCCTCCCGTGTGTCCCGGTTCTTCTGCTCCGGTGGCTTCTCCTGGGTCTCTTCTGGACCTCTGCTGACACTGCTGATTGGCCTCAGCGATCACATGACCACTGAGGCCAATCAGCGGCTTCAGGAAGAGGACCCATGATGTCACAGGTTTTGACATTTCAGGCCCTTCGCTGATTGGCCTCAATGATCACGTGACCACTGAGGCCAATCAGAAGTCCGGAAGAGACCCAGGAGAAGCCACCGGTGCAGAAGAACCGGGATGCATGGGAGTACATCAGAGCATCAAGGACAGGTGAATATGCATTTTAAAAAAAATCAAAAATTCTATACCCCCCAACTGATTTAAAATTTTAAAGGGTTGTCCATTTTTGCCTGGACAACCTCTTTAAGACATATTTCTTTTATTGTGTTTTGCAGTTGTACAGGTCACTGCTATTAATGCGAAAGATATTGCACCTCTAGCATATTCTATTCACACACCTGTATTGTACAGTAGATGAGCCACCCACAAGTTGTCACTGATTTCTCCCTTTCATAATAATTCTGTTTGCTTTCACTTACTTAGCATTTGGTTATTGGGCACCGGTAACACTTATACTTTCATTCTGACTTCAAGGGAAGAACAAACATGGATGTATTGTGTCTGTACAATAGCACAAGCCTGCTATGTACTGAAGAGATGAAACTTTAAACCACCGGTCGGTCAAAGTCTAGCGTCATAGGAGTGTCTTCAGCTGGGATCTGGATATGACAATGCCAGTGATGAACTCAGCACTAAACGTCACCTCCATAATTCTGTGGACTCTTCAGCCAACCCAAGCTCTGGCAAAATATTGGTCTCCAATGGTCCAGCAGAAGACAACTGAATCTATAATTCTGTGGACCCTTCAGCCAACCCAAGCTCTGGCAAATGGTCCAGCCAATGGTCCAGCAGACTTTAGAGCCAGTCCCTTCTCACTTATGATGGATGATAAATTCCCCCTAATATATTTTTTACACTGCAATGCCAGGGACATGGAAGCGTTCAGTATTTAAGACATTTAAACCATATTTAGACTTTTTTTTAACCAATAGACCACTAGGGACTTTCACAAACTAATTCTGATAACCCTCAGAAAAGAAAAAAAAACACATTAAATAGGCAGTGTATTATCAGTTATGTTTTCTCTAGGGAAAAATTTGCTAACCAGAATGAGTCCAAAAAAGCCAACCAGTCCCCAAAATGGAAAAAAAATGCAGGGGCTTCGAAGTGACTTTTTGAAAAGTCAGTAGAAAGAAGCAGCGATACCGCACAAGATAATGGTCACCATTTTCAAACAAGGGTTGTAGTAGAAGAGCTTGAAGATCCTCTCCCACCTATACAGTGCACATTAAAGTGTGATCCAGCACAATAGACGTGACTAGAGCAATTCATCCTTTCCAAGTATAATAAATGGTCAGTACGTATGAGCAGTGCTGAAAATGTGGATGATCCAAAGGATACATATGACAGTTACTTATCTCTTGGTATGGACCTCCGATCTAGTTCTATGGTCCAAATTAAATTCTGACATAATAGATTTTATTGTACCATTTATAAATATTGAAGCTGTCCAACACTGCTTGTAGGGGAAGAACATGGAGGTAAAAGTGATAAGTGTGGGGGGAACTGTGGAAGTAGTAGTGCTCAGTCTGTGTGTGGGGAAAGTGGAAATAGTAGTGCTGAATGTGTGATGGAAAAGTTGAAGTAGCAGTGCTGAGTGTGTGGAGGAATATGTAGTTGTAGCAGACATGAGTGTTTGGGAGAACTTGTAGGCAGCATGAACATGGAGTAGCAGAATTGTGGGTGAAACAGAAATAGCAGAGCTGTTTTTACAGAAAGGACAACATAGGGGCAGCAGTGTTGTGTATGGTTGTGGAGGAAAGTCCAGAAAGGGGTTCCCGCTTTCAGAAAGGTTAGAAACCACAGAACTAGAAGGTGGTTGGTTGAGATCAAAGACCTCCATGGTCAGATATTCCAGGCTGCGAACGACCTTCATCCGATGGTTGGTTTATTCGGAAACTGCAAATAGATTATTCTGTTCACTGTAACCTGAATGGCTACAGAAGGTCAGAAGGGGCGCTATGTCTCCTTAAAAGTTATATTTTGCTATTTTATTTTTAGATTTATTTATTAAAAGCAGATAAATGATAACATTAAAAGCAGTGAAAAACATACATTTTTTTCTAATCTATTATTTTCTGTTTGCAGATTTTTGAAATTCCATATTCTGTATGTTATTATGTTATTATGCCTGAGATTCTCCTCTGCTGTGTTATAAGCATCTAGAGATACAGTTACAGTAGAGTTATGGCCACAGGCAACAATAGGTCAACTCAGAAGGTCTATGGGAAAGTTTTCTAGTCGTGCTGTGTGCTGGAAAGATAGTAGTGGATGTAATGACGGGTCACTGTGGGTGTTATCCGTAGACCACATTCCTGTGCTGTCACCTTAGAATGGACCAAAAAACATCAATCAGTTTCAAAACAGTCTAATCCAGCAACGGAAGCAATGACAGATGTCTTATAGCGTCTCATGCAAAATACCCAAATATTAACTGAATTAAAGGAATCCACCAATTAGAGACTCCTTAGAAAGAATTACCACTCGTAAGAACTTGCTATTGTTCACCTTCTTGGGAAATGAGATGTGGTAATGTCTGGGCACATGTGTGGAATCACATCCATAGTGTGACCATTATTGTTGGAAAACAATTTAAGGGTGCTTTCACATCATGTTTTGTTGGTCCGCCTGACTGACACATTTTTACAGCTGTTTACCTTGTTTATCTTGTCAGTCAGCGACCCATTGATTCCAATGGAAAAAAAAATACTCCGTTGGGGCTTGAAAATGTCCCTCTCCGGGTCCTGCGTCCCGTCGCTATGACAGCCGGAAGCCTTGTGAAGGCTCCGGCCTGTCATTCTATACTTTCTATTGCAGGCTACTATGTACTATGTACTATATTTTTGCAAAGCATTATACTGCATTGCATTAGTGATCAGACCCCCTGGGGTTCAAGACCCTTAGGGGGTCTAATAAATGCAAAAAATAAAAAATGTAAATAAAAAAAATGTAAAAAAAAAATTAAAAGTATTAAAATTCAAAACACCCCCCCCTTTCCCTAGAACACATATGGGGCTTAAATACTGTGAAACACCTACACATTAGGTATCCCTGTGTCTGAAAACGCCTGCTCTACAAATCTATAAAAAAAATTTTGCTATATGCTATATGCTAAATGCGTGATTTGAATTTTTAATACTTTTTTTACTTTTTTTTTTTTTTTGCATTTATTAGACCCCCTAAGGATCTTGAACCCCAGGGGCTCTGATCACTAATACAGTGCAGTTTAATGCTAATGCATTGCAAAAATTTGGCATTTCTATTGCAGGCTACTATGTAATTTAAAGGGGGTTTCCAGCCCAAAATGGATTTTTCATATTAATGACCTATCTGACTTAACTGATCGGTGGGTGTCTGACACCTAGACCCTGCACAGATCAGCTGTATCTGGAAGCTGCTGCAGTAGACGGGGAACATTCGCCGCCTGCATTTATTCAAGTAGTAGCGGTGGGTACGGGAACTGAAGCTCTGCTGCTATTGCTTGAATAAGAGAATACTGCACGTGCTCCCCATCCGCTACATCAACTTTTGGTGCCCAGGTCATTGATACAATTATTGACTAGTGTACAAATGTTAAATATCGTTTCCTAATACTTACTTGTAATACAGATATAAGCCATCTGGAGGAAGTGTCTTTTACAGTCAGGTTTCTTGAGGTAAAGTCTTTAGAATGCCAGATAAAAGAAAACTTTCTTGGCTACAAACATGTGAATGACACAACAGGTAAAGGTTATCAGAGGTTGTCCTTACTTTCTTATGAAAGATTTAGACACTGATAACTACTGTGGTCAGGGCAGGGCTGCACCTAGTCTTTCTGCTACCTGAGGGGAAAAAGTGAAATGGTGCCCCCCCCCCCCCCCCATCCAACATAACATACCTCCCAACTTTCAAAGGACAAAAAGAGGGACAAAATGTATGACTTCTACATTGACCGCCCATTTTCACCCATTTTTCTTTGTGCCCCTACACAGTATAATGCTCCTACAATCACACTAACATTATATGAGCCCACATCATAATGTTCCCCCTGATAGGACCACAGTATGAAGTCCCTCTCCTTGTGTCCCAGTTTAAACTTGGGGCAAATGGACAGAGATATTAACTGGGGGCAACTAGAGGCAGACATGTACCCCTCCAGCTACATCCACGGTTTAATGTCCTCCAGTTGCCACCAATTTACTGCCCCCCTGCCATTTGCCACCAGTTTAATGCCCCCCCTTCATCTGCCCTCAATTCAACGTCCCCCTTCATCTGCCACCAATTTAATGTCCCCACTTCATCTGCGCCAATTTAATGTCCCACCGTATTTTCCACCTGCTTACTGTTCCCCTTCATCTGCCACCAGTTTAATGTCCCCCCTTCATCTGACCCTATTTTAATGTCCTCTTTCATCTGACCTCCGGTGTAATTGCCCCCTACTTCTGCCCCCAATTTAATTGCCCCATACATCTGCCATCAGTTTAATGTCCCTCTTTATTCCCTCCCAAAGTTTAACATAATAAAATCACTGATACTCACCTCTCCTCGCTCCCTTGCTGTTCTGTCTCTTCTCCTGGAGTGTACAGGGAGCTGCAGGCGTGATGTGAGTCATCACATCTTGCTTACAGCTCCTGGGCCAGAACATAGAGAGGGGATGTAATGTAAAACCACAGTGTTTTACATTACCTGCAAAGTGGATGGGATTATGGCTAAAAAAATTCACACCAAAAATGCTGCGATTTCAAAAACTGTTTTGTAACGTTTTGTGTTTTTGTAAATTGCAGTATCTCAATTATACCTACGGAAGCGCTGGTGTTTTCCATATATGTTTAATAGGGACAGAAATTCTGCAAAGAAAGCTCTATGGACTTTCTGTGAAAAGTGATGGAGAAGAAACCAAAATGTGCGAATCGTTATGTGGGGCCTTAGCCTTACTTTTAAATCTTTGTGTACCATGGAAATACTGAATAATAGTACCTAGTCATTGGTCCATACCATTGGAAATATCCAGTAGGTATTATTTGGTCTTGCGAGGAGTCATGAGGCACAGACAGTAACGTTACATTCAGATGGGCAAGGTGCAAAATGACCGTGACAAATAGTTTTTTTATGGCCATTTTGCACCCAAGAGGCGCCCATTTTCACGGATCCCCATTGCAATTCAGTGTATGGAGGATCTGTGAAAACAGACACAAATAGGACATGACCTATATTTTTATGGTTCATTGCAACGAACTGTCAAAATAGAGGTCATGTAAATAACCCCATTCACCGACATTGAATTTAATGCTGCCGTGTGACATCTGTTAAAAAAAACGGAGGTCACATGGCCATTAATCACTGTCATGTGAATGTGGCCTTACTAATCTGATCCAAGCCACACAAGTCATTAAAAACACCTCAGGACTGAAAAATGTCAGAGAAACAGGTTTTAAGAATTTATTAGAGGGCAGCAGAGGAACTGGCTGAGGACAATGGTGCGGAGTCTGTGTTTAAGGGAAACTCCCAAATTCTAATTTTAAAGACCTTGTTTGAGTATAAAGGAAAGGCTTAACTTATTACAGACCCACAACAAAGTGTCATGGCTGACTTTGGTGATACTTTGGTGGATACCCTATTATAGTCAATGGGGTCCATTGGTATCCACAGTTAACCATTGTTTTAGCTGTCTGGTGCTCCATCGTTTAGGCCTCTCTGCAGACCTAAGAGACGAGCCGCCTAGTGCAGATGGCAGATGTGAACCTAGCCTAAATTTTTTTATATGAAATCTGGATTCACCACTGATTTTATCTCTGCTACTTTGCTACATAGAAAGGAATGACATCCAACATGTCAGAAGATATTGACATGTTGAAGATTTTAAAATCTGTGTCAATTTGCAATCTGGATGAAATTTATAAAATATAATCTGTTTATATTGTGACTGTAATCCTCTGCAAATTATAAAATCCACAGCAATGGTCTTGCCTATGTGGCTACATGCTACAATTCTGTCTGCCTATAGCCACCAACAGAGCGAGTTTACTTGGATACTATTAATTTCAATGTATAAATGTATGCAGTGAGCTCATAGCTCCCTCTAGTGGTGAGTCCACACTGTAAAAATCTCATCCTTCTCGGTCAAAGCTGAATGAACACTGGTTGCCAGATTGGTGGGGGCTAGAGAAAATTACAACAGTGCTGGAATCAGAAGAATGGAGACTGTTAACAGATGATAAAAACTAGGTAGAGGTGGTGAAAATATGCCATTCAGAAGAGTCAGAGCCTCCTGTCTGGAAAATAAAGCTCCGACTGATATAACGTTATATAAACTTAGGGTTTGAAAAAAGTCACAATTTTCAGCCAGATTTTTTACTGGGACACCATAGGCCAACAGATTTACTATAACTCATATAACACTGGAGTGATGTGTAGATAAAATCTACGCCGGCCTCTGGCGCTCCAGCCTCTTAGTGATTCTAGAATATCTCTCACCAGCTCACAAGTGGATTAAGACTGATGCAAAAAGCTCCTTAATCTGCAAAGCATTTTGGGTCTTATTCAAAACACAGCAACATCCATTTTACTATTTATCTAATGATGGATTGTGATGATATATCTGGCCTTGAATGATCCTATTTTCTCCTAATATTTTTTACTATTTTTACCCCAGTATAGCAACTTTATGTTGGGGGCTTTTGTCTACTCTTCTGGTAAACTCTTGGTTTGTTCTGTACTTAAAGGGAACCTTTCACCACCTTGTTTTGCCAAGTTTTACCAATACCAGTTCTTGATACGGCTTTAAAGAAGGCCAATCAAATTGGATATAATGCACATATATTTAAAATAGTATGATGAGAAATCAATAATGGTAAAATGATAGTATATAAGTGATATAATAAAGTGATTGCAAGAAATAGTGTGATACTGAGCATGCTCTTGTAAAATGCTTGATACAAAGATTAAGTACTTGCAGCATCACCAGGAACTTATCATCATCTGCCCTGAAACTTCAGCCAAAGAAGCGACCAGAGAAGACAACATCTACACACAGATACAGAGCTTCTGTCTTCATCACATCCCCCTCAACTTCTTACACCTATTAAACACAATGGCTGATACAACCTACTTGAAATGCGCTTGTGTTGTTTGTCTATCTCATCCTTTATCATGGAATGGTCAGTTTTAAGGCTTCAAATAAGGCAAGCAAAACAACCTCCAACTAAAATGATAATAAGTTACAGCATAATAGACTTATATCACATTAGCTAGGTGAGAAAGATCACATACATTTGTGAAATAAACAAAATAACTAAGATATCAAAGGTATGGAAGCTTGTGCAATTTTTTGAATAACAGAGTTCATACAGCAATAAAAAATTCTGCTCAAGATACAAAATGGAAACTATAATACACTTCAAATAGCCATCCAGTCTTACTAGCACTACACACCTCCAACAAATTCAGCTCTTTACAAGATCAATTGGTGCTACTCTACTGATTCTGGCACAGTTGGGATTTTTTCTCTAGCCCCCACCATTCCTGAGCAATCAATGCTGTTAATTTTGTTGCCTGAAATGTTATTTAGTCTCTGTACTGTCAGCAGGGGAGTGTCAGGCAGGAGCAGTAAAGGGGTATGCTTCTGAGCTCTGACACTGCTTGCCCCTGCTTGACAGCACCCTTCAGACATTACTTAGCACATCAAGCACTGGTTGCCAGAATGGTGGGGGCTAGAGAAAATTCCAACGGTGCTGGAATCAGAAGAATGGAGACTGTTAACAGATAAGAACTTCAATAGGTAGAGGTAGTGAAAAGCATAATGAAAAGTTCTACAGTTTTCCAATATACTTTATGTATCAATTCCTCACGGTTTTCTAGATCTCTGCCTGCTGTCATTCATTCTGCTTACTTTAAGTGGATAAAAATCAGTCCATGGTCTTGTGATATACAGTCCATGATCATGTTATATACAGTCCATGATCCTTTAATATAGAGTTCATGGTCATGTGATATAGACTGTATATAGCATGCCCATGGACTCCATATCACACGACCATGGTCTGATTTTTATCCACTAGACGTAAACAATGACAGCAAGAAGAGATCTAAAAAACCGTGACAAATTGTTAGAGCATGAACACTGGAAAATTTACTTTTTATTATGCAATAACGTTTATTTGCTGAAACTGGACAAACCCTTTCATATACGGTAATTTTTTTTTACAATAAATGACATGACTTGGCGCATTGATGTATATGTAATGAGTGTTGCTATGCTATGTAATGTATTGTTGCTGCAAAAACAGAGATAAAAGTGATGACATGTAAAACAGTAAAGATTACACATGCAAACATTGCAATAACGCAGGTAAACCAAGCTAACTGATGTTTAGTAACATTGCGTGCGGAAATGTATATGACTAATCCATGGGGCATGTTACCATCATCAAAGCTTCACCTCCATGAATACAATCAATTTATACAATAGATAGAGGACTACAAGCCAATGACCCCAGAGGCAAGTGTCACTGTGACATGACTGCCTAGTAATTAGACAACTAATGGTTAATAATGGGAGACAAGACAATATATAAGTGAGATAATTACATATGTGCTAGGTCTGAACCAAACAATTCTGCTTAATATCTGGAAAGTACTAAGACAAACAGTACTGCTCTGGTATCTGCTTATTTAGTAAGCCATCATGTACGCCTTGACTTCACTGTGCATTCGCTTGACATCATGTACTGGGAGCGCCAAAGAAGAGTCCAATGTGTTTCATCTCTAGGGAAGTACAGGGTTGAAAAAAATACAGACAGGCTTTCCATAGGGATATTTGGGACACTCAATCTCCAGTTAGAAACAACTTTTCATAAATGTACCATATATACTCGAGTGTAAGCCGATTTTTTTTTAAGGGGGTGGGGGTGTCTATGACCAGCCACAATATCAATGTATAGAATCTCCCATAAAATAGTGGGGGGAAAAAAGAAGCTTGAAAGAAAATAGAAAAATAAAAGTTGTAAATCCCTCCTTTCCCTAGAATACATACAAAAGTAGAAAATTACTGTGAAACACAAACACATTAGGTATTCCTGTGTCTGAAAGTGCCCGGTCTACTGAATATAGGGGATCTGCTTTTCCGTCGGGAAGGGGTTAATAGGAGCACTGCAGATACCCTATATTCAGCCAGACTGAATTCCAAGTGGGGGGAAAAAAATCCCAGTCCTCAAGCTCAGGGTAGGGGCAGACAGACAACCAAAACACGACCTCCCCTTTCCCAGCACCCAGCATCTACTGCACCCAAAAACTCTGGCCATTTTAATTTTTGAAATTTTCCAGTAGCTGCTGCATTTCCCCCCTAGGCTTATACTCGAGTCAATAAGTTTTCCCAGTTTTTTGTGGTAAAATTAGGGGGGTCGGTTTATATTCGAGTCAGCTTATACTCGAGTATATACGGTATATATAAATATAAGAAACTTTGTAATATATTTTATTAAGGAGATCTTTTTCACCACTTAATAAGCTGTTCTCCTGCTCCTTATCTTCAATCTCACTGCTTGTTTAACATTATATCTGTTTCTGTATTCAGCCTCACACATACAACTCTATGGAGGGGGTAGGAGGGAGTGAGATTCTCCTGCCAACTGCTTAATTGATTTATTGCCTCATTTTGTGCTTACAGCCTCTTATCTACAGATTAGTGGCGTTAAAAAAAAAAGGGGGTTAGCAGAGCGTAACAGCAGCAATTATTTGGGTGTCTTTTCTAATCCCCCTCCCCTCTTCACAGAATAACGTGGACAAGGTAACTGCCTGAGAACAGGAGAAGAAAATATATTTCTCTATTAAGAAATTTTACAAATTTTCATATTTTAACCTATAATATTCATTTATGAAAAGTTGTTCTAGAACAATACGCATTAAGGGTGCATTCACACTGAGTAAACGCTAGCTTATTCTGAACGTAAAACACGTTCAGAATAAGCGGCGTCTAAAGCAGCTCCATTCATTTCTATGGGAGCGGGGATACGAGCGCTCCCCATAGAAATGAATGGGCTGCTTCTTTCACTCCGTGCAGTCCCATTGAAGTGAATGGGGAGTGCCGGCGTATACGGCAAGCTCTGCTCATGCCGGAGCGTACACGCCGGCACTCCCCATTCACTTCAATGGGACTGCACGGAGTGAAAGAAGCAGCCCATTCATTTCTATGGGGAGCGCTCGTATCCCCGCTCCCATAGAAATGAATGGAGCTGCTTTAGACGCCGCTTATTCTGAACGTGTTTTATGTTCAGAATAAGCTAGCGTTTACTCAGTGTGAATTCACCCTAAGCATGGGGCACATGGCTTCATTCATAGGATCTTATATACAAAAGTGGATGTGACCTCAGGTTTTTGCAGTCAGTCATTCAAAACTTTGTATTAAGCTACTGGCATGTAAATACAAAGGAAAAAAAGAAATATACCTTTTTTTGGCCACAAACCAATGGAGCGTTGCTCCCTAAGTCCTAAGATGGACCTGCTACACACTCAGCTCTGCTGCATCGCACTGCTACATCGGACACTCTACATCGGCCAGCACTGCTACATCGGAGAGTCGAATGGTGGGATCCCCTGAAACTAAGCATTTTTCCCCATAGACTATAATGGGGTTCGATATTCGTTCGAATAGTCGAATATCGAGCGGCTATTCGAAACGAATATCGAATATCGAACATTTTACTGTTCGCTCATTTCTAGTCATATGCAGTTCTTCCAGTGATGTTCCTTGTCAGTGAAGGTTAGAGAATCCACACAGTAGTTGTTTGCCATTGTGATCTCAGTCTGGGGTTGTACAACTATGGCAACCATTTTAATGAATTTATTTGGCTCTGCTGAACACGAATCTTCATGGTTAGTAAATGTGGCAACTATTGCACGTGTTATGTGTTTTGCCAGATGTAGACGTGAGCACTAAATTCATGTCTGCTTCATATTCATGCTTATATATCATGTACTTTAAGATCAGGAATGAATATTCTGTTTGCTTGTCAAAAAAAGCGTTCTGTATAGGAATATACAAAGAAGGTCAGTATGACTATACTCAGCAGATGACCCATGTCGATGAGAGAAGTCAAGTTTTTGTACATCGATCAGGAGGTCAGAAGAAATGATTGCGGAGTTTCTTCTCACGGTCTTCCATCTTATTATTAAGGTCTCAGGTTTCCCTCCTTTTCTTTATGTAGAGAATCTAGTATTGACTTTACATACAATCCAGGCATGACATTGATATATTTATATAGGCTTCTTGTAAACTTTGTAAGAATGGGTATATATATTTACAGATCTAAAAAAATTACAATTCATTATCTCTGATCTAAGGAATGAGTCACAGAAGTGGTGAGGTTAGACCAATGGTGGGATTATTATGATGAGTATTAGGGCCCCTTCACACAGCGTAAGCGCTTGGCTCATTCCGAGCCGTACACGCGAGCGCTTCTAAACACTTCCCATTCACTTCAATGGAAGCGCTCGTAAAGCCGGCTTTTACATGTGCTCCCATTGAAGTGAATGGGAAGTGTTTAGAAGCCCTTGCGTGTACGGCTTGAAATGAGCCGAGCGATTACGCCATGTGAAGGGGCCCTTAGACCAGAAATGGGATAAGAACAGTGGTGGTTTTAGAGCAATGGTGGGGTTAGACCACAGTGGGATTACAGTAATGGTGGGGTTAGACCACCGTGGGATTACAGTAATGGTGAGGTTAGACCAGAGTGGGATTAGAGTACTGAGTGGGGATAGACCAGAGTGGAATTAGAGTACTGGTGGGGTCAGACCAGTAGTGGTCAATCCACCACATTATGGCAGCCCAGATACAACCTTTGATGGACTCTAAAAAGGTTTTAGTGAGTGTATCCTGTTCCTTGGGTCTTGTACATGTCATCACTCTCCATTATGATAACCAAACTCAAGCCTGCAGTGATGTTGTGACTTTTAGGTGCTTATGCTGCCCAAGAAGAGGGCAAGCTACATAATGCAAATAAAGTCACAACCACAGTACCACATACAGTGAAACCTACCTGCACCTATATACTGTATAAAACTTATAAGATTAATATGATCAATGTACAGTCAATGAGGCTTCCCTTGGTGGAGGTGACAGACAGAA
Source organism: Leptodactylus fuscus (assembly GCF_031893055.1). Classification (NCBI taxonomy): domain Eukaryota; kingdom Metazoa; phylum Chordata; class Amphibia; order Anura; family Leptodactylidae; genus Leptodactylus; species Leptodactylus fuscus. The sequence goes on along the minus strand of NC_134270.1, from coordinate 45,721,639 downwards.
GTAGAGAGGAAGTCCAACCACTGAATATATATGAGGATATATCTTTATGGTCTGGAATTAAAAGGTTTGGCACCCCAGACACCTTTATAGTCTCATACAAAGATATATTAGGGTTGGGTTCACAGGTCTGTGTTTCAGAAGAGACCGCAATTGTGGCAGTACAATGGAAACTTACAGGTGCCCTGGAAAACAAATCTAAAAATGAGCTCAGGTTGGAGGTGGATCCAAACTGGTGGCATGCAGAGCCAACATAAGTAAGAAGTGTCCTCAAACCATTAGCCGCATTGGTGGTAAGTGGGGGAAAAATGGTAGCCAAAGCCTTTACAGGAGGTTATTAAGGCTTTAGAAATGTCTGAATTCCTCAACTACCACAAGGCTTTGGCATATACTAAAAATGAAACATACAGAGAAAGCACTGTGATGGGTCACAGGGTCACCTCTCAGGCAAATACATTCCAAGAGATAGTGATTTGTGTCCACATAAGCACTTGGCCATTTTGGAATATTTTACAACACACCCTATTGTATTGTGTTTGCCATGCTAAGGGCAAAGTCCAAAGAGGATGAATATTCTACATTATTTCACAAATCAACCAAGAACTCTGCGAGTAAACATAAAATCCAAAAGCAAAAACACACAAAAAATATATATAAGACTAACCAATTTTATTAATGCAAAAATAAAATCAAATTCACAATACAAATGACATAACATAATATATATAGCAGGGGGGACATAATAGTCAAGTACCAGAAAATACCTAACCTCAGGTAGTTAGGGAAACAATACTGTCCCTTGACAAAGGCCAGCTTTTTGGACGAAACGCACGTTGGGCGTTTCACACCACAGGCGGTATGGTATACTATTGATGGGGGATTTGCTTATGTGATTTAATCTCATTGGGGTTTGTTTATAAAATCCAAAATATAAAAAGAACACATGAAAAAATATTTAGGACATCGGGGATGGTTGAGACCCATCCAGACCTCCCATGACTTCCACGTTGTGTAAGGGGACGGAACCAATGGCAGGTGGTGACACAAACTTTCAGGAGGTAGGGGAATGATGCAAGGACACAAGCGGGAGCGGCAAGGAAGGAGGGGAACGTAAAATTGTCAGGGGTGATACAAGGAGGGAGTGTAACTACTAAGCGGCTGTGTGGTAGAAGGGTGCAAAAGGGAGACAAACTTTGTTAGGAAAGTCCAGGAAAATTACAGTGGAGGCAATAAGGGCACAATATACTGTACTAGAATCTGGAATCTGTATACAAAGGTTATCCCTACCACCAAATGATAATAAATACAGTGACTTAATACTACCTAACACCACCATACAGTGACTGAATAACAGCACCATACAGTGACTAAATAACACCACCATACAGTGACTGAATAACAGCACCATACAGTGACTAAATAACACCACCATACAGTGACTGAATAACACTGCCATAGAGTGACTAAATAACACCACCATACAGTGACAGAATAACACCACCATATAGTGACTAAATAACAGCACCATACAGTGACTGAATAACACCACCATACAGTGACTAAATAACAGCACCATACAGTGACTGAATAACAGCACCATACAGTGACTGAATAACACCACCATACAGTGACTGAATAACAGCACCATACAGTGACTGAATAACACCACCATACAGTGACTGAATAACACCACCATACAGTGACTAAATAACAGCACCATACAGTGACTGAATAACACCACCATACAGTGACTAAATAACAGCACCATACAGTGACTGAATAACAGCACCATACAGTGACTGAATAACACCACCATACAGTGACTGAATAACAGCACCATACAGTGACTGAATAACACCACCATACAGTGACTGAATAACACCACCATACAGTGACTAAATAACAGCACCATACAGTGACTGAATAACAGCGCCATACAATGACTAAATAACAGCACCATACAGTGACTGAATAACACCACCATACAGTGACTGAATAACACCACCATACAGTGACTGAATAACAGCACCATACAGTGACTAAATAACACCACCATACAGTGACTGAATAACACTGCCATAGAGTGACTAAATAACACCACCATACAGTGACAGAATAACACCACCATACAGTGACTAAATAACAGCACCATACAGTGACTGAATAACACCACCATACAGTGACTAAATAACAGCACCATACAGTGACTAAATAACAGCACCATACAGTGACTGAATAACACCACCATACAGTGACTGAATAACACTGCCATAGAGTGACTAAATAACACCACCATACAGTGACTAAATAACAGCACCATACAGTGACTGAATAACACCACCATACAGTGACTGAATAACAGCACCATACAGTGACTGAATAACACCACCATACAGTGACTAAATAACAGCACCATACAGTGACTGAATAACACCACCATACAGTGACTGAATAACACCACCATACAGTGACTAAATAACAGCACCATACAGTGACTGAATAACACTGCCATAGAGTGACTAAATAACACCACCATACAGTGACTGAATAATACCACCATACAGTGATTGATTATTACCTCCATACTATGACTCAATAACACTAGTAAAAGTGTGAATCAGGCTTGATATATAACGCTTATTACCGCCATTGTCCCCCTGCCCCTCTGCTACCTACTAGAGATGAGTGAGTACTATTTGAAACTGTAGTTTTGAACAGCACGCTCCCAAAGGAATGAATGGGAGTGGCCAGCACGCAGGGGGTTAAGCGGCAGGACGCCAGCCCGGCTGTGTGCCGGCTGCGTCTATTCATTTCTATGGGAGCGTGCTATTCGAAACTACCGTTTCGAATAGTACTCGCTCATCTCTACTACCTACGCCTCTGGGTGTGTGATTGTGATCTATTTTCCTGTCCGCATGTTCTGTGTAGAGATATGGCAGCAATCACAAGGACCCCATTATAGTCTATGGAGATCCATGTACTTTTACTGCACAGCGACTGCAAATGTGTTTGGTATTCAGTTTGGGGAGTCCCCATGCGAACCCCCCCGGACGGAATACAAATGCAGATGTGAACCAACCCTATGAGCTCCTCGTGCCTGGGATTTGTCCAGCCTTCACGTAAACACTAAGGGTCCATTCACACTGAGAAAAATGGCGAGGAGGCTTTTTTTTCAGCGCTGAAATTCCACACCAAATTCCTCACCATTTTCCTCCGTGTGAATGCACCCTAATGGTCTTCAATCCGTGTGGGTTCCTCACCTGTATCAATGGTCCCAGGTGAGCATGGCTGTTGATAATACTTCAGATATTGTCTTTGGACCCAATTACAAAGCTGCTTTATAGTTTTTGGGTTTATCTTTAAGTTGTAGTATATGAAGTGATATTTAGTTTAGTTCAATATAAAGATCTTTGATTTCTTTACAGTGGGGTCAGTAATACTAGTCAGACACTTTGGCAAGGACCAAGACACTTTATATCTTGTACAGAGACTTCAAGACCCAAAGGTGTGAAGATCACTCATGTCTTCAGAATGTGAATTACAGCTGGAGGGCAGCCCTTTAGTTATATTTAGGCTCTCTGTAGAGACTCACATTAAGAAATAGCCCTTAGGCTTATCTCGATAGCTAAAAGAAGGAAATAAAATACTGACAACAACTTATTTGGAAATTTGTGAGACCACTTTTCACCGCTCAACAACCTCCTAAAGTTTTCGTCTGAAATGGCCCTCAAAGTAATAATAATCCATAGAAATCCATGCCACTTCATGATGTTTTAATGGATGACCAGTAAAACTAAAAAAATGTTTTCTAATTGCTGGATTATGTAGGCAGTGTAAAGGTGACAGAAAACGCAGACCGGGGAAAACGCGGCGGAACCGCTACCGTAACGTCGCGCTTCGCGTAAAAGTAAGCCTAAATGGAGTGCCGCATTACTGCGTGTGAATGGACCGGAATCTTGGTTGTATTACATTCTTCAATAAAAAAGGGACCTATGGATGGGTTAACTGTTCATGCCTGCAGTCAAACAGCATTTTGATTGCAGGCATGTTACTATTGAAGGTATGGGGGGGGGGGGGGTTAAGTGTGCATGCCTGCAATCAAAGTACATTTTGATTGCAGGCATGAGGTATACCCGGCAAGCAAAGGAGATTGTATGTGTCTTACTATCGCGGCTGGTGTTAGGGCAGCCGCGATGGTAAGATGAGAATGAGCGTTCTCGGAGGCGGGAATATGCTGGCGGCTGGAAGCAGGGGCGGATCCAGGGCCGGGCGAGCTTAGCGGGGCCCCGCGGCACGGCCGGGACCTAACAAAATGGTCCCGGTCGGCATGTCCCGACTCCTACTGAGCTCAGCGTTAAAGCAGGAGCTGAGCTCACAGCTCCTGCTTTAAACGCCTATGTATTCGGCTCATCGGCGGTAGGACGCCGATGAGCCGAATGCATAGGCGTTTAAAGCCGATGCTGTCACAGCTCAGCTCCTGCTTTAACGCTGAGCTCCGGCCTCCGGCATTTGTAGCCGCGATGTGATGACGTCATCACATCGCGGCTACAATATGTGTATGAGGGAGAGAGCTGCGAGGGAACGAGGAATGGTGAGTGTGTGTGTGTGTGTGTGTGAGTGAGTGAGTGAGTGAGTGAGAACGGCATGACACTGGGGCAGATGGAGGGGGAGAACGGCATGACACTGGGGCAGATGGAGGAGGGAGAACGGCATGACACTGGGGCAGATGAAGGGGGAGAACGGCATGACACTGGGGCAGATGAAGGGGGGAGAGAACAGCATGACACTGGGGCAGATGGAGGCGGGAGAACGGCATGGCACTGGGGCAGATGGAGGCGGGAGAACGGCATGGCACTGAGGCAGATGGAGGAGGGAGAACGGCATGGCACTGGGGCAGATGGAGGGGGAGAACGGCATGACACTGGGGCAGATGGAGGGGGAGAACGGCATGACACTGGGGCAGATGAAGGGGAGAACAGCATGACACTGGGGCAGATGGAGGGGGAGAACGGCATGACACTGGGGCAGATGAAGGGGGAGAACGGCATGACACTGGGGCAGATGGAGGAGGGAGAACGGCATGGCACTGGGGCAGATGGAGGAGGGAGAACGGCATGGCACTGGGGCAGATGGAGGGGGAGAACGGCATGGCACTGGGGCAGATGGAGGAGGGAGAACAGCATGACACTGGGGCAGATGAAGAGGGGGAGAGAACAGCATGACACTGGGGCAGATGGAGGGGGGAGAACGGCATGGCACTGGGGCAGATGGAGGGGGAGAATGGCATGACACTGGGGCAGATGGAGGAGGGAGAACGGCATGGCACTGGGGCAGATGGAGGAGGGAGAACGGCATGGCACTGGGGCAGATGGAGGAGGGAGAACGGCATGGCACTGGGGCAGATGGAGGGGGAGAACGGCATGACACTGGGGCAGATGGAGGGGGAGAATGGCATGACACTGGGGCAGATGAAGGGGGAGAACGGCATGACACTGGGGCAGATGGAGGGGGGAGAACAGCATGACACTGGGGCAGATGAAGGGGGGGAGAACGGCATGACACTAGGGCAGATGAAGGGGGGGGAATGGCATGACACTGGGGCAGATGAAGGGGGGATAACGGCATGACACTGGGGCAGATGAAGGGGGGAGAACGGCATGACACTGGGGCAGAGACGGGGGGAAATGAAACTGTGGGCAGATAAAGGGGGAGAATGGCATGAAACTGGGGACAGAGATAGAGGGGGGGACATGAAACTAGGGGTAGATGAAGGGTGTATATGAGAATGGGGGGGAGATATAATTTACGGGTGACTGTAGAGGATTATACTGTGTGGAATCACATGAAAATTGAATGAGAATGGGTGGAGTCAACATAAAAGTGGGCGGGGCCTGTGTGAGGGCTCTGCGCGGGAACTATGCGTGTGGCGTCATCAGTGAAGTGCAGTTGGTGTGAGTGGCCAAGCGGTGGCGCGCGGCTGATAAGAGAAGATGGCGGTGGCACGCGGCTGATGAGAGAAGATGGCAGTGGCAGAGCGGGACCTTTGTTTTTGGGGTTATGTGAGTGTGTAAGGTGTGGAAATACATGTAAATGTGATGGAGTGGGGTTAGGGCTACCGTAGAGGCAACAATATGGAGTGTGGAGGTATTTTGGGGCCGGAAATGCAAGGAAGTGTGTGTGGGGGGCTAGGAGTCCTACTTTTTGGACTGTCCTGCTAAGGAGCCATGTTGTTTAGCGGCACGAAAAGTAGCCTAGGTTTCAATCGCAAGGAATAACTATGTTTCTGGAAAATTTTAGGGAAATCCGTCCAGCCGTTTTAGCGTGATTGAGGAACAAACATCCAAACACACAAACTTTTTTATAATATTAGTAGGATTGTGGAGAAGGCTGATACACCGCAACAATGGATTGGAGCTCACAATGACGTATACTACAGAGTGGGGAACACCTTCCTATAAACCTACCATGTTGATCCAAAGGAAAGCAAAAAAAACCAAAAAAAAAAAACCATGAGATTTAGATCAACTGCTCCATATCAGGGGAAAAAAAATTGCTTCCCAGCAAATGGAATACATTTCTGGATCAATATCCCATCTCAAAATATTAGTTCCCAGAACTTGAGATATTTTTCCTTTCCAGAGAGTCATCGAGATCCTGTCTTGACCTTGTGCAGGTTATAAGTCATCACCGTGCCCTGTGGTATGAGCTCCATAGTCTCACTGCTCTTACTGATAAGAAGCCCCATTCACCACAATGGTAAAACCTCCTTAATTCCAGATGTAGAGGATGACCTCTTGTCAGATCTCTGTACTGTCCATCCATATATTTATGCATTGTTATTAGGTCACCCCCAAACTGTCTCTTTTTCCAAACTGAACAACCCCAAGTTTGATAACCTGTCTGTATCCTCTAATCCCCCCATCCTCTCAATTACCTTGGTCGGCCTCCTTTGCACCGGCTCTGGTTCAGCTATTTCTTTCTTATATACAGGTGCCCGAAATTGTGCATAGTATATCTGTGGTCTGATGATAGATTTATACTGTATAAAGGCAAAACTATGTACTTGTCATGAGACGCTATCAACTTTATTCAAAGTCACCCCCAAATAGGGGAGTCTGCTACAGTGAATGAATAATACCGCCATACTGTGACTGAATGCAAACCCTTATACTAGGACTACTATGGCCACCATACACTGAGCATGTGGTAGAGATGGCTTCTACCCTGGGCTTCTGCAGACCCTCTAAGTGACTACAGTGTAGTTATATCCATCGTGGTCCATTCAGTCATGGCAGTGTTTGTCACCTTGCTTTCCCAGCCATTGTTTTGGCATAACAGACTGAGTTCTACCCCATTACCCTCACCGCCAGTGGTCTGTCTATTGTCCAAGGGACACAGATTCCTTCCTTACGTATCTGCCCTCTGACTGCATTTTACAAGCTAATTGGGAAGGAGCCGTCATCTCTGTAGGTTCTAGTAAAGCCTGATGATGACATGACCATGTTTGTTGGGTTTCTGGAGCACTTTGCCTGCAATACTGTGAGAGAGGGAAAGAGAATAGCGATAAAGGGTCTTCTTTTGGAAGCCAAATGGCTAAGTGCACGGGGTCCACATGTGGTGTCAAGTAGATCTGTGGATTGCCTTTGAGAACTGTTCATCAGAAGAGTGTCAGTGTGCTGAAGGCCGGAGTAGCTTGTCTATTGAAGGAAAGGCCACGGACATTGTGTGACATTGGGTTTATGGAAGCCCTGAGTAGTTTTTCACCAGACATGTTTTTGGCAGACTTATTATGCAAAGATTATCATCTAGAAATATCATAGACCAAAGCCTGGAAAGTGTGAGTTAGTGAACTAACCTAGTGATTTGTGACTGCAGGGATAACTCCGCTTACCTCTGCAGTTATGAGTCTTCTCACCAAGACCTGTATATAACATTAAACTCTCTAAACAAAGTGTGGGTACAATGATGGATGGCCACAACTTTTATGTTGATGTAACAAAATGGAACTCAGTAACAACCATTTAAGTCATTATTCCGTGCCCAGACTGACGTTCTTCCTTATCAAGTTGTCCTGAATGATGACTGCAGCAAGGCCCTGTGCATGTGAGACCATTCTCCTTTTTAAACTTGGGCAAGGAATTTCCGCCAATGCTATGACCACTGCGAATACTCAAAACACCTGAAATGAAAGACCGCAAAGGCCAAATTAATATGAAATCTCCCGTAAAACTCCAAGGGCCAGGTGGATGAGTGTTCTTCACACTGTGCCACCAATTTGAGGCATGACATACCCTACCCACGTATCCTTGTTATAACCATATACTCTAAAAATCTCCTGCCCTTAAAACTTTCCATAATACTTAGAGTCACTCCAATACCAGAGCACTGCAGTCCAAAACCCTTTCTCTATGCATTTTAGGGCCTTACATACTACTTGGAAATAATGAACTGGTGTTGAGGGAGAACCCCCGCCAGAATACGGGTCACTTACAGTGGTCAGTCACCTGCTCCAAATCAATCATGCATGTGCGCGCTGACAAAGATAAACACTGACATTGATGCAGTTTCAATCTCAGTCCATGCAATGAGCGTGATGCCTATTCACACAGAACTGAGGTTTATTGAGGAAGTTACAGTTTTTATACAGGAATGCAAGAAAGATAAGAAAAAGGCAGGCTGTAAGCATATACGTCTTGTATCCGAATACACTGGCGATCAGTCATTGGCTGTTAAATTTCAACATCTCCTAGCTTTCGAGTTCCCAGGAAATGATACTGTCTTTCTTGTAAACCACATGACGATCATGTGCGTCAGCATCTGGGTGCGGTACTGGATACAGGCGCCATCTTAATGTATAAACGTTGCACAAAGAAAAATATAATTTCTTAAGCAGTATAACGCATGTATAAAAGTAAGAATGGACATGGTCTACCTTCACATTCCCCCCTAAATTATATTTTTCTTTCCCTACACAGTGTTATCTGGAATGTGAGTACAACATTCTTCACCAATCATGGAGCAGACTCCACCTCTTTCTGCTGTGATCATATCTATAGCTAGTCGGGTTTGGAGAGAGGAGGAGGGTGTGCTAGAGTTATTCATGCAGAAGTCAGAGCCAAATATGCCTAGTTTGACTCCAGATGTTTCATTGGCAGTAAAACAGGTACAGTTACCAGCATGTATGTACACATGACCTTAATAGTCCCCCCTTGAAACAGCTCCAGACAAAGGGAATGCAGGGTGGGATGTCTGTCCCTATCTCTCACTACCAGACTGTAAGGAAATACCCTTCACATCTTATAGAAAGCATATACATTGACTATTGTCAGACCTATAAACAATATGAATATAATAACTATAGAAACATAACAGGAATATAAGTTCAGATAGATCCAACAGTCTTCAAATTTTCTCTTCTCAAGGCCCATATCCTCTAACAGTTTATTGTTCCATTTATTTTTAAGAACATCATCAAATGGGTTTTCCTTATACTCTCACAGCTGTACTGGTTATCAAGAGGAACCGGAAGTGACCATTGAATCTCATATATCTCCTTATCACCATCCAATCTTTGGGTTTTAGTTTATAAGTTTCTTCCACTGACTTAGAATCTGGAGGGAAAAAGGGAAAAACTCGAGAATATACATTAATCATATGTCTTTGATGATTCGTCACATAGTCAGTCAGCACAACATATTACATCTGGAACATTTATAAAAGAATACAATCCAAAGACAGGGCTAAATATCAATTTTCCTCTTTTCAACTTAGTGTGAAACACACCGTATACTTATGGACAATAGATTCAGGTAACCAATAATAACACGCGTAGACACGTCTGCCCCAGAACTAGTGGACTTTGTACACGGACTGTTTGTGATGGTTTTTCCTCACCAGATATGCCCCAAGCCATCCTGAAGGGAGACAACTACACACAAGCACGTACTCATACCGTCTCACTGTATATACTCAACCTGCAATCTCTGGAACAGGTACAAGGGCTTCAGGCCTGGCTCTCCGGCCTAGCACATGCCATGCAGGCTCACATATATATCTATATATCTGACTATAGTGATGCTAAATCCTGCAGCTGCCCATCCTCCGCTTACCAGGTCACACATGGCTACTACTAAACAATGCACTTAATAATAATAATCTGCTTATGCCATCAGTGGGAACAATGTTCTCAGTACATACTCTCTTACCACCAGACACCAGGACTTGTACATCCTCTTTCCAAGTCTCCTTTCCTCCTGGACCATCTTCGGTGCATCAGTGTCATAAAACCTGAAAAGAGAGCTAAAAGGTTTGGGTCTTACCAGTAAAACATGTCCCCTAGGCCTATGCAGCTGGGCTAGTGGCAGTGTCTGCCCACATGCTACCTCTACTTTCTTTCATATCAGCCTTGGTGTGTGCCATGACTTCTGACTATACCAACCTATGAGCAGCCGCAGGGTCTCCATCACACAAAAGTTCTTGCCCTCCAGATCAGACCATAATTCTACTATATCAACCACCTACCCTCAGACATTGTACCATGTTCAACTGATGGCTTCAAGTTCACCTGAGACCCGTGGAGTCCCATAATAGGTCTCCTTACACTTGGTTTACCTCATATACGGTGACTGTGGCATATCTGATGCAGGATTCACCATCTTTCCCAAATATAAGACCATCTATAATAGAGCTCAATCAAAAAAGTTATCAACAGATTCATATCAGCAAAATTTTCTTAAGTTATCTTAGTCTTCTTCACCCCCCCCCCTTTGAAGATATTGATAACATCACGGTTCGGTTGTGTCAATGCCCAAACAATCATATACTGAATGCTGCATGCACCTCTATGGGAATGGGGTAGGAAAACTCTCCCTGGCGCTACTGGCTGACTAGGCCCTGCCTGCGGGTGTTGGTCAGCTGTTCCCAAGCTAAGCTTGGCCCCGACAACTTCTGGCTCTCTAAACACGAAGACCTAACAGACAGGTGGGGTGAGAGCTGAAAGAGGCTAGGGACTGGGATACTAAAGATGGTCACCCCTAATGAAAGAATAGGTGCAGCTGCCAACGGTAACAAATAGGATGGGGCGTGCTGAAAAACAAACAACAATGGCTGTGCTGTCTTTCCCCCCTGGAAAAAAAAACAAACAAAAAAACAAAAAAAACAAAAACAAAACAAAAACCTTCTAATGCAGCAAGCAAATGTGACTTGTCAGAGAAATGAACTTTAACACAATCTTAATGTTACGTGGACTGGACCTTTGTTGTTTTTTTTTTTGTTTTTTTTTTTCCAAAAGTACTTCATGTTCTGTGAGAGAGATACATGTCTGACGGGGCACAGGAGCCTCTGCAAGGTCAAAGCTAGACAATACAAGAAGAGCCAGTATTATCTTATCTTATGCTGCAGCTCACATAGCTGCTCATCCCACTCATAGCTGCGGCTGGGTATCCCCCCCTGTATCTCATAGCTGTGTCTTGTGTAGGACTACAGACCTCAGCAATCTCTCTTAAAGAAACAGAAACACATTTGTACAATCTCATAATATCAATACAATAAAGTTAGGTACATATTCAGAACATATATATATCAGCAAAGAAAGCAGAAACATTAACTGAGGGATCAAATCAATCTCCTGGTCACACAACAAAATCATACACACAGAACATTACACAACAGGTATGGGAGTGACTTCTAATTCACTTAGTATAGAACAAAGGAATTTCTCTCTCTCTTTTTTCTTTTTCCTAAAACCAAAACATCATTACAAAGATAATCTGTTCTACGTTTTGTTTTTTGTTTTTTATCAATCAACATACACATACACGTTTTCAAATTCGGACACCTTACTGAGTTAATAAGTTTTAATAACAGTTTTCCTACAATGGGGACAATCCTGGTTTCAATCAGCTTATCTCAACCTAGGTTCACTTTCTTGCGCAATCTCTTCACTTGCTGGAGCAATCTTTCCACTTGCTTCACCCTAAAATCCGATACCCATCCTATTATGTGCATATTATCACATCACTTTATGTTTCAACATTCCAAGTTCCATCTCTTTGACATCCTAAACTTAGACAACATACTTAAACCTCCTGTTTCATGCCACTTTCTGGCACCTCTTCATTACATCAACATTTTTCAACCATTCATTTCATGATTCACATAATCTAACACATTGTGACCACTCATTGACTAAGATACATGTTTAACACAATTTCACACTATATTCCGGATTATTGGATGGACGTCTCAAAATTCCAGATTATCAGAATTTTCCTAAAATTTTACTTTTAAGATCAAAATGTTGCTAACAACACAGTCCTAACAAGAAAAACCTTCTACCGTACCCCTCTTATAGCACTATATGTTTTTCCAACTATCTTAAGGGGTCGGGTACGGCTTTAAAGAAGGCAACACCAAATGCTTTACTAAGACAATTCTATGTTGGATCAGTGACTACATAAGAAGAGAACGGAAGCTAGTGTGATATTGTGCACACTTCTGTATGATACAAATTATAAAGATTAATATACAAAGATGAAAATACGGCACAGACCAGATGAGTTACCTTCCCTCATAACCGTGATCTGAGTCAGCTCAGGAAAAGGATTCTGGTCTCTTATGGTAAATTTTTAGACAAGAAGAAGACACGTTAGAATAATTAGCAGAACACAACGGGATATAAAATTCCAACATAGGTTTCAACACATAACTATGGGATAAGACACAAAGAAGAAGTTTCACCTCATTATTTCCCACTCCCATAAATAAAACATAAACACATAGATATATAACCAAACAAGTAAAAATCAGAATATTCTCTGTAATACATAGATGATACCAGTAATCCAAGCTCTGTGTGCCGTGAACTTTTGCACAAAGATTTTAACTTGGGGTAAAACCCCAACTTGTAGGTTGGCGAGGCGACAGAGGGAGAGTGGCCGTCTCCCCCTCCGTGACCTCCCACACCTACGCTGTGGAGACTCAAAACTTCTCACTGTCACCTTTTTGCTCTTTTGTGGATACAACAGTTTAAAAGACAATAACAGACAAACAATAACTCAAAACATAACCCTTACATCATATGCTTGGATATCCCTGTATACCCATTGTCATTATACGTTACTCAGGTTAACCCTTTTTTTTTTTTTCCCTTTTTTTTTTTTGTACTAAATCACTTCTTTGGATATAATACATAGACTGTGGACTGTGGTGCTGGCACAAAGCCAAGTTTCATCTTCTCTGCGCGTCCTCCAGCATCTGGCAGTCTATGAGATAAAACGACCTTGAAGCTCTTGGCAGTCAATTGAAATGCTTTGATTGCCCTCTACAGAAATAAAATAGGAATAAAACTCAAACAGCAGTTAGTATACTGACACCAAAGTTACACATTAATATTTTTGCGCAATTTTTTATCTTCATAGCAAACCTCACTCTAGTAATTACCACAAGTGTTCAGAATCTCTTAAACTATACTTGAAGTTAAGAGAAATTTACCAGACCTTCCCAATTTTCCTTTTCTTTACTAGATCCCAACCAAAGTTTTGAACGTATAATCCTCTAAACATCATAATAGTGGTATACAGTGAGGTCTTTTATAGCTGAACTGGGCATAGACACTCGGAAAGGGGGCTACCGGGGGTTTGACCTCTTCCGGGCTTGAGGGTTTGTGATAGGAACTGGATGTGGCTATCACTGGAATCACCGGATAAAGGGGGCGTGATCTGAGGGGCGGTGAGGGCCGGAGATGTTGGTCTGGGTGTACTAACATGGCTGCCATTGGGAACAGCCATAACCTCACTTCCGCCATCCCTGGGCGTTGGTCCGGAAGATGAGACAACAGGGGCATGGGCGGGGAGCTCCACAGGCTACACAGACATCTTGCCAATCAGGATTCAGCTGCCTACAGACGTCACAGATCCACCCATCTCCACTACTCTCGGCGCCATTTTAGGGCAGTGGCGCACAAGCAATTATACTCGGCATATTCTTTTTATCATCAAGTTTCAGATAACCAAATGAAGAAACAAAGGTTCAGCATTTTCATATCCCTCACGTTCTAGAGTCCTTGCGACCCTGTAATGAGCTTGGGCAGCTTCCAGCAAACCTTTATCTTCTAACACTCCCCGTGACTCTTCTAACATTTTTCTCCACATACTAGGTTGCAATCGGCCCGTAGGAGGCACCTCAGCCAGTTTATACATTCTCAAAGCTTCTTTCCCGTATTTCTTGCCTTCCCTGATTCGAACTAAATCAACGGCAGTCTGTGCCCCATCAGGCAAGACATGTTTCTTCTTGAACAGCCGCAACATTGTCAAAGTCCCGATATTGCTTATCCGCCTGTGCACTGACGGATATGTGACCCCACAACCTCACCACCAACAAAGTCACCTTTACCGGTTTCTGACTCTTGTTGTCAGGTCCCTGACCACAGGTTGCAGTCACTGGGCAATATCAAAAGCCTAAAACAATCCAACAGCACCCGTCCTCCTCCCTGACGGCCTCATGCAGTGGATCAACAGTCAAATCACACCCACCACCGCACCCGTCCTCCTCCCTGACGGCCTCATGCAGTGGATCACCAGTCAAATCACACCACTGCACCCGTCCTCCTCCCTGACGGCCTCATGCAGTGGATCAACAGTCAAATCACACAACAGCAAGGCTTAGTGCCAGGGACCACTAGTTGCGACCGTCCAAAAAGATCACATATACTACTCTATATCAAGGAGGGCAAGAAATTCACTTCCTGGAATCTGCAGCACCACAGGTGACTGAACACTCAATGATATATATATACCGTGAGGAAAAACAAGTTCAGACTACGGCTCTAGGACCCACCCATCCGTATCACTCGGACTGGACAATCGATCCAACTGGATCACCTGTCAGCCAGACAACGACACACCGACAGTCACAAGCAAATGACACATATTCATATGAATATGCATACACTTACCGTGACTCTAATGAGGGTGATCAGGCCTCGGGTCGGTGAGACGCCGTCCGACGTCCAGGGTCCGGTGCGGGTCGGTCATCCGCGGTGGTCCCATGGCCGTGGTCCCGGGTTTCGGCACCACTTGTTGAGGGAGAACCCCCGCCAGAATACGGGTCACTTACAGTGGTCAGTCACCTGCTCCAAATCAATCATGCATGTGCGCGCTGACAAAGATAAACACTGACATTGATGCAGTTTCAATCTCAGTCCATGCAATGAGCGTGATGCCTATTCACACAGAACTGAGGTTTATTGAGGAAGTTACAGTTTTTATACAGGAATGCAAGAAAGATAAGAAAAAGGCAGGCTGTAAGCATATACGTCTTGTATCCGAATACACTGGCGATCAGTCATTGGCTGTTAAATTTCAACATCTCTTAGCTTTCGAGTTCCCAGGAAATGATACTGTCTTTCTTGTAAACCACATGACGATCATGTGCGTCAGCATCTGGGTGCGGTACTGGATACAGGCGCCATCTTAATGTATAAACGTTGCACAAAAATAAGAATGGACATGGTCTACCTTCACACTGGGATAATCTGGCAATGGAGGAAGAAATACCAATGGACTTCTGCAGGAGTCGTGTGGTTGACCATGCTGTAAGCCTGGAGAGATGTTAGAGCTGAAGAATCTGCTATGGCAATTAGAAAGATGTCACTCTGAGAGCAAGCCACAGTGAGTTGGATGGTGTGAGACTGATACTGATACCTGGCGGGAGCTGAAGCTAGGGTCAAGGTGGGCTGTCTGGGACTTTAGCCTTGGAGGGTTTAGTAAACAGCATGTAGTAGAAGTGTGGCTGCCCTGAGGCCTGCACTGTTGTTAGGTTGGCTTAGTACTGTGCTGCTGCCAGTGACTGATATCAGTACATAGTTACATAGTTACATGAGGATGGATGAAGACATCAGTCCATTAAGACAGTCCATTAAGTCCAACCTATAACCCAACAGTCCTCTACAGTGTTGATCCAGAGGAAGCTAAAAAAAAAACAACATGAGACTTATGCCAATTGCTCCATTTCAGGGGAAAAAATTCCTTGCCAACTCCAGTCCGGCAGTCAGTATAAAACCCTGGATCAATCTAGAGTCCATAATCCATAATAATGAAGGCATCCAGGCCCTCTTTGAACTTGTTTAATGAATCCACCATCACCACTTCCTGGGGCAGAGAGCTCCATAGCCTCGCTGTTCTTACTGTGCAGAATCCCCTTCTATGTTTCTGGTGAAACTTTCTCTTCTCCAGACGTAGAGGATGTCCTCTTGTCACTGTCACTGGCCTAGGAGTAAAAAAAAAATTAGAAAGTTCTTTGTATTGTCCCTTCATGTATTTGTACATTGTTATTAGATCTCCCCATAGACGTCTTTTCTCTAAACTGAATAACCCCAAGTTTGTTAATCTATCGTTGTCCTCCAGTCTACCCATTCCCCTAATCATTTTGGTTGCCTTTCTTTGCACTTTTTCTAGTTCAATTATGTCTTTCTTGTATACTGGGGCAAATTTGCGCACAATATTCTAATTGTGGCCGTACCAGTGATTTGTATAGAGGCATAACTATGTCCTTGTCATGAGAATCTAGACCTCTTTTGATGCATCCCATAATTCTATTTGCCTTGGCAGCAGCTGCCTGGCACTGGTCATTAAAGGTAAGCTTGCTGTCCACCAAAATCCCTAAGTCTTTTTCATTAACAGTCTTACCCAGTAATTTACTATTAAGTACATAGCCATACATTTTATTTCATAAACCAAATTGCATTACTTTACATTTGTCTACATTAAACTTCATTTGCCAAGTCTCCGTCCATGCTTCCAGTTTCCTTAGATCCCCTTGTAATATTCTACTATCCTCCTCATTATTGATTACCCTACAAAGTTTAGTAACATCTGCAGATATGGACACCCTGCTTTGTAAACCCTCTACCAGGTCATTAATAAAGATATTAAAAGGAGAGAACCTAATACTGACCCCTGCGGCTCCCCACTGGTGACTGTGACCCAGTCTGAATATTTACCATTAACAAGTACCCTCTGTTTCCTATCAGTGAGCCAGTTGCTAACCCAAATGCATATGTTTTCCCCCAGTCCCATCATTCTCATTTTGCATACCAACCGTTTATGTGGAACAGTATCAAAAGCCTTTGAAAAGTCCAGATACACCACGTCTACTGCATTACCCATGTCCAGATACACCACGTCCACAGAAGTTAACCCTGTCTAGAGGCTCTTGAGAAGATATCATTGACCACTCGCAGAGCTTTATATCCTTTGTACTCTAAATACTATTCAAGTTATGTTCTGGAGTGAGTTACAGTGTGTGTACTGTATATGCAACCATGAAACTTCTGACTTTTGCAACCATCAAGCGTGCTACTACTGTATGTAGAAAGGAAAAGTAAATTCTGCAGTCTGTGACTGTTTAAGGTAGGACCATTTGACCACAAGTTACAAGCAGACAACAGGTTGCCTCAAGGGTTTTATATGAGTAATCCAGATTATTTACAACCCTAGATGTTTATTTAGCAGGAAATACTTTAGATTTATTGCTTTGTCAACAGCTTATTAAATCTTCAGCACGGAATCATTGCAGAATATAAGATCTGTAGTTATGGAGTTCAGTATATATATATATATATATATATATATATAGCTTCTTTCTTCTGTAAGGCTAGTTTCACACTAGCTGAGGTATGTGGGTAACTGCTTTTTAAGTGGATTGGGTTTTTGTTTTTTGGGCCCTTAAGCATACTCGAAGAACATAAACCAATTGCAGGTGTGAACAAGTGTTAACTCAAGTGGTTCTCCGAGTCTTCATGTGTCATCATTAGGGTTGAGCTGATCTTGACTTTTCAGGATCGATTTTGAAATCCGATTTCCGATCACTTTTCATTCGAACCCGATCTCGATCCCAATTCCGATCCCAATGCAAGTCGATGGGATTTTTTTACTAATCGGAGATCGGATTTTAAAAACAATCCTATTCACTATACAGCATGGAATCTAACAATTGAACGCTTTAATTGTTAGAATCCACACTGTGTAGTGATTTTTTTAATCACTAAGTAGCCAGAGGATTTTTTTTTTTTAATCCTCTGGCTACTTAGTGCCCCCTGGTGTTCACTTACCTGCAGAGATGGCTGGCCCGGTGCCCGGTGTTCTCGGTCTTCTTCGCCTCGCTGCCCCGCCTCACTTTGGAGAGTGTGGGCGGGTACAGGGCGGGGAGACGTGACGTTTTCCCCTCCCAGTACCTGCCTACACTCTCCTAAACCACAAGCCCCGCCTTCTTCCTAGCTCTTTAACACTAACCTGGGAGACGGGGCCAGCGAGGCGAAGAAGAACGAGAACACCAGGCACCGGACCAGCCATCTCTGCAGGTAAATAGCTACTAGAGATGTTAGCTAGTCTCCCATTAGAATGAATGGACGCAGTTGGCGTGCAGGGTGTGTGCCGGCTGCTTCCATTCATTCCTATGGAACTGCAGCGGAGCCTTCACACTGAGTATACACTCCGCTCAGAATGTTAGCTTTTCCCACAATGCTTGGCCAGTAGCAAAGCATTGTGGGAAATAATCACCGATCTTGATCCCACCTAAAAAGATCGTGTTCGGAATTCCAATCGTGATCGCCCAACCCTAGTCATCATTGTTGGATCATTGGAGGTCTCAAGCCCAGTACCCACACCACTCTGTTCTAAAGCAGACCACTATACCAAACAACCATGGTTGTGCCATACTATTATAGATGCTATTCCCCAGATAAATTGTCTCTGCCTGTAGATTTGGGGTCTTTTCTTTACATCTGCACCATTATGTATGTGGGCTCAGGGCATATAAGTTCTGTATTATAAAACAGGGCTCTAAGATAAATGCACAATTTGGACCTCCTTAGATAAATAAAGGCAGCGCTCGCATTTCCGTTAAGGGAAAAACATTGAACAAAAGTTTTAATTGAAAAATACAGGTTGTCTGTAAGCTTACAAATAAGATGAACCAGCCAAAATGTAACCAGTTCAAGCATGTAAAGATTAACAATGGGCTCCACAGCTGCAGAAACATAGTGATGGCCATGACTTTATAGCAATAATATTAGGAATTAACAGAATCATCTGTGAATGTGTCTGGCAACATCCTTCA
The DNA here is from genome assembly GCF_031893055.1 of Leptodactylus fuscus. Lineage (NCBI taxonomy): Eukaryota > Metazoa > Chordata > Amphibia > Anura > Leptodactylidae > Leptodactylus > Leptodactylus fuscus. Next base: position 45,702,526 of record NC_134270.1, on the reverse strand, counting down.
TACAAAACCATGCCAAAACCAATTACAAACACTGCCACACCTGTCCATAGGTTGTGTCTCGCTGCAGCTCAGCCTCATTCAGGCTTCGTTCACATCTGTGTTGGTATTCCGCTCGGGGGAGTCCGCATGGGGACCCCATCGAACGGATTATCGAACGCATTTGCAAGCGGTGTGCAGTGGAAGCACACGGATCCCCATAGACTGTAATGCCGCAAGATCTCCGCAGGGAACATGCGGAGAGGAAAGTAGTTCACAATCTACTGCCCGCATGATTCGTGCGGGCAGTGCGCAGCAAGTACATGGACCCCATTATAGTCTATGAGGTCTGTGTGCTTTCACTGCACACTGCTTGCACATGTGTTCGGTAGTCCGTTTGGGGGGTCCCCATGCAGACTCCCCGAACAGATTACCAAATGCAAATGTGAACCAAGCATCACTTGGTTAAATCCAAATTGCAATACCAGACACCACCCAGGAATAGGTGTGGCAATGTATCAAGGACGGAGCAACCATGTTTCTGAAAAAAAACTGACCTGTCAGTTTCAGTAATCGGCTTGTCCACATGAATTTCACCTCTTTGTTCTCTTTTGGCATTAAATCCCAACAGCACAAATGGAAATATTTTCTAAGGGAAAGTCACATACCTTAGTTATTTGTCACTGGTGTGTATTTGTAAGGGTTTAGGGAAATGAAAGTTATTACTTGTTGGAGAGTGGTGCCTCACACTGACCCCTTCCAATCTCATTCATCATAACATTGGGAAATGTCAAATAGAATGTTAGTGCCCTGTGAATATTATTATGTATGGGGAAGGTTATAATAAGAATAATGGAAGAGACCGAAGAAGTGAGGATTGGAGGAACTGAACTTGTCCAATGGTGAGTAAGATCACATTTAGGAACACATAGCTCTCAAGTCCCTAAATGTTAATAAAGCAAACAAGGTGAATATTAGATTTCAATGAATTCCAATCAAATTCTTCCACCTTGTTTACAAAAACAGGGACTAAAAAGGAGATCCACCAAGTCTTAATGTCAAGCAATACTTTATAGAGAGATACAATAAGAAGCCCCTCTTAGCCAATGGAATTGACAACACAGGTCAGGGTACAGATCTTCCTACAGTGCTCTGAAACAATGCTCAACCAATGTCAACATCCAACTTAGGCCGGGTTCACATCTGCGAAATATCTGGAGAGAAAAGTCCGGCAAGTAGCACTTTTCTCTACGCATTTTTCAAGCGGGAACCACACGAACGCCATTACGGTCTAAGGGGTCCATGGGTTTCCCTAGGTAACCACTTTTTTATGCGGATAGGTTTTCGATTGGGGGAGTCCCCAAACGGAAACCCCAACACAGATGTGAACCAGGCCTTAGATTAAAATATGCAACAAGGAAAAATCCAGCACCGCATCCAATTCCAACTTAGCCTTTATTCTCACTGATTAAAAATCCATGTTCCATTCAATATTGCTATCACAAAAATTCCATCATACTGGGAAAAGCATCTAGCTGAGACTACGACTAAGAGGATCAGTTTATCCTCGAAACACGTCAGCTACATGCTTTTCCCAATATGATGGAATTTTTTTAATAGCAATATTGAATGGAACATGGATTTTTAATCAGTGAGAATAAAGGCTAAGTTTTAAGGAATTGGACACGGTGCTGGATTTTTCCTTGTTGCATTCTTCAGATGTATCCCAAGCCGATGAGTTTATTATCCGGGCACCCACCATCCTAACCATTGTGGCATGCACCTTTTATGGACTATATGCAGGGAAGGTCATGTAAGTGGGCTGTGATTCCCTTTCCTTTACCCCTTTGCAAGTTTTTTAGATTAAAATAGATCTAATATTTCCTTGGTCACCATCACACCCTTCAAGAACCTCAGAGCTTAAGAAGGTCATGTCTCATTCAGAACCTTCATCAAAAAAGCTTGAGAGTGGTTACAAAGAGCAACTCCAGTCTGGAAGACCGTGTAGGTTCATACATTACATGGATAGACTGTATAATGTTTAGGGGCTTTTTCTGTAATTGTAATATTGATGGCTATACTTTTGGAATAGGTCATCAATATATGATCATTGTGGGTCTAACACTATACACTTTTTGGATAACTGCCCTTTCACTGAATACCAAGCACAACACCATGCTTTGTGTAGGGATTGTACTTGGTATTGTGGATCAGTTCCATTCAATCGATTGGAACTGAGATGCCAGCAGACCTCATGATGAATGAAAGTAACATTGCTGGCCTGTCTCACCTGACCACCTCTGCTGCTTCGAGCAGCTACCCGGGATCCCTACAGTTGAGATATTCATCACCTATCCTAAGAATGGTTCATCTATATGTATCTGTAAAATCCCATTACCCCGGGATGTATGCTGCATGGGGTTGAATACTTCATGTCTGTATCCCCACAAATTACTGCTGATCACTGGAGATCCCTTTGGATAGATCATCAATCGAAAATTGGCAGGGGTCCATCACCCCAGACTGCTTGCTTGAAGGAAACAAAGTGTTCATACAAATTGTGTGACCGCTTCACCCTGAAAAATAAGAACAGCGCTGTACATTGTACAGAAACTATGCTTGGTATTGATACTCAGACCTTTGAACTTGAATAGGACTGGGCTGCAAAAAGATTTGGTGACCCTCTGTGTATTACATAGCCTGTGATGTGAGCGACACTCACAGAACACCTCTGTCACCTCAAACAATTGATCCATGGGGGCTGAAGGTCCTGGACCCCTGCTGATCTTCGATGGGTAACCTGTTCAAAGAAAAGGTCTTCAGTAGTATACGCCCTAAAAACCACTTTAGGATGAAGCCCCACGTTGCAAAAAAAAACCAACAACAACCCAGATGTGTTGTGTTTCCGCTGTGTTTTTTTTCCTATAGTGTTTTTTCTGTTGTGCTTCCATACATGGGCCCCTAGCCTTAAGTTACTCATTGACCATCTTGGGTGAATCTCGCAGCGGCTAAGTGATTGACAAGTCATGTAATGTAAGAAATGTTCTGTACTATACATGACTGCATTATCAGCTACGTCAATAACGTACGGCGCTGGCCTGGCATTATGTGCATGTGTTTACTGTAGGCGGAAGCTTAGTGTATAAATGTCTAATATTTTTGTCAAGGGATTAGGACACAGTAGCAGGTAACAATGACTTTGGGGATACTGTTTGTCTTTCAGAGTTGAGTTACAGTACAGAGCTAATAGTTTGTTCCTCCGAGCCCTGCCCTGTAGTTTATACGTCTTAATAACTACTTAAAGTAAACTGTCATGACACATCATAAACTTTCTTATCTGAGAATACAATACTCCTTGTCCTGGAGAAATGAAACTTATATTATGCCCAGATAAAGAAGTTCTTCACAGAAATTTCCCTAAAAATCTGAAAAGTGTGGTTGTAGAAAAAGATACATGATGGGTCCCAGGAGTCCAAATTAACACTGACCATATACTTGTACCTGTCCAAGTTATACCCTTAAGGTGGTGAGGCCCTTGTGCAGATGGATATGTTGCCCAGGTAATATGTCCGCCAATGTATTGTAGGAGGATGACTGGCATGTTTACCACTGGAAATAAACACTTTGGTTCCCATCGTCATCCGTCCATGTAGGTGTACACTACGCTATTTTGCGGCCGTGGTTTTGTGGCGGCCGCAAAATAGCGCTGCGTATACGGTACCGGCTCCCATTGAAAACAATGGGAGCGTATACGGCCCGCAGAAGATCCCGCGGCGTGTACGTACCAAATGACGAGCCACAATACTCCGTGTGAACCCGGCCTAAGATAGGTCATCAATATCAGACTGGTGTGAGTCCAACCATAGGCAGCCCCACAGATTAGCTGATTGAAGGCAGGGCCTTGGACATAATTAAAATTGGGGTTCCAAATGCTGAAATATTGTACAAGCAGTGTGTAGTGCAAGTCAGTGCAGATCTGTTCAACCCAGTATATGCCCCCCATAGCTACAAAAATGATTTTGGTACTTACATAGTTAACAAATAATATGTGCTTTGTACACAGTTATGGGTGCCGTCATAATGAGTCTCGACTTCAGTGCCTGTGGTGACATGACAACCAGGGGCTGGGAACTGTATGAGGCGCTGTTAAAATGTCCTCTCAAATGTCTACTATGATACAATGTTTAAAAAATAAATGAATAAAGCAAAAAAGAAATTAATTAAAAAAAATCCCGTGTCACAAATAAATGCCCCGCCCCTGAGGACCCTCACCTACATAAAAATTACTCTACCAAAGAGGGGAAAATATTTTTTTTAAATTTTTTTTGTATCAAATTGTGTTATTAATAAAAGAACAAAAAATTTAAAAACCAGAAACATTTCCTCTCCTTTTTTGTTTACATTTTCTCAAATATTAAGATAAAGGAAAAAAGTTGCAAAAATTATTGGAATAATCCTGAAAATAACTGCAAAACCCAAAGTTAGAAAAAAATGTTTGTCTAATCATTACGAGCCATTTAATGAAAAATAATGGCAGCTCGGTGGCCTTGCAGCACTGGAGTCCTTGGTTCGAATCCTGCCAAGGACAACATCTGCAAGGAGTTTGTATGTTCTCCCCGTGTTTGCGTGAGTTTCCTTTCGCACGCCAAAGACATACTGATAGGGGGAAAATAAATAAAAAAATATATGGACAAATGTATGTTCTGACATATTGAACTTTTCTGGTTCTTCTATCATTTCCAGTGTAATATGGCAAATGAGGTGATGTTTTCTTTGTACATGTATGGAGTCACAAGCCTATTGTAAGATCAGATCGGCGATATATTGATAAGGTTTATTGATAAGGTTGATGTCTTGAAACTAAGTATGTAATTAGGCTTCTGAGACATTAGTCTTCTTAGAGACTTCTGATGCTATCTCGTGCCAGGAGCATAGCTGGGGGAGGCAACTGGTTGTGCTGTTGTCAGGGGGTGCAATCATATCACTTCTATATGTTTAGCTACAGAGAAGTCTAGCTACAGCTCTGCTCATTCACACACTTGTGTTATTGGTCAATTATTTCACAGACAGGACTGCAGTAGGTGTTCATGCATCCTCTGCTGTACCTACAGTATATATGGGTCTGATTTTATATGTAGTAAGTGTCATTATATTGCATATGTAGAGTAGAGTGCCTCTAGTGGAGGACTTCATACATGCGGCACCTTTGCACAACCATGCAGGATTTGTGTAATGGGCCCGTTGTGTGCATGATCCCTAAGGCTCCTACAAGTCTCTGATCTCTAGTATGACACATTAATGAATTGTTGAGTCATGGATGTATCTGTTAGATAAAATATTATCTCAGTTATTGAAGCGTGATATACAATGAATAGGAGAAGAGAACAGGAACTGTTACTTATGAATCTGTAGACAATAGAAATTGCTGGAGTGTATGAACATCAGCGAGATCACAAATTACCTTAGAGTCATTATCGTTTGGTTTCCATAGAGGGATAATACACACAAATGCTCCATTGTTTCTTCTGCTAAGTAACACATTATGTGATCAGTAATTCTGTCCTGAAGTCTATGACTCCTGGCTGTTATTTCCTGGACAAATCATAGTACAAAAAGTTTTATGTTAAATAGTGGGGTAATACGGAATATTCATTCTGATCATTGTATCAAAGACAAACATGGTAATCTGAAAACAGGAGATCTGCGCTCACTGGGATATAACACCACACCTGGCCCGACGATGCATCTGGTCCGATGTGAGTAGTTGATTGCCTTTGATAAAGGGCTTGGGAAAGCCCAAAACGCGTCGTGCTGGTCTTCTTGTATCATTGTCTCAGTAAAAGAATTTCTGATAAGAATCTCTGGATTGTGTTGTGTTATATCCCAGTGAGTGCAGATCTTCAGTTTCGAGACCCCTGGTCTTTCTCCGTCCACTGTATCCTCCTGGCCCGCCGGTGTCTGCAGGGTGATCCACTGCCACTCTCATTTGGAATATTGATGCTATGCTAACATAGGTGTTGTGACTCGTCACAACCCCAAAAAGTGAGAGGCCATTTGGGCAGTTACTATACATTCTTCCACCACATATTGGTTAATTCTACACTTAGTGGTGCTCGGTGTCTCTTCTTTTTTCCTCTCTTCGCAAACGTGGTAATCTGGCCAGGGTATCCCATCCATAGCCCATTCCCATTCTTTTACATGCAGGAGAGACAGAGGCGTAACTTGAAGCAAAATCTGTAACATGGCTTTCATCTTTCATATACCCATGAAAATACTGGTATGACAGAGGTTTGGGCCCCTTCAGTCACCAGGGCCTGGTCTCACTGCTACCTCTGCACCTACAATAGCTATAATCCAAAGGAGATGACTACTCTTGGAACCCACAAAAGTTGTCAATGGAGTATTCTACTACAGTGGTGCAGAGGTTGACCCTCAAGTAGTTGATCGACAAGGTCTCACACTAAGTAACTTCATTAATGGTGTAACCTAGTACCTCTCCTAGGCTCACTGCCAAGAGGCCCACTCTAAGGGAACCCCAACTCTCATTTCATTCTTACCTCAAAGAAATTTGACAACAGAGTGTGTAAAGCATCCATAATCTGTATAATGGCCAAGATTTGTTGACTACCCCATTCTAAGATACCTTTCTTCAAGGATACAAATAACCCTGAACGAGAATCACTGGCTTAAGACTGGGCCACAGTGAAATGCAGATATGCTCACCACTGTACAAAGCAGTTTTCCTTTATATTCTATGGGACGTTGCAGATGAGGAAGTAAAGTTTTTACATCCATGCTATTGTTTGGCTTCAAATTGTGCCATGAATTGCTTACAGGGGCATCACAATGGGGATGAGAGTTACATCAAGGTTCTGGTTTAGAGGTCCCAAAGGTCCATGTTCCACATAACAAGTCCCCTCTATTGCAGAAGGTACAAGGTAGGTGGGGACTCTAACAGATATTGCATTGTGGCCCAGAAAGCTTCGAATTACGTCTTCATGTGTGAATACAGTTTTGCAGTGATAAATATGGTAAAGTTTTTGTCCACACTTGTTCTCTGACTCGTATTCCTCCCACACACTAGAATATAGTGGTCTGTGGCAATCTTCCAAGTTCCATGTCTTTCATCTCACAGCTTGTAGATCTCGGTAGAGCCATCCCTAGGCAACGGTGAAGTTGCCTATCGGTATCTTATCTATGAGAACAATAGAGGCCTAAGCACCACTTCCTCCCTTGGCGCTGTGTGCCAACCCTACCTGTACCACTTGTCATCCAACTCCATTAAATATTCTTCTGTCAATGTAATATTGTCATTAGAAGTAAATTCAATATTTGCAGAGATTAGTTGTACGATCCTTATATTCTACTTACTGTGACTCATTATTCAGAAATAAAGAGTCACAAATGTCACTCCGCACGAATTCCACCTACACACTCTTGAAGTTCACAAGCAAAAAAAGATCTAATAAACTTTTCATCAAAATACTTTAAGTAAAAAATATATAAAAATGAAAAAAATATTATAACGAATACAATGATATAAATAAATGTGATTCATACAAATAATTTATCAATATAGAAAAGAAGTTGCCCCACCAAGCTGAAGCTTGGTGGAGGTCTGATGCAAATGAGTTATTTGGTTCACCTGGGGGTGTTCACATCTTCCTTAGCATCATTTTTTGATAGTGGTGGGAGCATTTAGTATTTTTCAATATTAAAGCTAGGGATCAATCACAGACTTATTCCCTTGCCTCCCCTGCTTATGTTCTAGTTCTCAGTCATATGATCAACCCTGCTTTACTCTATGTACAAGCAAGAGGAGTAAACCAGAGTCAGTCATGTGACTTTGAGTTGGAATAGCAGAACAGGTACAATGGAAGAATAGCATATTTTATTAAATAGGGATATTCAGTGCAGTGAATGCACTGGGAAACTTTTTACTTTCCCACATAACCCTTTAATTCATAATCAATGTTTGAGCACCACTCTTCATCTGTCAAGAGCTCTGTAAAATTTGTAACAGGGCCTCTCAGTTACCATAGGTCATTTATACTGGAACATTGTTTTCTCTTTATGCAACCTTTAGACTCCTCAGGCACCAAGGCCCTGGCACCTCTGCACTGCCTATCGCTTTGGATCATACCTCCCAACTTTCAAAGAACAGAAAGAGAGATGAAATGTTCGGCGTGCCAAATTTAGCTCCACCCACTTTTATGTTGACTCCGTCCATTCTCATCCATTTTTCATAAGACCCCACACAGTATAATGCTCCTACAGTCACCCGTACATTATATGCCCCCACATTATAATGTTCCCTTCCAACTGCCATGGGGGCATTAAACTCGGGCAGCTGGAGGGTGACATTAAACAGTGGGGGTAGTTAGAAGGGAACAATAAATTAATGGGCAACTAGAAGGGGACATTAAACTCGAGTAGCTGGAAGGGGATGTTAAACTGTAGGGGTAGCTGGAGGGAGACATTAAACTAGGGGCAACTAGAGGCGGACAGTTCTACCCCCAGCTACTCCCATGGTTTAATATCCTTCTCCAGTGACCCCATTGTTTAATGTCCCCCTCCAGTTGTCCCTAGTTTAATGTCACTCTCAATATTTCCCCCAGTTTAAGTGCCTCTCTTCATCTGCCCCCAGTTTAATGTCCCCCCTCCATTTCTTCTCCCAGTTTGATGTCCCCCCTCCATCTCTGTCCCCAGTTTCATGTCGCCTCATCCATATCTTTCCCGTTTCATATCCCCCTCCATCTGCCCCTAATTTAATGTTCCTGTCACGAACTGAATTCACTGGGTCTTGAACCCATGACTTCCTGGCTATGTTCTGCAGCCTTAACCATTGCACTATTTGGAATCCTGTTTTGTTCTGTGCTTTACCTTGTCTGGTCTCTTCTGTTGGAGTAATTGGTTTATTTAGATCACCTGTTCTGTGGCCAATCACAGTTTAGCCCGTCCTATATGAACTCACAGCTCACTCCATCCTGTGCCTGATTATTCTGGCTGTCTGCTTCCTGTTGCCCTGAACCTCACCACTACCTTGCTGCTCTTGTGTACCGAACTTTGCTAACGCCTGACTACGATTGATCTGCTCCTCCTGTGCACCGATCCCGGCAAACATCTGACCACGGTTTCTTCTACCTCTGAGGTACCTTTCCTCCATTTATTATTATTTAAGTACTGTACCATTTGCCCCACCATTTGGACTCCAAATCTGATAACCAGAATCGTTACATAATAATCAGGCCCAACATGGAGGCCGGAGGGGCGGAGTCTGCTTTGTCACAGCATGCCTTCCAGATCTCGGAATTGCATAACCTTGTGTATGGCCTTCAAGGACAATTAAATGAAATGAAAAGTCAAGTCACTGAATTACAACAACAAGTAAATGAATTGCGTGCAAATTCTGCTGCTGTCAGTGCCACTTCTCAAGTTTACCGGATTCCACTACCAGAAAAATTTGATGGAAAGAGACACTTGTACCGAGGATTCCTTAATCATTGCCGGATGATTTTTTCTACGCATTCCTCACAGTTCCCTACTGATAGGTCCAAAGTTGTGTTCATCATTGCCCTGCTAATAGACGATGCACAAGCATGGGCATCACCTTATTTAGAACAGGATGATGAGATTTTGGACAATCTGAAGGACTTTCTTGCAGCAATGGACTTAGTATTTGATGACCCCAATCGTTGCGCCACTGCTGAGGGGGCTCTGCGGGATCTTCGCCAGGGAAGACGCTCTGTTGCGGAATATGCTGCAGAGTTTCGGCGCTGGGCTTCTGATGTTTCCTGGAACACCTCCGCACTAAAATGGCGGTTCTATGGAGGACTTTCTGAATCTGTTAAAGATGAACTTGTTAAGGTAGAACTTCCAGCTGACTTTGAGGAGTATATACGGTTATGCGTCCGTATTGACCAAAGACTCCTGGAAAGGAAGCGAGAAAGACGAGGCTATTATGATGCAGGCACCTACTCTCATTTACCTGAGGGACGGTTTCTCCCAAAGATGCAGACACCTTCTCAAACAGGTTCGGCCCCAGAACCTATGCAAGTAGATGCCATCCGGGGACCAATTTCAACTGCTGAAAAACGTCGCCGCCTTGCTGAAAAATTATGCCTTTATTGTGGACAACCTGGACATTATGTTCTTGACTGCCCTAAGAAACCTCAACGGGCAGTTGCGGCAACTGAGATTCGACCAAATTTGGAATCTTGTCCCCACTGTGCTTCTCTTAGTCTGGTGACACAGCCTCTGTTTTCCACCACATCTTGTCCTGACAATATGACCTCTAACCGACCTCATTTCACCTTACCAATTCAGCTTTCATATGGTTCCTACAAGTTGTCCACTACAGCAATGTTGGATTCCGGTGCAGCTGGAAATTTTATGGACATTAAGTTTGCATTTGATAATCATATTGAGCACAGTGCAAGATCTTCACCAGTTGAATTAGTAACTGTTGATGGGTCACCTTTAAATTCTGGTCCGGTTACTCATGAAACTACTGAACTGGAAGTATTGATTGATCCCGGCCATCAGGAGAGGATTAGTTTCCAGTTAATCTCTTCACCAAAATTTCCAGTAATTTTGGGCATACCATGGCTCAGCATCCACAATCCTTCAGTAGACTGGAAGTCAGGAAAGGTAACTTTCACTTCTGAATATTGTCAACAAAATTGTCAACTGAAGCAGCCTATTCTTTCCCAGGTAGGAGCTACTGAAAGATCCAGCACTTTCGCGGTCGAATTACCTGAACCTTATAAGGACTTTAAAGATGTTTGTGACAAAAGGAATGCCGACCAGCTACCCCCTCACCACACGTATGATTGTCCTATTGAACTTTTACCAGGTGCATCCATACCTTATGGACGCATCTATCCACTTGCAGAGATGGAGCTGAAGGTCCTGGATGAGTACATCAAAGAAAATCTGGCCAAAGGATTTATACGGCATTCCACTTCTCCGGCAGGTGCACCTATATTCTTTGTACCAAAGAAAGATGGCACATTACGTCCTTGTATTGACTACAGAGAACTAAATCAAATAACCGTTAAAAATCGTTATCCTCTTCCGCTTATTCCAGAGTTACTCGAGAGGTTACGGTCAGCAAAGATCTTTACCAAGTTGGATCTACGAGGGGCATACAATCTTGTCCGTATACGACCTGGGGACAAGTGGAAGACAGCATTCCGAACACGCTCCGGCCATTTTGAATCCCTTGTTATGCCTTTTGGACTTTGCAATGCCCCAGCAACTTTTCAACATTTTATTAATGATGTCTTCCGAGATCTGCTGGATCAATTTGTGGTGGCGTATTTGGATGACATATTAACCACATGAGGACCGCCGTACGTAAATTTACGGCCTCATGTGCTGGTACCTAAAGACCGGACTATTGCCGAAATACGTCCGGCCTTTAGGTACCTTTCTGGCGGGGGGAGGGGTGCGGGGGGGACAGGGGTTAGGTGTTACTAACACCTAACCCCTTCCTCCATAACGTCCAGTCGGAACTGAGTCCGACTGGACGTGTTAACCCTTTCGATCGCGCCGTCAAACATCGCGGCGCGATCGAAAGGGATCCGCCGACAAGTTAACCAGATCGGCACCCCCCGCGGCGAGATCGGGGGGTGCCGATGTCAGTAGAAGGTAGTCTGGGGTCTGGCCAGTGACCCCAGACTACCGGAGCCCCACATACCTGGTGATCCTGCCAGGCGGTGGAGGAAGTGAGCGATGTGTCTCACTTCCTCTGCAGCTTACAGGACACGAGCAGGCTCATGTCCTGCTCGTGTCCTGTCAGCTACTGTGTAGAATCAGCTGATGCTTTCATCAAAGCATCAACTGATTCAAGTGTCCTAAAGGGACACATGAAAAAGTTAAAAAAAAGTTAAAAAAAAATAAATAAAGTGTATGAAAAAAGTAATAAAGTTCTAAAGTCCAAAAATCCCTTTTTTCTATACAAAATGAATTATATAAAAAAAAGCACTAAAAATTAAAAAAAGCAATGCATATTTGGTACCGCCGCGTCCGTAACAACCTGTACAATAAAACTGAAATAATATTTAATGTACACGGTGAACGTCGGAAAAAAAAAACGGAAAAAACTCGCCGGAAATAATGATTTTTTGCCATCTCATCCTACAAAATATGCTATAAAAAGTGATCAAAAAGTCATATTCACCCCACAACAGTGCCAATAAAAAGCGCACATTTTCCCGCAAAAAATAAGCCCTCAACCAACACTGTCAACCGAAAAATAAAAATGTTACGCCTCTCAGAAGATGGCGATGCAAAAATCACTGATTTATGTCCCCAAATGTGTTTTTGTTCTGCAGACTTAGTATCGCATAAAAAAATAACATAAATGAGGTATCGCCGTAACCGTACCGACCCGCAGAATAAAGGACACATGTTACTTATGCTGTACGCTGCATGGCGAAAAATTTAAAATGTAAAACTCAATGCAGGATTGATTTTTTTTTTTTTTTTTAATCCAGCAAGAAAGAGTTAATAAAATGTAATCAGTAAGTTGTAGGCACCCAAAGATGGTGCCATTACAAAATGCATCTCATCCTGCAAACAACAAGCCCTTATATGGCCATGTCACCAGAAAAATAAAGAAAATATAGCATCTAGCAATGTCAAGGCAAAACCCCCCAAAAATCGCCAAATTATTAGAACACAACTGGCTGCGGCAGATAGGGAATATATAAGCTGTGCGAGCGAATATCAGGGGACACCTCAGATTTACAGCTTATGAGCGAAAAAACACCAGAAGTGACCCCCAAAGTGACCCCCAGAGTGACTCCCCCAATCATAGGAGCTACTGGGACATAGTAGGGAATTTGGTGTCTGCAATGTTCTCCGCACAGCTTATATATTCCCTCTTCGCCATCCGCTGTGCAGTCACGTCCGGATACTAATACTCACTACACCCCCTGATAAATTCTTTGAGGGGTGCAGTTTTCAAAATGGGGTCACTCCTTTGGGGAATCCACTTTTCTGGTACCTTACAGGCTCTACAAACATGACATGGCATCCAGATACCAAACATCAAAATCTGTACTCCAAAAGCCGCATCGCGCTCCTTCGCTTCTGCGCCCTGCTGTGCGCCCAAACTGCAGTTTATGACACATGTATGACACTGGTGTACCCGTTATATCGGACGTAATGTCATATGTGAGTATAAACTGATATTAGGGCACAGCTGGACGCAAAAGGGAAGAAGGGTTATTGGGTTTTTGGAGCACAGACGGTTTGGTTTTTGGATGCCATGACACTTTTGTAGATCTGAAACGCCAGTAAAGTGGAATCCCCTGATATGAGACCTTATTTTGGAAACTACACCCCTGAAGGATTTCTCCAGGGGTACAGAGAGCATTTTTAACCCCCAAGTGTTGCTATAACTTATTATCCATAAATGAATACGAAGCTGATTGTGAAAGGTGAAAATGACCATTTTTCCAGGAATACGTCATTTCAGTGCGTAATATGTTGTGCCCGCCTTGTATCAGAGATGAACGCTCTAAAAGCTGTTGTGCCCGGGATACCCGCTTACCAGTTTTTGGAGTGTCTCTGCTGATATAAGTTGGGCACAACATATCGGGCACTAAAATGGCGAATCTCTGGAAATTTTTCATTTTTAACTTCTCATTATCAGCTGTGATTTCATTTCTGGAAACTAAATAAATGCAACACTCAGGGGTTAAAAATGCTCGCTACACCACTTGATAAATCCCATGAGTGGGCTAGTGTCCAAAATGGGGTGACATGTCTGCGGATTCCACTTTATTGGCAATTCAGGGGCTTTGCAAAAGTGGCATGGTGTCCTAAAACCAAACTGTGCTCCAAAAACCAAAATAGCGCTCCTTCCCTTCTGTGCCCGGCTGTGCCCAAACAGCCATTTATACCCACATATGGCATTAAGTCCGTTATCCGGGGTACACCAGTGTCATACATGTGGGCATACACCGCTATTTGGGTACCCAGCAGGGCGCAGATGTGAAGGAGCAATATGTGCTTTTGGAGTGCAGATTTATATTCTTTGTTTTTGGACACCACATCACATTTGTAGAGGCCCTAAAATTGTCCCTACAAAATGGGGTCACTTCTTGGTGAATTCCAGTTTACTGTCACCTGTGTAGTTTCTAAAATGGGGTCACAATGGGGGGTTTCCATTGTATTGATACTTTAGGGGCTCAGCTAATGCGACATGGCACCTGAGAACTATTCCAGCCACATCTGCTTTCTAAAAGCCAAATAACGCTCTTTCCATTCTGAGCCCCACCGTATACCCATACAGCAGATTATGGCCACATATGGGGTATTGCCGTGTTAAGAAGAAATTGTGTAACAAACTCTGGGGGGCTTTTAATTCTTCAGCTACTTGCAAAATTAAAAATATGGCGCTAAATGGACGATTAATTGGAAAAAAAAGTAATTTTTCATTTTTACGTCCCATTGTTAATAAAATCTGTGAATCAGCTGTGAGGCCAAAATGCTCACCAAACCCCTAGATAAATTCTATGAGGGGTGTAGTTTCCAAAATGGGGTCACTTTTAGGGGGTTTCCACTTTATTGGTACACTAGGGGCTCTTCAAATGCGACATGGCACCTGAAAAATATTCCAGCAGAATCTGCCCTTCAAAAGCCAAATAGCGCTCTTTCCATTCTGAGCCCCGCCATGTTCCCATACAGTAGATTATTACCACATATGGGGCATTTCTGTGTTCAGGAGAAATTGTGTAACGAACTTTAGGGAGCTTTTTTTCCTTTATCCTCTTGTGAAAATGAAAAATTTGGGGCTAAATTGACAGTTTGTTGGAAAAAAAGTAAATTTTCATTTTCATGTCCCAATGTTAATAAAATCTGTGAAACAGCTGTAGGGTCAAAATGCTCACTCTACCCTTTGATATGTTTTGTGGGGGGTGTAGTTTCCAAAATGGGGTCACTTTTAGGGGGTTTCCACTGTATTGGTACTGTAGGGACTCTGCAAATGCGACATGGCACCTAAAAATTATTCCAGCAAAATCTGCCATCCAAAAGCAAAATAGCGCTCCTTCCATTCTGAGCCCCGCCATGTTCCCATACAGCAGAATATGGCCACATATGGGGTATTGCCGTGTTCAGGATAAATTGTTTAACAAACTTTGGGGGGCTTTTACTCCTTTAACCCCTTGTGAAAATGAAAACTTTGGGGATAAAGTGACATTTTAGTAATTTTTCTTTTACACATTCCAATGTTAGTAAAATCTGTGAAACAACTGTACGGTCTAAATGCTCACTATACCCCTTGATGAATTCCGTGAGGGGTGTAGATTCTAAAATGGGGTCACTTTTGGGGGGTTTCCATTGTTTTGGTACGCTAAGGGCTCTGCAAATGTGACATGGTGCCTGAAAATTATTCCAGCAAAATATGCTGTTCAAACACCCAGTGTCACTCCTTCCCTTTCGTGCACTGCCGTGTGCCCAAAAATCAGTTTACACCCACATGTGGGGTATTTCTGTGCACGGGAGAAATTGCATAACAAAATGTGAGATGCATTTTCTCCTTTAACCCTTTGTGAATGTGTTAATTTTAGGTCTAAATGAATGTATTAGTGAAAAAAAATGAAATGTCTAAATTTGACCTCCATATTATTTTTATTCTTATGAAATGCTTAAAGGGTTAACAAACATCCCAAATGCTGTTTTGAATAATTTGAGGGGT
The DNA here is from genome assembly GCF_031893055.1 of Leptodactylus fuscus. Taxonomy (NCBI): domain Eukaryota; kingdom Metazoa; phylum Chordata; class Amphibia; order Anura; family Leptodactylidae; genus Leptodactylus; species Leptodactylus fuscus. The sequence goes on along the minus strand of NC_134270.1, from coordinate 45,686,838 downwards.
GTAGTTTTGAAAATGGGGTGATTTATGGGGGTTTCTATTATATAGGCCTTAATAATTCCTTTCAGAACTGAAGTGGTCCCTAAAAAATTAGTTTGAGGAATTTTCTTGTAAATCTGGAAAATTGCTGTTACACTTGTAAGCCTTGTAACATCCAAAATGAATTAAAAGACGATCAAAAGATGATGCCGATATAAAGCAGAGATATGGGAGATAATATTTATTCATGTATTTGGATGGTATGACTATCTGCCTGAAAAGCAGAGAATTTCACATTTTGAAAATTGCAATTTTTTCCAAATTTCCATCAAATTTGCTAGTTTTTTTATAAATAAATACAAAAATATTGATTAGTGTTTACCACTAACATGAAGTATAATGTGTTACGAAAAAACAATTTCAAAATCACTTGTGTAAGTTAAAGCGTCTCAAAGTTATTGCCATTTAAAGTGACACGTCAGTTTTGAAAAAAGAGGCCCGGTCCTTAATGTACTTCTGGGCCTGGTCCTTAACCGGTTAATATACTCTGAGAACCTTGAAGAACATCGTAAGCAGGTTACCATGGTTTTGAGCCATCTAAGAGAGAACCAACTATATATTAAACTGGAAAAATGTGAATTTGAAAAGACAGAAATTCAGTTTTTGGGGTACATCATTTCTACAGAAGGATTGCGCATGGACCCTAGTAAGATCCAAGCTATTTTAGACTGGCCTTCTCCCAAGAATGTCAAGGAGATCCAAAGATTTGTCGGCTTTGCAAACTTCTACCGCAAATTTATTAGGAATTTCTCAAAAGTTATTAGTCCGATAACAAAATTAACCCAGAAGGGAATTCCTTTTAAATGGTCTTCAAGTGCCGACGAAGCATTTAACCAATTAAAGACACTTTTTACTTCTGCTCCTATCTTAGTTCATCCTAATCCAGACCTCCCATTTATAGTTGAAGTGGATGCTTCAGATTCAGCAGTAGGAGCAGTGTTGTCCCAAAGAGTTGGAGATAAACAGTTGCTTCATCCTTGTGCTTTTTTTTCTTGCCTGATGTCTCCTCCGGAAAGAAACTATGACATTGGGAATAAAGAATTACTTGCAATTAAGAAAGCATTCACAGAATGGAGGCATCTTCTTGAAGGAGCATCTCATGTGGTTCAGGTTCTTACAGATCACCGAAATCTAGAATTTATTAGATCAGCCAAGAGACTTTCTGGTAGACAGGCTAGATGGTCTTTATTTTTTTCAAGATTTAATTTCATTATTTCCTACAGACCAGGATCCCGCAATGGAAAAGCAGACGCCTTATCCCGGATGTGTTCTGAAATAACACAAGATGACACATCCGAGACTACCATCTTACCTGCTAAGAATTTTGTAGGGGCAATCATTTCCAAGGATATACTTCAGAAGATCAAAGAAGGTTATAATGGAGATTCCTTCCTTAATCATCCCCCCACAGATATTGATTTGGTGTTTAGAGATGGGGTTTGGACTCTTGATCAGTGTGTATATGTTCCTGAGACTACTCGATTGGAAATTCTGCGCCTTGTTCACGACTCTAAACCCGCAGGTCACATGGGAGTCGAAAAGACCAAAGAACTTTTGTCTCGTTCATTTTGGTGGCCCAAATATCAAGTGGATGTAAAGAAGTATGTTTCTTCCTGTCAAACCTGTGCTAGGAATAAGACCCCTCGATCCTCACCAGTAGGATTACTTCAACCCCTTCCTATTCCATCTCGTCCTTGGGGTTCTGTTTCCATGGATTTTATTGTTGAACTACCATCTTCAAGAGAAATGTGTACAATTCTGGTAGTGGTAGACCGTCTGACCAAAATGGCTCATTTTATACCAACAAAGGGGGTACCCTCTGCTGAAGAGACTGCGGAATTAGTCATCCGAGAAGTTTTCCTCCTACATGGCATACCCGACAATGTAGTTTCTGACCGTGGGGTACAATTTACCTCAAAGTTCTGGAAGAGTTTTTGTGCCACTCTAGGAATTGAAGTAAACTTATCTTCGGCCTTTCATCCACAATCTAATGGGCAAACTGAGCGCACTAACCAAACCCTTGAACAGTATTTGCGGTGTTACACAAGTTATCTCCAGGATGACTGGGTTAATTTCCTTCCTACAGCGGAATTTGCTTATAACAACTCCCAGCATTCTTCTACATCTCAGAGTCCATTTTTTGCCAATATGGGTTTCCATCCTACATTCATTCCCAACCTTCCAATTTCTTCTTCAGTTCATGCTGTCTCCGACATACTGTCTACTTTGAAGCAAGTTCAAGAAAAATTGACAAACGCTCTGCATGAAGCTCAAGATCGCTATAAGAAGACTGCTGATAGACATCGCAAGTCTTCTCCTTCCTTTGGTATAGGAGATAAGGTATGGCTCTCTACAAGAAATTTGAAGCTCAAGGTACCTTCAGCCAAGCTAGGTCAGAAATTTATTGGACCATTTGAGATTGTGGCTCAAATTAATCCTGTAGCATTTTGTTTAAAACTCCCAGAATCTATGCGGATTCACCCTGTTTTTCATTCCTCTCTTCTCAAGCCTTTTGTGGGAAAATCCATTCCCGGGACGTAACTTGCCTCCACCTGACCCAGTTATTGTTGAGGGGGAAGAGGAATATCTAGTAGAGGCTATTTTGGATTCTCATATTTATCGAAATCAGTTACAGTACTTGATAAAGTGGCAAGGGTATGGTCCTGAAGACAATACATGGGAACCCGTAAACAACATCCATGCTCCACAACTGGTAAGAGAATTTCATCAGCGCTATCCTGAAAAGCCAAGCCAAGTACCGTCCAGAGGACGCTCCTGGAGAAGGGGGAGTAATGTCACGAACTGAATTCACTGGGTCTTGAACCCATGACTTCCTGGCTATGTTCTGCAGCCTTAACCATTGCACTATTTGGAATCCTGTTTTGTTCTGTGCTTTACCTTGTCTGGTCTCTTCTGTTGGAGTAATTGGTTTATTTAGATCACCTGTTCTGTGGCCAATTACAGTTTAGCCCGTCCTATATGAACTCACAGCTCACTCCATCCTGTGCCTGATTATTCTGGCTGTCTGCTTCCTGTTGCCCTGAACCTCACCACTACCTTGCTGCTCTTGTGTACCGAACTTTGCTAACGCCTGACTACGATTGACCTGCTCCTCCTGTGTACCGAACCTTGCTAACGCCTGACTACGATTGATCTGCTCCTCCTGTGTACCGAACCTTGCTAACGCCTGACTACGATTGATCTGCTCCTCCTGTGTACCGAACCTTGCTAACGTCTGACCACGGTTTCTTCTACTTCTGAGGTACTTATCCTTCATTTATTACTACTTAAGTACTGTACCATTTGCCCCACCATTTGGACTCCAAATCTGATAACCAGAATCGTTACAGTTCCCCTTCCATCTCTGCCCCCAGTTTCATGTCCTCCCTTCATCTGCCACCAGTTTAATGTCCTCCTCTATCTGGCCCCCCTGCATCTGCCTCTAGTTTCATATGCCCCCTTCATCATGTTCCCCCCTTCAATTTGCTCTTAAAGTTTAACAAAAACAACACTGATATTCACGCTGTAGGTGCAATGTGAGTGATGTCATCACATCGCGCCTACAACTCCCGGGGCCGGAGCACAGCAGTGAAGCGGCGAGTTGAAATTAGGACATACCTCCCGCCAATCGGAACGGTGTGACACAACCTGGATGGTTGGGAGGGATGTTGGATGACCAAGCAAAGGTTACAATACACAATCAATGGAACTAAATCTTCACATTTCATTCCAAATCTTCAGAGGTGTGCCCATCTCTAGTGAGTACCTGGCAGCTAAGACCTCCATCAGCTGAGGAGATGGAGGTGACCAAAGCTTTTGATCATCCCTGCTAGTCATTTCCCCCATAGGGGGAATTTACCATGTCCTGTGTGGAAGATTTCTGGTATACAAGGCATGAAACAGTTGCAATTTTTGTGGGAGATATTTAGAACTGGTGTACAAGAAAAGTGAAGTAGTGTCCAATAGCAATCAACCAGATACCAACCAAGGGCCTTTAAAAATGAAAAATGAAATCTGATTGGCTGCCATTGGCCACTTTTCCATGTAGCTGGACTAGATGTAATTTCTTGTCCATGGGACCTCATATGATGCACAAGGAGGAGCAGAACCAGGCCATTCTGACAACCTTCTGACAAGTCACTGCGACATGTCAGGAGTTCCCTTTAAATAAAGACTTCAATAGCAACCAAATAAATGTTAATGACGTACTGTGCCCTTGAGGAGTGACACATGGCATCTGATGAGCAGACTTGGACAACGTTTGTTTGTTGTATCAAGCAGTTACTGTCCTTCAGTCAACATCCTATGAACCTTTCATGAAGCGCCACTCACCGTCACCAGATGAATACTTGGGACATGAGCCAATTCACAGTCACGTTTTCTTACCCAGCACAGTTACCGAGAAGGATCTCACCATTATATGATATGAAGCTCCATCCATCAACGCATGGTGTGGATTATAATCCATCTCGAGTATTCCCCATTGTGCAGGTTTACAGTAAAGCCCTTCATATTTCACCAAAATCATAATAAGGAAGTTTATCTTTCAAGTGTCATGAACCATAAAGTACGGGTGAATGTAATAAACATAATACTCATATGATGAGCCGGAGATCAGCAACACCTTACAGTGGGGAAAATAAGCATTGGATACACTGGTGGTTGTGCAAGTTTTCCCGCCTACGAAGAAAGGACAGATCTGTGATTTTTATCATTGGTACACTTCAACTGTGAGAGTATAAAATAAATCCAGAAATCACATTGTATGAATTTTAAATACATAATTTACATTTTATTGCATGAAATATGTATTTGACACAATAGAAAAACAGAACTTAATATTTTACACAGAGATCTTTGCAAGAGGTCAGATGTTTCCCGTAGCTCTTGACCAAGTTTGCGCACACTGCAGCAGGGATTTTGGCCCACTCCTCCATACAGATCCTCCCAAGATCTTTCAGGTTTCGGGGATGTTGTTGGTCTACATTGAGTTTCAGCTCCTTCCAAAGATTTCCAATTGGGTTCAGATCTGGAGACTTGTGAACTTGCGATACATGGAGCCATCCATCTTCCCTTCAATATGGTGCAGTCATCCTGTCCCCTTTGCAGAAAAGCACCCTCCAAGTATGATGTTTCCACTACCATACTACACTGTCGGGACTTGGTGTTCTTGGAGTTGTCTACATCCCTCTTCTTCCTCCATACACAGTGAATGGAGTTGAAACCAAAAGGTTCTAGTTTGGTCTCATCTGGCACATGACTTTCCAGGACAGCATGGCCTCTGGTAATGTTTACTTGCCCTACAAAGTGTAGCAGCAGCCCTAGGTAGCTGCAGCACTACCTCATTGAAGTCTAAGGGATATCACTGCAGTACCTAAAGTCACCTCTACAGCAAACAGCATCTAAGGGGGTCCCAATATTAGATAATGCCTAACCCCTTTACTTTCCCTTCCTCAATCGTTTCTTATGTAGGTGGAGCAGAGCTGATTTGTTGAGATGTATATTCAGCTATGGTTTTATATGGGACTATAGGCACACTACTAGATTATATAATGTCTCATAACACGGCTATATCTATACATCTGTATTAGCTCGGAGTGACTCACTTAACACTTGACTTCTTGAGTTTACAAAATCTCTACCCAGACTTGTTTGTGTCAGAGATAAGGCAACAGACTGCTATTGTGGCACTGATAGGAGTATTTGATTTTGCAGCTACACCTTCAGCATAGTGGCCATGTTCTTGCTCCTTATCAGTCCGTGCCTACCAGGTATCAGTCATGGCTATTTCCATATAATTATTCTTTGTATCAGTAATTCGGTTTTATTCACAGGAATCATCCTATCAGATAAGCTTCGCTCATCAATGTCTAATAATAGTGCCCTGCTTATTGCACAAGGACCTGTTTATAGCTTCACAATGATGTTATTTGGATTATTAAACTGATATGAAAAGAAATCCGTTTATTATTTGTCAATATTTAATTTCATCTCCACCCTTCTCAGTAACACACTATGACCAATCTGTGATATCAACTGCTTTTAGCCATTCCACTTGTTGATTCATTATCATGGTTACGAGATATATAAGAGTTAAATAAGGCTGGAGCTATAAATAAGACTGGGGCAATAAATAAAGCTAGGGCAATAAATAAGGCTGGGGCAATAAATAAGGCTGGGGCAATAAGAGACTATTATAGATATTGAAAGTGAATGTGATCATGATGTGACTTGTAAGTTGCCAAATCTGCCACATCACGGTCACCAGAGATCCAAGGCTGCTGGATTTCAGGGGTGCTGAAACTTGAGGGTCACAATGCGACCACAACATCTTCAATTAGGTAGTGTAACTTTAGTCTTTGGACGTGTGGTGTGTGTCACATCTCCGTATTGGCTTAGTCTTAATTCATGTTGGATTTCATTGCTTCTTGGAATACTAATTCAATAGATTGAGAAGGAATGATTCCTGAATTATTGCCAAGGACTAGCAAAGGCGACTACTCTGAGGTGCTCAGTGATCCCAATGGCTGAATATCAACTCTAAAGATGGAAGAAATGTGCTTTACTGGGGCTTCTGAGGGGTCTGAAAGAGAACCTGTGGACCCCCTCTCAATAATAAAGCCTTTGGGTACTGATTTTTTAGCTACCAAACATTTGACTGTCCAGTCCTTAAGACTCACATTTGTCAGTTTTGTCCCCTAGCCCTGATCATGAGGACCATATCTTTACTCTCTATTTAGGACGTATGTGCAGGGCAGTGGCGTAACTAGGAATGGCGGGACCTCAAGGCAAACATTTAATATGGGCCCCCTCTGACTCCAACTGATCTCTCCGAAGGCCCCTGCACACAGTACTATGCCCCATTGTGGCCCCTGCACACAGTATTATGCCCCATTGTGGCCCCTGCAACAGTATTATGCCCCATTGTGGCCCCTGCAACAGTATTATGCCCCATTGTGGCCCCTGCACACAGTATTATGCCCAGGAGAGGTAAGTTACAGTGTTTTTTATGTTCTCTCACCTCTCCTAGCCCTCCAATTATTATATTCGGGGGTCTGAAAAGACCCCTGAGTATATTGATAGCAATGTTTGTGGGGTTCATGGGCCCACGGCGTTACTTGTCCTGCAGGCCCAGCTTTGGGTATATGTGAACCATACATGTTTACCCACATAACTATGGGTTTACTAAGTCTAGTGGTCCCTGGAACTTTCACAGATTCGGCTCTGGTGTATATAGCAGTATGCATTACTCTATGCATATATGCTGTATATGTATCTTAGGATAACTTGAGAGACCGTTATTAATATGTAGATAAGCAAAACTGGTACAAACTTATTAAAATAGCATCCGTGGTATGACATATTAAAGCAACAATAATTTGCAATGTAGAACTAATGTAATGTTGGCATCTCTGCTGCCCACTGACTGGGGCCAGAATATTCCTGAGATCTGCGGGATATCTTATGTGTAACAACAGTAAATACATATAAACCATTGTAACCAGTGGAATGAAGTAACGTCATCACATCCTGCCAGGACTGGAATCTTTATGATGTATCTGGTGATATTGAGACAGAACATAAATATAATAAATCTTTATTAAGTTTCCAATAAAATGTGAAGGGTTAAGTACACACTCACTGCCTTATATCTGATAAAAAGTTGCCAAACAGTTGCAGTCTGCTGTCCATAACATTAACCCCCAGACCTATTTGGGCTTTATGGACCCAGGATTATGTTTTAGTCTTTCATCCGTATTCCTATAACTTTCTATCCATGTAGCTGTATGAGGGCTTCTTTTTAGTAAGATGAATGTTTGTTTCAATGACACCATTCTGAATGGACATACAAACGTGGACAAAATTGTAGGTACCCCTCGTTTAATGAAAGAAAACTCCACAGAAATAACTTGAATCTAACAAAAGTAATAATAACCAAACTATATGCTGACAAGCCACAAGGCTTCTGGGAGAATGTCCTATGGACAGATGAGAAAAAAATCAAACTTTTTGGCAAGGTACATCAGCTCTATGTTCACAGACGGAAAAATGAAGCATATCTTGAAAAGACCGCAGTCCCTACTGTGAAACATGGAGGAGGCTCTGTTATGTTTTGGGCCTGCTTTACTGCATCTGGCACAGGGTGCCTTCAATCTGTGCAGGGTACAATGAAATCTCAAGACTATCAAGGGATTCTAGAGAGAAATGTGCTGCCCAGTGTCAGAAAGCTTGGTCTCAGTCGCAGGTCATGGATCTTGTAACAGGATAATGACCCAAAACACACAGCTAAAAACACCCAAGAATGGCTAAGAGGAAAACATTGTTTCATGAGTTTTATTTGTACAAAAATTCTATTGAAGCGAAAAGCAATGTCTGACGTAATGTCTGAATTTCATTTATTCATTTTCATAGAATTATAATTTATTACTTTTGTCAGATTCAAGTTACTTCTGTGACCATTGTGGGTTTTTATTTCATTAAACGAGGGATAACAACAATTTTGTCCGTGTCTATAACTCCATATAACCATATATTATACATGCCTACTTAAAGGGGTATTCCCATGTCGCATACTCACCAGTCTTCAGTAAAATCTTCTTTCTTCCTGGTTTCTTACGTCATTTGGTGGGCGGGGTTTCACATGTAACCTGCCATTTAGCTCCGCCCCCAAATTAGTGTGTAGCTCCACCCACTGCATAGCGTGATCCTATGGGGCGGCTGAAGGGCCTGTGATGTCATCAAAGGTCCTCAAACAACACTATATGCACAATATTGGACTATGAAGTACAGGCAGGAGCAACTCCATTCTGTGTTACATACAGAGACTGCCTGTCTCTGCCATAATGAACACAATTGAATTAGCTAGCCTGATAACTGGGAGAACAGAAGACGAGTTCAGAAATGAAAGCAGCTCCTCTCCCCTATCTGTGAGCAGGAAGCTAGCTCACGTGGTGTAGACACAGGAATAGCTAGAAACACAGGCTCGCTCTGTGCACTTAGCCCCTCCTCCCTCCCCCCTGAGAGCAGCAGATACATCACTTGACTTTTGAGCAGATAAGTCAGGGGGGTGTCAACAATGAATTGAATAAAGTAAGATAGTGGACAAACAAAGCAGTTTTGCTGAAGCAATGTATTTAGGAAAAGTCTTACATTCACATTAACAAGCAGTATAGATAGGATCCTTGTGATGGGACAACCTCTTTAACTTTATTCTATGGGCAGGTACAACTACAGCAAAACCAAGTATGATATAATAATAATAATAATAATACATTTTATTTATATAGCACCAACATATTCTGCAGCCCTGTACAAATTGTAGATTTCAAGCAGTGGTGAACAGCAAATCCGCGCACTGTTGCTAATTAAAACTTTACATTTAATAATATTGGTTTAAAATGTATAGAAAAGGAAAAATGCTGTTTAAAATATTCCACACTATTTTGGAGTGTGTGGGTAGGAAGTAACATAAATGACACATTCAAGGATGACAATATGTGTCACAATAGTCAGTTAAACAACAAATATGAAACGATATCACCATTTGTTGATGATAAGGTAGGAAGACATCAAATGGGGACAGGCATAACACCGGAGGATCCGTCTCACAATCCCTGTTCTTAACTTGCCGATAGCCCTTAACCCCAAAATGACTCCCGCTCTGACAAGGGCAGTCCCAAGCTGTCCCTTAAGGAATACCCTAGTAATCCTTAGTCCCTACGCGTTTCTTGGTACAATTTGCACACCAACTGACAAGGGCGGGCCTGCTCACTAATGTCCTCCGCGGCCTATAGTAGAAGGGGATTTGTAGATAAATTTTGTTGCACACACCAGTTTTGGGTGAAAGGATAAGTGATTTATTTTACAATACAATTAACGCCATTGACACAATGCAAATTACTGATATTGAACAAAAGGCTAGATCAATTGAGTATTGACCTTTCGGTCTTTAGACCTTCATCAGAAGTGATCTAGGAACAATAAACATAGGTATGCCTCAATGATATGGTAAGTATGGTCAAATAATGCGTCATAGAGTGAACAAAGTGCATAATAAGAATACAATCTAAAAATATAATCAAAAAATACTACAGAAAGTTATGCAAAAAGAAAAAGGGAAGCAAAGAAAGTCAGGTAAGTCCTATAAGACGTAGTTGAACAAAAAGAAGATCAGATATGTAGAATGGGGGAAACAAAGAAGGTAAGTATGGTATTGAAGGATACAGCAGCCAGGGTATACATAAAAGAGGGAATGAGGAGCCAACAAAGCTGGGCAGTAAAGCCTGGATAGATGGAGGTATATGGTATCAGGGTCTTACCTAGTATGGCTAGAGGAACAGTGTGGTGTCAAGGCGTAGAGAGAGAGAGTCATCAGTAGGGGTTTAAGTAGTGTATGCACACCCTGAATCTGGAAACAAGAAACCGGAAGTGACACGGACAATATAGTGGTGCGTTCCACCGCGGAATGCAGGGATAGAACATGCTATATAGTGAATGAGGAAGGGACAGAGCCACCGGGATGGTGGGGAGGTGATAGGAAGTAAAGGAAACACCTGGTGATTGTCCGTGAGCGCATAACACTTAGGTAGAGTATGGGAAACTCGCGGATCAGCTGACCAGAAGTGACGTCGGCGGAAGTGTGGTATGCGTTCCACCGGTACGTTACACCGGCGGAGCGCTAGGAACTGGATGTAATGGGAAAAAGAGGATTTAATAAAGTATGAAAATGTTGTAAGAAGGTATAAGGAAGACAAAATATATATATATATATATATATATATATATATATATATATATATATATATATATATATAAAAAAGGCCACAGGGGATAAAAATAGAGACTAAGAAGGAACACTGACGTCACCAGAAGCGGCATTCCAGTTGTGCGTTCCATATAAGAGAATAAACTAGCTGGTGAGAAAGAGGAGGGTAAATGTGGAAGAAAAAAGAAGGACAGATAAGAGGAAGAAAATACAGCGAAACTATAAGTGTATAAGAACCATAATGAATCACATGGTGGGAACATGTAAATATGGGGCGGTTGTCAAAATTGGGCATCAATTATAAAAAGTAATTAAAAAATTGGAAAAATGAAAAAATAAAAAATGAAAAATGAAAAATGTAAAAAAAACCTGAAAAAAACAAAACACAAAGGGTGAGCTATCTTATGCTACCGTATATCTATACTATACCCAGTGCCGGCGAAGGGTTGTCATTTCATCTGAAAAAGAAATGGAAAAATGTATTAGATGAGTTCAGGACAAGAAAATCTTACTATAGATCATGGCAAAAGGGAACGGATGGAATCCACTAAGACCTAAAAACAGGAGTAACAGAAGATTATCACAGCAATAACATATACTTAGCTTTCCACTTATATTACCGAGAGCTATGAGTGTGAGGAGACAAGGCATATAGGTGGCCAATACAGTTGTAATTAATATGTATAAGTACGGCCATACGCTCGATTAAGTCCCATAGGTTCAATTGTATTAAGCGAGTGAATCCAGAAGGATTCTTTTTGTTTGAGCATCGCAATCCGGTTGCCTCCTCGCCTCGGTTGAGGAACATGTTCAATGACTTGAAAGCGTACAGGTAGCTGTGATACATTGTGTCTCGCTTGACTGAAGTGCGCCGGTATTGGGAGAGATTGTAGATGATGGTAGATTTGTGCTTTGAAATTCTGTCAAGTATATGTTGGGTGAGAAGAAGGCCACATGGGCATTTAAGTAGGTATATAACAAACGAAGAGTCACACGTGAAAAAGTCCTTTATGGGGAATCGACGTCCCATATGGGGGTGTAGAAAATGGTCCCCTTTAATCACTGCGGAATATTGGATGCAATGTAAACATGGATAGGTACCTGTCCTGGAGGTCGATAAGAAGGTTTGCCTGGACACCTTTTTTATAGTGCCAAAATCAGCTTTAACAAGACAGTCTCTTAGATTCTTTTCCTTCTTAAAACTGGTAAGGGGTGGATGTTTGAATGCCTCTATTTGGGGAAGTGCTCTACCTAGAATAGGCCAGTGTTTTCCTACTACACCATTTATTTTACATGATAATGGGTGGAAATTTTGGACGAAAGGTATCCTGATATTGGTGGGGTGAGTTGTTTTATCGCTATTAGGGCTATAGGTAAGGGCTTCTTTCAAGAGCTTATTGGGATAACCTCTTTTTATCCCCTGTGGCCTTTTTTATGTATATATATATATATTTTGTCTTCCTTATACCTTCTTACATTTTCATACTTTATTCACTCCTCTTTTTCCCATTACATCCAGTTCCTAGCGCTCCGCCAGTGGAACGCACACCATACTTCCACCGATGTCACTTCCGGTTGGCTGATCCACGAGTTTCCCATACTATACCTAAGTGTTATCACCTCCCCTCCATCCCGGTGGCTCTGTCCCTTCCTCATTCACTATGTAGCATGTTCTATCCCTGCGTTCTGCGGTGGAACGTACCACTATATTGTCCACGTCACTTCCGGTTTCTTGTTTCCAGATTCAGGGCGCGCATACACTACTTAAACTCCTACTGATGACTCTGGCTACACTGGCTGCTGTATCCTTCAATACCATACTTACCTTCTTTGTTTCCCCCATTCTACATATCTGATCTTCTTTTTCTTCAACTACGTCTTATAGGACTTACCTGGCTTTCTTTGCTTCCCTTTTTCTTTTTGCATAACTTTCTGTAGTATTTTTTGATTATATTTTTAGATTGTATTCTTATTATGCACTTTGTTCACTCTATGACGCATTATTTGACCATACTTATCATATCATTGAGGCATACCTATGTTTATTGGTCCTAGATCACTTCTGATGAAGGTCTAAAGACCGAAACGTCAATACTCAATTGATCTAGCCTGTTGTTCAATATCAGTACTTTGCATTGTGTCAATGGCGTTAATTGTATCCTATTAATATTATAAATGTGAAAGTTTGTGAGTTTGGATGTTTGTGGGTTTGTGTATTCGGATGTTTGTTAGTCAATCACGCAAAACCCGCTCGACCGATTTGGCTGAAATTTTCCACAAACATAGTTAATACACCCCATTGCGCAATAGGCTACTTTTCGTCACAATAGCGCACATACGTTTTTCCCAGGACCCCCACAAACCCCAAACTCACATCACCATCTCTGCAATCTCACACACTTTGGACCATAGCAAGCCACAAAATTCATATTGCCCTCTACAGCCTCGCCCCTAACCCCACACAATCACATATACATATACTTTACCACTTTGCCCCTCACCTTAACGATACTCCAGGAGGCTCTCTTTAACGCTCCGGAGCAGCCATGTTTGCCGACCCCCACTGCTCTGACAATCCGCGACACCGCCCACCCATGTCAATACCCCTAGGCGGTCTAATAAATGCAAAAAAAAAAAAGTTTAAAAAAAGTAAAAAAAAATATTAAGAACAAAAAAAAAGGATTAAAAATTCAAATCACCCCCCTTTTCCCTAGAACACATATAAAAGTAGTTAAAAACTGTGAAACACATACATGTTAGGTATCCCCGCGTCCAAAATCGCCCGCTCTACAAAGCTACACAAATATTTTTCCTGTTCGGTAAATGCCGTAGCAGGAAAAATGGTCAAAAGTGCCAAACCACCGTTTTTTTACTGTTTTGATTCTGATAAAAATTTGAATAAAAAGTGATCAAAGCAATAACATTTCCTGAAAATGGTAGAACTACAAAATACACCCAGTCCCGCAAAAAAAGATGCCATATACATCCCTGTACATGCACGTATAAAAAAGTTACGGCTGTCGGAATATGGCGACTTTTCCAAAAAAAATTTTTTTAAGTTTTGGATTTCTTTTTAAGGGGTCAAAATGTAACTAAAACCATATAAATTTGGTATCTCCGGAATCGTAACGAAACACAGAATACAGGGGACATGTCATTTTGGTTGCACAGTGAACGCCGTAAAACCAAAGCCCGTAAGAATGTCGCAGAAATGCATTTTTTCTTGAAATCCACCCCATTTTGAATTTTTTCCCTGCTTCCCAGTACATTATATAGAATAATTAATGGTGGCATCATGAAGAAAAATTTGTCCCAAGAAAAACTAAGACCTCATATGGCTCTGGGAGCGGAGAAATAAAAAAGTTATGGGGTTTAGAAGGAGGGGAGTCAAAAATGAAAATCAAAAAATGCCATCGGCGGGAAAGGGTTAACTTCAAATACCTTTGTCCCACAGTCACTATGTAAAGTTTCTCACAACACCGTATAGCAGGTCAAATACAAATTAACTTCAACACAAAAGTCTCACGTATTCTCTGAATTACAGCAAAAACAAGATACAAAGTTACATTTCATATCCCATACCTTATACACACTACGAAAACCTTACCCACGCCTGTATATACCCACTTCTACAATCACCGCAGACGAAGACGCGGGTACCAGCTAGTTGTAAAATAAATCACTTATCCTTTCACCTAAAACTGGTGTGTGCAACAAAATTTATCTACAAATGGTTTATATGGGTCGAAGGATCCTTTTTTGTTAGCACCACATATAACCCCAAGAGTGTGCGGTACCATTGATTTTTTGTTATAGTAGAAGGGGATGCGGAGGTGGCAGCGAACAGGTCCGGGGAGGTTGGCCGCTACCTGCTGGAGATACTCTAGCAGGTAGCGGCCTATTATAAAACAAACAAACAAAAAGTTCTTATGCTTAAAGACATGAGCACTGCTCCTGCAGCCGCCACATCCTTTTCTCCCGGCAGACGTCTGCGTCTCAGCGTAGGTGGCGTGATGACGCCACCTACGCTGATACACAGACGTCTGAACCAGCGCAAGGAGAGCGGAAAGGAGAGCGGCAGCATACATTGCAGAGTGATAGTCACTTCACACAATGGGACTGAGGGCCCTGCTCGCAAGAGCTTACAATCTATGAGGTAGAGGGGGTGACACAAGAGGTAGCAGGGGCGGCATAGAAGAGAAGTCGTCTATGTGTGTATAGGTATTATCATGCTTTACGACATTTGACCAAAACCTCCCACTTTTTGACCACTTTTCTTTATTGTGTTGTTAGTGGCATGAACAGAATTTCTGGACTTTTTTTTACATTTAGTTTTTTTGATATTCCCAGTATGGGCAAATATTGTGATCATTTCCATATAGTCTTCATATTACAATACAATACAGGATAGATGACTGTCCTGCAAGTAATGTCAGGTCTATACATAACTAGGGTAAAAGCAAATGCTCCGACACAATGTCTCAGCAATATTCAGCCAGGTAAACACATGTGGCATTATTAAAGAGCAAGAAATGTTTGAGCAAGTGAATTATGTAATAAAATGGCATATTAATAGAAATGTGCCAAACGCTAAATGTGATGATTCACAGGTTACATCCACATTACTTTATATTACTGTACTTGCCTTTTGTCTATTCTTACAACAGTTTGCACTTACTGTTACCATTATCTTAAAGTTAATGTCCACCTTATATGTCAATGTTTACCCAAATAGATACAAAACTCTTTGCTGCTTTCCGGATATCTCTTTACACTGCCAATGCTCAGTTGTTACAAATCTTAAAATCCCCTGCATAGAGTCTACTAATAAATATCTGGATACACTTTATACATTGCGACCATGAATGTAACAGTATGCAGTAAGTGTCTAAGCTCCCCCTAGTGGTGGCTGAAGGTAGTTAGTTTTTAATTATGTGAAGGGAACCTGTCACATTAATAATGCAGTCTTATCTGCATCTTATAGAACAAGACAAACTGAGCTCATTAATATATAAGTTTTTGGGGAAGATTCATTAAGTTATATTTTATCTATAAGAAGTCATGGTGTGGTCCTATTGGTGACTCCTGTATGACTGCGCACTGGACACCTAAGCACAGAAGGAGCAGTCCAGGGTTGTCCTAGTTGCTGAATTGGTTCACCTCAAAGCCACTTTAACCTTTATATTCAGAAGCATAACTTTAAGCTGAATTCTGCCTTGAAAAACCTACTGAAATCAATAAGACTAAAAAAAACCCCACTATTGACGCAGCTTTTGAAGAAACCACATCAGAAACCGCTAGCGTTTTGTACAAAGTGAAGTTTCCAGGTTTATATAGTGTGCTGGAGTAAAAAAATACATAAAATAGCAACAAAAGAGGTGTAAAAAACACATTAAAAACCGCAGCAAAAAAAACACATCATGCAAAAAAAAAAGGGGCAAAAATCGTTTCCGATTCCTAAAGCAGATTTTTTTAGCTTGCAAAAAATTCTGTGTGAAGATACCTTTAGGGTGACTGCCACAGGGCCTGGGACATTAGAGGGTTTGGTGGGCCCCTGAGTAACCCCAGCAGGTAATGGGTCCTATTTACTTACCGATCCTTGCTCCTCCTCACAGCCATGTGCGCTTCCCTTTCTGCAGAGGAGGTTGTGATCAGGAGCAGGATCGGTAAGTAAGGCCCATGTATCCCACAAACACTGCTATCTTTATAATCTGGGATCTTTTCAGACCCCAGAAAATAATAATCAGTTACCCACGCAAGCCATGCTGACATCATAATGCGTTGCGACGCAGGCCTTGCTCACATGACGTGTGGTTCAACATTGAAGGTGGCCAAAAGTAGCGGGGAGTGTGTCGGAGCCAGGGAGAGGTAAGTAACATTGCTTTTAATGTCTGTATCTTCCCTTGGGTCTCCAATCATTATTTTCTGGGGTCTGAAAAGACTCAGAGTTTAATAATTGTTCATGTGTGGTCCACAATGGGGCATAATAGTGTGTGCAGGGGCCACTATGGGGCATAATAGTCTGTGCAGGGGCCACTATGGGGCATAATAGTGTGTGCAGGGGCCACTATGGTGCATAATAGTGTGTGCAGGGGCCACTATGGGGCATAATAGTGTGTGCAGGGGCCACTATGGGGCATAATAGTCTGTGCAGGGGCCACTATGGGGCATAATAGTGTGTGCAGGGGCCACTATGGGGCATAATAGTCTGTGCAGGGGCCACTATGGTGCATAATAGTGTGTGCAGGGGCCATTATGGGGCATAATAGTGTGTGCAGGGGCCATTATGGGGCATAATAGTGTGTGCAGGGGCCATTATGGGGCATAATAGTGTGTGCAGGGGCCACTATGGGGCATAATAGTGTGTGCAGGAATGCAGTTTGTGTGGGGCTTTAGGATATACAATATGCCTCCTACAGGAAATCTTTACCAATGTGCCATAACCTTGTATTTTTCTACTCAATATCTTCAGCACCTGTGTTTCCCGATGCTTATTGATCTTTTCTGTCACTTCCTCTACATCTGAGCTCGCCCTAGGGTGTAGACAGTGTATGTGGAGGGCTCATATAACACAAGCAGCAATGCATCCAATTTATTCTTCTGAAAAGAAGACATATTGTACAAGATTTACTTGTAACTTGAGATATCATGACTCATATATAGAAAACTTAGGATGACTGGATCAGGTGCAAAACACATCAGCCATGACACAAACCCTTCTTAGTCCCACCTGAGCCTCTTTTATGTTACTGCTATAAGAAAGAACTCAAAAGAAATCCTTCAGACAAGTGTTACGAAACCTAATGGACTTTCCATTCTGTGAGTATGGTCAATTTACGCAACAGAAACAACATGTTTTGGGTCGCTTTACACAATATCATCAGTTTTCGTCACCAGGGGAGGCTGCAGTTGGCCATATATTACCCCTGTAGGTGAAATTAAGTATTACATCAAGGATTCCCAACAGGGTTGTCTTGGAAACCCGACATGTCTTCATGCAAGATTATCTGTGTCCTTAAGATATTGTTTTTTGGTAAAAATTATTTCGTAGGGTTGCCCCATAAAAACATTTTTTAAGGGGTATTCTTTGGATGGTGGTGGCACGTTGATAACCTTTTTCTTTCCTCCCTTTGATTCCTGGTGAAATACAGAAAGACAAGTGTGAATAGAGCCTTACCTGCATATTCGGCATGATAGTGGAGTAGTGGTCCCAAACCACCTGAGAGGTTCCCATTAAAATGGTAGTAGTCTCATATATATATGAATGGCGCTCCTGTATTCATGTATTGGCTAAGATCCATCCATAGTGTTAAGTATTTGAAAACAGTGGTGAGAAATTATACACGATGGTCCCTAACAAAAGCTCCGTCATAAGATATCAAAAAATGTTTATTATCTCAATTTAAGCCCCACGGTCTCTGATGTCCTTAAAGGGGTTGTTCATTTTAAGATAAATTTTGAGAGACAAATGTACTTTCTATAACAACTCCTCATGCTTTTCTAGATCTTTGCTTCATATCATTCATACTGCTTACTCCTAGTGGATAAAAATCAGTCCATGGTCATGTGATATATAGTCCATGGTCATGTGATGGACACAAAGGTGCACTACTCGTTACAGTCACAGCTCAGTAATCAGATATCTGCCTAGTAATGAGCTGTGCACCTGTGTGTCCATCCCATGACCATGGACTGTACATCACATGACCATGGACTGTACATCACATGACTATGGACTGTACATCACATGACCATGGACTGTACATCACATGACCATGGACTGTTCATCACATGACCATGGACTGTACATCACATGACCATGGACTGTACATCACATGACTATGGACTGTACATCACATGACCATGGACTGTACATCACATGACCACGGACTGTATAATCACATGACCATGGACTGTATATCACATGACCATGGACTGTACATCACATGACCATGGACTGTACATCACATGACTATGGACTGTACATCACATGACCATGAACTGTACATCACATGACCATGGACTGTACATCACATGACCATGGACTGTACATCACATGACCATGGACTGTATATCACATGACCATGGACTGTACATCACATGACTATGGACTGTACATCACATGACCATGGACTGTACATCACATGACCATGGACTGTATATCACATGACTATGGACTGTACATCACATGACTATGGACTGTATATCACATGACTATGGACTGTACATCACATGACCATGGACTGTATATCACATGACTATGGACTCTACATCACATGACCATGGACTGTATATCACATGACTATGGACTGTATATCACATGACCATGGACTGATTGTATTCTATGAGGTATTAATACAGAAAGTATATTGGAAAACTGTATAAAAACATTTCTCTCAAAATTTGTCTGAAACTGAACAACCCCTTTAAATGGGGCTGTAGTGTAAAATGATGGGGAACTGGAGTAGTGTTGTTTCATTAGCACAAGGATTCAAACCTATTCAGAAATATCTATTTGTATGTTCTGTGTAGAACCAGATTTATTCTGTTAAGTAAACTAATAAAGGTCTATGACTAATAGAACATGTTTGTGTAACCTAAAAAGAATGCCCTATTGTTCACTAGGTCTTGTCATGAGAGTAGTCTGACTTTCTAAAAGCTCCCGAGGGCCCTGTAACTCTGTGTATTGCAAAAACCTCTAAAATTGTCTTATATAAGATAATAATGTAAAGTGTGACTTCAGCCATGATATTAGCATCAAGGACAAGACTTTCAGGCTGGATTCACACGAGTGCTCATACTCAGTCACCGAATCCGCTTAAAAAATGTGGTGAGAAAATTTCTACAAGAACAAGCTTTCTCTCACATTTTTTGGGTGGAAACCAAACAGAAACTTGGCGGACCCTATTAAGTCTATGGGGTCTGCGGATCTCCGTGGATAACTGCTTTTAAGCAGACTGGATTTCCGTTTTTCAGGTCCCCAAGCGGGTCACAATCAAGATGAGAATGACTTGTTTTATCCATAAGAAACCAATGAATTCTGGCGATGTTTTCGAGGTGTAAGTGACATGAATCAAACAATATTGTTCCATTTAAAGAATTTCTAAATTTTTACAGATGAAGGCAAATAATCCAAGTCCATAGAAATTCTCCAAAGACCTCCTACTCCGCTCTGCTCTTATCCGCTCTTCACACAACTATCTCCAAGATTTCTCCCGTGCATCCCCCATACTCTGGAACTCCTTACCAAGACACATAAGACTGACCCCCACAATCACAGGATTCAAGAAGGCCCTGAAGACTCACCTATTCAGGAAGGCCTCCAACCTCCAATAACACTATCACCGCACCGCCATCTGTACAGTCTCCCCCTCACCTTCTGTCTCTATTGCTCTTCCCTTATAGACTGTAACCCCTTGTGGGCAGGGCCCTCTACCCCACTGTGCAAGTCTGTCACTGTTAGTATTATATTTGTTTTGTATATTTTGTGTACCGTATGTAACCCACAAATGTAAAGCACCATGGAATTAATATAATAATGTACAGCAGCATGGAATTAATATAATAATGTACAGCACCATGGAGTTAATTTAATAATGTACAGCAGCCTGGAATTAATATAATAATGTACAGCACCATGGAATTAATATAATAACGTAAAGCATCATGGAATTAATATAATAATGTACAGCACCATGGAATTAATATAATAACGTAAAGCATCATGGAATTAATATAATAATGTACAGCACCATGGAATTAATATAATAAGGTACAGCACCATGGAATTAATATAATAATATACAGCACCATGGAATTAATATAATAATGTACAGCACCATGGAATTAATATACGGTAGTAATGTACAGCACCATGGAATTAATATGATAATGTACTGCACAATGGAATGAATATAATAATGTACAGCACCATGGAATTAATTTAATAATGTACATCAGCATGGAATTAATGGTGCTATATAAATATAATAGAAACATGACAATAAGCTCAGCTGTTTTGGAAGCCCCCTGTTCTATCACATGTAGCATTCGTGTACCTTTAATCATTTTCTGTATTGAGTTTACAGTAATCTAGAAATATACCTTTCTAAGATTAGCCATGATCTTATATCATGATCTTATATCCATAGCCCTGAAGTGTCCCAGATTTAACTGAATTATCCTGGACTCTACGGCTTTCTCCCTATGTTGGGAGCCTCTTCACCTAAAGTGACCAGTGACCTACTAGGATTCCGGATACACAAACAGTGCCGTCAGCAAGAATGCTACCTCCTCCTTCATGAATGGGGGGGTTAGTGCAGCCCGAACAGGATTATATACTACCAGGAGACAATAGTTTGTGCTTACATCTTTGCTAGTCTATAAGGGGTATATGACAGGCACTGTATATGGGGTTGTGGCTGTCACTTTGTATAAAGGAAATAATTACAGCACATAGTATGGAGGGCCATATATGTGACACGTTACATGAGAAGGAATGTATATACACTTTCTATAAGGTATAGGAGGGTACACTGTATACTTGGAGGTGGAGCAGGTATGTGATGCTTATGGCAGGGAAAATATTTATTTTTCAGGTCTTATGGCAGGGGTTTGTCTTCCACTATATTTGAGAATCCATTGGCGCTCGCTTTATATGGGGATGGGGTATTGTTGTATGAGGTGCTGTGCATGTCCCCCATAGCAGGACAAAAACAACTACGTTGACCATTTCCATAAAACCCCTTTCATACAAATTGTAATGCAGGTTTACCACTACCTATGTGCACTGGGACAGTCAGCACATTTACTCTTACAGGGGAGATCTTTGGACGTTGCAGCTATTTATCCTAAGGTGCCCATTGCTGGAGGTTGGAATCCGTTTAGCGCGGTCCTATTATATCTGCTGGTCTGATAAGAAGCTTTATTTTGGCTTCATTCTATATATGACACACAGGTTGATATTAAAGTCACTTATTCTCATGACCCTCAGCACAGCTGGTTACACATTTAACCTTAACTAATATTTATTGACTTTCTAATATTCAACATAAGAGACAGAAAATTCTATAGTTAGATATGAAGAATACACAATACACAATGTATTATGCCAAGTATTCATATGATGGCTCACCAGGCCCATAAGTCTGTGATATTGCTGTTCACCCATACAAAGCTGTTTTCGACATGTTTATTAGCTGCATATGAAATGAAGATTAAAGAGATTGTCCAAGATTACTAACACATGATTGATTTTTTTGAAAAACAGCACCACACCTGTCCACAGGTTGTGTCTGGTACTGCAGTTTAGCTCCATGAATGTGGTTGAGTACTACACACAACCTGGGGACCTAAGGTGTCTTCTATAGTCTCTTATTTTACATCTTTATATGTAGTTCTCCCTGATCAATCTGTAATATCACTGGTTAAGTTATGAGAATAAACTGGCACCTGCAAGGAAAATCACTGCCCAACTCAGAAGTTGAGTATGTACATTGGCCGCGCACCAAAGCCAGACCTCTTGATTACATTAGCTTAGGTAAGGGAACAGTTTCGGGCTGCGCTCTTTATAAGAGTGTTTCGATGTGCCGGTGGAGAAAGGTCACCTTTAGTTTTGGCAACTATCTGCCATAATTAACAAAAGCACAAACCTCTTTGACAAACAAATGTGTTCTATAATAAGGCCAAAGCTTGAAAAACAAGTCTATGTCTGTATTGGGAGCAGCTCTAATAAACATGGAGATAAGAAGTGGACATGACATAGTGAAAATATGAAGGAAAGTCTTTTCCCAAAGAAGAAAACGAACCTTATGTGGGAAGATAATCGGAATACAGATGTATAATACAATCGCTGGATACACAGCAGATATATATATATATATATATATATATATATATATATATATATATATAGTTGTCTATTTGCATCTAGTTTGGAAATCAAGTTATAGGTGCAAATTCATCATAATTCTAAAATCTATAGACACTAGAGATGAGCGAACACTAAAATGTTCGAGGTTCGAAATTCGATTCGAACAGCCGCTCAATGTTCGTGTGTTCGAACGGGTTTCGAACCCCATTATAGTCTATGGGGAACAGATACTCGTTAAGGGGGAAACCCAAATCCGTGTCTGGAGGGTCACCAAGTCCACTATGACACCCCAGGAAATGATGCCAACACCTCTGGAATGACACTGGGACAGCAGGGGAAGCATGTCTGGGGGCATCTAACACACCAAAGACCCTCTATTACCCCAACATCACAGCCTAACAACTACACACTTTACACACTCAATACCACCTCTCTGACAGTAGGAAAACACCTTGAAACATGTGTATTTGGCACTTGCAGTGAGGAGAGCTTGTCACCAGCAGTGAATTTGGCCCTTGTAGTAAGTTGAGGTTGGCACCAACATTTGTTTTGAAAATCAGGGTGGATTGAGCCTCTAACCAGCAGAGTTTGGGCAAATTCATGGTGGAGGGAGCCTCTAAAAACCCCAGTTTGGACCAATTCATGGTGGAGGGAGACTCTAAAAACCCCAGTTTGGACCAATTCATGGTGGAGGGAGACTCTAAAAACCCCAGTTTGGACCAATTCATGGTGGAGGGAGCCTCTAAAAACCCCAGTTTGGACCAATTCATGGTGGAGGGAGCCTCTAACCAGCCCAGTTTGGACCAATTAATGGTGGAGGGAGCCTCTAAACAGCCAAGTTTTGGGAAATTCATGGTGGAGGGAGCCTCTAACCAGCCCAGTTTGGACCAATTCATGGTGGAGGGAGCCTCTAAACAGCCCAGTTTGGGCAAATTCATGGTGGAGGGAGCCTCTAACCAGCCCAGTTTGGACCAATTAATGGTGGAGGGAGCCTCTAAACAGCCCAGTTTGGACCAATTAATGGTGGAGGGAGCCTCTAACCAGCCCAGTTTGGACCAATTAATGGTGGAGGGAGCCTCTAACCAGCCCAGTTTGGACCAATTAATGGTGGAGGGAGCCTCTAACCAGCCCAGTTTGGACCAATTAATGGTGGAGGGAGCCTCTAAACAGCCAAGTTTTGGGAAATTCATGGTGGAGGGAGCCTCTAACCAGCCCAGTTTGGACCAATTCATGGTGGAGGGAGCCTCTAAACAGCCCAGTTTGGGCAAATTCATGGTGGAGGGAGCCTCTAAAAAACCCAGTTTGGACCAATTCATGGTGGAGGGAGCCTCTAATTAGCCCAGTTTGGACCAATTAATTGTGGAGGGAGCCTCTAACCAGCCCAGTTTGGACCAATTAATGGTGGAGGGAGCCTCTAACCACCCCAGTTTGGGCAAATTCATGGTGGAGGGAGCCTCTAACCAGCCCAGTTTGGACCAATTAATGGTGGAGGGAGCCTCTAACCAGCCCAGTTTGGACCAATTAATGGTGGAGGGAGCCTCTAACCACCCCAGTTTGGACCAATTCATGGTGGAGGGAGCCTCTAACCAGCCCAGTTTGGACCAATTCATGGTGGAGGGAGCCTCTAAACAGCCAAGTTTTGGGAAATTCATGGTGGAGGGAGCCTCTAACCAGCCCAGTTTGGACCAATTCATGGTGGAGGGAGCCTCTAAACAGCCCAGTTTGGGCAAATTCATGGTGGAGGGAGCCTCTAACCAGCCCAGTTTGGACCAATTAATGGTGGAGGGAGCCTCTAAACAGCCAAGTTTTGGGAAATTCATGGTGGAGGGAGCCTCTAACCAGCCCAGTTTGGACCAATTCATGGTGGAGGGAGCCTCTAAACAGCCAAGTTTTGGGAAATTCATGGTGGAGGGAGCCTCTAAAAAACCCAGTTTGGACCAATTCATGGTGGAGGGAGCCTCTAATTAGCCCAGTTTGGACCAATTAATTGTGGAGGGAGCCTCTAACCAGCCCAGTTTGGACCAATTAATGGTGGAGGGAGCCTCTAACCACCCCAGTTTGGGCAAATTCATGGTGGAGGGAGCCTCTAACCAGCCCAGTTTGGACCAATTAATGGTGGAGGGAGCCTCTAAACAGCCAAGTTTTGGGAAATTCATGGTGGAGGGAGCCTCTAACCAGCCCAGTTTGGACCAATTCATGGTGGAGGGAGCCTCTAAACAGCCCAGTTTGGGCAAATTCATGGTGGAGGGAGCCTCTAAACAGCCCAGTTTGGGCAAATTCATGGTGGAGGGAGCCTCTAACCAGCCCAGTTTGGACCAATTAATGGTGGAGGGAGCCTCTAAACAGCCAAGTTTTGGGAAATTCATGGTGGAGGGAGCCTCTAACCAGCCCAGTTTGGACCAATTAATGGTGGAGGGAGCCTCTAACCAGCCCAGTTTGGACCAATTAATGGTGGAGGGAGCCTCTAACCAGCCCAGTTTGGACCAATTAATGGTGGAGGGAGCCTCTAACCACCCCAGTTTGGACCAATTCATGGTGGAGGGAGCCTCTAACCAGCCCAGTTTGGACCAATTAATGGTGGAGGGAGCCTCTAAACAGCCAAGTTTTGGGAAATTCATGGTGGAGGGAGCCTCTAACCAGCCCAGTTTGGACCAATTCATGGTGGAGGGAGCCTCTAAACAGCCCAGTTTGGGCAAATTCATGGTGGAGGGAGCCTCTAACCAGCCCAGTTTGGACCAATTAATGGTGGAGGGAGCCTCTAAACAGCCAAGTTTTGGGAAATTCATGGTGGAGGGAGCCTCTAACCAGCCCAGTTTGGACCAATTCATGGTGGAGGGAGCCTCTAAACAGCCAAGTTTTGGGAAATTCATGGTGGAGGGAGCCTCTAAAAAACCCAGTTTGGACCAATTCATGGTGGAGGGAGCCTCTAATTAGCCCAGTTTGGACCAATTAATTGTGGAGGGAGCCTCTAACCAGCCCAGTTTGGACCAATTAATGGTGGAGGGAGCCTCTAACCACCCCAGTTTGGGCAAATTCATGGTGGAGGGAGCCTCTAACCAGCCCAGTTTGGACCAATTAATGGTGGAGGGAGCCTCTAAACAGCCAAGTTTTGGGAAATTCATGGTGGAGGGAGCCTCTAACCAGCCCAGTTTGGACCAATTCATGGTGGAGGGAGCCTCTAAACAGCCCAGTTTGGGCAAATTCATGGTGGAGGGAGCCTCTAAACAGCCCAGTTTGGGCAAATTCATGGTGGAGGGAGCCTCTAACCAGCCCAGTTTGGACCAATTAATGGTGGAGGGAGCCTCTAAACAGCCAAGTTTTGGGAAATTCATGGTGGAGGGAGCCTCTAACCAGCCCAGTTTGGACCAATTAATGGTGGAGGGAGCCTCTAACCAGCCCAGTTTGGACCAATTAATGGTGGAGGGAGCCTCTAACCAGCCCAGTTTGGACCAATTAATGGTGGAGGGAGCCTCTAAACAGCCCAGTTTGGGCAAATTCATGGTGGAGGGAGCCTCTAAAAAACCCAGTTTGGACCAATTCATGGTGGAGGGAGCCTCTAATTAGCCCAGTTTGGACCAATTAATTGTGGAGGGAGCCTCTAACCAGCCCAGTTTGGACCAATTAATGGTGGAGGGAGCCTCTAAAAAACCCAGTTTGGACCAATTCATGGTGGAGGGAGCCTCTAATTAGCCCAGTTTGGACCAATTAATTGTGGAGGGAGCCTCTAACCAGCCCAGTTTGGACCAATTAATGGTGGAGGGAGCCTCTAACCACCCCAGTTTGGACCAATTCATGGTGGAGGGAGCCTCTAACCACCCCAGTTTGGACCAATTCATGGTGGAGGGAGCCTCTAAACAGCCCAGTTTGGGCAAATTCATGGTGGAGGGAGCCTCTAACCAGCCCAGTTTGGACCAATTAATGGTGGAGGGAGCCTCTAAACAGCCCAGTTTGGGCAAATTCATGGTGGAGGGAGCCTCTAACCAGCCCAGTTTGGACCAATTAATGGTGGAGGGAGCCTCTAAACAGCCAAGTTTTGGGAAATTCATGGTGGAGGGAGCCTCTAACCAGCCCAGTTTGGACCAATTAATGGTGGAGGGAGCCTCTAACCACCCCAGTTTGGGCAAATTCATGGTGGAGGGAGCCTCTAACCAGCCCAGTTTGGACCAATTAATGGTGGAGGGAGCCTCTAAACAGCCCAGTTTGGGCAAATTCATGGTGGAGGGAGCCTCTAAACAGCCAAGTTTTGGGAAATTCATGGTGGAGGGAGCCTCTAACCAGCCCAGTTTGGACCAATTCATGGTGGAGGGAGCCTCTAAACAGCCCAGTTTGGGCAAATTCATGGTGGAGGGAGCCTCTAAAAAACCCAGTTTGGACCAATTCATGGTGGAGGGAGCCTCTAATTAGCCCAGTTTGGACCAATTAATTGTGGAGGGAGCCTCTAACCAGCCCAGTTTGGACCAATTAATGGTGGAGGGAGCCTCTAAAAAACCCAGTTTGGACCAATTCATGGTGGAGGGAGCCTCTAATTAGCCCAGTTTGGACCAATTAATTGTGGAGGGAGCCTCTAACCAGCCCAGTTTGGACCAATTAATGGTGGAGGGAGCCTCTAAAAAACCCAGTTTGGACCAATTCATGGTGGAGGGAGCCTCTAATTAGCCCAGTTTGGACCAATTAATTGTGGAGGGAGCCTCTAACCAGCCCAGTTTGGACCAATTAATGGTGGAGGGAGCCTCTAACCACCCCAGTTTGGACCAATTCATGGTGGAGGGAGCCTCTAACCACCCCAGTTTGGACCAATTCATGGTGGAGGGAGCCTCTAAACAGCCCAGTTTGGGCAAATTCATGGTGGAGGGAGCCTCTAACCAGCAGAGTTGGGGGAAATCAGGGTGGAGGGAGCCTAGTATTAGCAGAATTGTGCAACGCTTATGGTGGATGAGTATGAGGATGCGGAGGAATTGGAGAGGTTGAGTACAGACATGGAGTTTCATGTTGGGGTGCTTTACACAGGTGGGCACAAAAATGACGGCTCTACCCAGTGGTGGTTCATTTTTATCAAAGTGAGCCGGTCGGCACTCTCAGCTGACAGACGGGTGCGCTTGTCAGTGATGATGCCACCGGCTGCACTGAACACCCTCTCAGATAGGACGCTGGCGGCAGGACAGGACAGCACCTCCAAGGCATATAGGGCAAGTTCAAGCCACAGGTCCAACTTCGACACCCAATACGTGTAGGGCGCAGAGGGGTCGGAGAGGACAGGGCTGTGGTCGGAAAGGTATTCCCGCAACATGCGCCTATACTTCTCACGCCTGGTGACACTAGGACCCTCCGTGGCGGCACTTTGGCGAGGGGGTGCCATCAAGGTGTCCCAGACCTTAGACAGTGTGCCCCTCGTTTGTGTGGACCGGTGAGAACTTGGTTGCCTACTGGAGGAACTGCCCTCCCTGCCGCCAACGTCACATGCTGGAAACATCTCCATCATATTCTGCACCAATTGCCTGTGGCAAGCATTGATGCGATTGGCCCTCCCCTCTACCGGAATAAAAGACGAGATGTTGTTTTTATACCGGGGGTCAAGGATAGCAAAGATCCAGTACTGGTTGTCCTCCATGATTTTGACAATACGCTTGTCGGTTGTAAAGCACCCCAACATGAACTCAGCCATGTCTGCCACAGTGTTAGTTGGCATGACTCCTCTGGCCCCACCGGAAAGTTCAATCTCCATTTCCTCCTCATCCTCCATGTCTACCCATCCGCGCTGCAACAATGGGACGATTCGAAGTTGCCCGGAAGCCTCCTGTATCACCATCACATCATCGGACAACTCTTCTTCCTCCTCCTCCTCCTCCTCCTCCTCCATTAAACGCAGTGAAGCGGACAGATGTGTGGACCTACTCTCCAGCTGTGACGGATCGGATGCTATCCCTAACTCCTCTGTGTGATCTGAGTTATCCCTGATGTCAATCAGGGATTCTCTCAGAACACACAAGAGCGGGATTGTAAGGCTCACCATCGCATCCTCAGAGCTCACCCTCCTTGTGGACTCCTCAAAGACCCGTAGGATGTCACAAAGGTCTCTCATCCATGGCCACTCATGGATGTGAAACTGAGGCAGCTGACTTTGTGGCACCCTAGGGTTTTGTAGCTGGTATTCCATCAAAGGTCTCTGCTGCTCAACCACTCTATTCAACATCTGAAACGTTGAGTTCCAGCGTGTGGGGACGTCGCACAAAAGCCGGTGTTGTGGCACATGCAGGCGTTGCTGGAGAGATTTTAAGCTAGCAGCGGCTACTGTCGACTTGCGAAAGTGGGCGCACATGCGCCGCACTTTCACCAGTAGCTCTGGAACATTGGGGTAGCTCTTTAGGAAACGTTGCACCACTAGGTTGAAGACGTGGGCCAGGCATGGAACATGTTGGAGTCCGGCAAGCTCCAGAGCTGCTACCAGGTTCCGGCCGTTATCACAAACGACCATGCCTGGGCCCAGGTGCAGCGGCTCAAACCATATTGCCGTCTCATCGAGGAGGGCATCCCTCACCTCGGAGGCAGTGTGCTGTCTGTCCCCCAAGCTGATCAGCTTCAGCACAGCCTGCTGACGTCTACCAACGCCAGTGCTGCAACGTTTCCAACTCGTAGCTGGGGTCAATCTAACAGCGGAGGAGGAGGCGGTGGCGGAGGAGGAGGCGGTGGCGGAGGAGGAGGCGGTAGAAGAGGAGGAGGAGGGGGGTGTTCTTCTCGTGTCCCTGCCAGGAATGTTAGGCGGGGAGACGAGGTACACCGGGCCAGTTTGGGAAGCAGTCCCAGCCTCAACTACATTCACCCAGTGTGCCGTCAGTGAAATGTAGCGTCCCTGTCCGCATGCACTTGTCCACGCGTCGGTGGTCAAGTGGACCTTTGTGCAAAGCGCGGAACTAAGGGCCCGCCTGATGTTGAGTGACACGTGCTGGTGCAAGGCGGGGACGGCACACCGGGAGAAGTAGTGACGGCTAGGGACGGCATAGCGAGGTGCCGCAGTTGCCATCAGGTCCAGGAAGGCGGGAGTTTCAACAAGCCGGAACGCCAACATCTCCTGGGCCAGCAGTTTAGCGATGTTGGCGTTCAAGGCTTGCGCGTGTGGGTGGTTAGCAGTGTATTTCTGCCGCCGCTCCAATGTCTGAGAGATGGTGGGTTGTTGTAAAGAAACGCCTGATGGTGCCTTTGATGGTGCAGGAGAAGGAGATAAGACAGGACCAGGGGAGGATGAGGTAGAAGTCAACAAAGTGGCGGAGGCAGATGAAGTGGTGTCCTGGCTCGTCCTCTGGAGTGCATCGCCAGCACAGTCAGCAGTGGCAGTGGCAGAGGCAGAGGCAGAGGCAGTGGCAGTGGCGTGAACGGCAGTCGGCCTTTGTCCTGCCGTTGCTGCCTGCCACTGATTCCAGTGCTTGGATTCCAAATGACGGCGCATTGAAGTGGTGGACAGGTTGCTCTTCTCAGAGCCCCTAATCAATTTCGAGAGGCAAATTGTGCAGACAACACTATATCTGTCCTCGGCGCATTCCTTGAAAAAACTCCACACCTTCGAGAAACGTGCCCTCGAGGTGGGAGTTTTTCGGGGCTGGGTACGAACTGGAACATCTTGGGAGATTCCGGGTGTGGCCTGGCTTCGCCTAAGCTGCTGACCTCTGCCTCTGCCTCTAGCTACCCTTTTTGGTGCTGCACCTGCCTCAACATCCACACTACTTTCCCCGCTTGACATCCCCCCTGTCCAGGTCGGGTCAGTGTCCTCATCATCCACCACTTCCTCTTCCAACTCCTGTCTCATCTCCTCCTCCCGCACAATGCGCCGGTCAACTGGATGCCCTGACGGCAACTGCGTCACATCATCGTCGATGAGGGTGGGTTGCTGGTCATCCACCACCAAATCGAACGGAGATGGAGGAGACTCTAGTGTTTGAGCATCTGGATACAGATGCTCCTCTGTTAGGTTCGTGGAATCGTGACGTGGAGAGGCAGGTTGAGGGACAATGAAAGGAGCGGAGAACAGCTCTGGGGAGCAGGGACAGTTTGGGTTATTGTTCTGTAAAGCTTCGGAATTTTGGGAGGAAGGAAGACAAGACTGTTGGGTAATAGGAGGAGAGGAGGCAGAGTCTGACTGGCTGCTGGACAATGTGCTGTAAGCGTTCTCTGACAGCCATTGCAAGACCTGTTCCTGGTTCTCGGGCCTACTAAGGTTTGTACCCTGCAGTTTAGTTAATGTGGCAAGCAACCCTGGCACTGTGGAGTGGCGCAATGCTTGCTGCCCCACAGGAGTAGGCACGGGACGCCCTGTGGCTTCACTGCTACCTTGCTCCCCAGAACCATTCCCCCGACCTCGCCCACGGCCTCGTCCACGTCCCTTTCCGGGAGCCTTGCGCATTTTGAATTCCTAGTTAGAAATTGGCACTGTATACCAGTAGTAAAAATTGTGGGTGCACGTAACCCCAATATATTCTTTGAATTCCCAGTCAGAAACTGGCACTATATGGCAGTAGCAAGAAATGAGGGTATTTGTATTCCCAATATACTCTTTGAATTCCCAGTCAGACAATGGCACTGTATACCAGTAGTAAAAATTGTGGGTGCACGTAACCCCAATATATTCTTTGAATTACCAGTCAGAAACTGGCACTATATGGCAGTAGCAAGAAATGAGGGTATTTATAACCCCAATATATTCTTTGAATTCCCAGTCAGACAATGGCACTGTATACCAGTAGTAAAAATTGTGGGTGCACGTAACCCCAATATATTCTTTGAATTCCCAGTCAGAAACTGGCACTATATGGCAGTAGCAAGAAATGAGGGTATTTGTATTCCCAATATACTCTTTGAATTCCCAGTCAGACAATGGCACTGTATACCAGTAGTAAAAATTGTGGGTGCACGTAACCCCAATATATTCTTTGAATTCCCAGTCAGACACTGGCACTATATGGCAGTAGCAAGAAATGAGGGTATTTGTATTCCCAATATATTCTTTGAATTCCCAGTCAGACAATGGCACTGTATACCAGTAGTAAAAATTGTGGGTGCACGTAACCCCAATATATTCTTTGAATTCCCAGTCAGACACTGGCACTATATGGCAGTAGCAAGAAATGAGGGTATTTGTATTCCCAATATATTCTTTGAATTCCCAGTCAGACAATGGCACTGTATACCAGTAGTAAAAATTGTGGGTGCACGTAACCCCAATATATTCTTTGAATTACCAGTCAGAAACTGGCACTATATGGCAGTAGCAAGAAATGAGGGTATTTATAACCCCAATATATTCTTTGAATTCCCAGTCAGACAATGGCACTGTATACCAGTAGTAAAAATTGTGGGTGCACGTAACCCCAATATATTCTTTGAATTCCCAGTCAGAAACTGGCACTATATGGCAGTAGCAAGAAATGAGGGTATTTATAACCCCAATATATTCTTTGAATTCCCAGTCAGACAATGGCACTGTATACCAGTAGTAAAAATTGTGGGTGCACGTAACCCCAATATATTCTTTGAATTCCCAGTCAGAAACTGGCACTATATGGCAGTAGCAAGAAATGAGGGTATTTGTATTCCCAATATACTCTTTGAATTCCCAGTCAGACAATGGCACTGTATACCAGTAGTAAAAATTGTGGGTGCACGTAACCCCAATATATTCTTTGAATTCCCAGTCAGAAACTGGCACTATATGGCAGTAGCAAGAAATGAGGGTATTTGTATTCCCAATATACTCTTTGAATTCCCAGTCAGACAATGGCACTGTATACCAGTAGTAAAAATTGTGGGTGCACGTAACCCCAATATATTCTTTGAATTCCCAGTCAGACACTGGCACTATATGGCAGTAGCAAGAAATGAGGGTATTTGTATTCCCAATATACTCTTTGAATTCCCAGTCAGACAATGGCACTGTATACCAGTAGTAAAAATTGTGGGTGCACGTAACCCCAATATATTCTTTGAATTACCAGTCAGAAACTGGCACTATATGGCAGTAGCAAGAAATGAGGGTATTTATAACCCCAATATATTCTTTGAATTCCCAGTCAGACAATGGCACTGTATACCAGTAGTAAAAATTGTGGGTGCACGTAACCCCAATATATTCTTTGAATTCCCAGTCAGAAACTGGCACTATATGGCAGTAGCAAGAAATGAGGGTATTTGTATTCCCAATATACTCTTTGAATTCCCAGTCAGACAATGGCACTGTATACCAGTAGTAAAAATTGTGGGTGCACGTAACCCCAATATATTCTTTGAATTCCCAGTCAGACACTGGCACTATATGGCAGTAGCAAGAAATGAGGGTATTTGTATTCCCAATATATTCTTTGAATTCCCAGTCAGACAATGGCACTGTATACCAGTAGTAAAAATTGTGGGTGCACGTAACCCCAATATATTCTTTGAATTACCAGTCAGAAACTGGCACTATATGGCAGTAGCAAGAAATGAGGGTATTTATAACCCCAATATATTCTTTGAATTCCCAGTCAGACAATGGCACTGTATACCAGTAGTAAAAATTGTGGGTGCACGTAACCCCAATATATTCTTTGAATTCCCAGTCAGAAACTGGCACTATATGGCAGTAGCAAGAAATGAGGGTATTTATAACCCCAATATATTCTTTGAATTCCCAGTCAGACAATGGCACTGTATACCAGTAGTAAAAATTGTGGGTGCACGTAACCCCAATATATTCTTTGAATTCCCAGTCAGAAACTGGCACTATATGGCAGTAGCAAGAAATGAGGGTATTTGTATTCCCAATATACTCTTTGAATTCCCAGTCAGACAATGGCACTGTATACCAGTAGTAAAAATTGTGGGTGCACGTAACCCCAATATATTCTTTGAATTCCCAGTCAGAAACTGGCACTATATGGCAGTAGCAAGAAATGAGGGTATTTGTATTCCCAATATACTCTTTGAATTCCCAGTCAGACAATGGCACTGTATACCAGTAGTAAAAATTGTGGGTGCACGTAACCCCAATATATTCTTTGAATTCCCAGTCAGACACTGGCACTATATGGCAGTAGCAAGAAATGAGGGTATTTGTATTCCCAATATACTCTTTGAATTCCCAGTCAGACAATGGCACTGTATACCAGTAGTAAAAATTGTGGGTGCACGTAACCCCAATATATTCTTTGAATTACCAGTCAGAAACTGGCACTATATGGCAGTAGCAAGAAATGAGGGTATTTATAACCCCAATATATTCTTTGAATTCCCAGTCAGACAATGGCACTGTATACCAGTAGTAAAAATTGTGGGTGCACGTAACCCCAATATATTCTTTGAATTCCCAGTCAGAAACTGGCACTATATGGCAGTAGCAAGAAATGAGGGTATTTGTATTCCCAATATACTCTTTGAATTCCCAGTCAGACAATGGCACTGTATACCAGTAGTAAAAATTGTGGGTGCACGTAACCCCAATATATTCTTTGAATTCCCAGTCAGACACTGGCACTATATGGCAGTAGCAAGAAATGAGGGTATTTGTATTCCCAATATATTCTTTGAATTCCCAGTCAGACAATGGCACTGTATACCAGTAGTAAAAATTGTGGGTGCACGTAACCCCAATATATTCTTTGAATTACCAGTCAGAAACTGGCACTATATGGCAGTAGCAAGAAATGAGGGTATTTATAACCCCAATATATTCTTTGAATTCCCAGTCAGACAATGGCACTGTATACCAGTAGTAAAAATTGTGGGTGCACGTAACCCCAATATATTCTTTGAATTCCCAGTCAGAAACTGGCACTATATGGCAGTAGCAAGAAATGAGGGTATTTATAACCCCAATATATTCTTTGAATTCCCAGTCAGACAATGGCACTGTATACCAGTAGTAAAAATTGTGGGTGCACGTAACCCCAATATATTCTTTGAATTCCCAGTCAGAAACTGGCACTATATGGCAGTAGCAAGAAATGAGGGTATTTGTATTCCCAATATACTCTTTGAATTCCCAGTCAGACAATGGCACTGTATACCAGTAGTAAAAATTGTGGGTGCACGTAACCCCAATATATTCTTTGAATTCCCAGTCAGAAACTGGCACTATATGGCAGTAGCAAGAAATGAGGGTATTTGTATTCCCAATATACTCTTTGAATTCCCAGTCAGACAATGGCACTGTATACCAGTAGTAAAAATTGTGGGTGCACGTAACCCCAATATATTCTTTGAATTACCAGTCAGAAACTGGCACTATATGGCAGTAGCAAGAAATGAGGGTATTTGTATTCCCAATATATTCTTTGAATTCCCAGTCAGACAATGGCACTGTATACCAGTAGTAAAAATTGTGGGTGTATATAGCCCCAATTCTATTGCTAGGGGACTTGCAGGGTATTTCTGGGGTGAAGGTGGGGGGGCACACCGTTGGAACGGGTATCGGGGTATATATCGGGTATACGGGAATACACTGACAGTGTATTCCATTCAGGATCCTGGGAAAGCTGGGTTGCGGCGATTGAGCCCGTCAGTGCCACGTTACACTGACAAGCTTCTCCCTGGAATTTAGCTCTTACAAGAGCTGTTGGTTGTCTTCTCCTTCCTATCCTAGCCTGTCCCTGCCTACCCAGAATCTAAGCCCTAGCTAGCTGGACGGAAACCTCCGTCCTCGGTGAATTGCAAGCTCAGAATGACGCGAAGCTGGGCGTCGCTGTTCTTTTAAATTAGAGGTCACATGTTTTCGGCAGCCAATGGGTTTTGCCTACTTTTTTCAACGTCACCGGTGTCGTAGTTCCTGTCCCACCTACCCAGCGCTGTTATTGGAGCAAAAAAGGCGCCAGGGAAGGTGGGAGGGGAATCGAGTAATGGCGCACTTTACCACGCGGTGTTCGATTCGATTCGAACATGCCGAACAGCCTAATATCCGATCGAACATGAGTTCGATAGAACACTGTTCGCTCATCTCTAATAGACACCTTTTTGTTGTAGTAAATTGTTAAAGGAGTTGTCCAGAAATAAAAAATTTTATATAACAAATTCTGACGCCCATACTGTACACAACACAAGGCTCACATGGCTGAAAAGACAAAGGAAGACTCCATAAAGAAAGGAAAAACTGGTCATAAAGTCTTCAACCCCCTTCCAGCGGAGACTACGGCACAAAACCTTAACACCCAAACTTCCCAGTGACATCAGTGCAGGTTCCCTGGCAGGGATCCCTGTGGCTGATATTGACTCGTATGGTATGTAAACAGTAGAGGTGTTCCTTTTGTGACCCTAGTAACTATCAACAGGAGGCATGTGCCAAATACACAATTCCTAGATCCTCCCCCCCATAGCACAAGCAGTACATGGTTTAAATGTTTACATCACAATGGATTACACAGCAACGTCTAACACAATGCTATGCAGTAACATATACAGAAGACGTAACTTCCAGAGGACATTGCCCTAGGGGCACCCTCTTGTAAGAACACCAGTAGTACAAATGACTACGGATAATTTGGGGGCTCTGTTAAAAATATTGTATTGGCCCAATGATCTTGAGCCACGAGTTAAAGGCCACTTCAATAGGATGACTGCAGAAAATGTTTGCCAAATGTCGTAAAGGGGACTCATGCACCCTTGCTACATACCCAACTTCCAACCCCTCTGGTTTCTTCAGATACAGGCACAGATAATATCAGGATGTTGTCTTCAGCAGCAGACGTATTGCTACATCATGTGGGAAAGAAATACAAGAAAAATATATAATATATACATACATATAAGGTGCTGTCTTCTATGATTGTAGTCATTCTGTATCTTCATCTTCTTCGTTCAACCCAGACCACCATGAACACTTCTTCTAGCCACAACTGGCCTCTGCAGAGGTTGTCAAACAGACCTGTTAGGTTAGGTTAGAGATGTGCAAGTACTGTTCGGATCAGCCGATCCGAACAGCACGCTTCATAGAAATGAATGGAAGCACCTGGTACTTCCGCTTTGACGGCGGCCGGCCGCTTAACCCCCCGCGTGCCGGCTGCGTCCATTCATTTCTATGCGAGCGTGCTGTTCGGATCGGCTGATCCGAACAGTGTCATCTCTAGTTAGGATCTCACGGCTTCTTTTGTCAAGCTTAAAAAGGTAGCCTCAAAAACCAGCTCCATTTTGTTAATTTTTTTTTAAACTAGCAATTTTTTTAAAGTGTTTTTAAGGTGTCACTTTGATTACGGTTGTGGGTCAAGTTACAATGCCATGAACCTGGTCATGGGCATTATTTGCTTCTTTCAACTTGACAAAGGGTACCTTTAACCAAAATGTTGCACTCACGTTGAGTACTGATATGGAAAATAAGTTTCTTCTGCATAAAGTAGTTGATATGAATAAACGATCTTGTCGTGCTGTTCTACCAATTGTGTATTTGCCATTCAAATGACATAGGTTGGGTAAGGGTATTTTACAAATAGGCGAATCACAAAGTGAAAAAAAACTTACTTTTTACACTGTCCCTTCCCAAATATTGGTAATATCCTAAGGTATGTGGTGAAAATGTAGCATCTTATATCTAGCAGAAAACAAGGTGCAGAAAGTAGTGAATACTTAGCTGGACCATAATTGTGTCAGCCATACTGTACGATTCATGCCATAGCCCAATATCACCGTATGTAGCCTAGGAAAAAGTATTCAATTCCATCTTTGGCATCTTTGCTGGATTTATGGTTCAGTATATTTAGGCCAGGTTTACACATTGAGGTCTTGATGCAGTTTTTTGTGCAATGTTTATTTAACCAAAATCAGGAACGAATCCAAAAGAAAAGATTATTACGTAGTCTGTAACCATGGAAACAAATAGGTCTTCATAAAAGTGGTTTACATAAAATGGTTTGCCTATCTCTAACCCAGACTGTTTGCAGAGTTGCATCATTTCTACGTTTATTAGACTATGATGATGGGTCAGATACTGCGCCCATTGTGAAAGCTCATACCAGTGGCCTATTATACTATAAGAGCAATTTTAGGCCTGAGGCCCAAGGCCTGAGTGACCATGTTTGCCCAAAGCAAACGCCCTCCACAGGAGCTCTGAGGGGAATCCCCGGCTGGCCGGACCTGAAGGAGAACTGCAGCTGGCCGGTTGTAGGAGCGCTGAGGGGAATTCCTGGCAGAAGCGCTTCTGCCGGTGGCCCGCCGCAGTTCCTAGGATCGCCCTTAAGAGACTGATCGTGCCTGCTACCTCCCTCCCTCGTACCGGGACATCGTAGAGCATCTCCGCTGTAACACTGACAGCAGAGATGTTCTAGCTCCCCATGCCTGCAATCTCTGATTGTAGGCATGATTGCAGGGAGCTCCAAGGTGTCGGTTGGTATGGTGACCGCTCTGAAGCAGAGCGGCGCCATTATAGTTACAGACCCGGCATACAGACACCAAGCCGGGTGCCGGGCCGCAGCATCGCCACGCTCATAGCAGGAGCGTGGCGATGCTGTCAATTTCAAACGGCAGAAGTACTTACGGTACTTCTGCTAGCAGGGCCGGAACGCAGATACACACTGGGTGTGGGCCTGAGCTTACGTGGCCACTTCACCCGGCATGTGACGGAGTGGGGGGGCGGGGTCTGTATTCCGGGCCTGCTAGCAGAAGTACCGTAAGTACTTCTGGAGTTTGAAATTGACAGCATCGCTACGCTCCTGCTATGAGCTTGGTGATGCTGCGGCCCGGCACCCGTCCTGGTGTCTGTATGCTAGGTCCGGATGCCGGGTCTGCAACTATGATATTGCTGAATTACCGTAATGACCCGAGTATAAGCCGAGATGGACTTTTTCAGCACAAAAACTGTGCTGAAAAACTCGGCTTATACTCGAGTATATACGGTAATATATATTTATCACACATATCTGTTAAAAGGGCACTGTTCAAGAAGTAAGATTATATTACGTGTCATGGCACCTTTTTTTTTTTTTTTTTCACAGCATCTTTTGGAGTCAGGTCTCCTTTATACAACACCAAGAGGAAACAGGTCTTCTTAATACAGCACCAACAGGAATCAGGTCTCCGTTATACAGCACCTACAGGAGTTTGGTCTCCATTATCTCAGTACCAGCAGGAGTCAGGTCTCCTTTGTACCTCCCCACTCCCTGAATACCCCATTTTTGGGATATTGGCTAACTCTTCCAGGGCTCTGAGACATCTCCCCTTTTCAAGGAGTCTTCCTTTGACTTTTTAGTCATGTGAGAATATCTAATATTTTACAAGCATTATTGAGTGGTCTTCAGGTTTCTGATGGACTGAAACAATAGGGTCAGCCTAGTAAGTTCTTTAAAGGGGATATCTAATTCTAGGTTCCCTTGTCTAGAAGATGGATACATTTTGTTAACTAACATGGTGCTTAAGATTTGTTACCCTGTCCTGGAAGTCAAGTTGTCCGCTCTCATGCTGCATGAGAAGCCATGTGGCTGTTAGCGTTACGAGTGACCATGTGCATATACCTTGAGGGATGGGCAGATCTTATTGTTTTTTCGCCTCCGGCTAAGACAGTTAGTCCTGTACCTGGTATCAAGTTGCATGTGCTTTATTCAAAATGGATACATAATATTGAGGCAGAGAAATAGAAAACAGTTCACAAACAGAAATGATTGTATTTAGAGAGACAAAACAGGTTTTGATTTGCTGTAAATATGTTTTTCATATAAATCACACTCGCCAACATCCGAAAAGAGCAGGTATATCTCCTGACTGTCACTTTCTTAAAAAATCCTCTATGGGCTCCACTGCTGTCAACTTACCAACATCACTGTATGGAACAAAGTCAGCCACCAGGGACCCAGCAGGGATGTGCTTTTCACTTGTTTGCTTCCCCTGGGGGTCATAAAGTAATGAATTAAGTATGATGTTTGCACTATATGCTACCTATTCCATTTATGAAAATTTGCATGTGAAGTATACCAGGCTGTATACGCCGGAGCAGGCAAATTTTTTTTTTATTACTCACACATTTTTCATTTCTCTCTGGACACAATTCTGAAGTCCACGCAGACGAAGTTGTAGGCAGAAGCTAGTACTTTATATTATACTACCTACCTATACATATCACCTTGCTGTTTAGCACGTCATATTTAACCACTTCCGGACCGCCCATAGACTTTATATGTCCGGATAGTGGTTGCCTAGTTCTGACAGGACATACCTGTACGTCCAGTCAGAACACAGCAGCTGTACGGAGATCGTGCAGCTACTGAAGATGGGAGCCGGCTGTAACTTCAGCCGGAGCTCCCAGAGAGATGGCAGGGAAGATTTATTTCCTCCCCTGCCATCTCAATCGCTGTGTATACAGCGCTCAATGAACGCTGTATACACAGCTATGGATGCTGTCATAATTCAGCCGCCCTCTGACCCGGCGGTCACATGATCCGCCGGGAGCAGCATCTTACCAGAGCTGCTGGGTCCTATAGGACCCCAGATCAGCTCAGTAAGCTGTATATACAGCGTGCAGGAGGCTGTATTTCTCCTGCAACTGGGACTAAATGTACCAGCCCCAGTTATAGGGGAAATCAGCCTCCAATACAAAAAAAAAAAAAGATGTCCCCAAAGGTCTCTTACAGTCCTATGAAAAAGTTTGGGCACCCCTATTAATCTTAATCATTTTTAGTTCTAAATATTTTGGTGTTTGCAACAGCCATTTCAGTTTGATATATCTAATAACTGATGGACACAGTAATATTTCAGGATTGAAATGAGGTTTATTGTACTAACAGAAAATGTGCAATATGCATTAAACCAAAATTTGACCTGTGCAAAAATATGGGCACCTCAACAGAAAAGTGACATTAATATTTAGTACATCCTCCTTTTGCAAAGATAACAGCCTCTAGTCGCTTCCTGTAGCTTTTAATCAGTTCCTGGATCCTGGATGAAGGTATTTTGGACCATTTCTTTCTACAAAACAATTCAAGTTCAGTTAAGTTTGATGGTCGCCGAACATGGACAGCCCGCTCTCAAATGATCTGAAAACAAAGATTGTTCAACATAGTTGTTCAGGGGAAGGAGACAAAACGTTGTCTCAGAGATTTAACCTGTCAGTTTCCACTGTGAGGAACATAGTAAGGAAATGGAAGACCACAGGGACAGTTCTTGTTAAGCCCAGAAGTGGCAGGCCAAGAAAAATATCAGAAAGGCAGAGAAGAAGAATGGTGAGAACAGTCAAGGACAATCCACAGACTACCTCCAAAGAGCTGCAGCATCATCTTGCTGCAGATGGTGTCACTGTGCATCGGTCAACTATACAGCGCACTTTGCACAAGGAGAAGCTGTATGGGAGAGTGATGAGAAAGAAGCCGTTTCTGCACGTACGCCACAAATAGAGTTGCCTGAGGTATGAAAAAGCACATTTGGACAAGGCAGCTTCATTTTGGAAACAAAAATTGAGTTGTTTGGTTATAAAAAAAGGCGTTATGCATGGCGTCCAAAAAGAAACAGCATTCCAAGAAAAACACATGCTACCCACTGTAAAATTTGGTGGAGGTTCCATCATGCTTTGGGGCTGTGTGGCCAATGCCGGCATCGGGAATCTTGTTAAAGTTGAGGGTCGCATGGATTCCACTCAGTATCAGCAGATTCTTGAGAATAATGTTCAAGAATCAGTGACGAAGTTGAAGTTACGCCGGGGATGGATATTTCAGCAAGACAATGATCCAAAACACCGCTCCAAATCAACTCAGGCATTCATGCAGAGGAACAATTACAATGTTCTGGAATGGCCATCCCAGTCCCCAGACCTGAATATCATTGAACATCTGTCGGATGATTTGAAGCGGGCTGTCCATGCTCGGCGACCATCTAACTTAACTGAACTTGAATTGTTTGTCCAAAATACCTTTATCCAGGATCCAGGAACTGATTAAAAGCTACAGGAAGCGACTAGAGGCTGTTATCTTTGCAAAAGGAGGATCTACTAAATATTAATGTCACTTTTCTGTTGAGGTGCCCATACTTTTGCACCAGTCAAATTTTGGTTTAATGCATATTGCACATTTTCTGTTAGTACAATAAACCTCATTTCAATCCTGAAATATTACTGTGTCCATCAGTTATTAGATATATCAAACTGAAATGGCTGTTGCAAATACCAAAATATTTAGAACTAAAAATGATTAAGATTAATAGGGGTGCCCAAACTTTTTCATAGGACTGTATCACCTTATAGGGACACAATCTGAAAAATAAATAAAATAAAAATATAATAAAAAAGTAAAAAAAAATGTAAATAAAATAATAATAAAAAAATTAATAATATGCTAATAAAACGCTGTTATTAAAGGTTATAGCCCCACCCCCGATGACACCATACAAAATAAAAATTACCGTAACGGAGAGGAAAAACTATTTTATAAAGTTTTTCAGTGACACTTTGTGTTATTAAATAAAAAAATAATAATAAATTGAAAACCAGACACAATTTCCCTCCTATTTTGTTTATATTTTTCCGGATATGAAAAAAAAAATGAAAACACATTTGAAAATAAAAACAACATAAAAATAAAGCCCTATGTGTCCCCGAAAAAAGACGCAAAAATTAGTTGACTGACACATACGAGAAAAATATTACAGACTTCAAAACCGCACATACAAAATAAACCTTAAATGTGTCTAGTCCTGGACCACAAATTGGCTCGGTACTGAAGTGGTTAATTTGATCATTTGGTGTTACTATACTGATATATGATAAAGTCTAACCAAAATTTGTCATTGGGAATATTCCTATTTACCCTTTTGCAATGACATTTATTACTGTCATGCAATTATAAAGATGATATTGTTATTTCTCATGTACGCACACACTGGCTTATCCTGAAAAACTACATACTTTTCAGATTTTTTTTTTTTTTTTTATATACTTTATTTTGTGCAAGGTTTTACAATTTTCCATGAGAAAGTGTCAGTATCAAGGCAGAAATAATACAAAATTACAAAATTGTGGAATAATGTAGTCGAGACTTTTCAGATTTTTTTGACACACAGTTTAACGGCCCTAACTTTTATTAAGCTGCCAAAATAAATTTTGTGTCGTTTTTCTCTGTGACACATATCGCCGTTCATTAATATTTAGCTTTAGTAGCTACATTAGGTCATACATGGACCTTCCTACTGTGCATAAACCTGTCAGCAGAAAACGGTTATCTGTTTATTCATATTGTTACTAAGCGTCGTCTTAACTTTTTTTTTTTTTTTTAATAAAGGAATGAACTTGGTGCAATATTTTCAGAGATTTATTTCAAGGTTTGAAATAAATATTTTTGTATTTAAAACATACGAATTTTACTGTACTTAAGTTTTCTCCCAGACTGATGATAGGTCCACAACTGTGTTGGGTTTTCCATTCTTCGGGTCCGTTTGGTGACTCAAAAAATGGAAACACAATCTGCTTAAAGAGTGGTTACTCTGCGGAAACCCACAGACCCCATAGACTCTAATGGAGTCTGCCGGGTTCTCCGCCTGAAAAATGTGGAGAGAAAAGTCCTGTTTGCATGGGTGCAGAATCCCCAAACAGTCACCGAACGCAGGTGTGACCGTAGCCTAAGGTGGGTTGTACATCACCATGGGCTAGCCAATGGCCCTAATTGAATGTCTCAGCTGGTGGACGGGCGGCACCGGCCATGCTTCCTCTCCTTTCAATAGGAGCTATGGAAGCATGGCCACAAAATCAGATAGGAATAGGACCTGTCCTGAGTTTTGTGGCCTGGACTGTCAGCTTGCATACAGGACCGTGTAATTCACGATCATGTGCATGGGCTCACAGAAATTAATAGGTTAGTGTGCTATCCGGGAAAAACCCATATAATACAAGGTGGTGTGCAAGGGGCTTAAACATGATATTGCCTCCACTTTTAGCATTCTCTGTTTGCTTATAGGGGTCCCTTGAAAATAAACTTGTCAGTACTGGGAGTTCCTGGAGATGCTTGTTGGCATGTGCCTATGCTAAAATAATTCTAGGATCATGGGAATAATATGCAAATCTGTCTTCCATGATGTAAATAGGAAGACGGTGCCTCAGTCATGCAGCCCAATAGTTCTAGGTAGCTAGAAACTCAGTCCAAGCCAAACATGATCTATGATGTCTTTTGACTTGATTTACAATACCTAGTGCATGTTCTTGTTTTTACATTTCTGTGTTTCCCAGATATGATCCTTTTATTTTTTATCTCCATGTAGATAGTGGCCTTGCTACATGTCTATGAACAAGGAAAGCAAACTAAAGCTGGCCACACACATTAGCTGACTGTAAG
The DNA here is from genome assembly GCF_031893055.1 of Leptodactylus fuscus. NCBI lineage: Eukaryota > Metazoa > Chordata > Amphibia > Anura > Leptodactylidae > Leptodactylus > Leptodactylus fuscus. Next base: position 45,642,920 of record NC_134270.1, on the reverse strand, counting down.
GTAAACCTACCAATATCCGCAGGAGTGGCCAACCATCTAATGTGTATGATGGCCTCACAACCCTCTCTTGACCACCAGAGGTGTCTGGCAACAGATTTCATCCCTATCTCTATGGAGAACACATGCATGTTGGGTCAAGCCAAGTGTGCATGTGTATACGGGAACTAGGAGAGATAGCTGTTAGCCAAACAATGAACTTATGTGTATGGCCAGCTTAGACCTGGTTCACATCTGCGTTCGGTATTCTGTTTGGGGAGTCCACTTGTAGACCCCCCCGGATGGAAAGCTATATGCATTAAAAAGTGATTAGCTAAACCACACAGACCCCATAGACTATAATGGGGCCCGTGTTGTTTCCGCTCGATCCAACACAAATCATGCAGAGAGAAAAGTACTGCTTTTTGGCATTGGGGAACAGGAACTCTGCTCCAATTCACTTGAATAGAAGCAGAACTCAGACCCCATACACAGATATTGATGAATTATCACTAACATCCATTATGCCTGGCTCTTGGACAACCCCGTTAACAAACAATTCTATACATATAAAGCCAAAAATCACAGAATAAAACCAGAAGGATTTAGCAAAAAAAATAGCATCTTGCCAAAAATTGAAATAGATGTGCAGGTACAGTACACAACACCTGTAAGAGAGCAACAAGAGGTAACATGTCACTCACCATCAACTTGCTGAGATTTCTTTTGTTGTAACCCATTCATTCTGCTTTATGTCAGTACAGTAAAGTGAGGAAAAAGCCAAGTATCTGTCACTTGTACAAATAGTATAACAAGTGACTAACATCATCAGTTACCACATATAGGGTGGAGGACACTAAGTACGTGGATAACCTTTATACAATAAATTACTAACTGATTAATAGAAACAGGAATGGATTACAGGAGATACCTAATATCCCTACTACTTAGAAGGGTCCCTTGACATAAGATGGTCACAGAGTGTCTGTCTGCTGTTATCAGGGACTTCGGCAGGAATTGTTCAATTCCCCTATAGATAAACATACTGGATACTCGGATCAATGTGTTTTGCAGGACAGGACAGGACCGGACCTCTAGGATGTGTGATGCCCTTTGAAGCCATTGTCCACTCGGGATGAGGATACTGAACAGATGATCTCTCTATATTAGTGATGGAGAACCTTTTTGAGACCGAGTGCCCTGACTGCAACCCAAAACCCAATACATTTTCACGGAGTGCCAACATGGCAATTTAACCTTAAAACTCTCTGGATCCACATCTCGTGTGAATGGGGCTTTATAGAGCTTGTACTGAAAGGTAAAGGTCTCTGCATTTGTTACTTTTGAACAATTAATGTTCACTATTTACATTGCACAGGAACTGTTTTATAGTGAAATGTTATTACAGCCTGTACTAATATCACATCTACTATAAAACAGATACTGTGTGATATAAATAGTGAAGGGACGCCACACTGTACAATCTGTCCCACAGTAACCCCACACACAGTACAATCTGCCTCACAGTGACCCCACAAATTACAATCTGTCCCTCAGTGACCCCACACAGTACAATCTGCCCTGCAGTGCCCCCCACACACAGTACAATCTTCTCCACAGTGGACCTCACACAGTACAATCTGCCCCACAGTGGCCCCCACACAGCACAATCTGGCCCGCAGTGGCCCACACACAGTACAATCTGGCCCACAGTGGCCCCCTCACAGTACAATCTGCCCCACAGTGGCCCTCACACAGTACTAAAGTTAAACAACAGGGATAAGGAGAAGGGAAAAAACACAGCCCGCTATTCACTGTTTCTAATAGTAGAAAGAAAAGAAACACTCACTTCCCAGAAAGGTAGGATAAACGCACGGATCTCCAAAAAGAACTCCTCCGGCCAGGAGCGTGTTCACACAACAAAGGCTTGCAGTAAAAGTGAAACCCAGTGAATCCTCTTGAATAAAATCTTCCTTTTATTGATTTAATATATTAAAATATAGACATAGGGATGATTACAGACCATAATGGTATAGCCAGGGTAGTGAATTAAGCTATAGTCTGACACGTTTCGAGCGATTGATCGCTCTTAGTCATAGCCGTCTATGTAGCTAGACTGTAGCTTAATTCACTACCCTGGTTATACCATTATGGTCTGTAATCATCCTCACACAGTACAATCTGCCCTACAGTGGCCCCCACACACAGTACAATCTGCCCCGCAGTGGCACCCACAAAGGATTATATACTCCACAGTAGCCCCCCACCCCACACAGTATTAAATTCTCCACAGTAGCCCCCTCCCCACACAGTATTAAATGCTGAACAGTAGTTCCCCCTCCCCACACAGTATGAAATGTTCCACAGTAGTCCCCCTCCCTACACAGTACACACACAAGTATACTTACCTGAAGAGCCACTGGGTCTCCTTCTCCTGTTGACTGTGGGCACTGATGACTTACATCATCATGCCTGCGCCTGGGCAGAGGTCACACTCTGCAGTCAGTGTAGGTCAGGCGGAGCGGACTGCGGCCTACACAGACAGCTTTCAGCTGTTTTTGCATTTGCACATTCAGCTGAAAGCAGCGATCGCTCACTAACGGGGAATCCTGTACTGGATTCCCTGTTAATGAGCGATTCGGGAGACGACACGCGTACCAGCATAGAGGGCTCTGCATGCCCTCTCTGGCGCACATGACATGGATTCACCATCACGGCTCTGTACTAACTATTAATACTTCCGATTTCACTAATCTCATCTCTTCTCTCTCCATTAAGCCTAAATGACTCTTGTCACTCCTTACTTACTCCCAAGGTGCAGGTGCCTATCATATAACTTTGTAGTAAGAACCTCGCCATATATTTTAAATACAAAATTGATAAGAACTGTCAGGAAATAAACGCTCAATCTCCCGACATCATTAATACCCTCACCTACAATACTTCATGTATCTTGAATATAAAATATGAACCTTTCAAAGACTGAACTGCTGTTGTTTCCACCAACTAACCTAATCCTCATATTTCCACTTCAGTCTGCAGTCTTAGGGTCCATTCACACGGAGTAAACATCCACTCATTTTGGCAAAATACACCTGTAAAGAATACACGTGTACAAATAAGACTCCCATTGACTTCAATGATATTATACACGTGTATTTTGACGTGTATTTCAACATGTTTTTTTACACGTGTAAAAAAATGTCATTGAAGTCAATGGGAGTCTTGGTTTTACACGTGTATTTTGACAAAATGAGCGTGCGTTTACTCAGTGTGAATGGACCGTTACCATTACTCCTAGACAGCACATCCACTGACTTGGGGTTACGTTTGACTCAAACTTTTTCTCCCCCCCCCCCCATTTCCAATCACTCACACACTCATGTCATCTCCACCTCAAAAACATCTCCAGAATACGCCCCTTCCTCACCAGAGATACACTAAAGACACTTATTGTCTCTCTGATTCATTCTCGCCTTGACTACTGTAACTCCTTACTAATCGGTCTTCCCCTCACTAAACTCTCCCCTCTACAATCTATTCTGAATGCAGCGGCCAGGCTCATCTATCAGGCTAGACGCTAAGCGATGCCTCGGGTCTGTGCCAGTCACTACATTGGCTGCCTATTCATTACAGAATACAATATAAATTTATCACCCTCATCCACAAGGCTCTCCATAATGCTGCACCTCCCTACATTTCCTCCCTCATCTCTGTCTACCACCCAATCAATCCTCTCAATTTGGCCAATGACCTAAGACTAACATCCTCTATTATTAGTATTTCCTAGTACTGTCTCCAAGACTTCTCCAGAGCTGCACCACTTCTCTGGAATGCTCTACCTCAAACAATCAGATTCATTTCTACAGCTTCACATTTCTTCAGGCATGCCAATCACAATTCCTAATCTAACACTTCTATAGTAACTAGCCGTCCTCTGTGCACCTCTCATTTCCCATTATCCCCCAGGAAATGATGCCTTTATCTGACTGAAACTCTGTGTGTCCAGGTACTTTGGACCTGCACATAAAAGGACATGGGCTGGTGACCAGCTCATAGAGCTGTTATAAAAAATGGCTGGTCCACTGTATAAGCATTTCTACCTCTTGTGTCATCCCTTCTGCCTCACAGATTGGCGGCTTTTTGAGCAGATATTTGAATAACCAGCAGAGAAATCTTTGCATTGATCTTTTTACACCTAAACTTCAACCAGGACAATAATTTTTTTTTTTTTTTTTTTTTTTGTTTAATCATATCCTTGCCTATAAGCAATACCTAGAAACATACCTATGTAATATGGCATTTAATGTAAAATACAATGAAATCTCTATGGGCCTCTGTATAGTATCGGAGATACATATATATATATAATATGGGCCCATAGCAAGTAAAGCTGCTGTTTCACAACACTGATATGCAATACGTCCATGACACAATACAGTGGATCTCTTACCTACCAACTTGATGCTGCGGCTATACTAAGGTTCTTTACTTGCAGTTACTAGCTGGAGACAGAATGCAGAGAGTGAGCTGACCTGGTGACTTATTACTGGTCAAGCAGGAATTTCATGGTCATGGAAGAGAATAGCTTGCAGAAATCTGTCATGTAGGCTAAATTCACTGTTAGTCTGGAGAGAGGTCAGCTCCGGAGAAATTACTAAGTGTGAGAGATAATAATCAGAGAATAGAGAAAATGTGAAAAAATTATAATTAGGGTTGATCTGATTTTGAGATTTCAGGATCATTTTTAAAATCCGATTTCTGATCATTTTCCATCCGAACCCGATCCTGATCCCGATTCCGATCCTAATGCAAGGCAATGGGATTTTTTAATGATTGAAAATCAGATTTTAAAAACGATCCTATTCACTACACAGCATGGAGTACAAAAATTGAAGGCTTCAATTTTTGGACTCCACGCTGTGTAGTGATTAAAAAATCTGCCGGCTACTTAGTCCCCCCTGCTGTCCGCTTACCTGCACAGAACCGCTGCCGCTCCCCATGCATCACTCACGTCACCCCTCCCAGTACCCGCCCCCACTCTCCTAAGCCACAAGCCCTGCCTTCTTCCTAGGTCTGTAACACTAACCTGGGAGGTGGGGGACTGAGAACAGTGGGGGACCGGACCAGGGATCTGTACAGGTAAGTAGACAGTAGGGGGTACTAAATAGCATGAGGGTTTTTATTTTAATCACTACACAGCGTGGATTCTAACAATTAAAGCATTCAATTTTTAGACTCCATGCTGTGTAGTGAATAGGATCGTTTTTAAAATCTGATCTCCGATTATTAAAAAAATCCCATTGACTTGCATTGGGATTGGAATTGGGATTGGGTTCGAATGGAAAATGATCGGAAATTGGATTTTAAAAACGATCCTGAAATCTCAAGATCGGCTCAACCCTACTGGTAAGTCCCCTCAGTTGTCATGTGAGGGGCATCATAACATTGATGCCCCTCACATGACAACTAAAGCTTGAATATAAGGCCTCAGCAGTAATGTGATTGGGGAGACCAGAAGATGCAGCCCATGAAAGGTGCGTATGAAAGTATGAATATTTTTAACATTTTTTAGTACTTTCGATGGTCTCCAATTATTATACTCTGGGGTCTGAAGAAAACCCAGAATATAATAATAGCACTTTCAGTTCAGGCCAAACAGGTTCTGTCCAAAGTAAACTTGGGAATGGACCTCACGAATATACAAGAAATGGATCTCGTACAGTTTTCCCATCTCTAAATGCTAGTAGACTCATATCTAGGTGAAGCTATGGCTGAGTCTTGGTGGGGCTGGTGGGACTGCAGCCTGGGAGGGCCTGGTAAATACCGAGATTGGTTGCTCTCTGCACTTATAGCAAGTTATGTCATATTGTTGAACTGGGCTCACTAATAAGTTTTGACATGCAGTGTGAAGCTGAGGTCACACATTGCAGAAAAGCTGTATTTTTTGTTGCAGATTTACTGTGGTTTTTTTGAATCAAAACTAGGATTGACTTCAAAAGGAATGGAAATATAAAGGAAGCTGTTATACTTCTCCCATAAAAACACAGCAAAATCTCAACAAAAAGTTCAACTTTTCTGCAATGTGTGGCCTCAACCTGAACTGGACATTAAAGATGTACAGAACAGTCACATATATAAAGGCATGGAATTACTGTATCGAAACTGACAATGAATCAAAGTAATTCCACTAGAGTAAAAAAAAAAATCCATAATTTATTAAATCCTACTAATATTATAAATGTGAAAGTTTGTGTTTTTGGATGTTTGTGTGTTTGTTACTCAATCACCCAAAAAACGACTGAACGGATTTGAATGAAATTTGGCACATAGTTTGTAACCTCGATTAACACATAGGCTTCTTTTTATCCCAGTAAATGACACAGCTTCACGACTGTTATGAATTTATGTTCACATAGTATATTAAACTGTTCTTGCAGCAGCTCACCTCAGGTTCTGATAAAGCCAGGTCTGTTCTGGCTACAGAATTCAACAGAGTTCTCCTGAAGCGGAGCTGAGGGGGATCATCGGCACCAACAACACACTCATTATATGACTTCCCAGAGAGCTGCTGAGATGCCGGAACAATCATGGGCACAGTGCGAGGAACAAGTTCAGTGGCAGTCCAGCTTGACAGCTGCTGAAATGCTGGAGCAGGTGGATCATCGACACCACCAACACACTAATTATATGACTTCCCAGAGAGCTGCTGAGATGCCAGAACAATCACAGGCACAGCGCGAGGAAAGAGTTCATTGGCAGGCCAGCTTGACAGCTGCTGAAATGCTGGAGCAGGTGGATCATCGACACTACCAACACACAAATTATATGACTTCCCAGAGAGCTGCTGAGATGCCAGAACAATCACAGGCACATCGCATGGAACAAATTCAGCGACAGGCCAGCTTGAGAGCTGCCAAAACGCTGAAGCATGCGGATCATCAACGCCACCAACACACTCATTATATGGCGTCCCAGCGAGCTGCTGAGACACTGGAACAATCACAGGCACAGCATGAGAAATGAGTTCAGTGGCAAACCAGCTTGACAGCTGCCAAAACGCTGGAGCAGGCAGTTCATCAACGCCAACAACACGCTCATTATATGGCATCCCAGCGAGCTGCTGAGATGCCGGAACAATCACAGGCACGGCGTGAGGAACAAGTTCAGCAGCAGGACAGCTTAAGTGCTGCCAAAACCCCGGAGCAGGCAAACCATCGACGGCAGCAATTTGCTGAATACAGGCGGGTCATCGAGGCAGGGGCTAGTGATTAATAAAATCACACACACAATGATAAACACAAAATGGAACAAAAAATCCAATGAGATAGGGTGAACTAGAAAAGTTCAATAGTGGTGGTAAGTACAAAGGGTATGGATAATGAATTACAGAGATATAATAGCAAAATGTGAACACTCTAAATAGAGGCAAACAGTGTGCATGTAAAGTAATGCTGCTAGGTGTAAACAATAAATCAGGACAAGATAGAGGGACCATAGGAGAAGAAGGCAACTTGACAGAATATATTAAATTACCATACCAGGGAGGAGAGGACCAGCACATTGTGCATGGGATTTTATTAATTACTAGAGGGAGGACCCGGCTTCGCACGGGTATATTACATTTTATGTTTGTGTAGTGGCCCCATAAGAATTGTCCAATTTTGAACTGATGTATTTTGTATGTGGTTTGTGTGTATGTCCATAAGCGTCATGTGATTATGTGTATCTCATTTTGGATATCAGTGAAAAACCTGTGATCAGTTGTTATGGATACCTGGAGTAAAGCTGTATCTAATCCTTCCCCATGTAGTACTGTGTTTAGACGGAAGTATCTAATCCTTGTTGGTGTGGTACTGTATGCATATGCACATATCTAATCCTCCGGCGTGTGGTACTGTGTGCAGATGTGTGTATCTAATCCTCCCCCGTGTGGCATTGTGTGAAGAGGCGCGTATCTAATCCTCCGGTAAGTGAAACTGTGTGCAGACGTGCATATCTAATCTTACGGCATGTGGTACTGTGTGCAGATGCGTATATCTAATCCTCCCCCGTGTGGTACTGTGTGTAGATGCGTGCATCTAATCCTCTGGCGGTGGTACTATGTGAAGACATGCATATCTAATCCTCCAGCGTGTTGAACTGTGTGAAGATGTGCGTATCTAATCCTCCCCTGTGTGGTATTGTGTGAAGAGGTGCGTATCTAATCCTCCCCCATGTGGTACATTGTGCAGACACACGTATCTAATCCTTCAGCATGTGTAACTGTGTGCAGACGCACATATCTGACCCTCAGTCGTGTGGTACTGTGTGCAGATGCACGTATCTAATCCTCCCCTGTGTGGTATTGTGTGAAGAGGCGTGTATCTAATCTTACAGCGTGTGGAACTGTGTGTAGACACGCGTATCTAATCCTCCCGCATGTGGTACTGTGTGCTGAGACGCGTATCTAATTCTCTGGCTCGTGGTACTGTGTGCAGAAGCATGTATCTAATCCTCCAAAGTGTGGTACTGTGTGCAGACGCACGTATCTAATCCTCCCACGTGTGGTACTATGTGCTGAGACGCGTATCTAATTCTCTGGCTCGTGGTACTGTGTGCAGAGGCATGTATCTAATCCTCCAAAGTGTGGTACTGTGTGCAGACACACCTATCTAATCCTCCCCTGTGTGGTATTGTGTGAAGAGGCATGTATCTAATCTTACAGCGTGTGGAACTGTGTGTAGATGCGCGTATCTAATCCTACGGCATGTGGTACTGTGTGCAGATGCACGTATCTAATCCTCTGGCGTGTGGTACTGTGTGCAGACGCACATATCTAATCCCCCTAGTGTGGTACTGTGTGCTGAGATGCGTATCTAATTCTCTGGCTTGTGGTACTGTGTGCAGAGGCATATATCTAATCCTCCAAAGTGTGGTACTGTGTGCAGACACACGTATCTAATCCTGCCCTGTGTGGTATTGTGTGAAGAGGCGCGTATCTAATCCTATGGTATGTGGAACTGTGTGTAGATGCACGTATCTAATCCTACGACATGTGGTACTGTGTGCAGACGCGCGTATCTAATCCTCCCGCGTGTGGTACTGTGTGCTGAGACGCATATCTAATTCTCTGGCTTGTGGTACTGTGTGCAGTGGCATGTATCTAATCCTCCAAAGTGTGGTACTGTGTGCAGACACACGTATCTAATCCTCCCCTGTGTGGTATTGTGTGAAGAGGCGCGTACGTAATCCTACAGTGTGTGGAACTGTGTGTAGACGCGCGTATCCAATCCTATGGCATGTGGTACTGTGTGCAGACGTGCATATCTTATGTTCTGGTGTGTGGAACTGTGTGCAGGTGTGTATCCAATCCTTTGGCATGTGGTACTGTGTGCAAACACGTGTATCTAATCCTTCAGCATGTGGAACCGTGTGCAGATGCACGTATCTAATCCTTCAATGTGTGGAACTGTGTGCAGAAGCGCGTATTTAATCCTCTGGTATGTGGGACTGTGTGCAGACCCGTTTATCTAATCCTGTGGCGTGTGATACTGTGTGCTGATTTGTGTATCTAATCTTCTGATGCGTGTATCTCAGTTTGGATATCAGTGCTGGGTTGTGTATGTGGAGTGACCGTGTGTATTGCAGTTGGAATATGAGTGAAAGACTTGCAGGTTAGTATTGGCTGTGGGGGGGGGGGGGATTGTGTTTGGAATGCTGTATCTCAGCAATGGTATGTCCGAGTGAGTTGGAGTCTCGTCTTAAACCTGAAGTACCTGAAGTATCTCTGTACCAAATTTGGTTAAGATCAGTCCAGTCGTTTGGTTTGCATTAGAGAACAGACAGACAGACAGACAAGAATTCATTTTTATAATATAGACAGATTTAATACATTATGGATTTTTTTTTTTTACACTAGTGGAATTACTTTCTTTCACTGTCAGTCTGAACTGGACATTGTCCAGACGTCTGTGTGAAGACAACAGTGACCTCTAAGAGATTGTGGTCTAAATACAGTTCAGATCCTGTTCTGGAGCATTCAAGTAATATACCCCCTAGAGTCTGCTTCAGCCTTAAAGGGGCTGGCCACTTTCAGACCAATTTTGACAAACAAATGTACAATAAAAAGATATATAATTTTCCAATATACTTTCTGTATCAATTCCTCACGGTTTTCTAGATCTCGGCTTGCTGTCATTCATTCTGTTACTTCTAGAGGATAAAAGCCTGACCATGGTCATGTGATTTACGGTCCATGGTCATGTGATGAACACACAGGTGTCGCTCATTATAGTCACAGAACAATAATCAGACGTCTGCCTGGTAATCAGCTGTGCACCTGTGTGCTCATCACATGACCATGGACCGTAAATCACATGACCATGGTCAGACTTTTATCCTCTAGAAGTAACAGAATGAATGACAGCAAGCCAAAATCTAGAAAACCATGAGGAATGGATACAGAAAGTATATTGGAAAATTGTATATCTTTTTATTGTACATTTGTTAGTCAATATTGGTCTGAAAGTGGCCAACCCCTTTAAGCTTTGGTGCCTCATATGAGATTATAACCAGCACCACTATTGTGTGAATAGTGCAAAAGTCCGTATATACTCGAGTATAAGCTGACCCAAATATAAGCCAAGGCCCCTAATTTTACCACAAAAAACTGGGAAAACTTATTGACTCGAGTATAAGCCGGGGGGGATGCAGCAGCTACTGGAAAATTTCAAAAATTAAAATGGTCGTAGTTTTTGGGTGCAGTAGTTGCTGGGTACTGGGGAAGGGGAGGGAGTGTTTTGGTTGTCTGTCAGTCCCTTCCCTGAGCTTGAGGACTGAGTTTTTTTCCTCTACTTGGAATTCAGCCTGGCTGAATATAAGGGATCTGCAGTGCTCCTATTAACCCCTTCCCGACGGAACAGGAGCACTGCAGATCCCCTATATTCAGTAGACCGGGCACTTTTAGACACAGGGATACCTAATGTGTATAATGTGTTTCACAGTTATTTTCTACTTTTATACGTATTCTAGGGAAAGGAGGGATTATTTAAAGCTTTTTTTTTTAAACTATTTTATGGGAGATTCTATACATTACTATTGCGGCTGGTCATAGACCCCCCCCCTCCTCCCCCCAAAAAAATAATTATTTTTTTTTTCTTTTTTGCTTGACTCGAGTATAAGCCGAGGGGGCTTTTCCAGCACAAAAACTGTGCTGAAAAATTCGGTTTATACTCGAGTATATACGGTAAATCCTTCTGTTTGAACCAATTGTGGGGAAGTTAGTAGTGCGGACCCAAACAGTCAAGACAGGGACATAAATATGCAGCAAACTGGTTTATATAGAGAAAAACAGGAAAATAAATAATCCTTGACTTCAGGCAGAAAATGAGCAAAACAAAATACAGCCTTAACCTCAGGCAAAAACAAAATAAAAACCTGCTTGTCTGAGCAACTAACTAAACAGAAATGATAACCTAACTATACATGTGGCTTACTTCCAGCCTTCCTTTCACCTCATGGAACTGCACTGAAATGCAGGATCTGCAGCCTTATCTGGCCCAGTAATGGGCCAATCTACACCTGGGATGAGGCCTACTCTAGATCTGTCCTGGACCACACATAGGTCAGAAACCTGGGGCTGATATATCTGGACTCCAGCACTCTGCCTGTCACCTTCTCACACAATACAATCTACAATCTTACAGGGGAACCACTTGATCACATATTACATGTTGTAAGGTGGAGAAGAAGGTCAACTAGCAGTGATCATGGCGGTCATTGCATGTGGACACCTACCGGTCTGAACCTGTAACATGTTACTATTAGATGTGCACTCACTGGAGCAAATTTATTATGCTGTCTAAAAGAAAAAAACTGCCTTATTTTCCTATAGCAACCAATCACAATACAGGTGCAGAATCCAAACTGAACTGTCAATGGACAACTAAACCAGTTTTGCTTTCAGTGTAATAAATCTGCCCCAGTAACCTTTTAATCCCAGTCTAGGAAACATGAGTGTACAGCTCCTCTGGCCGTATTACCACACAGATAAGTGGCCATTATTGTCCTTTGGTACATGCAGGTTCAACATATGAATTATGTTTAATTGCCATTACAATATGTACTTAGGAAAATCAAATGAGTAAAGGTTATAAATCAAAGACGCCAATGACATCAGACATAAAACTCATTATCAGGCTCCTCCTTTCTGATACAGGCTCATATAGTGATATCCCCGCAAGGCACAGCATATGAGCACAAAGGGAGTCCCTACAAAGCAAGGTCTTTTTACTTGGGTACCTTTTCTGCTTATCCATTAAGTATGTTGGCGAACGTCAAACATTCTTTATCAAAATCTGTTGTTAGAAAAATTTGATTAATACCGCAGAGATGGGAGATACAATGGCATTACTGCTGCTAAGTTACTTTTCTCCTTGTAGTCAGCACTATTTCAGTTTAGCTCTGAGCAGGACCGCTGAGGCTTTATAGATAGAATGACCCCAGGGGTTAATGGGACTATTTGTTGGGACAATCTCTTTAGGTATGACTTAATGCAGTATTTCTTACACCAAGTCCAATTTGTGAAATAAGTCCCAGCCTAGCAACCCAAACAGAAACTGTAGTGTCCAAGATGTCTATTGAGCACCCACTGACTTAACCCTAACCCGATATCAAATGGTGCCTGCTTCTGGTTTGCACCAACTGTGCCTTTGTATTTAAAGATCGTGAGGGGTTTGGGTGGTACTAGCAGTGTTGAACTGGGATGTCTAGGGCTCCACCAGTGGAATTGTTTCTAGGGGCCCAACCCAGTATCCCTGCAGATCAGCTGTACCAAGTGCACCGATGTCCACCACTGGCCTACCAGCACCAGACTGCTATACAGTGAACGGAGCTTTTTGTTTCCAGCCATATATTGTAATGTACAGCTGATGGGGCTGTGTGTCGTCAGATTACGGATCAGGTATTTATGGTTTATCTTGAAGATAGATTATAAAAAAAAATTAAGCCAGGCCAACCCCTTTAATATTCCTATTTAATGCCCAAGACATTTTAATGCCCCACATGATATTAACCCCCATCACTGCCACAGCACAATGTAGTAGCCCCATCACTGGTCCCGATCCCGTACGGGGGACCAATGAAGTGGTCACTGTATGAGTGCGAGTAGTGAAAGGGCCACTGTATGGGGGCAAATAGTGAAGGAGCCATTGTATGGGGGGCAGTGAAGTGCTCACCGGCCCCCCTTATAGCAGTATTAGATCATTACTTACCTGTCTGCCACCTGGTACCACTCCTTTTTGCTCCAGGAGCACTGTTATGATGTCATGTGTTCCCAGAGCAGGAAGGAGCAGGAGGGGCCGGAGAGCAGATGGGTTAAGTTATCCTTACCCCTTTATCCCACACAGCTTGTAGGCCACAGGCTCAATGTGACCTGTGGCTTACAAGCTGGATAGTGGTAGAGCAGGAAACCTGTAGCTTCTTGCTTTACCAGTAGCAGAACTGGGTCAGGGCACCACTTTTCAACCAGATCAGCAGAAGCAGGGAGAACATAGCCGCATTCACTTACTGAACCCTGCTCCTGCTCACAGCCTCCACTTCTCTCTTCAGCAGGCCCTGTGTGCCACACTTAACAATGAGCAGTGCATGGAGGCCCCTTGGAGGCGGAAAAGGAAGAATGCAGTGAGCAGGAGTGGGAAGAAGTGAGTTAATAGGGGCCGTTATTGGACCTCCACTACTTATTTAAATAAAAGTACTGGGGGTACAATAAGGCCCTCTAAAGGGACTGAGCCCACCGGAGGATTCATCAATACCCTGTTGGGCCAGTTAAGCCTGGGAACTAGCATCCCAGGAATCTCAGAACCTGAGCACTCACTATACCTGCCACTTCCAGAGCAGTGATTTTCAGTATGGTGTATATACCCTGAATGGCATAGCCCCTTTATATGCACCACAAGTTCAAGTATAAAAGGTACCTGAGTTTTTATGAGAAGTTGAAATATCTGCAGGGTCTTGCTGGGCAGTCTGTTCTATGACAGTATAAGTTTTCATACATTATGTGCTATCAGTTTTCTGTTGTTAATATCCCCATCAATGTAGCATATTTTACATTTGTGTCTGAGGCTGTGGCCATGTTTAATAAGAAGCTGTCTGCCCCTCTCTAATACTCATGACTGATACTACTGGTTTCTGTATATGTAATTCTGACAGGAGTAACTGTACAATAACACATAGCTTAAAAAGACCCAAGTGACAATACTATAGGAGATTCAGGAACAACCACTGAACTGCAAGTACAGGGTAAATACAAGCAGGCATGCATGTGAAGAAAATCCCAAACAAGCAGCCAGAAGTAGATACAAATACATAGAAGACATTTAATGTTCAGTACTTTACACAGAGCAAGCAGTTTTCAGATGTTTGTAGAGACTGTGAGAAGGAACAACCCCCCCCTTGTCTATTCATTGTGTAAAGAGAGAACAAATCACCACCTCCACTTCCTGTGATTATGTCTTGCTTTTGGATGGTAACTACGGACATACATTCCACAGCAGCAGGTATTGAACTTCAAATTAGCTAGAAGGGAGACATCTAGTGGTAGGAATTTTAATGAGATTTTTCATTCATAAAGCCGCCACTTTTTCAATTAAAGTGCATTACATGTGGTCCAGAATCATATACTTTATGAAAATATTAGTTTCCATTTAAAGTGGTTGCCCCATTTCAGCAAATACATAGTACAAAATGTTATACAATTTTCCAATGTACTTTCTGTATCAGTTCCTCACAGTTTTCTAGATCTTTGCTTAATTTCATTCTTTACTTCCAGTGGATAAAAAGCAGTCCACAGTGATGCGATGGCAAATCGAGCATTTATGGGACCAACTGGGACATCAACTTTGGCAACCTACAAGGGTCTACAGTCCCAGCTGCATCATCTGTGGGCAAATGTGCTGTAGGATACTAATCAGAACCTGATGTCTCATCCTATATCCAGGTTAGAGGTGGCCCAACTGGCTACTACAGCCTCTTTTATATTGTACAGTATTTCTCAATAGACGTCCCAATATTGTGACCACTTACCTAGATCACCATTACATTCACATATAGAAAGTTTGATTCCATTCCTTCTTGGTATAATACTTTTTTTGTCCATGGGTGTAGTACAAAGCAGAGTCGTCTTCCTGCCGATTTTTCATCCCTTTCCATCACGAACAAAAGCATGCTCTGCCCAGCTTAGTGTGAACTAGCCGGCAGGTGAGCACTTAAAGAGGCTGTCACGTTATAAAAACACACTTGTATTCTAAGTCTCTACCAGCTTATTACCTTATGTCCGACTTTGGAAACTACTAGTTGTTAGGATCAGGGAAAGCTCCAGCTAAATCAATGCTATAGGGTAAATGTAGTATTGCAGTCATACAAATGAATGGTCGTCTGTCCTGTTCCACCACATCAGTAGCTCTTGTTTGCAGTGACTGTCAATTTTAGCAGGGAGGGAAAGGGGACACAAGCAGAGATCTCCTATAAGACATCCATATGTGCTAATAGGGTATGCAGAAGTTGGTTGTCTTGATGTGACAACCTTCTTAACCTGCATTATAGGGTTCCCTTAGGTTGGATGAATTTACCTGAGCTAAAACTGCAAATCTGTTTATTGACCTTTATGTGTAATGCACTCAGAACCCAAAACAGTCAGATCATGGATACAAAGTAATAGGACCCAGATCCATTATGTATTTGTAGGGTACAAAGGATTGTTACGTGCAAAGAAGTTGCATTCTCTAGTTAAACTAAAACCAAGGAGTTCTGCAAAGCTCCTAAAGAAAGGTGTTCATTACCTGTAAATTTGATCTTATTGTGAAAATGGATAAGTGCTTGAGTTATTTCGCAGTTATTCCCTTGCAAGACTGATAGTGTGCAGTGATGTTTGCCAACAATTGTGTGTTCCAAATATAATAAATAAACTCTCACCATTGTTCTGCCGAGGACTCAACTTCCACGCTCGCTGGTTCCCCTATGAGTGAAAATGCCTCATAATCACCTGGGCTGAAAATAGCATATGACGTCAAAGAAAGCATCAGGACATCACCATCATGAAGATGAGAAAGGTGACATTGACATCTCTGGGCTGTTTTGCAATAGCAGCCAATCATCTGAGTTTGCTTAAGGTGTGTTTGCTTCTGATTGTCATTGCTAACTGCTCTAAGTTCTCAACCGAAGGACTCCTTCAGAAGCCTAGTGACACAGCCTCCAGGTCTACTGACAAAGACTAACCACCAAGAGCCTAACATTGTGTGGAGAGTCATTGAACGACTTTGATTATACTACTTAGAATATTGGAAGCACAATCTGCAGCTGCGGAGTCTTTCCTGAAGCCTTCACCTTCTGCATCTTCATCATAGCTGGAGACAAATACAAGATTTTTTTAATGTTGCCATTTCATGCAATACTGTGCTGGACTAAAAGGTGACACGATGCTTCAATCCCATCACATAAAAACGGGGTATTTTAAAGTAATTTGCCTCATCTTGTTTCTTCCTTGGAATCATGTTGCTGCAGGTAAGTGCCACTTCTTCTGTGCTGAAGATCGACAACCTGAAAAACTTTTTGTGACTCATGTATATTGCAATAGAATGTAAAACTGCTATCAGTTCTAGTAATTACTCTATATTCAGAACACGAATGGTTAAGGATTGGGGACAAAGGCAAAAAAATTCCCGCCACCACTTTTTTATTTTTGTTAGGAGACTGGCTGTAGAATGTACGGATCATTACGTTATGTTTGTACGCTTCGTCTTCGAGGTGACCACCAAAAATTGCAATGATAAATGACCTTGTAGATGGGTGGGACTCTCATACAAGAGAGTATACAAAGGGCATTCAATATCCACAACAGAAAGCTATGGTCCAGAACAAGGGTATTCTTCTAAAAGGTGCGATATTCGAGTAGTTTAGAGAGAGGACAATATATGAACGATATCAGCTACTCATGTAGAGAAGAGGAGGTCTGAAGGGTGGTCACAAATCTGCTGTGATTTTCCTTGTCTTATACATTCTCTCTTGTGTGCACCTAATCTATTAAAATCTTGCTCCATTTCTTTATGTTTTCTCAAGTTGATTTTCGAATAGTGAAATTACTCCAAACTTAGGTACAATAATACACAACCATATAATAGAGTAAGGCTAAGGCCCCACATAGCGGGCCACAGACAAAAAGCGCTGTGATAAGAAACGCGTTGGGGACACATTATGGTTTTTTCTGTATTGCTTTTCACAGAAAGTCCACAGAGTTTTCCTATAGGTATAATTGATATGCTGCGATTTACAAAAATGCAATTTTTTAAAAATCGCAACAGGATATTTTTCTGCAGTCTGTACTGATACTGTACAGGTACTGTAAAATGCCACGGTGTTTACTCTATGTGGGGCCTTGACCTAACACACGGTCCAGCGGGGGCCCATTCTGTGCCCCTCATCACAGCACTTGCCCCATTTTTTAATGTTTTCCGCCCTTACAAAAAAAAAAAAAAATCTAAAAATAACATATAATGTAAGTCAGAGAGGTGACATAAAAAATCCCGTCATAATAAATTGATCCACAAATCTGTTGGAGTATAGCACCCCATTATCTTTGGCATTCACGTAGGCTTTGAATGGAGCAGTAGTACGTGTGATTGACCACTATTACACACAAATCCGGGCTCAGGACCCCTGTTCTCATGACCACTGCGTATCCCAGTGTGGTGTATATTACAACGTAGAGGGTCTAGATATACCATATAAAGTCACATATTCCACTGTATTGTAAGATGTCTCCATGGAGAATGGTCACATTATCGTTCTGATAGCGATAGACCTCTGACCTCTCACTATCCTTTTGTTTAAGGTAGCTTACTGGTGTTTCCAGGAATTAGGGTCATCACTTGTGTAACAGGTCTGGTCTGGCACTATTTTAAAGGAATGTCACAGCATAATCGAGGAGCCTTAAATACCGTAATTATACAGTTAGGGTTCCATAGGAACTAATAGGAAGATACTAAACGGAATATTAGCACTAGGGAACAACATTGCATTCTAGTATACAGTACATCCATTGTAGGGACTAATGGGAATATTAGCACTAGGGAACAACATTGCATTCTGATATACATTACATCCATTGTAGGGACTAATGGGAATATTAGCACTAGGGAACAACATTGCATTCTAGTATACGTTACATCCATTGTAGGGACTAATGGGAATATTAGAACTAGGGAACAACATTGCATTCTAGTATACATTACATCCATTGTAGGGACTAATGGGAATATTAGTACGATGGAACATCACATTTTATTATTAGAAACACCCATCTGCATCATTTGTAGACAGCTGTCCTTGCCCTCAACAGTATAGGGTGGGGTATTGGCTGGAGTGAGAATTTTTGTGGAAACCAGCGGCTGGTGTACGCAATCTTACCAGCAATGCTCCTTGGAAAAAAGTGGGAAGAAAACTGTCTCTGTAAAGCATACCATTCACAGAAAGTGTCTATGAAAATAATGATGACCTCTCCTAAAGACACATCACTAATATCACATATGTCTGACAACCACCACCCCTATCGATTAGTTGTTCTCAGCAGCCGATACTCAGAGAATGGAGCTGGTAGCAGACAGTGCTACTCCCTGCATAGTGGCTGAACTGAGTCACTGCAGCTTATGGACATTACCTGCAGTACCATGGTCTGGCCACTAGAAAGAGAACAGAGCTATATATTACCTGTTTCAGTCTCTGTTTATCAGCCCCTGAGAACATTTGATTAGTATGTATGTTGGGTGTCAGAACCCCAACACACATAGGATGCTTCAGAAATATGTTTAGCCCGGAAAACTAATGACAACGGGTGGTGTCCACCATGAGAAATAGCTTTCCACCCAATACCATCCCATGAAGAAGCAGCAACCAGATAGTAGCACTGTCAGGGCAGTATTCTATGAGAAACCTCACCCATTGTCCGTGTTGACATTGGTTTTATGTGACAGCACATCGTCCTACAAAAGATATGTTGGATCCGCTCTAGACTGTAGACATTTTATGTGGTTTTCCTTGAAGGGTGTAACTAAAGGCTCACGGGCCCTGGTGCAAACGCTCAGCTTTGGTCTCCCCCCCTGTACAAATTCTCCTTAAAACTGTCAGACAAGTTCCATCAATACATTTCAGCATATTCTTTGTGACCCTTCCTATAAATCTAAATTATCCCTAGAGAACAACCCCTTTAAATTGGGGAATGCAAAGGAAAAAAAAATCTCTTGGTGTAAAATATGAAAACTCTGTATTTTTATGGTATTACTTAAAAAACTCTCCTCTTATAATTCCATATGTAATGCATTACTTCTGCCAAGTATTATACTAAATGCTTACTGAAACTTGATGCTGGATGTAGATATACTTTAAGACTTAGGATTGGGTTACAGTATTCTTAGCACACCTGCTATAATTCCTATAGTCTTCCTGATAATTACCATTAGCGTTCACAGAGGTGAATGGATTAGTAATGATATCATTGCCCCGTCAACCACACATTCATTATTACAGATATTTTGTTCCTATAAAAAATTCACAAAGCAAATAAGAGCAAATAAAACTTTGTCTAAGATGTGACTGCTGTGAAATGGACAAATTCCTGGCAAATTTTACCAACCTAGTAGAGGGTGAAGCAACAGACCAAGAATGTTCTTTTGTGATCAAAGATATTCCTGCAGAACAATATAAAGGAATATTGTTTCGGATGGGTTACTGAATGTCCCCACATTTTATGAACAGTCTTAAAGGGGTTCATAGACTGGATAATCCCATTTTGTTATAAGAACCTCATACTAGATTGTCCCCTCCAGAAATTATCATCAGTGGGAATGTTGCCAGTTTTGAATTCCCTGCAGTGCCACCACAGGAAAAATAGAGAATTACACAGTGTCCATGTAATGTACAGCTGTGCGGGGTCAAGTTTTTTGTAGCTGTTCTCTACTCTGACTCATAGATGAGGGTCCTGCATAGGTATACTGTATTCTATACACAGTCCAGTCACATTAATATGAACACCAGAGTAACCATCATGTGAGACATGGACAGCTTCTTGATGGCTTGGGAGTGTCTCATGCATGTGCAGCCATGCTGACTGCAATGCATCCCGCGGTCAAAAAGAAGAAACATTTGTGCAAGTACTAACAATAAGTAGCCATATTATTGTCATACTTTCTATTGAAAGCAGTGAACCACAAATATTGAGTCAGGATTTTATGGGTTCCTCCTTACGCTAGGTTCACACTAGCGTTCGGGTCTCCGTTCTCAGCTTTCCGTCTTCTGCATACATAATGTTGATGTGTCATGTGCTCTTATACAGGGATAACCAGCAGGACAATCCAGGTTCTTTTCTGTCTCCCAAGTGTTGTACTTACGGTCATAGAACCATTTCCATTTAAATGATTTTCTAGCTTTTTCAGCTGGCAGGCAGGATAGGTAGGATGATAGTGTGCCCCAAATTTTTCTTGAAATTTTGTAAATTCGCTTCCTTATTCTTCCAACATGATATTTGTGGCATGTACTATACAAGAATAACCAGCAGGATAATCCAGGGTCTTTTCTACTTTCCAAGTGTTTTTCTCAGGGTCATAAAATCCTTTCCATTTCAGAAGATATTGTAGCTACTATCTCACTTTTGGAAGATAGCGCAGTTTTTTCCGCTGCCAGGCTTGGCAGTAGACGTATTGATAGTGTACCTCAAATTTTTCTTGAAATTCTGTAAATTGTCACTCCGTCAATATGATACTGATGTGGCACTTGCTCCCATACAGGGATAACTGGCGGGATAGACTAATACTGGTGGGGTGTATCTCACAGCTCAGCATCATGGCTGGGCAGTAAGAATCGCCCCCTTTTGACAGTACAGAGCTATGGACAGTACTGTCAGGAGGGGTATTCCTCACAGCGCAAGCTAGACTGTCAGGAACACCCTTCTGACACTGACATGTCAGTAGCGGCACCGATATCTCTTGCCCCGGGACACATATTGGGAAAGCCGACAGTGTGCTGAATTCAGCTTTCTAGCGTTATATAGAACCGCATGTGAGTTTGTATCCACTGCTTACCATTCATTTTTCTTTAGACATACATGTTACGTTCACTTTGACATAAAACTTTGACTGTGTTTGCCATAGAGAGCTAGAAAATGGATGGATAGGTTCCTAGAAGCCCTGATTCTTTTATACACTATTAATGTACAACGACAATTTAAGTTGTGGTTCAAACTTGTTCAACCCGAAACAAAGCTGGGACCCGAGCCATCCAAATTCATAACTAAGCACATCTTGAGAGGTTCGCCCATCTCTAGTAGGTATTAAAGGGGTATTCTGAGCAAAAGATATTGATGACCTATCCTTAGACTGGGCCATTAAAATTAGATTGAAGGGTATCCGACATCAGATGATATCAGCAGCAACCATACTGAAACTACACAGGTCCACATTTACAAAGGCGAATGCATCAAAAATTATCTCAAATTGGAACATTTTTGGTGGAGGCGGGAGCTTCTTAATAATTCAATAAAGACGTGTGCCTTGTGGGGAATGTATAAATTCCCCCAAAGTGTACAAAACCAGCAGCAGACAACTTCATACATTGTGTAGTAGCCATTGCAGGTGCTGATCTCCAGTAATCTGGCACAGACACTATACAGTGGATGAAGCTGTTTGCTGCTGACTCTGTACACTATGTAGGTTAAAGGGATTCTACCATTAACAACCTTTTTTTTCTTGTTGAAACGACGGAATAGCCTTAAGAAAGGCTATTCTTCTCCTACCTTTAGATGTCTTCTCTGCACCGCCGTTCGGTTAAAATCACGTTACTTGCCGGTATGCAAATGAGTTCTCTCACAGCACTTGGGGTCGGGTCCCAGCGCTCAAACAGCACTGGGGGCATCCCCAATGCTGCGAGAGAACTGTCCAGCGCTGCATCCATCTTCTTCAGGAACGAGGTCTTCACGTGTCTTCTTCCGGGGGTTAACTTCCAACTTCTAGGCCTCAGGCCTAGGGCAAAGCCGACTGCGCATGCCCGCCGGCCACAAGAAAATGGCCGCTTATGTACAGTCGGCTTTGCTCTAGGCCCAAGGCCTACAAGTTTGAAGCCAACCCCCAGAAGAAGACGCGTGAAGACCCCATTCCTGAAGAAGATGGAGGCGGCACTGGAGAGTTCTCTTGCAGCATTGGGGACGCCCCCAGTGCTGCAAGAGAAATCATTTGCATACTGGCGAAAAACAGGATTTTAACCGAATGGCGGGGCGGAGAAGAAATCTAAAGGTAGGAGAAGAATAGCCTTTCTTAAGGCTATTCCGTCATGTCAACGAGGAAAAAAAAGGTTTTTAATGGTAGAATCCCTATAAGTGTCGTGGTTGCTGATATCTGCTGGTTAATGGGGGTCCTAGGTTTCAGAACCCACTGATCGGATATTGATAACCAATCCTAAAGAAATGTAACTGAATTTTTTTTTCCAGGAAAACATATTTAAAGAAGGGTACAGTGGTAGGTGCAAATAAATATGAAAAATCCAGCTCACTAGCTGAAAATTCACCTTTCCAACATGAGATAATCCAAGTAGCTGTAGCTCTCAGGATAAAAAGTAATCCACTCTTTACTGAAGCATGTTAAGATCTACTAGAACATCCACCACAACAATGGCCCCGCACTCAGATGCTTTCCACATTCTTAATCATCAATGGTATGATAAAGGATGTGTGACACGTCTGGAAGGCATAAGCGGCAATGTTTTTGTGAAAGTTCTAGTGGATTTTAACAATAAATCTTGTATTACCTTTTATTTTGAGCTCAGGATCCACTTGTGTCCTGTCACTTGTGGCACGCACAAATTGTGAAACTATTGGCAGTATCTGCTGGGTTTGGAGTAGTTGGAGCCCTCGCTATAAATGTGCATATCATTAGGATTGCTGACTGCTTATGGAGCACGGTCACTGTTCTGTTTAGAGACATAAACAAGCACTTAGGGCCACCCTGATATACTGCATTATGCCTAACACAGGGCCTGAGCAGGTGTAGCAAGTCACAGGGATTCCCTCACTGGGGTTGTTTGAAACCAAAGGTCTGAAAAAAAAAACCAACTCCATAATATCCAAACTTCTAATGGAAAAAAAATTGGAAAAATGACAGCACCAACTTTTAGGGGTTCTCCCCATTGAATGAACGGTAATAATCCAGTTCACTCAATGGATATGTAAGTACAGCACAGGCATTTTTCGATTTTCATTTTTGACACCCTACGTTCCAAGAACCATAACTTTTTTATTTTTCCAGTTTCAGAGCCATATTAGTACTTGTACAATGGACAAATTATACCTCATAGTGCTAATATTCTGTACAATATACTGGGAAGCTGGAAAAAAATTCAGAATGGATCTAAAACAATGGTATAAGGTCATGTACATGTGGTTTGGACACTGTGCCATTTATAAAATGAACGTTATGCCTCGCTTATTATATCTCCTTCAAACTTTGCCGATCCATGTTCCCCCTGGTTTCTTCAAATTACTATATAGTGACCTCCTTATCTTTGGCAGGGTAAATGAGCTAGATTGGCCCGCTTGACTCTCACACTAATGAAACAGTGGAGAGGGTTAGGTTGCTCCCTGATCCCCGCAGATACTACGAGGCCTCCATGCTCCAAAGAGTGCTAGATTGGTGCCGCCATTTCCCTTTTAAACAGTGGATCTCCCTCGATAGTGCCTTTTCCAGTACCCCCATACACTTGCTCCCCTGGTTGGACTCCCCCTGCCCTGCCTCCCTGAGGTCCCACCCCACTATAGGGCCCACTCTCCGAGTGTGTAGGTCACTCTTTCATAAAGAGCAGATCTCCCCCTCCCCTTTGTTCCCTATACTGGGTAACCCTGCCTTCCCAGCTGGTCTCTTCCCTGGACTGTTCCGGCGGTGGAGGGAGGTGGGCAGGCAGAGGGCCGTGCATTTTCAAGCTGGTGGTATTTGGCAGTCTCATCGAGACCTTCTCACAGACCCAAACCTCCCTTCTCTGGACCTGTGGCAAGTACTTCAGCTTACCCACTTTCTCTCTTCATTGCCCGACTCCCCGGCTTATGATAGACTGCTGTCGAAATTTGAGAAGGCCTGCTCTGGATCTGGACCAGTCAGGCATTCTTTCTCTGATTTCTATTTGCTTCTGGACCAATATCAACATGAGGCACTACATCAATCTTAACTCGCCATGTCCTCAGTCCCTATCCCCAACTCAACATGGGCGATATCCCTAACACCTCGGCAATGCTGAAATTGAGATGAAACACCATGGGTATGGAAACACCTATCAAATGTACATGTATCCTAAATATCTAAAAGTTCCAACTAGCGATCCCCTCTTGTCGTCTTTGGGAAATATGATCAATCACTCTAAGGGGCCATTCACACGGTGTAACGCGGCGCTCATTTTGTGCTTATTTTGGCACGGAGCGCCGTGTTATGGGAGCGTATACGCCGCGTTTACGGTGCAAACGCGGCGTATACGCTCCTGTAACGCGGCGCTCCGTGCCAAAATTTTGTGAATGGCCCCTAAAGCGGAGTTCCTCCATTGTATAGCCCCACTGTGAAAAATGTCTTGGAACAGAAAGTTCCCCACTCTTGTGGTGTGCTTAGGTAAAATGATCTGAGTGTGAACTTCTAAATAAGACAAATCACATGTATATATCATCTTTAGATGTATTGCTGTATCTCTCTTTTGTCAGATATTGTACCCAGTAGGGGTATGTTCACACGGTGGAAAATGGATTCCGCGTGTGAACATATTGCGCAGTGCAATGGCATCCCATGGCAGCATTCCACTTTGGATTAGGCCCGAGTGAATGGGCCTAATCGGGAGGGAGTCTCGCACCACGAATCCGTGGCAAGATAGGGTGTGTCGCTATTAGCTAGCGGAAATAAGAAGCAAGCAGCTCCCATAGAAGTCAATGGGAACTGTTTTAGGCAGCGGATTTTGAGGCGGATTCCGTGGGTGTGTCACATCAAGGAAAATATATCTTTCCGATCCTCCCAAGTTACATCAAGGCATGCTATAAAATAAGTCCATACCTATTATTAAACCACACCACTGAAATATTTTATAGCAGTAGTCTATAGTCATGGTACCGCAATTACACATGCATCCCGGATAACGGGACTAGATGCATTCATATGGGAAGAAACACACATGCCTGGGTGCTTAGGCTGAGCCCATGGTGATAGAGTTCTACGTCATATCTTACCTGTGATAGGCAGGCTTTGATGTGGATGCTTTCAGATCTTAGATAACCAGCACTGCCACACTGTGACATTCCCCTTTACACAGGTAAGGGATTGTGGAAACAATGCAGTCACAGAATAAGCAATACAAAGTAGTTCAATAATCGGCTATCTGAGCTGTCAACGGTCACTTTCACACACGGACTACTGATATTAGAAAGAGGTAGCAGTGAATATTTATACAGGCAGCGACACTTCCTTATAATAATCGTGGTATAAAAAACCCCTATACATAGAGATGATAAATGTGCACTTATACAGCATGTCAAGGGGTAATTCATAAAACTGTATGTGGGCAGAGAGGAATATAAAAGTGGTGACCTGGTGGAAATAATAGACTCCAGTCAGTAGCCCACCAGGCCAATTGCAGCTCGGACACCGTCCCATACAGTGGATGGTGATGCAAAATGGAAAAGATAAATAGAAAAAACTGGAAGCGATAGAGCGCTAATGGCAGCAAGATCCGTAATAAACGTAACAAAATAAACTAAAAATAAACAATGTGGATGGTTGAGATAAATTGGTTCTGTTTATTGCTCCAAGGATCAACCACGACATAAAACGGCTATGCGTTATGACACCGGGCGGGTGTCTTCTTCAGGCCACTACAATATACCGTAACAGACAAATACTATAATTAAAATCAATAATCAAATCATGTTAAAACTTAATCAATTAATAAATAAATACAAACATAGATAAATAGATAGAATGATGGCAATGATCATAATAAAAAGATACCAAATATCAGGTATGGGGGGGGGGTATGCTTGTCTCAGCAAGCTCTAAATAAAGACAAAAAAAAATAAAAAAAATTAATAGATTGTACAGTCAGGTGTGAATCTAGGTAGGCTAAATCAAAAAACTTTGGACATGTAGAGAGGTGGGGGTCCCAAAAACTACACCAACATCCTAGTAGGATAGTGATGCACAGAGCTAAAGTTACTGAGTAGGGTGGTAATGTGGTGGTATGCTGATAAGATAGGAAAAGCCCCATGAAACGGGTCAGAGGTGACAATAAACACATTCTTTAGAATATTAGTTGTGGATCCCTGTAAGGGCTTCAGTGTGATGCTAATAAGTGATACAGAACCATAGAGTTACTTACAGCAGGGGGTGTCCAGCAATAGCCTAAGGGGTAGTTCACAAGGAGTAAACTGGCGTGTATTTTGGCATGTAATTTTACACATGTAAAATAAGACTCCCATTGACTTCAATGACATTTTACACATGTATTTTGACATGTATTTTGATGTGTATTTTGGCGTGGATTTTTTTTACACGTGTAAAAAAATGTCATTGAAGTCAATGGGAGTCTTATTTTACACGTGTAAAATTACACGCCAAAATACACGCCAGTTTACTCCGTGTGAACTACCGCGCCTTGTAGTGCCATGAGGGGTATATATATACTGATGTGGGAGGGGAAAGCCAACAAAAAAAAAAAATAAAATGGAATGGATGAAGGCTAGTAACAGGAGCTGGCATAACAGGATCATAGTGAGACCAAAAAGTATCAACTGTAGTGCATGTAATAGATACAGACTGGCACATGCATGACACCAGACTTATAACAAGATAGAATAGACATAGTTCGAAATATATAATAACACATATATAATTAAGATACACAATAGTAAATAAAAACAAACAATTGGGAAATCAAGATGGATATACATGTTTCATAATAGATAATAAATAGATTATTGATGCTAAATGATAAATAGGTGCATAATAAGAATACATGCATGCAATAAAAAAGCAAATATAAATCTAAGGGGAATGTATAACCCTAAGATGGAGGAATGTGTGAGGCTGTATGGTGATGTGAGGGAAAGATTGGCGTGGTTGAGGGGCCAAGGGCGACAGGTAACAGTAATAGTGGTAGCGGGCAGTGGGAAGGTGAATCAAAAGGACAATTCTACAGCATCATTAAGATTGTTGGGTTCTAAGGATTGAAGCTTAAAGGGGTATTCCCACATCGCATACTCACCAGTCTTTCCTGCTGTAAAATCTTCTTTCTTTCTGATTTCTTGCATCATTTGGTGGGCGGGGTTTCACATGCAACCTGCCATTTAGCTCCAAATTAGCGTGAAGTCCCGCCCATCCATATTGGACTATGAAGTACAGGCAGCAGCAACTCCATTCTGTGTTACATACATAGACTGCCTGTCTCTGCCATAATGAACACAATTGAATTAGCTAGCCTGATAACTGGGAGAACAGAAGAAATAAAAGCAGCTCCTCTCCCCTATCTGAGAGCAGGAAGCTAGGTCACGTGGTGTAGACACAGGAATAGCTAGATACACAGGCTCGCTCCCTGCACTTAGCCCCTCCTCCCTCCCTCCTGAGAGCAGCAGATACATCACTTGACTTTTGAGCAGATAAGTCAAGGGCTGTGTCAACAATGAATTGAATAAAGTAAGATAGTGGACAAACAAAGCAGTTTTGCTGAAGCAATGTATTTAGGAAAAGTCTTACATCCACATTAACAAGCAGTATAGATAGGATCCTTGTGACGGGACAACCCCTTTAAATATCCAATATGATTCTCTCTGTCGTAATTTTTTAAACCGATTGGGGATGGCTATAGGAATCTGTTCAATTGACATAATGGTAATGTTGGAAAATTTGCTGTTATGGGCACTGGCAAAGTGTGCTGCCAGGTTATGTTTCAGATAACCTTTTGAAACATTGGTTCTGTGTCCATTGACCCTACAATGGAATGGCTGGACCATCTGACCCACGTATTGACGGAGCAATCTAAATATGTTAGAATGGGGCTCTCATGTGCAACATTCGATTGGAAGGATAAGGCTTTGTGTTTAATATTAGAGCAACAGAGACAGCTAGCTCCCCCACTCCCCTTCCTCCATGTAGAAGGAATTTCATCACCACCAGGGCATACCAAAATCAGGGTGATCCTCAATAAACATTGGCACGTTCTTCTCAGCGACCAGAACCTAACTAAATTACTCCCCAGCAAACCGACTCTGATTTTTAGAAGGACTACGACCTTATGCAGTGTTCTAGCACCAAGTAGACTCTGGAAAAAACCCTACCCCACCCACGAACCCTATCCAAAAACCGCTGGGGGTGTACAAATGCGGCCACCCTAGATGTCTCTGTTGCTCTAATATTAAACACAAATACTCCTGGCACAGACTGAGGGGAGACATTTTATTGTAAATGCCGCCACCTATTGCATTATTCCAACAGATAACGGATTTACAGTACCGCCGCCCAAAGAAATTCATAGCTCAAGCACTCACTGGAGGGGGGAAACTGTACTTTTACTTTTCTGGCACACAAAGAGAAAGCCCCTTCCCTGCTGGTCTCCAATTGCACAAATCTGCTGGGACATTGGTCCTGCTTTGCTTTCCACCCAATGACAAGTGAGAGGGGCTGATGCTCCTCCCCAAGTACATGAGTGAGCAGAGTGTTGGCGGCCATTACCGGGAGCACAGGATTCTGTGCAGCTCAGTCTCAGGAGGTGAAGGATAACAAGCAGAGAGGTCAGACACTTGCCCTGTCTTCATAACTCACAATGTGCTGCCTTGTAGTAACTCTCCTTCCATATTCCTGTATATGTGAGCTATGGCTGGCTGACACTGCAATATGTCAATCGATGTGCTATCCCCTCCATCATATTGGCATGTCTCAGGTAACTTCAGCTCTGCTACATTTGCTTCATATACAGTCCTATGAAAAAGTTTGGGCACCCCTATTAATTTTAATCATTTTTAGTTCTAAATATTTTGGTGTTTGCAGCAGCCATTTCAGTTTGATATATCTAATAACTGATGGACACAGTAATATTTCAGGATTGAAATGAGGTTTATTGTACTAACAGAAAATGCGCAATATGCATTAAACCAAAATTTGACCGGTGCAAAAGTATGGGCACCTCAACAGAAAAGTGACATTAATATTTAGTAGATCCTCCTTTTGCAAAGATAACAGCCTCTAGTCGCTTCCTGTAGCTTTTAATCAGTTCCTGGATCCTGGATGAAGGTATTTTGGACCATTCCTCTTTACAGAACAATTCAAGTTCAGCTAAGTTTGATGGTCACCGAGCATGGGCAGCCCGCTCTCAAATGATCTGAAAACAAAGATTGTTCAACATAGTTGTTCAGGGGAAGAATACAAAAAGTTGTCTCAGAGATTTAACCTGTCAGTTTCAACTGTGAGGAACATAGTAAGGAAATGGAAGACCACAGGGACAGTTCTTGTTAAGCCCAGAAGTGGCAGGCCAAGAAAAATATCAGAAAGGCAGAGAAGAAGAATGGTGAGAACAGTCAAGGACAATCCACAGACCACCTCCAAAGAGCTGCAGCATCATCTTGCTGCAGATGGTGTCACTGTGCATCGGTCAACAATACAGCGCACTTTGCACAAGGAGAAGCTGTATGGGAGATTGATGAGAAAGAAGCTGTTTCTGCAACCACGCCACAAACAGAGCCCCCTTAGGTATGTAAAAGCACATTTGGACAAGCCTGTGGACTGTTGAAACAAAGACTGAGTTGTTTGGTCATACAAAAAGGCGTTATGCATGGCGTCCAAAAAAAAAAACAGCATTCCAAGAAAAACACTTGCTACCCACTGTAAAATTTGGTGGAAGTTCCATCATGCTTTGGGGCTGTGTGGCCAATGCCGGCACCGGGAATCTTGTTAAAGTTGAGGGCCGCATGGATTCCACTCAGTATCAGCAGATTCTTGAGAATAATGTTCAAGAATCAGTGACGAAGTTGAAGTTACGTCGGGGATAGATATTTCAGCAAGACAATGATCCAAAACACCGCTCCAAATCGACTCAGGCATTCACGCAGAGGAACAAGTACAATGTTCTGGAATGGCCACCCAGTCCCCAGACCTGAATATCATTGAACATCTGTCGGATGATTTGAAGCGGGCTGTCCATGCTCGGCGACCATCAAACTTAACTGAACTTGAATTGTTTTGTAAAGAGGAACGGTCCAAAATCCCTTCATCCAGGATCCAGGAACTGATTAAAAGCTACAGGAAGCGACTAGAGGCTGTTATCTTTGCAAAAGGAGGATCTACTAAATATTAATGTCACTTTTCTGTTGAGGTGCCCATACTTTTGCACTGGTCAAATTTTGGTTTAATGCATATTGCACATTTTCTGTTAGTACAATAAACCTCATTTCAATCCTGAAATATTACTGTGTCCATCAGTTATTAGATAGATCAAACTGAAATGGCTGCTGCAAACACCAAAATATTTAGAACTAAAAATGATTAAGATTAATAGGGGTGCCCAAACTTTTTCATAGGACTGTAAGTATATAAAGAAGATGTAGCAGAGCTGAATTTGCCACCAGGCTGTCATCCACAATGTTTCATTTGTGTTCACAAATTCAGCTCTGCTACATCTGCTTCATATACTACATAAATGGCAGGGTTAAATTCCAATATAGCAGACAGAATAGCACATCTACTATGTAAACCTGGCAGCCAGTATATGCAGCTCAGATACAAGCACTATAATGCTATGTAACGTAATGCCATGTAGTGCATCATATTGTCATTTTGCAGTGCATCATCTACAGTGACAAATTCAGCACTGCTACACCTATATCTGCAAGTACCTGCATACATAACTTGTGCACATTCATAAAAAGATGCAGCTGAATGTATTGCCACAGACATTGCATTGGAATTAGTGGTATATATACCGGGGTATCAGCAGGGCCTGGGATATGCTTTTTTTTTTTTTTTTTTTTTTTTTTTTAATAGGCTGTTACCTGCTGGAGTAACCCTAGTAGGTAACGGTCCCTATTCACTTACCGATTCTTGCTCCTACTCATGACCGGCTGGAAAGTGGAGGCGGCCATGAGCAGGAGCGGTGATGGGAAAGTGAGGCTGCAGGCCTGCAAACCCCAACAAACATTGCTATCATTATACTCTGGGGTCTGAACAAACCCCAGAGTATGAATGTTCATGGGTGGTCCACAGTGGGACATAATACTGTGTGTAGGGGCCACTATGGGGCATAATACTGTGTGGAGGGGCCACTATGGGACATACTGTCTGGAGGCCACTTTGAGACATTATAGTGTGTGTAAATGAGGTGTTATACTATACTAGGAAAGGGGGCGCTATGCTGCGGGGAAGGGGTCAAGTCAAAAGTTTTCTGGGGGACCCAGTCTTTGCTAGTTATTCCATTGATTGGGGTTTCACTATACCATTTATACTCCGCTGTGTATACCTTTTATATTTGCACCTTGTGTGGACTTTTGGGTTTGGGTTATGTACAGTATAGTGTAATCTATGTAAAGTACCAAACAGATAGTCCATCAATGAAGAAGATGGAGCAGACCTGAACACAGATGGAGCACTGTAAATTGCCTATACGATGAACAAAACAGCATTACAATCTATGACATTATGGCGTTTGTCTTATCTGTGGCTTCAATGCTCCAGGCTAAGTTTTATACTGCCATCATTATCCCCAACATGTACATGTAGCATCCAGTTGGGGAACCTGTTGTGAAAAATGTGAATCCCACCCTCACCAGAGCCGGTTGCCACAACTACCCTACCACTTGACTATATGCATCCTGACACTGTTATTAGATTTGTATAAGGCACTCGGTTTGGGCTTAACTATGGGTGCTTCCGATAGGGTCCCAACCCGTAATACAGAGAAAACAAAATTGGAGCACTCCAGTGATGAATGATAATAGTGATTTGATCGTGAATTTCTTAGATTGATAGAAAATCCATACAGAGTAGTTAACGTTTTCGGCAATAAAGCGTTCATCAGACTCTATAGCTATATAGAAAATACAATCCAGTGCAGTGAATTCCAAAATAGAACATCCTGTGTTATGGATGAACATGTCCTGGTTTGGAGGATACCACAACTGTGCTGTAAGCCCCTCTGGTTATAGGATGACCGGAGACAAATGGTGCTATGATCCCCTGGATATTGGTATGAATGGCGTCCCCCACGTGTGGTATGTGTCACACATAGGTTTTCTCTTTGCGCAATTTATGTAAAGTTGCAGACAAAAAAGTTGTGTATGTCGTGTGCCCGAGGCCTTAGGTTTTCTGACCACTGATCCTAGATGGAGTATCGCCCTGGCTACCTAACCACTCTGTTCAGTACCTGCCAAGTCTTAGAGGGAACATTAACGGCAAATGTACTAATCACCCATCCGCATTCCTGTCCAGGCCAGCCTCCACTTCTTCCTCCAGAGGATGCTGCCCATTAAATCCTGATGCTGTAGAATACCAGGACCCAAAGCGATTGGATTCAATCTGGGGGACGCATGCACAACACCACCTAGTAAATGTTGCCTCCATTGACTGCATCTGCACATGGGAGCTCAGGCACAGGCACAGTCGTAAAAAGACCATGGTGTGCCAGGAATCGGCTCAGCAATTTAGAGTAATCCGAATATATCGAACCTGGAACTTTTGCCGAAACATTGTATGCATAGCCGGACCTAAACTAAATTTGTAAACCAGGCATTATGTTGTGAATGACCATGAGCTGTCCCTGACCCTCCCTTAGGGGAGTGAACAAGGCCACTTGTTGCATGCAGAAGACGGAAATCTGAAAACGGAGATCGAACGCTGGTGTGAACCCAGCGTAACTCTGATTCCATTTCTGTAGTGCGTGGAGTGTGCTGGCTCAGCAGTGTGTATATAATCCAAGAAAATTAAGTAATCTAGCACTTGGAATAATGATTTCTTCTATATTAATAATCCATTAAAACATCATGAAGTGAACAATCCTCACCTATGCATACCCAACCTGTGTAGTCAGTGATCACTGTGTATTGCCAACTTCATGATGTTTTAACCCCTTAACGACCAATGACGTACATGGAGAGGGACCTCTCCATATGAGGCAGATGCTGGCAGTAGAATACAACCAGTACACTCTGCTAACACCCGCGATCAAGGCTGGCACTGATCATGGCCGTTAACTCTTTAGATGCTGTGGTCAAACATGACTGCAGCAACTAAACAGTGCAGGCGCCATGGCTGCCACCATTTTGTAATGATTGATTCATTATGACTTCAGAGAGCAGCGAACAATTGCCATTGCTGTGAACCTATTGAAAGATCCCAGGTCTGTCATAGACCATAGTTCTATGTTAGTCAAAAGCTTTTACAATAGATTAGTTTTGCCATGTATTGTATGGGCGATCAGACTCCTAGGGTTCAAGGTCCCTTAGAGGTCTGAACATAAAAGTAAAATCTATACAAAAAACACAAAAAATATAAAAATTTCAATCATCCATCTTTCCCTAGATCACATATAAAAATAGACAAAAATAACCAATAACACTTTAGGTATCTCCACGTTCAAAAATGAAATATAAAAATACACCTTACCCAGCTCCATACATGTTAATATGAAAAAATTACAGGTGTCAGAATACAGCATCTCAAAGAAAGTTTTTCATTTTTGGAAAGGTATTAAAACATTACAATAATGCTATAGAAATTTGGTATCAATGAGATCACAGAATACAGTATCACAGATACTCAGAATAGCAGAGGCTAGATGGATTTTGAAGCTTGGTACGAGACAACCTGCCGGGTTTAACAAGAGAAACGATTTGGCCTACATTTATTAGGGTCAGTTGTTTGTCTTGTTGTCCGGTGTATAATCTTGACATCAAAATTTCTGTTTTTTTCTGATATTTTTTCTATATAACTCAAATCTGCACATCAATATTTGCATATGATTGCACCGGAGTTGACTGATTGCAACCTAATTACTGTTTTGCATATTTGCGAGCAAATTGGGACCATGCAGATAAAGACACTTACCGGTTTACTGTTCACATTGGGCGGTATGGTGATTTCTTTTAGGTTTCTCTCTGGTCCTCTTTTTTCTTTTTCCCGTTCGGGAGCCGTGGTGTCCGCGCGTGCGCCGAATGTTCCGATTTAGTACACCAGTCTATGGGACATTCGGGCGCATGCGCAGCTTTTCCCCCTGGTGTATATTTAGCCATCTTTGTTTTGGGTAGATAGGTTGTACAGCGCATGTGTGCATTCTGCCGTAGCGGCGTCTGGAATACCATATTGGTGGACCCTCGTTCCTTGGGTGGGATCTTATGCTACACGGATCCACCCGAGATCCGGGGGTCTTTTGTTTACATGCTCATGTGATCATATTGCAAAAGCAAATTAACATCCTAGGTATAGTGATCTTTTTATTTGTTCATGCAACAACGTATCTTTTTGTGACATTTAGGCATGTGGTTATTTACATGTGTCATCATAACATATTTTTTGTGATTTATACCTCTCGTTAATGTACTTCTCTTGATAATACCTCCTATATTTTACAATATGATGTTTTAAGGGATTGTACACATTACCTAATTTTATTCATTTCACGTGTGGTTGTATTATTTAAGGGGGTGGGATGTGGTAGACGATCAGGCTATGACTAAGGCACGCATGTGCTGAAACGCGTCAGCCGACGTCATCATTTTCTCTAGCGTTTGGGGTAGGGAGCACCTCTGACCTGGCGAAATATGTTTTTTTAACTTGATACAATAAAGAAATATTTTTTTATCTACGTGGATGCTGGATTTTTCTAACTTCTGCATGCTACACCTCGAGTCGACGAGGATGTGAATTCAACATATAAATGCGTCTGGATGTGTATGCTATATCGGGCTCATATTAAATATTGTGTGTATTTACAACTTTCAAAGCATTTATCTTGAGGATATTATAATGGGACTCATGAATTCCAAGTTGCATCAAGATATGGTCTGAAGGATTCGTTTGTTTGGGCTGTGTTTTCCCTTTTCCCCATTTTTTCCTATCTAATTATCAATGAGATCACACTGACCCACAGAATACAGATAACAGATCATTTTTACCCCATAGTGAAGCAGTAAAAATCAAACCTAGAGTTGGAGGAGGGCAGATCACAGACCTTTCAATATATTCCCCTTCAATGTGTTTGGTATTTTTTAGTTTGACCATTTTGTTTATTGCTTTTTATGAGAGTTTTTGATCAATGGGAGTTGAGGAACAAGAGTGACACCTGAAGGCCTTTAGGCAATACTACAATCTCTAGTGTGATGATAACCCAGGGTCCAATAGGTTCATCTGAAGCTGAGAATGAAGATCACTTAACAATGGAATTTAACTTTTTTTTAATTCATTTTTTACATACTGTATATACTCGAGTATAAGCCGACCCGAATATAAGCCGAGACCCCTAATTTTACCACAAAAAAATGGGAAATCTTATTGACTCCAGTATAAGCCAAGGGGGGGGGGGGAGGAATCCACCATTGCAGATAAAAAGTCTGGTCATGTGCACTGAAGCTTAGTAACTCCATGTGCCTCATAGTAATAGCAGTTAACCCCATCATGTCCCTCACATTAACCCCCTGTGTGCCTCACATAAGAGTTACTGATATGTGGGACATATGGAGGTAATAATTAGGTATCTTCATAATTAAGGTCCTTCATTAGCACCCTCATGTGTCTCACATATTAGTAACCCTTATATGGGGCACACAGGGGTTAATATGAGGGACATGATGGGTTAACTGCTATTAATGCCTGACATTAATAGGCAGAGTAACTAAAGGAAGGTCCCTGTGTGTTACTGTCACGTTACTGTAGCTTCCTTTCCTCCATACAACAGACATGTTCCATAAGACACAATGAATCCTGGCCACTCATCTGCAGGGTAGATGCTAAATCCTAGTGTACTAAAGGAGCTCTGATGATGTCATGACCATGTGATCGGACTCTGGTGTGGGCGGAGCTACTAGGCTTTAGAGTCAACCTTATCTGCAGATGTTACATACCAGTGGCTACAGGACCTTTGATGACATCACAGTCACGTAACCTCATGACAAGCCAATCACAGAGCAGTAGCACTAAAGGACCTCCCCCTTCCAGGTCCTTCCAGTTTTACTGTGGACCCTGACTCGTGTATAAGCAAGGAGAGCTTTTTTTTGAAAAATGTGCTGAAAAAGTCGGCTTATACTCAAGTATATATGGTATATTAGTGTTTTGGAATAATATATGTACAATGATAAGACATGCACTCATTTGTATATGTGTGGGGAAACAAATATTTCTTCTTGTTACTAGTGTACAAATTCATATCAAGATATCTCCACATTTTAGCAAAGACAAGTGTTTGAAAAGTAGTCAGGGAATTAAACAGTTAATATAGCATTTCAGGGGTTTTTTTTTATACTAGAGTATGGGCTTTTTATTGCTGCATTTAGAGTTGGGCTTCTTTCCCTACAAAAAGGTCATTGTCCTTTGAAGTTCCCTGAAGTCTGATTCAAACTTGTGATGCATCAACTTTGAAAATCACAAATTTGTGGACTTTTCTATGTTAGATATGTCAAATCTAGAGTCGGTTATTACAGTTTTCAATAGTCAAAAATTTAATACGTGATCAGAAAACAGCCATTATACATTTCTAATAAAAGATAAGAAAATTGTAATAAGCTAACATTTTCATTTCTATCTACAACAGACGCATCTGAGAATACATCATCCACCACCATAGTCAATAGCTTGACAGATACTACAAGCAGTGACAAGAGCTTCACAACTTCTTTGGACTCATCAATAACTAATGTTACCATTTCCAAAAATTCTAATGTTCTTAACACATCTTCTATTACAATAACAACAGAAGGATCATCCACAGAAATGGCAACCACAGTTACAAGTGATAGCACAATACAGAAATTGTTGTCTCTGGCAGACAGTCCTGAGAATTCCACGCACAGTGATCCAGCCTATATAACATCTTCAATAACCAGCACAAGTACGAGCATATTATCAGATATAACACCGACAGTAACCACAGTATCGAACAGCAGTCGGAGCCAATCTACCTCATTACCAATCACTGAAACGTCTAGATCACAAACACAACCATCCTCACCATCGTCTGTTTCAGAAATATCAAGTTTTAATGATAGTCCATCCACTTCTATTAAAACATTAATAATATCCACTACAAATAACATGACAGAAATAACTGAATCTATAGAATCCACAACATTAAAGAATCCATCTAGTTCTTCAGAAGAACATGAAATACATACATCGGGTGCTTCCTATACAAAGGAGTCATCAACCACATCTTCTACACATCAACCACCAGCTGAAGACTTCTCAAATGATCCTGGATCTTCAACATCATTATCAGTTACAAAACCACCGCAATCTACTGAAAGCACAGAGACATCTACAGGAGAACCTATACAATCGACAGAGTCAATTAGGTCTTCTTCATCATCAAAAACATCTCAGTCTTCAAACGTTGCATATCAAGCTACAACAATAACACAACCATTACCAATTTCAACCAAGGAAGACAATGCAAGTGATGATTTGACAAAGGCATCAACCATACTAGAATTATCACATTTGACATCAACCATACAACCACCAACAATGACAAAAACAACCCCTGCTTCTAAGCCTTTATTACCAACTACAGAAACATCAGGTGATTTCCAAACCACAGTAGCCACATCCAATGCAGCTTCTAAATCTATTCAACCCTCTGATTTGTCAACACTGGAAGACGTGTCAGCAGAAAATACTCGATCAACAATAGTGGAGTCAATAGAAACTACAACACTAAGCTTTATATCACCAAGCAATGAACAGCTTTCCACGGAAGGTCATACACAGGACACATCAGAGGTACTAAACTTATCATATTCAATGACAAATACACAGGCCACAACAACTGAAGAAGCTTCAACTGTTTCCCCATCAACATCTGAAAAACCTCAATCTACAGAAAATGCAGAGACATCAAGAGAAACTTTGCATTCAACTGAATCACATGGATCTTCTCCATCTTTACAAACATTAGGTTCTTTTGATACATCACACTCCACATCAAGTGTTCTTAAAAATATTGTATCATCCACAGTATCACACATGTCATCAACTACATCCATGGAATCTACCTCCAATGTTTCTAATCAAACCAAGACATTGACTGTACCAGAATTGACTTCTCCAGCACAAACATCAACAGTAAAACAGGAAACATCTACTTCTCCAACATTAATAACCTCAATAACTGGAGAACCATCAGGTACTTCCCAAGCTACAGAGATGACTTCAGCTGCATCTTTAATATCGAAAATAATGGATGTATCAACAAGTGCAGCAGAAAATGTACAAAGACCAACAGAAAGTCTTACCTCTAAAATATTTTACACAGTTTTAACCATGTCTGCTTCAAGTGAAGAAACACACATGTCAACAGAAACAGCAGCAACAGCCTCCTCTTCCAGCTCATCTGTCTCACCAGATCTAACCTCAGAAAACGTTGCTACTACTTTGACTGATCACACTTCAACTCTTATACCACAGGCATCTACACATCCGACTACAGTTAAAACAGAGACTTCATCTCAAGAAACCAGCTCCTCCCAAGCCAATAACCTTTCAACAGTAGCAGAATTATCATCAGCACCTTCAACAGAGCAAAAAACTGCTCATGTTACTGACATCTCCACCAGAGAAGTAATTTCTACTGGAAGTGAAGAGACTGGCACATTTTCTACAAACCCATCAACTATCTTGTCATCTGTTTCATCCACCACTTTACCAGAAGCAACAACTACAGAAATTGTATTACCCACTACACAAACTAGTCATCCTCCACCTACAAACTCTGACGTACCAGTTACAACAGTAATCCCTACAGCGAAGCCTGAATCGACACTCACTCCTGAAGATCATCACACTCTGTCATCAACTCCAAACATGGAGACGATTTCCACAAGTACGAGGAGTTTTAGCACCCCATCATTTCCCACAACTTCAACCTTGTCCCCTTCAAGTGAAGAAACACACATGTCTACAGAAAAAGCATCAACAGCCTTCTCTTCAAGCTCATCTGTTGCACCAGATCTAACCTCAGAAAACGTTGCTACTACTTTGATTGATGACACTTCAACTCTTATACCACAGGCATCTACACATCCAACTACAGTTAAAATGGAGACTTCATCTCAAGAAACCAGTACCTCCCAAGCCAGTAACCTTTCTACAGTAGCAGAATTATCATCGGCACCTTCAACAGAGCAAAAAACTGCTCATGTTACTGACATCTCCACCAGAGAAGTAATTTCTACTGGAAATGAAGAGGCTAGCACATTTTCTATGAACCCATCAACTATCTTGTCATCTGTTTCATCCACCACTTTACCAGAAGCAACAACTACAGAAATTGTATTACCCACTACACAAACTAGTCATCCTCCACCTACAAACTCTGACGTACCAGTTACAACAGTAATCCCTACAGCGAAGCCTGAATCGACACTCACTCCTGAAGATCATCACACTCTGTCATCAACTCCAAACCTGGAGACAATTTCCACAAGTACAAGTAGTTTGACAACAGAAAGTCCTACCACCAAGATAATTTCCACATTTTCAACCATGCCCGCTTCAAGTGAAGAAACACACATGTCTAGAGAAACATCAACAACATCCTCTTCCAGTTCATCTGTTTCGCCAGATTTAACCTCAGGAAACATCGCTACTCATTTGACTGATCACACTTCAACTCTTATACCACAGGCATCTACACATCCGACTACAGTTAAAACGGAGACTTCATCTCAAGAAACCAGCTCCTCCCAAGCCAATAACCTTTCAACAGAAGCAGAATTATCATCGGCACCTTCAACAGAGCAAAAAACTGCTCATGTTACTGACATCTCCACCAGAGAAGTAATTTCTACTGAAAGTGAAGAGACTGGCACATTTTCTAAGAACCCATCAACTATCTTGTCATCTGTTTCATCCACCACTTTACCAGAAGAAACAACTACAGAAATTGTATTACCCACTACACAAACTAGTCATCCTCCACCTACAAACTCTGACGTACCAGTTACAACAGTAATCCCTACAGCGAAGCCTGAATCGACACTCACTCCTGAAGATCATCACACTCTGTCATCAACTCCAAACATGGAGACGATTTCCACAAGTACGAGGAGTTTTAGCACCTCATCATTTCCCACAACTTCAACCTTGTCCCCTTCAAGTGAAGAAACACACATGTCTACAGAAAAAGCATCAACAGCCTTCTCTTCAAGCTCATCTGTTGCACCAGATCTAACCTCAGAAAACGTTGCTACTACTTTGATTGATGACACTTCAACTCTTATACCACAGGCATCTACACATCCGACTACAGTTAAAATGGAGACTTCATCTCAAGAAACCAGTACCTCCCAAGCCAGTAACCTTTCTACAGTAGCAGAATTATCATCAGCACCTTCAACAGATCAAAAAACTGCTCATGTTACTGACATCTCCACCAGAGAAGTAATTTCTACTGGAAATGAAGAGGATAGCACATTTTCTATGAACCCATCAACTATCTTGTCATCTGTTTCATCCACCACTTTACCAGAAGCAACAACTACAGAAATTGTATTACCCACTACACAAACTAGTCATCCTCCACCTACAAACTCTGACGTACCAGTTACAACAGTAATCCCTACAGCGAAGCCTGAATCGACACTCACTCCTGAAGATCATCACACTCTGTCATCAACTCCAAACCTGGAGACAATTTCCACAAGTACAAGTAGTTTGACAACAGAAAGTCCTACCACCAAGACAATTTCCACATTTTCAACCATGCCCGCTTCAAGTGAAGAAACACACATGTTAAGAGAAACATCATCAACATCCTCCTCTTCCAGTTCATCTGTTTTGCCAGATTTAACATCAGGAAACATCGCTACTACTTTGACTGATCACACTTCAACT
The DNA here is from genome assembly GCF_031893055.1 of Leptodactylus fuscus. Classification (NCBI taxonomy): domain Eukaryota; kingdom Metazoa; phylum Chordata; class Amphibia; order Anura; family Leptodactylidae; genus Leptodactylus; species Leptodactylus fuscus. The sequence continues at coordinate 45,601,827 of NC_134270.1, read as the reverse complement.
CTTATACCACAGGCATCTACACATCCAACTACAGTGAAAATGGAGACTTCATCTCAAGAAACCAGTTCCTCCCAAGCCAGTAACCTTTCAACAGTTGCAGAATTATCATCGGCACCTTCAACAGAGCAAAAATCTGCTCATGTTACTGACATCTCCACCAGAGAAGTAATTTCTACTGGAAGTGAAGAGACTGGCACATTTTCTACAAACCCGTCAACTATCTTGTCATCTGTTTCATCCACCACTTTACCAGAAGAAACAAATACAGAAATTGTATTACCCACTACACAAACTAGTCATCCTCCACCTACAAACGCTGAAATTCCAGATACAACAGTAATCCCTACAGCGATGCCTGAATCCACACTCACTCCTGAAGATCATCACACTCTGTCATCAACTCCAAACATGGAGACAATTTCCACAAGTACGAGGAGTTTCAGCACCTCATCATTTCCCACAATTTCAACCATGTCCCCATCAAGTGAAGAAACACACATGTCTACAGAAAAAGCATCAACAGCCTTCTCTTCAAGCTCATCTGTTTCACCAGATCTAACTTCAGAAAACATCGCTACTACTTTGACTGATCATACTTCAACTCTTATACCACAGGCATCTACACATCCGACTACAGTTAAAATGGAGACTTCATCTCAAGAAACCAGCTCCTCCCAAGCCAGTAACCTTTCAACAGTAGCAGAATTCTCATCAGCACCTTCAACAGAGCAAAAAACTGCTCATGTTACTGACATCTCCACCAGAGAAGTAATTTCTACTGGAAGTGTAGAGACTGGCACATTTTCTACAAACCCATCAACTATCTTGTCATCTGTTTCATCCACTACTTTACCAGAAGAAACAATTACAGAAATTGTATTACCCACTACACAAACTAGTCATCCTCCACCTACAAACTCTGACCTGCCAGTTACAACAGTAATCCCTACAGCGAAGCCTGAATCGACACTCACTCCCGAAGATCATCACACTCTGTCATCAACTCCAAACATGGAGACAATTTCCACAAGTACGAGGAGTTTTAGCACCCCATCATTTCCCACAACTTCAACCTTGTCCCCTTCAAGTGAAGAAACACACATGTCTACAGAAAAAGCATCAACAGCCTTCTCTTCAAGCTCATCTGTTGCACCAGATCTAACCTCAGAAAACGTTGCTACTACTTTGATTGATGACACTTCAACTCTTATACCACAGGCATCTACACATCCAACTACAGTTAAAATGGAGACTTCATCTCAAGAAACCAGTACCTCCCAAGCCAGTAACCTTTCTACAGTAGCAGAATTATCATCGGCACCTTCAACAGAGCAAAAAACTGCTCATGTTACTGACATCTCCACCAGAGAAGTAATTTCTACTGGAAATGAAGAGGCTAGCACATTTTCTATGAACCCATCAACTATCTTGTCATCTGTTTCATCCACCACTTTACCAGAAGCAACAACTACAGAAATTGTATTACCCACTACACAAACTAGTCATCCTCCACCTACAAACTCTGACGTACCAGTTACAACAGTAATCCCTACAGCGAAGCCTGAATCGACACTCACTCCTGAAGATCATCACACTCTGTCATCAACTCCAAACCTGGAGACAATTTCCACAAGTACAAGTAGTTTGACAACAGAAAGTCCTACCACCAAGATAATTTCCACATTTTCAACCATGCCCGCTTCAAGTGAAGAAACACACATGTCTAGAGAAACATCAACAACATCCTCCTCTTCCAGTTCATCTGTTTCGCCAGATTTAACCTCAGGAAACATCGCTACTCATTTGACTGATCACACTTCAACTCTTATACCACAGGCATCTACACATCCGACTACAGTTAAAACGGAGACTTCATCTCAAGAAACCAGCTCCTCCCAAGCCAATAACCTTTCAACAGAAGCAGAATTATCATCGGCACCTTCAACAGAGCAAAAAACTGCTCATGTTACTGACATCTCCACCAGAGAAGTAATTTCTACTGAAAGTGAAGAGACTGGCACATTTTCTAAGAACCCATCAACTATCTTGTCATCTGTTTCATCCACCACTTTACCAGAAGAAACAACTACAGAAATTGTATTACCCACTACACAAACTAGTCATCCTCCACCTACAAACTCTGACCTACCAGTTACAACAGTAATCCCTACAGCGAAGCCTGAATCGACACTCACTCCTGAAGATCATCACACTCTGTCATCAACTCCAAACATGGAGACGATTTCCACAAGTACGAGGAGTTTTAGCACCTCATCATTTCCCACAACTTCAACCTTGTCCCCTTCAAGTGAAGAAACACACATGTCTACAGAAAAAGCATCAACAGCCTTCTCTTCAAGCTCATCTGTTGCACCAGATCTAACCTCAGAAAACGTTGCTACTACTTTGATTGATGACACTTCAACTCTTATACCACAGGCATCTACACATCCGACTACAGTTAAAATGGAGACTTCATCTCAAGAAACCAGTTCCTCCCAAGCCAGTAACCTTTCTACAGTAGCAGAATTATCATCAGCACCTTCAACAGATCAAAAAACTGCTCATGTTACTGACATCTCCACCAGAGAAGTAATTTCTACTGGAAATGAAGAGGATAGCACATTTTCTATGAACCCATCAACTATCTTGTCATCTGTTTCATCCACCACTTTACCAGAAGCAACAACTACAGAAATTGTATTACCCACTACACAAACTAGTCATCCTCCACCTACAAACTCTGACGTACCAGTTACAACAGTAATCCCTACAGCGAAGCCTGAATCGACACTCACTCCTGAAGATCATCACACTCTGTCATCAACTCCAAACCTGGAGACAATTTCCACAAGTACAAGTAGTTTGACAACAGAAAGTCCTACCACCAAGACAATTTCCACATTTTCAACCATGCCCGCTTCAAGTGAAGAAACACACATGTTAAGAGAAACATCATCAACATCCTCCTCTTCCAGTTCATCTGTTTTGCCAGATTTAACATCAGGAAACATCGCTACTACTTTGACTGATCACACTTCAACTCTTATACCACAGGCATCTACACATCCAACTACAGTGAAAATGGAGACTTCATCTCAAGAAACCAGTTCCTCCCAAGCCAGTAACCTTTCAACAGTTGCAGAATTATCATTGGCACCTTCAACAGAGCAAAAATCTGCTCATGTTACTGACATCTCCACCAGAGAAGTAATTTCTACTGGAAGTGAAGAGACTGGCACATTTTCTACAAACCCATCAACTATCTTGTCATCTGTTTCATCCACCACTTTACCAGAAGAAACAAATACAGAAATTGTATTACCCACTACACAAACTAGTCATCCTCCACCTACAAACGCTGAAATTCCAGATACAACAGTAATCCCTACAGCGATGCCTGAATCCACACTCACTCCTGAAGATCATCACACTCTGTCATCAACTCCAAACATGGAGACAATTTCCACAAGTACGAGGAGTTTCAGCACCTCATCATTTCCCACAATTTCAACCATGTCCCCATCAAGTGAAGAAACACACATGTCTACAGAAAAAGCATCAACAGCCTTCTCTTCAAGCTCATCTGTTTCACCAGATCTAACTTCAGAAAACATCGCTACTACTTTGACTGATCATACTTCAACTCTTATACCACAGGCATCTACACATCCGACTACAGTTAAAATGGAGACTTCATCTCAAGAAACCAGCTCCTCCCAAGCCAGTAACCTTTCAACAGTAGCAGAATTCTCATCAGCACCTTCAACAGAGCAAAAAACTGCTCATGTTACTGACATCTCCACCAGAGAAGTAATTTCTACTGGAAGTGTAGAGACTGGCACATTTTCTACAAACCCATCAACTATCTTGTCATCTGTTTCATCCACTACTTTACCAGAAGAAACAATTACAGAAATTGTATTACCCACTACACAAACTAGTCATCCTCCACCTACAAACTCTGACCTGCCAGTTACAACAGTAATCCCTACAGCGAAGCCTGAATCGACACTCACTCCCGAAGATCATCACACTCTGTCATCAACTCCAAACATGGAGACAATTTCCACAAGTACAAGTAGTTTTAGCACCTCATCATTTCCCGCAGTTTCAACCTTCTCCCTTTCAAGCGAAGAAACACACATGTCTACAGAAAAAGCATCAACAGCATCCTCTTCAAGCTCATCTGTTGCACCAGATCTAACCTCAGAAAACGTTGCTACTACTTTGATTGATCACACTTCAACTCTTATACCACAGGCATCTACACATCCGACTACAGTGAAAATGGAGACTTCATCTCAAGAAACCAGCTCCTCCCAAGCCAGTAACCTTTCAACAGAAGCAGAATTATCATCAGCACCTTCAACAGAGCAAAAAACTGCTCATGTTACTGACATCTCCACCAGAGAAGTAATTTCTACTGGAAGTGAAGAGACTGGCACATTTTCTACAAACCCATCAACTGTCTTGTCATCTGTTTCATCCACCACTTTATCAGAAGCAACAACTACAGAAATTGTATTACCCACTACACAAACTAGTCATCCTCCACCTACTAACGCTGAAATTCCAGTTACAACAGTAATCCCTACAGCGAAGCCTGAATCGACACTCACTCCTGAAGATCATCACACTCTGTCATCAACTCCAAACATGGAGACAATTTCCACAAGTACAAGTAGTTTTAGCACTTCATCATTTCCCACAACTTCAACCTTGTCCCCTTCAAGTGAAGAAACACGCATGTCTACAGAAAAAGCATCAACAGAATCCTCTTCAAGCTCATCTATTGCACCAGATCTAACCTCAGAAACCATCGCTACTACTTTGATTGATCACACTTCAACTCTTATACCACAGGCATCTACACATCCAACTACAGTTAAAATGGAGACTTCATCTCAAGAAACCAGCTCCTCCCAAGCCAGTAACCTTTCAACAGTAGCAGAATTATCATCAGCACCTTCAACAGAGCAAAAAACTGCTCATGTTACTGACATCTCCACCAGGGAAGTAATTTCTACTGGAAGTGTAGAGACTGGCACATTTTCTACAAACCCATCAACTATCTTGTCATCTGTTTCATCCACCACTTTATCAGAAGCAACAACTACAGAAATTGTATTACCCACTACACAAACTAGTCATCCTCCACCTACAAACTCTGACCTGCCAGTTACAACAGTAAGCCCTACAGCAAAGCTTGAATCAACACTCACTCCTGAAGATCATCACACTCTGTCATCAACTCCAAACATGGAGACAATTTCCACAAGTACAAGTAGTTTGACAACTGAAAATCTTACCACCAAGAAAATTTCCACATTTTCAACCATGCTCGCTTCAAGTGAAGAAACACACATGTTAAGAGAAACATCATCAACATCCTCCTCTTCCAGTTCATCTGTTTCGCCAGATTTAACATCAGGAAACATCGCTACTACTTTGACTGATCACACTTCAACTCTTATACCACAGGCATCTACACATCCAACTACAGTGAAAATGGAGACTTCATCTCAAGAAACCAGTTCCTCCCAAGCCAGTAACCTTTCAACAGTTGCAGAATTATCATCGGCACCTTCAACAGAGCAAAAATCTGCTCATGTTACTGACATCTCCACCAGAGAAGTAATTTCTACTGGAAGTGAAGAGACTGGCACATTTTCTACAAACCCATCAACTATCTTGTCATCTGTTTCATCCACCACTTTACCAGAAGCAACAACTACAGAAATTGTATTACCCACTACACAAACTAGTCATCCTCCACCTACTAACGCTGAAATTCCAGTTACAACAGTAATCCCTACAGCGAAGCCTGAATCGACACTCACTCCTGAAGATCATCACACTCTGTCATCAACTCCAAACATGGAGACAATTTCCACAAGTACAAGTAGTTTTAGCACTTCATCATTTCCCACAACTTCAACCTTGTCCCCTTCAAGTGAAGAAACACGCATGTCTACAGAAAAAGCATCAACAGAATCCTCTTCAAGCTCATCTATTGCACCAGATCTAACCTCAGAAACCATCGCTACTACTTTGATTGATCATACTTCAACTCTTATACCACAGGCATCTACACATCCAACTACAGTTAAAATGGAGACTTCATCTCAAGAAACCAGCTCCTCCCAAGCCAGTAACCTTTCTACAGTAGCAGAATTATCATCAGCACCTTCAACAGAGCAAAAAACTGCTCATGTTACTGACATCTCCACCAGAGAAGTAATTTCTACTGGAAGTGTAGAGACTGGCACATTTTCTACAAACCCATCAACTATCTTGTCATCTGTTTCATCCACCACTTTACCAGAAGCAACAACTACAGAAATTGTATTAACCACCACACAAACTAGTCATCCTCCACCTACAAACTCTGACCTACCAGCTACAACAGTAATCCCTACAGCGAAGCCTGAATCGACACTCACTCCTGAAGATCATTACACTCTGTCATCAACTCCAAACATGGAGACAATTTCCACAAGTACAAGTAGTTTGACAACTGAAAGTCTTACCACCAAGATAATTTCCACATTTTCAACCATGCCCACTTCAAGTGAAGAAACACACATGTCTACAGAAACATCAACAACATCCTCTTCCAGCTCATCTGTTTCGCCAGATTTAACCTCAGGAAACATCGCTACTACTTTGACTGATCACACTTCAACTCTTATACCACAGGCATCTACACATCCGACTACAGTTAAAACAGAGACTTCATCTCAAGAAACCAGCTCCTCCCAAGCCAATAACCTTTCAACAAAAGCAGAATTATCATCAGCACCTTCAACAGAGGAAAAAACTGCTCATGTTACAGACATCTCCACCAGGGATGTAATTTCTACTGGAAGTGAAGAGACTGGCACATTTTCTATGAACCCATCAACTATTTTGTCATCTGTTTCATCCACCTTTCATACATCAACAGCAGATTCCACTGAAAATACAACAGAAGGCAATATAAGTCAATCAACAGTAACTTCCACAGAAAGCAAAATACCGAGTTTAACATCACCAAGCAATGATCAGCTCTCCACTGAAATCCATTCACAGGATACATCATCCGTTTTATTTTCATCACAACCTACAAGTACAATTACAGGGTCTCTTTTAACTACAAAAGCCTCAGCTGCTTCTTCATCTAGTGCACCTCAAACTACTTCATCATCAATGGAAACCAAAGCATCGACAACAAAACACATTGAATCTTCCACAGTTTTGGGTTCACCAACTTCTTCCTTAGTGCATGAATCACAGACATCCACAGATTCGTATGTGACAATGGTATCAAGTTCCACTCTGGTCACAGAAACAGTGACTACAACTCTTACCGGTGTCACACCAATATCAAAAAGACCTTCCATACAGCCTTGTCCACAGTACACATTTGGGGAACAATGTGAAAATGGACTCAATTTTATAGACGTAATAATAGGTGAGATGAATATTATACAATTATACAGTATGTGGGTGTGAGCGCTTAGTATAAGTATGTGTTAGAAAATTTATTTATTCCATTTATTTATTTCTCTATGGTATCCAGAGTAAATGTTTTAGCTCCAGAAAAGGATGTCTGGTCTGGAAATGATGGCATGTCCATTATTATATGGTCACACATTTATTTCAGATGGTAGTGTATAATACTAAACTTTCCATTCTGGTTCGTTCTTGGTTCAACAGATCAGTTCTAGTGCAGGGCAGTCATGATGCTAAACCATACAATGATTTTTTAGATACTGGTTTGCTTCTACAATTTTTGGAAGGACGTTTGCTTTTTTAGTGTGACAATGGCACTCTGCAGAGAAAAAGATCTATTGGAAGTATGGTACGTCTAGAGTATTCTTTATTAAACTTCTGCGCATGACCGTGTTCAGTGTACAGTTCATAAAAATGGCACGGATGACACATTGATTGGTACATTGTAAATGAATTGAGAGATCTACAAGTACGGACAAGGATCGGACCTGCCCCATAAGTTGCGGCTCTTGAGTTCAGCAAAGACACACAATTGCAAAAACTATGGCTATTTGTATGTGCCCTTTGAAATGTATACATGGTCATGTGCATGAGGTATTGGTTTCACAGTCATTTTCTACTTTTACATGTATTCTAGGGAAAGGAGGGATTTAGAACTTTTATTTTTATTTATTTTTTAAAGCTTTTTCCCCCCCACTATTTTATGGGAGATTCTATACATTACCATTGCGGCCAGTCATAGTCACCCCCTCCAAAGAAAAAAAAATATATTTATTTTTGCTTTACTCGGCTTATACTCGAGTATATAAAGTAGTTTAGTTTCTGGAATGTCTGAATAGTGCGGTGAATGCAATTTTATTTTTTTATATACATTTCTTTCTGACTTTTAATATTTTCTCATATTTAGATAAAAGCAAGGCTCCTGTTATGAGTATTAATGTTCACGTCTCATTGAATAGAACATATACTCCACAACTTGCAAACAACTCTTCAGCAGAATACATCGCCCTATTCAACGAGATCAATCAGGTAAGAAGATACATATAAAAGGAATAAGATGATGTGTATTTAGAAAGTAAGTGCATTATAAGTATGTGATTCACATAATGTGGTAGCAACTACAACTGATAACAAGGAGCACAAGTGAACTGGAGTGTTTATGGATGAGAGTCATGAATGAGGACTTTCTATACTAAAGGAGCTGTCCAGGGTTTTAATCCATTAGTGGTCGACATAATGGCCCTTTTTCCAATGTAGTTGGATTTCTGTGTGTGTATGAAGAGGATGCTGCCAATCCCAGGCGTGTAACCCTTTAGTTACTGTGTTCTGAAACCACAGTATTTAAATGGGTTTGGAGGAAGGTGCCCTGTTTTCTGTAGAACACAATCTCAGGGTGCCAATACTTTATGTTCTAAATCCGCCCTTGTACAATGGCATTGTGGCGGTACATTACCTGGTATTGTGGTGGTGGGGCAATGACTAGCATTTAGGCAGATCTGTTGGCAATCTGTTGAGAAACTGACTGGCACTATGATGGGGCACAATCTAGCATTGTTGTTGGACTCACCACTGAAGCTAATTCAACAAACACCTTTGGAAAGCAGTGTAGACTTAGCGACCAGGGCTACAGAAGGTAAGTATTACTCACTTTGTAGTTTTTAACATATCCTGTGCTCACAGAAAATTATTAACCTACAATGGACAACACCTTTAATATACTTAGGAAATAGAGAACCATCTGAAATATAGGTAATACCTGACTAGTATATACACGATTATCTAGAATTCTATCTATCTATCTATCTATCTATCTATCTATCTATCTATCTATCTCCTATCTATCTATCTATCTATCTATCTATCTATCTATATTTCTATCTACAGTATCTATCTATCTATCTATCTATCTATCTATCTATCTATCTATCTCCTATCTATCTATCTATCTATCTATCGATCTATCTCCTATCTATCTATCTATCTATCTATCTATCTATCTATCTCCTATCTATCTATCTATCTATCTATCTATCTATCTCCTATCTATCTATCTATCTATCTATCTATCTATCTATCTATCTTCTGTCAGTAATTTTTATTTGGCCTTTTTTCATGTCAGTTTATCTAGTTGCCCTACTGTCATTGATATGTTTTATCCATGTTTAACTCTAGACGTTTCCTGAAATATACCGGAAGTGTGCACCACAATACTTTCAGAGAATGATACTGCATGGGTTCAGGTATTTTATATATAGTGTATTTACAAATAGTAAAGATTTCAGTTTTCTATGTGTTCATGAGACATGATACACAGTATATATTTAGTTAGAGATGATATAGAAGATACAATTGGTGGCTAATGATAAATTTCTTTTTTTTTTGGACTAACAAAATAATACTGGGAATTAGAGAAACTGCTAAAATTGCAGTAATAGAGCGCTGACCTCTCATCATATAACTATAAGAGCTGAAATGTTACAGTTTATGTATTTCTTATTTCTTTTTTTTTTCCCGTTTGGTTCGCAGTGAAGGCAGCACCGTTGTCAATACTTCTGGAATCTATGACTACCCAAACAACCAGACTGGCATTGACTATATAAACTATAACTTAACTGATGAAGTGAGGACTGCATTCTCCACCATTAATGATAGCTTACCTGGAAATCTACAAGTATCTACCGAGTCTACTCCTCCTATATCAAGTAAGCTTTTGGTTAGAAAATGTTTACCAACTACTTGAGCTATATTTGATTTGTTGCGGCATGAACATTGTTGGCATGATGGTTGGGGAGGCAACTGCTGTGATTCTATCCATTGCTAGATGGAAGTCAGGGAGACACAGTAATGCTTCATCTTCTGTTGGCTTTGATTAGCTATCTATAAAGGACACATGATCAGAATATTATGGTCAATGGCCAACCATGTATTTCCCAAGAAAACCTAGGCAGAGAGTAATAACGTGCTAAGTTGAGATGAGTGAACACTGTTCGGAACAGCTGTTCCGAACAGCACGCTCCCATAGAAATGAATGGAAGCAGCTGGCACACGGGGGGTTAAGCGGCCGGCCGCCGGCAAAGTCTGCGTGCTTCCATTCATTTCTATGGGAGTGTGCTGTTCGGATCGGCTGATCCGAACAGTGTTCGCTCATCTCTAATGCTAAGCTGTTTTCTATCCTTGCTACCAATTTTCTAGTGATCGGCAGAGGTTACATCAACTGAATCTCTCCACTCCATGACATATGGAACAGTAGAAGACCCTAATAATATTTTTTACAGAAAAAAAATAAGCATAGATATTTTTAGACTTATATACATACTGTTTTGTGTCTCTCTTCATCAGTCTTTGCAGCATCGGTCTCCTCCACATATCTGACCAGATAATAAATCAATCCCATGAGTGGCTTAGAGGGGCAAGGAGGTCACAAGCTACTGTGATGTTTTGTTTGCAGGATGAGCTGCTCACAGTGAGCTTACAAACAAAACGTCACAGCTGTGGTCAATGACATGAAAATAAATCCGATAAATGGTGCTGAATTTAAACAGGATATACGTATATTAGGAAGTGTTTTGTATTGAAGCAGCCTGTTATTTGGCCCATATTTTTTTTTTTTAAAAAAACTGGATAACCCCTTTAAATCTACTCCTAAACTACTGAATTACAAGAATTCACCATGGAGTATGGAATAAAGTTGACCGTACAATAAATTATGTGTAATGAATACACACCTACAACAATACATTGACTCTACATTTTGCACTTTTTAGATGTAATGCAGCTACAACCTTATATGACATGCAGCTTGAACTTTACTAACTACAATGTGACCTGTAACAACAAGTCCTGTGAGTGTGCTGGACCATGTGCACAGAATTCCAGTTATTGCTCCAATAATGGCACTTGCTTAAATCAGAAAACTGGACCATCGTGCAAGTAAGTTTTTTTCTGAAGAAATATGATATCTCATTGCTTATTGCATTTTGCTAACAACCTAGAGCACTGACAGTAATAGTACTACAACATCTACGGCAACCATTAATGGTACATCTGCCACGTACAATGGTGTATCTATCATAAAGACAAGACAAACATCAAGCATGGAGGGATTGTTGTGGTTTATACACTATTACTAACATTTTTAGTGTAAACCAGAGACATTGAAGTCTCACCCCCATGACCATCAGGAACCAGTCAAGGAATTCCAATTTTTTGGCAAGTTGAGTTTCAAGAATGAGGGCAAGTATGTGCACAGATTGGATTAGGTTTTGCATACATCCATAATCAAGTATTTTGATTAGTGAAAGGTACATAAAGTTAGATTTAGTATCATTCATACCTAAGTTCATTATAAAGATATAATATGAATAGATATACTAAATGACTCTGGAAGTATCTCTGGCAGCTAACTGCACATATGATCCTGTTCAATATTTTGTATAATTCAGATAACTTCATTAAAACCTTAAATTCTTCATACAATCCTTCAACACAAAACTTGACATGAAAGGTCCATTAAAAGAAAACAACTTTGGAGACAAATAGTGCATAGTCTATTTCCAATGGAGCGACTCACAGATAACCTATACAGTTTTTTGATCATTATATAAAATAAAAATATTTCACTAACTTTGGTGAATACAGATCTGTTAGTGTAAAATATATACTTACTAGCCTCTGCCCGCGACTTCGTCTGCGGGTTATTGGCATCGATGATCCGCCTATATTTAGGAAATTGCTGCCGTCGATGGTTTGCCTGCTCCGGCATTTTGGCAGCTGTTAAGCTGTCCTGCTGCTGACCTTGTTCCTCACACCGTACCTGTGATTGTTCCAGCATCTGAGCAGCTCGCTGGGACACCATATTAATGAGCGTGTTCTTGGTGTTGATGATCTGCCTGCTCCGGGGTTTCGGCAGCTGTCAAGCTGGCCTGCCGCTGAACTCGTTCCTGGTGCTGTGCCCGTGATTGTTCTGGCATTTCATCAGCGCACTGGGATGCCATATAATGAGTGTGTTGTTGGCGCTGATGATTCGCATACTCTGGCGTTTCGGCAGCCCCTAAGCTGGCCTGCTGCTGAACTTGGTTCTTGCACTGTGCCTGGGATTGTTCTGGCACCTCGCATAAGCATGTTGTTGTCGTCAATGATCCCCCTCAGCTGTGCTTGAGAAGAACTCTGTGAGTTCTGGCTACCTTCATAGCTGTCCTTGTTTGCGACAAATTAAATTCTCTTTTTCCAGGCATGTTAAAAATTGGCAAACTGCCAATTTGGATTAAAGGTGTTTGCCCATGTCAGTTTGTCAGCACTGGAGCAGATCAGATAATATGCAAATGTGTATACACATTGAAGGTTAAGTGTGTTTACACAGAGAGATAACAGCCCCGGCTGAGATAAAGCTGCTGCTAAGAGCTGTTTAACATGGTATGTGAACCTAAATTCATAACTGTCATGAAACCATGTCATTTACCGGGATAAACAGTAGCCTATATTTTAATTGAGGTTACAATCTATCTATGTACCAAACTTCATTCAAATCCATTCAGCCGTTTTTGCGTGATTGAAGAACAAACACACAAACATCCAAACACACAAACATACAAAGTTTCACATTTATAATTTTAGTAGGATAGGATAGGATAGAATAATGCTAAGATTAAAGTTGTGTTGGAGGATCTATTAGGAATATCCTTTGCAGATTTAGTCAAAACACTCAAAAAAAATCACATAACATTCTATTTTATCTTGTGTAATAAAATACCAGATCCCATGAGCCCATGGTCAATGTGATTATTAACCAAGAACATTTTAACTGAGCATAAAGTGTATTTGCTTAACAACATTACACAAAATGACATTTGGCCTATTTTTTTTCTTCAGTTGCAGCGGTCCATATACAGGAGAATTGTGTGAAATTGAAATGACTACAATATCATATGACACTTCAACAGCTTCAACATCACCACAAGCGGGGTCTAACTTGACTACTGAGCTTTTCACTGAAGCAAAAATTGGTGAATTTTCTACAGAAACATCAAGCATCTTCTCAAGTATTTCATCTTCCTTCATCCCGCAGGAAACAACTTCAGAAGTTTTATCAACCAGTATACAAACAGATACAACAGTATTAAAAACAACAATGCTTGAATCCACACTAACTCCTAAAGATCATGACACGCTATCATCCACTCTAAACATGGAGACAATTTCCACAAGTTCAATTAGTCTTACATCAGAAAGTCACACTGTCTCAAACTTTTCAACCATGCCCTCAACTAATGAGGAAACAAACATGCCTTCTGAAACAACATCAAAAACACTTTCCTCAAGCACATCCAGTTCAAGAGGACCAACCGCAGAAAACATTTCTGTCAATGAAGTTTCTACCAAAGCAGTTACTCATACTAGAAGTGTGGAAACTGGTACATTGTCTAAAGAACCATCAACCATCTTGACACCAGTTTCATCCAACTTCTTACCAGAGGAAACAACTCCAGAAAGTTTATTAACCACCACGCAATCTAGTCATCTTCCTACTACATCTGAATTACCAATTACAACAATAATTCATACAATGACATCAGAATCAACATTTTCTCCTGAGGTTCAACACACTTTGTCACCAACTCCAAACATGGAGACAATTTCCAGAAGTACGTTTAGTTTTACAACTGATAGTCTTACCACCTCAACATTTTCAACCATGCCTTCTACTATTGAGGAAACTAGCACGCCTTCTGAAACAGCATCAATAACGTCTTCATCAATTACATCAGTTCCAACAGGACCAACCTCAGAAAACATTTCTACCACTGTGACTGATCATGTTTCAACTCTTACATCACAAGCATCTACTCATTTATCCACAAGAGAAACTGAAGCTTCACCATCACAAGAACCCAGTACTCCTCAAACCAGTAACCCTTCAACAGCAGAACAACTATCATTGTCTCCATCAACAGAACCAAAGACTGCCTTCACTACTGAAGTTTCCACCAAAGCAGTTTCTCTTACTAGAAGTGCGGAAACTGGTACATTCTCTACAGAACCATCAACTTTATTGACACCAGGTTCATCCACCTTCTTACCAGAGGCAACAACTCCAGAAACTTTATTAACCACCACGCAATCTAGTCATTTTCCTACTACATCTGAATTACCAGTAACAACGATAATTCATACAATGACATCGGAACCAACATTCTCTTCTGAGGTTCAACACACTTTGTCATCAACTCCAAACACGGAGACAATTTCCACAAGTAGGGCTGGTTTTACAACCGAAAGTCTTACCACCTCAACATTTTCCGCCCAGCCATCTACTACTGAGGATACTAGCACGCCTTCTGAAACATCATCAATAACGTCTTCATCAATTACATCAGTTTCAACAGGTCCAACCTCAGAAAACATTTCTACCACTGTGACTGATCATGTTTCAACTCTTACATCACAGGCACCAACTCATTTATCCACAAGAGAAACTGAAGCTTCAACATCACAAGAAACCAGTACTCCTCAAACCAAAAACCCTTCAACAGCAGAACAACTATCATTGTCTCCATCAACAGAACCAAAGACTGCCTTCACTACTAAAGTTTTCACCAAAGCAGTTTCTCTTACTAGAAGTGCGGAAACTGGTACATTCTCTACAGAACCATCAACTTTATTGACACCAGTTTCATCCACCTTCTTACCAGAGGCAACAACTCCACAAACTTTATTAACCACCACACAATCTAGTCATCTTCCTACTACATCTGAATTACCAGTAACAACGATAATTCATACAATGACATCGGAACCAACATTCTCTCCTGAGGTTCAACACACTTTGTCATCAACTCCAAACACGGAGACAATTTCCACAACTACTGTTAGTTTTACAACTGATAGTCTTACCACCTCAACATTTTCAACCATGCCTTCTACAATTGAGGAAACTAGTATGCCTTCTGAAACAGCATCAGTAACGTCTTCATCAATTACATCAGTTTCAACAGGACCAACCTCAGAAAACATTTCTACCACTGTGACTGATCATGTTTCAACTCTTACATCACATGCATCTACTCATTTATCCACAAGAGAAACTGAAGCTTCACCATCACAAGAACCCAGTACTCCTCAAACCAGTAACCCTTCAACAGCAGAACAACTATCATTGTCTCCATCAACAGAACCAAAGACTGCCTTCACTACTGAAGTTTCCACCAAAGCAGTTTCTCTTACTAAAAGTGCGGAAACTGGTACATTCTCTACAGAACCATCAACTTTATTGACACCAGGTTCATCCACCTTCTTACCAGAGGCAACAACTCCAGAATCTTTATTAACCACCACGCAATATAGTCATCTTCCTACTACATCTGAATTACCAGTAACAACGATAATTCATACAATGACATCGGAACCAACATTCTCTCCTGAGGTTCAACATACTTTGTCATCAACTCCAAACACGGAGACAATTTCCACAAGTAGGGTTGGTTTTACAACTGAAAGTCTTACCACCTCAACATTTTCCACCCAGCCATCTACTATTGAGGAAACTAGCACGCCTTCTGAAACATCATCAATAACATCTTCATCAATTACATCAGTTTCAACAGGACCAACCTCAGAAAACATTTCTACCACTGTGACTGATCATGTTTCAACTCTTACATCACAGGTATCTACTCATTTATCCACAAGAGAAACTGAAGCTTCACCATCACAAGAACCCAGTACTCCTCAAACCAGTAACCCTTCAACAGCAGAACAACTATCATTGTCTCCATCAACAGAACCAAAGACTGCCTTCACTACTGAAGTTTCCACCAAAGCAGTTTCTCTTACTAGAAGTGTGGAAACTGGTACATTCTCTACAGAACCATCAACTTTATTGACACCAGTTTCATCCACCTTCTTACCAGAGGCAACAACTCCAGAAACTTTATTAACCACCACGCAATCTAGTCATCTTCCTACTACATCTGAATTACCAGTAACAACGATAATTCATACGACATCGGAACCAACATTCTCTCCTGAGGTTCAACACACTTTGTCATCAACTCCAAACACGGAGACAATTTCCACAAGTAGGGTTGGCTTTACAACTGAAAGTCTTACCACCTCAACATTTTCCACCCAGCCATTTACTATTGAGAAAACTAGCACGCCTTCTGAAACATCATCAATAACGTCTTCATCAGTTACATCAGTTTCAACAGGACCAACCTCAGAAAACATTTCTACCACTGTGACTGATCATGTTTCAACTCTTACATCACAGGCATCTACTCATTTACCCACAAGAGAAACTGAAGCTTCACCATCACAAGAACCCAGTACTCCTCAAACCAGTAACCCTTCAACAGCAGAACAACTATCATTGTCTCCATCAACAGAACCAAAGACTGCCTTCACTACTGAAGTTTCCACCAAAGCAGTTTCTCTTACTAAAAGTGCGGAAACTGGTACATTCTCTACAGAACCATCAACTTTATTGACACCAGTTTCATCCACCTTCTTACCAGAGGCAACAACTCCAGAAACTTTATTAACCACCACGCAATCTAGTCATCTTCCTACTACATCTGAATTACCAGTAACAATGATAATTCATACAATGACATCGGAACCAACATTCTATCCTGAGGTTCAACACACTTTGTCATCAACTCCAAACACGGAGACAATTTCCACAAGTACGGCTGGTTTTACAACCGAAAGTCTTACCACCTCAACATTTTCCGCCCAGCCATCTACTACTGAGGATACTAGCACGCCTTCTGAAACATCATCAATAACGTCTTCATCAATTACATCAGTTTCAACAGGACCAACCTCAGAAAACATTTCTACCACTGTGACTGATCATGTTTCAACTCTTACATCACAGGCATCTACTCATTTATCCACAAGAAAAACTGAAGCTTCACCATCACAAGAACCCAGTACTCCTCAAACCAGTAACCCTTCAACAGCAGAACAACTATCATTGTCTCCATCAACAGAACCAAAGACTGCCTTCACTACTGAAGTTTCCACCAAAGCAGTTTCTCTTACTAGAAGTGCGGAAACTGGTACATTCTCTACAGAACCATCAATTTTATTGACACCAGTTATATCTACCTTTTTACCAGAGGCAACAACTCCAGAAACTTTATTAACCACCACGCAATCTAGTCATCTTCCTACTACAGCATCTGAATTACCAGTTACAACAATAATTCATACAATGACATCGGAACCAACATTCTCTCCTGAGGTTCAACACACTTTGTCATCAACTCCAAACACGGAGACAATTTCCACAAGTACTGTTAGTTTTACAACTGATAGTCTTACCACCTCAACATTTTCAACCATGCCTTCTACAATTGAGGAAACTAGCACGCCTTCTGAAACATCATCAATAACGTCTTCATCAATTACATCAGTTTCAACAGGACCAACCTCAGAAAACATTTCTACCACTGTGACTGATCATGTTTCAACTCTTACATCACAGGCATCTACTCATTTATCTACAAGAGAAACTGAAGCTTCACCATCACAAGAACCCAGTACTCCTCAAACCAGTAACCCTTCAACAGCAGAACAACTATCATTGTCTCCATCAACAGAACCAAAGACTGCCTTCACTACTGAAGTTTCCACCAAAGCAGTTTCTCTTACTAGAAGTGCGGAAACTGGTACATTCTCTACAGAACCATCAATTTTATTGACACCAGTTATATCTACCTTTTTACCAGAGGCAACAACTCCAGAAACTTTATTAACCACCACGCAATCTAGTCATCTTCCTACTACAGCATCTGAATTACCAGTTACAACAATAATTCATACAATGACATCGGAACCAACATTCTCTCCTGAGGTTCAACACACTTTGTCATCAACTCCAAACACGGAGACAATTTCCACAAGTACTGTTAGTTTTACAACTGATAGTCTTACCACCTCAACATTTTCAACCATGCCTTCTACAATTGAGGAAACTAGCACGCCTTCTGAAACATCATCAATAACGTCTTCATCAATTACATCAGTTTCAACAGGACCAACCTCAGAAAACATTTCTACCACTGTGACTGATCATGTTTCAACTCTTACATCACAGGCATCTACTCATTTATCTACAAGAGAAACTGAAGCTTCACCATCACAAGAAGCCAGTACTCCTCAAACCAGTAACCCTTCAACAGCAGAACAACTATCATTGTCTCCATCAACAGAACCAAAGACTGCCTTCACTACTGAAGTTTCCACTAAAGCAGTTTCTCTTACTAGAAGTGCGGAAACTGGTACATTCTCTACAGAACCATCAACTTTATTGACACCAGTTTCATCCACCTTCTTACCAGAGGCAACAACTCCAGAAACTTTATTAACCACTGCGCAATCTAGTCATCTTCCTACTACATCTGAATTACCAGTAACAACGATAATTCATACAATGACATCGGAACCAACATTCTCTTCTGAGGTTCAACACACTTTGTCATCAACTCCAAACACGGAGACAATTTCCACAAGTACTGTTAGGTTTACAACTGATAATCTTACCACCTCAACATTTTCCACTCAGCCATCTACAATTGAGGAAACTAGCACGCCTTCTGAAACAGCATCAATAATGACTTCATCAATTACATCAGTTTCAGCAGGACCAACCTCAGAAAACATATCTACCACTGTGACTGATCATGTTTCAACTCTTACATCACAGGCACCAACTCATTTATCCACAAGAGAAACTGAAGCTTCGCCATCACAAGAACCCAGTACTCCTCAAACCAGTAACCCTTCAACAGCAGAACAACTATCATTGTCTCCATCAACAGAACCAAAGACTGCCTTCACTACTGAAGTTTCCACCAAAGCAGTTTCTCTTACTAGAAGTGCGGAAACTGGTACATCCTCTACAGAACCATCAACTTTATTGACACCAGTTTCATCCACCTTCTTACCAGAGGCAACAACTCCAGAAACTTTATTAACCACTACGCAATCTAGTCATCTTCCTACTACATCTGAATTACCAGTAACAACGATAATTCATACAATGACATCGGAACCAACATTCTCTCCTGAGGTTCAACACACTTTGTCATCAACTCCAAACACGGAGACAATTTCCACAAGTACTGTTAGTTTTACAACTGATAGTCTTACCACCTCAACATTTTCAACCATGCCTTCTACAATTGAGGAAACTAGCACGCCTTCTGAAACAGCATCAATAACGACTTCATCAATTACATCAGTTTCAGAAGGACCATTCTCAGAAAACATATCTACCACTGTGACTGATCATGTTTCAACTCTTACATCACAGGCACCAACTCATTTATCCACAAGAGAAACTGAAGCTTCACCATCACAAGAAGCCAGTACTCCTCAAACCAGTAACCCTTCAACAGCAGAACAACTATCATTGTCTCCATCAACAGAACCAAAGACTGCCTTCACTACTGAAGTTTCCACCAAAGCAGTTTCTCTTACTAGAAGTGCGGAAACTGGTACATTCTCTACAGAACCATCAACTTTATTGACACCAGTTTCATCCACCTTCTTACCAGAGGCAACAACTCCACAAACTTTATTAACCACCATGCAATCTAGTCATCTTCCTACTACATCTGAATTACCAGTAACAACGATAATTCATACAATGACATCGGAACCAACATTCTCTCCTGAGGTTCAACACACTTTGTCATCAACTCCAAACACAGAGACAATTTCCACAAGTACGGTTGGTTTTACAACTGAAAGTCTTACCACCTCAACATTTTCCACCCAGCCATCTACTATTCAGGAAACTAGCATGCCATCTGAAACATCATCAATAACGTCTTCATCAATTACATCAGTTTCAACAGGACCAACCTTAGAAAATATTTCTACCACTGTGACTGATCATGTTTCAACTCTTACATCACAGGCATCTACTCATTTATCCACAAGAGAAACTGAAGCTTCACCATCACAAGAAACCAGTACTCCTCAAACCAGTAACCCTTCAACAGCAGAACAACTATCATTGTCTCCATCAACAGAACCAAAGACTGCCTTCACTACTGAAGTTTCCACCAAAGCAGTTTCTCTTACTAGAAGTGCGGAAACTGGTACATTCTCTACAGAACCATCAACTTTATTGACACCAGTTATATCTACCTTCTTACCAGAGGCAACAACTCCAGAAACTTTATTAACCACCACGCAATCTAGTCATCTTCCTACTACAGCATCTGAATTACCAGTTACAACAATAATTCATACAATGACATCGGAACCAACATTCTCTCCTAAGGTTCAACACACTTTGACATCAACTCCAAACACGGAGACAATTTCCACAAGTACTGTTAGTTTTACAACTGATAGTCTTACCACCTCAACATTTTCAACCATGCCTTCTACAATTGAGGAAACTAGCATGCCTTCTGAAACAGCATCAATAACGACTTCATCAATTACATCAGTTTCAGCAGGACCAACCTCAGAAAACATTTCTACCACTGTGACTGATCATGTTTCAACTCTTACATCACAGGCATCTACTCATTTATCCACAAAAGAAACTGAAGCTTCACCATCACAAGAAGCCAGTACTCCTCAAACCAGTAACCCTTCAACAGCAGAACAACTATCATTGTCTCCATCAACAGAACCAAAGACTGCCTTCACTACTGAAGTTTCCACCAAAGCAGTTTCTCTTACTAGAAGTGCGGAAACTGGTACATTCTCTACAGAACCATCAACTTTATTGACACCAGTTTCATCCACCTTCTTACCAGAGGCAACAACTCCAGAAACTTTATTAACCACCACGCAATCTAGTCATCTTCCTACTACATCTGAATTACCAGTAACAACGATAATTCATACAATGACATCGGAACCAACATTCTCTTCTGAGGTTCAACACACTTTGTCATCAACTCCAAACACGGAGACAATTTCCACAAGTACTGTTAGTTTTACAACTGATAGTCTTACCACCTCAAAATTTTCCACTCAGCCATCTACAATTGAGGAAACTAGCACGCCTTCTGAAACAGCATCAATAATGACTTCATCAATTACATCAGTTTCAGCAGGACCAACCTCAGAAAACATATCTACCACTGTGACTGATCATGTTTCAACTCTTACATCACAGGCACCAACTCATTTATCCACAAGAGAAACTGAAGCTTCGCCATCACAAGAACCCAGTACTCCTCAAACCAGTAACCCTTCAACAGCAGAACAACTATCATTGTCTCCATCAACAGAACCAAAGACTGCCTTCACTACTGAAGTTTCCACCAAAGCAGTTTCTCTTACTAGAAGTGTGGAAACTGGTACATTCTCTACAGAACCATCAACTTTATTGACACCAGTTTCATCCACCTTCTTTCCAGAGGCAACAACTCCAGAAACTTTATTTACCACTGCGCAATCTAGTCATCTTCCTACTACATCTGAATTACCAGTAACAACGATAATTCATACAATGACATCGGAACCAACATTCTCTCCTGAGGTTCAACACACTTTGTCATCAACTCCAAACACGGAGACAATTTCCACAAGTAGGGTTAGTTTTACAACTGAAAGTCTTACCACCTCAACATTTTCCACCCAGCCATCTACTATTGAGGAAACTAGCACGCCTTCTGAAACATCATCAATAACGTCTTCATCAATTACATCAGTTTCAACAGGACCAACCTCAGAAAACATTTCTACCACTGTGACTGATCATGTTTCAACTCTTACATCACAGGCATCTACTCAGTTATCCACAAGAGAAACTGAAGCTTCACCATCACAAGAAACCAGTACTCCTCAAACCAGTAACCCTTCAACAGCAGAACAACTATCATTGTCTCCATCAACAGAACCAAAGACTGCCTTCACTACTGAAGTTTCCACCAAAGCAGTTTCTCTTACTAGAAGTGCGGAAACTGGTACATTCTCTACAGAACCATCAACTTTATTGACACCAGTTACATCTACCTTCTTACCAGAGGCAACAACTCCAGAAACTTTATTAACCACCACGCAATCTAGTCATCTTCCTACTACATCTGAATTACCAGTAACAACGATAATTCATACAATGACATCGGAACCAACATTCTATCCTGAGGTTCAACACACTTTGTCATCAACTCCAAACACGGAGACAATTTCCACAAGTACTGTTAATTTTACAACTGATAGTCTTACCACTTTAACATCTTCAACCATGCCTTCTACAATTGAGGAAACTAGCACGCCTTCTGAAACAGCATCAATAACGACTTCATCAATTACATCAGTTTCAGCAGGACCAACCTCAGAAAACATTTCTACCACTGTGACTGATCATGTTTCAACTCTTACATCACAGGCATCTACTCATTTATCCACAAGAGAAACTGAAGCTTCACCATCACAAGAAGCCAGTACTCCTCAAACCAGTAACCCTTCAACAGCAGAACAACTATCATTGTCTCCATCAACAGAACCAAAGACTGCCTTCACTACTGAAGTTTCCACCAAAGCAGTTTCTCTTACTAGAAGTGCGGAAACTGGTACATTCTCTACAGAACCATCAACTTTATTGACACCAGTTTCATCCACCTTCTTACCAGAGGCAACAACTCCAGAAACTTTATTAACCACCACGCAATCTAGTCATCTTCCTACTACATCTGAATTACCAGTAACAACGATAATTCATACAATGACATCGGAACCAACATTCTCTTCTGAGGTTCAACACACTTTGTCATCAACTCCAAACACGGAGACAATTTCCACAAGTAGGGTTGGTTTTACAACTGAAAATCTTACCACGTCAACATTTTCAACCATGCCTTCTACAATTGAGGAAAGTAGCACGCCTTCTGAAACAGCATCAATAACGTCTTCATCAATTACATCAGTTTCAACAGGACCAACCTCAGAAAACATTTCTACCACTGTGACTGATCATGTTTCAACTCTTACATCACAGGCACCAACTCATTTAGCCACAAGAGAAACTGAAGCTTCACCATCACAAGAAGCCAGTACTCCTCAAACCAGTAACCCTTCAACAGCAGAACAACTATCATTGTCTCCATCAACAGAACCAAAGACTGCCTTCACTACTGAAGTTTCCACCAAAGCAGTTTCTCTTACTAGAAGTGCGGAAACTGGTACATTCTCTACAGAACCATCAACTTTATTGACACCAGTTTCATCCACCTTCTTACCAGAGGCAACAACTCCAGAAACTTTATTAACCACCACGCAATCTAGTCATCTTCCTACTACAGCATCTGAATTACCAGTTACAACAATAATTCATACAATGACATCGGAACCAACATTCTCTCCTAAGGTTCAACACACTTTGACATCAAGTCCAAACATGGAGACAATTTCCACAAGTACTGTTAGTTTTACAACTGATAGTCTTACCACCTCAACATTTTCAACCATGCCTTCTACAATTGAGGAAACTAGCACGCCTTCTGAAACAGCATCAATAACGACTTCATCAATTACATCAGTTTCAGCAGGACTAACCTCAGAAAACATTTCTACCACTGTGACTGATCATGTTTCAACTCTTACATCACAGGCATCTACTCATTTATCCACAAGAGAAACTGAAGCTTCACCATCACAAGAAGCCAGTACTCCTCAAACCAGTAACCCTTCAACAGCAGAACAACTATCATTGTCTCCATCAACAGAACCAAAGACTGCCTTCACTACTGAAGTTTCCACCAAAGCAGTTTCTCTTACTAGAAGTGCGGAAACTGGTACATTCTCTACAGAACCATCAACTTTATTGACACCAGTTTCATCCACCTTCTTACCAGAGGCAACAACTCCAGAAACTTTATTTACCACCACGCAATCTAGTCATCTTCCTACTACATCTGAATTACCAGTAACAACGATAATTCATACAATGACATCGGAACCAACATTCTCTTCTGAGGTTCAACACACTTTGTCATCAACTCCAAACACGGAGACAATTTCCACAAGTAGGGTTGGTTTTACAACTGAAAATCTTACCACCTCAACATTTTCCACCCAGCCATCTACTATTGAGGAAACTAGCATGCCTTCTGAAACATCATCAATAACGTCTTCATCAATTACATCAGTTTCAACAGGACCAACCTCAGAAAATATTTCTACCACTGTGACTGATCATGTTTCAACTCTTACATCACAGGCATCTACTCATTTATCCACAAGAGAAACTGAAGCTTCACCATCACAAGAACCCAGTACTCCTCAAACCAGTAACCCTTCAACAGCAGAACAACTATCATTGTCTCCATCAACAGAACCAAAGACTGCCTTCACTACTGAAGTTTCCACCAAAGCAGTTTCTCTTACTAGAAGTGCGGAAACTGGTACATTCTCTACAGAACCATCAACTTTAGTGACACCAGTTTCATCCACCTTCTTACCAGAGGCAACAACTTCAGAAACTTTATTAACCACCACGCAATCTAGTCATCTTCCTACTACATCTGAATTACCAGTAACAACGATAATTCATACAATGACATCGGAACCAACATTCTCTTCTGAGGTTCAACACACTTTGTCATCAGCTCCAAACACGGAGACAATTTCCACAAGTAGGGTTGGTTTTACAACTGAAAATCTTACCACCTCAACATTTTCAACCATGCCTTCTACAATTGAGGAAAGTAGCACGCCTTCTGAAACAGCATCAATAACGACTTCATCAATTACATCAGTTTCAGCAGGACTAACCTCAGAAAACATATCTACCACTGTGACTGATCATGTTTCAACTCTTACATCACAGGCATCTACTCATTTATCCACAAAAGAAACTGGAGCTTCACCATCACAAGAACCCAGTACTCCTCAAACCAGTAATCCTTCAACAGCAGAACAACTATCATTGTCTCCATCAACAGAAGCAAAGACTGCCTTCACTACTGAAGTTTCCACCAAAGCAGTTTCTCTTACTAGCAGTGCAGAAACTGGTAAATTCTCTACAGAACCATCAACTTTATTGACTCTAGTTTCATCCACCTTCTTACCAGAGGCAACAACTCCAGAAACTTTATTAACCACCACGCAATCTAGTCATCTTCCTACTACAACATCTGAATTACCAGTAACAACGATTATTCATACAATGGCATCAGAACCAACATTCTCTCCTGAGGTTCAACACACTTTGTCATCAACTCCAAACACGGAGACAATTTCCACAAGTACGGTTGGTTTTACAACGGAAAGTCTTACCACCTCAACATTTTCCACCCAGCCTTCTACTATTGAGGAAACTAGCACGCCTTCTGAAACAGCATCAATAACGTCTTCATCAAATACATCAGTTTCAACAGGACCAACCTCAGAAAACATTTCTACCACTGTGACTGATCATGTTTCAACTCTTACATCACAGGAACCAACTCATTTAGCCACAAGAGAAACTGAAGCTTCACCATCACAAGAACCCAGTACTCCTCAAACCAGTAACCCTTCAACAGCAGAACAACTATCATTGTCTCCATCAACAGAACCAAAGACTGCCTTCACTACTGAAGTTTCCACCAAAGCAGTTTCTCTTACTAGAAGTGCGGAAACTGGTACATTCTCTACAGAACCATCAACTTTATTGACACCAGTTATATCTACCTTCTTACCAGAGGCAACAACTCCAGAAACTTTATTAACCACCACGCAATCTAGTCATCTTCCTACTACAGCATCTGAATTACCAGTTACAACAATAATTCATACAATGACATCGGAACCAACATTCTCTCCTAAGGTTCAACACACTTTGACATCAACTCCAAACACGGAGACAATTTCCACAAGTACTGTTAGTTTTACAACTGATAGTCTTACCACTTCAACATTTTCAACCATGCCTTCTACAATTGAGGAAACTAGCACGCCTTCTGAAACAGCATCAATAACGACTTCATCAATTACATCAGTTTCAGCAGGACTAACCTCAGAAAACATATCTACCACTGTGACTGATCATGTTTCAGCTCTTACATCACAGGCACCAACTCATTTATCCACAAGAGAAACTGAAGCTTCACCATCACAAGAACCCAGTACTCCTCAAACCAGTAACCCTTCAACAGCAGAACAACTATCATTGTCTCCATCAACAGAACCAAAGACTGCCTTCACTACTGAAGTTTCCACTAAAGCAGTTTCTCTTACTAGAAGTGCGGAAAGTGGTACATTCTCTACAGAACCATCAACTTTATTGACACCAGTTTCATCCACCTTCTTACCAGAGGCAACAACTCCACAAACTTTATTAACCACCACACAATCTAGTCATCTTCCTACTACATCTGAATTACCAGTAACAACGATAATTCATACAATGACATCGGAACCAACATTCTCACCTGAGGTTCAACACACTTTGTCATCAACTCCAAACACGGAGACAATTTCCACAAGTACGGTTGGTTTTACAACTGAAAGTCTTACCACCTCAACATTTTCCACCCAGCCATCTACTATTGAGGAAACTAGCATGCCTTCTGAAACATCATCAATAACGTCTTCATCAATTACATCAGTTTCAACAGGACCAACCTCAGAAAATATTTCTACCACTGTGACTGATCATGTTTCAACTCTTACATCACAGGCATCTACTCATTTATCCACAAGAGAAACTGAAGCTTCACCATCACAAGAAGCCAGTACTCCTCAAACCAGTAACCCTTCAACAGCAGAACAACTATCATTGTCTCCATCAACAGAACCAAAGACTGCCTTCACTACTGAAGTTTCCACCAAAGCAGTTTCTCTTACTAGAAGTGCGGAAACTGGTACATTCTCTACAGAACCATCAACTTTATTGACACCAGTTTCATCCACCTTCTTAGCAGAGGCAACAACTCCAGAAACTTTATTAACCACCACTCAATCTAGTCATCTTCCTACTACATCTGAATTACCAGTAACAACGATAATTCATACAATGACATCGGAACCAACATTCTCTTCTGAGGTTCAACACACTTTGTCATCAGCTCCAAACACGGAGACAATTTCCACAAGTAGGGTTGGTTTTACAACTGAAAATCTTACCACCTCAACATTTTCAACCATGCCTTCTACAATTGAGGAAAGTAGCACGCCTTCTGAAACAGCATCAATAACGACTTCATCAATTACATCAGTTTCAGCAGGACTAACCTCAGAAAACATATCTACCACTGTGACTGATCATGTTTCAGCTCTTACATCACAGGCATCTACTCATTTATCCACAAGAGAAACTGAAGATTCACCATCACAAGAACCCAGTACTCCTCAAACCAGTAATCCTTCAACAGCAGAACAACTATCATTGTCTCCATCAACAGAAGCAAAGACTGCCTTCACTACTGAAGTTTCCACCAAAGCAGTTTCTCTTACTAGCAGTGCAGAAACTGGTACATTCTCTACAGAACCATCAACTTTATTGACACCAGTTTCATCCACCTTCTTTCCAGAGGCAACAACTCCAGAAACTTTATTTACCACTGCGCAATCTAGTCATCTTCCTACTACATCTGAATTACCAGTAACAACGATAATTCATACAATGACATCGGAACCAACATTCTCTCCTGAGGTTCAACACACTTTGTCATCAACTCCAAACACGGAGACAATTTCCACAAGTAGGGTTAGTTTTACAACTGAAAGTCTTACCACCTCAACATTTTCCACCCAGCCATCTACTATTGAGGAAACTAGCACGCCTTCTGAAACATCATCAATAACGTCTTCATCAATTACATCAGTTTCAACAGGACCAACCTCAGAAAACATTTCTACCACTGTGACTGATCATGTTTCAACTCTTACATCACAGGCATCTACTCATTTATCCACAAAAGAAACTGAAGCTTCACCATCACAAGAAGCCAGTACTCCTCAAACCAGTAACCCTTCAACAGCAGAACTATCATTGTCTCCATCAACAGAACCAAAGACTGCCTTCACTACTGAAGTTTCCACCAAAGCAGTTTCTCTTACTAGAAGTGCGGAAACTGGTACATCCTCTACAGAACCATCAACTTTATTGACACCAGTTTCATCCACCTTCTTACCAGAGGCAACAACTCCAGAAACTTTATTAACCACTACGCAATCTAGTCATCTTCCTACTACATCTGAATTACCAGTAACAACGATAATTCATACAATGACATCGGAACCAACATTCTCTTCTGAGGTTCAACACACTTTGTCATCAACTCCAAACACGGAGATAAATTCCACAAGTACTGTTAGTTTTACAACTGATAGTCTTACACCCTCAACATTTTCCACCCAGCCATCTACAATTGAGGAAACTAGCACGCCTTCTGAAACAGCATCAATAATGACTTCATCAATTACATCAGTTTCAGCAGGACCAACCTCAGAAAACATATCTACCACTGTGACTGATCATGTTTCAACTCTTACATCACAGGCACCAACTCATTTATCCACAAGAGAAACTGAAGCTTCGCCATCACAAGAACCCAGTACTCCTCAAACCAGTAACCCTTCAACAGCAGAACAACTATCATTGTCTCCATCAACAGAACCAAAGACTGCCTTCACTACTGAAGTTTCCACCAAAGCAGTTTCTCTTACTAGAAGTGCGGAAACTGGTACATCCTCTACTGAACCATCAACTTTATTGACACCAGTTTCATCCACCTTCTTACCAGAGGCAACAACTCCAGAAACTTTATTAACCACTACGCAATCTAGTCATCTTCCTACTACATCTGAATTACCAGTAACAACGATAATTCATACAATGACATCGGAACCAACATTCTCTCCTGAGGTTCAACACACTTTGTCATCAACTCCAAACACGGAGACAATTTCCACAAGTAGGGTTAGTTTTACAACTGAAAGTCTTACCACCTCAACATTTTCCACCCAGCCATCTGCTATTGAGGAAACTAGCATGCCTTCTGAAACATCATCAATAACGTCTTCATCAATTACATCAGTTTCAACAGGACCAACCTTAGAAAATATTTCTACCACTGTGACTGATCATGTTTCAACTCTTACATCACAGGCATCTACTCAGTTATCCACAAGAGAAACTGAAGCTTCACCATCACAAGAAACCAGTACTCCTCAAACCAGTAACCCTTCAACAGCAGAACAACTATCATTGTCTCCATCAACAGAACCAAAGACTGCCTTCACTACTGAAGTTTCCACCAAAGCAGTTTCTCTTACTAGAAGTGCGGAAACTGGTACATTCTCTACAGAACCATCAACTTTATTGACACCAGTTATATCTACCTTCTTACCAGAGGCAACAACTCCAGAAACTTTATTAACCACCACGCAATCTAGTCATCTTCCTACTACATCTGAATTACCAGTAACAACGATAATTCATACAATGACATCGGAACCAACATTCTATCCTGAGGTTCAACACACTTTGTCATCAACTCCAAACACGGAGACAATTTCCACAAGTACTGTTAATTTTACAACTGATAGTCTTACCACCTCAACATTTTCAACCATGCCTTCTACAATTGAGGAAACTAGCACGCCTTCTGAAACAGCATCAATAACGACTTCATCAATTACATCAGTTTCAGCAGGACCAACCTCAGAAAACATTTCTACCACTGTGACTGATCATGTTTCAACTCTTACATCACAGGCATCTACTCATTTATCCACAAGAGAAACTGAAGCTTCACCATCACAAGAAGCCAGTACTCCTCAAACCAGTAACCCTTCAACAGCAGAACAACTATCATTGTCTCCATCAACAGAACCAAAGACTGCCTTCACTACTGAAGTTTCCACTAAAGCAGTTTCTCTTACTAGAAGTGCGGAAAGTGGTACATTCTCTACAGAACCATCAACTTTATTGACACCAGTTTCATCCACCTTCTTACCAGAGGCAACAACTCCACAAACTTTATTAACCACCACACAATCTAGTCATCTTCCTACTACATCTGAATTACCAGTAACAACGATAATTCATACAATGACATCGGAACCAACATTCTCTCCTGAGGTTCAACACACTTTGTCATCAACTCCAAACACGGAGACAATTTCCACAAGTACGGTTGGTTTTACAACTGAAAGTCTTACCACCTCAACATTTTCCACCCAGCCATCTACTATTGAGGAAACTAGCATGCCTTCTGAAACATCATCAATAACGTCTTCATCAATTACATCAGTTTCAACAGGACCAACCTCAGAAAATATTTCTACCACTCTGACTGATCATGTTTCAACTCTTACATCACAGGCATCTACTCATTTATCCACAAGAGAAACTGAAGCTTCACCATCACAAGAAGCCAGTACTCCTCAAACCAGTAACCCTTCAACAGCAGAACAACTATCATTGTCTCCATCAACAGAACCAAAGACTGCCTTCACTACTGAAGTTTCCACCAAAGCAGTTTCTCTTACTAGAAGTGCGGAAACTGGTACATTCTCTACAGAACCATCAACTTTATTGACACCAGTTTCATCCACCTTCTTACCAGAGGCAACAACTCCAGAAACTTTATTAACCACCACTCAATCTAGTCATCTTCCTACTACATCTGAATTACCAGTAACAACGATAATTCATACAATGACATCGGAACCAACATTCTCTTCTGAGGTTCAACACACTTTGTCATCAGCTCCAAACACGGAGACAATTTCCACAAGTAGGGTTGGTTTTACAACTGAAAATCTTACCACCTCAACATTTTCAACCATGCCTTCTACAATTGAGGAAAGTAGCACGCCTTCTGAAACAGCATCAATAACGACTTCATCAATTACATCAGTTTCAGCAGGACTAACCTCAGAAAACATATCTACCACTGTGACTGATCATGTTTCAGCTCTTACATCACAGGCATCTACTCATTTATCCACAAGAGAAACTGAAGCTTCACCATCACAAGAACCCAGTACTCCTCAAACCAGTAATCCTTCAACAGCAGAACAACTATCATTGTCTCCATCAACAGAAGCAAAGACTGCCTTCACTACTGAAGTTTCCACCAAAGCAGTTTCTCTTACTAGCAGTGCAGAAACTGGTACATTCTCTACAGAACCATCAACTTTATTGACTCTAGTTTCATCCACCTTCTTACCAGAGGCAACAACTCCAGAAACTTTATTAACCACCACGCAATCTAGTCATCTTCCTACTACAACATCTGAATTACCAGTAACAACGATAATTCATACAATGGCATCAGAACCAACATTCTCTCCTGAGGTTCAACACACTTTGTCATCAACTCCAAACACGGAGACAATTTCCACAAGTACGGTTGGTTTTACAACGGAAAGTCTTACCACCTCAACATTTTCCACCCAGCCTTCTACTATTGAGGAAACTAGCACGCCTTCTGAAACAGCATCAATAACGTCTTCATCAATTACATCAGTTTCAACAGGACCAACCTCAGAAAACATTTCAACCACTGTGACTGATCATGTTTCAACTCTTACATCACAGGCACCAACTCATTTAGCCACAAGAGAAACTGAAGCTTCACCATCACAAGAACCCAGTACTCCTCAAACCAGTAACCCTTCAACAGCAGAACAACTATCATTGTCTCCATCAACAGAACCAAAGACTGCCTTCACTACTGAAGTTTCCACCAAAGCAGTTTCTCTTACTAGCAGTGCAGAAACTGGTACATTCTCTACAGAACCATCAACTTTATTGACTCTAGTTTCATCCACCTTCTTACCAGAGGCAACAACTCCAGAAACTTTATTAACCACCACGCAATCTAGTCATCTTCCTACTACAACATCTGAATTACCAGTAACAACGATAATTCATACAATGGCATCAGAACCAACATTCTCTCCTGAGGTTCAACACACTTTGTCATCAACTCCAAACACGGAGACAATTTCCACAAGTACGGTTGGTTTTACAACGGAAAGTCTTACCACCTCAACATTTTCCACCCAGCCATCTACTATTCAGGAAACTAGCATGCCATCTGAAATATCATCAATAACGTCTTCATCAATTACATCAGTTTCAACAGGACCAACCTTAGAAAATATTTCTACCACTGTGACTGATCATGTTTCAACTCTTACATCACAGGCATCTACTCATTTATCCACAAGAGAAACTGAAGCTTCACCATCACAAGAAACCAGTACTCCTCAAACCAGTAACCCTTCAACAGCAGAACAACTATCATTGTCTCCATCAACAGAACCAAAGACTGCCTTCACTACTGAAGTTTCCACCAAAGCAGTTTCTCTTACTAGAAGTGCGGAAACTGGTACATTCTCTACAGAACCATCAACTTTATTGACACCAGTTATATCTACCTTCTTACCAGAGGCAACAACTCCAGAAACTTTATTAACCACCACGCAATCTAGTCATCTTCCTACTACAGCATCTGAATTACCAGTTACAACAATAATTCATACAATGACATCGGAACCAACATTCTCTCCTAAGGTTCAACACACTTTGACATCAACTCCAAACACGGAGACAATTTCCACAAGTACTGTTAGTTTTACAACTGATAGTCTTACCACCTCAACATTTTCAACCATGCCTTCTACAATTGAGGAAACTAGCATGCCTTCTGAAACAGCATCAATAACGACTTCATCAATTACATCAGTTTCAGCAGGACCAACCTCAGAAAACATTTCTACCACTGTGACTGATCATGTTTCAACTCTTACATCACAGGCATCTACTCATTTATCCACAAAAGAAACTGAAGCTTCACCATCACAAGAAGCCAGTACTCCTCAAACCAGTAACCCTTCAACAGCAGAACAACTATCATTGTCTCCATCAACAGAACCAAAGACTGCCTTCACTACTGAAGTTTCCACCAAAGCAGTTTCTCTTACTAGAAGTGTGGAAACTGGTACATTCTCTACAGAACCATCAACTTTATTGACACCAGTTTCATCCACCTTCTTTCCAGAGGCAACAACTCCAGAAACTTTATTTACCACTGCGCAATCTAGTCATCTTCCTACTACATCTGAATTACCAGTAACAACGATAATTCATACAATGACATCGGAACCAACATTCTCTCCTGAGGTTCAACACACTTTGTCATCAACTCCAAACACGGAGACAATTTCCACAAGTAGGGTTAGTTTTACAACTGAAAGTCTTACCACCTCAACATTTTCCACCCAGCCATCTACTATTGAGGAAACTAGCACGCCTTCTGAAACATCATCAATAACGTCTTCATCAATTACATCAGTTTCAACAGGACCAACCTCAGAAAACATTTCTACCACTGTGACTGATCATGTTTCAACTCTTACATCACAGGCATCTACTCATTTATCCACAAAAGAAACTGAAGCTTCACCATCACAAGAAGCCAGTACTCCTCAAACCAGTAACCCTTCAACAGCAGAACAACTATCATTGTCTCCATCAACAGAACCAAAGACTGCCTTCACTACTGAAGTTTCCACCAAAGCAGTTTCTCTTACTAGAAGTGCGGAAACTGGTACATCCTCTACAGAACCATCAACTTTATTGACACCAGTTTCATCCACCTTCTTACCAGAGGCAACAACTCCAGAAACTTTATTAACCACTACGCAATCTAGTCATCTTCCTACTACATCTGAATTACCAGTAACAACGATAATTCATACAATGACATCGGAACCAACATTCTCTTCTGAGGTTCAACACACTTTGTCATCAACTCCAAACACGGAGATAAATTCCACAAGTACTGTTAGTTTTACAACTGATAGTCTTACACCCTCAACATTTTCCACCCAGCCATCTACAATTGAGGAAACTAGCACGCCTTCTGAAACAGCATCAATAATGGCTTCATCAATTACATCAGTTTCAGCAGGACCAACCTCAGAAAACATATCTACCACTGTGACTGATCATGTTTCAACTCTTACATCACAGGCACCAACTCATTTATCCACAAGAGAAACTGAAGCTTCGCCATCACAAGAACCCAGTACTCCTCAAACCAGTAACCCTTCAACAGCAGAACAACTATCATTGTCTCCATCAACAGAACCAAAGACTGCCTTCACTACTGAAGTTTCCACCAAAGCAGTTTCTCTTACTAGAAGTGCGGAAACTGGTACATCCTCTACTGAACCATCAACTTTATTGACACCAGTTTCATCCACCTTCTTACCAGAGGCAACAACTCCAGAAACTTTATTAACCACTACGCAATCTAGTCATCTTCCTACTACATCTGAATTACCAGTAACAACGATAATTCATACAATGACATCGGAACCAACATTCTCTCCTGAGGTTCAACACACTTTGTCATCAACTCCAAACACGGAGACAATTTCCACAAGTAGGGTTAGTTTTACAACGGAAAGTCTTACCACCTCAACATTTTCCACCCAGCCATCTACTATTGAGGAAACTAGCACGCCTTCTGAAACATCATCAATAACGTCTTCATCAATTACATCAGTTTCAACAGGACCAACCTCAGAAAACATTTCTACCACTGTGACTGATCATGTTTCAACTCTTACATCACAGGCATCTACTCATTTATCCACAAGAGAAACTGAAGCTTCACCATCACAAGAACCCAGTACTCCTCAAACCAGTAACCCTTCAACAGCAGAACAACTATCATTGTCTCCATCAACAGAACCAAAGACTGCCTTCACTACTGAAGTTTCCACCAAAGCAGTTTCTCTTACTAGAAGTGCGGCAACTGGTACATTCTCTACAGAACCATCAACTTTATTGACACCAGTTTCATCCACCTTCTTACCAGAGGCAACAACTCCAGAAACTTTATTAACCAGTGCGCAATCTAGTCATCTTCCTACTACATCTGAATTACCAGTAACAACGATAATTCATACAATGACATCGGAACCAACATTCTCTTCTGAGGTTCAACACACTTTGTCATCAACTCCAAACACGGAGATAATTTCCACAAGTACGGTTGGTTTTACAACTGAAAGTCTTACCACCTCAACATTTTCCACCCAGCCATCTGCTATTGAGGAAACTAGCATGCCTTCTGAAACATCATCAATAACGTCTTCATCAATTACATCAGTTTCAACAGGACCAACCTTAGAAAATATTTCTACCACTGTGACTGATCATGTTTCAACTCTTACATCACAGGCATCTACTCAGTTATCCACAAGAGAAACTGAAGCTTCACCATCACAAGAAACCAGTACTCCTCAAACCAGTAACCCTTCAACAGCAGAACAACTATCATTGTCTCCATCAACAGAACCAAAGACTGCCTTCACTACTGAAGTTTCCACCAAAGCAGTTTCTCTTACTAGAAGTGCGGAAACTGGTACATTCTCTACAGAACCATCAACTTTATTGACACCAGTTATATCTACCTTCTTACCAGAGGCAACAACTCCAGAAACTTTATTAACCACCACGCAATCTAGTCATCTTCCTACTACATCTGAATTACCAGTAACAACGATAATTCATACAATGACATCGGAACCAACATTCTATCCTGAGGTTCAACACACTTTGTCATCAACTCCAAACACGGAGACAATTTCCACAAGTACTGTTAATTTTACAACTGATAGTCTTACCACCTCAACATTTTCAACCATGCCTTCTACAATTGAGGAAACTAGCACGCCTTCTGAAACAGCATCAATAACGACTTCATCAATTACATCAGTTTCAGCAGGACCAACCTCAGAAAACATTTCTACCACTGTGACTGATCATGTTTCAACTCTTACATCACAGGCATCTACTCATTTATCCACAAGAGAAACTGAAGCTTCACCATCACAAGAAGCCAGTACTCCTCAAACCAGTAACCCTTCAACAGCAGAACAACTATCATTGTCTCCATCAACAGAACCAAAGACTGCCTTCACTACTGAAGTTTCCACTAAAGCAGTTTCTCTTACTAGAAGTGCGGAAACTGGTACATTCTCTACAGAACCATCAACTTTATTGACACCAGTTTCATCCACCTTCTTACCAGAGGCAACAACTCCACAAACTTTATTAACCACCACACAATCTAGTCATCTTCCTACTACATCTGAATTACCAGTAACAACGATAATTCATACAATGACATCGGAACCAACATTCTCTCCTGAGGTTCAACACACTTTGTCATCAACTCCAAACACGGAGACAATTTCCACAAGTACGGTTGGTTTTACAACTGAAAGTCTTACCACCTCAACATTTTCCACCCAGCCATCTACTATTGAGGAAACTAGCATGCCTTCTGAAACATCATCAATAACGTCTTCATCAATTACATCAGTTTCAACAGGACCAACCTCAGAAAATATTTCTACCACTCTGACTGATCATGTTTCAACTCTTACATCACAGGCATCTACTCATTTATCCACAAGAGAAACTGAAGCTTCACCATCACAAGAACCCAGTACTCCTCAAACCAGTAATCCTTCAACAGCAGAACAACTATCATTGTCTCCATCAACAGAAGCAAAGACTGCCTTCACTACTGAAGTTTCCACCAAAGCAGTTTCTCTTACTAGCAGTGCAGAAACTGGTACATTCTCTACAGAACCATCAACTTTATTGACTCTAGTTTCATCCACCTTCTTACCAGAGGCAACAACTCCAGAAACTTTATTAACCACCACGCAATCTAGTCATCTTCCTACTACAACATCTGAATTACCAGTAACAACGATAATTCATACAATGGCATCAGAACCAACATTCTCTCCTGAGGTTCAACACACTTTGTCATCAACTCCAAACACGGAGACAATTTCCACAAGTACGGTTGGTTTTACAACGGAAAGTCTTACCACCTCAACATTTTCCACCCAGCCTTCTACTATTGAGGAAACTAGCACGCCTTCTGAAACAGCATCAATAACGTCTTCATCAATTACATCAGTTTCAACAGGACCAACCTCAGAAAACATTTCAACCACTGTGACTGATCATGTTTCAACTCTTACATCACAGGCACCAACTCATTTAGCCACAAGAGAAACTGAAGCTTCACCATCACAAGAAGCCAGTACTCCTCAAACCAGTAACCCTTCAACAGCAGAACAACTATCATTGTCTCCATCAACAGAACCAAAGACTGCCTTCACTACTGAAGTTTCCACCAAAGCAGTTTCTCTTACTAGAAGTGCGGAAACTGGTAAATTCTCTACAGAACCATCAACTTTATTGACACCAGTTACATCTACCTTCTTACCAGAGGCAACAACTCCAGAAACTTTATTAACCACCACGCAATCTAGTCATCTTCCTACTAGAGCATCTGAATTACCAGTTACAACCATAATTCATACAATGACATCGGAACCAACATTCTCTCCTAAGGTTCAACACACTTTGACATCAACTCCAAACACGGAGACAATTTCCACAAGTACTGTTAGTTTTATAACTGATAGTCTTACCACCTCAACATTTTCAACCATGCCTTCTACAATTGAGGAAACTAGCACGCCTTCTGAAACAGCATCAATAACGAATTCATCAATTACATCAGTTTCAGCAGGACCAACCTCAGAAAACATTTCTACCACTGTGACTGATCATGTTTCAACTCTTACATCACAGGCATCTACTCATTTATCCACAAGAGAAACTGAAGCTTCACCATCACAAGAAGCCAGTACTCCTCAAACCAGTAACCCTTCAACAGCAGAACAACTATCATTGTCTCCATCAACAGAACCAAAGACTGCCTTCACTACTGAAGTTTCCACCAAAGCAGTTTCTCTTACTAGAAGTGCGGAAACTGGTACATTCTCTACAGAACCATCAACTTTATTGACACCAGTTTCATCCACCTTCTTACCAGAGGCAACAACTCCAGAAACTTTATTAACCACCACGCAATCTAGTCATCTTCCTACTACATCTGAATTACCAGTAACAACGATAATTCATACAATGACATCGGAACCAACATTCTCTTCTGAGGTTCAACACACTTTGTCATCAGCTCCAAACACGGAGACAATTTCCACAAGTAGGGTTGGTTTTACAACTGAAAATCTTACCACCTCAACATTTTCAACCATGCCTTCTACAATTGAGGAAACTAGCACGCCTTCTGAAACAGCATCAATAACGACTTCATCAATTACATCAGTTTCAGCAGGACTAACCTCAGAAAACATATCTACCACTGTGACTGATCATGTTTCAGCTCTTACATCACAGGCATCTACTCATTTATCCACAAGAGAAACTGAAGCTTCACCATCACAAGAAACCAGTACTCCTCAAACCAGTAACCCTTCAACAGCAGAACAACTATCATTGTCTCCATCAACAGAACCAAAGACTGCCTTCACTACTGAAGTTTCCACCAAAGCAGTTTCTCTTACTAGAAGTGCGGAAACTGGTACATTCTCTACAGAACCATCAACTTTATTGACACCAGTTTCATCCACCTTCTTACCAGAGGCAACAACTCCAGAAACTTTATTAACCACCACGCAATCTAGTCATCTTCCTACTACATCTGAATTACCAGTAACAACGATAATTCATACAATGACATCGGAACCAACATTCTCTCCTGAGGTTCAACACACTTTGTCATCAACTCCAAACATGGAGACAATTTCCACAAGTACTGTTAGTTTTACAACTGATAGTCTTACCACCTCAACATTTTCAACCATGCCTTCTACAATTGAGGAAACTAGCACGCCTTCTGAAACAGCATCAATAACGACTTCATCAATTACATCAGTTTCAGAAGGACCATTCTCAGAAAACATATCTACCACTGTGACTGATCATGTTTCAACTCTTACATCACAGGCACCAACTCATTTATCCACAAGAGAAACTGAAGCTTCACCATCACAAGAACCCAGTACTCCTCAAACCAGTAACCCTTCAACAGCAGAACAACTATCATTGTCTCCATCAACAGAACCAAAGACTGCCTTCACTACTGAAGTTTCCACCAAAGCAGTTTCTCTTACTAGAAGTGCGGAAACTGGTACATCCTCTACAGAACCATCAACTTTATTGACACCAGTTTCATCCACCTTCTTACCAGAGGCAACAACTCCACAAACTTTATTAACCACCACGCAATCTAGTCATCTTCCTACTACAGCATCTGAATTACCAGTTACAACAATAATTCATACAATGACATCGGAACCAACATTCTCTCCTAAGGTTCAACACACTTTGACATCAACTCCAAACATGGAGACAATTTCCACAAGTACTGTTAGTTTTACAACTGATAGTCTTACCACCTCAACATTTTCAACCATGCCTTCTACAATTGAGGAAACTAGCACGCCTTCTGAAACAGCATCAATAACGACTTCATCAATTACATCAGTTTCAGCAGGACCAACCTCAGAAAACATTTCTACCACTGTGACTGATCATGTTTCAACTCTTACATCACAGGCATCTACTCATTTATCCACAAGAGAAACTGAAGCTTCACCATCACAAGAAGCCAGTACTCCTCAAACCAGTAACCCTTCAACAGCAGAACAACTATCATTGTCTCCATCAACAGAACCAAAGACTGCCTTCACTACTGAAGTTTCCACCAAAGCAGTTTCTCTTACTAGAAGTGCGGAAACTGGTACATTCTCTACAGAACCATCAACTTTATTGACACCAGTTTCATCCACCTTCTTACCAGAGGCAACAACTCCAGAAACTTTATTAACCACCACGCAATCTAGTCATCTTCCTACTACATCTGAATTACCAGTAACAACGATAATTCATACAATGACATCGGAACCAACATTCTCTTCTGAGGTTCAACACACTTTGTCATCAACTCCAAACACGGAGACAATTTCCACAAGTATGGTTGGTTTTACAACTGAAAATCTTACCACCTCAACATTTTCAACCATGCCTTCTACAATTGAGGAAAGTAGCACGCCTTCTGAAACAGCATCAATAACGACTTCATCAATTACATCAGTTTCAGCAGGACTAACCTCAGAAAACATATCTACCACTGTGACTGATCATGTTTCAGCTCTTACATCACAGGCACCAACTCATTTATCCACAAGAGAAACTGAAGCTTCACCATCACAAGAACCCAGTACTCCTCAAACCAGTAACCCTTCAACAGCAGAACAACTATCATTGTCTCCATCAACAGAACCAAAGACTGCCTTCACTACTGAAGTTTCCACTAAAGCAGTTTCTCTTACTAGAAGTGCGGAAAGTGGTACATTCTCTACAGA
Source organism: Leptodactylus fuscus (assembly GCF_031893055.1). Lineage (NCBI taxonomy): Eukaryota > Metazoa > Chordata > Amphibia > Anura > Leptodactylidae > Leptodactylus > Leptodactylus fuscus. Next base: position 45,561,078 of record NC_134270.1, on the reverse strand, counting down.
ACCATCAACTTTATTGACACCAGTTTCATCCACCTTCTTACCAGAGGCAACAACTCCACAAACTTTATTAACCACCACACAATCTAGTCATCTTCCTACTACATCTGAATTACCAGTAACAACGATAATTCATACAATGACATCGGAACCAACATTCTCTCCTGAGGTTCAACACACTTTGTCATCAACTCCAAACACGGAGACAATTTCCACAAGTACGGTTGGTTTTACAACTGAAAGTCTTACCACCTCAACATTTTCCACCCAGCCATCTACTATTGAGGAAACTAGCATGCCTTCTGAAACATCATCAATAACGTCTTCATCAATTACATCAGTTTCAACAGGACCAACCTCAGAAAATATTTCTACCACTGTGACTGATCATGTTTCAACTCTTACATCACAGGCATCTACTCATTTATCCACAAGAGAAACTGAAGCTTCACCATCACAAGAAGCCAGTACTCCTCAAATCAGTAACCCTTCAACAGCAGAACAACTATCATTGTCTCCATCAACAGAACCAAAGACTGCCTTCACTACTGAAGTTTCCACCAAAGCAGTTTCTCTTACTAGAAGTGCGGAAACTGGTACATTCTCTACAGAACCATCAACTTTATTGACACCAGTTTCATCCACCTTCTTACCAGAGGCAACAACTCCAGAAACTTTATTAACCACCACTCAATCTAGTCATCTTCCTACTACATCTGAATTACCAGTAACAACGATAATTCATACAATGACATCGGAACCAACATTCTCTTCTGAGGTTCAACACACTTTGTCATCAGCTCCAAACACGGAGACAATTTCCACAAGTAGGGTTGGTTTTACAACTGAAAATCTTACCACCTCAACATTTTCAACCATGCCTTCTACAATTGAGGAAAGTAGCACGCCTTCTGAAACAGCATCAATAACGACTTCATCAATTACATCAGTTTCAGCAGGACTAACCTCAGAAAACATATCTACCACTGTGACTGATCATGTTTCAGCTCTTACATCACAGGCATCTACTCATTTATCCACAAGAGAAACTGAAGCTTCACCATCACAAGAACCCAGTACTCCTCAAACCAGTAATCCTTCAACAGCAGAACAACTATCATTGTCTCCATCAACAGAAGCAAAGACTGCCTTCACTACTGAAGTTTCCACCAAAGCAGTTTCTCTTACTAGCAGTGCAGAAACTGGTACATTCTCTACAGAACCATCAACTTTATTGACTCTAGTTTCATCCACCTTCTTACCAGAGGCAACAACTCCAGAAACTTTATTAACCACCACGCAATCTAGTCATCTTCCTACTACATCTGAATTACCAGTAACAACGATAATTCATACAATGGCATCAGAACCAACATTCTCTCCTGAGGTTCAACACACTTTGTCATCAACTCCAAACATGGAGACAATTTCCACAAGTACTGTTAGTTTTACAACTGATAGTCTTACCACCTCAACATTTTCAACCATGCCTTCTACAATTGAGGAAACTAGCACGCCTTCTGAAACAGCATCAATAACGACTTCATCAATTACATCAGTTTCAGAAGGACCATTCTCAGAAAACATATCTACCACTGTGACTGATCATGTTTCAACTCTTACATCACAGGCACCAACTCATTTATCCACAAGAGAAACTGAAGCTTCACCATCACAAGAACCCAGTACTCCTCAAACCAGTAACCCTTCAACAGCAGAACAACTATCATTGTCTCCATCAACAGAACCAAAGACTGCCTTCACTACTGAAGTTTCCACCAAAGCAGTTTCTCTTACTAGAAGTGCGGAAACTGGTACATCCTCTACAGAACCATCAACTTTATTGACACCAGTTTCATCCACCTTCTTACCAGAGGCAACAACTCCAGAAACTTTATTAACCACCACGCAATCTAGTCATCTTCCTACTACAATATCTGAATTACCAGTTACAACAATAATTCATACAATGACATCGGAACCAACATTATCTCCTGAGGTTCAACACACTTTGTCATCAGCTCCAAACACGGAGACAATTTCCACAAGTATGGTTGGTTTTACAACTGATAGTCTTACCACTTCAACATCTTCAACCATGCCTTCTACAATTGAGGAAACTAGCACGCCTTCTGAAACATCATCAATAACGTCTTCATCAATTACATCAGTTTCAACAGGACCAACCTCAGAAAACATTTCTACCACTGTGACTGATCATGTTTCAACTCTTACATCACAGGCATCTACTCATTTATCCACAAGAGAAACTGAAGCTTCACCATCACAAGAACCCAGTACTCATCAAACCAGTAACCCTTCTGCAATACATGAATTACAGACAACTAGTGATTTATTTGTTACAGTGACCTCAAGTTCTGCTCTCTCCAGGGAACCAGTTACTACAACTCATATAGATATTACATCAATATCAAGAAAACCTTCCATATCTCTTTGTCCACAGTACAGATTTGGGGAACACTGTGAAAATGGATTGAATTTTATAGATGCAATAATAGGTGAGACTAATATTATACAACTGTACTTATTTTTGCGAATATCTACAGTATACAGAATATACATATATATATTAGCCAGAGTAAATGTGTTAGCTTCTGGAAAGGATGGGTGGTTTAGCGATCATGGAACAGTTATGCATTATATGGTTACATGTTTATTTTTTATAGCATTGTATAATACTTAATTTTTTTTCTTGCTTTTTCCTGGTTGAGCTCATCTAGTCCAGGGATATCATGATGCTACCACAGATAGTGATTTTCTAGAGACTAATGTTTTTTCAACTTTTTGTCAACAATTTTTGATGAACATTTGCTCGTTCAGCATGACACCATCCCACTGCATAGAGGAAGATCCAAAATAAGTAGTGAATTGTGATGAGTGTGAAATAACTTAAAAGGATTTCCAGGAATTGGACAAACTCCTGTGGAGTCTAGGAGAGTTGTTAAATTCCAAAAAAACATACTTACCTGTCCTCGACATCCAGTTGTCCGACGCCAGTAGCCATTCAATCTCCTGCCAGGGCTTAGATTGTAGAAGTCTTGTGCCCTATATGACCACTGCGACTAATGTTTGATACAAACATGAACTTCAAGCTAAACCTTCTTACCAGCCAAACCCTTGTTGAATACTCACAAATACAGAAGATGTTCTAAAATTAATCAAAATTAAAGGCATTTGTAGCAGGAAAGGAGAGCCAAAACGCCAAATTAAGGGCAAAGTTTGTAGTGTTCAGGCATCGCCTATGGTCGTGCGGTTTAGTTTTTGGAATGTCTGAATAGTGCAGTTATCACAACTTTAACATTTAACATAAATTTCTTAATGAATTTCAATATTTTTTCATATTTAGAGAAAAGGAATGCACCGGTTAAGAGTATTAATGTTCACGTCTCATTGAACAGACCATATACTCCACAACTTGAAAACAACTCTTCAGCTGAATACATCGCTCTATTCAACGAGATCAATCAGGTAATAAGATACATATAAGAGGAATAAGATGATGTGTATCTGGGAAAGCAAGTGCATTATAAGTATGTGATTCACATAACGTGGTGGAAACTACAACTGACAACCAGGAACACAGCTGGACTGGAGTGTTCATGAATAATGGCTCTGAATGCAGGTTGCCTATTAGGCTGAGGTCCAACGTTGCGGAAACGCAGCTTCTTTTGTTGCAGGTTTTCCTGCGTTTTTTTTTAATCAAACATAGGAGTAGCTAAAAAAAGAATGGGAAGTATATAGGAAGTTCTTATACTTCTCCATTCTGCTAGATCCACTCCTGACTTTGGCTCAAAGAAACGCAACAAAATCTGCAACAAAAAAAGCTGCGTTTCCACAACGTGCGGCCTCAGCCTTAAAGGGGTATTCCCATGACGCTTGTTCACTAACCTGCAGGCTGTTGTGCTCTCTTCACTTCCTGCTTCTCTCGGCACATAGGTGGGCGGGGTTTCACTTGCACGGGATTGGTTGTAAATGAATTACCACAGTGTGAAGCTGATGTAGCAGAGCTAGATTTGAGTCAGTATGCATTAAATACAGAGGTAACGGACTCCCTATCTCAGCCCTTATCAGCCAAATTCAATTAAACTGACCGATAAGAGCTCAGAAATCCCGGAGCTCTCACCTCCCCTATCTGTGTCATTTAAGTAGAAGAGCTTCTCAAACAGCTCAGAGCTGCTCCCAGCCCCTCCTCCCCCCCCCCCCCCCCCGAGAGCAGGCAGCTACATCACTGGACAAATGAGCAGATAATCCCAAGCGCCATAGAAACAGAGTGTAAACAATGAAGTGAATAAATTAAGATAGCGGCCAAACAAAGCAGTTTTGATAAAGCAATGCATTTAGGAAAAGTCATAAATCCACATAAACTAGCAGTATAGATAGGATCCTTGTGATGGGACAACTTCAGCTTCACACTAGTGTTCGGGTTTCTGTACTTTGGGTCCACTTGGGACTCGGAGTGTCCAACGGAGACACAGACAGACATGATAGGGGGGGGGCTTTCACTGTGAGCAATATTCATTTGGCATTTTTTTCATGTGATTTTTTTTTTCTAGTTACCATTATTATCTGAATATGTATGTACAGAAAAATGAAATGTTTCATGTATGTTTAACTCTAGACGTTTCCTGAAATATACCGGAAGTGTGCACCACAATACTTTCAGAGAATGATTCTGCATGGGTTCAGGTATTTTATACATAGTGCACGTACAAATAGTAAGAACATTTTAGTTTTCTGTGTGTTTGTGGAAAATGATATACATTTAGTTAGAGCTGATATAGGAGAAAGGTTATGGATATGGAGAGTTGGAGAGTCACTTGTAAATCTCCTCCTTGGACTAACAAAATAACCTATCACAAAGAAAAATAAACTAATTATATTCAGATTAATTTTAGAATGTATCTTTATAGGGTGTTAAGAGCTTTTCTGTCTAAATACACAATTTAAAATACTATTCCCCTTCTCATGGCTATAGAATTGTAATATAAAGTAACATTTTGGTAAACCAGCCACAACTAGCGCAAGCTTCAGAGCTTAGGGTTGGGTCACACTATAGCGCTTGTATTCCATCTGGAAGGGGTCCGCATGGACACCCCCCGGAAGGAATACAATCGCAGTTGGAATCGATGTGCTGTCAAAGCACACGGACCCCATAGACTATAATGGGCTTGATTGAATGATTCGTGTGGGCAGTGCGCGGCAAGCACACAGAGCCCATGCTTCCTATTGTATTCCGTCCGGGGGGTGTCCATGCGGACTCCTTCCAGATGGAATACAAGCGCTAGTTTGAACCAACCCTCACTAAATATATGCAGCAGGAGCTGTATTATTCATATAATCATCTTGCGTTTCGGCTTCTTGTATTACAATGATAACACACTTTGCATAAATCAGTGAGGCAGGTCAATATAAAAAAAAATTGGAATATATATTACTTGAGGAAAAAAAAGCATTCTTCCAGTTACCAGTTATAATTTTTTTCTCCAGTTATCAGCTTCTTTACCTGCTTCGGTCCCTGTCTTTGTGTATCAAGGCAGATTGTTGCTAAATCACAGCTTACATTAAATTTTTTTAGAAAGGGGAGGGGTCAAAGAGAAGGGAATAAGCAAGGCCTCGTTCACATCTGCGTTGGTATTCTGTCTGGGGGAGTCCGCAAGAGAACCCAAAACGGAGTATTGAATGCAAGCAGTGTGCCAGTGAAAGCACACAGACCCCATAGACTATAATGGGGTCTGTGTGCTTGCCGCCTGATCTCTGTAGGGATCATATGGACAGGAAAGTATTTCACAATCTACTTTCCTGCCCGCATAATTAGTGCGGGCAGCGGGCGGCAAGCATAAATACGCCATTACAGTCTATGGGGTCTGTGTGCTTTCACTGGCACACCTCTTGCAGTTGCGTTCGATATTCCGTTAGGGGGTTTCCCATGCAGACTCCCCCAGACAGAACACCAATGCAGATATGAACGAGCCCTAGGAAAAAACAAGCTGCTGGAACTAATAATAAGTTTTGTTCCTCAAAATGGATCTGTAAGGTTAGGCACATTTCAATTCTATTGCTGGGTAAATTACAGCAAATATTCCAGTGATATAAATGTAACAGCTCTGACCTCAGGATAGATAACTATAAGATACTGATCATAATACGGTCTAAGATATTTTCGTTTTCGCAATGCTGATACCTCTGTTTTTCTCCCTTTGGTTCGCAGTGAAGGCAGCACCATTGTCAATACTTCTGGAATCTATGGCTACCCAAACAACCAGACTGGCATTGACTATATAAACTATAATTTGACTGATGAAGTGAAGACTGCATTCTCCACCATTAATGATAGCTTACCTGGAAATCTACAAGTATCTACCGAGTCTACTCCGACTATATCAAGTAAGCTTTTGATTATAACATTTTTACTATCAATTTAAAGAGGGTCTTTCACCACATCTACCAACTCCAACTATTTACATTCTTCAATAGGTATTCCTTCACGGATTTCAGGAACAGTTGTAACTTCTTCTCTAGTCCCCACCTTTCCTGAACAATAAATGCTATTAGTTTAAGCTCAAGTATGCTCCCTGTAGTGAGGTGGGTGGTCACAGACAATCTGCTCCAGTTCAAGACCACCCACCTGACAGTAGAGGGTGTAATTGTGTTGAAATTGATAGAAATGATTGCTCAAGAATGGTCAGGGCTAGAGAAAAAATTCCAACTGTGCCAGAATCAGTTGAATGGCACCTATCGCATTGAGGTTGGTGGTGGTGGTAAGGGGTTCTCTTTAAAGTATATTTATTTTGTTGCAGAATGGATATTATTGTCATGATGATTAAGGATACTGTGACCCCTACCAATTGCTACAAAGAAATGACAGAAGAGTTAGGAAAACACTGTTGGTTTTGCTTAGCTTTGTCACAGGCCAAATGGTCAGTCCATTAGGGTCAATAGCCAACCATACATAGCCCAGGAACAGAGAGAAGTAAAGTGGTAAGCTGCTGTCTAAGCCTTGCTGCCACATTTAATAATTGGCAGAGGTTATATTATCTGAATCCCTCCACTCCATGAGACATGGAACATTAGCAGACCCCATGTATAGATTACATTGGAATACGAGTACAAAGCATGAAATAGTAAATTTTTGGCGCAAGTCTATATTTTTGCAAAAACATGACGCATTTGCGCTGCCATCACTACTATCCAGAAAAGGGGCAAGGTGTGGGTGAGGCCAACAACCTTACAAGATTTATCATTATCTACACCAGTTTTCGGACATAAATTATGCCAAAATTTACATCAAATATAAGATGAGTTCAGTACAGCTGCATGGCTTGGTGGTTAAATGTCCAAGTCTTGGTAAATCACCCCTAATGTATCCTAATAAATAGAAGCCATGATGCCACAGTGAGTCTTAGGGTATGTTCACACACTGGTAGTGTACTTACATGCAAATGCTTCAGTGAATTTTTTATGTTAGTTGCGATGAGTTTTTTTCTGCAGTGGGTACAAAAAAGCACAGTATAGGGATTAAATCTACTGATATAGCAAATGAATTACAAGCATTCACCTGGGAGTATGGAGTCAATGTTACCAAAATTAAAATGATATAAAATAAAATGATGTGTAATGAATACACAACTAAAATGATACATTGACTCTTCATTTTACACTTTTTAGATGTAATGCAGCTACAACCTTATATGACATGCAGCTTGAACTTTACTGACTACAATGTGACCTGTAACAGCGAGTCCTGTGAGTGTGCTGGACCATGTGCACAGAATTCCAGTTATTGCTCCAATAATGGTACTTGCTACAATCAGAATGATGGACCAGTGTGCATGTAAGTTTTTCCTAGAAATGTGAAATCTTATCGCTTACTGAATTTTGCAAACAAGTTACCCTATTGACACCGCTACAACATCTAGGACTAAATACCATAAAGACAGAGCACACAGCACCTATGCAGGGACATAAACTTCTTCCTTTCCTTGAGGTTGTTATAGAGGCTACACCAAACCATGGATGTCTCACCTTGACTGTCCAGAATCACAATGGAAACATCAAATTTTAGAATCAGGACAAGATCGGTTTCAGGGCGGTTGGCAAGTATGTATACAGCTTGCATTACGTTTCATATTAGCTGTATACATTCATTAACAACTACTGGCAGATGGATATGACTGGACTTTATATAGTTTATCAACTAGATGATAGTAAAGAAATGATTACATTTCTCTTTTCTACATAAATATAACATGAAGAAATCTACTGCATCTCTCCGAAGTCTAAGGGGGCATTCACACTGCCATTAGTAGTGTCTGTTGTTGTCTTCCATAACAAAATGTTAACAATAGACACCAACAGAACGTCATAAATCCATTAAAAATCCCATTGATTTCAATGTACCGTATATACTCGAGTATAAGCCGACCCGAATATAAGCCAAGGACTTTACCATATTTTCCGGACTATAAGGCGCACATAAAAACCTACGATTTCCTCAGAAATCGTAAGTGCGCCTTATAGTCCGGTGCGCCTTATATATGGATGGAAGCGGCGGCAAAGTCTGCATGCCGCTTCCATACATACATAAAAGGCACCGTAAGGGTGCATTCACACTACGGAACGCCAGCGTGTATCACAGCTGTACACGCCGGCGTGACAGCAGGGCTGCTGGACACTTCCCATTCATTTCTATGGGAGCCGGCATGCGAGCGCTCCCCATATAAATGAATGGAAAAAAGCAGTCCATTCCGTAGTGTGAATGCACCCTTAAAAGTTATATTAAACTACCCCCCCCCCCCGTTTTAAAATAAAACCCTGAAAAAGAATGTGAAACTTACCGAGCGGTGCAGGGTGGGCGGGCGGGCATTCAGGCTTCCTCTTCCACCGATGTCCTGACCACTTCCTCCGGCGCTCGCTAACTGATAATGGCCTGGGCGCATGCGCAATATCATAATGCTCCTACTACGGCTACTGCGCATGCGCCCAGGCCATTATCAGTTCGCGAGCGCCGGAGGAGGAGGACGGAACATCGGAGGAAGAGGAGGCCTGAATGCCCGCCCACCCTGCACCGTTCGGTAAGTTTCACATTGTTTCAGGGTTTTATGTTAAAACGGGGGGGTAGTTTAATATAACTTTTACGGTTGGGCTCTATCAGCATGATTTTGCTGATAGAGCCCCTTAACTCCTCGCCTGCCGAGCGCTTCCAATAGAAGCGGCTGGCACGCAGGGGGTTAAGCGGCCGCTGGCAAAGTCTGCGTGCCGCCGCTTTCAATAACATATAATGCGCACCGGACTGCGCCTTATAGTCCGGTGCGCCTTATATATGAACCAAGACGGACTATAAGGCGCTCATGGACAATGCGCCTTATAGTCCAGTGCGCCTTATAGTCCGTAAAATACGGTAATTTTACCACAAAAAACTGGGAAAACTTATTGACTCGAGTATAAGCCGAGGGGGGAAATGCAGCAACTACTGGAAAATTTCAAAAATTAAAATGGTCGGAGTTTTTGGGTGCAGTAGTTGCCGGGTGCTGGGGAAGGGGAGGAGGTGTTTTGGTTGTCTGTCTGCCCCTTCCCTGAGCTTGAGGACTGGGTTTTTCCCCCCGGTTGGAATTCAGCCTGGCTGAATATAGGGTATCTGCAGTGCTCCTATTAACCCCTTCCCAACGGAACAGGAGCACTGCAGATCCCCTATATTCAGTAGACCGGGCACTTTCAGACACAGGGATACCTAATGTGTTTGTGTTTCACATTCATTTTCTACTTTTATATGTATTCTAGGGAAAGGAGTGACTTACAATTTTTATTTACTTTATTTTTTTATTATATTTTTTTTAAAGCTTCTTTTTTTTTCAATATTTTATGGGAGATTCTATACATTACTATTGAGGATGCCCATAGACCTCCCCCCCTCCCCCCCAAAAAAATACATTTTTTTTGCTTGACTTGAGTATAAGCCGAGGGGGGCTTTTTCAGCACAAAAACTGTGCTGAAAAATTCGGCTTATACTTGTATACAGTAATTTTATCTGTTGTCCATTAGTGTCTGTTGGTGTCTATTTACTCCAAATCCATCATATTTTTTTTTCGCGGGCACAATAATGCATTAAAAATAAAACCAAAAAACGAATGTCTATCATGACATACATTAACGGACGCTAACTGATGCTAATATGTCAGGTGTTTAACTGATTTAGAGTAAAAAAAAACGGACACATTAAAATAAGTTAGTGTCCGTTAATATCTGTTATTATAGTATTTTTTAATGGACAATATTAGAAGGGACATCCAACGATAGTGTGAACATCCATAGGTGCACCTTTAATGAAGCGACCACCTCAGGTGGCGCTACTCATAGAAACCTAGGAGACGGCATTTCAGTACGTTAACCTAAACAGCCCAAAACAAGTCGCTTTAAAAACACGCTGAGTGGAGCCTGTCCTGTGTTAGTGTAGAAGTGTAGGCGGGGGAGGAGACTGGCATGGAGGGAGCTCGGCAGTGTGTAGATAGATACTGCCACAGCGCCACACTCACTAAGCAACAGCTCCTGCGGTGCACCCTAACATTCATCAGGGCTGCTCCGCCTCCTGGGTGATGACTCATCCTTGCTCCCCTGACTCTGCCCACTGTGTGTATCACTCAGTTGCTTCTATCAGACAGGCTATCTCAGCAGTGGAGAGACCTAAGGTGGCCCATAGACGTTCAATATTATTGTGCAATGTGGGTTGCACAGTATTTTGACGGCGGCCCCTAGACGGTCAATATTATTGTACAATATTTTGGTTTGTACAAAAGATTGTTCCGTATGGAGGCGATATTGAAGGTTGTGCAATACATTGCGCAATCGAGAGCACAGATGTACAACCAGATTGTGCAAACAGTCCCTGCCAGAAGTCAACATGTTGAGTGAAACTGAATTGTGTTGCGTGATAATTGCTGTGACCGCAAGTCGTAAAAAAGGAAAGAAAAAAGTCTTGCGGAAAGGTAGAAAATGGGCCAAACAGTGGTTTATTGATAGGGAGAAGTTCACCCACAACAAATTACTCAATGAACTGAGTAATTGAACCAAATGATTTCCGCAACTTTGTACGAATAAACGGAGAATTATTTGATGAACTCCTTGCTTTGGTTACTCCTGAAATCGGCAAAAGGAACACTATCAAGCCCAAATACATATTACAATACAATTACAATTAATACATATTAACCCAAACATACTCAAAGAAGTCCAACCAAGAAATTGTGAACAAAGCTGAAACTGTTATTTAGAGCAAACTTGCATACACAAAATTACATAAAGTCTATTTTCTTCCACAGCTGCAACAGTCCATACACAGGAGAAAGGTGTGAAAATGAAACAACTACAATAGGATATGTCACTTCAACAAGTGTCACACTGCAACCTTTGTCTGTCTTCACTACTGAGCCTATCACTGAAGCTAAAACTAATACCATATCTGAGAAAACTGAAGCATTCTCTACAATGACATCAAATCCCGTATCAGTTCCGACATCTTCCATCTTCCCAGAGGCAAAAACTACAAAAGTTTTCAAAAGCACTATAGAATCAGAAACAACAGTAATGCATACAATGTCATCTGAATCAACTCTCTCTCCTGAAGTTCATCATACTCTGTCATCAACTCCAAACACAGAGACAATTTCCACGACTGCAATTAGTTTTACAAATGAAAGTCTCGTCACTTCTACAACTTCAACCATGTCTTTTACAACTGAGGAAACAAGCATGCCTTCAGAAACAGCATCAACAACATCTTCCACAAGCACATCAGTTTCAACTGGTCCAACCTCGGAAAACATCTCTACCACGCTGACTGATCATGCTTCGACTCTTATGTCACAGGAATCCACCCACCTATCCACAGTTGAATCAACAGCTTCTCCATCTCAAGAACTCAGTACTCCTCCAACCAGTAACCTTTTCACAGGGGAACCAGTATCTTTGACTCCATCAATCGAACCAAAGACTGTTTTCACTTCCGAAACTTCCACCAAAGCAGTTACCCTTACTACAAGTGAGGAAACCGGTACATTTTCTACAGAACCATCAACCGGTTCATCACCTGTTTCATCCACCTTCATTCCAGAGACCACAACTCCAGAAATTGTGTTAACTACAATGCAAACTACTGATCTTTCTGCTTCAACATCTGAACAACCATTTACAACAGTAATGCATACAATGTTATCTGAATCAACTCTCTCTACTGAAGTTCATCATACTCTGTCATCAACTCCAAACACGGAGATTATTTCCACGACTGCAATTAGTTTTACAAATGAAAGTCTCGTCACTTCTACAACTTCAACCATGTCATTTACAACTGAGGAGACAAGCATGCCTTCAGAAACAGCATCAACAATATCTTCCACAAGCACATCAGTTTCAACTGGTCCAACCTCGGAAAACATCTCTACCACGCTGACTGATCATGCTTCGACTCTTATGTCACAGGAATCCACCCACCTATCCACAGTTGAATCAACAGCTTCTCCATCTCAAGAACCCAGTACTCCTCCAACCAGTAACCTTTCCACAGGCGAACCATTATCCTTGACTCCATCAATCGAACCAAAGACTGTCTTCACTTCCGAAATTTCCACCACAGCAGTTACCCTTACTACAAGTGAGGAAACCGGTACATTTTCTACAGAACCATCAACCGTTATATCACCTGTTTCATCCACCTTCTTTCCAGAGACCACAACTCCAGAAATTGTGTTACCTACAACGCAAACTACTCATCTTTCTGCTTCAACATCTGAACAACCATTTACAACAGTAATGCCTACAATGTCATCTGAATCAACTCTCTCTCCTGAAGTTCATCATACTCTGTCATCAACTCCAAACACAGAGACAATTTCTACGACTGCAATTAGTTTTACAAATGAAAGTCTCTTCACTACTACAACTTCAACCATGTCTTTTACAACTGAGGAAACAAGCATGCCTTCAGAAACAGCATCAACAACATCTTCCACAAGCACATCAGTTTCAACTGGTCCAACCTCGGAAAACATCTCTACTACGCTGACTGATCATGCTTCGACTCTTATGTCACAGGAATCCACCCACCTATCCACAGTTGAATCAACAGCTTCTCCATATCAAAAACCCAGTACTCCTCCAACCAGTAACCTTTCCACAGGCGAACCATTATCCTTGACTCCATCAATCGAACCAAAGACTGTCTTCACTTCCGAAATTTCCACCAAAGCAGTTACCCTTACTACTAGTGAGGAAACTGGTACATTTTCTACAGAACCATCAACCGCTATATCACCTGTTTCATCCACCTTCTTTCCAGAGACCACAACTCCAGAAATTGTGTTAACTACAACGCAAACTACTCATCTTTCTGCTTCAACATCTGAACAACCATTTACAACAGTAATGCATACAATGTCATCTGAATCAACTCTCTCTCCTGAAGTTCATCATACTCTGTCATCAACTCCAAACACAGAGACAATTTCCACGACTGCAATTAGTTTTACAAATGAAATTCTCGTCACTGCTACAACTTCAACCATGTCTTTTACAACTGAGGAAACAAGCATGCCTTCAGAAACAGCATCAACATCATCTTCCACAAGTACATCAGTTTCAACTGGTCCAACCTCAGAAAACATCTCTACTATGCTGACTGATCATGCTTCGACTCTTATGTCACAGGAATCCACCCACCTATCCACAGTTGAATCAACAGCTTCTCCATCTCAAGAACCCACTACTCCTCCAACCAGTAACCTTTCCACAGGGGAACCAGTATCCTTGACTCCATCAATCGAACCAAAGACTGTCTTCACTTCTGAAATTTCCACCAAAGCAGTTACGCTTGCTAGAAGTGAGGAAACTGGTACATTTTCTACAGAACCATCAACCGGTTCATCACCTGTTTCATCCACCTTCGTTCCAGAGACCACAACTCTAGAAATTGTGTTAACTACAATGCAAACTACTCATCTTTCTGCTTCAACATCTGAACAACCATTTACAACATTAATGCATACAATGTCATCTGAATCAACTCTCTCTCCTGAAGTTCATCATACTCTGTCATCAACTCCAAACACAGAGTCAATTTCCACGACTGCAATTAGTTTTACAAATGAAAGTCTCGTCACTACTACAACTTCAACCATGTCTTTTACAACTGAGGAAACAAGCATGCCTTCAGAAACAGCATCAACAACATCTTCCACAAGCACATCAGTTTCAACTGGTCCAACCTCGGAAAACAACTCTACTACGCTGACTGATCATGCATCGACTCTTATGTCACAGGAATCCACCCACTTATCCACAGTTGAATCAACAGCTTCTCCATCTCAAGAACACAGTACTCCCCCAACCAGTAACCTTTCCACAGGGGAACCAGTATCCTTGACTCCATCAATCGAACCAAAGACTGTCTTCACTTCCGAAATTTCCACCAAAGCAGTTACGCTTACTAGAAGTGAGGAGACTGGTACATTTTCTACAGAACCATCAACCGGTTCATCACCTGTTTCATCCACCTTCATTCCAGAGACAACAACTCCAGAAATTGTGTTAACTACAACGCAAATTACTTATCTTTCTGCTTCAACATCTGAACAACCATTTACAACAGTAATGCATACAATGTTACCTGAATCAACTCTCTCTACTGAAGTTCATCATACTCTGTCATCAACTCCAAACACAGAGACAATTTCCACCACTGCAATTAGTTTTACAAATGAAAGTCTCGTCACTACTACAACTTCAACCATGTCTTTTACAACTGAGGAAACAAGCATGCCTTCAGAAACAGCATCAACAACATCTTCCACAAGCACATCAGTTTCAACTGGTCCAACCTCGGAAAACAGCTCTACTACGCTGACTGATCATGCTTCAACTCTTATGTCACAGGAATCCACCCACCTATCCACAGTTGAATCAACAGCTTCTCCATCTCAAGAACTCAGTACTCCCCCAACCAGTAACCTTTCCACAGGGGAACCAGTATCCTTGACTCCATCAATCGAACCAAAGACTGTCTTCACTTCCGAAATTTCCACCAAAGCAGTTACGCTTACTAGAACTGAGGAAACTGGTACATTTTCTACAGAACCATCAACCGGTTCATCACCTGTTTCATCCACCTTCGTTCCAGAGACCACAACAATAGAAATTGTGTTAACTACAATGCAAACTACTCATCTTTCTGCTTCAACATCTGAACAACCATTTACAACAGTAATGCATACAATGTCATCTCAATCAACTCTCTCTCCTGAAGTTCATCATACTCTGTCATCATCTCCAAACACAGAGACAATTTCCACAACTGCAATTAGTTTTACAAATGAAAGTCTCGTCACTTCTACAACTTCAAGCATGTCTTTTACAACCGAGGAAACAAGCATACCTTCAGAAACAGCATCAACAACATCTTCCACAAGCACATCAGTTTCAAATGGTCCAACCTCAGAAAACATCTCTACTATGCTGACTGATCATGCTTCGACTCTTATGTCACAGGAATCCACCCACCTATCCACAGTTGAATCAACAGCTTCTCCATCTCAAGAACTCAGTACTCCTCCAACCAGAAACCTTTCCACAGGGGAACCAGTATCCTTGACTCCATCAATCGAACCAAAGACTGTCTTCACTTCCGAAATTTCCACCAAAGCAGTTACGCTTACTAGAAGTGAGGAGACTGGTACATTTTCTACAGAAACATCAACCGGTTCATCAACTGTTTCATCCACCTTTGTTCCAGAGACAACAACTCCAGAAATTGTGTTAACTACAACGCAAACTACTCATCTTTCTGCTTCAACATCTGAACAACCATTTACAACAGTAATGCATACAACGTCATCTGAATCATCTCTCTCTCCTGAAGTTCCTCATACTCTGTCATCAACTCCAAACACAGAGACAATTTCCACGACTGCAATTAGTTTTACAAATGAAAGTCTAGTCACTTCTTCAACTTCAACCATGTCTTTTACATCTGAGGAAACAAGCATGCCTTCAGAAACAGCATCCACAACATCTTCCACAATCACATCAGTTTCAACTGGTCCCATCTCAGAAAACATCTCTACCATGCTGACTGATCATGCTTCGACTCTTATGTCACAGGAATCCACCCACCTATCCACAGTTGAATCAACAACTTCTCCATCTCAAGAATTCAGTACTCGTCCAACCAGTAACCTTTCCACAGAGGAAGCAGTATCCTTGACTCCATCAATCGAACCAAAGACTGTCTTCACTTCCGAAATTTCCACCAAAGCAGTTACCCTTACTACAAGTGAGGAAACTGGTACATTTTCTCCAGAACCATCAACCGATTCATCACCTGTTTCATCAACCTTCATTCCAGAGACCACAACTCCAGAAATTGTGTTAACTACAACACAAACTACTCATCTTTCTGCTTCAACATCTGAACAACCATTTACAACAGTAATGCATACAATGTCATCTGAATCAACTCTCTCTCCTGAAGTTCATCATACTCTGTCATCAACTCCAAACACGGAGATTATTTCCACAACTGCAATTAGTTTTACAAATGAAAGTCTCGTCACTTCTACAACTTCAACCATGTCTTTTACAACTGAGGAAACAAGCATGCCTTCAGAAACAGCATCAACAACATCTTCCACAAGCACATCAGTTTCAACTGGTCCAACCTCAGAAAACATCTCTACCACGCTGACTGATCATGCTTCGACTCTTATGTCACAGGAATCCACCCACCTATCCACAGTTGAATCAACAGCTTCTCCATCTCAAGAACTCAGTACTCCTCCAACCAGTAACCTTTCCACAGGGGAACCAGTATCCTTGACTCCATCAATCGAAGCAAAGACTGTCTTCACTTCCGAAATTTCCACCAAAGCAGTTACGCTTACTAGAAGTGAGGAAACTGGTACATTTTCTATAGAACCATCAATCGGTTCATCACCTGTTTCATCCACCTTCATTCCAGAGACAACAACTCCAGAAATTGTGTTAACTACAACGCAAACTACTCATCTTTCTGCTTCAACATCTGAACAACCATTTACAACAGTAGTGCATACAATGTCATCTGAATCACCTCTCTCTCCTGAAGTTCATCATACTCTGTCATCAACTCCAAACACAGAGACAATTTCCACGACTGCAATTAGTTTTACAAATGAAAGTCTCGTCTCTACTACAACTTCAGCCATGTCTTTTACAACTGAGGAAACAAGCATGCCTTCAGAAACAGCATCAACAACATCTTCCACAAGCACATCAGTTTCAACTGGTCCAATCTCGGAAAACATCTCTACTAAGCTGACTGATCATGCTTCGACCCTTATGTCACAGGAATCCACCCACCTATCCACAGTTGAATCAACAGCTTCTCCATCTCAAGAACTCAGTACTCCCCCAACCAGTAACCTTTCCACAGGGGAACCAGTATCCTTGACTCCATCAATCGAACCAAAGACTGTCTTCACTTCCGAAATTTCCACCAAAGCAGTTACGCTTACTAGAAGTGAGGAAACTGGTACATTTTCTACAGAACCATCAACCGGTTCATCACCTGTTTCATCCACCTTCATTCCAGAGACAACTCCAGAAATTGTGTTATCTACAACACAAACTACTCATCTTTCTGCTTCAACATCTGAACAACCATTTACAACAGTAATGCATACAATGTTATCTGAATCAACTCTCTCTCCTGAAGTTCATCATACTCTGTCATCAACTCCAAACACGGAGATTATTTCCACGACTGCAATTAGTTTTACAAATGAAATTCTCGTCACTTCTACAACTTCAACCATGTCTTTTACAACTGAGGAAACAAGCATGCCTTCAGAAACAGCATCAACAACATCTTCCACAAGCACATCAGTTTCAACTGGTCCAACCTCAGAAAACATCTTTACCACGCTGACTGATCATGCTTCGACTCTTATGTCACAGGAATCCACCCACCTATCCACAGTTGAATCAACAGCTTCTCCATCTCAAGAACTCAGTACTCCTCCAACCAGTAACCTTTCCACAGGGGAACCAGTATTCTTGACTCCATCAATCGAACCAAAGACTGTCTTCACTTCCGAAATTTCCACCAAAGCAGTTACGCTTACTAGAAGTGAGGAAACTGGTACATTTTCTATAGAACCATCAACCGGTTCATCACCTGTTTCATCCACCTTCATTCCAGAGACAATAACTCCAGAAATTGTGTTAACTACAACGCAAACTACTCATCTTTCTGCTTCAACATCTGAACAACCATTTACAACAGTAGTGCATACAATGTCATCTGAATCAACTCTCTCTCCTGAAGTTCATCATACTCTGTCATCAACTCCAAACACAGAGACAATTTCCACGACTGCAATTAGTTTTACAAATGAAAGTCTCGTCACTACTACAACTTCAGCCATGTCTTTTACAACTGAGGAAACAAGCATGCCTTCAGAAACAGCATCAACAACATCTTCCACAAGCACATCAGTTTCAACTGGTCCAACCTCGGAAAACATCTCTACCACGCTGACTGATCATGCTTCGACTCTTATGTCACAGGAATCCACCCACCTATCTACAGTTGAATCAACAGCTTCTCCATCTCAAGAACTCAGCACTCCCCCAACCAGTAACCTTTCCACAGGGGAACCAGTATCCTTGACTCCATCAATCGAACCAAAGACTGTCTTCACTTCCGAAATTTCCACCAAAGCAGTTACGCTTACTAGAAGTGAGGAAACTGGTACATTTTCTACAGAACCATCAACCGGATCATCACCTGTTTCATCCACCTTCATTCCAGAGACAACTCCAGAAATTGTGTTATCTACAACACAAACTACTCATCTTTCTGCTTCAACATCTGAACAACCATTTACAACAGTAATGCATACAATGTTATCTGAATCAACTCTCTCTCCTGAAGTTCATCATACTCTGTCATCAATTCCAAACACGGAGATTATTTCCACGACTGCAATTAGTTTTACAAATGAAAGTCTCGTCACTTCTACAACTTCAACCATGTCTTTTACAACTGAGGAAACAAGCATGCCTTCAGAAACAGCATCAACAACATCTTCCACAAGCACATCAGTTTCAACTGGTCCAACCTCAGAAAACATCTCTACCACGCTTACTGATCATGCTTCGACTCTTATGTCACAGGAATCCACCCACCTATCCACAGTTGAATCAACAGCTTCTCCATCTCAAGAACTCAGTACTCCTCCAACCAGTAACCTTTCCACAGGGGAACCAGTATCCTTGACTCCATCAATCGAACCAAAGACTGTCTTCACTTCCGAAATTTCCACCAAAGCAGTTACGCTTACTAGAAGTGAGGAAACTGGTACATTTTCTACAGAACCATCAACCGGTTCATCACCTGTTTCATCCACCTTCATTCCAGAGACAACTCCAGAAATTGTGTTATCTACAACACAAACTACTCATCTTTCTGCTTCAACATCTGAACAACCATTTACAACAGTAATGCATACAATGTTATCTGAACCAACTCTCTCTCCTGAAGTTCATCATACTCTGTCATCAACTCCAAACACAGAGATTATTTCCACGACTGCAATTAGTTTTACAAATGAAAGTCTCGTCACTTCTACAACTTCAACCATGTCTTTTACAACTGAGGAAACAAGCATGCCTTCAGAAACAGCATCAACAACATCTTCCACAAGCACATCAGTTTCAACTGGTCCAACCTCAGAAAACATCTCTACTACGCTGACTGATCATGCTTCGACTCTTATGTCACAGGAATCCACCCACCTATCCACAGTTGAATCAACAGCTTCTCCATCTCAAGAACTCAGTACTCCTCCAACCAGTAACCTTTCCACAGGGGAACCAGTATCCTTGACTCCATCAATCGAACCAAAGACTGTCTTCACTTCCGAAATTTCCACCAAAGCAGTTACGCTTACTAGAAGTGAGGAAACTGGTACATTTTCTATAGAACCATCAACCGGTTCATCACCTGTTTCATCCACCTTCATTCCAGAGACAACAACTCCAGAAATTGTGTTAACTACAACGCAAACTACTCATCTTTCTGCTTCAACATCTGAACAACCATTTACAACAGTAGTGCATACAATGTCATCTGAATCAACTCTCTCTCCTGAAGTTCATCATACTCTGTCATCAACTCCAAACACAGAGACAATTTCCACGACTGCAATTAGTTTTACAAATGAAAGTCTCGTCACTACTACAACTTCAGCCATGTCTTTTACAACTGAGGAAACAAGCATGCCTTCAGAAACAGCATCAACAACATCTTCCACAAGCACATCAGTTTCAACTGGTCCAATCTCGGAAAACATCTCTACTACGCTGACTGATCATGCTTCGACTCTTATGTCACAGGAATCCACCCACCTATCTACAGTTGAATCAACAGCTTCTCCATCTCAAGAACTCAGCACTCCCCCAACCAGTAACCTTTCCACAGGGGAACCAGTATCCTTGACTCCATCAATCGAACCAAAGACTGTCTTCACTTCCGAAATTTCCACCAAAGCAGTTACGCTTACTAGAAGTGAGGAAACTGGTACATTTTCTACAGAACCATCAACCGGTTCATCACCTGTTTCATCCACCTTCGTTCCAGAGACCACAACTCTAGAAATTGTGTTAACTACAATGCAAACTACTCATCTTTCTGCTTCAACATCTGAACAACCATTTACAACATTAATGCATACAATGTCATCTGAATCAACTCTCTCTCCTGAAGTTCATCAAACTCTGTCATCAACTCCAAACACAGAGTCAATTTCCACGACTGCAATTAGTTTTACAAATGAAAGTTTCGTCAGTACTACAACTTCAACCATGTCTTTTACAACTGAGGAAACAAGCATGCCTTCAGAAACAGCATCAACAACATCTTCCACAAGCACATCAGTTTCAACTGGTCCAACCTCGGAAAACAACTCTACTATGCTGACTGATCATGCTTCGACTCTTATGTCACAGGAATCCACCCACTTATCCACAGTTGAATCAACAGCTTCTCCATCTCAAGAACACAGTACTCCCCCAAGCAGTAACCTTTCCACAGGGGAACCAGTATCCTTGACTCCATCAATCGAACTAAAGACTGTCTTCACTTCCGAAATTTCCACCAAAGCAGTTACCCTTACTACAAGTGAGGAAACTGGTACATTTTCTACAGAACCATCAACCGGTTCAGCATCCGTTTCATCCACCTTCATTCCAGAGACCACAACTCCAGAAATTGTGTTAACTACAACGCAAACTACTCATCTTTCTGCTTCAACATCTGAACAACCATTTACAACAGTAATGCATACAATGTCATCTGAATCAACACTCTCTCCTGAAGTTCATCATACTCTGTCATCAACTCCAAACACAGAGACAATTTCCACGACTGCAATTAGTTTTACAAATGAAAGTCTCGTCACTTCTACAACTTCAACCATGTCTTTTACAACTGAGGAAACAAGCATGCCTTCAGAAACAGCATCAACAACATCTTCCAAAAGCACATCAGTTTCAACTGGTCCAACCTCAGAAAACATCTCTACCACGCTGACTGATCATGCTTCGACTGTTATGTCACAGGAATCCACCCACCTATCCACAGTTGAATCAACAGCTTCTCCATCTCAAGAACTCAGTACTCCTCCAACCAGTAACCTTTCCACAGGGGAACCAGTATCCTTGACTCCATCAATCGAACCAAAGACTGTCTTCACTTCCGAAATTTCCACCAAAGCAGTTACGCTTACTAGAAGTGAGGAAACTGGTACATTTTCTATAGAACCATCAACCGGTTCATCACCTGTTTCATCCACCTTCATTCCAGAGACAACAGCTCCAGAAATTGTGTTAACTACAACGCAAACTACTCATCTTTCTGCTTCAACATCTGAACAACCATTTACAACAGTAATGCATACAATGTCATCTGAATCAACTCTCTCTCCTGAAGTTCATCATACTCTGTCATCAACTCCAAACACAGAGACAATTTCCACGACTGCAATTAGTTTTACAAATGAAAGTCTCGTCACTACTACAACTTCAGCCATGTCTTTTACAACTGAGGAAACAAGCATGCCTTCAGAAACAGCATCAACAACATCTTCCACAAGCACATCAGTTTCAACTGGTCCTATCTCGGAAAACATCTCTACTACGCTGACTGATCATGCTTCGACTCTTATGTCACAGGAATCCACCTACCTATCCACAGTTGAATCAACAGCTTCTCCATCTCAAGAACTCAGTACTCCCCCAACCAGTAACCTTTCCACAAGGGAACCAGTATCCTTGACTCCATCAATCGAACCAAAGACTGTCTTCACTTCCGAAATTTCCACCAAAGCAGTTACGCTTACTAGAAGTGAGGAAACTGGTACATTTTCTACAGAACCATCAACCGGTTCATCACCTGTTTCATCCACCTTCATTCCAGAGACAACTCCAGAAATTGTGTTATCTACAACACAAACTACTCATCTTTCTGCTTCAACATCTGAACAACCATTTACAACAGTAATGCATACAATGTTATCTGAATCAACTCTCTCTCCTGAAGTTCATCATACTCTGTCATCAACTCCAAACACAGAGATTATTTCCACGACTGCAATTAGTTTTACAAATGAAAGTCTCGTCACTTCTACAACTTCAACCATGTCTTTTACAACTGAGGAAACAAGCATGCCTTCAGAAACAGCATCAACAACATCTTCCACAAGCACATCAGTTTCAACTGGTCCAATCTCGGAAAACATCTCTACCACGCTGACTGATCATGCTTCGACTCTTATGTCACAGGAATCCACCCACCTATCTACAGTTGAATCAACAGCTTCTCCATCTCAAGAACTCAGTACTCCTCCAACCAGTAACCTTTCCACAGGGGAACCAGTATCCTTGACTCCATCAATCGAACCAAAGACTGTCTTCACTTCCGAAATTTCCACCAAAGCAGTTACGCTTACTAGACGTGAGGAAACTGGTACATTTTCTATAGAACCATCAACCGGTTCATCACCTGTTTCATCCACCTTCATTCCAGAGACAACAGCTCCAGAAATTGTGTTAACTACAACGCAAACTACTCATCTTTCTGCTTCAACATCTGAACAACCATTTACAACAGTAATGCATACAATGTCATCTGAATCAACTCTCTCTCCTGAAGTTCATCATACTCTGTCATCAACTCCAAACACAGAGACAATTTCCACGACTGCAATTAGTTTTACAAATGAAAGTCTCGTCACTACTACAACTTCAGCCATGTCTTTTACAACTGAGGAAACAAGCATGCCTTCAGAAACAGCATCAACAACATCTTCCACAAGCACATCAGTTTCAACTGGTCCAATCTCGGAAAACATCTCTACTACGCTGACTGATCATGCTTCGACTCTTATGTCACAGGAATCCACCCACCTATCCACAGTTGAATCAACAGCTTCTCCATCTCAAGAACTCAGTACTCCCCCAACCAGTAACCTTTCCACAAGGGAACCAGTATCCTTGACTCCATCAATCGAACCAAAGACTGTCTTCACTTCCGAAATTTCCACCAAAGCAGTTACGCTTACTAGAAGTGAGGAAACTGGTACATTTTCTACAGAACCATCAACCGGTTCATCACCTGTTTCATCCACCTTCATTCCAGAGACAACTCCAGAAATTGTGTTATCTACAACACAAACTACTCATCTTTCTGCTTCAACATCTGAACAACCATTTACAACAGTAATGCATACAATGTTATCTGAATCAACTCTCTCTCCTGAAGTTCATCATACTCTGTCATCAACTCCAAACACAGAGACAATTTCCACGACTGCAATTAGTTTTACAAATGAAAGTCTCGTCACTTCTACAACTTCAACCATGTCTTTTACAACTGAGGAAACAAGCGTGCCTTCAGAAACAGCATCAACAACATCTTCCACAAGCACATCAGTTTCAACTGGTCCAACCTCAGAAAACATCTCTACCACGCTGACTGATCATGCTTCGACTCTTATGTCACAGGAATCCACCCACCTATCCACAGTTGAATCAACAGCTTCTCCATCTCAAGAACTCAGTACTCCTCCAACCAGTAACCTTTCCACAGGGGAACCAGTATCCTTGACTCCATCAATCGAACCAAAGACTGTCTTCACTTCCGAAATTTCCACCAAAGCAGTTGCGCTTACTAGAAGTGAGGAAACTGGTACATTTTCTATAGAACCATCAACCGGTTCATCACCTGTTTTATCCACCTTCATTCCAGAGACAACAACTCCAGAAATTGTGTTAACTACAACGCAAACTACTCATCTTTCTGCTTCAACATCTGAACAACCATTTACAACAGTAGTGCATACAATGTCATCTGAATCAACTCTCTCTCCTGAAGTTCATCATACTCTGTCATCAACTCCAAACACAGAGACAATTTCCACGACTGCAATTAGTTTTACAAATGAAAGTCTCGTCACTACTACAACTTCAGCCATGTCTTTTACAACTGAGGAAACAAGCATGCCTTCAGAAACAGCATCAACAACATCTTCCACAAGCACATCAGTTTCAACTGGTCCAATCTCGGAAAACATCTCTACTATGCTGACTGATCATGCTTCGACTCTTATGTCACAGGAATCCACCCACCTATCTACAGTTGAATCAACAGCTTCTCCATCTCAAGAACTCAGCACTCCCCCAACCAGTAACCTTTCCACAGGGGAACCAGTATCCTTGACTCCATCAATCGAACCAAAGACTGTCTTCACTTCCGAAATTTCCACCAAAGCAGTTACGCTTACTAGAAGTGAGGAAACTGGTACATTTTCTACAGAACCATCAACCGGTTCATCACCTGTTTCATCAACCTTCGTTCCAGAGACCACAACTCTAGAAATTGTGTTAACTACAATGCAAACTACTCATCTTTCTGCTTCAACATCTGAACAACCATTTACAACATTAATGCATACAATGTCATCTGAATCAACTCTCTCTCCTGAAGTTCATCAAACTCTGTCATCAACTCCAAACACAGAGTCAATTTCCACGACTGCAATTAGTTTTACAAATGAAAGTTTCGTCAGTACTACAACTTCAACCATGTCTTTTACAACTGAGGAAACAAGCATGCCTTCAGAAACAGCATCAACAACATCTTCCACAAGCACATCAGTTTCAACTGGTCCAACCTCGGAAAACAACTCTACTATGCTGACTGATCATGCTTTGACTCTTATGTCACAGGAATCCACCCACTTATCCACAGTTGAATCAACAGCTTCTCCATCTCAAGAACACAGTACTCCCCCAAGCAGTAACCTTTCCACAGGGGAACCAGTATCCTTGACTCCATCAATCGAACTAAAGACTGTCTTCACTTCCGAAATTTCCACCAAAGCAGTTACCCTTACTACAAGTGAGGAAACTGGTACATTTTCTACAGAACCATCAACCGGTTCAGCATCCGTTTCATCCACCTTCATTCCAGAGACCACAACTCCAGAAATTGTGTTAACTACAACGCAAACTACTCATCTTTCTGCTTCAACATCTGAACAACCATTTACAACAGTAATGCATACAATGTCATCTGAATCAACACTCTCTCCTGAAGTTCATCATACTCTGTCATCAACTCCAAACACAGAGACAATTTCCACGACTGCAATTAGTTTTACAAATGAAAGTCTCGTCACTTCTACAACTTCAACCATGTCTTTTACAACTGAGGAAACAAGCATGCCTTCAGAAACAGCATCAACAACATCTTCCAAAAGCACATCAGTTTCAACTGGTCCAACCTCAGAAAACATCTCTACCACGCTGACTGATCATGCTTCGACTGTTATGTCACAGGAATCCACCCACCTATCCACAGTTGAATCAACAGCCTCTCCATCTCAAGAACTCAGTACTCCCCCAACCAGTAACCTTTCCACAGGGGAACCAGTATCCTTGACTCCATCAATCGAACCAAAGACTGTCTTCACTTCCAAAATTTCCACCAAAGCAGTTAAGCTTACTAGAAGTGAGGAAACTGGTACATTTTCTACAGAACCATCAACCGGTTCATCACCTGTTTCATCCACCTTCATTCCAGAGACAACTCCAGAAATTGTGTTATCTACAACACAAACTACTCATCTTTCTGCTTCAACATCTGAACAACCATTTACAACAGTAATGCATACAATGTTATCTGAATCAACTCTCTCTCCTGAAGTTCATCATACTCTGTCATCAACTCCAAACACGGAGATTATTTCCACGACTGCAATTAGTTTTACAAATGAAAGTCTCGTCACTTCTACAACTTCAACCATGTCTTTTACAACTGAGGAAACAAGCATGCCTTCAGAAACAGCATCAACAACATCTTCCACAAGCACATCAGTTTCAACTGGTCCAACCTCAGAAAACATCTCTACCACGCTGACTGATCATGCTTCGACTCTTATGTCACAGGAATCCACCCACCTATCCACAGTTGAATCAACAGCTTCTCCATCTCAAGAACTCAGTACTCCTCCAACCAGTAACCTTTCCACAGGGGAACCAGTATCCTTGACTCCATCAATCGAACCAAAGACTGTCTTCACTTCCGAAATTTCCACCAAAGCAGTTACGCTTACTAGAAGTGAGGAAACTGGTACATTTTCTATAGAACCATCAACCGGTTCATCACCTGTTTCATCCACCTTCATTCCAGAGACAACAGCTCCAGAAATTGTGTTAACTACAACGCAAACTACTCATCTTTCTGCTTCAACATCTGAACAGCCATTTACAACAGTAGTGCATACAATGTCATCTGAATCAACTCTCTCTCCTGAAGTTCATCATACTCTGTCATCAACTCCAAACACAGAGACAATTTCCACGACTGCAATTAGTTTTACAAATGAAAGTCTCGTCACTACTACAACTTCAGCCATGTCTTTTACAACTGAGGAAACAAGCATGCCTTCAGAAACAGCATCAACAACATCTTCCACAAGCACATCAGTTTCAACTGGTCCTATCTCGGAAAACATCTCTACTACGCTGACTGATCATGCTTCGACTCTTATGTCACAGGAATCCACCTACCTATCCACAGTTGAATCAACAGCTTCTCCATCTCAAGAACTCAGCACTCCCCCAACCAGTAACCTTTCCACAGGGGAACCAGTATCCTTGACTCCATCAATCGAACCAAAGACTGTCTTCACTTCCGAAATTTCCACCAAAGCAGTTACGCTTACTAGAAGTGAGGAAACTGGTACATTTTCTACAGAACCATCAACCGGTTCATCACCTGTTTCATCCACCTTCATTCCAGAGACAACTCCAGAAATTGTGTTATCTACAACACAAACTACTCATCTTCCTGCTTCAACATCTGAACAACCATTTACAACAGTAATGCATACAATGTCATCTGAATCAACTCTCTCTACTGAAGTTCATCATACTCTGTCATCAACTCCAAACACGGAGATTATTTCCACGACTGCAATTAGTTTTACAAATGAAAGTCTCGTCACTTCTACAACTTCAACCATGTCTTTTACAACTGAGGAAACAAGCATGCCTTCAGAAACAGCATCAACATCATCTTCCACAAGCACATCAGTTTCAACTGGTCCAACCTCAGAAAACATCTCTACCACGCTGACTGATCATGCTTCGACTCTTATGTCACAGGAATCCACCCACCTATCCACAGTTGAATCAACAGCTTCTCCATCTCAAGAACCCACTACTCCTCCAACCAGTAACCTTTCCACAGGGGAACCAGTATCCTTGACTCCATCAATCGAACCAAAGACTGTCTTCACTTCCGAAAATTCCAACAAAGCAGTTACGCTTACTAGAAGTGAGGAAACTGGTACATTTTCTACAGAACCATCAACCGGTTCATCACCTGTTTCATCCACCTTCGTTCCAGAGACCACAACTCTAGAAATTGTGTTAACTACAATGCAAACTACTCATCTTTCTGCTTCAACATCTGAACAACCATTTACAACATTAATGCATACAATGTCATCTGAATCAACTCTCTCTCCTGAAGTTCATCAAACTCTGTCATCAACTCCAAACACAGAGACAATTTCCACGACTGCAATTAGTTTTACAAATGAAAGTTTCGTCAGTACTACAACTTCAACCATGTCTTTTACAACTGAGGAAACAAGCATGCCTTCAGAAACAGCATCAACAACATCTTCCACAAGCACATCAGTTTCAACTGGTCCAACCTCGGAAAACAACTCTACTATGCTGACTGATCATGCTTCGACTCTTATGTCACAGGAATCCACCCACTTATCCACAGTTGAATCAACAGCTTCTCCATCTCAAGAACACAGTACTCCCCCAACCAGTAACCTTTCCACAGGGGAACCAGTATCCTTGACTCCATCAATCGAACCAAAGACTGTCTTCACTTCCGAAATTTCCACCAAAGCAGTTACCCTTACTACAAGTGAGGAAACTGGTACATTTTCTACAGAACCATCAACCGGTTCAGCATCCGTTTCATCCACCTTCATTCCAGAGACCACAACTCCAGAAATTGTGTTAACTACAACGCAAACTACTCATCTTTCTGCTTCAACATCTGAACAACCATTTACAACAGTAATGCATACAATGTCATCTGAATCAACACTCTATCCTGAAGTTCATCATACTCTGTCATCAACTCCAAACACAGAGACAATTTCCACGACTGCAATTAGTTTTACAAATGAAAGTCTCGTCACTTCTACAACTTCAACCATGTCTTTTACAACTGAGGAAACAAGCATGCCTTCAGAAACAGCATCAACAACATCTTCCAAAAGCACATCAGTTTCAACTGGTCCAATCTCGGAAAACATCTCTACTACGCTGACTGATCATGCTTCGACTCTTATGTCACAGGAATCCACCCACCTATCCACAGTTGAATCAACAGCTTCTCCATCTCAAGAACTCAGTACTCCCCCAACCAGTAACCTTTCCACAGGGGAACCAGTATCCTTGACTCCATCAATCGAACCAAAGACTGTCTTCACTTCCAAAATTTCCACCAAAGCAGTTACGCTTACTAGAAGTGAGGAAACTGGTACATTTTCTACAGAACCATCAACCGGTTCATCACCTGTTTCATCCACCTTCATTCCAGAGACAACTCCAGAAATTGTGTTATCTACAACACAAACTACTCATCTTTCTGCTTCAACATCTGAACAACCATTTACAACAGTAATGCATACAATGTTATCTGAATCAACTCTCTCTCCTGAAGTTCATCATACTCTGTCATCAACTCCAAACACGGAGACAATTTCCACGACTGCAATTAGTTTTACAAATGAAAGTCTCGTCACTACTACAACTTCAACCATGTCTTTTACAACTGAGGAAACAAGCATACTTTCAGAAACAGCATCAACAATATCTTCCACAAGCACATCAGTTTCAACTGGTCCAATCTCGGAAAACATCTCTACTACGCTGACTGATCATGCTTCGACTCTTATGTCACAGGAATCCACCCACCTATCCACAGTTGAATCAACAGCTTCTCCATCTCAAGAACTCAGTACTCCCCCAACCAGTAACCTTTCCACTGGGGAACCAGTATCCTTGACTCCATCAATCGAACCAAAGACTGTCTTCACTTCCGAAATTTCCACCAAAGCAGTTACGCTTACTAGAAGTGAGGAAACTGGTACATTTTCTACAGAACCATCAACCGGTTCATCACCTGTTTCATCCACCTTCATTCCAGAGACAACTCCAGAAATTGTGTTATCTACAACACAAACTACTCATCTTTCTGCTTCAACATCTGAACAACCATTTACAACAGTAATGCATACAATGTTATCTGAATCAACTCTCTCTCCTGAAGTTCATCATACTCTGTCATCAACTCCAAACACGGAGATTATTTCCAAGACTGCAATTAGTTTTACAAATGAAAGTCTCGTCACTTCTACAACTTCAACCATGTCTTTTACAACTGAGGAAACAAGCATGCCTTCAGAAACAGCATCAACAACATCTTCCACAAGCACATCAGTTTCAACTGGTCCAACCTCAGAAAACATCTCTAACACGCTTACTGATCATGCTTCGACTCTTATGTCACAGGAATCCACCCACCTATCCACAGTTGAATCAACAGCTTCTCCATCTCAAGAACTCAGTACTCCTCCAACCAGTAACCTTTCCACAGGGGACCCAGTATCCTTGACTCCATCAATCGAACCAAAGACTGTTTCCACTTCCGAAATTTCCACCAAAGCAGTTACGCTTACTAGAAGTGAGGAAACTGGTACATTTTCTACAGAACCATCACCCGGTTCATCACCTGTTTCATCCACCTTCATTCCAGAGACAACAACTCCAGAAATTGTGTTAACTACAACGCAAACTACTCATCTTTCTGCTTCAACATCTGAACAACCATTTACAACAGTAATGCATACAATGTTATCTGAATCAACTCTCTCTCCTGAAGTTCATCATACTCTGTCATCAACTCCAAACACGGAGATTATTTCCACGACTGCAATTAGTTTTACAAATGAAAGTCTCGTCACTTCTACAACTTCAACCATGTCTTTTACAACTGAGGAAACAAGCATGCCTTCAGAAACAGCATCAACAACGTCTTCCACAAGCACATCAGTTTCAACTGGTCCAACCTCAGAAAACATCTCTACCACGCTGACTGATCATGCTTCGACTCTTATGTCACAGGAATCCACCCACCTATCCACAGTTGAATCAACAGCTTCTCCATCTCAAGAACTCAGTACTCCTCCAACCAGTAACCTTTCCACAGGGGAACCAGTATCCTTGACTCCATCAATCGAACCAAAGACTGTCTTCACTTCCGAAATTTCCACCAAAGCAGTTACGCTTACTAGAAGTGAGGAAACTGGTACATTTTCTATAGAACCATCAACCGGTTCATCACCTGTTTCATCCACCTTCATTCCAGAGACAACAACTCCAGAAATTGTGTTAACTACAACGCAAACTACTCATCTTTCTGCTTCAACATCTGAACAACCATTTACAACAGTAATGCATACAATGTCATCTGAATCAACACTCTCTCCTGAAGTTCATCATACTCTGTCATCAACTCCAAACACAGAGACAATTTCCACGACTGCAATTAGTTTTACAAATGAAAGTCTCGTCACTTCTACAACTTCAACCATGTCTTTTACAACTGAGGAAACAAGCATGCCTTCAGAAACAGCATCAACAACATCTTCCAAAAGCACATCAGTTTCAACTGGTCCAATCTCGGAAAACATCTCTACCACGCTGACTGATCATGCTTCGACTCTTATGTCACAGGAATCCACCCACCTATCCACAGTTGAATCAACAGCTTCTCCATCTCAAGAACCCACTACTCCTCCAACCAGTAACCTTTCCACAGGGGAACCAGTATCCTTGACTCCATCAATCGAACCAAAGACTGTCTTCACTTCCGAAAATTCCACCAAAGCAGTTACGCTTACTAGAAGTGAGGAAACTGGTACATTTTCTACAGAACCATCAACCGGTTCATCACCTGTTTCATCCACCTTCGTTCCAGAGACCACAACTCTAGAAATTGTGTTAACTACAATGCAAACTACTCATCTTTCTGCTTCAACATCTGAACAACCATTTACAACAGTAATGCATACAATGTCATCTGAATCAACTCTCTCTCCTGAAGTTCATCATACTCTGTCATCAACTCCAAACACAGAGACAATTTCCACGACTGCAATTAGTTTTACAAATGAAAGTCTCGTCACTTCTACAACTTCAACCATGTCTTTTACAACTGAGGAAACAAGCATACCTTCAGAAACAGCATCAACAATATCTTCCACAAGCACATCAGTTTCAACTGGTCCAACCTCGGAAAACAGCTCTACTACACAGAATGATCATGCTTCGACTCTTATGTCACAGGAATCCACCCACCTATCCACAGTTGAATCAACAGCTTCTCCATCTCAAGAACTAAGTACTCCTCCAACCAGTAACCTTTCCACAGGGGAACCAGTATCCTTGACTCCATCAATCGAA
The DNA here is from genome assembly GCF_031893055.1 of Leptodactylus fuscus. Classification (NCBI taxonomy): domain Eukaryota; kingdom Metazoa; phylum Chordata; class Amphibia; order Anura; family Leptodactylidae; genus Leptodactylus; species Leptodactylus fuscus. The sequence continues at coordinate 45,528,915 of NC_134270.1, read as the reverse complement.
CCAAAGACTGTCTTCACTTCCGAAATTTCCACCAAAGCAGTTACCCTTACTACAAGTGAGGAAACTGGTACATTTTCTACAGAATCATCAACCGGTTCAGCATCCGTTTCATCCACCTTCATTCCAGAGACCACAACTCCAGAAATTGTGTTAACTACAACGCAAACTACTCATCTTTCTGCTTCAACATCTGAACAACCATTTACAACAGTAATGCATACAATGTCATCTGAATCAACACTCTCTCCTGAAGTTCATCATACTCTGCCATCAACTCCAAACACAGAGACAATTTCCACGACTGCAATTAGTTTTACAAATGAAAGTCTCGTCACTTCTACAACTTCAACCATGTCTTTTACAACTGAGGAAACAAGCATGCCTTCAGAAACAGCATCAACAACATCTTCCACAAGCACATCAGTTTCAACTGGTCCAACCTCAGTAAACATCTCTACCACGCTGACTGATCATGCTTCGACTCTTATGTCACAGGAATCCACCCACCTATCCACAGTTGAATCAACAGCTTCTCCATCTCAAGAACTCAGTACTCCTCCAACCAGTAACCTTTCCACAGGGGAACCAGTATCCTTGACTCCATCAATCGAACCAAAGACTGTCTTCACTTCCGAAATTTCCACCAAAGCAGTTACGCTTACTAGAAGTGAGGAAACTGGTACATTTTCTATAGAACCATCAACCGGTTCATCACCTGTTTCATCCACCTTCATTCCAGAGACAACAACTCCAGAAATTGTGTTAACTACAATGCAAACTACTCATCTTTCTGCTTCAACATCTGAACAACCATTTACAACAGTAGTGCATACAATGTCATCTGAATCAACTCTCTCTCCTGAAGTTCATCATACTCTGTCATCATCTCCAAACACAGAGACAATTTCCACCACTGCAATTAGTTTTACAAATGAAAGTCTCGTCACTACTACAACTTCAGCCATGTCTTTTACAACTGAGGAAACAAGCATGCCTTCAGAAACAGCATCAACAACATCTTCCACACGCACATCAGTTTCAACTGGTCCAATCTCAGAAAACATCTCTACTACGCTGACTGATCATGCTTCGACTCTTATGTCACAGGAATCCACCCACCTATCCACAGTTGAATCAACAGCTTCTCCATCTCAAGAACTCAGTACTCCTCCAACCAGTAACCTTTCCACAGGGGAACCAGTATCCTTGACTCCATCAATCGAACCAAAGACTGTCTTCACTTCCGAAATTTCCACCAAAGCAGTTACGCTTACTAGAAGTGAGGAAACTGGTACATTTTCTACAGAACCATCAACCGGTTCATCACCTGTTTCATCCACCTTCATTCCAGAGACAACAACTCCAGAAATTGTGTTAACTACAACGCAAACTACTCATCTTTCTGCTTCAACATCTGAACAACCATTTACAACAGTAATGCATACAATGTCATCTGAATCAACTCTCTCTCCTGAAGTTCATCATACTCTGTCATCAACTCCAAACACGGAGATTATTTCCACGACTGCAATTAGTTTTACAAATGAAAGTCTCGTCACTTCTACAACTTCAACCATGTCTTTTACAACTGAGGAAACAAGCATGCCTTCAGAAACAGCATCAACAACATCTTCCACAAGCACATCAGTTTCAACTGGTCCAACCTCAGAAAACATCTCTACCACGCTGACTGATCATGCTTCGACTCTTATGTCACAGGAATCCACCCACCTATCCACAGTTGAATCAACAGCTTCTCCATCTCAAGAACTCAGTACTCCTCCAACCAGTAACCTTTCCACAGGGGAACCAGTATCCTTGACTCCATCAATCAAACCAAAGACTGTCTTCACTTCCGAAATTTCCACCAAAGCAGTTACCCTTACTACAAGTGAGAAAACTGGTACATTTTCTACAGAACCATCAACCGGTTCATCACCTGTTTCATCCACCTTCATTCCAGAGACCACAACTCCAGAAATTGTGTTAACTACAACGCAAACTACTCATCTTTCTGCTTCAACATCTGAACAACCATTTACAACAGTAATGCATACAATGTCATCTGAATCAACTCTCTCTCCTGAAGTTCATCATACTCTGTCATCAACTCCAAACACAGAGACAATTTCCACCACTGCAATTAGTTTTACAAATGAAAGTTTCGTCACTTCTACAACTTCAACCATGTCTTTTACAACTGAGGAAACAAGCATGCCTTCAGAAACAGCATCAACAATATCTTCCGCAAGCACATCAGTTTCAACTGGTCCAACCTCGGTAAACATCTCTACTACGCTGACTGATCATGCTTCGACTCTTATGTCACAGGAATCCACCCACCTATCCACAGTTGAATCAACAGCCTCTCCATCTCAAGAACTCAGTACTCCTTTAACCAGTAACCTTTCCACAGCGGAACCAGTATCCTTGACTCCATCAATCGAACCAAAGACTGTCTTCACTTCCGAAATTTCCACCAAAGCAGTTACGCTTATTAGAAGTGAGGAAACTGGTACATTTTCTACAGAACCATCAACCGTTATATCACCTGTTTCATCCACCTTCATTCCAGAGACAACAACTCCAGAAATTGTGTTAACTACAACGCAAACTACTCATCTTTCTGCTTCAACATCTGAACAACCATTTACAACAGTAATGCATACAATGTCATCTGAATCAACTCTCTCTCCTGAAGTTCATCATACTCTGTCATCAACTCCAAACACGGAGATTATTTCCACGACTGCAATTAGTTTTACAAATGAAAGTCTCGTCACTTCTACAACTTCAACCATGTCTTTTACAACTGAGGAAACAAGCATGCCTTCAGAAACAGCATCAACAACATCTTCCACAAGCACATCAGTTTCAACTGGTCCAACCTCAGAAAACATCTCTACCACGCTGACTGATCATGCTTCGACTCTTATGTCACAGGAATCCACCCACCTATCCACAGTTGAATCAACAGCTTCTCCATCTCAAGAACTCAGTACTCCTCCAACCAGTAACCTTTCCACAGGGGAACCAGTATCCTTGACTCCATCAATCAAACCAAAGACTGTCTTCACTTCCGAAATTTCCACCAAAGCAGTTACCCTTACTACAAGTGAGAAAACTGGTACATTTTCTACAGAACCATCAACCGGTTCATCACCTGTTTCATCCACCTTCATTCCAGAGACCACAACTCCAGAAATTGTGTTAACTACAACGCAAACTACTCATCTTTCTGCTTCAACATCTGAACAACCATTTACAACAGTAATGCATACAATGTCATCTGAATCAACTCTCTCTCCTGAAGTTCATCATACTCTGTCATCAACTCCAAACACAGAGACAATTTCCACCACTGCAATTAGTTTTACAAATGAAAGTTTCGTCACTTCTACAACTTCAACCATGTCTTTTACAACTGAGGAAACAAGCATGCCTTCAGAAACAGCATCAACAATATCTTCCGCAAGCACATCAGTTTCAACTGGTCCAACCTCGGTAAACATCTCTACTACGCTGACTGATCATGCTTCGACTCTTATGTCACAGGAATCCACCCACCTATCCACAGTTGAATCAACAGCCTCTCCATCTCAAGAACTCAGTACTCCTTTAACCAGTAACCTTTCCACAGCGGAACCAGTATCCTTGACTCCATCAATCGAACCAAAGACTGTCTTCACTTCCGAAATTTCCACCAAAGCAGTTACGCTTATTAGAAGTGAGGAAACTGGTACATTTTCTACAGAACCATCAACCGTTATATCACCTGTTTCATCCACCTTCATTCCAGAGACAACAACTCCAGAAATTGTGTTAACTACAACGCAAACTACTCATCTTTCTGCTTCAACATCTGAACAACCATTTACAACAGTAATGCATACAATGTCATCTGAATCAACTCTCTCTCCTGAAGTTCATCATACTCTGTCATCAACTCCAAACACGGAGATTATTTCCACGACTGCAATTAGTTTTACAAATGAAAGTCTCGTCACTTCTACAACTTCAACCATGTCTTTTACAACTGAGGAAACAAGCATGCCTTCAGAAACAGCATCAACAACATCTTCCACAAGCACATCAGTTTCAACTGGTCCAACCTCAGAAAACATCTCTACCACGCTGACTGATCATGCTTCGACTCTTATGTCACAGGAATCCACCCACCTATCCACAGTTGAATCAACAGCTTCTCCATCTCAAGAACTCAGTACTCCTCCAACCAGTAACCTTTCCACAGGGGAACCAGTATCCTTGACTCCATCAATCAAACCAAAGACTGTCTTCACTTCCGAAATTTCCACCAAAGCAGTTACCCTTACTACAAGTGAGAAAACTGGTACATTTTCTACAGAACCATCAACCGGTTCATCACCTGTTTCATCCACCTTCATTCCAGAGACCACAACTCCAGAAATTGTGTTAACTACAACGCAAACTACTCATCTTTCTGCTTCAACATCTGAACAACCATTTACAACAGTAATGCATACAATGTCATCTGAATCAACTCTCTCTCCTGAAGTTCATCATACTCTGTCATCAACTCCAAACACAGAGACAATTTCCACCACTGCAATTAGTTTTACAAATGAAAGTTTCGTCACTTCTACAACTTCAACCATGTCTTTTACAACTGAGGAAACAAGCATGCCTTCAGAAACAGCATCAACAATATCTTCCGCAAGCACATCAGTTTCAACTGGTCCAACCTCGGTAAACATCTCTACTACGCTGACTGATCATGCTTCGACTCTTATGTCACAGGAATCCACCCACCTATCCACAGTTGAATCAACAGCCTCTCCATCTCAAGAACTCAGTACTCCTTTAACCAGTAACCTTTCCACAGCGGAACCAGTATCCTTGACTCCATCAATCGAACCAAAGACTGTCTTCACTTCCGAAATTTCCACCAAAGCAGTTACGCTTATTAGAAGTGAGGAAACTGGTACATTTTCTACAGAACCATCAACCGTTATATCACCTGTTTCATCCACCTTCATTCCAGAGACAACAACTCCAGAAATTGTGTTAACTACAACGCAAACTACTCATCTTTCTGCTTCAACATCTGAACAACCATTTACAACAGTAATGCATACAATGTCATCTGAATCAACTCTCTCTCCTGAAGTTCATCATACTCTGTCATCAACTCCAAACACGGAGATTATTTCCACGACTGCAATTAGTTTTACAAATGAAAGTCTCGTCACTACTACAACTTCAACCATGTCTTTTACAACTGAGGAAACAAGCATGCCTTCAGAAACAGCATCAACAACATCTTCCACAAGCACATCAGTTTCAACTGGTCCAACCTCAGAAAACATCTCTACTACGCTGACTGATCATGCGTCGACTCTTATGTCACAGGAATCCACCCACCTATCCACAGTTGAATCAACAGCTTCTCCATCTCAAGAACTCAGTACTCCTCCAACCAGTAACCTTTCCACAGGGGAACCAGTATCCTTGACTCCATCAATCGAACCAAAGACTGTCTTCACTTCAGAAATTTCCACCAAAGCAGTTACCCTTACTACAAGTGAGGAAACTGGTACATTTTCTACAGAACCATCAACCGTTATATCACCTGTTTCATCCACCTTCGTTCCAGAGACCTCAACTCCAGAAATTGTGTTAACTACAACGCAAACTACTCATCTTTCTGCTTCAACATCTGAACAACCATTTACAACAGTAATGCATACAATGTTATCTGAATCAACTCTCTCTCCTGAAGTTCATCATACTCTGTCATCAACTCCAAATACAGAGACAATTTCCACGACTGCGATTAGTTTTACAAATGAAAGTCTCGTCACTTCTACAACTTCAACCATGTCTTTTACAACTGTGGAAACAAGCATGCCTTCAGAAACAGCATCAAAAACATCTTCCACAAGCACATCAGTTTCAACTGGTCCAACCTCAGAAAACATCTCTACTACGCTGACTGATCATGCCACTGTTAAAACAGGAGCTTCACCATCTGAACAACTCAGTACCTCTCATACTAGTAACCTTTCAACAGAGCAACCATTATCAATGTCTTTATCAACAGAACCAAAGTCTGCTTTCATTACTGAAATTTCTACCAAAGCTGTTACTCTTACTACAAGTGAGGGAATTGGTACATTTCCTACTAAACCCTCAAACTTCTTGTCAACCTCTTCAACATTTTCCACGTTTTCAACCCTGCCTTCTACAAGTGAGAAAATAAACATTCCTTCAGAAATCGCAGTAACATCATCTCCGTCAAGCACATCAATTTCAAGCAGCACAACCTCAGAAAACATCACTACCACATTGGTAGATCGCACTTCAGCTGTTACGTCACAGTCATTTACTCATCTACCTACAGTACAAAAAGAGACTTTATCTTCTCAAGAATCTACTACAACACAATCCATTAACCTCTCAACAAAGGAAAATGTATCATCTTCTGCAACTAAAGGAGTAACGACTGCCCTTTCCTCTGAGATTTCCACTAAAATTGTATCTACGTCTTCATACATGACATCTACTACAAAGAATGGTACAACGTCTTCATTACATCCTATTTCAACCTCATCATCTTCATCAGAATCAACGTTATCTACCAAACAATCCATTTCTCTAAGTGGAACTACTGCCAGTATTACCATTCCAGTTACTCAAAGTTCCAAAGAACCACTCACAGTAACAAAAATAATTGCACCTCACCCAGAGACCACTACCAGCTCACACACAAGTCTTTCAACAGCTGTTCCACAGTCTGTAGCTATTACCAACTCAACTTCTCCCGTTTCAGTAAGCTTGAGTAAGCCAACTGGATCTAACACAGAAAGTAGTCATTCCTCCTCTACCAATGATCTTTCAAAGGCCACAAAACAATTTTCAACTCTGAATCCGCTACTTAATTACACCACGGTGAAAACATCCCCGTCTTCATCATATAGTAGCCTCAATACCACTGCTTTTGTGTCATCCATTGGAAAAACATCCGTGCCACCCAGGACATCCTTAAACACTACTGTGTGTACAAGCAATGAAAATCAACAGTGTTCGTATAATAATGGAATCTGCTCTTGCGTTTGTAATCCATACCTCATTGGAAATAAGTGTGAATATGGAAAAAACCAGACGTCTGCTGTATTAGGTAAGTGAAATGACTATATAGAAATAGATCGAAATTATGTATTATGTGGGGTTCATTTTGATCAAAGTAGCAATTCACATTTGCTTTTAAATAAATATACATGCTCGCTCTGGCCCGTAGGTGAGCAAGTGGATCCCCTGAGTCAAATGGACAGCCAAGTCATAGTATTTTTCCCGAGCTTAAAAGTAAATAACTTCGGGGGCAACACAGTGGCTCAGTGGTTATCCTTGCAGCCTTAGAGTCCTGGGTTCAAATCCTGCCAAGGACAACATCTGCAAGGAGTTTGTATGTTCTCCCTGTGTTTGCTCCAAAGACATACTGATAGGGGGAGTAAATACCTTTGAAAATCTTGATAAACCCATTTCTTTGATACTAAGAGTAAAGTAAGATGCAAGGATATTATTTCGTTTTACAGGTAACGGTGACCGTCCAGTACGTAACATCTCTGTTGAGATCACCATACATAAGTCATTTAGTACGTCTTTAAACAATCCATCATCTCAAGACTACATCAACATGTATAAACAGATATTAGATGTGGTAAGTATAAAACTGGTGAACACAGCAGTGTTTTAATAAATAGCCGGCTTGTATATTAGTGATTGTAAGCTGTTGTGAGCAGGGCTTGCACTCCTATCTGTCTGTACGTGAAGCCTATCATTTGCAAAGCACTGTGGAATATGTTGGTTCCATATGAATAAAAATGTATTGTTATTATTAATATATACTAATCATATCACCATTATTTTTCGTTGTTTGAATCCCTATTGATAGAAGAATGTTCACAAATAATAAGACTAAAAGGGATTGATGAATTCTTGCTAATACAAGCACAAAAATTATAAACAGCTCTGCCTTTAAGACTAGACTTAAAACCAACAAAAAAAAAACAAAAAACCCTCCACATGCTAAGTGCAGCTATTAAAAATAGAAAGTCAATGGTGATTTGCATTTGCAGCCACATAGCATCACTCTGACCGCTATACTGACCACTGGGATGTCGTACAGAGGACATGTAGGCTTCTTTAGGTTCTCTTTAAGTGTTACTTTTAGGTGGCTTCTGTTGCACAGAGAGCCACGTTCTGATATACAGGTTTAGATGATTTGGAACAGGACTTCTGGAGTCCTGCCTACCCTGACTATACATAGTAAATGACAGCTCTCCTTGTATCAATAGCCTGTCTAACCTAGGAGTCCTGGGTAATTTTTATCTGCTGCCTTGCCCGAGGCCCCTATATACATAAGATAGCCAGTGGCGATGATGTTGGCAGGTGTGGTCAACTTGGAAACCTTGAAGAGTATGGTCCAACCTTAAGGTTATGAATTTGGCCACACCTCCTGTCAGACCAAAGATAGCTGGGTCGCAATTCAAGTCCTTCACCCGCATTGCGATCCTGAGGGTGCTACAGCCATTGCAAAAAAGTTGAGCACTGTTGGACTTTTTTGAGAATAGAAGTCTCGGTCACGGCTCCCTCAAGGTCACGATGTGACTCCATTCCCTAACATTAGTGAAAGAGTTGCAGGATGACTGAGCGATCTATCTCATGTGATGGGAGTTGCAGTCAAAATCACCATGTAGCCCTAGCCAAAAAGTTATCCTCTATCCACTGAGTGATCAATGGAGTCTGACTACTGGGAACTCTAACAATCAGGAATATAGGGGTTTCCTTGTCCTGTCTTAGTGGAATGTCAGGATACACAGGTGTATTTCTGCTCTATTCATTCTTGATTCTTTATTCTCTCTAGATGTCCTATAGTCAGCTAATGGGGAGGCAATATACCTGTGTGCCCCCGTGCTCCATTCAAGCAGGGGAATGGGAGCTTCATTGTCCTGATCTGTGGGTGTTCCAGCAGTCAGATCCCCCACCAATCAGATTGTTATTCCCTATCCTATGTATAGGGGATAACTTTAACATTTGGGCCAACCCCTTCACGTGGAATGTATTAGTAATTGATATAGAAACTATAACAATTATACTCATGTACTGACTATTACTTTCTTTTTACAGATAGAACTTGCTTTCAAAAGAGCAGCGCCTGAATATTATTTTAAGGTGGTCATCCATGGCTTCAGGTACTTTCACATACACAAATTTACAGTAGTATAAAACCAATACTCCTGTTTTAGGGACTGTATTATCTTGTGTCATGGAGACACATGCTGCCAAAATAACTGCAGGGAAATGGTAGATTTCTGGAATTTGTCAGAATGTTATAGTATATACTAAATATATATAATGAATGTTATAGTCTTCTACTGAATTACACAGCAACTAAACAAAGGAGGTTTCATAAAAGTTCACGTAGTAGGCATTGAATTTTTACCAAAGAAAGTTGTACAAACAATTTTTTAACCTGCCCTCATACCTATTGCTGGAACCAAAGTTTGTGTTCATACCAGTTTATGATCATGGTATATGGACACAGCATCGTCACATACATGGATTCTGTATCAGCTGAGTTCCTATGGGTATGTAAGGCTCCATATTCTCCCTAAAAGATAACTCTTCAACAGAATATTCTGTAAATGGCATTCAGTGAAGCATGCAATGATTGTTTGGACTTTTTTTTATGAAACAAAAACTCTGTAAGGCCATATCAAATGTTAAGGTAAATTATGAGCCCATATCAGTCTATGGGCCCCTTCATACGGCGTAAGCGCGCTCCCATTGAAGTGAATGGGAAGTGTTTAGAAGCGCTCGCGTGTACGGCTCGGAATGAGCCGAGCCCTTACGCCGTGTGAAGGGGCCCTATGACAACCATGTTACTGATATATACAACATGGATACTTGCTACAGGGCTGTGCACATGAACAGGGTTACCTGACTCTGCAGACACTACAGCAACACCAGTCCAAGGATTGCACTTACCTTTTGTCCAGCAAGGTGGGAACAATTCAGCTTGTAAAAATGTAGTCATATAAATTAGTATAGACAGTATATAGAAGGGACTTTTTTTTCTATTGGGTCCACTTGCTCTGAATTAAAAAAAAAAAAAGTCATAACAATCCATATTGGAAGAAAACAATTCCATCTAGTAGTATCATATAAACTGCATTATGGCTATAATAGTGAGCTCCGTTTTGATAAAACTATACTGTGTCTCTGTTTTTCAGAAGCGGGAGTATTATTGCGAGCAGCACTGCTACATACTCATATCCGAACAACCAAACGGGCATTAACTTCATAAATACTAACCTGGAGGTTGCGGTGAACAATTCTTTAGTGCAATCGATACCAGAACTCACAAAAACGATGAATGCGAATGTCTCCATCTCTAGTATAAATGTCAAATCACCTACTATAACTTGTAAGTTTGACACCCTTTTAACAATATTTGCATGTAGCTGTGTGTGTTTGAGAAGTAACACTATTACACGCCATTATATGACCTGAAGCTAATTGTCGTGAATACTACTATGATATCTCCCATACACTACTAGCAGAGAGTAGGAAAGAACATTCTCCATAACTCTCCCTCTCTCATTCAGAAGCATATGAAGGATATACAGACCAAGTACTGACCTGCACTGATGTAAATGAAACACTTGGGATAACATAGAAACTTCAAATTCAGTACCAGTAACATCTGTCTATATCTAAACAGTCAAATAACACCCTAGCTCTCAGCTTCCTACACCCCTGTTTTGCTCATACCAGAGTGAGAGAATTGGATCAGTACTCAATGTTTAGATTTAGGATTACAGGGCTTTTTTTGGGACTTACATCCTTAGTATTGGCCAATGGACATCAATGTCTGATTACTGGGAGTTCAAGCAATGGGATTCCTGCAGGGTGAAGGGGCGCCAGGACGTTCACTTGAGAATGGCTTAAAGCTGAGCCGCAGTGCCAATGTAAATAATAAAAGGGGTGCAACTCGGCCCCTACATTCTGATGATAGGTGGGAGTCCCAGAGGAAAAACCTGCTAGTATATAGTGGGGCAATGATTTATTACCTCATATTAAACATGTAATAGTTTATTTATACTATAAATGTAACAAAAATGTAAAATTCAGCCATAGATCATGCACATATACCACAACAATTTTTAAGAGTTCACCTTTTTGCGGTCCCCCACTTGCCATGACAACAGCTTAGGAAGTACTACAACTCCCAGCTGCTGTCAGGTGTCTCATGCCTGTGCCGGCTGGTTGTCCTTGTAGCGCAGGCTTCAGTTGCGGCCTAGTACAGGTAGTCTCTCAAAGCTTTGGATAGACGTAGAGCTCCATGGAGTCGGTGAAAAGTTGCATTTTTTCATTTGTCATATCTACAAACATCATTGGGTCCATTATGTTTATCTCTGGAACTTTACAGATGTAGAAGAGATGAAGAAATATGTCAGCTGTTCTCTGAATTACGCCGGCTACATAGTAACATGTGATAGTATGTACTGTTACTGCACTGGGCCGTGCTTCAATACCCCGGGCTACTGCAATTATAATGGAGATTGCTACAATGCACACAATGGCTCCATCTGTCAGTAAGTATACGGATTATTACATTTCATTATAAGTGAATAGCTATTGTATGCAATGAATAGGACAGGGATGTTTTCATGCACAGAAGGAACCAATCAGATCACTTTATTTTCTGTATATATATCACCGGTCTATGATGCTTGGGTGTCTCAGACCATCGTCTGGTCCAGCAGCTTGTTCCAGCAGAAGTCCTCGCTGCACATGCCCACTGAAGCCAATCAGTGGCCTAAGGAAAGGCAACGGGTATACACTGTCTACCAATAAGTATTTGGACACCTGTGGTAGAATAGAAAAACAACATTTATTCATATTCAATAGTTGGTAGAGCCTCCACGAGTGGCAATTACAGCCTTAACCCTCCGGGGGCATCCTTTCCACAAGTCCTTGTATGACGGCTAGTGGGATTTTATTCCATTCGGCTTGGAGAAGACAGGTAAGTTCTTTCACCGATTTTGGACGGCTGCAGTTTCGGGGGTCTGCCGACTCGGGGCACATTCCAACAATCATTGTTCACCTTCCACTTTGTAATCACATAGGCCACTGTTGATTTTGGATAATTTTCTCGAAATTGGACAACTCTGCACTTCGTGGCATCTTGCATGCGACTAATGCCAATGCTGTTTCCTATGATATTTAACAGTGGAAGGCGTGACGTACATCTTGACCGCAGATATCTTCATTTGCATTTACATGAGTGTCCAAATATGTATTGGTAGACAGTGTATAAGTGACAACCCGGGTCCTTTCCTTAGGCCGCTGATTGGCTTCAGCAGTCACGTACAAGGATTACCACTGGAACAAGCTCCAGGGTTCCGGACCAGACAGCGGCGGGTATCACCAAAGCACTGGGGACAGGTTAGTATGTTTTGGGTTTTTTTTTTTGTTTTTTTTTATTTTTCACCTTACCTGGCCTCCTAGAAAAAAAAACGGTAATTTCTGGACAACAACCTTACGTTCATGTTAAAAAACAAATAACTTACTGCCAGGGTGCAATGAGCAATGAGATGAGGGAAATGGGAGCACAGACCATTACTGGTTTGGGTGCCATGAATGCAAGGTATATATTATGGAACTATCTGATATACAGGAAACATAAATTCATTTCTGTAGCAATGAACATCACAGATGTAAAATGCAGTATCAAAGTATACATGCACATATGGACACATAAAGAAAATCTGCAGTGTCGTAATACAGTAGCATAAATGACATTGTTTTCATTTCATGTATACAGTCCTATGAAAAAGTTTGGGCACCCCTATTAATCTTAATCATTTTTAGTTCTAAATATTTTGGTGTTTGCAACAGCCATTTCAGTTTGATATATCTAATAACTGATGGACACAGTAATATTTCAGGATTGAAATGAGGTTTATTGTACTAACAGAAAATGTGCACTATGCAATAAACCAAAATTTGACCAGTGCAAAAGTATGGGCACCTCAACAGAAAAGTGACATTAATATTTAGTAGATCTTCCTTTTGCAAAGATAACAGCCTCTAGTCGCTTCCTGTAGCTTTTAATCAGTTCCTGGATCCTGGATGAAGGTATTTTGGACCATTCCTCTTTACAAAACAATTCAAGTTCAGTTAAGTTTGATGGTCTCCGAGCATGGACAGCCCGCTTCCAATCATCCCACAGATGTTCAATGATATTCAGGTCTGGGGACTGGGATGGCCATTCCAGAACATTGTAATTGTTCCTCTGCATGAATGCCTGAGTCGATTTGGAGCGTTGTTTTGGATTATTGTCTTGCTGACATATCCATCTCCGGCGTAACTTCAACTTCGTCACTGATTCTTGAACATTATTCTCAAGAATCTGCTGATACTGAGTGGAATCCATGTGACCCTCAACTTTAACAAGATTCCCGATGCCGGCATTGGCCACACAGCCCCAAAGCATGATGGAACCTCCACCAAATATTACAGTGGGTATCAAGTGTTTTTCTTGGAATGCTGTTTTTTTTGGACTCCATGCATAACGCCTTTTTGTATGACCAAACAACTCAATCTTTCATCAGTCCACGGGACCTTCTTCCAAAATGAAGCTGGCTTATCCAAATGTGCTTTTGCATACCTCAGGCGACTCTGTTTGTGGCATGCTTGCAGAAACGGCTTCTTTCTCATCACTCAACCATACAGCTTCTCCTTGTGCAAAGTGTGCTGTATTGTTGACCGATGCACAGTGACACCATCTGCAGCAAGATGATGCTGCAGCTCTTTGGAGGTGGTCTGTGGATTGTCCTTGACTGTTCTCACCATTCTTCTTCTCTGCCTTTCTGATATTTTTCTTGGCCTGCCACTTCTGGGCTTAACAAGAACTGTCCCTGTGGTCTTCCATTTCCTTACTATGTTCCTCACAGTGGAAACTGACAGGTTAAATCTCTCAGACAACTTTTTGTATCCTTCCCCTGAACAACTATGTTGAACAATCTTTGTTTTCAGATCATTTGAGAGCTGTTTTAAGTAGCCCATGATGCCACTCTTCAGAGGAGATTCAAATAGGAGAACAACTTGCAATTGGCCACCTTAAATACCTTTTCTCATGATTGGATAGATCTGACTATGAAGTTCAAAGCTCAGTGAGGTTACAAAAACAATTTTGTGCTTCAGTAAGTCAGTAAAAAGTAGTTAGGAGTATTCAAATCAATAAAATGATAAGGGTGCCCATACTTTTGCACCGGTCAAATTTTGGTTTAATGCATGTTGCACATTTTCTGTTAGTACAATAAACCTCATTTCACTCCTGAAATATTACTGTGTCCATCAGTTATTAGATATATCAAACTGAAATGGCTGCTGCAAACACCAAAATATTTAGAACTAAAAATGATTAAGATTAATAGGGGTGCCCAAACTTTTTCATAGGACTGTATAGTGAAGATTCTTCCAAAATGGAAATTAACATCTGGTTTTAATTTTAAAATATCAATTCTTTGTGTGGATTTTCACTGCAGACTTTACCTATTTCAATAAGAGGGATGACAAATGCAACAAATCCTGCATTGAACACTTACATGTGTGCACGTAGATCTTCCAGGTTTTCCAGAAATTGTCATTGTACACTCAAAGCCAGTTTCCTACACAGTTGATCTTACCTTTTACGGAAGAAGGGTCATATGTCTTGTCATCAACCACCAGCAGATATCTAATATAAGGAAAGATATATGCAAAATATAAGGAAATAGGTAACCTCACAAGATCATTGTATAAATTGTATTGAAATTATCATTTGCTCTAGGTGCTACAAGTCTGCTTTCTACCGGTACAAAGGAAAGCAATGTGAGATATATGAGCGAAGTGCAGGATATTATGGGTTAATATTTGGCATTATTGGTGGAGTTCTTCTACTTCTCATCGTTCTGATTTTTGCGATTTATATCCTGAGGAAGAAAAGGATGCTCAAGTATGTATACTGTGGTAAAATGATATGGTAGGGCGGGAATAGATAAAGTTTTTTTCTTTCATGTTTGATGGGAATGTATCACCCCCAAATTAACTATTTTAGATCATGATTTATGTTAAGCATAATTTTAACATTTTTTTTTAATGTCCATGTTATTATCTATATTTTAAAAAATTCAAAACATTCTGCAGTTCTGACTATGACCACTAAGCAAAATAATATACTGATACTTCCTGATATCGGTAGAAGATTCCTTTGCAGCAGTTTCCTCACTTATCAGCACACCGATGATGAACTGCTATCATGTATATGTAGATAAGACACTGAATCTACCAGTCACAATAGGTGATTTTATATCTTATCTACTCCCCTCACCACACTGACCTCTGCATAGGTCACAAAGCATGCCTATAAAACTTTCCATTAGGAATCAATAGGAATCTGCTCCATTAACATTGCATGAAATCTATCAATCCCTCTCAGACAGTTTTTTTGGCGTAGAGGTATGGTATTAGGGCTCACATTTGGTGCAAAGCCTGTTCTAGCAGCAAACATGCACCTTGTACCTTGCTTGACACATACTGGCGGTGAAATCATGGCCTGACATATTTATTATAACTCATGCCAGTTTTCTGGGGTGGGGTTATCATGGAAATTTACACCAGATTCTTCATGAATCAGTCGGGTCCTGCGCCAGTCCGGGCCTTTATTGAGAATGGTGTAAGAAATGTCACTCTTAATAAATCTGCTCCATTGCGTTTTCAGCCATGGTTCATCCTCAGGAAACCACAGACTATTGTAGGCTTGTAGGCAAGGGTTGCAAGATTTTTAAGCCTTTTTTTTTTTAGTATAGATAAACATTGAAAGTTAAAAACATCAGTTTCCTCAGTAGGAAAAACGTTGCGTTTCTGCAACAAGGGGTCATACAAAACCAACCTTGCTGTTCCTTTATTTTCTCCATTTAATCCTCTGTTGGTGTTGTCACCCTTCCTTGTTTTTCCTAATAACAAGGATCCATGAAACCAAAGCAATGGAAAATAAAAGCATGCCTGTGAATTATGTCTGTATACTTAATGAATAAAGCATATACAGAATAATCCATGATCTCTGGTTCATGAGGATACCCAACAGATGAATATAATCCAGTAGAATGACCTCTCCTTTTCTATATCCTTTAGTTTATTTAGTGAGCGACGTGACTCAAAAATGTGGTTTTCATACGATGAAGAGAGAACTAACTTCCAGCATACAGGTAAGAGAAAGTCAGGAGCAAAAACATATAAAACATAATCATACAGGAATAAAACATACAGTATATGCCAATATGCAGTAGGTATTCAGGGCTGGAATTGTGCTACATAAAGTGGTGGTCATGGGAGACATTTCTTTTATCCCTTGGGAAGAAACTACAGTCACTCTCTTTCCAGTCAAAAGAGTTGATAAAATAGAAAATAGATGGCATCCCAAGTACAGAAGCTGTTAATAAGTTTAATTTTAGCTGTGTTGTGTCTTTAAAACATAGTGATATGAACACAACTATTCACATTTCATTGTGCACCAGGCTAAGATACCTTGCGTCCACCAAGGGAATTTAGTCTTTGAGCCCATCCTGTACGGTACTGGTTAAAGTTCTTATACGGATTCATGTCGGATTGCTGGACATGTCTGTTGCAGTCTATAATTGCATAAACTATAAAACAATTTTAGAATCTCCTGTCTAAGATCTTAGTGCATGAATAAAATGACAAGTAGGTGTTACTACACAGTCCAGTCACATTAATGTGATCACCTGTCAAAATCCAGAATAACCACCTTTCACAGAACGGACCGCTGCAACGTGTGCAGGAAGAGAGGGGATGTTGTGATGATGTTCACTGGGATGTTGAGCCATGGCAACTCCAGTGCCGTGGCCAGCTGCGCTAGGTTACGTGGTTGAGCATCCATGGCACAAACAACCCGATCGAGGCAGTCCCACAGATTTTTGATTGGGTTCAAGTCTGGGGAATTTGCTGGCCAAGGGAGTACGGTAAACTCATCCTGGTGCTCATCGAACCAGGCACGTACACTGCGAGCTTTATGACATGTCGCATTGTCCTGCTGGTAGATGCCATCATCCTGAGGAAAAACAATTCGCATTTAGGGGTGAACATGGTCCACAAGGATAGATGCATACTTGTGTTGATCCATCGTGCCTTCCACAATGATGAGTGCACCCAGATGGCTGATGACACGTGCCTTCTGCGATTGGTTATTTAACACTGACGTCAAAAGTAGGCGGTGGTCACATTAATATGACTGGACTGTGTATTACCTTTGTCAGTAGGGCGCCTATTGACACAATCGGAAACGGTATAATTACACGCCATTGACAAGGGAAATGATAACACATAAATGTTAATATGCTCAAACATTACCATAGAAGCAAAAGATGAATAGCGCAATATTATGACAAATGTAATGAATTGCTGAAACCTGTCAGGAAAGCGGATAGGTGCACTTTAGGGTAACATAGATAAATAATAAAAAAAAACTGGCGCCCTGGCACTTGTAAGATGGAGCCCTCAGTTGCAGCTACTCCCGGACACCAACCTCGAAGGTGGTGAGTAAACACAAGGGAAAAATGAAAATGGTAAAAACTCAGTGGCGCTCTCATACCCGGTTTTTACCATTTTCAGTTTTTCACTTTAGGGTAACGGCACACCGGATACCTCCGCCTAACCTTCTACATTCTGCATCTCCTGCCACGGTGAGCAGGGTTTCAGCAATAGTGACAATAACAGCAACGTGAAATCCACTTTAATATAATCTTTGTCAACATTTCACCCTTTTCCGAGCCATGGGCTCCATTATCTTAGAGATCTTTCACTACATTCTAAGGTGTTGAAATGTGTCTATGGCTCATACAATGCCTGTCCCAGAGATCTTGGCAAAATGGCCATTAAATAATTTTCCATGAAAATATTACTAAATTCTAAAATAATTCAACTCCTAAAAACATGAGATCATTGCTGATGAACATATGAGAAGCCACATAATACATGGAATAGTTACCTAATATCTTTCTATTACAGAAGAAGCAGCCAATCATAGACTGATCATGTTATTACCGGTACAACATTCTTCTTTCTCCTCTTCTAGACATGGACGCTCTTGCCAGGGCAGGTTTGAACTTAACACCTAAATCTGGAAGATATGCATTTGAAAACAATTCATACAATTCTTCAGACAGCGACCTCTCGTCTGGAGTGTATCGGCCACGACTGGATAAAGTGGACACTTCACAAACGGTAAAAAAAAAAAACCTATACTTATTAGTACAAATTAAATGGTAAAAAGACAACTAAATGGGTTGTTCCATGTCTACAAAACCTTCCCATAGGAGTCTTATCCAGAACCATATACAAGCATCTCCCTATGGCAGATCCAGCCCTTCCATATAAGACATGGCCTGCTATGTATTCAACTTGTATGGAACTTCTACCATCTAGATCAGCTGTTTGTCTGGGGTTTCAGAACCAGAAGCATTTCCATCAGTTCCATCAGACTTGTATCATAAATTGTTTTTCCATTGCAATGAAATTTGTGTAAAAAATCTCGGCAACTTTACAGTTTGACTAAGAATATCATACCATTTTGTGAATCTAGCTGTTCTGCAGACCTATGAGTTTCTATGGTTACAGACTACAAGAAGCACTGTGTGTAGTCAGATTGTGCAGTTGTGCACTACACCACTTCCTCTGCTCTATGCTGGCCGAGAGCAGACGTAGCGGCAGATAGAAGAGCGTACACATTAAGGATTTGTTTGTTGTTTGTAACCATGGTGATACAGACATACCTCCCAACCGTCCCGGATTCTGTGGGACATTCCCGGATTCAGTGTCCTGTCCCGCAATCCCTGTCGGTGGGAGGTATGTCCGGGTTTCAACTCATCTGCATCCTCTGGACGCAGATGAGTTGAATACGAAGGTGAGTAAATCAGTTATGTTAAACATTGAGGGGGAACATAATGAATAGGGCAAATGAAACTAGGGGCAGATGAAGGGGGAGGGGGAGAATGACATGAAACTGGGGCAGAGATGGAAAGAGAAGGGACATGAAACTGAGGGCAGAAATGGAGGGAGGAGGGACATGAAACTGGGAGCAGAGATGGAGGAGGGGACATGAAACTGGGGGCAGAGATGGAGGAGGGGACATGAAACTGGGGGCAGAGATGGAGGGGGGGACATGAAACTGGGGGAGATAAAGGGGGTATATGAAACCGGGAAAAGATGGAGGGGGGGATATAATGTACGGGTGACTGTAGGAGGATTATACTGTGTGGGGGCACATGAAAAATGAATAGAATGGGTGGGTGTCAACATAAAAGCAGGGGGAGATTTGAGCGGGCGGCGCACAATTTTGTCCCTCTTTCTGTTCTTCAAAGGTTGGGAGGTATGCATAAATCTGCATAGTCACAGTATACACAGTTTTATAGGATATTACAAGATCTGGCTGTGAGTAGAGTTATATACCATTGTGTATCTAACTACACATAGTTTGTTCATGGTCTGTGGCCAAGGTGACACAAAGGTATAGCTCGGAGCTGTAAACAGGAGGATATTTTTAATGCAAAGCTGCTCTATATTTTATAATTTAATGTTAACCCCCATAAAATTAAAAAAATAACCTAATATTTCTATTTTCATAGTTCAAAATTCAAAGACCAGAATTGGTGCCAGCCAATACGGAACAAAGGTGATCTTAAAACATCACTGAAGAACGTCACTGCTTTATGTTGTGTTCAACATAATCTAATTTACTTCTGTGAATGTAACCGAAAAATGTAAGAGGGAAAAAAAAAAAACATCAATGTTTAGCCAACAAAAGTTGTTTCATCAGCTATTTTATGACATTGCAGCACTTTGCACATTACTTTTTGTATTTTGTATATGTTCTTTATATATCAGGTATTTAGATTAGATTTTTATATTATGCTTTTATATTATAAGAGTAATATATGAACTATAAATGAACAAAGCGTATTCTTTATTAATGCAACGTGCAGGTAATGAACTACGAACCTGTATGCAATTTGCACACGTAAAATATATTGTATTGAATAACAATAATGATGTATAGTTGTATATTGTTACTATGCTGAATTTGTTTAAGTCTATTTAAAATTTAACTACATTGTAATACTAAATAATGGTCAATAAACAACATAAAGAAAATATATAAAAAAAAAAAAAAAAAAAATTATATGTTTTTGATTTTCATTTCATAGGATCAGGTGAAGGTGCTGAATATTCATATTTTCTTTCTAGTTTGGCTCCGTGTGCTCTAGCTTCCTCCCAGGTTACAAAAACAGTGATAGGTAAAATGCAGCATTTTACAGTAACAGTAAAGTGGATGAGAATTTCGTGAATCCCATCCCCACTTTGCAGTAAAATACGCACAGTGGACGATTTCTGGTTTTGGAAATCGCAGCAAGTCAATTATATCTATGGAAGCTCCGGCGGTTTCCCTATAGATATAATGGAGGCAGAAAGTCCATAGATGAGACCTCTGCAGACTTTGGGGGAGTTCACACGATGTAACGTGCCGCATGATCTGGCAAGTATACGGCGTGTGAGAGTTTGTGCGCCGTGAAAGCTCCCATTGATTTCAATGGGAGTTAGGATCGTATACGCCAGGGGTCTCAAACTCAACTCAGCATGTGGGCCGCAGAGCAAGATCCCAGCCAGTCGGCGGGCCGCACCGCGACAAATTTAGCTTCACCCACTTTTATGTTGACTCCGCCCATTCATTTTTCATGTGCCCCCACACTGTATAATCCTCCTACAGTCACCCGTAAACTATATGTCCCCCATCCATCTTTCCCCCAGTTACATATACACCCTTCATCTGCCCCCAGATTCATGTCCCTCCATCTCTGCCCTCAGATTCATGTCCCTCCATCTCTGCCCTCAGATTCATGTCCCTCCATCTCTGCCCGCAAATTCATGTCCCCCCATCTCTGCCCTCAGATTCATGTCCCCCCATCTCTGCCCTCAGATTCATGTCCCCCCATCTCTGCCCCCAGATTCATGTCCCCCCATCTCTGCCCCCAGATTCATGTCCCCCATCTCTGCCCCCAGATTCATGTCCCCCATCTCTGCCCCCAGATTCATGGCCCCCCATCTCTGCCCTCAGATTCATGTCCCCCCATCTCTGCCCCCAGATTCATGTCCCCCATCTCTGCCCCCAGATTCAAGTCCCCCATCTCTGCCCCCAGATTCATGTCCCTCCATCTCTGCCCCCAGATTCATGTCCCCCCATCTCTGCCCTCAGATTCATGTCCCCCCATCTCTGCCCCCAGATTCATGTCCCTCCATCTCTGCCCCCAGATTCATGTCCCCCATCTCTGCCCCCAGATTCATGTCCCTCCATCTCTGCCCCCAGATTCATGTCCCTCCATCTCTGCCCCCAGATTCATGTCCCCCCATGTCTGCCCCCAGATTCATGTCCCCCCATCTCTGCCTCCAGATTCATGTCCCTCCATTTCTGCCCCAGTGTCATGCCGTTCTCCCCTCTTCCTTCGTCTGCCCCCAGTGTCATGAGCCCCTTCATTCCACCTCAATGTTTAAAGAGGACCTTTCACCATTTTGCCCACAGGCAGTTCTATATACTGCCGGAAAGCTGACAGTGTGCTGAGTTCAGCGCACTGTCGGCTTTCCCGATGTGGGCCCGGTGTGAAGAGCTTACAGTCCGGTACCGTAGCTCTTCTATGGTCAGAAGGGCGTTTCTGACAGTCAGTCAGAGACGTCCTTCTTCACAGCACAGCCAATCGCGCTGTGCTGTGAGAGCCGGGAGGAACGCCCCCTCCCTCTGCTCACAGTACTCGTCCATAGACGAGCATTATCACGGAGGGAGGGGGGCATTCCTCCCCGCTCCACAGTACAGCGCTATAGGCTGTGCTGTGAAGAAGGATGTCTCTGGCTAACTGTCAGAAACGCCCTTCTGACCATAGAAGAGCTACGGTACCGGACCGTAAGCTCTTCACACTGGGCCCACATCGGGAAAGCCGACAGTGCGCTGAACTCAGCACACTGTCAGCTTTCCGGCAGTATATAGAACTGCCTGTGGGCAAAATGGTGAAAGGTCCTCTTTAACACACAAAAAAACACTTATACTTACCATCCAACGCTCCCCCGCCGCGCTCTGCAGTTTCACTAATAGACCTGTAGGCGCGATGAGATGATGTGACGTCATCACATCGCGCCTATATGTCCACTAGCCGGAACGTAGCGGCTAGTGGATATAATCATCTTGCAATGTATTCAACTCGGATCCGGCGTCCCTAGGCTTGTGCGGGCCGCACAAAATTGTTCAGGGGGGCCGTGAGTTTGAGACCCCTGGTATACGCCATGTTATTTTACGGTCGTGATTTTGCGGCCACAATATAACGCGGCGTATACAATCCTAACTCCTATTGAGATCAATGGGAGCTTTTACGGCGCACAAACTCTCACACGCTGTATACTTGCCAGATTACGTGGCACGTTACATCGTGTGAACTCCCCCTTTCTGTGCAACGCGCTGCGGGAAGAACTACGAACTGGTTTTTCTCGCAGCGCTTTTTTGCTGTCCTTAGCCTAACTTACTTTACAAGAACCATACAGAGTATATATAATGTATACAACACTTTTTCTATTTTATTTCTTTTTCTAGATGTTCAGACGACAAACCTGCACCACAGTCCTAGCTTCCTAGTCTCAGATTCCCATCTGGATTCCATATTGAAACTAGATCTGATGACTATATACCGGGAGCAACCTGGGAAAATCTAATAACACAAAAAAATTAAAGAACTTCACTTATTAATACAATAGATAGATCATTTATTAATATGCCAACAATACAATACAAAAATGTGTTAAAATTAAGGTGAAAAACAGAGAAGCAGCTGGCAATTGCCTAGTATGACAGAAACTGCCGACACAAACACAGTCCAGAACAACACATACATGTAAGTAAATGTACGAATATATTCCAAGTGATCAAATTCTATAATAAGATCAACACAATAACATAATCTAGAATTATAGGTATAGGGAATATCAAGTATTCTTTTGTCGGACCAACAGACCTAAAATAAATATATCCAAGGTAGAAGAATTACTCTGTGGCACTGGAGCCTAATAATATAAATAGTGAACAACCATTGATATCAATCAAAGCAGCGGCGGCGGCCATGAGACCCACCCGCATCACATAACGCAGTGTACCATTGCCCCGAGAGTAGTTCTACTATCTGGGATATCCATTAATTTTAGGTCCTTTGATCCAACACTAGGTGGTGCTGTAGGCACATAGTATATCTAGACTTTATTACTACAGTTTATCCACATTTAAAGGAATGGGGATGACCTGCAATGCCAGACACAGCCCACAGGCAATAGTGGTGCTAGCCCTTATTGTAATCCTAAAAACCCTTCTAAGTGATCTTCTTTGGATACTTTGCTTTTAGCAGGGCTCACATCATGTGCACGTGCTTCTCCCCAGATGGCTGCATGTACCATCCTAATATCAGAATTCATTTAAGGCATCTTATTATCAGTTGGCAGAGCAATATGGCATTACTATTACTGATATTACAATACAATTTTGCAGTATAATTAAGGACTTTTGGCAGTATGTGAAATCTTCATTGCTTATTGTCCATCTTTGTCTATAAGCACCACACGATTCTCTCGTCTTGATTTTTCAGCCTGAAACACCAACAAGTGACTTTGAAGGGTGTCATCTGGCCCGGATATAATCAGCGAGGGGTCATTGTCCTATAGGAAACGATAACAAATCAGATTTTAATAAGAATACTTTCATTGCTCTGGACCTCAGACTGGGCCGAAGGTTCACCTTCCAACAAGACAATGACCCTAAGCACACAGCTAAAATAACAAAGGAGCGGCTTCAGAACAACTCTGTGACCATTTTTGACTGGCCCAGCCAGAGCCCTGACCTAAACCAAATTGAGCATCTCTGGAGAGACCTGAAAATGACTGTCCATCAACGTTCACCATCCAACCTGACAGAACGGGGGAGAGGATCTGCAAGGAAGAATGGCAGGGGATCCCCAAATCCAGATGTGAAAAACTTGTTGCATCATTCCCAAGAAGACTCCTGGCTGTACTAGCTCAAAAGGGTGCAAATACTCAAGAGTGAGCAAAGGCTCTGAATACTTATGACCATGTGATATTTCAGTTTTTCGTTGTTTTTTTTTGTTTTGTTTTTTTTTTAAACTGTCCAAAATTTGCAAAAATATCTACATTTTAGTTTTTTATCTGTCAAGATGGGGATGAGTGTACATCAATGAGAAATAAATGGAACTATTTTGATTTTAACAATTGGCTGCAATGAAACAAAGAGTGAAAAATCTAAAGGGGTCGGAATACTTTCTGAACCCACTGTACACTGTCTACCAATAAGTATTTGGACACCCATGCAAATGAAGATATCTGCGGTTGTGATGTACGTCACGCCTTGGTCCCAGTGCATGGTAAACTCCACACCGACACTTATTGCACTATTTTAGATAACAGTGTGCTTCCTATATTATGGCGGTTCTATGGATTGGACCAATGTAACTTCCAGGGTGACAACGCCAGCTGTCATGTAGCGAGGTCTACCATGGCTTGGTGCAGTGACAATCAGGTTAAGTGACTGGACTGGCCTGCCCAGAGCCCAGACTTGAACCCTATCGAGTTGGATTGCCGAACTAAGGGGTGCAGCAGCTGTCCAAAAATTGGTGAAAAAACGTACCTGTTTTCTCCAAGCCGAATGGAATAAAATCCCACTAGCCGTCATACAAGGACTTGTGGAAAACACCGGAGGGCTGAGGCTGTAATTGTCGCCCGTGGAGGCTCTACCAACTATTGAATATGAATAAATGTTGTTTTTCTATTCTACCACAGGTGTGCCCTGGTTGTCACTGTACCAAGCCATGGTAGACCTCGCTCCATGACATCCTGGAAGTAATATTGGTCCTACCCATAGAGCTGCCATAATGTAGGAAGCACACTGTTATCTAAAATAGTGCAATAGGCGTCGGCGTTGAGTTTACCATGCACTGGCACCATGGCGTGACATACATCATGACCGCAGATATCTTCATTTACATGGGTGTCCAAATACTTATTGGTAGACAGTGTATACGTAGCACTTAGCAGCCTAGGGTAGTTGCCTTGTAAATGTATAATAGGTCTAGTGCAGCCAGAAATGTATCTAATGTGTTTGGTTCATTTTTAACTCTTTTTTTGGCTGGGAAGCACTGGATTTCATATATGTGGTGGGCAATGGCTACTCTGTAGCTGTGGATATGCTGCGTTATAAATAACAGCGGCTTTTACATTGAAATGAAAGGATTGTAAAGGACCGGTGATTGATCTATTACTGAGTCCTCTTTATAATCTGGACGGACCTCTAGCTAGGGTTGGTTTTTGTGCTCCTATTTAGGATAGTGGTATCTGGTCTACTGAATGTGGATTTAATATTAAATTCTATCCAGGGGAATAGCATTATATATTGGCCCTTGGAAAGGAATATTTTTTATTTCCCTCTGTATAATCTTTTTTTGCCATTATTTGGTATAGGTCTTTATCCTAGGTTTACCACGCTACTTTAGCACCTCTAGGTGTGAATTAAACTATAGCAGGTGATAGATGGTTACCTATGCGGTTATCATAGTTTGAGGGAATATTTATATTATCCTGGTCCAGGAATATATTTTAGATATACATTTATTTGAGAATCTCACCACTACACTAGTGAGTTTCCCCTCCTGACATCTGTCATAACAGTACTGCAGATATCAGGTCTTTAAATATGCCATAGCCACCAGGTTTGTTTTATGTAGCAGAGATCCAGCACTAATGCCCATGGTCAGAGTTCACTACTATTCTCTATGCCACCTGAGAACCTCTCTGGAGTCTCCCCCTTCCCTGGTATAAGCCCCCACCACCCCCATACCTATGCTAGTGCAGGTCGGCTCCTGAGTGGCGAGATTTTGGGAGCCACTTCCAGTCCTGTCATAGGAATACAGCTATTGAGGTTTGTGGCAGTGAAAAGTTAGGGAGTGATTCTTCCATAGACTGCAATACAGTTGTATTGCAGTCTATGGAACAATTGATCTAAAGACCATAAGTTCAAGTCCCCTTAAGCTGGCGAAAGAAACAAAAAAATAAATAAATTAATTTAAAAATATTAAAACATTTAAAAAAGATCAAAAAGTTGAAATCACTCCTTTTACCTAGTTTTCAAATAAAGTAAATAACAATAACCAAAAAAATTAATCATCCCCCGTGTCTAAAAATGTCCAAGCTACAAACGTTTAAAAATATTTTTCCCATATTGTGAACATTCACACAGATGATCAGCAGGGGCGCCGGGTATCAGACCTCCATTGAATATATATACATAACTATAAACTGTACAGACCATTGAATACTTACAGAGACTGCAGAGATGAAACTGTTAATGAGGTAATAGTCCGCACCGCCATGTGCTCTCAGCTGCATAGGCATGAAGGCAACAGTCTTTGCTACATGCTGGGTCTCTTTGTTAGTCACAAAATCAAACACTTTAATGGGACCCCCTCCAATGACTTGTAATTCTCCCTGGAATGACAAAGAAAACATTCTTACATGCTGCAATGACTAAATGTGAACCTCATGTTTATTGTGCTGATGGCCGCCATGCTTTCGTCCAAAAGACTTTGGTAATTAAACAGAGTTTCCCCCGACTGTCTGTAATGTCTAGCACTAGCCATACACATTAGATATAATAGCTGTTGGCCAAGTGTATGTTCAGCTCACAGCTATTCCTTCCAACTTCCCAATACACATTCAGGTTGGCTTGCATGAGCTTTGCATGCATACCCTGTATGAACAGGAACACTGCTGTGTTTCTACAGGCTTTGCAACTCTAAGGGCTAGTTCACATGGGGTTCCGCGTGAACACATTCCGTTGCGGCTGCTGCGACGCGATTGCAATGCAGTGCAGTTGCATCCCGTTGCGGGAACAAACCGCAAATGACTGGCTCCCATTGATTTCAATGGGAAGCGGCAGGATATTGACATGGATTCTGCGTCAAAATCCCCACGTTGCAGAAATGCAGCTTTTTTTGTTGCAGATTGTGTTGCAATTTATTGAGCCAAAGCCAAGAATGAAAAATATCTAGAACATTCTTATACATGTAGCTTTTACTCAATCCACTCCTGGCTTTAGCTCAAAAAACCACAACAAAATCTACAACAAAAAAGCTGCGTTTCCGCAACGTGGGGCCTTAGCCTGAAGGTGAATTTTTCTGCGAGGAAAATTACAGCTGTGTAGTCATACCCTAAATGATGCTCAGTATGTGCTATGTGACGGATTACTATTCCAGCAGTGCATTAGTTAAGGTTTTGGTGTGACTGTGATATAAAGTATTCAATTAGAGAATCACTATAAACTAGTAATGAGCAAAAGTGTAAAACAGTCAATAATTAGCGAGTAAACACGTGTTAGCAGATCACTTTATATACTTTACACCTGCCTCTAATGGCTGGTAAATAACTCGGCATTGTACAACGCTGCACATTGAATTAAAGTCGTGCAGGATAATTTTTTAAAACATTTTTTATTAGGCCTGGGGTGATGAAAAAAAAAAAAAAATACTCACCTGTCCTGTCCCCAGTGCAGCGGTGTCCTGCAGCTCTGTTGTTTACTTCTCGCAGAAGTCCCCGCTACATGTGACCACTGTGGCCAATCAGTGGCCTCAGCGAAGGACATGGGATGTCACTACCAAGTCCTTTCCTTAGGCCGAAGATTGTCCTCAGCAGTCATGTAACCTCTGCCGATGAGGACTTCCAGCAAGACAGCAGAGCAACAGGACTGGACCACACTGGGAGGACACTGGAGAACAAGGACAGGTGAGTTGAACTCTGCAGTCTGTGTGATGCCCAAATATCCCAGGTCCTCCATGAGAGATGCTCTTCATAGCCTTTAATGAATAAGTTTCTTCAAAAAGAAAACTGCAACAGTTCTACCCCATCTGAACTCAGCCTAAGAGTAGTTTCATACTATCGGTATTTAATGCCCTTAAATGACATTAAAAGACAGATTCAGAGGGCCTCCCTCTGTTGGGTGTCCATCTGCATTCACTCTAACGCAGGGGTAGGGAACGTACGGCTCTCCAGATGTTGTAAAACTACAACTCCCAGCATGCATACTTGCTCTACTGTTCTTGGAACTCCCATGGAAGTGAATGGAGCATGTTGGGAGTTGTAGTTTCACAGCAGCTGGAGAGCCGAAGGTTCCCTACCCCTGCTCTAACGTATAAGGTCAGGGCCCCACAGGACGCAAACGCCACGATTTGCAGCATGTCAATTATACCTACGGAAATGCTGGTGGTTTCCCCATAGGTATAATTGTAACAGAAAGTCTTCAGAGGAGACCAAAAGTCTTTTTGCTGCAGGACGTCCGTGGGGCCTTAGCCTAATACTTTCTTGCGTTGTGGTTTTTACTTTTCTGACGGCAGAAAAATTTATGTTTGCAGGACTTTTCCTTTTGTTACTAAGGTAAACAAAAATGAAAGAAGAAAGCATCTGCCATGTTGTTTTACATTGGAGTCACTGGAAGCGGACACAGAGGGAGGGGGCTCCGTCTGTGTCTGTAAGGGTAAGTTCACACAGGGTTTTTTGGTCAAGATTTTGAGGCCGTATCTGCCTCAAAATCCTGACCAAAAAGACGGCTCCCATTGAAATCAATGGGAGTTAGTCAGTTCTGTTTTCTAGGAGCCATTTGTTCCGGCTCCCAGAAAAAAGAAGCGAGAAGGTCATTCTTCAGGCCGAGTCACCTCTCGATTTGGCCTGAAGACACTCCCACCTCCCGACTAGGCTCATTCATTGGGCCTAATCCGGAGCAGAGTGCGCGGCTGGATGCCAGTGCAGCGCACTGGCATTCAGTCGCAGCTACCTGTTTTTTGGTCTGGAACATGAGGCAGCCTCCTCCTCAGGTTCCGGACCAGAAAACCTCGTGTGAACTTACCCTTACTCTGCTACAGTTAATATCCATTGCTATCATCCTACGATGAATGACAGCAGTGGACATTAAAATCGGTAGTGTGAACATAGTCAGCAAATAATATCAAATGGCAGGAAGCAATGAACAATGACAGCAGTACAATGAATAATATTAATTTGCTGCAGTCCTTCAGAGACTAACTTAGCTTGGATTTGCACCTTACCACTAGATGTCGCTAAAACTTCATAATCTAAAGTTCTGCTGCCAATTCAGGATACCAGCAAATACAGGAGCAGATAAGAAAAAAGCTATGTATCTTTTCTATAACATTATTTAGGTTATGATCATTCATTGTGGAATTTTGTACAGAATTCATTGTAACGTGAATTGTGACATAAATTGTACCCTTTGGAACCCACAGCAGCAATCTACGTAGAGGGCATACAGTACCGTGTGGGGGCCACGAGGGGTCATGATACCAAATGGCATGTGTATCATCTGGATGCCTAAATCCTGGGCTTTGGTGGCTTCCCAATACTTATCGCCAATCCTTACAATAGGTCATGAATATCAGATCAGATTTGGGGGTCACCTCCAGCACCTGCACTATACAGTGTATAGATCCGGAAGCAGAAGGCTCTGTACATTAGATATAGGTAGAAGGCATATAATGAATCTATACTAAATTCCCATAGGGCCACATGTCTGGTGGTATCTTATCTTATCTTATTCTCAGCTCATTATCCAACCACTGCTACCAATTAATAATACATTTGTTTTAATATCATCTTTATCGAAAGCGTAGATTGCCATTTGATCAATAGGGGTTGACATTTTAATGACTTTTCATTTCATTACAATTCAGCTGGATAATGCTGTTTATATGGCATTCAACGGGAACTATAAAAATAAAGGCAAGTGTTGCATTACCCCGTCTCATTGTAATGCAGAAAGTCAGTGAACTAAGAAAGGCGTTTCCATTATCCCCCTGCAGTACTCTCCTGGTCTGGGGTCAGGAATGAATGAAATGGGAATTAGCATTAGAAGGCTAGTTGTAAATGTGAACCTGAGGCAATTTCCTGACACAATAGATGAGTATGCAGGGCTTCCAGCAGCTGGCCGGCCAGGTCATTACTGGCATTCACGTATATACTGCTTACCCTGACTTCACACCCTACAATGTTATGTCCTACAATCCAACTAATCTGTTTGCATCCAGTGATAATAACCAATGCTATAGGACTGAAATGACATTTGTGACAGGTCCTGTTGCTGAATGTGAGCCGTCATTTTAGGTTGCCAGCACAGGAATGACAGGTTACAGGAATGACAGGTTACCCATTATCAGCAGTGGCGTAACTAGGAACGGCGGGGCCCCGTGGCAAACTTTTGACATGCCCCCCCGACCGACACAGACCCCAAAGACCTCGACCGACCCCCTCCTACGCATTCCTGCGCGCTCTATTATACTCCATAGTGACCCCTGCATACAGTATTATGGCCCATAGTGGCCCCTGCACACAGTATTATGCTCCATAGTGGCCCCAGTACACAGTATTATGTCCCTTAGTGGCCCCTGCACACAGTATTATGTTCCTTAGTGGCCCCTGCACACAGTATTATCCCCCATAGTGGCCCCTGCACACAGTATTATCCCCCATAGTGCCCCCTGCACACAGTATTATCCCCCATAGTCGCCCCTGCACACAGTATTATCCTCCATAGTGGCCCCTGCACACAGTATTATGTCCCTTAGTGGCCCCTGCACACAGTATTATCCCCCATAGTGGCCCCTGCACACAGTATTATCCCCCATAGTGCCCCCTGCACACAGTATTATCCCCCATAGTCGCCCCTGCACACAGTATTATCCTCCATAGTGGCCCCTGCACACAGTATTATGTCCCTTAGTGGCCCCTGCACATAGTATTATGCCCCATAGTGGCCCCTCACACAGTATTATCCCCCATAGTGGCCCCTGCACACAGTATTATCCCCCATAGTGTCCCCTGCACACAGTATTATCCCCCATAGTGGCCCCTGCACACAGTATTATCCCCCATAGTCGCCCCTGCACACAGTATTATCCTCCATAGTGGCCCCTCACACAGTATTATCCGCCATAGTGGCCCCTGCACACAGTATTATCCCCCATAGTGGCCCCTGCACACAGTATTATCCCCCATAGTGTCCCCTGCACACAGTATTATCCCCCATAGTGGCCCCTGCACACAGTATTATCCCCCATAGTCGCCCCTGCACACAGTATTATCCTCCATAGTGGCCCCTCACACAGTATTATCCCCCATAGTGTCCCCTGCACACAGTATTATCCTCCATAGTGGCCCCTGCACACAGTATTATCCCCCATAGTGGCCCCTGCACACAGTATTATCCTCCATAGTGGCCCCTGCACACAGTATTATCCCCCATAGTGGCCCCTGCACACAGTATTATCCCCCATAGTGTCCCCTGCACACAGTATTATCCCCCATAGTGGCCCCTGCACACAGTATTATCCCCCATAGTTGCCCCTGCACACAGTATTATCCTCCATAGTGGCCCCTCACACAGTATTATCCCCCATAGTGGCCCCTGCACACAGTATTATCCCCCATAGTGGCCCCTGCACACAGTATTATGTCCCACTGTGGACACCCATAAACAATTATTATACTCTGGGGTCTTTTCAGTGTGGGTGTTAACCCAAATGTACATTACTATAAAGACGCTAGTTTTATCCAGTACACATGAGAGCAAGGGTATGACTGACATTTTTTATTGGGTCCAAGGTATCTGAAGCAACCCTGCTAATATACTTGAAAAAATCTAGTGTTGTGTGCATACAGTTCCCATGCAGACCTATGTGCCTCCATAGTTACAGACAACAATTCCCTTTACCTTCTTCCTCTGTCTGTAGGGTAAAATGCAATGGGGATGTTTATAGTCTATAAACCAAGAAGACATATAGGTCTGCATATACCAAAAAGCAGAATATTTTCAGGCAAAACATTTGCATTGTGCAAATTTTTTACATACCCTTTCAAGTCAAGCTGGCTGGGTGCACTGATACAGCTGTATTAAGAAATTGTGTAAGGCTATTGCTGGGTCTCCATTGTTCGGGACCTGAAAGACTGTCCACTAAAACAGTGGTTACTAGAGGACATCCACGGACCACATAAACTATAATGGGGTCCGCCAGTTTTCCTCCCAGTTTTTATACTGAAACGGTGAGAGAGAAAAGCCCTCCGTGCAGCGGACATGCCTAAAAGGTAATTCCACAATTTTATGTAGTTATGAGAATTGTTCCCTTCTTTGTTCCAATCCTCATGTTGGATTAAAAAAAAATGAATGGTCTGCGGTACTGAGCAAGTTGTACCTAATGCTATAGTGGAGAATTGGTGGTCATGTAATTCCCTAATAAAATGAGAAGTTGTCTCCACTTTCTAGCCCTTGCTATTATGTAGGAAGCTTTGTATGACAGATAACTTGTCTTATCTTGCCTGCTCAGAACCGCGTGAGTCACTGAGCAAATTGTTTTAAAATACCTGTCACCTACACACAAGGATGAAAGATACTTTGTGGTGAAAATGTTTCATGAGGCTACACCCTGTCAGTTACCAAGGTGCAAACTTCTCCTTGGCCAATGGGACAGAACTGCAAATGAGGTTCTATTTCTGGAGTCACGAAGGATACAATAGACAACTACGTAGCAAAGCAATTCTATATTAAGGTGTTACTAAAGGAATTGCTGCCGTTACTCCTACAGGACTGGGAGGAATTCTACTGAGCTTGTGCTTAAACCAAACAGAATATTCTGCTGACGGTCCAGCAAGTGTAGAAGGAGGAGTTGTCATATGACCTACTGCCAGGCCCCTTACCGGAAAGGGACTCGGTGTCATGTACATACAACCCATGACGTTGGGTCTCTTTTCATTAGTGGCGCTGTCCACAGACACCAGAGATGAGTGCTGATCTCTGCTGCCGGAGGTGTACAGTGGAGATAGTGGTCGGGGTCATCATCACCAGGGGCCCCATACCTTTCTGGGCCCGGTCACAGTAGCACTCCTTATGACTACGATCATGGATCTGCTATATGATGATTCCATATGGCACTGGAGTCATAGAATTTGACAGAAAAAAAACCTACTGACTGTATAGCTCCATAGAATATCACAAGTTATGGGAACTAGTATTTTTGGATGTTGATCCAGGGATTTATTCCGATTGCTATACGTAAACTTTTTTTCCCCTAATATAAGGTAATTGGTGTTCACCTCATGGTTTTTTTAGTCTTATTCTGGATCAACATGGTAAGTTTATAGGATGGACTTGTGTCTTTTTCAAACCTTATCAATTTGTTACTTATATCAGGATTGTAAATATACAAGTAATTGTATGTAATCTCAAAATATGTAATATTATACACACGTGGACAAAATTGTTGTTCCCCCTCGTTTAATTAATGGTCACAGAAATAACTTGACTCTGACAAATAAATCTGATAAATAAAAATTCTATGAAAATGAACAAATGAAAGTCAGACGTTTTTCACTTCAAGAGAATTAAAAAAAACAAACAAAAAACCTCATGACACAGGCCTGGACAGAAATGATAGTTCCCTTAACGTGATATTTTGTTGCACAACCTTTTGAGGCAATCCCTGCAATCCAACGATTCCTGTAACTGTCAATGAGACTTCCGCCCCTCTCAGCAGGTATTTTGGCCCCTCCTCATGAGCAAACTGCTCCAGTTGTCTCGGGTGTGAAGGCCTTTACCAGACACCATGTTTCAGCTCCTTCCAAAGATGCTCAATAGGATTTAGGTCAGGGCTCCTAGAAGGCCACTTCAGAATAGTCCAATGTTTTCCTCTTAGCCATTCTTAGGTGTTTTTAGCTGTGTTTTGGGTCATTATTCTGTTACAAGACCCATGACCTGCGACTGAGACCAAGCTTTCTGACACTGGGCAGCACATTTCTCTCTAGAATCTCTTGATAGTCTTGAGATTTCATTGTACCCTGCACAGATTCAAGACACCCTGTGCCAGATGCAGCAAAGCAGGCCCAAAACATAACAGAGCCTCCTCCATGTTTCACAATAGGGGCAATGTTCTTTTCAAGATATGTTTCATTTTTCCGTCTGTGAACATAGAGCTGATGTGCCTTGCCAAAAAGTTTGATTTTTGTTTCATCTGTCCATAGGACATTCTCCCAGAAGCTTTGTGGCTTGTCAACATGTCGTTTATTTTTACTTTTGTTAGATTCAAGGTATTTCTGTGACCATTGTGGGTTTTTCTTTTATTAAATAAGAGTTACCAACAATTTTGTCCATGTGTGTATACAGAAATACTCAGAAATGGCGCTGTACAAGTAAGCATAGTAAATAAACTTGTAACAGAACCTGCACTTCCCATGTGCTATGTATAATACTGGTGTCTTATTATGCTATAATGAGGCCTTGGAGCCCCCTCAGCCTCCAGGGACCAGTAGCGACAGCCACCTCCGCAGCATCCCCTATAGCTACGCCCCTGGTGCAACCTCTTCATTAGCAGGCGGCGTACAATCTGTAGTGGCTGTGCCTTTGCACAAAACACAGTTCTGTCCCATTTCTTGGATGAAATGAAGAAAAGTAAGCTGCGGTACTGCTGACAGACACCCCAAAATGTATGGCACTGTTCATGGTAAACAAGGCAGAATTTCAGCGCTCGTCCAAGCGCTGTTGCCCTTGTGATTCATCAATCTGAAAATCCCTTTAATGCTGGGTTAATGGGATTTTATTGTATTACTGCTTCTCTATATTCAGCTCCCTTTCATATACTTATACAGATACATTAAGGATGATGTTGGATGCATGCTGCCAGGCTGTAATATAACAATTTACAGCCATGATAATTCCAATGAGGCATGTCAGCATGTAAACCTAAGCAGATAGAACGACACATATACAATACACACGAAGAGCAGCCCCGGGGAGATTACTTATATAGAATATTAATAATAATATATTCACATACAAGTTGCATACTAACTAGAGGGAAGCATGTCGGGTGTTCAGTGCAGACAATCCATGCAGTGTCCTAAGATTTATATGTCCAATTTTACACTTCAGTTCTGCTATACTGTAGAGTTATCAAAATGACAGATTTGGCTCTGCTACATCTAAGTCAGTGGCGCGACTGTAAAGGTTGCGGATAAAGCAACAGGGCTACAAAGCCTTGTGGTTCATAGGTCATTCTGGTAAGTACAGAGGCGCCATGAGGAGGTGGACAAGTGTACAGCGATGGAGTTACGCTTCACCGAGATTCATCTCAATTAAAAAAACATCTAATAGAACAAGCTACAAATACTGAACATGGATTGGCGCAGGAAACATCCGACACCGATAATGAGAAATAGCATAAGACAGAACAATAGACGATAACAGATAAATAATACATAGGCAAATACATAAGAGCGATTATTGCAGTAGATCGTTGTGTATTTTATAACATATTACACTGCAGTATATTGTCCATATGAAATAGAGATAACATGAAGTATTAAAACAAATATATATATATAAGTTTACAAACCATAGCCCTTGGGACAGGACAGGCAGATAAATGGATAGATAGATAGATAGATAGATAGATAGATAGATAGATAGATAGATAATAGATAGATAGATAGATAGATAGATAGATGGATAGATAGATAGATAGATAGATAGATAGATAGATAGATAGATAGATAGATAGATAGATAGATAAAGATAAGAGACAGAGTGTTGCTCGGTTCACATCTGCGTTCGGGAACTTCATTCCCCTCTCCGCATGAAAAATGTGGAAAGAAAGGCGCTGCAAGCAGTACTTTTCTCTCTGCGTTTTTTGTGCGGTAATCACATGGACCCCATTATAGTCTAGAGGTCTGTGGGTTTCCTAAGGTAACCGCTTTTTTATGCGGATTAGGTTTCCGTTCGGAGGGTCCCCAAACGGGTGACAAATAGATAATAGGAGATCGCTAGCTAGAGTGATAAAAAGACAAGATAAAAGTGAGAGCTAGAAATAATCCAATATAAAAAGATAAAGCGAGACAGAGATGATCTAAAATCGAGCACGTGCACAAATATAAGTAGAGGTGCGGAGAACATCCATTACTCTGATCCTGACAGATCTTAGATGGATGGACGGATAGATATGAGATAGATAACCAGACACCCTCCATGTCACAATAAAACACACATATATATCCATGTAACAAAGGCAGTGAGTGGCGGGCGTTCCCAGCACAGATTTACTATGGGAAGGATTAGCCAGGTTGTTATGTGTTCTTTGACACTGAACAGATTGAGCTGTTGAGGTGAAATCTGAGCTCCAGCATTGTGGAGAGGCGGCTGCAGCAGACTGCGCGCAAAACAGGGCTGCACACGGTACTCGCCGTTTCCTTGACGACCCCAGAATTTGAATTTACAAAGGATTTTTTTTTTCCATTGAAGTGCCATGGAAACCTCTGCAGGAAGTGGTCACCCATCACTCAATGTGATCCATGTGCAGCGCTCTACTCCGCCATGTGCCAGCTTCTATATATAGTATATATACTCTGATACGTGTATAGGCTTCCCATAGACACATGAGCACGGCAGAAGGAGTCTTATAAAAGGGTTAATTCAGAACAGTTTCCCAAATAGCTTTGCAGTAAAGAGAAATTTTATTAAAAATGTTATACAATTTCTAATGTAAATTCAGCCCTTAGGCTCTGTTCACATCACGTCTGTACTGCTTGTTTGGCATATATACAAAATTCTGCTTTGTATTTCACTGCATAGTCCATGGTGCAAATTTCACCAGTGTTGTTTACCAGGTACAGCGCCATAGATCTGGTAGCAGTCCATGTTATGCACTTAAATGGGACTGAGCTGTAATTCCAGGCATGGCCACAACTAAGAGGATGGCGCTGTATATGATAAACAATGAAGGGGCAAAAGGCTGGGGTGCTGTGAGATGTACAGTACGTCCACCAACCTGAAATGGAAGGATAGGCCAATTGTGGCCCAACGTTGCGGAAAATCTTCTACCGAAGGACTGGGAAATATGAAGGAACCTTGTATACTTCTACTTTCTGCTCAATCCACCCCTGACTCAAATAATCTTTGCAAAATTTGCAACAGAAAAGAGGGGCTGTTATGCCTCCAGCAGGTATCTCATATTACCTGTCATAGCTCCATATAGTGGCCATTGTGCAAATTACAAACTACCATACCTTTTTTATGTGTCCCACTAGAGTCACCGTAGTTCCCGCCCACAACTTGGTGTTGTCACCAGGCTACACTGTAGTTAGTCTTTTTCACTTCAGGCATGGACCCTGCCACACCATCTTATACCTTCTCCAAGATTTGGGCCTTAAGTAGCATCGTTGGTATGTAATAGCTATACCCAGCACTATACCTTCATGTATTACATATATTGTTATGTTTCCACACTCCCTAGCATAATTTCTATATGTAGTTGTTCTAGCTAGTAGACCATGCTCATTGAGCCATACCCAGCTCCCATTCCAGACCACATGTAACCATACGCCTCATAGATGTCTATTACCTCTCTACTACCACAATGTTACGTATCTGATGTACCTTCCAGCAAGATACATGTATAGTTTGTGTCATAGTGTGCTGTTATGTAATAGTAATGCCTGCATAGCCATGTCATAGAAGATTGTCACATGTATGTCTGCCATAGTAATACATACACAGTTTGTGTCATGGAAGATTACCACATGCCCATTGTAACTGCAATGTACTGTTTTCTGTTCCCCAGTTTCACCCTATCCCTTGTAATAAAAGCAAAGTTCGGACACCTCTCCAGAGTGCATGAGTTACTGGGAAGGAGTTTAGCTGCCTGTCAACCTATACCCCACACACATAGGGAGGACAGAACAGTGAAACAACGGCTTCTTACAGGCCAAGCAGCAAGATTCTGAACCCTACACAGCGCCACCATGTCAGCAAGCGACAGCAGACCCTTTGAGACGAGATCTCACATCTCAGCAAGCTCCAGGAACTCAGATACGTCAGTGAGTAGCTCCATGGCCGCTAGGACCCGCGCAAAGGCTGAAGCAGCCAAAATACGCGCAGCATTTGCAGAGAAGGAGATGCAAATGGAGATAGAGAGAGCACGCCTGGAAGCAGCCACTGCAGAGCAACAACTGCAAATAGAGAGAGCACGCCTGGAAGCAGCCACTGCAGAGCAACAACTGCAAATAGAGAGAGCACGCCTGGAAGCAGCCACTGCAGAGCAACAACTGCAAATAGAGAGAGCACGCCTGGAAGCAGCCACTGCAGAGCAACAACTGCAAATAGAGAGAGCACGCCTAAAAAGCAGCCACTGCAGAGCAACAACTGCACATAGAGAGAGCACGCCTGGAAGCAGCCACTGCAGAGCAACAACTGCAACTAGAGAAAGCACGCTTAGAAGCTTCACTGAAGAAGCTAGCACTAGATAGGGAAGCAGCAGCCGCTATGGCAGAAGCAGAAGTCCTAGAGGAAGCAGTAAACTTCACAAGTGACAGACCTGGCAGCATACTTGGACCCGAATCTAGCCGCCATGACAGCATGCAGCGTACCTCAAACTACGTGCTAGGACATGTCAAACCAGAAAGCATTCTACACACTGGTCCAGAGACTAAGACCACCCCGGTTGATGTGTCCCCGCCAGATCCCATCACACAACAAACACTTTCAGCTTACCACCGGCTCCCAACGCAGCCTGTACCCAGAGTGAAAAATGCCCACAGCGCGGTCGTATCTCTTAAGAGAGAACGGGAAGATGCCGGCTACTACAGAAACAACACATTCTCAATTGGCTACGGCCCACCACATCCCCTACTCAACGGCTCCACTCCAGAAGTAGCACTCCCAGATCCTACGGCGCCTAGCTTTTACCAGTTCTTCACGCGACGTGAACTGGTAACCAAAGGACTCACAAAGTTCGATGACCGTCCCGAGAACTTCAGAGCCTGGCGAGCCTCATTTGAAGACACCATTAAAGGTCTAGGTCTGTCGGCAAGAGAAGAGGTGGGCCTCCTGGTCAAATGGCTAGGGGACGAATCAGCAGAGCACGCTAAACGCCTCAGAAACATCAACGTCAGGTACCCAAGCACCGGGTTGAGCATGATATGGGAGAGACTCGAAGAGTGTTACGGCGCACCAGAAGCGATAGAGAATGCACTCTTCAGGAGGATTGACGCCTTCCCCAAAATTACCAACAAAGGCCTCCATAAGCTGAGGGAATTGACGGACCTACTGTTAGAGCTCCAATCTGCCAAAGTTAGTGGAGACCTGCCAGGCCTTGCGCTCTTAGACACGGCACGTGGCATCAACCCCCTTGTCCAGAAGCTGCCTTATAATCTACAAGAGAGGTGGATCAACCAAGGTTCTAAGTACAAACAACAACATAAAGTTCCATTCCCTCCTTTCTCCTTCTTCGTAGACTTTGTGCGTCAACAAACGAAGGCTAGAAATGACTCCAGCTTCGACCTCGCAGCCCTCGACACCAGCTATTTCAGAACTGGTAAACCTGCAGCGATCGGCGACTCGAAAGCCATACCAGTTGCTGCATACAAAACCAACGTGTTCCCTGCAAACTCCTCACGTGTAACTTACCGCACTGTAGAGACCTCAACGGAAGACCCGTGCAGAGAATGCCCTCTGCACAAGAAGCCTCATGCACTGCTAAAATGCAGAGGGTTTAGAGAGAAGTCCATTGAAGATCGCAATACCTTCCTCAAGGAGAATCACATTTGCTACAAATGCTGTGCATCAGCTTCCCATCTTGCAAAAGACTGTACAGCCAACATCAAATGTGCAGAATGCGACAGCAGAGAGCACAATACAGCCTTACACCCAGGGCCAGCGCCATGGACTCTCACACCCTCAGACCTGGGTACAGAGCATGGCGGGGAGGAGGTAGAGACGACACCTCCTG
This sequence comes from Leptodactylus fuscus, assembly GCF_031893055.1. Classification (NCBI taxonomy): domain Eukaryota; kingdom Metazoa; phylum Chordata; class Amphibia; order Anura; family Leptodactylidae; genus Leptodactylus; species Leptodactylus fuscus. Next base: position 45,488,890 of record NC_134270.1, on the reverse strand, counting down.
AAGTGACAACCCAGTGCACCCAAGTCTGTGGGAGAGGGCTTAACGATAGATCTTGCTCCAAGATCAGTCTCGTTACAGTTTATCCCATTGGCTACAAGGAGAAGGCAGCAAAGCTATATGCAATCCTCGACGAACAAAGCAACAGGTCGCTTGCGAGCCCATCCTTCTTCAACATGTTCAAAATTGAGGGACACAGCTTCTCATATTCACTCAAGACATGTTCAGGTGTGAGTAAAGAAACAGGAAGAAGAGTCACCGGCTACCAAATCGAATTTATTGATGGCAAGACATCCTTACCTCTACCTACTCTGATCGAGTGCAACCATCTTCCCAACAACAGGGAAGAAATCCCTACACCGGAGGCAGCGCTACGCCATGAGCATCTCAAACCCATAGCACCCCTCATCCCTGCCTTGGACCCAGAGGCTCAGATAGTGCTCCTGCTCAGAAGAGACATCATAAGGATCCACAAGGCGAGAGAACAAATAAACGGCCCTCACGATTCCCCATATGCTCAGAAGCTTGACCTAGGGTGGGTCATTACGGGCAACGTTGGCCTAGAAGCTGCGCACGCATCAACTACAGTGAACGCTCTCTACACAAACTTATTGGAGGTCGGACCCCCACCTCCTTCCCAACCATGCCCCAATAGGTGCCTCATAAAAGAGGAGCCCGCTAGCATAACTCACTCTGAACCAACAGAAGTCACGAACTGTTCCCGCAACAAAGGTACGGGCCACTTGGGGTGTATGATCCCCCAAGAGACTAAAGAAGATGACAAGGTAATGCCCTCCAATAGAGACAAAACCTTCTTAAAGATAATGGAGGAAGCTTCCTTCAAACGTGAAACAAATAGTAGAGCCGTACCGCCACCTCTCAGGCCATGGGGAGGCCATCTCCCCAACAATAGAGATCAGGCACCAAAGTGTTCTCCTTCACCCGGATCCAATTCTCAAAAGAAATCAGAAAGGAAGGGACGTCTCCCCTCATCCATGAACCAGCAACTAGAGCACGGCCGCACAGAGGTGACTTCACCACCAAACAGAAATGACATCAGGCTACAGCCACAACGAGACTATGAGACCTTACGTCTACGCGAACGATAGACCCCAAAGAGGTAGAGAGTCAACAGTCTTTCACGACCCAACGAATAGCCCTCCTTATGAAGACCCACGCGGACAACTAGAGCCAGAATCCGACTCAAAGATTCGGCCTCAAGTTTCCACAGTCATCACGACAGTTTCCAATGTGCCGCTTGGGCCCAAACGCCCTACCAAGCTCCCTGTCTGGAAGTTGTTATGCAAAACCTATGGCGGCGAGTGCAGAACTTGGCAGTTACCTTCTGGAAAAAGTGGGGGCTACAATATACCCGTACTTTACAGGCAAGGAACAAGTCGCAAGCCAGCCAACCCAACACGAGAGTTGACAACATGGATCTTCCAAAAGACTCTCAGTCCAAGAGAAATGAAGAGCCTCTGGGACTGGCGACCAGAATGTTCCCAAGTGAAGGCGGGAAAGCCCAGAAAATGGAACCCGAGGATTACAGGCAAAGTGAACCTAGACCTCTCTTCAGATCAGTGACTGATTCAATCTCACGGTTCTCCCCAGAGACATCTTAGTGTGGTACCCTCGGGTACCAGGCGGGGAGTGTTATGCCTCCAGCAGGTATCTCATATTACCTGTCATAGCTCCATCTAGTGGCCATTGTACAAATTACAAACTACCATACCTTTTTTATGTGTCCCACTAGAGTCACCGTAGTTCCCGCCCACAACTTGGTGTTGTCACCAGGCTACACTGTAGTTAGTCTTTTTCACTTCAGGCATGGACCCTGCCACACCATCTTATACCTTCTCCAAGATTTGGGCCTTAAGTAGCATCGTTGGTATGTAATAGCTATACCCAGCACTATACCTTCATGTATTACATATATTATTATGTTTCCACACTCCCTAGCATAATTTCTATATGTAGTTGTTCTAGCTAGTAGACCATGCTCATTGAGCCATACCCAGCTCCCATTCCAGACCACATGTAACCATACGCCTCATAGATGTCTATTACCTCCCCACTACCACAATGTTACGTATCTGATGTACCTTCCAGCAAGATACATGTATAGAATGTGTCATAGTGTGCTGTTATGTAATAGTAATGCCTGCATAGCCATGTCATAGAAGATTGTCACATGTATGTCTGCCATAGTAATACATACACAGTTTGTGTCATGGAAGATTACCACATGCCCATTGTAACTGCAATGTACTGTTTTCTGTTCCCCAGTTTCACCCTATCCCTTGTAATAAAAGCAAAGTTCGGACACCTCTCCAGAGTGCATGAGTTACTGGGAAGGAGTTTAGCTGCCTGTCAACCTATACCCCACACACATAGGGAGGACAGAACAGGGGCCTTAGCCTAAATGTACACTCACCTCCATATAACACGCTATCCATGAGACAGGTGAATGGGACTGGATAGCTATGGAGTATACTTACACTACTTTTAGCGCTATCATTGTTATAAATGATATGTGCTACAGGTTACATGAGGTCGAGCTTCAGGTGTGGCTTCACAAACCATGCCAAAGCCTTCCAACCACTCAAGATTTATTCCTGGAAAATTCTTTCACACTGAGAGACCTCCTATAAGGTTTGCTACAGAAGGGCGAGTGAAACTTGTAAATTGCTGTGTGTGCCCTACAAATCTGTGCCTTAACGAGAAATTCTTAAAAATCTGGAGTTGTTCAGTGCATGTACTCATTAAAAGCTGGTTAGCTTCCAGCATGTCCTGGTATCGATAAGATAATCCTTTAATGGTCCCACCATGGGGAAATGGGGTACTCCAACCTTTCTTGATATTAGACTGGCAGGGCACAACTACTGGCATCCCACACGGTCATCTGTTCCAAGGAGCCGCAATGCACGAGTACAACTCTGTACACTGTATAGTGGCAAGGAAAGGTATTGTAAACTCAGTCCCACTCAAGTGAATGCAGTACCTATGCTTGCCAGTGTATAGTGTACATAACTAAAATCAGTTCAGGTCGGCAGGAGTGCCCCTATGATATTATAATCTACATTGTGTGATCATTCTGATATGTGGAAACTGAACATCTCATTTCACTGGCTTTATCTCTGTGTTAAAAAAAATAATAAAAATCCATCTCGTAAGCTTTAAGTATAGACAATTGGTACAGCGCCCTCCGATGTCTCCATCTCACCATGACACCTTCACGTAAGGGCACACACTGTCTATGCAGACAGAATGACTATTAGTTTCTTTAAGAATCACAGGAATGGAACTGATGGGGTCAGAGGAAGTTCAGAACACAAAGCTAAAGAAATTTATGTATACTGACCACAGGCCGACATCCCACCCAGACAGTTTGTAGAGGAGCTGAGTCTACTGACACTTATCAGACTACAGGTGGCAGATCCTCGGCATTTATTACTGCAGAGTACTACATACAGTGGCGTAACTACCGCCGTAGCAGCAGAGGCACAGGGCCCGGGACATTAGGGGCCCGGCAACAGCCGCTACCGCTGCGTTTTTTTTGTTTTTTTTTTAATAGGCCGTTACCGGCTGGAGTTAGCCTTTTCAGACCCCCGAGTATAACGATCGGAGGCCGGGGAGAGGTAAGATAACATAAAAAACTGTGTTACTTACCTCTCCAGGGTCCGGACAGGCTTCGGCCTACTTGTGTGACGTCATATGACCCGCGACGCAGGGCCCAGTCACATGACGTCCCGGAAGATGGCCGACAGTGACGGAGAATGCAGGGGAGTCGGGAGATAGGTAAGTAACAGTAGTTTGTTATGTTTGTATCCCTCTGGGTCTCCGATTATTATACTCTGGGGTCTGAAAAGACCCCAGAGTATAATAATTGTTCATGGGTGTCCACAATGGGACATAATACTGTGTAGTGGGGCCAGTATGGGGACATAATACTGTGTAGTGGAGCCAGTATGGGGACATAATACTGTGTACTGGGGCCAGTATGGGGACATAATACTGTGTAATGGGGCCAGTATGGGGAAATAATACTGTGTACTGGGGCCAGTATGGAGACATAATCCTGTGTACTGGGGCCAGTATGGGGACATAATCCTGTGTACTGGGGCCAGTATGGGGACATAATACTGTGTAATGGGGCCAGTATGGGGACATAATACTGTGTGATTGGGGCCAGTATGGGGAAATAATACTGTGTACTGGGGCCAGTATGGGGACATAATACTGTGTAATGGGGCCAGTATGGGGACATAATAATAATACATTTTATTTATATAGCGCCAACATATTCCGCAGCACTGTACAATTTATAGGGTTCAGATACAGACAGACATACATAACAAAGAACGTCATTTCACACAATGGGACTGAGGGCCCTGCTCAAAAGAGCTTACAATCTATGAGGTAGAGGGGGTGACACAAGAGGTAGCAGGGGCGTCATTGCTTATACAGGGGTCAGACAATTTTGTGCATTAGGAATTGTGATAGGCTAGTCTGAAAAGATGCGTCTTTAGTTTGCGTTTGAAACTGTAGAAGTTGGGAGTTAATCTTATTGTCCGGGGTAGAGCATTCCAGAGAAGTGGTGCAGCTCGGGAGAAGTCTTGTATACGAGCGTGGGAGGTTCTGATAATAGAGGATGTAAGTGTTAGGTCATTGAGTGAGCGGAGAGCACGGGTTGGGCGGTAGACAGAGATGAGGGAAGAAATGTAGGGAGGTGCGGCTTTATGGAGAGCCTTGTGGATGAGAGTAATAACTTTATATTTTATTCTATAATGAATAGGCAGCCAGTGTAGTGACTGGCACAGACCAGAGGCATCGCTGTAGCGTCTAGCCTGATAGATGAGCCTGGCCGCTGCATTCAGAATAGATTGTAGAGGGGAGAGTTTAGTGAGGGGAAGACCGATAAGTAAGGAGTTACAGTAGTCAAGGCGAGAATGAATCAGACAGACAGTAAGTGTCTTTAGTGTATCTCTGGTAAGGAACTGTGTACTGGGGCCAGTATGGGGACATAATACTGTGTAATGGGGCCAGTATGGGGACATAATCCTGTGTACTGGGGCCAGTATGGGGACATAATACTGTGTAATGGGGCCAGTATGGGGACATAATACTGTGTGCAGCGGCGTTAGGAGTCAGTTGGTCAAGGTCTTCAGCATCAGTCGGGGGAGAGGGGGGGCATGTCAAAAGTTCGCCATGGGGCCCCGCTATTCCTAGTTACGCCACTGACTACATATATTGGGGTTGTATCAATAAAAGCATATTAAATAAAATATCTATAACTTTCTTGCATATTCTTTCTACCCAAACATTACAAAAATTGATCAATTTATCACCTCTCAAAATTCTATTATAGTGTTTTCCCACAATACTGAGATTGTCGGAAATGAACGGGTTTGGAGTTGGGGAGTAAATCATCACAGTGTAGGCAACATCACTTTGATTTAAGGAGGAGGGTTGCTTGAAGAGGTAGGCAGAATGGTGATCTGCCTAGGGCACCACTGTGTGCATGGACGCACAATTTATAAATTACAATATCCAGGATCAGATCTGATAGCTGCTGACAATGATTGTCCATCCTACAGCTCTCATGCTGAATTTCAGGGACAAAGGATGGGGGAGGGGCACATTCTGAAACCCCTGCCTTGGCTCCAAGGAAGCTTGTCCATCCTTGCTGTGGAGCCTTCCCTTCAATATGTAGAATCCTGTCTTTATTGTGCAATATGGTGGATCAGACAATGTGGATTATTTCAAGATTTTTAGGAGTAATGAAAGTACCGTTATATTCCTCTTACCCAGACACAATGAGAAAATCTAGGAAGTCGGGAAAACGCCTTTCATTTGTGTTTCCACTGAACATATGTCACCCATTTAGGTCACTAGAGGTTACAACCCCTGCACTCTACATCATTAGAAAGAGCCGCGGAGACAGCAAGCAGGAAACAACGTAGCCGTTCAGCTACAACATGGTTGTTTTCAGATTTGTACATATGAAACAGGTTTTACTGAATGTCCTAGAGAACATGACCAGTTTTAGGGGTCTGCTACCTGAGTCCAGCACTGAAAGGAGTGACACCCAAGGGTGAACCTAGCCTCTCTGCTGCCTGAGGCAACCGACAGAAAGGAGCACCAACTTCCCCAAAATATCAGGCCCGGTGACTGTTGGCTCCATAATGGGATCCCTAATAAAATTGTAGGCCACACCCTTCAATCAGTAGATCAAAAAATCCTCTTATTTGGTCCACACACTGTATAACACCCCCTTTACTGACCCCCTCACACTATAACACCTTTACTTGTCTTCACACAGTATATAGACGAAAAATAACACACATGCTTACTTCGCTTCACCTCTCCTAAGCATCTTTGCGGCCTTTGGCTGTATCTGGCATCTTCTTCAGGCCTTTGCCTGACGTCACACGTCGTGATGCCATGATGCTCGGCTCGCCCCATTGGACCACTGAGGACTAATCACAGGCCTCAGCGGTGATCCTGGAGTGTATCATGTCAGATGCAGGCCAGAAGAAACCTGAAGAGGATGCAGTGCAGCCCTGATGTCCTGATGGCCCCAGGAGCTTATACCCCTTATCCACCCATACATACCTCCCAACCGTCCCGATTTCCGCGGGACATTCACGATTTGGGTGACATGTCCCATGGTCCCGGTTGGAGGGAGGTATGTCCCGATTTCAACTCAGATCTGCGTCCAGAGGACGCAGATCTGAGTTGAACACATATGCGGCTGAAGCAAGGAGCTGACGCAGGTCAGCTCCTCGCTTCGCCGCTGCGTGTCTCTCTCGCTGACACACATGCGGCTGAAGCGAGGAGCTGACCTGTGTCAGCTCCTTCCTTCAGCCGCATGGGTCAGCGAGAGAGGCCGCAGCGGGAAAGCGAGGAGCTGACCTGTGTCAGATCCTTGCTTCAGCCGCATATGTGTCAGCGAGAGAGGCGCGCAGAGAGCGGCGAGGGAGCGGAGGAGAAAGTAAGTGTAATGTGGAGGTGGAAAGTGAAACTGGGGGCAGATGAAGGAGAGGACGGCATGACACTGGGGGCAGAGATGGAGAGGACGGCATGACACTGGGGGCAGAGATGTGGGGACATGAATCTGGGGGCAGAGATGGAGAGGACATGAATCTGGGGGCAGAGATGTGGAGACATGAATCTGGGGGCAGAGATGGGGGACATGAATCTGGGGGCAGAGATGGGGGACATGAATCTGAGGGCAGAGATGGAGGGACATGAATCTGGGGGCAGAGATGGAGGGACATGAATCTGGGGGCAGAGATGGAGGGGACATGAATCTGGGGGCAGATATGGAAGGGGGACATGAAACTGGGGGCAGATGAAGGGTGTATATGAAACTGGGGGAGAGATAGAGGGGGGACATATAATTTACGGGTGACTGTAGGAGGATTATACTGTGTGCGGGCACATAAAAAATTAACGAGTGGGCGGAGTCAACACAAAAGTGGGTGGGGCTAAATTTGCCGCGGCGTGCTACGCGCGCCGCACATTTTGTCCCTCTTTCAGTTCTTCAAAAGTTGGGAGGTATGCACCCATATACCTAGAATCAAACCTACAGCAGGGCTGTTGCAGTGTATACCTACCTGACCTGGTCTAACACTGTCAGATAGCACTCGTCAGCAATAAAAGCCATGAATGTTGGGTTGTCAAATCAGGCCTTAAGACTAATTTACATGTGCCAATATAAAATATCTGCATATTATGGCCCTAATGATTGAACCAACAGCTTCTCATGGATCTGCCTCTCATCTCAAGCCTATAACACTGCTGTTTAGGGGTTGTTACTCGGAGCAGTAATATACCTTTGTGACCACAATCAATGAAGCATTGTAGGTATAGACATCTTTGTATGGGTAGCCTACAAGGTCACTAGGGGCAGGGCATGATTTGCTTACAGACAGCCATGATGCAGGCAGAGGTCAAGAATCGCAACGAAAGCTAAAGGGGTGGTATATTGGGTGGCAATTCCATAAGACACCCAGAGCAGTTGCGGCTGCATGTAGGCAAATCAGGCCCATCCCTGATACCCAGAGCCTTTTTACAGCACTACTATTGGTTTTGTAGGCATTTTGGACTTGACTTGATTTCCTTTATGTCTCTTATGTGTCTACAGAACTAAACTTGTTGCATAGTGCTCAAAGTTTAGTTAGATAGAACTGTGGACAGTCTAGGAATTGTTGAAATATCATAAAATGAGGCTCAGCTGCAGTACCAGACCCAGCCTATGAACAAGGGTGGCGCTATTTCATACAATCTCTTAAAACCCATCGAAAATTGGCCAGTGTATTAAAGGGGATATCCAGTTTGTTAAAATGTCTTCAATATAAACCACATACTAACCTACATCATGTTAAAATTTTCATTCAGGTCACATGACTACATCTGGGATGTTTCTTTTACAATCTCGGTACACCCTGCATGCACTGCAGCCTGCAAATGTAATGCCACAGCACCACGTGACCTTGCAGTAGGCCAAAGTATGTGACACACCACTGTGGCAATAGGAAGGAGTCAGAGACAGTGTATACACACTGCATGATATAGGCAAGGGGGGTGTGTTATAGGCAAGGGGGCACAGCTAGAGGTAGTAGGCGTACACTGCTTCTTTGAACTCAGTTCCAATGGGCTGGAATAGGCAAGAGGCAGGGGGGTGGTAGATACACTTGACAAGTGACATGTGATGTTTTGTTGCAAGATTCAGTGACTTGAGTTTGCAAACTAAATGTTACATAGGTGGTCACGTAACCTGAATATAAATCAGGTGAACATCGCTGAATTTTATGACATATATTAGTAAGTTTTTTTATATTGAAGAATTCTATTATGTGAATAATATAACCGGATAACCCCTTTAAATACTGGTTCACTACATAGGATGCTGGAGGGTGTAGTTCTGCAATATCAGCGCACAGGTTTCGTATAGGGTCTAAAATGGAAGGCCGGTCATACTAGAACACACACGGATTTCTGTAATGCAGCTTCTAGCTTTAATTTCTTCATATAACACATGTAATAAACGTGAATCACACACAGAGCAGCGATTCATGAAGGGAATGCAGAAACTGTATTCATTTCATTTTGGCAGCCAGACAGAAATGAAACATGGCCGGCTGCACCCAGCTCCCTGAATTACATCATAGTCTATTTCAGGGCTGTCTGCCGCCTCACAGGCCAGATGTTCCCTTCTCCAGCTTTCTCTGCCCCCATCAATTATCTGCATTGTGTTATGTTTAACAATTGACTTCACGATATCTTTATACAATAAAACTCAGGCTGGCACCTGATCGTCTGGAAATTCTCATAATCTGGCACCTACTTTTATGTCGGGCAGGATACATTTTTCAGAAAATGGGGGTGAATGGATTAGAAAAAATAAAAGCATTACGCGCCCTGTCAATCCTACATTAATACCGCTCTCCACTTCCTGGTTCCTATTGACATACATGAAATACCGCTTATGTACCGGTCACATTACAGGTACATGTAAGGGCTTGTTCACACATCAGATAATAAAGAGGAATTGGAATCAGGACGCTTGTGCTGCGAGTTCTGCTGCAGAATCCTCACCAAGATCGAGCAGGACGCTTATTTTTTCAGCACCTAGAAAGTAGATTCTTGCTAATTCCATCCACACAATACAGAAAAAATCCACAGCAGAAAAGCTATGATGTCATCAACACTCGAATTTTTACAATTTGCAGCATATCAGTTACACCTACGGAAAGGTTGACGTTTTCCATATCGGTATAATAAAGGCAATAAGTCTGCAGAGTTTTCAGGTCTGTGAAAAATTTTGCAGAAAAAATGCAATGTATTTCCGCTGCGGTCTTTTCTGCAGCGTTTTTTGGCAGCGATTCGCTGCCTGGGGCCTTAGCTTAAAGAAGACTCAATGACATATACTTAGGATAGGTCATCAGTTATGGTCAGTGGGGATCCAAACCCATAGGTCATGTGACTCCCACATGAATCCATCTTACTGGAGAGTGAAACCATGCCTCATCTGGTGTCTCTATTACATGGTGTCTTGGTAGAAGGTGACTCAGTAGGTGTGCCCATGTCTGTGCGTGCCTGGGATCTTGAATTGGACAGGGAGCTCCTGAAGAAGGAATGGCAAAAAATCTGTTCTGACTCACAAGCTGCCAGTGGCATAATCCGTGCAGGAAAAAAATGACAAATTCCTGCCATGTTCGTATCTCTGCCAAGACGTACTCCACAAAATTAGTTACAGGGTTTTCCCTACCCTTCACCCTATAAGTGGTCTAACTCTACTTCACAACAGCTAGAACAGTTTTTCCTTTCTTCCTCACCACTGGTAATCTTCTGTCCCCACTTGGATCAAGGAATGAATGACCAAACTTGAACATATCCACCAGAACTTCTCATGGCTGAAGATAGGCAACACTCTGACCAACTGGCCCTTCTGTATGTGCTTGCCATGGATGTCCTTTAAGACCGATCCTGGTTATCACTTTTGGTTGGGCACTACCACAAGTTACTCCGCCCAGCGGCCCCCAACACACCTACCTGAGCTTACCCTCTTCTTCCTCCTAAACTTCGCTTTCTCTCTTATTTTCTTTCTGCTTGGCCCCCTTCACTCTTATTGGCAGTTTGAGTAGTTATTGGACACCTCCTAACCCCCCTTCTGTTCATTTCCCAAAATACTGCTCCGACCACTATAAATATTTGGTTAGACTAAAGAAAATTGTGATCAAGGGTGAATGTCTACGTTATGTCTAGAAAATGTCTGTTTTAACCCCCCAGTCTCCAATGGCAGTAATATATTACCCAGACAATTCTGTTATCATATTTCTGCTGACTTTGCACGGTTTTATACATTTATATATTGATCCGATGTTATTGTTGGTATATTATATAAAGCGGCATTACAGCTATAAGACTGCACTGAAAGTGTCCCAGTCCTGCAGATATTTATATGAGCCTAGGGATGTAACCGCTAAGCAAGATGTCATGAACTGACAATATTCCAAGAACATCTCCATTCTGCAGCGGGAATTGCTCATCGCTGACTGGAAGCGATATTCGTGAATTAATAATGAGGCATGCCGAAAATTGGAGCATGTTTTCATTTCCATGTCGTCATTTATGACACTTTTCTGGAAGAGAAAGCCGTCCAGAAAGGAAACACACGAGGCCCTCTTATCAGTCCCCAGCAGACGTGACACTGGAAAGAATATGAGGAAATGATGCCATGTCACTTCACTCCCAACTGGCGTCTGTTATGAAGAGCGGCCGTTATACTGTTGTTTCTTCATGCATTAATGGCTGTGGTCAACAACCGGAAACCTGCTATCACTTACTAAGGAAACAAAGCTGTTTTTCAGGCATACGGGTTGTTTGTGCATATTAGGCCAATAACAATAATTGTATGGGGCATATTGCAGGAGGATGGCCTAGAGATACATACATACTCTATACATCATCTATCTATCTATCTATCTGGAATAGAGGTATGACATTGAGTGGAACATGCATCAAACATGTGCCACAAGAATGGACCACACCCTGCTTGTCACATTTTGCAACTGATTTATTAAAACACAGCTTTCTGCTTCACCTATAGACGGGGTGAACCTAGTCTTTGTGCCGCCCGAGGCGGACGTCAGAAATAACGGTTATTGACTTCTCATCCTGATGACAACACCGGTGGTCAAAATTGTGCAATTTCTTTTCCCTGTCCAACACAATACTGCCAATGGGCTGCAGTGAAACAATTCACCTCCAACAAACTGGCTTTGAAGCTGACAGCAGACATATTATAAAATATCTAAAATATTAATATATGTAAATTAGGATCTGACTTACCATGTGAATACAGCCTAAAATAGCTGCCAGTTGAAAAATTAGCCGCCGTCCAACTACCCTCATTAACACGACTGTTCAGCTCATATGGCACTCCTACTAAAATTATCAGGTTCATCCTACAAACAACTAATGTTTAAAGGGGTTTTATGGGACTTACTGTAAATATTGATGAGCTATTCTTAGATGATCGGTGGGGGATTGTTAGGGGTCCGACACCTGGGACCCCTAGACACCAACTAAGTGAAGAGGCAACAGTGTTCAGGGAATGATGCAGCCTCTTCACTGAATTCGAGCACAGCAGTGTACAGTGTGTAGAGACTGTGTTTGGTATTGAAGCTCAGTCCCATTCAAGTTGGACCTCCACCGAAAGATTACCTAAGGATAAATAAGTCCTGGAATACCCCTAGAACGCATCAAAGGACTGTCAGAAATATCTCACATGCATCATATTACCATGTATTTGTATGAATCGTAATGTATTGTTCAACCATAAGGCAGCATAAGAAAGTAAGTAAAATAAAACAGGAATAGTAAAGTAGAAGTGAGATAACATATTGCAACATGATTTAGTGTAAGCAATAAGAGATTTATGAATGGTTGGATATTCTACCCCGGGGCCACACAAACTTGTTCTCTGACACCATTACAACAAGAATGTGAAGCAGGACTTCAGCGGCTTGTATGGGCCTGTAGATGTGAAAGCTGTACGCCTGCTGCAAATTCCTGACAACACATACACAGACAAAGGAGGCAAGGTTAGCAAAACAGGACTAAGTACCCAGGCACTCCAAAAATAGCCCATGAGCTCTGCTAGAATTTATGAGCAGTGCAAGGGTAAATTTTTTAAAAAAAGCACATGACCCCGAGCCTCACCCTTTTGGGCATGGGACAAGTTGTACCCGCCTTTACTCCCCACTACTGGATGAGCATAGTATCTTGATCCTCACCCATGTACAGACATGATGGACCACCTTATACATGACCACCTCTTACGGGACGTAGATCACTTTTTCATCTGAACCTTTTAATTTCACTGACATAAGTGCACAAGGACTTGTTTTTTGTAGCATGAGTTGTACTGTTTCTTGGTACAGTTTTGAGGTATGTATTATATATCGGGATTTTGTTTTTTGGGCTTTTTTATGCATTACCATATTTAAATATTTGTAATGTTTTGCTACTTTTTGCTGTTGATGTAGCTTTGTGTGGTCTTCTTTTTTGCAGGGTGATGTATAGTTTTTAATTCCTCCATCTCTGATCCTTGCAGCCCTATACCCACACCTGTGGCTGTTAATATGGGAAAATCTGCTGTGCTTGAGAGATCACAGTGCCACAAAAACATGTCTGGTGCCAATTACTAGCAATGCATTTATTGCAAATGTTATCAAATGATTAAAATGGTCAGATTTGTACTGATCTTCTCCTAGCTTTCTTTCCTTGTTGCTCACCATCTGATTTTAAACAAGTATGTGTTTGAAAAAGAATATAAACTCAATGGACTGAACAACACCCAACAACATCATCAAGGCCGGGCCCCTAGTGGATTAAATGACACGTTTTTTTCCCAATTTTACAGACCCTGCAAAAGGGATGAGATTCTACTCAGCCTAAGGCCCCAGGTTGCAGAAACGCAGTGTTTTTTGTTGCTGCATTTTTTTCAGCCAAAGTCAAGAGTGGATTGAGCAGAAGGGAAAAGTATAAGAATTTCCTTTATATTTCTCATTCCTTTTGTAGCCACTATTGAGTTTGGCTCAAAAAACCACAGCAAAATCTGCAACAAAAAAGCTGCTTTTCTGTAACGTGGGGCCTCAGCCTAAAGGAGTTTATACGGTCTTCCATACTGATATAAGTGTCTGTCAACTGCAGTCCTCTCATTTTCTGATACACTGCAAAAAAATACAATGACATTCACTAATGCCAGTAATAACAGTGTGGTGTGTACTGTATTCCTCAAGATGGCGCACATCTATTGTGGAATACACTGCAGTTACTGAACTGTGCCAGACTGTTCCCCAGCAGGTATGGGTAGGGTATAATATTGTGTTCAGCCTGAAGACAATAGCCCATTTTTAGCATAGATTTTGGAAAAAGTTAAAGCATAAATGTGCCCCAGAGTAAGTCAATGAAGCAACTTTTGGGATCAGAATGGCCAAACTACCCTTTACCCTTAGTGTAAATTCATACAGGGTTTATTGGATTGGAACCAGAGGTGGAGGCTGCACTGCACCGTCATCCGGCTTTGCACTCCACTCCAGATTAGGTCCAATGAATGGGCCTAGTCCAGAGGAGGGAGTGTCTTCAGGCCGAATCGCGAGGTGACTCGGCCTGAAGAATGAGCACCTTGCTTCTTTTTTCCGGGAGCTGGAAGAAACGGCTCCCGGAAAAAAAACCTGAGCAACTCCCATTGAATTCAATGGGAGCCGTCTTGTTGGTCAGGGTTTTGAGGCGGATACGGACTCAAAACACTGACCGAAAAACTCTGTGTGAACTTAGTGTGCCACAGCAGTAGGCACAGACAACTGGTCAGCATAAGCAAGGTGTGTAAGCTGAAGACAATGCACCTTTATCACCATGTTCTTGTTTTAATGATTATTTCTATGAAATTGCATTAATCTTTGGGTGGAGCAGAATAAGTAGCAAAGCAAGTATGACAATCCTACATGTGGACAAAGAGCTAGCGAAGTATCACTTCAGTACCACACCCAACCATAGATAAATATTAACTCAGTCTGGGCTCTGGAACAGCCAATTTACACTGACACGATGCAAACACCAATAAAACTGAAAGTCCTGGACGCAGTGTTTAGTATCCAACAAATATCAGAAAACAGTCTCTATGACTAACATGCAATGCAAAAAACATTATGCAAGCTGAGATGGTGAAAGACAGATATAATGCCTTACTATGGTTATTCATGAGATGCTGTCCTAGACTCGGATTACCTCGCTCACTTTGCTTATTGCTATAGTTGACCATACACTCGATAGTGTCAGTGAAATGCTTGCCTGGACGAAAGCTATTTCTCCTGATTTCACCAAAGGGTGCACTCTTGGCTCACTTACATGTTTTTATTCACTCTGCAGAGTAGAATAAGCTGCTGTCAGATAAGGCCCCACGTTACAGAAACACAGCTTTTTTGTTGCAGATTTTGCTGCATTTTTTTGAGCCAAAGCCAAGAATGGCTACAAAAGGAATGGGAAACATTTAGAAAGTTCTTTTACTTCTACCTTCTGCTCAATCCACTCCTGCCTTTGGCTCAAAAAAACATGGCAAATCCTGCAACAAAGAAGCTGCATTTCCGCAATGTGGGGCCTTAGCCTAAAGCATGTTGAAATCCCAGACATCTGCTGATACAAGGGAAATTCAGGAGACCTCTATAAACAACCTGCAGAAATCAGCAGGATCAGCTAATATCTATGTAACGTGAATGGTATGCCTATCTGCCTTACTAATCAGATTTCTTATCTTAGACTGTCCATCTTAGACATGGTGCTCATCTTATACTGTCCATCTTAGACATGGTGCTCATCGTAGATTGTCCGTCCCGGCCACATCAGGTTTATTGCCGGGGCACATCTGTATTTCCACATTTGAAGCAATGGCAAGTAGATGCAACTCAGCAATTGGTGACGCAATTCCCGTTCAAGACGAATGTGGACAGGATGCACCATCTAAGAACACCCTAAGAGTGTTGGGTTACTCTATAAACCACGTTTCTATATTCCTCAGGGTTAAAAATCGGCAAGACTTTCATCACTAGAAATTGCCAACACATATTGCTCTAGGCAGATGGTGTATCATTCTGAGCCAAACATATTCATTCCTCTGTTGTACACCCCAATTCCAATGAAGTTGGACATAAATAAAAACAGAATATGATGATTTGCAAATCCTTTTCAACCTATAGGCAATTGAATGTACTACAAAGACAAGATTTTAATGTTCAAACAGATAAACTTTATTTGTTTTTTTCAAAATATTCACCCATTTCGAATTTGATGCCTGCAACATGTTCCAAAAAAGCTGGGCAAGGGGCAACAAAAGACTAGGCCAGGAGCATGTTTACCACTGTGTTACATCGCCTTTCCTTTTAACAACACTCACAAAAAGTCTGGGAACTGACAACATGAATTGTTGAAGCCTTGTAGGTGAAATTCTTTCCCATTCAGTTGCTCAACAGTTCGGGCCTCCATTGTGGTATATTTTGTGTTTCATAATGTGCCACACATTTTCAATGGGAGACAGGTTTGGACTGCAGGCAGGCACTTGTACAGTATACTACAAAGCCACGCTGTTGCAACACGTGCAGAATGTGCAATGACATTGTCTTGCTGAAATAAGCAGGGACGTCCCTGAAAAAGATGTTGCTTGGATGGCAGCAGATCTTGCTCCAAAACCAGTATGTTTCTTTCAGCATTAATGGTGCCTTCATAGATGTACACGTTACCCATGCCATAGGCACTAAGACACTTGCATACCATCAGAGATACTGGATTTTAAACTTTGCCCTGATAACAATCTGGACAGTCCTTTTCCTCTTTGTTCTGGAGCACACAACGTCCATGATTTCCAAAACGATGTGAAATGTGGACTTGTCGGACCACAGGAGACTTTTCCACTTTGCGTCAGTCCATCTTAGATCAGCTCGGCACAGAGAAGCCAGCGGCATTTCAAGGTGTTGTTGATATACGATTTTGCTTTGCATAGTAGAGCTTTAACTTGCACTTGTAGATGGAGCGATGAATTGTGTTCACTGGCAATGGTTTTGTGAAGTGTTCCTGAGCCCATATAGTAATATCCCATTACAGATTGATGTCGATTTTTAATGCAGTGCTGCCTGAGGGATCGAAGGTCATTCAATGTTTTTTGGCCTTGCAGCTTACTTGTAGAGATTTGTCCAGATTTTCCGACTCTTTTGATGATAATACGGACTATAGATGATGAAATTCCTAAATTCCTTGCAATTGTACGTAGAAAAACATTGTTCTTAAACTGTTGGTCTATTTGCTCACACAGTTGTTCGCAAAGTGGTGAACCTCACCTCATCCTTGCTTGTGAAAGACTGAGGCCTGGTTCACATCTGCTTCGGTAATCTGTTTGGGGTATGGGGCATGGGGACCGCCTGAACGAACTACCGAATGCAGTGGCAAGAGGTGTGCAGTGAAAGCACACGGACCCCATAGACTATAATGGGGTCCGTGTGCCTTCTGCAGGATCTACTTTCCTGTCTGCATGACTCGTGCAGAGACCGCACGGAAAACACACGGACCCCATTATAGTCTATGGGGTCTGTGTGCTTTCACTGCACACCACTTGCCACTGCATTCGGTAGTCTGTTCGAGGGGTCCCCATGCGGACTACCCTGAATGGATTATCAACACAGATGTGAACCAGGCCTGAGCCGTTTCGGGATACTCCCTTTATTCCCAATCATAACACTCAACTGTTTCCAATTAACCTGTTCACCTCTGGAATGCTCCAAACAGGTGTTTTTTGAGCATTTCTCAACTTTCCCAGTTTTTTGTTGCCCCTGTCCTAGCTTTTTTGGAATGTGTTGTAGGAATCAAATTCAAAATGTGTGAATATTTGCAAAAAAAACAATACATTTTGACCGTTTGAACATTAAATATCTTGTTTTTCAATTGAACATAGGTTGAAAAGAATTTGCAAATCATCGTATTCTGATTTTATTCATTTTTTAGACAACATCCCAAGTTCATTGCAATTGGGGTTGTAGTTCTGTAGCTTCTAAGAACACATTTCATACATGACCCTAGAGAGTTCATCTATTACAGTCCTTTTATTCCTGGATCGTAATGAGAACTGGGTTAATGGGTCAGTGATGACCTAAGATAGTATCACAGTCCCTGTCTAATCTGGTTTGCTTTCATTTCCATTCATGTGAAAGGTCACTCTCTGTTGCCAATTTCTGTATTACAGTGAGTGTTCCGGTTATAGCAGCGCAGTTGCACAGATTTTACCTATAAACAGTAAAATCTTATTTTTGGGCCTCAGACACAAGGGAAGGGAGTCATAAAGACAGATAAAGCCAAAGGCTATAAACAGAGCTGATACAGCAAGTGAGGCTGAAAGAAGAAACATTAACTCCTCGCTCACAAATGTCACAGTAGCTGATCCTATAGAGCTGCTAACCTCCCCTGCAGCTAAAATATTTATCACAGGTGTACATTGCACCCCAGCCCTTGTCAGACACTTGCTAGTAAATCTTCTCAACCTGGATTCACATCTCGTAAGCATGACATATATTACACGGATGACTCCGCAATACTGTGCCATTTATCACCATAGGGATACACATATTACATTTTTTGATGAACACATGGAATGGGAAAGTGCCGTATAAAATGCTTTTCCTTTCTTTTTTCCTGAAGTTACGGCGGCCACAAAAACAAGATGTGAACGCACATGAATTAGCTGTGGCGGTCTCTATCCATCCAAATTTTGGCATTCCCTGACCTGAACAGGGGTGGGATTTGCTTAAATATCTCTATTTCCTGAAGCACAACTGTACAAGGATGTATATGTAGTGGCGATACAGGCCATACGCCTTACAATATTGGGGCAATATACTGCCATCTGTATGGAAGTGCCGATTACATCAGCCTGACTCCGAAGACAATTGCTAATAACTGGCTTTATGATTGGAGCAATACAGACTGGTTTTCTTTAAGATGATTTTCATATATCTTCCAGAATTCGAACCCTTTATCAATCAGTAAAAGCACAGTTCTGACCCTGGTTAGATTTCCGTAATGCTACGGCCCGTCAGGTGTTATACTCATAAGGTAGGGCAGGCAGCATGTTCTAGAGCAAGAGGAGCTGAGCAAATTGATGTATAGATTCATGGGGAAAATATATCCTATAATTCATTCATTTAAACCTCTGCTGATTTTATGCTTAGGAGTCCAGTGGGCGGTACTACTATTACTGACAGCATCTCATACAGGAGAGATTGACAATCATTGAGTAGGACCGCCCACGGGACTCCTAAGCATGGAATAAGCAACAATTTCAATCAATAATTAAAGGGGTATTGCAGTTAGGGTGCATTCACACGAAGTAATGTGCCGCGTGACCTGGCACGTATACGCCGTGTGAGATTTTGAGCACCGTATACACTGCCGCAAAATCACGGCCGCAAAATAGCGCGGCATATACAATCCAGGCTCCCATTGAAATCAATGGGAGAGTATACAGCGCTCAAAATCTCACATGGCGTATACGTGCCAGTTCACGCGGCCCGTTACTCCGTGTGACTGCACCCTTAGAGAAAGTGTGTTGGTCATATAGTTGCACCGCTCCATTCATCTGACTGCTTAGAGTGCCCCTACTGGGTGATCCCCATTCAAATGAATGTTGTACAAGCAGCCACTCTATTCAAAACTAGCCACCCCTATTCTCAAGATCAGCAGGGCTCCCATCAGTGGGACATCCACCAATCAGAGCCGCATGTTGCAGAAAAACAGCAATTTTTGTTGCTTTCTAATCCAAAGTCAGGCAAAATCTGCAACAAAAATATGCAGCTTTTCAACAACGTGTGGACTCAATCTGAACCCCATGCACACAAGTAAGTATGCTTCCAATGTGGGGCCAAGATTGCAGCAGAATGAGGTCGCCCGACCCTCACAGTGACATCCATGTGCATTCGGTGGTGCATTCGGTGATGCATTCACGTCTATGGGGGCTTCTGAATTCCGATTCCAATGACAAGGAGCAGGAGAGGACCTGCTTTATCCTGCTCCGTGGTCTCAGAATGGATCCCTATTACTCAGTGCGAGCTAAACACTGAGATTCAATTAGTCAGAAATCTAAATAGGCCTGAGAAGTGGCAGCTTCTCAAAGCGCTGGTCACCTCCCACTATTCCTGGTAATTCAAACACAAACCAGAACTCAGTAGGGGGCAGCAGTGAACACAGGAGAGAATCATCTGCCTTGTTAAGACAATCCATCACCCTGAGGCATAAAAGGAGTGAAATTAAGAATAAAAATTTAAGAACTTTAGTGAAATTTTAATGAAATGTTTTTTCCCTTTCTTCATACTCAATATCAGCAGAGACTGGTGGTCGTTCCTTATACAGCACAACGATGAAGGTTTGTGACAAGACTTTTGTCTTTCCTAAATCACAGAACTTGAGAAGCTGTAACAAGCCGTATTATGTTACCGTGTAGTGACCGTCTGCTATCTAGCTGCCAAAGCCTCTGTTGCCTGAAGGTGGTTAAGACTGCTCGCATTCTATTCCTGCCTGGATGATATGGCTTAGTAGCCGGTATCGGCTTACATTGCGATTGCAGTGAGCCATTCGATAAGCAGCTTACTTTTATATCAATCGATCAGCAAACAATCCAAGTGAGGGAAGAACAAGCACAAAGAAGTGAAGAAAAGGCTGCAGGTACAAGTGTGTATTGAGCAGGCTGGAGGCGGACTTCAAGGAGCGGAGAGGAATGTCTTTTTGTATTAGGCTCAGTCAGCTCAGCCACAATAAGTAATCTGTCCATAACCAATCTATGGCAAAATATAATGGGGCAGATCCTACCGAGGAAAGTCGTAGCCAGCCGGGCACGTGTCCGGTTACATGGCGGCTATTCAGAGAATAAACACAGGAAAGATAACCGACACTCCACTCACTTATATTCTGTAGTTTATTGGTATATCAGAGGTTACAAGCAGGGGTGGATCCATAGCCGGGCGAGCCGGGTCCCCCCCCAGAATTTTTTGAAAACATTAGCCCAAAAAAATGTGATTTTTTTAACTAGTTAGCTGTGCTTGACCAACTTATAAAACTGACCTTATTTGTGTACTATTAGCTGCATTGGGAGCGCGACCGCAAGGCCAGTGGCACAGAAGCAACGTCAACCTAGATTTGCACATGATGTGTAATAAATAATGAATACATTATACATATGTATTCTGTATAACATGTAGTTCCCCATGCTTTACACTGCAGTTCTTAATGCTTAGATTTCCTGGTGTGTATACTCCTACACATACACACTATGAAGTTTGCGCATGAAGAGCTGGTTTTCAGTCCAGAAAGGTTACAGACTTCAAGGAACTAAACTTCTACTAAGGCCCCTTGCACATTACTATGTGCGGGCCGCCGGCTGTGATTGAACGGTACGGCTGGTTCCCCATTCATTCAATGAATAAAAATAGGACCTGTCCTGAGTTTTGAGGCCCGGACTGAAATGAATGGGTCAGTGTGTTATCTGGGAAAAAGCTGGATAGCACAGTGAACTAGCGCACGGGGCCTTAGAGAAAGAGGATTCTCAGGTAAGTGACAGTGATTCACCGAAGAAGGATTCATTTCCTAAAATGACACCACATACACCAACTACATAGGATCAATATTCTATTAACTGTTTTATCGTATCACTTTATGAGCAAAATCTAATGTGCTCCTCTGTATCTAGATGTCTTTGCCCATGCAAGCAATGACATCACGATATAATATGACCTCATATAACATAAGACACTGCTTTAGCTGTAGTATTCACATCAATGATTGATGGAAAGTACTGTGCAAAAGTTTCATGCTTTAAAAAACAGAAATGTTATTGTTTTTATTTTTATCAATTAACAAAATTATGTGACTGAACAAAAGAGGAACCTAAATCAGATCAATATTTGGTGTGACCTTTGTCCTTTGGAGGAGGAGTCCTGGAAGTGATTGTACGGCCCCTGCAGAGCCCTGATCTCAACATCATCATCCAGTCTGTCTGGATTTACATGAAGAGACATTCACAGAAGATCTGCGCTTAGTTCTCCAAGATGGCGGGAACGACCTCCCTGCTGAGTTCTTTCAAAAACTGTCTGCAAGTACCGAGAAGAACTGATGTTGGTTCTGACCCTTTGTTGCTCCTCTTATTCCCTCCTCTCTCGTTTCCACGTAGTTACAGTAGTGGGTACAGATCACTATACTTAGGGAGCCCTCACACGGAGTAAACGTACGTGTATTTTTGCAAAATACATGTGCAAAAATACACGTGTAAAAATAAGACTCACATTGACTTCAATGACATTTTACAGGTGTATTTTTACACATGTAAAAATATAATTGAAGTCAATGGGAGTCTTATTTTTACACGTGTATTTTGCAAAAATACACACACGTTTACTCCGTGTGAAGGCTCAGAAAGCATTCTTACTTCACAGTCATTTTTACACACTTGCCTAAAACATTTACCCAGAATTGTACAAGAACTATAGCACGTTATCATACCCAATCCAGGACACTGTATGTCTGTGTCACTTCCTTGGGCCATTTATGAGTTACTAAAAAACTTGTGTAACACTCCTGTTCTGCTCTCCATACAAACCAGCATTTCAGGTTTTTTGCTATGGAGGTGCCTGCACCGTCACCACCAGAAACAACTGTAGATGCCTGGAAAGGCCATTCTAAAACTCAGTATAGAAAGCAAATGGTTAACTATAAGACCCTACCTCACTGCAATAGGTATACGTTTTGCCTGGAATATAATGAACACAGAGATATCCGATATAATGAACACAGAGATGTCACAGTCCTGGGATAATAGACACAGTGATGTCACAGTACAGGATAAATATACAGTAATGACACCGTACAGGAATAATATACACGGTAATGACACAGTATATAGCCCCTTCCATCATCCATAGTTATCACTAACACCACCCTAGGTCTCAGTGGAAATAGACCCCTTAGTTGTTGGTCCCCATAGCAGTTTCTACGTCTGCTACCCTGATAGTTACACCCAGCCCGGGAACACGACCCTAAGGGCTAGATCACACGTGGGCAAAGGGGCGGATTTTGACAGCGGATTTTGCTTCAAAATCCGCCCCTTTACAATGGTGGTCTATGCAAACCGCCAGGCTTCTTTTTTCCGCTAGCAGCGGGCTGCCGCTAACGGAGAAAAGAAGCGACCTGCCCTATCTTCAGGTGGAAGCCGCGCGGGCTCAGCCGCACGGCTTCCGCCCCCGGCAGCACCCTCCTATGTCGGCTCATTCATTTGACCCGACAGCGGAGGGGAAAGCCGCGACCGCGATGGTCGCGGCATGCAGGTATTGACCAGAGAGAGACGCGGCTCGCCGCGTCTCTCTCGGTGTCAAAACCCATGCGGGCAGTTCACGTGTGAACTAGCCCTAAGCGTAATCACATGTAAATTATATGGTGCTAGTGACATGGTGAATACACCATATTGTGTACATAGTGAATATACAAATTTTGTGTAAAAGTGTAATCTACAACCAAGAAAATAAATTTATGATCTGCACACAAATGATCATATTGGTGCACCTGGGGTGTGACCACATCAGCTGGAGCACGACTCCCCCCCCCCCTCACACCTACAACTGCATAAAAGTGGTTTAAGGCTAAGGCCCCACGGACAGAACCGCCAATCTAAAGCGCTACTGGAACAACCATAGTGTGAGCGCATTGCGGTTCTTCCCGCAGTGATTTGAATGGAGTTTTCCTCCACGGACTTTCTGTTACAATTATATCTATAGGAAATCCGCCTGCATTTCGGTAGATATAATTGGACATGCTGCAATTTTCAAAACCGCAACTGTTTTGGAAATCTCAGTGTGTCCACGCTGCGATTCTTTTCCACTAGGTGGGCATGGGATTTGCGTGAATCCCATCCACTTTGCAAGTACTGTACAATGCCGCGATTTTTCCTGTGGCGTTTCCGGCCTGTGAGGCCCAGGCCTAAAAGAGATTTTGGGCAGTGGTAGACTACCCCTACTCACTCCCTCTAGTCAGTAGTCTACAACCTATGGCTGTCCAGTTGCAGTATAACTATACTTCCAGTGCTCGACTGAGTACAATGGGAGTTGTAATTCTGCATAGAAGGACCCACAGATCTAAATTTTCCTGAATAAGCCTCTAGTCTTGTGTACAGAGGTGACAGGAAAAGAGTCAGGTGTGACATAAGACACAAGAAAGTCTCCCGTGTACTGGTCTCGGTATAGACGGTTTGCAGATTATTCCTACAAGCATCTTGAAATGCAGCACAAACAATAGTTACCAAGTGTTTCACAATAAAGCCCGATATCTACGGTGGAATAATAGCTGTACAAGCTTAGGGAAAGCATGTCTGTTTGCTATGAGCAGAGAGCTTAGTATCAGATTACCCCACCGCATCTGCGGCCTATAGCACCATAAGGGAATTCCTGGAAGGAGACGCCTTCACATGTGTGTACACAACAACATAATAAGAAGTAGATCAGCTTAGTCTATCATTACTACGACTAAGGTATATAGCAATTATAGGGCCGTTATATATACACTGTGTACAAGGAGAGGATATCAAGTGTGTATATAACACATAAAGCTCCATGGTGATGGGTTACCTGCAATGTCACTATTGTACCACAAGCAAAGTGTTACCTTGGTCTAATAATATAGTTCCAAAAATAAAAAATAATATATATGGCATTATGGGGTAAGGCCACACAATGGCAGTGTTGTCAGATCATAATATCCTGGTGCTGTGTGTGTATGGGTATGTCCACAGGGAATGGTACAAATCCACTTGTAAAACAGATTATACTGCAGATTGCACCCAATGCACTGAAATACACAGAAACAATTGTCATACTATAAATTTATAACACTCCTCAATGTCAATTCACATGCCGCAGATTTATCACATGTCAGATTTACTGCATGTCAATAACTCTGCACCATGTGGATGAGATTTATTAAAGGATACAACTGCAAACCAAGATGGGAAATGTGCAGTATTTCTGTTACAGGCGGCCATAGCCTATGAATGAGATATGACCATGATGGTAATGGGGCACCATAGCCCAGCATTACAGGAAGGTGATCTGGAACAAGGGCCGCATACAGGTTATAGAAGCCCTGGCTTTGATGTTATAATATGAGGCAATGTGAATGGTGTTCTCTCTCCAAAAACACCTCGATGTTTGCCAACAAGAGAAGTCTACCATTCTCTCCTAAAAGCGGTCATATGGCTGAACATGTTTTGGAACTGCTGCATCTCCTCTTTATAAACTCTTGTAAAAGAGGAGGAAACAAATATACATATGCCACCGGCACCAACCCACACCCACATAAACACTGAGACAACCCCATATTTCCAGGTGCTGTGCAGCTCCTAACATGTCAGGCCAGCAAGACTATTACCTATTCCTCAACCCTCCAGCAGAGGTCACTGCAACACTGTTGCAACACACAAGTGTAACCTGCAAATCCTGTAGCTTCCTGATATAATGAAATACTCAGCGACTTAACTAAGTCACCGCCAATGATCGCACATTCAGAAATACCAGAAAGGACATTAAAATATATCATTGTTATTATAATCATACATCTTCTTCAATGACTGTCATCTATATTTAATCCTCATAAGTAACAATGTGTGCATGTGTGCATTATAAATAACACCCCCTCCCCCTCGGCCGAACTGTGTGTTATAATAATTCTGGAACAGCAGAGGTGTACGGTATGGTATCGCGCAGCAGATGAGATATGTATTACAATGTTGTGCAGCAACTAAGGTGTGTATGGTGTCCTGTGGAAATTCACTTGTACAATATGACATTCTGCAGCAGCTGTGGTATGTGTTATAATGTTCTCAAGAAGCTTAGGTGTGTATTATAATGTTCTGCAGCAGCTGATATCTTTAATATAATGTTCTACAGGACATGAGGTCTGTATTATGATGTTCTATAGCGGCTGATGACAGTATTATGATGTTCTGCAGCAGCTGAGGGCTGTATTATGATGTTCTATAGCGGCTGAGGTCTGTATTATGATGTTCTATAGCGGCTGATGTCAGTATTATGATGTTCTGCAGGAGCTGAGGGCTGTATTATGATGTTCTGCAGCAGCTGAGGGCTGTATCATGATGTTCTGCAGGAGCTGAGGGCTGTATTATGATGTTCTGTAGCGGCTGATGTCTGTATTATGATGTTCTGTAGCGGCTGATGTCTGTATTATGATGTTCTGCAGCAGCTGAGGGCTGTATTATGATGTTCTGCAGCAGCTGATGTCTGTATTATGATGTTCTATAGCGGCTGATGTCTGTATTATGATGTTCTGCAGCAGCTGATGTCTGTATCATGATGTTCTATAGCGGCTGATGTCTGTATTATGATGTTCTGCAGAAGCTGATGTCTGTAATATAATGTTCTATAGTGGCTCATGTCAGTATTATGATGTTCTACAGGACATGAGGTCTGTATTACCATGTTCTGCAGCAGCTGATGTCTGTATTATGATGTTCTGTAGTGACCGATGTCTGTATTATGATTTTCTATAGGAGTTGAAAAGTAAAATCATACTCATTGGTCCTCAGCACTGTGTTGTCCGTTTAGTGACATGCTGCTGCATCAGTTTCGGAAGTCTTAGCCTTACGTGACCACTGAGACCAATGAACAGACTCAGCACGTGAGGCCGAAGCAGCAACATGAGTCCAAATGGACACTGGCACCAAACAGTGGAGTCGCTAGTGTGTATGCTTTATTTTTTTTTTTATTCTACACCTTACCTGCCCTCTAAACGGATTCCTCCAATTCCTAGACATCCACTTTAAACATTTTGCAGCAGCTGAGGCTTGCATTTTGATGTTCTGCAGCAGCTGAGCCATAGTATTATATAACATACTTAAAAAAACCTTTCCACTGAGATGTATATCCGTATTTGGGATAACACAATGTGATCAGAGGTCAAACAAGGAATCAATGTTGATTTCCAATATCAGGTGAATAAGTATAACGTGTTCTTGATTTTTTGACAATTACATTAAAAGAATTCAGCCTGTATATAAATCACTGTTTATATTACATAGGAACTTGCATTTTTTGTCTTGCTACAGTTGTAACGTTAGTCACCTAACCAGTTCACAAGCTCAAGGTTTCACATACTGTAAGAGGAAGTGAAATCCTCCCACAGAAGTTCCCTGAAGCTAAATATGGAACTTGTTTATGAGCAACTGCTGAAGACAATCCGGACAGGTGATCGCACAATTCTAGGCCAACCCGCTATTACTAAAGTCCTAGTTACACTGGCCAATATTGGTAGAAATCACTTGCTTTATAACAATTTGAGTGTAAATGCACAAAATGATCAGCGATGAACAATCCAGTGATCGGTAAATGTTGCTTTTAGCATTGCTTATGCTAGTTCACGCCTGTGTTTTTTTCAGAATGGAAAAATGGACCCATTCTATGATAGGGGGAGTTCACACGATGTAACGTGCTGTGCGATGTGGCACTTATATGGCGTGTGAGACGCAAAATCACGGCCCCAAAATAACGCGGCGTATACGATCCAGGCTCCCATTGAAATCAATGGGAGCATATAAGGAGCGCAAAGTCTCACACGCCGTATACGTGCCACATCGAGCGGCACGTTACTCCGTGTGAACTCCCCCTAACACTGTGAATGGCCCCTTACACACAGCATTGCTGCTTAGATCAATGTGAGGCAAGGATGATGCTTATCCGACGACCATCAAGTCCTCTAGTCTAGAATGACAGTGGACGTTCACTACCGGGCACCAATCACCTTTATTAATCAAAAGAGAATCAGAATTCTGTACTTATTGATTTCTTATGCATGTACAAACCTCCATCCACCACAATAGCCTCTGTCGCCCGGGTGCTGTGTGGGGTCTGGGTATTGGACCACCACAGGTCAGATCCTTATTACCCATCCTGAGGACAGATCATCAGTATGAAATATCCATTTGGTGCTGAAAACCCCTTTAAGGCTAAAGCTCCGCGTTGCGAAAACGCAACGTTTTTGTCGCTGAAAAAAGTGGTGGGAAAAAAACCGCTGCGTTTTACAGTACCTACAAAGTGAATGAGATTCTCGCTAATCCAATGCACACAGTGCAGAAAAAAAGCATGTAATTATACCTGCAGAAACGCTGGAGTTTTTCTATGTGTTTATTATGGGAGGAAAATTAGCCGATAAAAACTCAGCAAAAAAAAAAAAAACACAAGTGCGATATGTTTCTGCTTCCATTTTTTTACTGAATTTTGCTCCGTGGGGCCTTAGCCTTACTGTGCTCTTGTCATTTATATATTTAAAGCACATATCCACAGGGTTATATTCTGCATTGCCTTTATGTACTTGCTATGTAAATGACCAGCAGCGCTGTATAAATATAATAATGCATTATACAATCTATTCTCAAAATGGCTCGCCATTGAGTAGGTGAAGGGTTCACTCGACTATATTAACGCTTGCAAAACCGCCCTCAGGAGAGCATCCAATGAGAAATGTATTCATCTTGCCGTATTCCGTCTTTGCCTGCCTCTCACTTCCATATAATGAGTATCTTAAATCACAACTTACCGTACAACACAAAGCAGATACAGTAGTAATAGGACAGCATAAATATAAGGAAAGAAAGACAGACAGCATCATACAAATGTACAACGCATTTTAAATATTCATCTCCTTGGTGTCGGTATGGGCAGATCTGTCACACAGAGGGAGTCCGATCTTATAAGGCCATCTAGTAAATTATAGGATTACAATAAAGACATGAAGGGACAGCTAGCCAAGGGACAGGGCTGTGCTCACATGTGTGTTTTACATCAAGCCTATCTCGTGAAGCGATCTGACAACGGGAACACTGGCAGGACCGCATCACACAGCCATCCAGCTGCCCCAGAGAATGGAGCTTTTGTTACACAAATGGGCCAGGCTGGCACAATAATGAGATAAGGAGAGGTCAGCGATGTCATGGCTGGAACCCTTTTAGTAAATATGAACATGATTTAACATGGCAGGAAAGATACAAGATGTTCTGGGATAGAGGATAATATAAAGCAGGAGAACTCTTCTAGTATAAAGCAAGAGTCTGGGGATTAAAGAAGTCCATTTCAATTGATCACGTTATAGGAATTGTGCCCTATACGAGCAGGGTGTGAGTGAATGATATAGAAGTCATTGCCTGACCCACCTGTCAGCAGAATACAGGCAGTAATGAAAGACTGCGCCTGCTGATGGTTGAACATGGAAGCCGTGTGCACATACCCATGGTTCCATGGCTTTGGTATCTCAGAATGTGCTGACACATGTACCTTCCTTGTATAACTGTATATACCTGTCCATCACTGCTCACTAGACTCCTAAACACAGAGATCAAACTAAAATGAAAGAAAAAACTGTATATCAATCTGATCAACCCCTCCTGCTCCACCTGCCCGTAGATGTCAACATGACAGGTCACCTTTAACGGCAAACACAATCTCTGAATAGGTGTGACACTGTTCACACCCTGCTTGTAAAGTCTACAATTCCAATAATATGAATAGGTGTGGCTTAGTATACCTGACCACTAGACCACCAGGACTAGGACGCAAGTACTCGCATTCTCACATTATGTGGGGCTTCATGAACTTCCCCCAGTAGAAAAACTTAGGGCGATGATGGATATAATATAATGAATCTGATGGATCTCATTTCAGGGTTAAGGTGATAGAAATATTGTGGGGCCGACTTACTAATACTGTGTAAAAGTAGGACAGTCAAACTGCTCCAGATTTATCAAATGTTGGATAACAGACTATATACTCTAAGACCTGGTTCACAACTGGTATTGGTATTCTGTCCAGGAGAATCCGCATGAGGACCCCCCCCAAACAGAATACCAAATGCAATTCCAGGCGCTGTGCAGTAAGAGCACACGGATCCCCATAGATTATAATGGGGTCCGTGTGCTTGCTGCCAGATCTCTGCGCAGAACACAAGGACAGGAAAGTAGCTCACAATCTACTTTCCTGCCCGCATGATTCGTGCAGGAAGCGCGCAGCAAGCACACGGACCCCATTATAGTCTATGAGGTCTGTGTGCTTTTACTGCACAGCGCTTGCAATTGCGTTTGGTATTCTATTCGGGGGTCCCCATGTGGACTCCCTGAACGGATTACCAAACGCAGATGTGAACGAAGGGTAAGTTATACCACTTATTATTTAGCTTAGTTTTCTAGTTTTCAACAAATAGATGCACCAAAATTGTAGCACATTTTTGGTACACAAAGTTGCATGTTAGGCCATGTCCCCTTCCCAGAAAGCCACGCATTTTTTCCAATAAGACCCGACCCAAGGTGCAGAAAATGAGATAAAGTGTCTACAGGAGAACTGTTTCTAAATGTGAAATAAGGGATGTACACCAGTTTTTTATGCAAATTCCGTCAGAATTTGGACCCAATGTGTTAGGGGGCATTCACACGGAGTAACACGGCGCTGATTCTGGCATGATAACTCGCGTAAGAATCAGTGCTGCAAAACAGAATCCCGTTGACTTCAATGCGTTCCGTTTAACGCGCGTAACACATTGAAGTCAATGGGATTCTGTTTTGCAGCGCTGATTCTTAAACGAGTTATCGTGCCAGAATCAGCGCCGCGTTACTCCGTGTGAATGCCCCCTTAGAGATCAGAGATATAAACAGTGTATTATTACTGATGCTAGTTACAGGGTGGGATTTTTTAGAAAATATTTTCAAAAAGTTTTTGCTAAACAAAATTGTACTCTTATCTTTTGCCTTCTAAATGCTGGAGGCAACACTGCACCTCCCAACTCCAAACTATAGGACTTCGGTGTAGGTACCAAAATGGTAATAAGACTGCAAAAGGGTCATGATGACCTTAAAAACAACAACAAAAAAATCTTCTACAGACCTGCAAACAATGCTAGGAGCAACTTTCCAGGAGAAGGAAGTAGGTGATGTGCTTATCCATGAACAACCTTTATATTAGGATTTATTAGGCCAGGTGTGCATCACTTCAATGGCAGGTGGAGATAAGAAGCCTCGGCTGCTTTTGTTCAGGAATTTAAAGCTAAAAAACATTCCTTATAAAAGTCCCCATATACATAAGTGCAAGCACACCTTAAAGGGGTGCTGAAGGGAAAAGTGAAGCTTACCAGGGCAGTCCTATCACTGAAGGTGCCCTCTTACAACTATACGTGCAGGTCCCCAGAGCTGGAAGTCTGCCATGCTATCACTCTGGCTCTCTGCAGAATCGGTCATGTGACTGAGAGACAGAACGCCAGTAAGGCTGGCTAAACAAGGGGTCTTTCCACCCACAGCCCTCTAATTGTCAGGGCCCTGGGGGACCACAATGTATATGAATAAGAAAGCTTATCTAGTGCAGGGAATGTGTTAACAGAGGGTAGACGCTCTCTCTTCTTGACCAGAGTGGACGGCATCTATAAATGGTGACTCTCACACATAGAACCTGCGCGGGCAACATTTGAATGAGAACTGTGTAATGCTAAATTTCTCCTCTAGTGGCACTGCAAAAATCTGTACACCTATCATATTCCACTGTAGGCTTTAGCTGATCACTAGTGGTCCCTGCAAGTCTATGATCTAAATAGGGATTGTGCAAAGTAGAGAAATTCTGTATTCTGGAGTGTTCCAATGAAGTGCGTAATGTCGGGAAGTTGTTCAGATTAGATTGGCAGCTTTATAATATAATAAAAGTTTACTGCATAAGATAAACCAGTTAAGGTAACATCTCCGGATCTGTGTTAAGCTGAATAATATTGATAACACAGTTATTACAAGTCCGCACATCCTACCTTAGTGCCATAGATAGTGGTCCTTCTTGCACCCATGGCATTTGTGAAAGCCATCATGGTAAATGCAGCGGTCTGTCCGCCTTGAAATTCCATGTTCACAACCTGTTCATGTTGAACAATTATTATGATGTTACATTAGTAGACAATGTATGGGTTTTATATACATTTATTTATAGAGGCGACTTTATGAGACACTTTAACTGTTAGGCTATCCATAAAGGAGCATTCACATTTTGAAATAATAAGATAAGATAAGACATCATTTCATGATGTAGACCACACTGGTCGCCTGAATGAAGCAATACAAACCCATCTGAATTTTTTCTTGGCCATCCACTGTGAAAAAGACTGAAATACAGCTAGAGCACATGAGTCAGTGCTGTTCCCTATAGCGGTGGTGGATGAGAGCACCAATGAATGGAAAAAAGCATTAATAAGCTGTGGTAAGTGGAGGTCCTGCAGTCACTCTACATGAGGAGATGGTATATGTAAGATGCTTCCACTGAGGGGAAAACCCTTTAAAAGGTTGCCCGTCTTGGACAACTTTCTATTTTATACATTGGGCAAAGAAATGATGGAGAGGAGAGGTATCATCCTGACAAAATTCTCCACGATCAGCTGTTAAAGGGATTCTACCATTAAAATGCTTTGTTTTTTCCTTGATAATGTATAGGAATAGCCTTAAGAAAGGCTATTCTTCTCCTACCTTTAGAGGTCTTCTCCGCGCTGCCATTCGGTAGAAATCCCGGTTTTCTTCAGGATGCAAATGAGTTCTCTCGCAGCATTGAGGACGCCCTCAGTGCTGAGTACTGGGGCCTGCCCCCAGTGCTGTGAGAGAACTCATTTGCATACCGAAGAAAACCGGGATTTCTATCGAACGGCAGCGCGGAGAAGACATCTAAAGGTAGGAGAAGAATAGCTTTTCTTAAGGCTATTCCTACAGGTTATCGAGAAAAAAAAGCATTTTAATCCCTTTAAAGTCAAATGAAAACTGCAGAGAGTACTCATTCCTCTCGCATCATCACTACGCCAGGTCCTACAGGGAGAAAAGTAACTTTGCCATTGCTACAAGAAGGTTTCCAAGGAGAAACAACCTTTTCTATTCTATTCTTAACTATTAAAGGTGCTTTCCCCTATCTCTTTCTCAGGAAGGGGATCTTTTGTCTCTCTATATTTTTGTAGTGATGAAGGTGGATGTCTGATACGCTCCATTCATCTCTACAAGATAGTAGTTCAGCTGTCTCCAGATGTTCCAAACAGATGAATGAAGAATAATTGATGTACACATCGCCCCATTCAGGGAGACTCAGGACCCACAAGTTCACGATCAGTCTGGGAAAAAAGCGTCGGTGAGGCCAAATCTCCCACCCCTTTATTTCTCCACAGCTCTACTTCTTCTCTGGACATGTAGTATGGCGGAACTCCTTGTATGCCTCGGTCAAGAGCTTAAAACCCACAATCAGAGCTGTGTGAGGAAATCCGGATTTGATGCAAATTGAATGTTTCCTGAAATTCGAATTTCACTTCATCAGCTTCAATTCGCTCATCTCTACACAAGATCATGGACTGTATATCACATGACCATGGACTGAATATCACATGATCATGGACTGCATATCACATGATCATGGACTGTATATCACAGACCATGGACTGAGTTTTATCCACTGGAAGTAAACTAAGAATGACAGCAAGCAAAGATGTAAAAAACTAAAGAAGTAACGCTAGGTTCACACCTGCATTCAGCACTCTGTTCTGTGGTTTCTGTCTTCTGCATGCCAGAAGACGGAAAGCACAGACCGGGTCCGGCCGGGAGCGGCGGTGAGCGTTTTATGCTCTCCGCCGCGAAACCGGATTTTTTAAATCCGGACACAGAGTACTGCATGTCCGACTCTGTCTCCGGATTAAAAAACCCGGTTTTGCGGCGAAGAGCGCAAAACGCTCACCGCCGGACAGCTTTCTCACCCATTCAAATGAATGGGTGAGAAACACTCCTGCAGGTTTCCGTCTCCTGCTCTGTTTTATGCAGGAAACGGAAACCTCAAGTACGGAGTGCCGGCGCAGATGTGAACGAGCCCTGATAGAGAAATTATATTGGTAAGCTGTAAAACTTTTCACTATCCAAACAATAACATTTATTTTCTGATACTAGACAAGCCCTTTAGTCTTGCATTTTTGACTGACAGAGAAAGACAAATATAGCTATCTACATCAGTCAGAAAGAGATTGAATGGAACAGCAAGGTGCATGTACGACTGTTGATATATTGAAACTGGGGACACAGGACCCACATGATTGGATGGATCCCCAGTGTTGATGTGCATGAAGCAAAACCCTAATTATATGTAAAGCAATATGTCCCAAATGTAAAGCACCATGGAATTAATGGTGCTATATAAATAAATAATAATAATAATAATAATTATATCTGTATTTGACATTTCCCCTTCATTTACCTGGTTGCTGGCGACATCATTGTCACACTCATAGACACATCTTCCATATGGACCAGTCTTCAATGCATCAGTCAGCGATTCAATATCATAGACCCCATTACTACATACAACAGACACAGGCCAGCCAAAGTTTAACTGAAACACAAGATACGTAAAAATATAGTTATTACAAAATAAGATCTCAAGCAGTAAAGTCTGGTAATCCATAGATTTTATTATTTAATCAAGAAACATTTATTGAGGCTCTTAAATCTGCATCATAAATGCACAAATAACGTACACACAGCTTGGTATAATACATTATAGCATAAAGAATGTACTGCCTCGGACCCCTCCTCATGAACAGGTCACCCCTCCTTTCTGTCTTATCTTCAAATCCCAATGACCACAGATAACACATTCTAGAGAAGGTCAGGAACTAGAAGGATGTAAGTACCATCAACCCAAATTTACCTCTCTTCGAGAGGGCTCAATTCCCCTAAAAGTAATCCCCAAAAGTAAGCAGCCTACTCCTTCGCAACTCTCTAAAAGCTTGACCAGAGTAATCCATCCCCATTATTTGTCAAACTTCTGCAACGCTCCCCTCTTCATATACACTTTCTGTTCCATTCCGATAGTACTATTAATGGCCCGAATAATTTCGCTCTCCGTTGGCAAGTGTTTTTCAATGCTCTTCCTCACATGGTCCAATATTTTAGATACAGCCAAATGTTCCATTGAGTTCCCTTCCTTGCCTCCCAGACATGCTTACACCCCCAATTGGGGTCTCTGGCAATCTCAACAAGAACACTTTATACGTAAAATCTTGAGTTCCCCGCCATAACTCTTCCAATGCCCTACAAGTCTGCTTGATCTCCCCCACAGTCTAGGGCAGCATACATCCCCCAGAATCCTCATCCTATGAAGCAGCAGTGGGTCCTTTATACTCTGTGAAAAAGGAACAACTGGGATTGGCACTGGGCAACATTAATGGGCAACCTTCTAAGTGATGCCCTAATGGCCTTCCAGTCCTCCATTACCACTTAACCTTTCCCCCTCACCATCAGATCTCCTACAAACCGGAGCAACAAACTTCTATAAGACAACAAAATTAATACCCTTTAACCCTCCTCCTTCACAATGTTCTCCAAGATCCCCAGGGAGCCCACTAGTAAATTCAAAGATGTCGCCTGCAATATCAATAAAACATATTATCTAGCTCAAATTCATCTTCCAATTGCCCCACTCATATACAGTTTATAGCACTGTACATATCTCCACCTACCGTAGTAATGCCCTCCAGTTGCATCGAAGACAATGTAGGCCTACAGGCCGCAACCCTGCACAAACCGTGAGCCTCCTATGCCCCAAGCGGTGTTTGTCCTTCCCTCAAGTAAAGTAAGTTCCATGTACTAGATGACCAGATATCCTCCACAGCCTACACACTAAAGTGTTGAAACTACGCTGATAGGAAATAGATCCATGCATTTGGTAATACAAGGCCCCTTCATCTTTATGCAGTTGCAATTTTTCCATGTTAATTCTTGGAAACCCCGACTTTCACACCAAATCTTGAAATAAGTTATGTATTCTGCAAAACAAATATTTTGTAATCCACGCCAGGGAATTGCATACCACATACAATACCTGAGGCATAATGCCATCTTACCTAATTGAGTTTCCAACGCTTATAATGGTAACTTTACCCATGTCTCTACCTTCTGACCAGATGGGGTTGCAGATTAAGGTCAAAGTAATTCTGTACCCTAGCAGACACCCTAATCCCCAATTCCATCGCTAGCGGGATCCCGAGGTCAGAGATTGCCTGGGTTGTCCCAAATGGATCTAAAGGAAGGAGAACCTATTTTGTTTAGTCAGCAGTAAGGCCCATAATTTCCCCCAAATCCTTAATAAGGTCTATAACCTGATGAAAAATATTGTCCACCTCGGCCAGAAAGACAGTAAACCTTCAATGTACAACGCCACTTTTTCATCAAACTAAGGCCAATTATTTCATCACCCTGCCAAAGCAGACAAGCAAGGGACTCTATCGCCAGAGCAATCACCAGCAGCGATAGGGGGCACCCTGCATTGTCCCTCTGGCCAAGCTAATGCTCTCTGATAAAGCCCTAGCCACCTGGGCCTTCTATGACAGCTATAACCATCTCAAAACCTGGACCCAAACCACAATTTAGTCAGCACGACCCACAGAAAACCATTAGCTACATCTAAGGAGAAGACAACCTTATCAGCAGGAACTTCTGGGGACGACTGAAGGTTCAAGAAAAAAATTATGTAGATTTAGGAAGACAGAAATCCCAACTGGTCACTATGTACTATAGAGGACACTCAGGACACCACCCACGACAATCGAGAAGCCAGAACTTTTGCCAGTACTTTCATGTCAGTTGTCAGCACCTATACAGGATGGTACCAGTGGGAGTCCGGGAATTGAGTGGCTTTACCCTCTTTGGATCAGACCAATATCATAGAAGAAATCCAGCAATTTACCCCACTCATAACAAACATTCAGCACTTCCGATAATGTAGGTAATATTTCCTCCCCAAATTCCTTACCTATTGGGGCTCTCTCTTTAGACATAGCACCTACTACCAATTGCAATTCCTCTAAAGTAAATGGCTTTTCAAGAAAAACCTGGTCTTCTCGACTCAATAACTACATTTGAGTCCTACCTACATAACTCGACAGGTGAGTCTCCAAATATGTCACCATGAGGCATATACGTTCTCATAGTATTTCTGACACAACCCTAATATCCGCTCAGTCTCTGGCACAACAGTCCTGCCCTTCATCCCATGGACAGAAGTTCTCCCCCTCTGGGCCTGTGCCGTACAGGTAATCCATAGAGGTACATTAGTTTCATGTACGTAGTCTGTACATTGTTCATGCAATACATAGGGCCACCTATCAGAAATGCTGTAGTGGAGGGTAAACTCTATAGGATGTAATAGAAATAAGATCCAGCATTCTGCATAGCGCTGGTCTTGTGAACGGAATACTCCGCATATTCATCCTACTAGGAAGCGGCGTGTTTCCATATACAGAGCCAGAAGCGAAATACTCCAATATCCTACTTTATTCCACATACAGTCCTATGAAAAAGTTTGGGCACCCCTATTAATCTTAATCATTTTTAGTTCTAAATATTTTGGTATTTGCAACAGCCATTTCAGTTTGATATATCTAATAACTGATGGACACAGTAATATTTCAGGAGTGAAATGAGGTTTATTGTACTAACAGAAAATGTGCAATATGCATTAAACCAAAATTTGACTGGTGCAAAAGTATGGGCACCCTTATCATTTTATTGATTTGAATACTCCTAACTACTTTTTACTGACTTACTGAAGCACAAAATTGGTTTTGTAACCTCAGTGAGCTTTGAACTTCATAGCCAGATGTATCCAATCATGAGAAAAGGTATTTAAGGTGGCCAATTGCAAGTTGTTCTCCTATTTGAATCTCCTCTGAAGAGTGGCATCATGGGCTACTCAAAACAACTCTCAAATGATCTGAAAACAAAGATTGTTCAACATAGTTGTTCAGCGGAAGGATACAAAAAGCTGTCTCAGAGATTTAACCTGTCAGTTTCCACTGTGAGGAACATAGTAAGGAAATGGAAGACCACAGGGACAGTTCTTGTTAAGTCCAGAAGTGGCAGGCCAAGAAAAATATCAGAAGGGCAGAGAAGAAGAATGGTGAGAACAGTCAAGGACAATCCACAGACCACCTCCAAAGAGCTGCAGCATCATCTTGCTGCAGATGATGTCACTGTGCATCGGTCAAAAATACAGCGCACTTTACACAAGGAGAAGCTGTATGGGAGAGTGATAAGAAAGAAGCCGTTTCTGCAAGCACACCACAAACAGAGTCGCCTGAGGTATGCAGAAGCACATTTGGACAAGCCAGCTTCATTTTGGAAGAAGTTCCTGTGGACTGATGAAACAAAGATTGAGTTGTTTGGTCATACAAAAAGGCATTATGCATGGCGTCCAAAAAAAACAGCATTCCAAGAAAAACACTTGCTACCCACTGTAAAATTTGGTGGAGGTTCAATCATGCTTTGGGGCTGTGTGGCCAATGCCGGCACCGGGAATCTTGTTAAAGTTGAGGGTCGCATGGATTCCACTCAGTATCAGCAGATTCTTCAGAATAATGTTCAAGAATCAGTGACGAAGTTGAAGTTACCCCGGGGATGGATATTTCAGCAAGACAATGATACAAAACACCGCTCCAAATCGACTCAGGAATTCATGCAGAGGAACAATTACAATGTTCTGGAATGGCCATCCCAGTCCCCAGACCTGAATATCATTGAACATCTGTGGGATGATCTGAAGCGGGCTGTCCATGGTCGGCCACCATCAAACTTAACTGAACTTGAATTGTTTTGTAAAGAGGAATGGTCCAAAATCCCTTCATCCAGGATCCAGGAACTGATTAAAAGCTACAGGAGGCGACTAGAGGCTGTTAGCTTTGCAAAAGGAGGATCTACTAAATATTAATGTCACTTTTCTGTTGAGGTGCCCATACTTTTGCACCAGTCAAATTTTGGTTTAATGCATATTGCACATTTTCTGTTAGTACAATAAACCTCATTTCAATCCTGAAATATTACTGTGTCCATCAGTTATTAGATATATCAAACTGAAATGGCTGTTGCAAACACCAAAATATTTAGAACAAAAAATGATTAAGATTAATAGGGGTGCCCAAACTTTTTCATAGGACTGTATAAGCATCTGAGGAAGGTCTGATAAGGCCGAAATTGGGACAATATGTGACACTACATGACAAAAGAATGCCAAACACATTGGCAACGTTACCCAACTTTTTATGTAGATTCATTCCTTAAAACTGTGCCCAAAGGTGGATACATGTTTAATATACAACACGTGCTTATGACTGCACCATTTATACTGTGTACAAAGAAAAGAAGGTCTTTTCTAATCCACAAACAGCATCACTGTTGTCTATGGGTTGTGTCTGGTATTGCTGCTCATCCTGATTCACGTGAACAGAGTTGAGCTGTTATACCTGACACAGCCTGTGGATAAGCGCAGTACTTTCTTCTGGAAACCTTCTGAGATAAATCCATTAAAGGAGTTGTACAGAACTTTGAAAACATGGCTGCTGTCTTCTTCTTCACTTCTGTTGCTCACATTGCAATGCCACATCTCTGATACATCAAAATGAATGGCGTTGAGCCGCAGCATGGCCATGTGATGTCACTTCCTGAGAAGAAAGCCGCCATTTTTTGAAGTCCTGCACGAGTTCTTTAAGCATTGCAGAATGCAGATGTTTCCAGAATCTCATACATGACACTTATGCTACCTGATCTATATCCAAGGGATAGTTGGGACTTTGAACCCCTTTGGACAATCCCTTTATGGTGTCACAATGTGGATGTTCTCCCAAATCCATCATGCACCATCATCATATAGAAATACCGTATGACAATATTCATGCAGATAGAAGTAAATCCATGAGTAGAAGTAACAGGCGCACATTTATCTCCTATGTTTCACAGAATCTGAACAGATGTCAGATTTTCTCATCTACAAAGCAAGCAGGAAATAAAGGGAGGTGCAGTCTGCCGAGCAGATGTATTCTAAGTATCGGCGCTGGCTCCTGGCAGACGGCACGGGCCTATTGTATCTGGTCATACAAGTCTCTCCCCTTTCTTGCTTCCACATTCATTTGTGCTAGTCAGACCCGTTTCTGTCTACTACACGTATGCTGGAGGTTTGGCATGGCTGTAATGAGCAGATGGCAATCTTCTGAGCAGCCGCCTATGAACAATGGCTTACTTAATAGCCTGCACTTATATTGTCCCCTGCACAGACCCTCTGCTCCTCGTGGCCCCACAATGCCAGATGTATGTGAGCTTTTACTTGCTGCTACTATCCTGGTTTTCTGCATTTGTACTATGTCTTAAATGACAGTTCAAAAGAGATCAAAAGACAGGGACTTCTCTAACAAAATGGGCACATGATGAATTGGGTTTATTGGTTAACTGTCTGTGTTAACTAAAAATTAACTATTAGGTTTTTTACATGCTCAGCATTTGGTAGACACTTTAATTTGGCATTACTTAACATAGATTACCAAATGTTCTGTTTATTAGATGGTTTTACTTAAAGATCATAAACGCAAATGATAAGAAGCCCAAAAGGAAATTTTAAAGTGGTTATCCTGGATAAGTCAGCAATATTAGATTAGGGGTGGTCTGACACCTGTCACCCCACCATGTAGAGGTCACAGCACTTGGACGGGCACTGCATACTCTTCATTGAATTCCAAGCACAATGTTGTATAGTGGCTGAAATTGGTATTGCAGCTCAGTCCCATTCACCTGGATGGAACTGAGCCACAAGCAAGACGGGAGACTGATGAATGTAGCATGTGAAGAAGAAATGTCTCTCCTCCAAGGCCACTTTGAACAGCTCATCTAAGGATAGGGTCATCAATATTAAACCCCTTCCGCACGCAACCATCCATTATGAATTTGCATAATAAACAGAGGCATTTACTATTGGGTTCTCCCTGCGGTTCACACTAGCGTTCGGCAGTCCGTTCTGTGGTTTCCGTCTTCTGCATGCAGAAGACGGAAACCTGTCAGATCGGGTACGGCCGTGAGCGGCGGTGAGCGTTTTCTGCTCTCTGCCGCGAAACCGTTTTTTAAAATCGGACACAGAGTACTGCATGTCCGGTTCTGTGTCCGGTTTTAAAAAAACGGTTTCGCGGCGGAGAGTATAAAACGCTCACCGCCGCTCACGGCCGGACATCTTTCAAACCCATTCAAATGAATGGGTTTGAAAGAGTTCTGCAGGTTTCCGTATCCTGCCTCTGTTTTGTGCAGGAAACGGAAACCTGCAGAACGGAGACTGGGCGCAGATTTGAACAAGCCCTAGTCTTCTGCGCTAGTGAAAATTCACATTATGCTAAAGATTCATAAGGGAAAACAAATGCCAGATTATTAGACTTTCTGGCTTAGGATGGCATGCTATACACTAGTCAGTCATACCCCCTAATAATATGCAGGCCCATCTCATAAAGGCATGGACTCCACAAGACCTGTGGTATATCGTGTGGTATCTGGCACCAACACAGTAGCAGCAGATCCAAACTAGCCTGTACTCATAAGATGGCTGATATAATCATCATTAAAATTGCAGAGCACACCCTTGTGTGAAACTTTCAAATAATATATACTGTATAAATGCTATGACTATCCCCACTTCCCCCTTACGGGTGGCACTGTACCTCGGGTCGTTGTGTAAGCAACAAGAACTTGAATAGCAAGTTGAGTTGATACTAGGTTGTTTTGGCCTAAGGCCCCGTTCACACGGGACAAGAGGGGGCGAATTTTGGCACGGAATCCATGTCATAATCCGCCCCCTCACAATGGTGGTCTATGTAGACTGCTGCCCTTTTTTCAGGCGGATTCCGCGGATGAATCAGCCCCGGTGTCCGCCTCGCGACAGCACCCTC
The DNA here is from genome assembly GCF_031893055.1 of Leptodactylus fuscus. NCBI lineage: Eukaryota > Metazoa > Chordata > Amphibia > Anura > Leptodactylidae > Leptodactylus > Leptodactylus fuscus. Next base: position 45,447,508 of record NC_134270.1, on the reverse strand, counting down.
CGGACTAGGCCCATTCATTTGGGCCTAATCTGGAGCGGAAAGCCGCGATGGGATACCGTGCACAGCACCTGCACCCCGTTGCTGCAGCCGTAACGGAATATGCACATGCGAATTGCGTGTGAACTAGCCCTAAAACATCCTACCTTAAATAGTATGTGGTTAGAATGGAATAGTGGCCATCCGGGGACTCACAAACACCTTCAAATTGATTTTTCAGGAATATCCACCCTTACCTGTAGAGTTTTTCTAAATGATGCTTCAAAGCAGTCCAAAATCCAATAGCAGGCTTTTACTGGCCAGAACACAAGTAACGCTACATTGACATCTGTGCCGAAGTCTCTATTGGAAAGTATACACCCCTTCATTAGACCTCTGTATTGAAGCTTGGACTGTTTTGAGGCATCATTTGGAAAAAGCCTACAGTGAAGAGTGGATACTCCCCAAAAAATCTTTTTGAAGGTGCATGTATATATCTTCGATACCGCTAACTTGCTATCCAATATCTATTGTTCTGTGAAGCTTGCCTCTAGTGGCCGCGACACTGGGACAGATTACAGGATGCTCTGGTGGAACCTTGCACTCATAGTCAGTGACAAGCAATGTTCTCCTCTTCTGTGTGAGCTAATAATGTGTAGTAATTCTTTTCTGTCCCCCATTGAAAGCCAACTACAGCATGCTAGCTCACTCTGCAGCCCCAACTATCCTGTGTGTCCTAGACATGCAAGCAGTATTTTAGTACTATTTACAACTACTGCAGTCTATAGCATTGTCACATGTGGATACTGTGAAGGAATGCAGAATAGCATGCACACAGCTTTGCTGCATTGTCTTATAGCTCATACACGTGATAATATATACAGCAATAACGGCAATGCCAACAAACCGTTAAGAGATCAAATGGCATATGCACTTTCAGACTGCATCTATAGGTCACACACAGGTGTGGCAAAACTGTTTTTCGATTTGGCTCTGTACTGGCAGGTGGGCAGCGTCAGGCAAGAGCAGAATCAGAGTTTCAGTCAGAGGCAGCCAGTTTCACACCCCTTGTAACACTGACTCAGAATCACACCCCTTCCCTGCTCCTGCCTGACACTGCCCACCAGATTGTACAGAACCTAAATAACATATGGGATATCAAAACTAACAGCACTTATTACTTGGGAATGGTGGGGGCTAGAGAAAAAAATTCCAACTGTGCCAGAGTCAGTGTGGACTATTAAATGATGCAAAAAGCTGAACTTGACAAAGGTGTTGAATGGTCCTCTTTAAGTACTGAATTTTGCAAGATGTTGTTTCCATAGATTTTGAATACATCACACAAAGACTCAATTAGATTGAGATCTGGTAAATTTCGAAACCAAAGTGGAGGTGTGGAATAATTGTTTGCAAGCATCATTGTTTGATAGGCACAGTGCCATACACTATGTGCAAATATACACAGTACTGCCATTTACTATTGTTCTGTGAGATTTGCTGTACCCAATAATGAAGAGGCTGCAGCTGATTGTTGGGTTGTCAGAAGTTGGACTCTCAGCGATTTGATATTGGTGGCCTATCGAAGAATAAAGTCATAAAGTTTTTATCCTATCAGTTTGTCTTTGTAGAATGAGAGGAAATCCATGCAAACACGGGGAGAACATACAAACTCCTTACAGATGTTGTTCCTGGTGGGATTTGAACCCAGGACTCCAGCGCTGCAAGATCCTTTAACCAAACTATTTGTCAATTTCTTCAAACCATTTTCAGCAGTGGGGCAGGGATCCTGCTGGGGGGTAAATGGTCTGTAACAATGTTTTTGTAGGTAAGACTAGGTTCACACCTGCGTCCAGTCCTGCGTTCCCCATTCCTCTCTAAAAATGCAGAGAAAAGACCTGCAAGCAGCACTTTTCTCTCCGCATTTTCTGCCTTTTTCGGACAGAAACCGGGCAGTAACCCAGCAAACCCCATTATAGTCTATGGGGTCCGCAGGTTTCCAAAGGCAACCACTTTTTTAAGTGAGTTATGTTTCCGTACGGGGGTCCCCAAGTGGACATCCCAAACTGAAACCTGAATGCAGGTTTGAGCCTAACCTTATATGTGATAAAGTAAAATTAAACATAAATGTCAGAACCCTAAGTACAGCAACATAGAAAAAAAGCAGGGCACTAGCCAGCCAGTAGTTAAAACTTGACAAAATTTTAATTCATTCCGTTAAAAAAACACACATTGTGTCACTCACATACGGGATTGAATATAGATTAAACAAGATCTGACAGAAGCGATGATCGTTTCGTGCATGCTGCACTTCATCAGGCTCCCTCCAACTGAGCGTTTCCGCCCGCTATTTAACAGGATACGCAATTTTGCCACTCCTACAGACATTACGTTAATATAACACTTCAAAAATAGACACAACATTAAAAACCTTTTAAAAAACATTATCAATAGATCAGAACAAACACTTATAACATCATATCGCCTTAACTTTATTACTTTATAAACTTTTTTGTGACTTTTATTCTCCTGGAACATATCTATCCTCTGATAGGCTTAGAATCGCTTTAGCCACGCCCTCATCGGAGGACTTGAAAGAAGACCGCTTCTCCCAATACCTGTCTGCATTCTAGACACGCCTATCTTCCTACTCTAACCAATCGCGAACGGAGCTACTTGGTTCCATTTCAAATAGCGGCATAGGCTCCGCCCTTTTTCAGCGGCCCTGAAGGGGGACTGCTTATCATAGATGCCAGCCAATCATCGTTTGAGCTACATTCCCTGCTGGCTCTACACTACCAGTGTACATTTCGTAGACATAAACCCGCCCATTTTTTTCGCCGACCAATCAAACTTAAAGCTACTACGCTTCGCTGCAAGCCAACCCTGGCTATTCCAACTGCCTGTACATTGGTTTCATCTCAGATAGTGGCATAAACCCCGCCCATCATCGGCGGACCTGAATGGAAACTACTTGTGGCAGGCGCCAGCCAATCAGCACTCGAGCTACATTCACTGCTGGTTCTACATTATCAGTATACGTCTATTAAGCATAACGGTAGAAGCTCCGCCCATTCTCGGCGGACCTAAAGAAAGACTGCTTATCGTAGGCGCCAGCCAATCATCACTTGAGCTACATTCACTACTAGCTCTATGCTGCCAGTGTAAACCTCTCAGACGTGGACCCGCCCATTTTTCTTACACCGACCAATCCAAATTAGAGCTACTACACTTCACTACAAACCGATTCTGGTTACTCGAACTATCTATAAGTTTATTTCGTCTCAGATAGTGGCGTAAGCCCCGCCTACCATCAGCGGACCTGAATGAAAACTGTTATGGCAGACGCTAACCAATCAGCACTCGAGCTACATTCACTACTGGTTCTGTATTCTCATAAATGTCAGAACCCTAAGCATCACATTGACTCTGTAGACTTGACTTCTTCCCATAGTGTATTGTATAGTCATCTATTCCCCTGCTTAGAGATGCACAAGCAACCAGAGGCCACATGACGTAAAAGACCAGGCCACCTCTTCATATCCAACTATCTGCGTGGGATTATTAAGGGGGGTATTCGAGGACAAATAAAGCTTATCCATTGCAGGAAATACACTGGTTTAAGTTTTAATAATAAAATGTAACCAGGTCCCTGGAGCCCAGCGTTTACCTTTGCAGAGAACAGCAGAGTCCCGGTAGTCTTCGTGCTCTGCCTCCCTTGCTTCTGCTCAGGGTCTCAGTGACGTCACCAACTCCCCTTTACTCCAGCTGCAGGTCCATAGAGTAGAGTGGAGTCAGTCACGTGACCAAGAATTGGAGCATCAGCAGGACAGACAGAGGAATGAGAGCTCTGGCCTCCACAGCTACACTCTGCAAAGCTAATACAAAGGGCTCTGGAGCATCTGCTTATATGTCAGTAATAAAACTTATCTAGCACAGGGAATATACGGTAAGCTTTACTTGTTCCCGGATAGCTCTTTTAATGCCATCACTTTACCACCGAGTCTATTACCAAGAATCAGAAGTTTATGGCCAACTTTGCACTTAGCATTTTATTTCATATATGGAATATTCAGTAGTGTTATACAGAAGGATATCTTACTAAGAAGTACTTACACGATTAGCTTTATTCAGATATACTTTCTGTGCTGAATAAGGACAGCCTTCTTCTACGGAACAGTCTAAGCAGCGGCTGCTGGCTCCTTTGGGCTACAGAACAAACATTTATGCAAATGAATTAACTAATATACAACATTTATGTTTCTAAGGTCATTAAGTAGTAAATCTGTATATACAAAGGTAATTATAGAAGCCTCTAAGGCAGACCTGGGTAATGTATGGCCTGCGGGCCACATCGGGCCCTCTGACTGGTTCTGTTCGGCCCGCATAGCTTGTGGGATAAAAGTAGATGCTGAATAGGAAGTTCGCTAAAGGACCTGTGATGACGTCTTCACAGGTCCTTTAGCTCACTAAGCGAAGACTCGTTAGTGGGCGGAGCCACACAGGACAGTGTGGTTGCTGTTACACATAAAAAGCTACCTGCCGGGAATGGAGGATTAAAAGAGACAGTATGTGGGAGCAAGAGGGGGAACTGGGGGCAGATGTAGGAGGTAGTTAAACTGAAGGCAGATGGAGGGGGGACAATAAACTAGGGGGCAGATGGAGGGTGACAAACTGGGGGGCAGATGGAAGGGGACATTAAACTGGGGCAGTTGGAGAAGCATATTAAACCGAGGGGGTAGCTGGAGGGGGACATGTCTGCCTCTATTTGCCCCCAGTTTAATGTCCAACTAACTGCACTGTTTAATGTCCCCCTCCATCTGCCCCAGTTTCATGTCCCCTCTAGTTTCCCCCAGTTTAAACTGGGGCACCAGGAGAGGGACTTTTGGAGGGGAACATTATAACGTGGGCCATATAATGTTAGGGTGGCTGTAGGAGCATTATACTTTGTAGGGGACATGGAAAATGGATGAGAATGGGCTAGGTCAGCGTAGAAGTGGGTGGAGCTAAATTTGCCGCAGCGCGCATAGCCCTCTAGACCCGTTTCAATTTCTCATGTGGCCCCATGGGAAAATTAATTGCCCACCCCTGCTCTAAGGGTTTGTCCATACAGCGGAAAATGAAGAGAAATTCCTCCTCAATTTCCGCCGCCGGCATTTTCGTCCATGGACGGCCACGACCAGATGCTAATGCAGGGCATTGGCATTCCATTGCAACTTCCCACCATTGAATAGGCCCAGAGGAATGGTCCTAATCAGGAGGAAGTCTTGAGTCACGGACTCCATGGCCAAATCAGTCGCAGGATCTGTGACAAGATCGAGCAGGATACTTCTTTTTTCCGTGTACTGCTGCGATTTCTGTCTCCCGTTGAAAACAATGGGAGGCGAATTCTAGGAGGAATCTACCTGTATTCGGGGGCAAAATCCGTCCTCAAATATGCGGCAAATTCCTCCATGTGAACATACCCTTATAATCCTAGAAGTCCACAAAAAACTTGTGTAGCTCATATTCAAATAAAGCATACCTTGTTTTCTTTAGTAAAGTGGGACAAAGTTCCAAAAGAAGATACCTTTACACATCTGCAAAGAAGAAATGCTGGTCTTACAACAAATGAAAAAGTCTCCAGACAAAACTTTTATCATATTGTCGTGTGATATACATCTACAATGGTCATGGGTGGAGAGATGCAAACTGGGGAAAACACCACACTGTGGGCTTTTGGTGCAGGCTTTGCGCTCAAATCTTAGCAATTTACAGTACAAACCACTTGGACGGACATTTCCACTATAGCCGAAAAAAGCAGGACTGATGTTATGTCACTTCTTGCTCTACATAGGATGAAAATTGTAAATATACATTGAAATCTACATTTAGGTTAAGGCCCCACATAGTGAAATACAGCTAAAAAAAATGCTGTGGAAAAAAAAAACGCATTGGAATTTTTTAAAAACACAATGGGTCCTTAGTAGAGATGAGCGAACAGTGTTCTATCGAACTCATGTTCGATCGGATATTAGGCTGTTCGGCATGTTCGAATCGAATCGAACACCGCGTGGTAAAGTGCGCCATTACTCGATTCCCCTCCCACCTTCCCTGGCGCCTTTTTTGCTCCAATAACAGCGCAGGGGAGGTGGGACAGGAACTACGACACCGGTGACGTTGAAAAAAGTAGGCAAAACCCATTGGCTGCCGAAAACATGTGACCTCTAATTTAAAAGAACAGCGACGCCCAGCTTCGCGTCATTCTGAGCTTGCAATTCACCGAGGACGGAGGTTTCCGTCCAGCTAGCTAGGGGTTAGATTCTGGGTAGGCAGGGACAGGCTAGGATAGGAAGGAGAAGACAACCAACAGCTCTTATAAGAGCTACATTCCAGGGAGAAGCTTGTCAGTGTAACGTGGCACTGACGGGCTCAATCGCCGCAACCCAGCTTTCCCAGGATCCTGAATGGAATACACTGTCAGTGTATTCCCGTATACCCGATATATACCCCGATACCCGTTCCAACGGTGTGCCCCCCCACCTTCACCCCAGAAATACCCTGCAAGTCCCCTAGCAATAGAATTGGGGCTATATACACCCACAATTTTTACTACTGGTATACAGTGCCATTGTCTGACTGGGAATTCAAAGAATATATTGGGAATACAAATACCCTCATTTCTTGCTACTGCCATATAGTGCCAGTGTCTGACTGGGAATTCAAAGAATATATTGGGGTTACGTGCACCCACAATTTTTACTACTGGTATACAGTGCCATTGTCTGACTGGGAATTCAAAGAATATATTGGGAATACAAATACCCTCATTTCTTGCTACTGCCATATAGTGCCAGTGTCTGACTGGGAATTCAAAGAATATATTGGGGTTACGTGCACCCACAATTTTTACTACTGGTATACAGTGCCATTGTCTGACTGGGAATTCAAAGAATATATTGGGGTTATAAATACCCTCATTTCTTGCTACTGCCATATAGTGCCAGTTTCTGACTGGTAATTCAAAGAATATATTGGGGTTACGTGCACCCACAATTTTTACTACTGGTATACAGTGCCATTGTCTGACTGGGAATTCAAAGAATATATTGGGGTTATAAATACCCTCATTTCTTGCTACTGCCATATAGTGCCAGTGTCTGACTGGTAATTCAAAGAATATATTGGGGTTACGTGCACCCACAATTTTTACTACTGGTATACAGTGCCATTGTCTGACTGGGAATTCAAAGAGTATATTGGGAATACAAATACCCTCATTTCTTGCTACTGCCATATAGTGCCAGTTTCTGACTGGTAATTCAAAGAATATATTGGGGTTACGTGCACCCACAATTTTTACTACTGGTATACAGTGCCATTGTCTGACTGGGAATTCAAAGAATATATTGGGGTTACGTGCACCCACAATTTTTACTACTGGTATACAGTGCCATTGTCTGACTGGGAATTCAAAGAATATATTGGGGTTACGTGCACCCACAATTTTTACTACTGGTATACAGTGCCATTGTCTGACTGGGAATTCAAAGAGTATATTGGGAATACAAATACCCTCATTTCTTGCTACTGCCATATAGTGCCAGTGTCTGACTGGTAATTCAAAGAATATATTGGGGTTACGTGCACCCACAATTTTTACTACTGGTATACAGTGCCATTGTCTGACTGGGAATTCAAAGAGTATATTGGGAATACAAATACCCTCATTTCTTGCTACTGCCATATAGTGCCAGTTTCTGACTGGGAATTCAAAGAATATATTGGGGTTACGTGCACCCACAATTTTTACTACTGGTATACAGTGCCATTGTCTGACTGGGAATTCAAAGAGTATATTGGGAATACAAATACCCTCATTTCTTGCTACTGCCATATAGTGCCAGTGTCTGACTGGTAATTCAAAGAATATATTGGGGTTACGTGCACCCACAATTTTTACTACTGGTATACAGTGCCATTGTCTGACTGGGAATTCAAAGAGTATATTGGGAATACAAATACCCTCATTTCTTGCTACTGCCATATAGTGCCAGTTTCTGACTGGGAATTCAAAGAATATATTGGGGTTACGTGCGCCCACAATTTTTACTACTGGTATACAGTGCCATTGTCTGACTGGGAATTCAAAGAATATATTGGGGTTACGTGCACCCACAATTTTTACTACTGGTATACAGTGCCATTGTCTGACTGGGAATTCAAAGAGTATATTGGGAATACAAATACCCTCATTTCTTGCTACTGCCATATAGTGCCAGTGTCTGACTGGTAATTCAAAGAATATATTGGGGTTACGTGCACCCACAATTTTTACTACTGGTATACAGTGCCATTGTCTGACTGGGAATTCAAAGAATATATTGGGGTTATAAATACCCTCATTTCTTGCTACTGCCATATAGTGCCATTGTCTGACTGGGAATTCAAAGAATATATTGGGGTTACGTGCACCCACAATTTTTACTACTGGTATACAGTGCCATTGTCTGACTGGGAATTCAAAGAGTATATTGGGAATACAAATACCCTCATTTCTTGCTACTGCCATATAGTGCCAGTGTCTGTCTGGTAATTCAAAGAATATATTGGGGTTACGTGCACCCACAATTTTTACTACTGGTATACAGTGCCATTGTCTGACTGGGAATTCAAAGAGTATATTGGGAATACAAATACCCTCATTTCTTGCTACTGCCATATAGTGCCAGTGTCTGACTGGTAATTCAAAGAATATATTGGGGTTACGTGCACCCACAATTTTTACTACTGGTATACAGTGCCATTGTCTGACTGGGAATTCAAAGAGTATATTGGGAATACAAATACCCTCATTTCTTGCTACTGCCATATAGTGCCAGTGTCTGACTGGTAATTCAAAGAATATATTGGGGTTACGTGCACCCACAATTTTTACTACTGGTATACAGTGCCATTGTCTGACTGGGAATTCAAAGAATATATTGGGGTTACGTGCACCCACAATTTTTACTACTGGTATACAGTGCCATTGTCTGACTGGGAATTCAAAGAATATATTGGGGTTACGTGCACCCACAATTTTTACTACTGGTATACAGTGCCATTGTCTGACTGGGAATTCAAAGAGTATATTGGGAATACAAATACCCTCATTTCTTGCTACTGCCATATAGTGCCAGTGTCTGACTGGTAATTCAAAGAATATATTGGGGTTACGTGCACCCACAATTTTTACTACTGGTATACAGTGCCATTGTCTGACTGGGAATTCAAAGAATATATTGGGGTTATAAATACCCTCATTTCTTGCTACTGCCATATAGTGCCAGTTTCTGACTGGTAATTCAAAGAATATATTGGGGTTACGTGCACCCACAATTTTTACTACTGGTATACAGTGCCATTGTCTGACTGGGAATTCAAAGAATATATTGGGGTTACGTGCACCCACAATTTTTACTACTGGTATACAGTGCCATTGTCTGACTGGGAATTCAAAGAATATATTGGGGTTATAAATACCCTCATTTCTTGCTACTGCCATATAGTGCCAGTGTCTGACTGGTAATTCAAAGAATATATTGGGGTTACGTGCACCCACAATTTTTACTACTGGTATACAGTGCCATTGTCTGACTGGGAATTCAAAGAGTATATTGGGAATACAAATACCCTCATTTCTTGCTACTGCCATATAGTGCCAGTTTCTGACTGGTAATTCAAAGAATATATTGGGGTTACGTGCACCCACAATTTTTACTACTGGTATACAGTGCCATTGTCTGACTGGGAATTCAAAGAATATATTGGGGTTACGTGCACCCACAATTTTTACTACTGGTATACAGTGCCATTGTCTGACTGGGAATTCAAAGAATATATTGGGGTTACGTGCACCCACAATTTTTACTACTGGTATACAGTGCCATTGTCTGACTGGGAATTCAAAGAGTATATTGGGAATACAAATACCCTCATTTCTTGCTACTGCCATATAGTGCCAGTGTCTGACTGGTAATTCAAAGAATATATTGGGGTTACGTGCACCCACAATTTTTACTACTGGTATACAGTGCCATTGTCTGACTGGGAATTCAAAGAATATATTGGGGTTATAAATACCCTCATTTCTTGCTACTGCCATATAGTGCCAGTTTCTGACTGGTAATTCAAAGAATATATTGGGGTTACGTGCACCCACAATTTTTACTACTGGTATACAGTGCCATTGTCTGACTGGGAATTCAAAGAATATATTGGGGTTACGTGCACCCACAATTTTTACTACTGGTATACAGTGCCATTGTCTGACTGGGAATTCAAAGAATATATTGGGGTTATAAATACCCTCATTTCTTGCTACTGCCATATAGTGCCATTGTCTGACTGGGAATTCAAAGAATATATTGGGGTTACGTGCACCCACAATTTTTACTACTGGTATACAGTGCCATTGTCTGACTGGGAATTCAAAGAGTATATTGGGAATACAAATACCCTCATTTCTTGCTACTGCCATATAGTGCCAGTGTCTGTCTGGTAATTCAAAGAATATATTGGGGTTACGTGCACCCACAATTTTTACTACTGGTATACAGTGCCATTGTCTGACTGGGAATTCAAAGAGTATATTGGGAATACAAATACCCTCATTTCTTGCTACTGCCATATAGTGCCAGTGTCTGACTGGTAATTCAAAGAATATATTGGGGTTACGTGCACCCACAATTTTTACTACTGGTATACAGTGCCATTGTCTGACTGGGAATTCAAAGAATATATTGGGGTTACGTGCACCCACAATTTTTACTACTGGTATACAGTGCCATTGTCTGACTGGGAATTCAAAGAATATATTGGGGTTACGTGCACCCACAATTTTTACTACTGGTATACAGTGCCATTGTCTGACTGGGAATTCAAAGAATATATTGGGGTTATAAATACCCTCATTTCTTGCTACTGCCATATAGTGCCAGTTTCTGACTGGTAATTCAAAGAATATATTGGGGTTACGTGCACCCACAATTTTTACTACTGGTATACAGTGCCATTGTCTGACTGGGAATTCAAAGAATATATTGGGGTTACGTGCACCCACAATTTTTACTACTGGTATACAGTGCCATTGTCTGACTGGGAATTCAAAGAATATATTGGGGTTACGTGCACCCACAATTTTTACTACTGGTATACAGTGCCATTGTCTGACTGGGAATTCAAAGAATATATTGGGGTTATAAATACCCTCATTTCTTGCTACTGCCATATAGTGCCAGTTTCTGACTGGTAATTCAAAGAATATATTGGGGTTACGTGCACCCACAATTTTTACTACTGGTATACAGTGCCAATTTCTAACTAGGAATTCAAAATGCGCAAGGCTCCCGGAAAGGGACGTGGACGAGGCCGTGGGCGAGGTCGGGGGAATGGTTCTGGGGAGCAAGGTAGCAGTGAAGCCACAGGGCGTCCCGTGCCTACTCCTGTGGGGCAGCAAGCATTGCGCCACTCCACAGTGCCAGGGTTGCTTGCCACATTAACTAAACTGCAGGGTACAAACCTTAGTAGGCCCGAGAACCAGGAACAGGTCTTGCAATGGCTGTCAGAGAACGCTTACAGCACATTGTCCAGCAGCCAGTCAGACTCTGCCTCCTCTCCTCCTATTACCCAACAGTCTTGTCTTCCTTCCTCCCAAAATTCCGAAGCTTTACAGAACAATAACCCAAACTGTCCCTGCTCCCCAGAGCTGTTCTCCGCTCCTTTCATTGTCCCTCAACCTGCCTCTCCACGTCACGATTCCACGAACCTAACAGAGGAGCATCTGTGTCCAGATGCTCAAACACTAGAGTCTCCTCCATCTCCGTTCGATTTGGTGGTGGATGACCAGCAACCCACCCTCATCGACGATGATGTGACGCAGTTGCCGTCAGGGCATCCAGTTGACCGGCGCATTGTGCGGGAGGAGGAGATGAGACAGGAGTTGGAAGAGGAAGTGGTGGATGATGAGGACACTGACCCGACCTGGACAGGGGGGATGTCAAGCGGGGAAAGTAGTGTGGATGTTGAGGCAGGTGCAGCACCAAAAAGGGTAGCTAGAGGCAGAGGCAGAGGTCAGCAGCTTAGGCGAAGCCAGGCCACACCCGGAATCTCCCAAGATGTTCCAGTTCGTACCCAGCCCCGAAAAACTCCCACCTCGAGGGCACGTTTCTCGAAGGTGTGGAGTTTTTTCAAGGAATGCGCCGAGGACAGATATAGTGTTGTCTGCACAATTTGCCTCTCGAAATTGATTAGGGGCTCTGAGAAGAGCAACCTGTCCACCACTTCAATGCGCCGTCATTTGGAATCCAAGCACTGGAATCAGTGGCAGGCAGCAACGGCAGGACAAAGGCCGCCTGCCGTTCACGCCACTGCCACTGCCTCTGCCACTGCCACTGCTGACTGTGCTGGCGATGCACTCCAGAGGACGAGCCAGGACACCACTTCATCTGCCTCCGCCACTTTGTTGACTTCTACCTCATCCTCCCCTGGTCCTGTCTTATCTCCTTCTCCTGCACCATCAAAGGCACCATCAGGCGTTTCTTTACAACAACCCACCATCTCTCAGACATTGGAGCGGCGGCAGAAATACACTGCTAACCACCCACACGCGCAAGCCTTGAACGCCAACATTGCTAAACTGCTGGCCCAGGAGATGTTGGCGTTCCGGCTTGTTGAAACTCCCGCCTTCCTGGACCTGATGGCAACTGCGGCACCTCGCTATGCCGTCCCTAGCCGTCACTACTTCTCCCGGTGTGCCGTCCCCGCCTTGCACCAGCACGTGTCACTCAACATCAGGCGGGCCCTTAGTTCCGCGCTTTGCACAAAGGTCCACTTGACCACCGACGCGTGGACAAGTGCATGCGGACAGGGACGCTACATTTCACTGACGGCACACTGGGTGAATGTAGTTGAGGCTGGGACTGCTTCCCAAACTGGCCCGGTGTACCTCGTCTCCCCGCCTAACATTCCTGGCAGGGACACGAGAAGAACACCCCCCTCCTCCTCCTCCTCTACCGCCTCCTCCTCCGCCACCGCCTCCTCCTCCGCCACCGCCTCCTCCTCCGCTGTTAGATTGACCCCAGCTACAAGTTGGAAACGTTGCAGCACTGGCGTTGGTAGACGTCAGCAGGCTGTGCTGAAGCTGATCAGCTTGGGGGACAGACAGCACACTGCCTCCGAGGTGAGGGATGCCCTCCTCGATGAGACGGCAATATGGTTTGAGCCGCTGCACCTGGGCCCAGGCATGGTCGTTTGTGATAACGGCCGGAACCTGGTAGCAGCTCTGGAGCTTGCCGGACTCCAACATGTTCCATGCCTGGCCCACGTCTTCAACCTAGTGGTGCAACGTTTCCTAAAGAGCTACCCCAATGTTCCAGAGCTACTGGTGAAAGTGCGGCGCATGTGCGCCCACTTTCGCAAGTCGACAGTAGCCGCTGCTAGCTTAAAATCTCTCCAGCAACGCCTGCATGTGCCACAACACCGGCTTTTGTGCGACGTCCCCACACGCTGGAACTCAACGTTTCAGATGTTGAATAGAGTGGTTGAGCAGCAGAGACCTTTGATGGAATACCAGCTACAAAACCCTAGGGTGCCACAAAGTCAGCTGCCTCAGTTTCACATCCATGAGTGGCCATGGATGAGAGACCTTTGTGACATCCTACGGGTCTTTGAGGAGTCCACAAGGAGGGTGAGCTCTGAGGATGCGATGGTGAGCCTTACAATCCCGCTCTTGTGTGTTCTGAGAGAATCCCTGATTGACATCAGGGATAACTCAGATCACACAGAGGAGTTAGGGATAGCATCCGATCCGTCACAGCTGGAGAGTAGGTCCACACATCTGTCCGCTTCACTGCGTTTAATGGAGGAGGAGGAGGAGGAAGAAGAGTTGTCCGATGATGTGATGGTGATACAGGAGGCTTCCGGGCAACTTCGAATCGTCCCATTGTTGCAGCGCGGATGGGTAGACATGGAGGATGAGGAGGAAATGGAGATTGAACTTTCCGGTGGGGCCAGAGGAGTCATGCCAACTAACACTGTGGCAGACATGGCTGAGTTCATGTTGGGGTGCTTTACAACCGACAAGCGTATTGTCAAAATCATGGAGGACAACCAGTACTGGATCTTTGCTATCCTTGACCCCCGGTATAAAAACAACATCTCGTCTTTTATTCCGGTAGAGGGGAGGGCCAATCGCATCAATGCTTGCCACAGGCAATTGGTGCAGAATATGATGGAGATGTTTCCAGCATGTGACGTTGGCGGCAGGGAGGGCAGTTCCTCCAGTAGGCAACCAAGTTCTCACCGGTCCACACAAACGAGGGGCACACTGTCTAAGGTCTGGGACACCTTGATGGCACCCCCTCGCCAAAGTGCCGCCACGGAGGGTCCTAGTGTCACCAGGCGTGAGAAGTATAGGCGCATGTTGCGGGAATACCTTTCCGACCACAGCCCTGTCCTCTCCGACCCCTCTGCGCCCTACACGTATTGGGTGTCGAAGTTGGACCTGTGGCTTGAACTTGCCCTATATGCCTTGGAGGTGCTGTCCTGTCCTGCCGCCAGCGTCCTATCTGAGAGGGTGTTCAGTGCAGCCGGTGGCATCATCACTGACAAGCGCACCCGTCTGTCAGCTGAGAGTGCCGACCGGCTCACTTTGATAAAAATGAACCACCACTGGGTAGAGCCGTCATTTTTGTGCCCACCTGTGTAAAGCACCCCAACATGAAACTCCATGTCTGTACTCAACCTCTCCAATTCCTCCGCATCCTCATACTCATCCACCATAAGCGTTGCACAATTCTGCTAATACTAGGCTCCCTCCACCCTGATTTCCCCCAACTCTGCTGGTTAGAGGCTCCCTCCACCCTGATTTCCACCAACTCTGCTGGTTAGAGGCTCCCTCCACCATGAATTTGCCCAAACTGGGCTGTTTAGAGGCTCCCTCCACCATGAATTGGTCCAAACTGGGTTTTTTAGAGGCTCCCTCCACCATTAATTGGTCCAAACTGGGCTGGTTAGAGGCTCCCTCCACCATGAATTGGTCCAAACTGGGCTGGTTAGAGGCTCCCTCCACCATGAATTTGCCCAAACTGGGCTGTTTAGAGGCTCCCTCCACCATGAATTTGCCCAAACTGGGCTGTTTAGAGGCTCCCTCCACCATGAATTGGTCCAAACTGGGCTGGTTAGAGGCTCCCTCCACCATTAATTGGTCCAAACTGGGCTGGTTAGAGGCTCCCTCCACCATTAATTGGTCCAAACTGGGCTGGTTAGAGGCTCCCTCCACCATGAATTGGTCCAAACTGGGTTTTTTAGAGGCTCCCTCCACCATGAATTGGTCCAAACTTGGCTGTTTAGAGGCTCCCTCCACCATGAATTGGTCCAAACTGGGCTGGTTAGAGGCTCCCTCCACCATTAATTGGTCCAAACTGGGCTGGTTAGAGGCTCCCTCCACCATGAATTTGCCCAAACTGGGCTGTTTAGAGGCTCCCTCCACCATGAATTTGCCCAAACTGGGCTGTTTAGAGGCTCCCTCCACCATGAATTGGTCCAAACTGGGTTTTTTAGAGGCTCCCTCCACCATGAATTGGTCCAAACTGGGCTGGTTAGAGGCTCCCTCCACCATTAATTGGTCCAAACTGGGGTGGTTAGAGGCTCCCTCCACCATTAATTGGTCCAAACTGGGCTGGTTAGAGGCTCCCTCCACCATTAATTGGTCCAAACTGGGCTGGTTAGAGGCTCCCTCCACCATTAATTGGTCCAAACTGGGCTGGTTAGAGGCTCCCTCCACCATGAATTGGTCCAAACTGGGTTTTTTAGAGGCTCCCTCCACCATGAATTGGTCCAAACTGGGCTGGTTAGAGGCTCCCTCCACCATTAATTGGTCCAAACTGGGGTGGTTAGAGGCTCCCTCCACCATTAATTGGTCCAAACTGGGCTGGTTAGAGGCTCCCTCCACCATTAATTGGTCCAAACTGGGCTGGTTAGAGGCTCCCTCCACCATGAATTGGTCCAAACTGGGCTGGTTAGAGGCTCCCTCCACCATGAATTTGCCCAAACTGGGCTGTTTAGAGGCTCCCTCCACCATGAATTTGCCCAAACTGGGCTGTTTAGAGGCTCCCTCCACCATGAATTGGTCCAAACTGGGTTTTTTAGAGGCTCCCTCCACCATGAATTGGTCCAAACTGGGCTGGTTAGAGGCTCCCTCCACCAATAATTGGTCCAAACTGGGGTGGTTAGAGGCTCCCTCCACCATTAATTGGTCCAAACTGGGCTGGTTAGAGGCTCCCTCCACCATTAATTGGTCCAAACTGGGCTGGTTAGAGGCTCCCTCCACCATTAATTGGTCCAAACTGGGCTGTTTAGAGGCTCCCTCCACCATTAATTGGTCCAAACTGGGCTGTTTAGAGGCTCCCTCCACCATGAATTGGTCCAAACTGGGTTTTTTAGAGGCTCCCTCCACCATGAATTTGCCCAAACTGGGCTGGTTAGAGGCTCCCTCCACCATGAATTGGTCCAAGCTGGGTTTTTTAGAGGCTCCCTCCACCATGAATTTGCCCAAACTGGGCTGGTTAGAGGCTCCCTCCACCATGAATTGGTCCAAGCTGGGTTTTTTAGAGGCTCCCTCCACCATGAATTTGCCCAAACTGGGCTGGTTAGAGGCTCCCTCCACCATGAATTGGTCCAAACTGGGCTGGTTAGAGGCTCCCTCCACCATGAATTTGCCCAAACTGGGCTGTTTAGAGGCTCCCTCCACCATTAATTGGTCCAAACTGGGCTGGTTAGAGGCTTCCTCCACCATGAATTTGCCCAAACTGGGCTGTTTAGAGGCTCCCTCCACCATGAATTGGTCCAAACTGAGTTTTTTAGAGGCTCCCTCCACCATGAATTTGCCCAAACTGGGCTGTTTAGAGGCTCCCTCCACCATGAATTGGTCCAAACTGGGCTGGTTAGAGGCTCCCTCCACCATGAATTGGTCCAAACTGGGCTAGTTAGAGGCTCCCTCCACCATTAATTGGTCCAAACTGGGCTGGTTAGAGGCTCCCTCCACCATGAATTGGTCCAAACTGGGTTTTTTAGAGGCTCCCTCCACCATGAATTGGTCCAAACTGGGCTGGTTAGAGGCTCCCTCCACCATTAATTGGTCCAAACTGGGCTGGTTAGAGGCTCCCTCCACCATTAATTGGTCCAAACTGGGCTGGTTAGAGGCTCCCTCCACCATGAATTGGTCCAAACTGGGTTTTTTAGAGGCTCCCTCCACCATGAATTGGTCCAAACTTGGCTGTTTAGAGGCTCCCTCCACCATGAATTGGTCCAAACTGGGCTGGTTAGAGGCTCCCTCCACCATTAATTGGTCCAAACTGGGCTGGTTAGAGGCTCCCTCCACCATGAATTTGCCCAAACTGGGCTGTTTAGAGGCTCCCTCCACCATGAATTTGCCCAAACTGGGCTGTTTAGAGGCTCCCTCCACCATGAATTGGTCCAAACTGGGTTTTTTAGAGGCTCCCTCCACCATGAATTGGTCCAAACTGGGCTGGTTAGAGGCTCCCTCCACCATTAATTGGTCCAAACTGGGGTGGTTAGAGGCTCCCTCCACCATTAATTGGTCCAAACTGGGCTGGTTAGAGGCTCCCTCCACCATTAATTGGTCCAAACTGGGCTGGTTAGAGGCTCCCTCCACCATTAATTGGTCCAAACTGGGCTGTTTAGAGGCTCCCTCCACCATTAATTGGTCCAAACTGGGCTGTTTAGAGGCTCCCTCCACCATGAATTGGTCCAAACTGGGTTTTTTAGAGGCTCCCTCCACCATGAATTTGCCCAAACTGGGCTGGTTAGAGGCTCCCTCCACCATGAATTGGTCCAAGCTGGGTTTTTTAGAGGCTCCCTCCACCATGAATTTGCCCAAACTGGGCTGGTTAGAGGCTCCCTCCACCATGAATTGGTCCAAGCTGGGTTTTTTAGAGGCTCCCTCCACCATGAATTTGCCCAAACTGGGCTGGTTAGAGGCTCCCTCCACCATGAATTGGTCCAAACTGGGATGGTTAGAGGCTCCCTCCACCATGAATTTGCCCAAACTGGGCTGTTTAGAGGCTCCCTCCACCATTAATTGGTCCAAACTGGGCTGGTTAGAGGCTTCCTCCACCATGAATTTGCCCAAACTGGGCTGTTTAGAGGCTCCCTCCACCATGAATTGGTCCAAACTGGGTTTTTTAGAGGCTCCCTCCACCATGAATTTGCCCAAACTGGGCTGTTTAGAGGCTCCCTCCACCATGAATTGGTCCAAACTGGGCTGGTTAGAGGCTCCCTCCACCATGAATTGGTCCAAACTGGGCTGGTTAGAGGCTCCCTCCACCATTAATTGGTCCAAACTGGGCTGGTTAGAGGCTCCCTCCACCATGAATTGGTCCAAACTGGGTTTTTTAGAGGCTCCCTCCACCATGAATTTGCCCAAACTGGGCTGTTTAGAGGCTCCCTCCACCATGAATTGGTCCAAACTGGGCTGGTTAGAGGCTCCCTCCACCATTAATTGGTCCAAACTGGCCTGGTTAGAGGCTCCCTCCACCATGAATTGGTCCAAACTGGGCTGGTTAGAGGCTCCCTCCACCATGAATTTGCCCAAACTGGGCTGTTTAGAGGCTCCCTCCACCATTAATTGGTCCAAACTGGGCTGGTTAGAGGCTCCCTCCACCATGAATTTGCCCAAACTGGGCTGTTTAGAGGCTCCCTCCACCATGAATTGGTCCAAACTGGGTTTTTTAGAGGCTCCCTCCACCATTAATTGGTCCAAACTGGGCTGGTTAGAGGCTCCCTCCACCATGAATTGGTCCAAACTGGGCTGGTTAGAGGCTCCCTCCACCATGAATTTGCCCAAACTGGGCTGTTTAGAGGCTCCCTCCACCATTAATTGGTCCAAACTGGGCTGGTTAGAGGCTCCCTCCACCATGAATTTGCCCAAACTGGGCTGTTTAGAGGCTCCCTCCACCATGAATTGGTCCAAACTGGGTTTTTTAGAGGCTCCCTCCACCATGAATTGGTCCAAACTGGGCTGGTTAGAGGCTCCCTCCACCATGAATTGGTCCAAACTGGGCTGTTTAGAGGCTCCCTCCACCATGAATTGGTCCAAACTGGGTTTTTTAGAGGCTCCCTCCACCATGAATTGGTCCAAACTGGGCTGGTTAGAGGCTCCCTCCACCATGAATTTCCCAAAACTTGGCTGTTTAGAGGCTCCCTCCACCATGAATTGGTCCAAACTGGGCTGGTTAGAGGCTCCCTCCACGATGAATTTCCCAAAACTTGGCTGTTTAGAGGCTCCCTCCACCATGAATTGGTCCAAACTGGGCTGGTTAGAGGCTCCCTCCACCATTAATTGGTCCAAACTGGGCTGGTTAGAGGCTCCCTCCACCATGAATTGGTCCAAACTGGGGTTTTTAGAGGCTCCCTCCACCATGAATTTGCCCAAACTGGGGTGTTTAGAGGCTCCCTCCACCATGAATTTGCCCAAACTCTGCTGGTTAGAGGCTCAATCCACCCTGATTTTCAAAACAAATGTTGGTGCCAACCTCAACTTACTACAAGGGCCAAATTCACTGCTGGTGACAAGCTCTCCTCACTGCAAGTGCCAAATACACATGTTTCAAGGTGTTTTCCTACTGTCAGAGAGGTGGTATTGAGTGTGTAAAGTGTGTAGTTGTTAGGCTGTGATGTTGGGGTAATAGAGGGTCTTTGGTGTGTTAGATGCCCCCAGACATGCTTCCCCTGCTGTCCCAGTGTCATTCCAGAGGTGTTGGCATCATTTCCTGGGGTGTCATAGTGGACTTGGTGACCCTCCAGACACGGATTTGGGTTTCCCCCTTAACGAGTATCTGTTCCCCATAGACTATAATGGGGTTCGAAACCCGTTCGAACACACGAACATTGAGCGGCTGTTCGAATCGAATTTCGAACCTCGAACATTTTAGTGTTCGCTCATCTCTAGTCCTTAGCTGTAAACAAATTTGGTAAGAATTTGTGTCAAGATCTGTAAAGGTGCAGGGTCAGAGACTGATGGGGATTCTGTGTGTGGATCTCAGCAGTGGAATCTTCTCAGCTTATAAAGGGGTTTACCAGGATCACAATACTGATTGTCTATCCTAAGACAAGGCCATCAATATCCAATTGATCAGAGTCTGACTTGTGACTTGTGTTTTTTGTAGGGGACAGAGCTGCATAACCGGGCACAGCCACTACTAATTGTGTGGTGTGCAGGTGTATGGAGCAATATAAGCAATAAAGAGGCCACAGTGCTTGTCTGAGTGCCGAAAGCCCTTAAAACAGCTGTAGGGTGCTGAAGTTGGCACCTGCCAATCTGATACTGATGGCATATCCTGCAGAGAGGCTATTCATGTTGTAATCCTGGAAAGCCTCTTTAATGCCCACCTAACTCATGTGATGTAATGTCCATGAACACAAAAGTCATCCACTCAGGGCAAAACTCAAAATCTGCTACGTCTACTGCAGTGCCTGAAGGGGTGGCCAATGGCACAGGAACTCACTAAGAGATTTGTTGCGTCATGCAGCACCCCCTTACTAGACACAATGTATCATTTGTACCTGGAGTATTCCATTAAGTGGGATATATTACATATTATATAACTTGACAGTAAACGTAAGAGAGCGAATTTACATTTGTGTATGTAAAGTTTACTATAAAGATGAGCGAACACTATTCGAAACAGCCATTTCTAATAGCACACTCCCATAGAAATGAATGGAAGCGGCCGACACGCCGACTTTGCCGGCAGCCGGCCGCTTAACCCCCCGTGTGCCGGCTCTGTCCATTCATTTCTATGGGAGCGTGCTATTTGAAATGGCTGTTTCGAATAGCGTTCGCTCACCTCTATTTACTAACTATCCATATAACATATCTAATACAAAGCTATACCTTTGACTTCCCATCCAGTAACATATCAGATCAATATCATGGCAGGACTTTGCAAGAAGGGAAAAAGTGCTTTCTTCTTCATTCCTCCAGTTTCCTCGCACAAATGAATGAGCAAAATGCCAATATCCAACCTTCATACATAGGTCACAAAACAAAATAAAAACAAACATATCAGTACAATAGATTTATTACAGGCCAAGTATAACTTAGGCTACATTCACATCTGCGTCAGGGTCTTTGTGCAAAGCTTCTGGAACAGTCTGCCTACAACGGTGGATGAATAATTCCTACAGATACAACTTTTTGTCTGGTGATGTTAGAAAGAAAGCAACTTGTACCCGATGAACCAAATAATAGTCAATTGTGTCCCTGGTGATCCATTGTTGTCGTCATTAGACGGATCTGTCAATGAGAGCTGAGCTGTAGTACTGGTGCCAGTGTCTTTCACAGATCCATTGATTTGAATTAACATCTTCAGTCCAGAAAATAGACAGAACAAGACATGCTTCAGTTTTTTTATTTCAGAACCAAGCACTTTGATTTTGGTCTATTCAGACCAGTTTTTTTTTCCAAGTGCCCATGTGTTGTCCAAGGAAAACACTGACAGCACAAGGACAATAACCATAGGCTTTGCTCCCTTGCACATGACAATATGTATGGTCAGTATGCTATCTCGTACACGTGGCCGTGAATTACATGGACATGTGCAGGCTGACAGTCTAGGCCGCAAAATATGGAACCGGTCCTATTCCTGACCGATTTTGCAGCCCTGCTTCTGTGGCTCCTATTCATTGAATGAAAGGGACCGTGGAAGTATGACTGATACACGGGCGACATCTGTGTGTCCCCCGTGCGCCTCTTGTGACGTTCATTAATGGCCGTTGGTTAGCACACATCGTGTGCAACTAGCTTTACAGAGACATTCTCCATTATTGATTCTGGATGGGGGTTCTGTTATTTCTACAATGAGCTCTCACATTAACCAAGTGATGCCCAAGTTGCAATTCCATAAAGTGTGGTGCAGATTGTATGACCATGGAAGGAGGTTGAAAGCTCAAAAACCTCTTTAGGCCTCATTTACCTTAGCAACGCAAGGTAAATTAAAGAAAAATGGTGCTGAGGGGCGAAAAATGTAAATGGAAAAAGACTCTTATTTCTGTACATTTACATGAATCATGACTGATGGAAGTTTCCTCTATGATTCCCTTTTAATTAGACTCTTACATGTCAACAGTCTCCCGGTGAAATACTCACAGGCTCCATGTGTTGAATGTGTACGATATCTCCGATAACACCAGAATCTAACAACTCCTAAAAATAGGGACAAAACGGATTAATGAGGTCTACTGAGATGCAGCAGGCAGTCAGCGCTTCTAGATCATCTTTTATAATGAGGATGTTTTACCTTAGAGACGTATCAGGATGTCAAATCCTTTATCTAAATATTATTCTGGTGAATCACTACAGCTGGAATATACCGCCATATTAGCGCTCAGTATAGTACATTTACTAGGTCCAAAGGAAAAGCATGTCCACAAGAAGCAACCATTGCCCACATTCAGAACATTACAAGACTTTGTAACATTAATTACTTGTGTAATCCTAATAATATTATAAATGTGAAAGTTTGTGTTGAAAGGATTTGAATGAAATATGGCACATAGATAGATTGTAACCTCGATTAACATATAGGCTACTTTTTATCCCGGTAAATGACATGGCTTTACGACTGTTATGAATTTATGTTCACATACTATATTATACTGCTTAGCACTTCTGATAAAGCCAGGTCTGTTATCTCTATATGTAAACACTCAGCTAACCCTCAGTGGTTTGTGTACATACACTTGCATATTATCTGTTCAGCTCCAGGCAACATGCTGACACACTGGATGGGAAAACACCTTTAATCCAAATTAGCAGTTTACTACTTTTAAACATGCCGGGAAAAAGAAAATCTAATTTATTGCAAAACTCTAAAACAACGACAGCTATGAAGGAAGCCAGAAGTCAACAAAATTCTCCTCAAGCGCAGATGACAGGGATCATCGGTGCCAACAACACACTCATTATATGGCGTCCCAGCAAGCTGCTGAGATGCCAAAACAATCACGGGCACAGCACAAGGAACAAGTTTAGTGGCAGGCCAGCTTGACAGCTGCCAAAACGCCGGAGCAGGTGGATTATCAACGCCAACAACACGCTCATTATATGGCGTCCCAGCGAGCTGCTGAGATGCCGGAACAATTACAGGCACGGCTTGAGGAATAAGTTCAGCAGCAGGACAGCTTAAGAGCTGCTGAAACGCCGGAGCAACCAAACCATCGATGGCAGCAATTTGCTGAATGTAGGCGGATCATCGATGCCAACAATACACAAATGAAGTCACGGGCAGAGGCTAATTGGTCAATATATGATTAATATTTAGCATTATTTAGCAGTTTTCCCATCTGAAAGCTCTATCTCCCTGAACTGCTGGATGGAAAAAAGATGCTATAAACTGCACACCGTGTGTAGAGGAGAAAGTGTTCCATAACGTTCTCTCATTCTCAAAAGTCAGAAACTCAAGTCAAGCATTAAAGGGGTTATCCTGAGGATAGGCCATAAATATATGATTGATAAGGGGCTGACAACTGGCCCCTGACAGATCATCTGT
This sequence comes from Leptodactylus fuscus, assembly GCF_031893055.1. Lineage (NCBI taxonomy): Eukaryota > Metazoa > Chordata > Amphibia > Anura > Leptodactylidae > Leptodactylus > Leptodactylus fuscus. The sequence continues at coordinate 45,423,944 of NC_134270.1, read as the reverse complement.
ATGGAGTAGCTTCTGGCACGCTTCTTGTAAACAATAAGAAAGCTCTGTCCACTGTATAGTGACCCAGCGCCTTTGCTACAGCTAAGCTCCCACTGATTTCAATGTAAAGGGGCCGGGACGCTAGACAATGGATGGTGTTTTCTGCTTCTGGAAATGTATTGTGTATTGGTTGGGTGTCAAAAGCAGCTCTGTACAGGTGATCGGTACGGGGCTCTGGTATCAGCCCCTTATTAATCATATATGTATGGCCTATCCTGAGGTTAGGCCATAAATAAAATAAGCCCAGTCACCACCTTTAAGGTTATGTAACTTACTAATATATTTTGTGCATCAATTTGTCACGATTTTCAAGATCTTAGCTTGTAGTTAGTGAATGGAGACCATTTTGAGGAGAAAAATCTATCCTGTCCATGTCATGTTATTACACAGGTTCATGGTCTCCTGAGGTCAAAACTGGCAATACACATAGCTCATGCCAGCCTATGCTGATGCCTATTATTCCAGCCTCATAACCACCCCCATAGAAGTAGATTCCAGTGTTTTATATGGAACATATTAACTAGATAATATAGTAATGACATTAATCCTTTACAGACCGCAAACTGATCCTGGCATTTAATAACAGGGAACGCAACTAACAGTGCAAAGGTCGACAGTCAAGGAGGAAAGATCACACCATAATTCCCTGTGCACCTGCCCATTAGTCAGAACGGATCCTATCAGGATAAACAAACAACAAGTATATAATGCAAGAAGATTTATATAGCTAGCCACATATAGGCTGTATTCACACAGAGTAACAACCAACCAAATTTATCCATCAAATAATAAATAAATAACCTCAAAACTAATTCAACTAAACAACAACAAAAATTGAGGAATCCAAAAAAATAATAAAAATATATATATATTTATTGAAAAAGCAATAAAAAACATACAAAACTTATAACATACAATGGAGGGCAACACAGAGGGGTCCGACTGTAGAAAAACAGTCCGACAGAACCGTACCCCTCTCACTATTGATGAACCAGAGAGTTTCTCCCTATATGAGTTTCTCCTGATGAAGCCACGCTAAGGCGAAACGCGCGTCGGGGTGTCTTGGTTCCCTCACTCTTGTTGTTCCGGGGTTAACCCCTTATGGTTTACTTACACTGCCAAAATGTCTTTGGGTATGTATTGATTTTGGACCTATGACTTTCATTGTTATACCTCCTATTCACCTCTTAAACTAGTTACTCCTCATTATACGTATAATATACCCCAATTTTGGGGATTGTGTTATAGGGGTTATACTCCTTTGGAGGTTTATATGTATATTTTTATGCACTTTGTTTATTATACATATGTGCATTATATTGGTGCAGTGTATTTATTTATTTCTATAAGGGATTGATTAATTAGGATTATACACCATATATATAGGGAGAAACTCTCTGGTTCATCAATAGTGAGAGGGGTACGGTTCTGTCGGACTGTTTTTCTACAGTCGGACCCCTCTGTGTTGCCCTCCATTGTATGTTATATGTTTTGTATGTTTTTTATTGCTTTTTCAATAAATATATATATTTTTATTATTTTTTTGGATTCCTCAATTTTTGTTGTTGTTCACACAGAGTAACGCCAGGCGTTTTTTGTGTGCTTTTTGCACATAGCGCCGCGTTAACGCTGCGTATACGCGGCGTTAACGGCGCGCTATTTTGCGGTGGCGTTGACCGGCGTTAACACGGTGCTAACACGGCGCTATGTGCAAAAAACACAAAAAAAACGCCTGGCGTTACTCTGTGTGAATACAGCCATACAGAGGTTTCCTTCCTAAACTTTCCTCTTGGCGAGCAATATCTGAAGATGAATGGGATGAGATGACCCAAGTTTTTGGTGCATGTTCCAATATGACTTTGTAAAAGTTGCATTATTTAACAAAAAACTAGAAAAGAGTTGCTAAACATAGAAAAATGGCGGCGCTGCGGTGCCTGCCCCGCCCATATTTTCCACCTATTTTGGTCCTGTCCCTCCCTAGTTCCCTTCTGGTGCCAGGTTCAGGACCTCCTGGATCGAGTGATGGGGGAACGTTTTCCCCTTTCTCCTAGGACATTTCTACTTCATCTCCCACCTGTCAAGTTGAGCATGCCTGCCCTTCGTCTCTTTTTATCTCTTTTGACGCCTGCTAGATGTCTGATAGCCAAGTATTGGCGCCAACCGGCCCCCCATCCCTAGAAGAACTATACTGCAGGATCAGGAATGCGCGCTCTCTGGAATACTTAACCGCTGTCCTTAATAATGAGGAGGAGCGGTTTCACGCCATTTGGAATCTGTGGGACGCTTTCTGGGCAACTCAGACTATTTGAATCAATGGTCTATTGAACTCTCCCTGTCTTTCCTTACTGGTGTTCTCCATCTGTCTCCTGTCTTGTCCTGTCTTTGTCTACTGTTGTCCCCCTTGTCTTTCTGACGCTAGGTTCACACTAGCGTTCGGTCTCCGTTCTGTGGTTTCCGTCTTCTGCATGCAGAAGACAGAAAGCTGTCAGACCGGGTCCGGCCGTGAGCAGTGGTGAGCGTTTTATGCTCTCCGCCGTGAAACCGTTTTTTTTTAAACCGGACACAGAGTACTGCATGTCCGACTCTGTGTCCGGTTTAAAAAAAATGGTTTTGCGGCGGAGAGCATAAAACGCTCACCGCCACCCATGGCCGGACATCTTTCAAACCCATTCAAATGAATGGGTGAAAAAGAGTCCTGCAGGTTTCCGTCTCCTGCCTCTGCTTTGTGCAGGAAACTGAAACCTGCAGAACGGAGACCGGGCGCAGATGTGAACGAGCCCTGATTGTGTAATGTGTTTTTGTTTGTTTTGATGACCTATGTTGATTTCATTATCGCATTTGCACTGTCCCCTTAATGGCATTCTCCCTTTTTTTGTTTGTTCTCTTTTTTTTTAAATAATGCTGGTTATCAAACCTGTTGTACCTTTTATTGTTAAAAATTCCTTAAATAAACAATTAGAAAAAAAAAAAAACATAGAAAAATGTCTGCAAGCGAGGATAATGAAAATGCGACTCAAGAAAGTTACCTTTACTTTCCTGGAAACTGGATGATATCGCATGACATGTCCTACAGCCAGTATGACGCCATTTTCTTTGCAAGCGTTCACTATTTCACAACAGTCTTCAGGGGTGACCTAATGGGACATAAGGGAAAAAAAAGTATATGCATTGCTTCCGAACTCATGTATATAATAAAAAAAATAAAAGAAAACCACAGACACTGCTCCTTGGTGTATAATAACAGTGTAATGTGCGGAGTCTGGTGAAGGTGTGTAAGGGAAATCGCTGCACTATACTATGCTTGCAAAGAAACTCCCTGAAATGTCAACTTTCCAAACCAGACTCAATTTTTGGATGCAAACTCTGTTTTGCAGAACATTTACATTATATATTATCAGGGGCTTGGGGGCAATGTGTGGCTATAGGTAGCGCCGCACCTCCCATGAGGCGACCTGAAGCGACCGCTTTAGGCGGCGCTATGCCAGGGCCCGGGGGGGGGGGGGGGGGGCGGCATTTTTGCTTACCTAAGCCAGTCCAGGACAAGCTGTCCTGGACTGGCTTAGCGTCACCGTCTCGGCAGCCCGGCACGGGAAGCGAGCGGTGGATTGGGGAGGCCCTGTGAACGCAGCGCTGCTCCAGCGGCCTCCCCTCACGCTCAGGCAGAGAGCAGGTCCTCTCCCTGCCTGCTCTCCGCCTGCTAATGCCGCTCTGCCACGCCCCCCTTCGCTCTGCCCCCTTCTCCCGGGGGGGGGCGGCTTTCTGTCATCCGCCGCAGGCGCCAAAAAAGGTAGATTTACCCCTGGCTATAGGGCCCCACATAAGTGGCCCACCAACTCCTGGTAGTTGCAAATACTACTGTACACTAGTTGTACTAAAGCATATCACTAGCAGTTATAATATGGGTCTTTTCATATTACTCCATTATACTGGTAAAGTGTAGTTGTTGTTTCACAATTTTTCCTATATATGGATAGGTATGCTGAACATTTGTAATATACTTTATTAACCTATTGCACAATCTTTTAGCATATGAGCTTCCTTTATACTTTCCATTCCTAACACTCCTGACTCTGGTTCAAAAAATCTGCAGCAAAATGTGCAACAAAAAGAGTTGCGTTTCCACAATGTGGGGCCTTAACCAAGTGGTTTCCTTATTTTTGTTAGCAGTACTGGTAGCATATGAAAGCCGAAATTCTCAGCTTTGAAATGACACCAGGAGGACTTTTCTAGGTGATATAAAACTGGAGCTATAGCTATTTGATATAACACCCCCCCCCCTCAATTGGCATTCACTATATCTATATAAATCACCAATGTTGGGTAAGGAACAAATCTTCCTAGTAAAGCTTAGTTAGGGAGCCTTCACACGGAGTAACGTGCAGCGTGATCTGGCACGTATACAGCGTATCAGAGTTTGCGCGCCGTAAAAGCTCCCATTGATTTCAATGGGAGTTAGGATCGTATACGCCGCGTTATTTTGCGGCCGTGATTTTGCGGCCATTGACTTCCTTTTTAAGGAACCCATTGAAGTCAATGGGAGGCTTTTTTTTCACCACCGAATCTCCGTGTGAATGCACCCTAAGATTAATTTTAACTATGGTTATCCAGAATTTAGTTTTTTCCCTTTTTTTAAATAAAGAGGAAAATATAAAAAGAGATTTTATGTTATGAGCACAAGGTCCCTTCAGGAACGATTTTACTTCTGCAATCTACGTACATGTATACGGAGACTACAATAGTCCCTTTATATGCTGGGAATGTCGGACTAGTAATGGGCCATCTGTTGTTTGTAGCATTTACTTAATTAATGGAAATCTCACCCACAATAAAATGCAGCAGAACAGTCCTTTGAACCTTATGGTAAAATGATGAGGCCTATTCTTTGTGAGTCCATTATGTGTCTAAGGCCGGAAACACAAAGTGGGGGGAATTCATCATTCCCTCTACACCAGAAAGCCGGCGTAGAGGGATGATATCGAGCTGCCCTTTCTTGCACCAAATGTACACCTTCAGCAGCGATCTGCACCTTGTCCGCCACATTCTGCAGGGTGGAGATCGGGACAAGCCAAGACGGGGATGTCTCAGCCTGGCTGATATAGTAATAGTCAAGCAAATTTCGTGGCACCATGCAGTCTATGCCACTTCCTAGCTGACATAGATTTCCATTCTGGCACAGGTATGTCCGACAGATTTAGTCCTTGTGCCAGTTTGGCCATGGAAAAAAAGGCGGTATTTTACAGTCACTGAAAATCTACCAAATCCCATCCACACATTGCGAAAAAGATATCCATTGTGGTTTCGGAAATCGCAGCATGTGAATTACACCTAAAAGAAACGCCAGAGGTTTCCCTATAGATATAGTTGAACAAGAAAGTCCATTTTCTGTTAAAAGCACTGTGCGTTTTTGCTTCGGCCTGCTATGGGGGTTTGGAACACTTCATCCAATTGCACTGTACTGTACACTGCAGTTCAGAAATTGCACCACAAATCCGCGACAAATCCAGAATGTGTGAACACTGTACAAATGTGAGAGAAAAACAAGCATGGCATGTTCTACCAAATACATAGAGGTAGGACCAAAAGCAGTGGATCCAGAAGGCCTCATTTATCACACTGTCTACGTTACTCAGTCACGGTGTGATCCCTCATTTTCCACAGCAGAATAAGAACTAGAAACTGAGTTTTCACTGGTTGCCGGCAGCTATACAGACCGCGTTCCTGTGAGGCAGTTTCGAAAAATGAGGCCTAGAATAATTTCTGATTACCGTATATGTCAGGGAATGAAAAAAAATCTGATATAGATCTAACCAATAGGTGGCAGTATAGGTGATGCAGCATGTAAAAGGGGATTACCTAATCTGCTATGGCCAGAGAATCTCTAATTTTTCTCTAAAATTGCAAAGATTACAAAAAAGTGCATAATATAATTACTTACAGCCATGGGCTTTTCCAGAAGAATATGATATCCCTTCTTTGCAAATGCTATAGCTGGATCCTGGAAACAGACAATGTAGACATAAATATACAAAGATACAGTTAAAGAAACAAAGCAGCACCAAAGGTCTAAAAATATGGGCATGATAAAGTGTGTTAGAGAAGAACGATGTCTACTGTAAGGTATGGGTATAGGTATGGGTGCGGCCTATTGAAAGCCGATATAGCTGATAATAAAGAAAAAACTAAAATCATCAGCGTCATAGGTGGACCCTGCAAGGAAAAGTCTCCAAGTTAAAGAATGAAGAAGAATGACATTAAGAAGAGTGACACAACACTTTCACGCCAGCAAGTTGTAGGGTCACAGGTCACAGACCTTACTAATAACATCTTGTGACATGGCACAGGTTTTAGGGGGAAGACCCCATGCATGAACCCATGACTGAGTGCGCATCCGATGTGGGGCCAAGTTTGCAAAAGAGGACACGGTGACATGTCAGTGCATTCTGTGATTCATTCACGTCTATGCGGGATTCTGATTTGTTCTGATGACGAGAAGCAAGATAGGACCTGCTCTATAGTCATCTGTGTCATTGGAACGGATCGGAAGCCCCCATAAACCTGAATGCATCACAGAATGCACTGGGATGACACTAGGATGTCACACGGACTTGCATCCTGCTGAAGACTCGGCCCCACATTGGATGCCCTCTCAGTCATGGCGTCTTAGGCTGAGGCCACAAGTTGCCACAGAGCTGTATTTTTTTATGCAGATTTCGATGTGTTTTTTCGAGCCAGAGCCAAAAGTGGATTTAGCAGAAGTAAGACATACAAGAGCTTCCTACATATTACTGAATCCTTTTGAAACCACTCTTGGCTTTGGCTCATAAAACCACAGCAAAATCTGCAGCTTTTCTACAATGTCTGGCCTTAAGGCTGAGCATGTTATGGCGGATGTCATTACAGAGCACCAGATGGCGACCATTTCAGCCTCCACCTCCATCATTCAGGCAGCTGTTAGTAATGTCTGGGGCAGGATAAGAGGAGAATCTGCACAGAGCTCCATGGAAAAGATCTAAGTAATTCATTATGTTTTATTTACATGTCACAGCTACTATATGGTGGATATTATATATTATATATGGCGGAGAGGTAATGAGCCTTACAAAGTGTGGCGACTATTGGGGACTGTATTATAAAGTGTGGGGGACACTAGGGAAAGTATTATAATGGGGGGACTAGGGAGAGCTTTATAAAGGGTTGGGCCCATGGGGTCTACATTATAAAGGGGTCCCAATGGAGAGAGCATTATAACGGCATCTAAAGAATAATGAATGTCCATATTGATAACCAATGTATGTATGGTGACAAAACCACAGACTCTGTAGTGGAAATGTGTACAGATTCTCATGTTTACAATGCAGCATGTAAAGGATTATCAGTAAAATATTTTTATCATACTAAGAGAGATTGTAAGCCCCTCATAGATTGTAAGCCCCTCATAGATTGTAAGCCCTCGCGGGCAGGGCCCTCTACCCCACTGTGCCAGTCGGTCATTGTTAACATTGTATCTACCTGTATATTCTGTGTATTGTTTGTAACCCCCAAATGTAAAGCACCATGGAATTAATGGTGCTATATAAATAAATAATAATAAATAATAATAATAATAATAATAATTTAGTTTTTTGCTTTTGCAAATATTTCCAAACAATGACTAGAAAAACGTAAAGTAATATATTGTTACATGTATTTATTAGATTTAGGAATATTATAAAAAATAAATAACTGTACAATGCAATGAAATCCCAACACACAAAACTGGTGCATGTAAAGGTAGCCTAAGAATGACAATGGTTGTTCTAGGGTCGCTAGTGCAGGTGCAGGGTTGGGGGTTGTCGAATACATTTGTGTGCCATCTGGTTGGCATTTCACAAGAGGAGATGTATTAAGGTCACCCTGGGAGATGGAAGATATGAAAGGGAATTTGGCCTACAGCAGATGCTCATAGTGCACCCAGTGAGAAGTGCAGGGGCCTCATTACAAAGCCTCCTCCTTGCACCTGCCTTAGCATCATGACTAATACGTGGGGCTAGATTTCTGTACATATACCTTATGTAATTTGTCCGGGGTTGCGATTATCACTGCATCAGCAAATTTTTCAAGTTTTGCAGCTTCTCTCCAGTCTGCAGAAAAAGCATTTATTATTTGGCTATCCGTAAAATATTTTGCGTTACAATGCACGAGTCAGCAAAGCTAAATACAAGTCCACTTGATGGCAGCTATGATATAAGTCGCCTCTGTTCACATTTGCATCAGACTACACTGCAAGAATATAGTAAACGGTGCTAGTTTTTACAATGAAAATGGTGTTTGGGGTAAGAAAAAGGAGTTTGTTGGGTGCGGCTGGTGACTGTTATGTATCAGATTCAACACAGTATTGTAATCTCTGTTACAAAAAAAAAAGCTAATGTGTCTTACTTGACTTTAGTTTACAAGGAGGAAAACTCTGTGTTCACATGTTGTCATTGTATTGTAGGTAATAGATTGATGCAGAACAGCCACAACACATGAATATAGGCCATACCTCCCAACTTTTGAAGAACAGAAAGAGGGACAAAATGTGCAGCACGCTATGCATGCCGCTGCTAATTTAGCTCCGCCCAGTTTTATATTGACTCCGCCCATTCTCATTCATTTTTCATGTGCACATTCTCCACATTATAATGCTCCCTTCCAACTGCCCCACAGTATTAAGTCCCTCTCCTGTTGCCCCAGTTTAAATTAGAGGGGACATGAAACTGGAGCAGCTGGAGGGGGACATTAAACAGTGGTAATAGTTGGAGGGGGACAATAAATTAATGGCAGATGAAGTGGGACATTAAACTGGGGGCAACTACATGGGGATATTAAACTTGGGCAGCTGGAAGGGGACATTAATCCGCAGGGGTAGCTGGACAGTGACATTAAACTGGGGGCAACTAGAGGCATACAGGTCCCCTTCCAGCTACTCCCCGGTTTAATGTCCCCCTCCAGTTGTCCCCAGTTTAATGTCCCCCCTCAATCTCTGCCCCAGTTTCATGTCCCCCCTCCATCTCTGCCCCCAGTTTCATGTCCTCCCTCCATCTCTGCCCCTAGTTTCATGTCCTCCCCTCCATCTCTGCCCCCAGTTTCATCTCCGCTCCCTCATATCTGCCCCTTAGTTTCATGTCATCCCCCCCCATCTGCGCCTAGTTTCATGGGCCCCCTTCATTATGTTCCCCCCTCAATTTGCCCTCAAGGTTTAACATGAAAAATAGAGATACTCACCTTCCCTTGATCCCCTGCAGCTTTGTCTGCAGTCTCACTCACGGAGTTGTAGGTGCGATGTGAATTATGTCATTACATCGCGCCTATACCTCCAGGAGCTGGAGCACAGCGGTAAAAAAGAAGCTGATGACATCTCCTACTTCACTCGCCTGTGTATTCAACTTGTCTGCGTCCTCCGGACAAACCTCCCACCGACTGGAACCACAGGACACAACCTGGAATAGGGGAATGTCCCACAGAATCCGGGACTGCGGAGGGGCCACACGGTGGCTCAGTGGTTAGTCCTGGTGTTCAAATCCCGCCAAGGGCATAAAACCATCTGCAAGGAGTTTGTATGTTCTCCCCGTGTTTGCATGGATTTCCATCCCATATTCCAAAAAAGACATAATGATAGGGAAAAATGTACATTGTGAGCTCTATGTGGGGCTCACAATCTACATTAAAAAAAAAAAAAAAAAAATCCGGGACTGCGGGACAGGACCCTGAATCCGGGAATGTCCAGCAGAATCCGGGACAGTTGGGAGATATGACAGTCTTAGGCCAAGGCTTAGGCCTGGGATCTGTTACGGTTCACCCGAATTTATTCGAAAAATGATGCTATGCTGCCATGACTCAGTTATGAGCAGAATTCATAACAAGTGTGCACTGAGCCCTATACAATGGAACAATACAGAAGATACTGTATATTTTGCCAATGTCAAATTAAAATGGACTGGAATTTAACAATAATGCAAATGATAGGGAAACCACAATTCTCAGGTTACTTTATGCCTCAGGAACAGTAAAGAGGATTCCAGGTGACTGAACTTGCATCCTTTCAGGTAAGGAGGTTAGGTGGTGTAACCCGCAGTCATTCACAACAGACATTTCTATGTACAATTCTAAGTATACTTACCATCAAAATATTTATCTTCATCTATACGATGCATCATCTTAATGGTTTCTTTGGCAGGTGACAGGGGATCGGCAACTCCGACAATCTGGCAATAAATATGGAAATAAAATAAGAGAGATTTCTTTTATAATAATCCAGATAATCCGGAAAATCTGATAATCTGGCCCTTGTTCCCAGCACAAAACTGCAATATTGTATGAGATTACATAAAATCAGAAGCAGAAAACTATACAAGGATAAATAAGTAGGAAATTCAGCTGAGTAGAAATCTGAAAGGCTGAGGCTGTGGTCCCACACTGCAGAAACACAGCTTTTAAGGTCCCATTCACAAGGGGCCTAGGATGGCGTATTTTGGTCCTTATTTTGACGCAGGAAGCCGAATCAGAATAGGACCAAAATGTGCCTGATGCAACTGTCACAGCTTCCGACAGTCGTGGCTTCCCGCTCTGGAGTAGGCCCAAATGAATGGCCTCGAGGCGGACGCCGGGGCTGAATGAGCCATGGAATCCACCTGAAGAAAGGGCAGCTTTCCACTTTTTTCCACAAGCGAGAACAAACCGCTAACGGGAAAAATAATGCTAACAGTCTGCATAGACTTCTATTGTGAGGGGGTAGATTTTGAGGAGGATTCAGCGCCAAAATCCGCCCCCTCTTGCCCCATATGTGTGAACGAGCCCTTATGGTGCAGATTTTGAGCCAAATCCAGGAGTGGATTAAGCAGTATGTAGAAGTATAAGAACTTCCTATGTATTTCCCATTCCTATCATAGTCATCCTTGGCTTTGGCTCAAAAAAACAGCAAAGTATGCAACAACAAAAAAAAATGTGTTTCCAGATCGTGGGGCCTTGGCCTGAATGTTATTGACCCTACTAGTTTTATACACTCATACCTCAACCTCCAATGGTGGCAGTTGCACAGCTGTCCCTGTACTGTAGTACCCATGTAGTCATGCCTTGGACATCAGTTTTCTGGACCAAAATGTTTGTCTCTTTTATGCTGTCCATGGCTTTGTGTGCGCCTTGCCATAAATGAGGCAAATCCTCCAGTGGCCCCGGGAATTGTCAAAATTGTCATACTAAATGTCAGTCTTAATAAATCCACCCAATGAGTGTGGGTGAACATGACAAAAGTGCAGTACCAGCTGCCGCCACACTCCTATGTGCTAGGTAAGGGGACAGAGCTCGGTTTCCAAACCAATCTATTGAACCCTGGGTGTAATGTCGGTGGAACACCAACCAAGCATAAATGAGTTACCTGTCCAAGTGTGAGACCCCCAAGAACCATGCACTGTTGGCTAAGATTCCCAGCTCCATACAAAAATATTAGGAAACCTAAATATACCCATTGTCTATTGGAAGATGTATACTTGTTTTGTAGTACTGCAGCATTCACACTGTCAGCACCCGCAGCAAACCTCTCTCGTAAACATGTCTGTTAAACCAAAGGAACTTATCGCTTCCTCTTTTTCGCTTCCGCTTGACATTATAAACAGCTCAAGGATATGTGGTGTAGCAGAGTACAAGAGGGGAGACATATGGCGACTCTCATTTATACCATACTACTTTTGTTGCAAAGCTGTACACATAAATCGCAGTCTCGTTGGGATACCAGGACCTAAGACTAGGTTTGTTATGTACTATACTATATGTCCTCTAATGGCCTTGTGGTTACTGTTGTATAGGCAAAACTATAGGTTTCCTGTATGAAAGGTAAGCACAGGAGAGCGTGCCCTATATCTTACTCAATGTGCTAGAGAACAACATGGGGCGATCATGGCATATCAAGGATCGTAGGCATTGAAAGGCACGATTAAAAAAACAAGACCAAGATGTCATCTCTCATTTATTCATTAAGAGCCCATGTATTACAATGATGTATTACCAATGATGGCTCAGTGGTGTTATCTATAGAGGTGTTATCTCATATTGTGATAATGTCTGTCTTAATGGTAATGTAAATGAGATGACTGCTTCAATGAGAATCCCTATACAACTAGCAAGTGTCGGTCTATGATTAGGCTTAGTGGCCATAGTGCGAATTGAAGGATATGATATATATTTAAATATATAGACAGATATGGAAATTTTAAAATAAAATCAACAATTTTTTAATACTAGAGGTTTCACATAAAATCTTAGTTTATATCATAGGCCAATTTTCCCTTTATGTCTATTTTTGGCCCCAGGGTTGACAGATGTAAATGACCTCTAATGCCAAGGAAAGGAAATAAAACACATAGAATGAGATTTTACATAATATAAGCAAATATTTTAGAAGTGAGGGGTGGTCTTCTTAGTGAGTGAACAGCTAGTATGGTGGGAACTATTGGGTGCATTATACCAATGGTCCAGATGATGTGAAGTTTGATGGTGGATCAAGTATGAAGCTGTCTAAATAATAATATAATAAATTTTATTTATATAGCGCCAACATATTCCGCAGCGCTGTACAATTTGTAGGGTTCAAATACAGACAGAAAGATACATTACAAAGAAAGTAATTTCACACAATGGACTGAGGGCCCTGCTCGCAAGAGCTTACAATCTATGAGGTAGAGGGGGTGACACAAGAGGTAGCAGGTGACCTGGACAAGTCATCTGGGTTTACAGTGGCTCTACAGGGTCACAATGGCTGTGCCACTAAATTGGCGTGAAAAATATCTCTATTAATACTACGGCAGCGCTGCTTTCTCTAGAATATTTCTGTCGCTTCCCCTTTCGTGTCACGGATTCTTCTGAAACCCTCAAAATGGCTTCCTCTGCTGTGTTATATCAGGCTCGGAGACATTTTGAGGGCTGTAAGAGCACCACCATGCACAAAAACCTCTGAAGCTTGTTGAATACGTCTTGTAAATCACAAAACCCATGCGGTTCCCTCTGAGCACGGAGGAGGGAGCTATTGTGCTACAGATCTCTGCCCTTTACTAAGTCCAATGTTATGTACAACGCCTCACATAAAAAGGCACCCACTAAAATTAAAGCCAGGGTTCTTGCCAAGGCCATTCTCTTTTTCCACAACAGCTCAGATCTGTCTATGGGGTTATTTTTACCACCTATAAATAAAGCCATCATGATTGACGCCGCGGCTACGCCCCAGTATTCCTCTCTATTCCAGAAATACGCATTGTTTCCTTAGGAGAAAAAAAATTCTGGTGAGAAGGGATTGGCTGCGGTCTCAGACTGGTTCCAGCCAGATAAAAGTCCCTGAATTTTTTTTTAGTTCTTTTTTAGACTTATCTCCCACTAAATCACCCTTGCCCTGTACTTCTAAAGGAACCAGGAAGACGCTGCTGGAATGAGCAGAAAATAACCTTGTAACTCATAAACCGGCCCTCGTTTTTGGGTTTATGCCTAGAAAACAACAAAGGATATTGCATCATGTTTTTTTTTTTTCCTTCCAGCTCGCAAACAGAGGACTCCGAGAGCTTTATATCCCTCCCACTTGCTGGAGACACAGTTGAAGTAGGATCCATTACAGCTCAGGCGAGGGGCACGTATTCAAGAAAGCACAGGAGAGAATTCAAGAACCGTCTGTGGCTATTCAGAGACTTGGAGAAGATGCAAGGTGCAATTTGAGCAGGAGACTATTATTATTTTAATCTATTTCTATTTTTTGGGGATTTACGGAGACCTGGAGAGATCATTTTTATCAATTTTCAATTTATTTTTTTTTATTATTAGAATTTTTTTTTTTTTTTATTCTACCCACAATTCTGATACTTTCTCTGCCAAGGACTTGAATGGTGTTGGGCCACATGTTTTAAGAGGTGATTTTTTTTGTGTGTATTTAATGCATTTTATGTAATTTGCAAATGTTCTATCTTTTTATTATATCTGGCGACTGCATTAATAAATTATTTTGGTATAAATTTTTATTAAACACTATCGGATATTTCTTAATGGATAGGTCATGGGGACACATAGTTTACTAGATGTCGTTGAACTCAGCATTAGAATAATAATATATTAAGTTTTAGAATAGATTTATTTTATTTGTTGATGACCGGATTGACTTTGTAGAAAGATTGTTGGTACCAGACGGGGTGGTTTGAGTATCTCGGAAACTTGAATTTTACAGAAATTTGTCGTAAGATTTACAGAAAATTACACACAAAAGAAAAAGGCGAATTGCAACTTTGTAAAAAAAAAAAAAAAAACCTTGTAAGTGAGAAAGATCACAGAAAAATGGCCGTACTGGATAAGGCAGACTGTAAATTGATCAAATAACCATATATTACAACAGTAGAGGGCAGAGGAGTATCTGGAGATATACAGCCAAACTTGGGGTGGATGAGCTATATCTATAAGCGGTTTCAAGATGTCTACAGTGGGCAGAGGCTCACAAAAACTGGACAGATGAGGAATCCCAATTCCTTGTATATCACTCAGAAGGTGGGGTCGTACTTTAGTATATGCCATACGAATGGTGTACTGGTATGCTACACATTGATACCACATGTACATTATTTACATGTCACAGTCCAGCTTGCTGCTGACCATATACTGTATATTGATGTGCTGCAACTATCGTCTACCATCTACTAGATTGCACGCCATGTCAAAAAGCGCTTATTCCACACATGTAACACAATGGACATATGTTCAATGGTCCCAAATCATCAATAGAGTACATTGTGGTAAAATGAGACTTGGCAGCATGGACGTGCCGCCTACAGTGATGAATCAGACTGTATCAACATGGTCTAAAATCCCTAAGTGAGGTTTCTAGGCACCTTGAATGATCCAGGCTGTCCTGGTGGTAAATCGGTTAATAGTGAATATGTCCTGCTGGTAAATGGGGTATTATTGAATACTATCATAGTGTCAAATGGGGTAATAATGAATACTGTAATGATGGTAAATGGAGTATTACTGAATATTGTTCTGGTGGTATATGGGGTAATACGAAATACAGCCTTGCTAGTACATCGGGTATCACTGGACTGGT